>NW_027328741.1:26118078-27496273 GCF_048564905.1 Vicugna pacos
CCAGCCCAGCTAGTGTGTGTTAACAGGAACAGCACCACCAGAGGCTTTGGAGACCCAGGGACATTGCAGTCCTAAAGAGCTCCTGGCACAGTTTGGTTTGTTTTGGCTTTTTGTTTTTCTTAAATTGTGTGGCACACTAGTTGTATAGAGGGGAAAATAATTGTCAAGAAATATTTTTTTTCATATAACAGCTTTATTGTGATTTTGTTCACACACCATGAAGTCCATCCATTTAAATTGTACAATTCAGCAGCTTTTAGCATATTCACAGTGCTGCAACCATTATTATTCCAGAACGTTTTTTATCACTTCAGAAAGAACAGTGGAAATCAATGACCTATCCACCCTTCCCCAGTGGTGTTTCTAAAGAAGTTTCTTGGCTGTTCCTGACCATAAATTAACTCGTTACATTCCATGAAAAATCTGGTAGGAATTCTAATAAGAATTACATTGAATCTGTCTATAAAAACAGGAATAATTAATGTCTTTATGGCATAAACTTCTTCTACCGATGAATATATCTGAGACCCTAAATTTTCATCTGTCCAGAGCCTGGCCCATGGGAAGTCCTCACAAATTGTTGGGCTTGTGAATGATGAGATTCTATACATTCTTAGTTGCAACTGTAGCTTTTCACAGAAGAGAAAAGTAACCTCAGTGAAGCCAAGTGACACTCTGATGGTCAGAAAGGGTGACAGTTAGTGCTGGAGTGATCCAGTGGACTTGGTGCTTGCCACCAGAATTCTCCACCACCTACAGCTAAGGGGATTACAGTGTTCTTTTATTTTTTTAATGACTTGCTTTTATTTTTCTAATTATTTTTTATTGAAGTGTAGTTAACTTACAATGTTAGTTTCAGGTGTACAGGAGAGATTCAGTTATAAACAGATGCATATGTATATACATAAGTTTTAGATTGTTTTTAGTACAACTCATTACAAGAACTTGAATATAGTTCCCTGTGCTATATAGCAGGTCCTTGTCATTTATTTTATATTTATTAATGTGTATCTGTTAATCCCCCCTTTCCTGCCTGCTAAACACAGTTTGTTTCTATGTCCATGAGTCCATTTCTAGCAGCATCGTTTTTCCTAGTTAATATATGCTGCTTGGCGGCTTTCAGTTTCAGTAATTCCATCTTATCTGTGGGCGTTTTACTTCTGGTGGGCCTGTATGTGGTTTTCACACGTGGTAACAGAGATCTGTATTTGGGAGAACTCCAGGCCTCCTGTAGTCCCTGGTACAGCTCACCCACTGAGCTGATGCTTGAACTGGGAAAAAAACACAGTAAATGTTAGAATTTCCACTATGATTGAGACTTCAAAGTTTCTATAACCTCTCTAGCCCACCTTAATTTTGGCTGCACCCATACTGGGTAAGTTGATGGAACTCCATGTTATGGTGATGTAGAGACAGGGCCTTGTATGCTTCTTCTCTTTCCTTTTTCTAACACTCATTCTCCTGGGCCTCCCAGATCTTCCCACAGTGGTGCCCAGGGCTGGCTTGGTGCTGCACTCAGGCAATATTTGTTAATAAGGCCCTTTCCTCATCTCTTCTCAGCGTCCGTTTCCTTCTCTGCACAATGAGACCATAGACTAGGTAAGTGCTTTTCAGTTTCTTTTAAAGCCATGTTTCCTTTGAGAAACAGAAAATGCAAATCTCTCCTTCCATCCCAACTGTTTAGATTTTGATACGTCCTCCAAGGAGTGACAAAGTTCTTTGTGGAAAACTGATGTGATTGTGATTCCAGGTGGCACAGAAAAGACTCTTCAGAGATTTATTGCAGGGAAAGGGCAGGAAAGGGGCTGTATGTCACACTTTCTAGTGTGAGCAGTGGAGAAGGGGATTGGGTTTAAATACGGTGTCTGATGTGGCCTCTCTCTAATCTTGCACAATGTGATAAACTTCTCTCCCTCAGTTTCTTCATGTGTCAAGTTGGGGTGATAGTATTTTAGGGTTTTTGTGAAACATTATACACATAATCCATTTGTGTCTCTTTAGAAACAAGAGCTGCTAGGGCGTCAGTGATTTCTTTGAAAAAAAAAAAATCTTGTCCATAGCACTTTGTCTGTGTGTATTTTGAAGTTCCTGGAGGGTGAGTGTTGAAACTAAAGTCCATCGTCGGACAGGTGGCCGTTGGTTCTCTGTGCCCCAGATTGCCCCCTCCTCCCCAGTCCTCTTCCTCAGTCCAGGATGAAGTTCCCTTGTAGATTTACACAGAGGTCTTGTGGAAATGGCTTTTCATTTTATTGTTTCACAAAGGAGGGCTGCCATCATGATCTCTGTGGTCAGGTTTTGGTGAACTGAAGGCTATGCAATTGGGGGTTTCTATTTAATAAAAAGAAAAATAAATTACAAATACAAACTTAGACCTAGGTTGGTGAGAAGGGCTCTTGGAAGTGGGGACCACTAGATTTGTTAGCTTCAGTTGCAGTGGCCTCTGGCCACGAGGACCCATCCTCGTGCTCTGAATTTGGAGGGACAAGTGGATTCAGTGGGAAATTTAACTGAGTGTATCTCATGGTCTAGGGATTGTTCTATTTGTGCTGTGTGTTCCTTATTTGAGACAGTGAGCTCATTTAACCTCAGTATCCTCTTTAAAATATTAGACTTTTAATTTTGTGATGTAATGTAGATTCCCATGTAGTTGTAAGAGATAATATGGAGAGGGCCTATGAACTCTTTGCCCAGTTTTCCTTAATGGTTCGATCTTGCAAAATTCGGGTACAATTCATTACTGACTCACTAACCCTTTGAAGTTTGTGTTATTGCCTTCATTTCTATTCACGATTAAACTGGGACTTAGAGAAGCACACAGGCCTGCCCAGGTCACCCACATGGTTAGTGCAGAGTCGGGTGAACTTGGGCTTGGGATTTCTAGGCAGTACCACTATGATGGTCTATAGCAGGGAGCAGCATTCACTTTGCTTGTTTATTCATTCATTCAACAAACATTTATTGAGTAACCTCTGTGGGTCAGATGCTTTCATAGGGTTATCTGATTCCTCAGCAGTAATGAGAATCAGGTTAAGTTTTCTTTTTTTTAATCTGAGAAAATTAGATGTGAGAAGTTATAACCCCCACCAAAGGTAATATAGCTCATAAAGGAGCGATAGTGAATTTCTACAGTCCCCCCTTTTTATGCAGGTGGTACCCTAGGCATTTTAATTTGCAAACTTGTGTAATCCAGGTATATTCTTGTAAGGCAAGGATTTTTTTTTTAATTGAAGTATAGTCAAGTTTACAATGTTGTGTCAATTGCAAGATGTTTTTTGAAATTTGAATTAAAAATATTTTTTGAGGAGGGTAAGTATGATTGTTTATTTGTTTCATTTTTGAAAATGAGGTACTGGGGTTTGAACCCAGGACCTCGTACATGGTAAGCACGTGCTCTACCACTGAACTGTACCCTCCTCCCCAAGGCAAGTTTTCTTACCCATTATTCTGCAGCTTAGGAGTTCAAACAAATTGGAATTGAAATCCTGATGTTTAGATCCCACTGTGGTTCTTTTCTCTATATTCTACTTAAAGGGGTTTGGAAAGCTGTTCCTTTGTTCATTTCTTTATTCAGCAGTTTTGAGCACTGACTTTGCATCAGGGTCTGGCTAGGTACTTGGAAACAGAAAACAAGAAATGACACTGCTGTGCAGGCGCAGCAAGCCTAGACCAAAAGCTGGGTAATGTGATCCGAGCTACAATAGCCATGTGCAGACGCTGAGGACAAACTGTACCCCCGGCTTTGCTTGGGCTTCCCTTGCCTTCTGGCTGGTACACACGAGGTCACCGCAACCCAGAGGGGCGCACAGCCCACAGCAGAGTATGTATATCGATCTCCTCTCACCTCTCTGCAGGGACTGCAACATGAGCACCCCTGACTACGTGCAGTGCGCTGAGAACGACCAGATTCTCCCCGTCATGGTAAAAGCCGTTGGGATCATCTCAGAGGAGAATTTTTTTGCATCTATAAGCGAATCTCCTTGGTGAGCCAGATCAGCCCGTGCGGCTCCCAGTGGGCACTCTGTATCCACTATAGGCACCACTATGCGCCCGAGAATGAGTGGAGAAACTTCCAGACACATTGCAAGGTCGTGGGCCTTGTCACCATTACCGACTGCCTCTCGGCCAAGGCCTTCGAGAAGCTCCACGTGCAGAGGAGCTGTATGGCACCTCGTTAATGACTCTCAGCTCTTTGTCTTTGTGCTGTATGGGGAGGTGGCCGAGCAGACGCGCACCGACGTGGCCTTCAATCTACGAGGCCTGCAGGCTGGTGGAGAAGAGGATCGAGGACTTCACTGAGTCACTCTTCATCATTCTGAAGTCCAAGTGGCTGGATAGGGCCCCCAACAAGTCTGGAGACAAGATCCCCCTCCTCTGCACCTTGTTGGAGAAGGAGGACTTCATGGGACTGGACACAGAGAGCAGGTAAGCCTACCTGTAGGACCGGCCACCCTGGCTGTGTGCCGGATTGCTTCCCTACATCCAGGAAGGGATCAGCAAGGAAGAAGGCTGTCTTGTAGCCAAGGGTGGAGGAAGGTGCAGCCCGCTGATTTACAGACATTTCAAAGTGAATCCACCTTTGTTTCAGAGAGATCCTTTTAGGGTTAGTGTGGACACTTCCTCCCGTTTTTCAGCCAGGACCACTGTGGGACCCCTGGAGTTTCTGTCCAATAGAGTAGCAACAGCCACTGATGCTAGGAGCGCTGAGGAGGAGGCTGGTCTGAGCTGACATGTGCTGTAGGTCAAATGCACATCAGACGCTGAGGCTTGTCTAGAAAAAGGAATGTATTCTATCTTGTTACTTTCTATATTGATTACATGTCAAAATAATAGTATTTTACATACAGTAGAATAAGTAAGATCTGTTCTTAAAATCAGTTTCTAATATTTGTTTTTTTGTTTGTTTGTTTAATTTTTAAATGTGGCAACTGGGAAACTTTCTTTACATGGATCTCATCTCATTTCTGTTGGGCAGCCTATCCTGGGACAGTCTCATTCCTTTGCTTATAGATGAGATGCTGAATCCCGAGACGCAGAACGAGGCGCTGGTTGAGCTGCAGCTGGAGCCAGTGTCTGCTGCCTCCCAGGCCCAGCACCTGCAAGGCTCAGGCCCTCTCTCCCTGCCCGACAGCCACCATGCCAGGTTAGGACATCAGAAACACCGCCAGGGACTTCCGAATGAACTCCTTATGCAGGGAAAGTTGTGTCACGGAGTATAGGACAGAGCAGGGAAAGGTTCCTGCTCACTTTGCCCCTGTGATTATGTCAAAGGCCTCACTTTGCCTCGGAAGTGCAGACGAGCTCTTCTGGGCAGCCTACCCCCTCACCCTCTGCTCTGTTTCCCATGTGTCTATCGTGTTGTCCCTCGGGCAGTAAAGGTTGAGATGCCTTTGCCAAGAGGTGGTTCCACTTTGCTGGGGAGAGTGAGGGAAGTTGTATCCCCCCGGCCTACGGCCTCGGGCTTTGAGTTTGGGGAGCGCTCATGGCGGTCCCAAAGGTGACGGTCGGAGAACCTGGCACGTACTGCTGGGCCCGCTGTGGAGGCGGTGCTCTGTGATTCTTGAACATACCTAAGATCAGATCCTACTTTCTGTTTGTTGGTCAGTTGGAGGAGATTCCAGAGAATTGATAAAAAGAATGTCCAGACCAGCCCTGTGAGTGAGAGGCACAGGGGACCCGAGTCCCACCTGCGTGTGGTGTCTGGCGAACTCTGGATGAATTTTCAGTTCCTCCCCGGACATGCCTCTGTGGCTTAAGGAAGGGGCAAGGCATGTCGTGGCCATGATCTGTACTTGTCCTCACAGGGCCCTGTGATCTACATGTCCGCACTCCCCTTCTGCTCCTTGGAGATTAGGTGGCAGGTTTAGGAGCCTGGGCACTGCTGAAGGCACAGCTGCCAGCACCGGGCTTCTCCCAGACTGACTCCGTTCACCTCACCTGTCACCTCCTGCTGAGCCCCCAGGCATTAGTCAAGGTAGGTACATCGGTGCAACGTAAGCAGGGACCACCTTATCCCCCTGCACACACTGGTGGGTGAGCAGTGGAAGCCTGGAGCCCTGCCCCAGCCCCCTGGACAGTGCTTCCTCTTTTGTCATAAGAGGCACTGGTGACATTTTTGCTCAGCAACTGCTTGGCTCTGAGTCTGTAGACCCACCAGAGAATGCCAGCTTGTTTTTGCATTTTGAAGTCTGCCCTTGGGATTTGGCGGAGTAGCTGGATGTGTGCTTAGCCCATAGTGGTTGACACTATCCCCATTGTTTACCCAGAACCTCGTGTACCAGGCATGGCTCTCGGCATCAAAATACAGCAGCGCATTAAACCTCCCTCCAGGTGGGTCTCTCTGTTTTGGTACAATAAGCGCCCAGCCAGCATCTGAACGTCAGTGAGATAACGCGGCCAGTGAGCTCGGGTCAAGCACGTTCTTCTCCAGTCAGTTTTACTCCATTGTTGCTTTTACTATTCCACAGTCATTAATTTATATAGCAATGCTTTGGTGCAGGATCAGAGCCTAATTCTCTCCTGCTACTCTTGGTGGCAGTGAGTAAAACTGTCCAGCCTGAAATGCGACAACATTTTGTAGCTCAAAAGCTATCTAGATGCATGTAGGTGGAGTTTAGGTTAGGGGAGCTGATCACGTTGGTGGCCCCGGCAGCGCCGCTCCCCACAGTCTCCTGCCTTCCCTGGAGCAGGAGGTTAGCGTGGGTCTCACCGTCCCCGCGTCCCTGGCCTCACACACTCAACTAAGCTCTTGTACAGGCTGTCAAAGTCATTTTTGTTCTTCTGTGTTTCTAATTTTCACTTGTTCCTCTTTACCTTTTTCTTTTTTTCCTTCTTCTCTTGTACTGCCCAGTGAGGATGTTGTTACGTCTGAAAAAGGTGGGCTGTGCACACCCTGCATTGGAAATAGCCAGATCGCCCACCGTACTGTCTACATCACTTTAAAAAGCAAAAACTTAACAGCTGACTTGATTCATGTATTATCCTAGTCATCTATTTATTTTGTAATTTTTTGGAATATTTGCTTTCTTAGCACATTACCCACTGGTGTTTGATACCTGTTAAAATCCTTGCTTTGAGGAACCTGTTTAGTCCTCCTTATATTTGGTGACAAATGCGCCCTTATTAAATTTGTTTGTTTTCAAGAAGTGAGATGTGAATTGATTTAGGCTGCTGCTGAGGGATTCTTTTCATGGAGTATTTAAATTGGAAAGTCAAAGTCTGCAGCATCTTGCTTGATTCGGCTTTTACACAAACGTGCTCGGCATGTGGTTCCTGGCTGTCGCTGTGTGACGTGCGTGACGGCGTTTCCAGGCCGGCGGTCACTGGTGAGGAAGTGGCCGGCTCGGGGGTGAGCAGCTGCAGGGGACGCTGTTTGAGGAAGTCACTTTTTTTTTTGCATTCAACTTCCCCGTGCCATTTAGTTAACTTTGCCTTCATAAAGGAGCAGTATCGTGTGTAAAATCCATGCCACTCTTTTGTTCCCTTTACGAGGCTGGTTTCTTTGTGTATCAGGACTACATAGCCTTCTCCGAAGAGGCTGGCTCACCTGGTGGACAAATGGAGCGCTAAAGGGGATCGAAGGCTCCACTCTGTTTCAGCCAGTGGGCATTCATAGCCGGGTCTGTGGTTTGCCTCAGCAGCCGTGCTGGCCTCCCTGCACCGGCCTTTATTTTAACCCATGTTGGCAGTAAATAGCTGACTCCGTGTCTGTTGCAGCTGATGTCCACCACTGACGGCCGTGTCGTTAGTTTGTGGTAGTGAGACACCAACACCTCAGTCAGCCGTGGAGGAAGATGCTTTGGCCGACCTAGGACGTTGCATTCTCACCCCCACCATGGTTCATCTCACCCGGGGGAAGGGTTTGGCCACCACCATCATGCTGACCATGAGGCCTTGTTTCTTCTTTCATACTCTGGTCCAAATGTCGACTCTGCGTTTTTCACTGACTTGGTCTCGTTTGAGACAGGCCAGAATTTCTGAATGAGTCCATCACATTCTGGGTGGGGAACAGAACAGAAGTAAGTGTCGCAAGTTGAATGAGTTTAGGCTGTCTGGGTTGGCAAATGCAGGCTGGGATCTGTGATGACTGGGCTGTGCCCTGGACACAGGCCTTTCCTGTGGCTCCTGAGAGCCCAGGGGTCGGAGTGAGAACATCCTTGCCTGGGCTCCTCCATCCTCTTTTGCTCACTGGCAGCTGTGTCTGCTCACTAGGAGCTCCCCAAGACCTCGGGCCCTTCAAAGCTCAGACCACGGACAAACCTTGAGTCCCTTCTCCTGGGCCTCCTTTGTGAGAATCCAGTGCCTTCTGAGGTGACCCTTGCCAGGAGATGCCTCCCCCTCCAGGGAGCACCCTTCAGAGGACTGTGACTCACTGCACACTGCTGTGAGCTTGTGGGGTTCCGGCCGTGGTCCCTGCAGAACCAGACTTGAGATGGGCTTAGCGACGGAAATAACAAGACTGATTCCAGGGCAGGGCCGGGGGGAGGGAACAGGGGAAATTTAATGTGACCTCAAACACCTAGATGTGTGCTGGGGCTGTTACTAAATTGGGAAGCCTGGGAGATACCTGCCAGGAATCGAATTCCAGAGTAAATGGTGGACATGAGGCATTTTTTAGATGCCATTTGTCATCCAAGTTAGGACTTCAAAGAGGCACTCGGGTCTATGAGCCTGGGGATCAGGTGAAGGTGCCGGAATAGCGATACACGTTGGGATTCGTCCTTCTTAGCTGGTGTTCACAGACTTACATGTGGGTTAGCACTTCTCCAGAGGTGCAGACTGAGGGTGGGGGAGGGCAGGGCTGTGCCTCGGTTGGAGGAAAGCCCAGATCATGCAGCTTTGGTGTGTCAGTCAGCGGCGTTTGGGATTTTCACAGCAATGCCATTTATCCTTAAGGGGCCGGGTGGTGGGCAGGGCCAGCCAGGAAGAAATCTGAAGGGAGGTTCGTGGCCACGTGTGTGTCTTGGGACGTTGCAGAGTCTGCAGGGTCCTGGAGGGTAGACTACTCAGAAGCTGGACTTGGAGTGGGGAGTGGGGAGAAGGTAGTCACACTTAACTTTTGAGGGAGGGAGGGAGGCCTAGGGAGTCCCCACCCTACCGGACTCGATTTCCCATGAGCAGAAGGCAATCATACAGGATCTGAGATGAAAAGGGATGGGTGCTGGGAGGGGAGCCAAAGTGGAGAATGGTGCTTGGACTGTTCTAGAATAGTCTCCCTGTATAATAGAGTTAAAACAACCCAGACTCTAAAGAATATTGATAGTAACTGGGGAGGAGGCAGTTTTTCTGGCCTCCTAAGGGTAAGTTATATATCTGGGGATACACAGAAGAAAAGGGCAGTCTCTTGCTGGGGCTTGATCCTTACCAGAGGCAACAGTGCAAGTTTAAAGGGAGACAAGGGCAGCGGAGGGAAACTAGCCAGGCCCCGTTTCAGGTACCAGGCAGCCGCCCTACTTTCGTGTTGCATTCAAATCCATGCCTCCCAGGTGTGCGGTGGCAGCCCCGTTTTGCAGATTGGGAAGCCTTCTCAGAGGGGTTAAGGAATTGTTCCGTTTAGTGGCTAGTAAATGCTGTAGCAGGATTCAAGCATGGCCTTGTCAGACTTCAAGGGCATGTTCTCTCTACTAATTCCTGTTGTACCTGGAATGGTGAAGTGAGTCAGTTTCGGAGCCTTTCAGAAAAAGTACGATTTAAGTGCCTCAGGACTGTTTCACAAAGCTCAGTGTTCTTTGATGGTTTGGAAGCACTGCAGTGCTTTACACCCTACAGATGTAAGGTTTTACTCCTTTGACGATAACGTGGTTGCAAATGACGTACAGGTGCAAAACCAGACTTAGCAGCTTCTGAAGGGAAACCCTCCAGTTCTCCCTTGATAGGCTGTCTTCCACGGGATGTAACTCTGCTGCAGCTTAGGCCTGAGGTTTTCGTATGGAGTGAGGGTTTGATAACCAATGTTAACAAAAAACGATCAGATGGAGAAAATCGATGTTGGCAATTTATTTTTGGGTTTCATTAGAAAAGATGCATTGTTGGTTAATAGCCCATATAACGTATGAAATTGAGTACAGAACATTGCATTTCTTACTTTCTACTTACAAATGTGTTCTATTGTAAGGTTGTCTGCTTTGAAAATTCAGCTCAGACACTAGGGCCCCTGTCAGTGTGTTGGTGTGATTGCATTTACACAGTGCATGTAATCTGGGCTTCCACAACCCCAAACACTGCAGTGCAGAATCATGGGCTGTAGCAATCACTTAGTTACGCAAATACTTCTGAAACTATATGATTCCAAAAAAAAAAAAAAAGAGAGAGAGAGAGATTGCCTTTATCAAAGTTCCTTTGGAATTTAACAGCATACTGTTGTTGAGCAGCTCTGGCTGCTTTATATATGAATATATACATTTCTTTGCATGTAACTTGGTTCTTGGACTAAAACACCAAGCTCTTGCTTTCCATGAGCCACAAAAATCGTAGCCAAATGACACATGTATGAAACATTTTATTCTTTTTTTCTGAGAAAGGATCCTTAAATTTGGGACTTGGGCTCTAATTTTGCTTTTTGCTCTTCCCACCCCTCATCATCTCACTCCTTTTTCCCACGTGGCCTCCAAGATGTCATGGTCTCAAAGGAGTGGGCGGACAAACACCAGTTGGTTGCCATGCAGTGCTGCTGTAGAAGAAGCCCAGCCACAAGCTAAAGGGTATTATCAGAGAGGACTTCCTGGAAGAAATGGGCTCTACATTCAGTTCTGAGGACAGACTAAGAGTCAGCCAGGAGAAGGAGTCAAGAATGTGGCTCATGTGGCAAGTGTAGCCCGGGCAGAGGCCTGGAGGCTTGTGGTTGGGGACTCGTGGAGACTGCCCTCTGTGGTCCAGGGTGGAGGGTGCCCTGCTGGGGAGGACACTGGAAAGGGCCTGGGAGGAGGGCTTTGGAGGATCTTGGGTTTTACTAAAACTGACACAGGAAGCAGTGAAGGCTGTCAGCAGGAAGTGACCCTCAGGAAAGGTACTTCTGGTTTTGCTTCTGATATTCTACAGAAAGAAGGGCCGGGATGGGTGAAAGCAGGTATGTCTCTCCCTTTGAGACCCACCCCGTCATTCATTTATTTATAACACGTGCACTTCTGAGTGTCTAGGGTAGAGAGGGTGGACCTACATTAGTAAGCAAAATGCATTAGCTTCTTGGGAGCTTAGCAGTGTCAGAAGTTGACTTAGCCTAGAATGTTCTAGGAACAGAGGAACAAAGTGGGGAGGTTGGAGGGAGGGAAGGCTTCCTTGACAAACAGTCAAAATGAGCCTGGAGGCAAGTGGGAATTAGGAGCAGGTCAGGGGGCCCCTGAGGTCACTGGGGACCTGGGTACTGAGGTGAGGCTGGGCAAGCAGGGTCAGGGGTGGGGCTAGAACTTTACCAGGGAGCCACTGAAGGGTTTGAAGTGGGGTTGATGTAATCAATTTTGTGCTATGGGAAGGCTGCCCTGGCTCTCTGTGTGTGTATGTGTAGCGGGGAAGAGGAGGAGGGTGCCACCAACTGGCGGGGTCATTAGAAGACTATTCTCAGGCTGGGAGACGACCAGTGGGAGAGGTGTGTCTGGGCTGCTTGGGGACGGCAGGGGCAGTGTGTATGCCAGATTTCCTTATGGGGCGGGCTTGTTAGCGGGGCCACTCTAGCGATACCTTGTGGCTGGAAGAAAACAGATGGAGGCCGCCAGGTGGACTTTCTTCTCTCCTTCCCTGCCTTGTGTGATGATCTTAGCTCAGCCAACATATGGAACAGAAGAGCTAAGTTCCAGGGTAGCCCAGGATTTTATTGCACTCGTTCGAGTGAGATCAGATAGGACGTAAGTTTGTGTTCATATCTGCATGTTCACTTAGCTAGAAACGTCCCGTGTTTTGGATTTCCATAGGGGTTTTTATTCTTGATAAAAATTGCTTTCTTGGTGAGAGGAAATTTAACACAGCTGTGGTTTTTCTCAAAAAGAAATCATACCTTTTAAGAAATATAATATTCAAAAGAATCGGAATATTTAAAAATGATAAAGTAAGGTTTTGGTGTAGTTTCTTTGGTTTCTGAGTTAATGTGGAGTTAGAGCCTTTGCATTACTTTATAGCACATACTTGTCAGTATTTAAATAGCTGTTAGTGGGCGCACCAGGCCCCACCTCTCAAAGAATCGCTAAAGTTTGCTCTGAAATAGTGAAGTCATAAAGCTATTATTTGCAGAAGCCAAACAGTTGGTTTATAATCTGCAGCATAGCTCCCTTTATAAAATAATAATAGGATCAACATTAAGAAAGTGGAAGATAATTGATTTTCTTTTAAAGCTGAAACATAAACTTTCTTGTGCTAATGTTGCAACTGGAAATTTTGAAAAGAAAAATCCTACTCTAATAACATCTACGTGGAATACATATATGCCTTTCACATTTGTAAAGTAACTGCGCAGTGGTTTTTGAAGTCAGGACCATTACACCACAGATACTGGCAGTGACGGTTGCTGGTTTTCAATGGAAGAACATAAATTTGCCTTCTTAGCTTTTTAATTTTTTTGTAGTGAGTGGGTTGAGTAGTGCTTTGTCAGTATGATTTTGGGGCAATTTGGGGGCAGAAGTCATGCACCAGCAGTGAGATATTTCCATGCATTTTACTTTCTGGACATCAACAGGGCACATCTGGGGTTGGTACCTGCAGGCTGGGATGCTGCAGGACTCCCTGATCCATCACCGTTATGTCCTGGAGCTGCTGCGGTCAGTGAATTGTTTTCTGTGTCTTGGAGGTAAGGTGGTCTGATGCAGATGATCAGATGTGTACTTAAAGTACTATTACTTGAAATAAGAGAAACCTAGAAAACTGGCTCTAACAATAAAGGATAAGGGAGAATTGTCTGAGCTGCTTGAAGTGGGGAGTCTTCTCAGGTGACTCCCTCACAGTGATCCCTTTCAATATCCGCCCCAGCCCTGCACGGTAGACCTGCTGAAGCAAGCAAGCACTTTGCTCAGAAACGCAGTGAATTTCCTTGTGCCTCTGTTGGTTGGCTTTTTTTTTTGAAAGCACATCTTGCCCTTTGCTTAAATGCCATCCCTGCCAGTCACCTCTTACACTCATTCTTCTGGACCTGGAACATACATAGCTGCTGAATGGATGAACAGAATGTAGTATCTCCATGTAGTGGAACATTATTCAGACGTAAGAGTGAATTAAAAAAAATAATAAAAGCGAAGATGAAAAAGGCCTCCTGCTCTGGGAAGTCCACCCTGACTGTTCAACCCGCCCTTTTCCCTTTGAAACCCAATCCCTTATACTCCACTCTACTCTTTTTGATAGTACTTACCACCTTCAAATAAACTTGAACGTTTTCAAAAAAAAAAAATAAAAGACAGAGATGCTGATACCACTTCAACATGGACGAGTCTTTATAACAGCATGATAAGTGAAAGGAACCAGACACAAACGGCCACATATTGTTGATTTCAGTGATCTGAAATGCCAAGAAAAGGCACGTGCAGAGGCAGAGAGCAGGTGATGGTTGCAAGGGGCTGGGTGGAGGGGTGTTAGGGAGTGACTGTTAGTGACAGGTGGTTTCTTCTGGGGTGATGAAGTGTTCTGGAAATAGATGGTGGAGAGGGCTGCACAACCGTGAGTGCGCAGAAGGCAGCTGAGTGCTGTCTCTGGGAGTGCCTGTTTTTGGGGCGGCTTTATTTTGTTCTCATCCTGCAATGTGAAGGGTCATCTTCTGCTGTGGCCGTTCTACTCCTGTGAGTGGTGAGGCTCAGAGACTTTGCAGAGTCATGTTTCTTTTTTCCCCCTTGCTGAGTGTAGGCAAAAAAAGTTTAAGCCTGAGAAAGTGCTCCATCTGCAGATATGTCTTTCGGGTTTGTATGGTGTAAAAATCTTGAGAGCTTTTTAATCTTTGAGGACAGTCTGTGGGGGGAAACAGCCCCTGAAGCCTGGGTGAGACCTTGAAAATCTGTGCTTCCCTCCCTGACATGGGTGGGGATTTCACCCCCATTCAGGCAGTGAAGGTCCCAGACCCGTGAGCAGACTTGACAATCGTGAATATTTACGTGTATCCGCTGCTTCATCTTGGATATTAATTTCAAGCTGAGTCAGTTTGTGGCGGCAGCCTCATCCTACATCAGGAATTTATAGTATCTGCTCTTTGAGGTGAAGATCTGACAGACTTGATTATTTAACAGTCTCGAATTGATATCTCAGATTCCTTTGTCAAAAGCAAAACAGCAGAAATACAGACATCCTTTAATAACAATGTGACGTGAAACGGGTTTAGTCTCTATGCCTCAGTGGCCTTATCTGCGGGTGGAGATGATAACAGTGCTTCCCTCAGATGGTGAGGGGGGAGTGAGAAGCACAATGGAGTCCTTACACGAGATGCTCATGAATGACCGAATTTAGTGCTCTCAGCCTGGTGAGGTCTCAGGGGCAGAGATGTCAGAACAGAGCAGTCCTAGCCGGAGCTTGATCCACATTGGCAGCTGTTACGATCAGTATCACCACTGTGGGTTTTCAGGTAGTTTTAAGACTTGGTAATATGAATTCATGAATAATGTTAGAAGACTAGACAACTCAGATCCAATTTACATAGTTCTTAAGATTTCCTCTGAGAAATGGATGGTTTCTTCCCCATCTTAAACCTGAGATGAGTCTCTAAAAAAATTCTCTATTCCTCCATCTTTTTGCTTTAATTCTCCATTTCTTAAAAACAAAGTTTTTAAATGGAGTTAATGGGGACTGAACTGAGGGCCTCATTCTTGCTAAGCACATACTCTCCCAAATGAGGTATAATCTCCCTCCTGATTTTTTTTAAAATTTACTTTCTTCGTATTCAGAGGTCAGAGGCCTCTAATTCTTTATCTGGAGACTTGTCCATGAACCAGTAAATCTATAATTAATGGACAAAACTTAGTTTATTAAAAAAATCCATATAATATTCTGCAATCCACCCAAAAGGAAATGCTGATTGACTTAAAATGTTTCTCCTTTAAGGTGATTTCTCCTGTTTGGTCTAGCTTAATTTGTTAACAGCCATCCTCATCATCATAATGACCAAACTCGCTGTGAGTGGACACCTACCTAAGGCTAAAATGCTTTCCTCATGTTTTCCTTCATAGCAGGTGTTTGAGGGTAGGTATCAGTGTCTCCTTTTTTGCAGCTGAGGGATTGAGAGATGGGCCAGCTTGTCCCAAATCACACGCAGCTGGCGGTGGCTAGCTCGGTGCTGGAATCCAGGCTGCACAGGATGCATTCTCAATTTCTCCTCTTATCAGCCTCCCGTTGAGTGGTTACCCGAACCCCTGTGAGTCCATAAATGATCGATTTTAGCGATCTCAGCCTGATGAGGCCTTCAAAGGAGAGACACCAGTGAGAATGTGAGATAGAGTGACATAAATTAAAATTGTACATTTCACAAATGTGTTATTCTCAGGTAATGACTTAAAAAGGTAATTTTTTTTTATTTTAGTGCTTTGTAAGCACTAGAAACAAAACCTTTAAAATAATTATTGTGCAAAAGAGAAGTTGGCTTTGAAAGTCGAACCTTTGCTAATGATGTTACTTGTTTTTCTCTAGTGGTGCTTATTGACTGAAAAATTTACAAAGACTGAAATGGTTTTATGTAGTCTTAATATGGAAGAAAAGATTGTCAGTGAGTATTGTAAATAAAATCCTGACTCTTTTCTTTCCTGATGATGAATATGTTAGTTGTTTTCATGGCTTAAGTACATTTCGTCATTTGTGAAATTTGAGTAATATCGTTTACCTTGTCTGACTGTGAGAGTTAGACGCCTTGTATACAAATCACCCAAGAGGTGCTTAATAAAACTGTGCTGTCACAATGACAGATATTTTAGAGGGATCAACTCTGAATACTAAATAGTGTCACTTATTTCTGATGCATATTCAATATGTATATATATGATATATGTGAATATGCCTTAAACTAACAAGGATTCAGTTTTTTTTTTAGTGCAGTATGAAGTTTTAATGAAATCTGTATCATTCTAGTGAGACAGGGACTAGTTAAATTGCCTTAAGCAGACGACATTGAAGATTATTTACACAGAATGTGTATTGTTACAACTCCGAATTCATGTTGCCGTGTAACCATCCACTCAGACTTTTAAATTCGTGGGATTCTGACCAGAACCATTAAGTTTAGAAAAATCCACATTGATCATTTTCAGGGAATAAGCTTCTCTATTTAGTGATTAAAGAAAATTTTGATTTTTTTTCTGCACTCTTAACAGGTTTTAAAATATAAAATTTTTATTTGAAATGTCACTCTTTTAATAGAGAGAATTAAGCTCATGCTGTTTTAATATGTAAATAAATGTTTTTGTTTTTCAACAAACGTGTTATTTCCTGGCTCTTTGAGAAATATTTTGCAAGATACTTAGATTACCTACTGTTGGAAAAATACAGACTTGACTTTTATGAATATTGGCATAGTACAGATCTGTTGGTTTATTCTACAGTGCAAGACATGAGGCCTAGGAGAGATTTGCTGCTGATTACCAGGAGGAAAGATCTAAGATCTCAGTCTCCCCTCCTGTTAAATTAAGTAGCTGGACTGAATTCTTTCCTCTTCTAGGATGAGTTTCCATGAGCCTATGTCTTTTTTTTATATTCAGGAGTATTAGCAATATCATATTAAATACTGAATACCCCTCCCTTCCCCCCGAAGCAAAGTGTAGTGTGTGCTAAATAAGCTTTTAGTTATCTGATTCTCCTTTCTCACCCTACAGGCAATTTTTGTGTTGCACCTTTCCAGGCAACCTGGAAGGTCTTTTTAGCGATAGGTGGCGCTATTGCACTTTCTAACCCTCTTAATTTTCCTGTTTGTAAAAGAAGGCTTAAACAAATTTATTTTATTTTGATTTCTTTGCTTAATGCTTCAGAATAGCCCAATGTCCATTATGTCTGTCTACCTGGAAAAATTATTCTGCTTATATCTTAGTTTTATTCTGTCATCTCGCTGTGAACATTTTAGACTTGCTGTGCAAAGAATGGCAAAATCGGACTTTTCTTCCAGTGTTAGAAACCAGTGAGCCGGGATTTTATAAAACAGCTAGAAGCGGCCTCTGGAGCAACTTAAAGGTAAAAAGTGTGTTGAGTTCACTGAGTATTGACCCTGCCGCTGTGTGTTAATTGGTGGTAGGAGATTTGGTGCATATACGAAGGGGTGAAGTGCTTTGACTTGGGTTTGCGTGCACGCGCTGCCACTGAGCCACGTGAGCCTGAGTCAGTTTCTTCTGAGTTTTTCCCTTGCATGTGATTTGGGGATGCTCGTATCTGCTTTGTAGAATTGTGAGAATTAGTAATTATGTAAAGTGTTTACCACAGTGGGTATGTCAAGAGGGCTCTTAAACTTAGATGCTGTTTTTTTGTGTGAAGCCATCATTTGAGAGTCTTTGGCAACTATTAAGAAACAGGAAAATAAGAAAAGCTGGTTTTATGATGAAAGATATTTGAGGAGGTTTCATAATTCCTATACCTATAATTTAGCATCACCAGAGTCAGAACTGTTACACAGTCGCCATGAACCAACGTTAAGCCACAGAATTTTTTGTTACTTCATATATGTCTGGGCCTCAGGGGATCCAAGTTATACACATGTTGTCTCCAGCAGCCAACTGAGAGATGACACAAAAGACAAGGCAGGTGATAAATGTCTTCTTTGTTACTGATGAAGCCACATTCTCCATGAACTTCAGGGCTGTGGGAAAATGCGTGTCATGATACTGTGTCACAGAATTAGAGACTCACCCTGTCCCAGCTTTCTCTGGGCCACAGCGAGCCTTCCCTTGAGAGGCCCTGCCCCTTCATGCACAGGGCTGTCCTGCCATGGAGCTGAGCATCCTGGGTGCTTCCAAATGGTGGTCAACACTGGAGGGAAAGGAAGGGTTTCACATGCCCTGCTTGTCTCCCCAGACTCACACATCACTCTGTTAGTGTGACGAGGTCTAGCTGTGGGCCAGAGGTCAGGGGTGTGAAGGGAGAAGTACTCTCTATGGCCCAGAGGAGTGGGAAGAGGCATCCCCTCCTTCAGTTTAAACAGGTGGTGGGATGGAAAAGAAGGGTGCACCCCAAGTGTTTATAAAAGGAGAAATAAGGATTTCCTTTGTGACTTAGTCTAGCCAGGAAACACAGAAGACGATTAGAAAGGAGACTTGTAAACCACTGTATTTTTAAGTTGACATTTGTTGAGAACCAAAAATGTGCTACATTCTTTTCTGAGGGTTTTACAGAAATGAATCATTCAATCTTCTCAACAAGCGAGTAAGGAAGGTTTGATTGTTATCCCAGGTTTACAGTGTGGAAATTGAGGCACACAGAGGGTAAGTAAGTTTGCCATGGTCACAGAGTTAGTAACTGGCAGAGCTGGTATTTAAATCCTGGCTGTTTGGTTTTGAGGCTCCCAGAGATGGGCTTTGGGTGTTTAGATGTATCTACGTCCCTGGATTTCTGTACGTCTGTGCATCAGTTAGCCCAGAAAGGACAGAGAAGGGAGAGTTACACAGGGGCTCAAAGTCGTGTCTCGGCCACTGTCCACGAAGAGTGCACCGTGATTGCCGTTAATTGTTTTCCAGGCAGAAGATCTGTTTGTATAACAGAAATTTAGTCCATTGAGTTAATCTAGAAACCCTTCCTGCTCTGCTTCTGTCCACGCTTGCCATGTGACTGCCCGGGATTTGGCCGTTGAGGAGAAAATGTACTCATGGTTGAACTCTGATATCGCAGGCTGGTTCATAGTTTCACGTCTTCTGTTACATTAAGTTAAGTTTCTGGTTTTCTTGCATCAATGTCTCATGCGTTTGGTTAATGTGAAACCAGTCCATGGGAGCCCAGGGGTAATGACGGTATAATTTCTTAGAACGTTGTGGCACTTCTAGCCGTGCAGACCTGACTGGAGGATGTCCGCCTTCCTCACTGATTTCCCGCAAGAAAACGGTCGTCTCCAACCCCCGGATATGAGGCTGGGAGCTCTCTGAGTAGGCCAGTCAGAGTCCAAGTCCAGCAATCAGAAAATGATGAAGTACCTGGAAGTGGGTTTAATAGAAGTAAGGGGCTTCCAGGCAGTCCGATGGGTTGTTCGAATAATTTGGTGAAAAGCTGTCCACTGTCTGTGGTTTAGCTGCTTCTTTGCTGTTGAAAAGTCTGGATTAGATGAAGGGATTTTAAAAAGCAGAAAGGAGTGATTTCAGGTGGTACATCCACACCGGGCAGATGTGATTGGTGACCGCCTGTGTGAGGCATATACAGAATCTTACAAACTTCATAAAACAGTTTTAAAAGCTCTGCCATCTGAGTGCACTTCATATGGGGTCCAGTTTATCACTGGTCGTGCTGTGAGGGCAAGTAACTGATGATGGCAGAAAGAATATGGAGGCATCAAAAAGGTCTCAGTCATGTTCCCTCTTTAAAGGATGTGGCACAGTGTAATATATTTGAGCTGGTTTTTCACTGAACAATTTTTAGTGTTTTCTGGGACTCCCCAGTTCCCCAAGGTTCCATGCAGCTGGGTGTCCCCTAAGTGCAGCTCTGTCAGCGCTTGCCCTGGGGTGACGTGGTGTCACGGGGAGCAGGGCAGTCAGCGTCCCCTGCTCCTCCGAGCTCTGTCTCCTCATCCGCAGTGCCGGGTTTCTCATCCGTGTCTACTTAGCAGGGTTGATGAGAATCACACGTGATGGTTATCAGGTGTGATTTGTGGTTGTCTCTGTGATTGGTATATAGTCAATAATTGATAGAAACACTTGTTTTTTTATTGTAATTACGGCTCCTCGATTGCAGTGGTTTTTAGTCTATTTTTTATAACTATATTCTTATTTTTAAATATGACCTTATTTCTATTTATTTTTTTGGAGGTACTGGGGACTGAAGCCAGGACATTGTGCATGGTAAGCAGGTGGTCTACAAGTGAGTAACACCCACCCTCCTTGTCTGCACTTAAAAATAAATATTGCAGTACACAAAATAGATCTTAAACACCATCATGGGACTTAGTCTCTGTATAGGCAATTGAACACTTATACTATATCAATAAGAATATATGTTGTTTGGACATACATTTCTGAATCTGTTAATGTGCTTAAAGATGATCACAGCTAGTGATAAACACGAGACTTGGATCCAGTACTTCTTAGGGTCTGTTTTGCCATCAAGGAAAATTACATTCTACAGAGAAGGCTAATTGGGTCTCTTTGATATTTGGATGGTTTAGCAGATGATCAAGGCTTTCAAAAGCTGACAGTTTTGTATTTTAAACAAACTACAAAGTTATCTTCTAGAAGTTGTAAGTCCTAAGCTTGTGAAGTGCCCAGTAATCCAGGGAGAATATGTCTGTGTCTGTGTGAATGACTGTGTGTGTGATTTCAGGAAGGTAGAAATAAGTTCCATATAGACTTCTGATATATTTCTCCTCTACTTTAAGATGTAGGCTTATATTTACACAAATAACTTGATATTCTTTTGTCATTTGGCATATTGGTGGAAATAAGTCATTCTCATACTTATTTCAGAAGGGTTGGGAAGCATGAGCTAAGAAAACGGGAGGAGAAAGAGGCAGGGAGGCACTTCACACTTCATGCATAATATGAGAAACAGTAACTTTTCTTTTCTCTTTTCTTCTAAAGCAAACTGGCACTGAATTGTAACCTGCTATTACTCAGAATTGCTTTTCTGATCAGATACAAGTGCCTCAGATTTTTCAAGGCAACATGAATGATGAAATGTGTTTTAGCAGTTATCTTTAAAAGTAGTTTTATTTTTCAAGTAAAAGGCTATAGACTGTTCTTTCTTCCAGCGTTACACGAAGTTCTCATTGATCCAGGTACATGATTTATGTGCTTAGTTTCTGTGGGTTTTTTTGGTTTTTTTTCAGTGCTTGTTTCATTGTGGTGTGAATGAATGTTTAAAATTTCTGGATTTTGATCTTTAGAACATGCTGATTTATCAGAACTTTTAAAAACCTGATTGTTCTTTCATCCTTGTTTGGTAGGGCACCCTATTGGTTACTGTTGTCTGTTAAAGAGGGAAATTTTTCCTCTAGCCTGCAGATCATTAAGTGAGTGGTTTGCAGTGTGCCTTTAAATTTCATTGAGTGTGTTGAACATGATTGTCCAGTGAATTTTGAATTGACTCACATTAATGACTTTGTTTCTTTGGCTTTTGCTCCTCTCCACAAGAGTTTGAATTCTCTGTTGCATTTTGTATACGTGTTCTTCACAGGGGAAGAAATTTTGCATTTTTTACAGAGGTGGGTTTTCGTAACCCCTCTGAATGCATTCTGTAATTGATACAACAAAAATCTGTTATTGCAGTGCTTAATAATTTGATAAACTAGTTTTTGGCTTAATCAGAAACAATGACAGAGTGATAATAAAAAATAGGAAAACCTTCCTTCCTTTGAAGAATAAAAATCAGGTGGTCAGGCTCACCCATGCTTTGTGCCAGACACACTTACTCTCATGTCATTGTGTATCATGATTCGGAGATGGAGTTGTTTCAGGTTTATAGATTTTTCTTTAAACATTTGTGTTGAATTCTTTCTCGAGGCTGATGTATCCTGTTGGGTTTGTTGAAAGTTTAGAAGGGAAACAAATGCGTTATTTTGGTTTCGGGAGGTCTGAGTTGCTTATGATAAAAAGCTGAGTGTGGGCTGGGAAACAAAGTGACACTCCCTCTCCTCCCAGTTGAAATTGATGAACAATGAAATCAATTAAGTGTATCGGTATTTGACCAATAGAAGTTAGCGAGCCCAAACTGGCTAGTTATGCCCAAAGTTAGTACTGAATTCACCTGCAGAATTAAGTGCTTTACCAAGAAGCAGCAGCTTAGAGCAATCAGAAAAATCAGTAAAATGATGAGATATAAAATGAATATAATATCTTTTATTTCTGAAACGTTTCTACGTTAAGTTGTGTAGAGCTAAAATTAAGTTTCAAGCACCAGGAGTTAAGAATGTGGGTGGTTCTGTATGATCGTTATTCAGGGATGTGCCTAGACCCTGCTAGAGTGGCTGAAGCTGGCAGGAAAAGGCCTAGAGCCAGGATTTGTCATTCTAGGGTGTCCTCCAAAATGGTTCCATGTGGGAGCCCATGATTGGGTTAAGAAATTTTAACAGACATCAGCCTCCTGTCAACTTTAAGAAGAAAAAAATATTCTTAGTAACTGCTTTTCAAACAAGCGCCTGTGCATCCTTACTGCTGTCTCCTTGCCTTAAATAGCAGAGACAATGCTTTGCTTGCGAAGTTGAGGTTTTAGATAGCACTCAGCTCATTGCAAAGCAATGACCTAGGCCCTCAGCTATAAACGCTGGGCTTGTGTACAGTTAGATAGTCTATTATCCCCAAAACAAGGACCTAGCTGCTCTGGTGGTCTGCTGTGTAATTGACATATCTAAAGAATACATCTTACTCCCCTCACCCCATGACTTCCCTAAAGATACACTAAGCCTTTGTACTCATGTTGGATTCTACAATCTCTGTCTGATCCCTTCTTTCCCCAGGTTTCTGTTTACTATCAACACTGTAGCTGTTAATGACTTTTTACTTTGATTATACACAATAAATATGGGAGCATTTGAGATGTTCGTGGATTTGGCTCCCTACTCCCTCTCTATTTCTTGACTATTTCCACAGAGTCTTGAGTAATCATTCCGTGTCGGTAAGACTTCTGCCAGCCAGAACCCACAGTTCCAGGTGAGAATGATGCAGGCTTTATCTCTCCTACCCGAGGGAGAGAGAGAAGAGAATTGAGATATGCTCCCCTAGTGGTCCCTTCCTGCCCCAGGAGACTACAGTTCACCTGCAGCCTTCTAGCCTCTGCTCAGAGGGCCTCTGTCCCAGGACTGACCGCAGCCTTTTCTTCCTTTGTCAACATTTCCTGTGCCTTTCCGAAGTTGGTCTCTTCTCTGAATTCAACCCTGGCAGATGTGATGGTGGTCAGCGTGCTGGTGGGCAGTCACATGGGGACTTCCGGGAGCCATGCTGTTTCCTCAGTCTCTCATTCAGGGTTACAGAACAGTCGAGCCCCGAAGGAAGCCCATTCATGTGAGGTCAACAGAGTATTTCATCACTTTCATTTTATTTTTAAATTTTCAGTGGAGAAATAATTTGTAGCAAACTGTTCCAGGTATTCGGCCGCCTGCTTTCCTCACCACCTTTTCCTTGTTGCCTCTGGTGCTTGTTTTAAGAACCAGGTTTCTTCTCTGATCATTTCTAGCAGCTGGGCTTGCTAAATCCTTGATCTGCATTTGAAGCAGAAGGCTTCTTGGTGATGTCAAACTGATTTTCCAATTTCTGAATATTTCGTGTACACTCAGCAACAGTTTCAAGTGAATTTCTATTGTCCAATTTCGGTTAACTCACATTTGCTGATCTCCTGCTTTCATGCTGAGGGCAGTTTCTTCTTCCTGTATTAAAAGTTAGCAATTTGCATTTACTATTTGAAGGTACTGGCCATAGGTTCTTTTTCCTTAACAGTTTTAATACAATTCACCCATTAACATGTGCAGCACTTTTTACTCTATGCCCAGAATTATGCATCTAAGTCAATCTCAGAACATTTTCATCCCCCAACAGGAAGCCCCATATGCACAAGCAGTCATTCCCATTTTCCCCACCCTCCCCCAGCCCCAGGGAGCCACTTTTCTCTCTCTGTGGATTTACCTGTGCTGAACATTTAATGTAAATCGAGTCACTTCATGTAAGTGGAAGAGTCTATTGTGACTGACTTCTTTCACACTGAGTAACGTGTTCAATGTTTGTCCACGTTGTGGCCTGGGTCAGTACTCTATGCTTTGCTATTGCTGAATAATATTCCACTGTATGGCTGAGACCCTCTGTTTACCCATTCATCACGTGATAGACATTTGGGTTGTTTCTGTTTTTTGACTCTGACTAGTAATGGAGCCGTGAATATTCCTGTAGGAGTTTTTATGTGGACATTTGTTTTCAGTTCTCTTACGTGTGTGCCCAGAGAGCAGAATTGCTGGGTCATTCATAAACCAAATGTTCAACTCTCTGAGGACCTGCCAGGCTGTTTTCTAAAGTGGCCACGCTGTGTTACATCCTCACCAGCAAGGGCTGCGTGCTCCGCTTCCTCTGTGTCCTCATTTGTGCTTGTTACACTTTTTTTTTTATAACCTATTGTAGTGAGTGTGAAGCAGTTTCCCCTAGTGGTTTTGACTTGATTTCCTTTACAGCTAATGATATTGAACACCATTTGATTGTGCTTATTGGCCATTAGTAAATTTTCTTTGAAAAATACATTTTCAGATCCTTTATTCACTTTTTAATTGAGTTTCCTTTTTATTGTTGAGTTCTAGGGGTTTTTTTTTATTTGAAGATACAAATTCCTAATCAGATAAATGATTTTAAAAAATTTTCTCCTGTCTATTGTTTTTTCACTTTCTGGATGGTGTCTTTGAAGCAAAGTTTTACATTTTGATGAACTCCAATTTATCTCTGTTTTCTTTGTTCCTTTTGCTTTTGGGGTATTATATAAAATCTGAGGTATTTTATTTAAACTTTTATATATAAAATAACTTAATTCTTAGGACCATTCTAGCAGACAGGTCCTGTTTTTGTCCCCAGTCTATGGATAGGAGACTGTGATGCAGAAAATTTCACTGACATATCAGTGTCACAGCTCAGTGACAGGGAGCTCAGACCCTCATGTTTGTCCCCAGCATCTGTGCTCTTCACAACCATGCTCCACTTCTTCCTGGAATCGTTATTGAAAAAGTCTTTCCTTTTTTGATTTCTTGTTAGTTTGTTTTCTCATTGGGGACCTCATCACCTCATTTTCCTTTCAGATATCAGTGTAGGTTTATTTTAGGTCTCATGTAGGCAGAAGCATTGCTGACATTTAACTTCCTTATTACTCACTCTCCAGTGATGATTGTTGCTAATTGACTTAATCAAGTCATCCTTAAGTCTTTCCTGCTCATGACACTAAAAACAGAGTCATGACTTACAGAATGCTCAAAGAAAAAAGTACTTGAGTGATTTTATTTTTCTAACCAATCAAATAAAAACCACGGTGTTGACACAGATTATAAGTTTTCCAGAATAGGGTCACTGTCTTCCTTGGGTTTCATTTGTTTGGTCACAGTGTCTGGATAGTGCCATGCTGTCCAGCAGTTTTGTTAGGATACGGTGCTCGTAAATCATTGTAAGGACAGAACTTTGACAACAGACTGTGTTGTTCATTTCACGAGGGAAAAGATCATATAGAAATACTGCTCAGATCCATTTTAAAATTAAGCTTGGAATTTTGAGAAGAATTCAAGAAAACATACACAGCTCTTTTTCCCAAATTTTAGATCTATCTTAGATACATTATGTTTACATAGCAGAGTAACTTATCAACTAGATTTGACAAGAGGAGTGTATTATTGATTATTTGTTTTAGTTGAAATATTCTAACTTTCATAAAGTAATCAGTGCCCATAAATGAACAAATATGTTTGTATTATTTTTCAACATAGGACCAGACTTCCTATGTTTCTATATAATATATATGACTGTGTGTTTTAATCTGTCTGTCAGTGTTTTCATAGTTTTTCAGCAATGTTGTAACTTTAGAATTCTTCTGAGAAAATCACCCGTGATTCTAGTGCAGTTTGTACAGTGCATCCTGTCTTTTGCATGGGATTCCACTGTCCCCTCAGTGAGGACTTTCCTCTCCTATTGAGTTAGTAGCAGAGTTAAAGGAACTGTGATTTCTAGGCCTTCGCTTTCCATGTGTTTGCCTTTGGCTGTCAATCACGATTTTCCCTTTCTTGAGTTTTCATTGTTCCATTAGAATTTTTGAAAATAACTATTAATATGTTGCATCGGTCTCCCTAGAAACTTGATGTGTTTGTGCTTTTCAGTTTTCAATTTATGAAACATGTAAATGCTCTCTTGTTTTTAAGTAGTACTTTTTCACTAGATATTTGTTTATCTCTTTATAGTTAAAATATTTTTTCCCAATGAATGAATCGGTGTGCATGTTTTAAAAGATACCTTACTTTTTATTGTTCTTATTGTAACAGTTATATTCATTTTAGAGAATTTAGAAAATAAGGATAAACACAATAATAACTTAAAAATGGCCTCTAACCTCACCTGGAGATACTGTTGTAAGGTTTGAAATTGAGAATTACAAGTCCTCTCAACTTGTTCTTCTTTTTCAAGTATATTTTGGTTACTGAAACCCTAGAATTCCCATATGAATTGTAGCAGAACTAGACAGTTCCTGCAGTGGAGCCCGCTGGGATTGTGATCCAAACCACGTTGTATGTATGAATCGCTCTGGGGAGCATTGCCATCCCAAGAGCGCTGTCTTCTGATCCATGAATGTGCGTGGTGTCTCTGTCCAGGTATTTAGGTCTTCTTTAATTTTTTTCAACAATGTTTTGAGTTTACAGAGCATTATTTTACTTTATTTTTCTTTGCCTTTATACTGAGGACAAGTGTGCAAGGTACCGGGATCAGAAGTGTATTTCAGCCCCGCGACTTGCTGCCACGATGAACGCTGCACTCTTGCTTGGCCCTCTGTAAAATCTTGCACAAAATAGGACGTCAGTAACTCTCTCGAATGAATGATAATATGATTGTTGATTGATGTTTGAGGGTCCTTGTTATGATGTCTTTTTCCCAGCCTTTCCCCTCTTCTTAACTATGCCCTTTCTCTTCCTTTCCTCCAGCCTGGTTTTCAGCCTGCCTGTGGCATTGATTTTCCCTCCCTGAAGATTCTTCCTTTCACTGGTTCAGGATAATGTTACATATGGGCTGTAGAAACATGCTAGATGACAAGAAAGAGCAAGTCCATTTCATGCTAGCATTTTTAGATTGTGTTATTCTTTTTTCGATTGAAATTAAATCAGGCTGACCCCC
Organism: Vicugna pacos; assembly: GCF_048564905.1. Lineage (NCBI taxonomy): Eukaryota > Metazoa > Chordata > Mammalia > Artiodactyla > Camelidae > Vicugna > Vicugna pacos. Next base: position 26,144,973 of record NW_027328741.1, read on the forward strand.
TGAGCCCTCCCATGAGCTCTTTCCGCCTTCCTACAAGTGATAATGCTCTTGTTGCTGCATGTTCCCTGCCCCAGCCTTGGTTTTGGAGTTGAGTAAGTCACCATCAGTGAAGCCCTCTCTTTAAAAGTTGAAGAGAATATTTGCTCCTTCTCTCTCATTGGGGACTTGGATGAAATGAGTTACCAGATAAAGAATGGGCCCCACCTCATTCTGAACCCCGCTCTTTCCGTTCTTTTCTCCAGGGGAAAAGAGTACAATTCAACAGTATAAAGATTGATTGCGAGCTAATGAGATAGACAAGACAACCGATCATTTATTAAATACCCTTTCATGCTAGAAACAAATGTATTATACACACAAACAGCACACAAAGTACGGTAGTACCATGGTTACAAACGTGGGTCCGAGTTCGAGTCCTGCTCTGGAGTGACCAGTCCTGGGAGATGGAGAAATGGTAGGTCGGCTTAGCCTCTCCAGGACTGGTTTTCTGTCCTGCAGAGACGGGGCTCACTAGGCGTCCCCCCTGTAGAGGTGCTGTGGGGTGTAAATGATGCGCGTGGGCAGTCCGAGCACAGCTGCTCGTTCCTCGTAAGTGTAGGATCGCATAGCTTTTGCTGTGACGGCTTTATGACCGCCCCGTGTAGACTCTCAGTGCTCCGAAGGGATGCCTTGTGGTTTGGAGATGGGATTCTCACTTCTGTAACTACCCAAGGATAGTGTTATTGGGCCCCGCTGATTTGAATCTCTTCTTTAGAAAATACATAATGTAGATATATTTTTCAAGCATGCGTGCTTTTTTTTTATTATTATTTATAGTTCTACCCTCTCATCTCTTGGTGTGACTTTTCATGGAATCCAGGAAACAGCCCTAAGCTACCTGCCTCTTCACACTTCTCCGTGGTGGTTTCCTTCCCTGACTAGAAGAGGCTTTTGCATAGGAAATTTTATTTGTTCCCCTTTTCTTGGAGTCTCTCTGTCTGTCTGCCCATCTCTCACCTCTCAATCTGTCCATTTATCGACCCACTGATTCTTCTGACATGTTCCAAAACGCGTTTCAGGCAGCTTACAGAAGAACAGATACCAAATAAACAGGTGAGAAAATGAGGTCAAGTTCATACAGTGAAGCTAGGAGGCGAATCTTTATGACGGTTGTAGGCGTGAGACACACGCCTCTTCCCTGTGACTTACAAGATAGACAGCAAGAGTGTGCCTAAGGCTCCCAGCAGACACAGGGAAACAGGGTTTGTGGGAGATGCTCATTGACCGGGAAATAAAGAAGTGGCTGAGCTACTTAGGCTTAGAAGAATATTTTGAATGTCTTCCAAAATCAGAGTATTGCATCTTTTCTTTTGTGAGAGTTCTACATATAGTTGGCTACATTCTATACCTGGAAGTTTCTCCAAAACTGCTTCCCACGTGAGTCCCATGGCTCGGGAATGGGGTGGTTCTGCTCATTGACGGGGGTTGGCCAGAAACAGAAAATGAGAGCCTCAAAGGAGCCTGGGATTTGTCAGTTATGTTTTGTCACTGCTGTAGAGTTCAAAAAATGCTTTCACAGTTTCTCTCCATCTGAGGCAGCAGCGTGCTCTCTTACCAGCATCAGGAGCTCAGGGCCACGGGATGGTGGGGGCTGACTGCACTGCCGTCAAGACAGCTGAGCTAGTCACTGCAGGTGTGGTTCTTTTACATACGGCATTTCATGTTCTTTACTAGAATTTTTCAACAGGAAGTTAATTAACTGAGTTAATTAACATTAAATAAATATGATCTTTATTGAAAAGACATTTATAGGCAGAATATAAGCTGTGTAGACTTTAAAAACCGTTTCATTACTGAAATTTCATTTGGGAAGATACACAGTTTATGTTACATATGCCTCTCTTAAAGTAACAAAGAAACCAGACAGGAAAGGCAGAGGATGGTTTCTGTTCTTCCTCTCGGCTTGCAGGTGCCCTCACACCCAGTAGCATCAATCCAGACACCAGCACTGACACTGGCCGTGCTCAGAACTACCTCATCCCTGAAGACACTGCTGACAAATAGAAGGGGGCAGCGCCCTGTTAGAGCAGGTGCTGTCACTCTGTGGGTCCTTATGTAACTGTGTGGTGTTAATCAGGATCGCCCGTTGTACATTGTGTGACGCTGCTGTCTTGTCTCCTACTTACTTGTTTCTCTAAGTATTCATGTATTATTCTCCAATGCGTGGTACTACACACCTGAAAATGCTTTTTTCAGATGAAAAAGAATGTGCATTTAAAATAATAAGTCTGAAAAAGGGGGCAAAGTTGCTATCCTGGTCCCACTATTCAAAGATAATAATTAACACGTTAACGTCTTTTTTCTGTTATTTTCTTCAGTGTGTATCACCTCTGTCATAAAAAACCAGAGAGCACTCTGTGCCTGTTTAATGTGTGGACACCTCCATTTTCCATTTGGCTTATTATATGTTTTTCTACAATATTCTATCTCCAATGGAATGATTTTTGATGACCAGTATAGCATTCTGTCTTGTGGAGTCATCGTCCATTTTACTTCGGACTGAAATAAACTTTTAAATTCCAAGTATACTTAACTGAAATACTAAAAAGAGAACTGTGGTGGTACAGGAAGGCCCCTACTTCCTTTCCCCTTATTTCCTGAGAGTAAAAGCTGTTGAAAATTTGGTATATATATTTCATGACCCTTATGCCTATGACATACATATATACACACATATGAGAATTCTATATATACGTGTGTGTATATATGCTTTATTTAAATATGAGACCATACTATATGTTTTTCTGCTGCTCGCTTTATTCACTCAGGTGTATATCATACACGTCCTCCCACTCCAGACTCACCCAGTCCTTTCAGAAAGAGTGGAGGGTTCTCCTGTAGTGCAGGTGTGGTCTCTTGTCCACGGACACCTTTGGTGGGAGAATGCTGTGTACAAGGCCCTGGACCACGGCAAAACGCTGGCTCCCTCAGTGCTCGCAGGTCCCTGTGATTTACCGCATCATTGTCTTGATGGTGGACACTTAAGTTTTCTCCATTTTCCACTGTCAGAAAGGATGTTTGACTGGCATCCTTCTTGTACAGACATTCCTGTGATTTTGTATGTGTATTCCTTTAGTTAAGGCTTCTGGAAATTTAGTCCCTGGATGTGACATTTACATTCATCACAGACTCCTTTCAAGTGACTCTAGAAATTCCTTCTCCAGTGAGGAATGAAAAGATCTACAATTACTTATGTAACCAATTCTCTATTGCTGGATATGATTTCACTTCAGTTTTTCTTCCCACCATTGTAAACAGTGCTGTGTAAATGCCCTGATGGGTACATCTTTTTGGACTGAATTTGTTTTTTCCTAAAGGAAACAATTCCTAGAAGTGGTGTTGAGTCAGTATGTACGTAAGTTTTTCAGAGTTTACATATCCATTGACATGTCGTCCTCCGAAAATGTCGCTCATGGTTTGTCCTTCCACAAATGGACACTAGCTAGAATATGTATTAAAAATATTTGCCAATATGATGAGCAAAAGTGCTTTTTCATTGTTTTAGTTTGCATTTGATGACCAATGAGGTATTGAGCATTTTTTACTCATTAGCCATTTGACTTTTTTAAAATTAATGATACCTTTTTTTCCATTGCACACATTTAAGTGAAGGAGCTTCTTGTTGCTTTGTGACAGCTCTCTGTATGTTATGAACATTAACCCCTTGTCTTCATCAACATGTATCACAAAGCTTTTTCTTGTCATTTCTTGCCTTTCATTTTGTTCAGGAGGTTTTTTATTTTGGTTGTGTCTCAAAATATTCATATGATAGTAAATGTCTTCCTTATGGGTTTTATCTTTGACATTATTCTTCGAAATAATTTCTTATAATGGAATAAATTTCTTCTGTAGGTTTTTTTTTAATCTCTAACATGGAGATGATAATAGTACTTGTTAATGTAAGGGTAAGTTGAGTTGATAAGAGCAAAGTGTTGTATTTGCTGTTATTAGTACTTTTTAATATTTATATCACTGTCTGTAATTTATCTTCTGCTCCTTATGACAGGAATAGGATTTATTCTTTCCAGGTGATTCTCTGATTGTCCCAGGACAATTATTGAAGTCATGCTTTTCTCTTTGATTTGAAATCCCACCTGTACAAAATACTTATGTACACTAGAGTCTCTTTTTGAGCTCATGGTTCCTTTCTGTCAATCTGCCTTTCTTACTCCAGCACCATATGTTATATATTGTAAAAATTTATTTAATAATTGGCAGTCTGAATTTTTTTTGATTATTTTATTCCATCCTAAATTTTCTTGTCTAGAATTATGACTTTATTATTCCTGAAGAATTCCAAAATATTTTGTTCAAGTTAAAAAAAAATCAGATTGGCGTTTTCATGGGAATTTTTAGTAAGTTTTGTATTATTCTAATGAGAACTTACATCTTTACAAAACTGCCTTCCTCCATGCAATTTGTTGTTGTCTCTACATTCACACCTCTTACTTTACCCCTCAGTAGAATCCTGAAGTTTCTCCATTTAGAACATGGCCATTATTTTTGAATTTATTCCAGATTATTGTTTATGTTTTTGTCAATTTTGTGAGAATTTTTTGCTATTATATTTTTAAATGCTTAAATCTGACATTTAGAAAGGAAGATTAGGTTTGTAAATACTCACTTTGTAACTTGTCATTTAAAATTGTAAGTATTAAGTACTTGTTCCAGAATCCTTTCTTTTTTGTTTTTAAAAATTTGTGTCCAAGATTCTCAAAATGGTCTTAGCTAAGTAGTATAGGTGGGGAGACAAATGGAGAGAGGTTGTGAGGCTCATGTACAAACTGTGAGCAGTTTCATGGCTACCTTTAGGCTGGAGAAGCCACAGAAGAGACCAGGTTAGACCAGGGATGGCTTTGTATGCACTTGAAAGCCAGCTTTCCTGCCTGTATGGTGAAGCCTGGTGGGTGTGGCAGGTAGATGATCAAGGTCTGATCAAGGTCATTGGCTGCACACAGCGCTGTGTCTGTGAGAACTGGTGACCATTGCCATGGGAAATGCTTGGTGCCAGGAACACTGCAGAGGAGCTGGGGAGCCTGTGTGTTAAGGATTTTCCAGTCCTGGGAGTGGGAAGATCAGACTGCATTCAGATCTGAGTTTGAATTCATCCTCTTTAGTTTACTGGTCCTCTGACTTTTGTCAAGTTATACATCCTGTTTGAACTCCTGTCTCTCAAAACAGGAGAATTACGGCCTGCTGCTAGAGTGTTTGATCAGGGTAAATGATTTGTGTCTATAAGATGCCATGTACAGTCACAAGCTCAGTAAGAATTGGGCTGTTGCCTCTTCTTCTGCAACTCAGTGCTCGATAAGTCATCAGGGGAAAGCGAGCCCCTAATTTATATGTGGTGCAAGGAAGAACAAAACTAACGTCTTGCCTTTCCCTGGCAGTATTCTTACTTCTTTGCTTCATGTACCTCTTTCCTCCTTTACTCTTCTCTTTCACCTCCTCCACCAAGTTCCTGAGAATCTCTCAGAACACCAGATTCAAATTACTTTAAATGTTGGCTCATCCCCCTGAAATGACAGTGACAAAAAAAGCTGTACACATCCCACACTTGATTGTATTTGATTTACACACACACACACACACACACACACACACACACATCAGGCTACCTCCCATTTGCTGAGGGAGAAGGACCACTTTTTCTGAGTTTTCATTTACTGAGCGTGAGAGCAAAGTCTCTTGAGCAGAATTTCGCCTGGCTTCGTGCATGGTTTTTTAAATTGGATTTCTGCTTTGTGTCCATAGAAATATTCTCCTCTTAGAAGAGAGGAAGTGCAGACATAGATATTCTGCTGAGATATTGGTGTCATCATATTTGAGTTTTAAGGGACTTAAGACAGCATAGAGTGGTAACTTTTTATGGGTGAGAATCCATGATGGTGTAACTTGGACAAGAACCTGGGTCTCCTGCCATCATGTCCACGCGGGTGAAGAGGCAACTGGTTGGGGGATGGCAGGGATCCTTCTTGCTTGAGTTCCAGGGTCTTGTTAGTTTTCATTGCTCAGCTGCCTTTAGTTTATGTTCATGTGCCCTCTCATGGGAAGGTCACTCTGTACTGATAGACTGAGTTTCTAATCAGCAAAAAGCTCTGGACCCACTCATATTTTCCAGAGTTTTTCTTCTGACCTGCTGACACTTTATATAAATGAGACCTAACAAACTGGATATAAAATCCTTATTGTTATTGTTTTCCCTCAATTTCCATAGGAATGGGGTGCTGTCTCAGGCTGTCTAAGGCTAGATCTGAACAAATATAGGGTGATAGGCTGTGCTGCTGGACCCTCCCCAGTCGAATTGGTTTTCCACCTTAGTTTTTAGAATCAGGCAGATGAGTTCAAATCTTGTCTTTACCAATTATTAGCTTTGTGACCTTGGGGAAGTAACTTTATTTTTTTGAGTTCCAATTTTCTTTATCTGTAAATAAGTTCTGTATTTATTTTATGGTTTTTGTTTTAGAATTGATGAGCTAATTCCCTCATTTATACCTAAAGTACTTATCGCGTGGTTGTATGATGGTTCCTTGGTAGTTGATTACTAAGGCACTTGGCAGTGAGAAAGGGGGTGGGGACCCCTGGATCAAAGAGCTTATATTCCAGGATATGCTTGTAAAAGACTGGATTGCAGTGGATTTTTAGTAAATGTCCATTCCTTTCCTAATCCCCATTGATTGTGTATATATATTTATACTAATATATGAACAATTTGTTTTTGTAATTTAAATCTTTGTAGTATTTAAAGAATGTAATTATAACAAAAATACGTGAAATAAAATGATTTGACTATTATTTTCCTTTCAATAGGCAAAACAAAATAAAATAGAAAAGAAAAGAAAAAGTATTGAAGGAGTAAAAATAATTTTATTTCCGTGGAATTAACTCCCTATATTATATTTTTCCGTTGTGTTGTTAAACAGCATATAAAATTGACAGGTTGTGACTTCAGTGTTGATAGCTAGGTGAGTAAACTTTCTTTTTGTGGTTGTCTTTGATGAATTATTTGCACTAGATCATAAATGATGTACATGTTACATATTGGAAACAAGGAAACAGTGGATAAATACTACCTCCAATGCACTCATTTTGTTACCGAGTCTAAACTCGTTCTGCTTGCCACATGACAGGCCAATAAACTGGGGGATGAGGTGTTGGAGCAAGGAATAGTGACTTTACTTGCAACGCTGGCAGACCCAGAAGACGGCAGACTGATATCCTCGAGATCCATCTTCCCCAAGTCAGAATTCAATCTCCTTTTATAATAAAAAGGGGCTGGATTGTGGTTGGTTGTTGCATACTTCTTGCTGCATGAATTGTTTGTCCTCTGAATCCGCTGTTCTTGCAGGTGTCCATGTGGATCAAATCATGGTGCCCCTGTAAAACCTCCAAAAAAAAAAAGGTTATTCTCTATTTTGCAACATGCCATCTCTACAGAAGTGCAGATGAGCTAACATTTTTAAAGATCAGGGCCAGGAGAATAGGCTTTCCTGTAGATTTCAGGCTAAAGGCAACTTTCTTTTACAAATGGTGCAGATCTACCAAGTCTGAGCCTAGAAAACAGGGCACAGGTTTAAAGCCAAAGGAATAGATCAAACATAGGGTCAAAATTGTTCTTTTTTATTACAATTCCCTTTTCAGCTTCATAGATAATTTTAGTAAGAAACATGAGCAATTTTTTATTTTTGCTTCTTAATAACCGATAAGTGGGCCAACAATATTTTTGTGAGCAGGGATGCTGTGCGGGCCCTGGTGTGACAGCAAACTCTTGTTGGGGTGGCCGACCCTGCAACATGTCTGATGCCCCGTGAGTGTTGGTGAGGGTCCCCCTAGACAGGGGCTCTCTTCAGGAACCAGCATATGGGCATTGTCCTCTGGAGACTTCTTTTTCGGCTGCAGGAAATTTTTTCAGATACTGTGATTGAAAAATCACTCCAGCTGGGGATAGTTAGGGGAAAAAGGAAAAGGAAAAGTGTTTGAGTAGAGTAGAAGAGTAGGACATAAGATCACGGATCCTGAGTGCTTGGCAGCGGGACCTCGGGAGAGAGGGGAGCACAGGTGGTGAGGGGCCTGGCTCCGGAACCAGCTCCTGTACCTGTCCCCGCACCCAAGCCACATAGGTTTTAATTTACCTGGGCCACCTCTCTGGGCTGTATGTCACCCTGTGCAGAACCTTGAGAATCGAAGGTAAGGGGTGGGCAGCACTCACCTAGGGGGTCACTGAGGACTTCGTTCAAGTCCACAGTGCCTTTCTGGTCATGTGTCTTCACTTGTCCTTTATCTCAGGATCTGAGGAGGTGGAACAAGGAACTCAGGGAAGGATCCAGGAAGATATCCGACTGTGTTAAGAGAGGACAGAAAATGTGAAACGGGGAGTGAGGACACTTGCAGCAAAGTAAAATGACTTCACAACTATTACTTCAGAGCTGCAGGTGTAAGAGAGCCTAAGCCTGTCTCAGAGTGCAGAGGACAAGCAGAAAGGAACGGCAAAATTTCCACTGACAATTGAAATTTTGTTAAATAGCCTGATACTGTTGTTTGCATCACTTGAATGAATGCAGGCATATTTCTTTGGGCAATTACAAGTTCACTCAAACCCACCAGCCCCTCTTGCCCCCATGAGGGATGGGCTTTCTCAAGCACAGTGCCCCTCCTGCTTGGGTGGGCCACGCTGCGTGTCCTCGCCTGGGGCCGGGCTGCTGCAGGGCACTGAGTCCCCGACGCATGGCCTGTGATACACGACTGGAACATCTCTGCTCTTGACTGGGGGCCTCCGTTTCCCCTGCAGTGTAAGAATGCCGGTGACTGAGTTAGAAGCATGCTTCCAAGCTGTCCGTGTCCTCGGCATCCAGAAGCGGAGCCTGGAAGCTTCTGAGTTTCTCCAGGATGCGGTCTACTTTCACCTTCGGCAGGTGAGTGCATGTCCTTACACAAGTGGAGGAATTACTGCACTTTTCCTGGAACTTTCTCACCACTAGTCCATCTGATTTATCTGTGCTAGGATTCAGTATGGCCTGCTAAAGAATCTGGAGTGAGATCTTGAAACCCTGATGAAGAGGATTATTTATTTCATTTCTCTATATGATAGTCTTTTACTTTTAAAATTCAGAATGATCCTTTCAGGAAATTTTGGTGGGGTTGGAGAATCAACTTTGCTGTTAACATCTTTGCTACCTGTTGCTTTATGCCTCTCACCAGTCTTCTGTCACTTGTGAGGCAGTTTCATTTGTGATTCTGCCCGGGTTGTTCATGTTATAAAATATAAATTCTATAAAAGTACAGTCTCTTTTACTCCGAAGACATTCCACATATACTCCTTTAATCTGGGTGTGGTTTTAAGAAGACAGAATCATTAGAACATATAATTGCAAGTTGCTAGTGCAAAATCCCTAAATCAATAGTCTAGCTAAACATCTAAAATCTTTCTAATCTACCTTGGATTTGTATGGCTAAGTGAAGCAGTTTGCTAAGAACACAAGACCAGGTTTAGAATATAGGCTGGTGTAGCTCAGCAGGTCCTCCCAAGCTGATGCTCTGCCAGAAGGTGGGGCCGAGGGAAAAGGGGGTGTCCTGCCCTCCCTGAGCTGACAATTTTATAGCAAAGACCTTCAGCAGGTGAAGAAATTGGGGTTTCTTCTAAGAACAGTGAGTTTGAAAAGAGTCCCAAAAGCACGGGAGTGGCACAATCTCATTTGTCTCAAGTAGGGGAGAGTGGCTGTGGGGCCACTTGGGAGACTCGTGAGTCCAGGTGCGCAGTGTTGGTGGCTTCCACTAGAGCGGTGGGACGGTCATTGGGTAAAAGCGAACAGATTGAAGGCACGTTTAGATGGTAAAAAGTAAAGGATGAATTCTGTCTGTGAATGTAGGATGGAGTAAGGCCCAGTTTTCTGTGTGAATTAATGAGGTAAATGATGCTCCTGCAGTGTTCTGAGGAGGAAAGCTGCAGAGGGAGTTCTAGGGGAAAACTGAGGAGTTCAGCTGTGGGTAAATTTAAAGGCTGTTAAATGTGTGGTCTGGGAGCTCAGGTGAGAGCCAGTAGTGAGTAGGGGGAGGGGAGAGGGACTTTCAAATCATTTTGTCTTGTGAACATACAAATAAATATGAGTAATGACTCACTTAACACCTCTATATTCTGGATTTAAAGCCCAGTAACATTTTGCTATTCAGACTGCAGAGGTTCTTAATTTTTTTTAATAGAAATAAATAGAAACAAAATATTGGAGTTAAGGAACATCTTAGAATTGATGTGTGTCCTTGTTTGTATTTTTATACCTCATCTGTTTATAAACATAATCTACAAAAAGTTAGCTTGCTTAACGTAAGAGTTAAACAGGGAAGTGACACACACTGTTGGGGGTTGAAGCTGATTTTCTTGGGCAAATTATGTAGTCTCTGTGCCTTAGTTGCATCTTCTGTGACTGCCCCCAGGCTCCTCATCACAGCAGATTTCCTAGACTAGATGTTGGGAGGGAGGCTGCTGAAGGGAGTAAGAGGTGGCAACTGCTAGGGATACTGAAGACAGAGACAAAAACAGGTTAAAGCCAATATACTGAGTGCTAATAGCCTCAAAGGAGAAAGAATCCCACAGTGTTTTGAGCCACTTAGCGTAAGAGAAACAAAATCACGTGGACCCAAAGCTCTTGAGCATATGAGTATTGTGGGTGGGAGGGTGTCATCAGAAAAGTGTTGAGAAAAGGCCTCTTCGTTTTCCTTGAAGTTTCCAGTAAGGATGGGGAGCAGAAGGGAAAATCCCCTGCTTCACAGTTGAAGGTGCTGTTTTGTGCGAAACTGACCAAAGTTTGGAGACCAGACATCAGCGGTGCTGGCAAATGAAGAGGCTTGTGGATTGGGTGGGGCACTTGCTGTGACTTCCAGGTGACCTGTTGGCTAGGGGCTGTGAGGAGGGCAATAGGTTTACAGGGTGGCCCGGGCATACTCCCTGGCTCTGATGCTGCTGGTCTGATTAGCAGACCTGGGCACCCGCAGTCCTAATGGGGCAGCTCGGGATGTGGCCTGGGACACCTGCCGTGCTGAGGGCGAGAAGAGGGCTCCCCTGAGGGGGTGTCCCTGCAGAGAGTGTGAACGTCCTCCTGCAGGGGAGGAAGAGCCTCTGAGCAGGGGGCCGGATGCACAGGCAAGACCAGCCTAAGCACTGAGTTTTCTGGGAGCCAGAAGTCATACAGTGGCCCAAACCGCCTTGTTCCTGCGAGACTGGAGGGAAAAGATGCTGAAAAGACAGGCTAGAGTCAGACCCTGTGTTGGGTTATGAGTGACAGGAAAGGACTATTCAGGCAGGCACGAGAGAACCCTGTGGGCTTCCCAGCTGGGGCGTCATGCCGAAGGGAAGAACAGAGATATAGACTTTGCTACTTATTAGCGGTGTGACTTTGAGCAATATCACCCCACCTTTCTCTATATATCTTCATCTGTAAAGTGACAGAGTGACAAGCTCGTGTCATCAGAAGGCTTAGTTTAGCTCTGTTCCTCTTTGTCCAGTCCTGTCAGTGCTGCCCTGCAAGGTTCTGCAGCAGCTGCTCTTACCCTGAGAAGGGAGGGCGTAGAGGGACATTGTAGCGCCTGAGGGCAGGAGGAGGGTGCTTTAAAACCAGTCATGTAACCGCCTGCAGCTGCAGACCTGCAGGCAGTTTGGTTGACGGTCCTTGAGAGGACTTTGGAGTCCTTAACTTCGTCTAAAGTCTTGTTTTCCCTTGGGGACCGGATTTGCCTTTGCAGATTGATGTTGAAGCTTTGGGCTTCTGGCAAAGCTGTTTTCAGAGATGGGTATATACGTAAAATATCGTATAAAATAAAGTGATTTATTTAACGTGTGCGACTTTGCAGCTCTTGGGAAGAGCTCTGTTGGCCTGGTCTCCACCGAGTACACCAAGGGTCAGCAGAGCATTCAGGAGGGCAGGTAGCCTGCAGTGCTGCTGCGGGGTTTCTCCCCAGCAAGGCGCTCTGCTGAGTTGACTCTTCTATGAGTTTGGTTGCCAGAGGAGCAGACAGAATGTTAATGAGTTCTGGAGGGATTGTATAATGACAGGAAGAATGAGGAAACCGTAGTTTTTCGGGACTAGAACACGCTTTTGGTTCCTGATTCAGTGTGTTCCATTACAGAATTGATGAGTTGTGTCTATTCTGGGACTTCATTGAAATAAACGTTCAGCCTAAATGTTAAGGGATTTGTTTTATTTGGCTGGAGGACTCGAGCCGGGATGACAGCCTCTCAGATCACTCTGAGGAACTGCTCCCAAGAGGTAGGGGAGGAGCTAGGATATATAGAAGCTAATTGGTAATTGGAACAATAAAAAAATTGCTTGTTATCTGAAGAAAGCCAGATATCTCAAGTTCAAGTATTTAGTGCTTTTCTATGTATGGTGGGAAGCAAACATTTGGGTCATTGAATTCATTCCTTTGGCAAGCCCCTGGCTATCTAGGGCCAGTATCCTGTCCTTTCTTACTCTGAGTCTGCTCAGAGGGCACCACTGTGAGTGGCTGAGAGGCCGGGCTTCAGGCCTCTCCTCGCTGGAGCTTGGCAGCAGCCGCTGATGACTTGGATTCAGCATTCTTTGTTTACTGACATGGTTGCAGTATTTTCATTCACAGTGTTCCCCCTTGGTCCTAAATTCGACCAATATTTTGAGAGACATTTCATGACCAATTTTGTCCCACGGTGCTATGATAGCTCATTCCTAGTTCAGGTGAAGAATCTTCTGAATTGCCATTCAAGGTGTTAGATTTTTTTATTAGGCCTTGTTGATACTAAAAGTTCTCTGGATCACCTGTCTTACTAGTCTATTATGATCCAGGAAGTGTTTACCCTTCATTGCTCATTCCCATACCTAGAATCACACTATTATATTTATTTTATTCAAAGTTATAAATTCTATCTGTTTCTTCAAGATGTTTAGCAATCATCAATCTTGTGGGCCTAGTTACACATTGGGAAATGTAACAGACAACAATTTTATAAAATAGACAGGATATAAGTAATATAACTAGTAACGTTAATAAAGTCATGAGTAAGAATTTAATAGTCGAGAAGTTGTATTTTTGGGTTAAAATTTTGTGTTTCTCATTGAGATTGATCTTATGAGAAAGTTCATATTTATTGTCAGGCTCACAGCAGGTATTAATTGGCCAGGTGAAGTCTCCCACCTTGTAAGATCAACAGTGGCCTAAGCAGAACTATAATTTCTTTTGAGAATAATGTTTCTGAGGGCTATCTAGTTAGAGCCTTGTAGTAGGGAAACCCACCAAGGTAACACAGAAGTACTAGACATAGGTAATTTATCATAAGCTTAACAATTGGAGTAGTTCATAATCAAAGGTTGGAGAAATTATCAAAGTAATTGTTATACAGGCCTGGTCCGGTGCCTTCGGTCAGCTGTCTAGCTCAGATGTCGTCTTCTTCTCATCCTGGCCTGGTAGATTTTTCTCCAATTGGGCATTGCTTTAACGTGAGCAGTGCTCTATTGGCCAGTGCACTGCAGGGGCTGTTTCTGATAGGAAATGAATCCGATAGTCTGTTTCCTTCAGCTTTGGTGTGTATGGTCTAGTTAAGAGTGCCTGATAAAGGGCCCTTCCATTCAGGTTGGAGACAGTAATTTAAATCATCCCTCTTCCAGTATGTATAATTCCCTGGCTGCAGGTCATGGGGCATTGGAATTTTACCCAAGGATAGATTACTGAGCTTCACAAACAAACATACTGTATCCTTTTCATAATTCAATTAAACTGTACAGCAATGTGACATTACAGCAAGGAATGATCTGGGAAGTGTCTTAGTAAATATGGACCTCAATTAACAAAACTAGAATTAGTATCCACTAAAATATAATCTTTTTTTCTCTCTAAGGTTACCCTCAGTTTTCTCAAATAAAACCAAATGAAGATTAATTTCTTTACAAGTGAAGTCTGATTATTTGATAATATAGGCTATTTTAAATTGGCTGTGTTGGAAGTTTTAATACGGAGTCTCAGGGTAGAATGTTAATAAGGTTTGCTAAGGCCAAGAAAGCCACGTCAAGGCTTTTCATGGGTTTCTGCCTTACAGATTTAGGTAAATTCTTTTCTCGTTAAAATCCTTAAAATACCTTTATACTCCTATATCTCTTAGGAGATGATTTTACTAATTTGTCTGATAGAGCCACTGGGGACCTAAGTATTTTTAGTCTCTTGAGGGATCAGATAGAGAGAAAAGATAACTGTTCCAAGTCTGTATACATAGGTATAATTTATCAAATTGCTGTGAACCATAACTAGCTTAAGGAGAAGAGATTCTTTATGTCTGGGAAACAGGTTAAAAGCCAGTAGTATTTCAAACAATATCAAAAATTATAATCATATTCACCAGTTTACTCAGTCCCATGTAACTAATTCTTTTAATGAGAGTTTCCATTAGAACTTTAAAATTTCTTACCCAGTTTAGTTCAGTGCTATAGTTTGAAATTTATTAGAAAACAGTAAATCTCCTTGAAGAGAAAGCATTTTGTAAAACCAGCAGAAGAAAACAATTAACTGTCTATAAATGACAAAAGTTTTAAAAGCATGGTTAAACACCGTTACACTATAATCGATAAAGAAACCTGTTCACTATACCCATAATTATCACTGGTAACATTTCAGATATACCAGAATTTTAGGGAGTCCATATAATTTCTACAATATCTATATTAATAATATTTTCTCATTCAATATAACCTTAAAAGTTTTATGATTCATTTGACAATACCATGTTATTTAACATGCCAAATGAATCTTACTAGTTTAAAATCTCTCTTTGGGATGTTTCAGGGGCCCTCTGTAGCAACCCAAACTTAACTGGAGATTAAAAGAACTTTAATTAGAATTTGATATTTGTAGAGCTTGTTAAAAGATTTCAGAACACTTGGTCAGATAAACATATAGAACACTGTAAAGTAGTACTAATTCATTAACAAGAAAATACATCAAAAGTAAAGGCAGAACAGATCAGCTAAGTGGTATAAGTAGTTTTACAATCTGTTACTGAATGTGGATTAACATTTTAAGAAAATTTTTTCCTCTTAACAGAGAGAAAACCAAATCTATTCTTGTACCAGCTTAGTTCTAAGTTTCACTTACGTTGCCCAATTTGATTCTAAACTTAGCCAATTCTGACCACGTACAAAACACTTTCCTCAGGTTACCTTTTCCTCAAGCCTTCCACAGATTTCTATACTCATATTAATGTGTCCCTTATTTTCTGTTCCATTCAGAAGTAACCAGCTTCAGGAGAAAGTCACTATTTTTCATTAACAAAATATAATTCCATTCTTATATCTTCCTTTACACATTTATATTACTTTCCTTGGATACTGAGATCATTCCCTTAATAATAGAGACTTTTTCGGTGTGGCACCAACCACTTATTAATATTTCTAAACACCTTTAGTTTCACTGTAAGAGGAAGTTAAATATTAAGTAATTCATATTTCAATCTTATTTTAATCTCAAAATGGCATAGCTATTTAATAAATCCCATCATTTAACTTAATTTAGCACATCTCTAGAATTTAAAGATACCAAACGTTTAGAGATTATCTTAAGCAAACATTTTAGAAATATATATTAAATATTTACCCAAAGCTCTCATCTCATTTGCATTTAATTTACTTAAAATTTTACCACACCACATTAATACTGTCTTTTTTTTTGACAAATCTGCAACAGATATAACAGGATTTTATTTGACTTTCATTAAACCTAGGTACAGTAAAGTTATTATACTTAATATTGATGACTTTAAAGATGTCTATATTAATTAGAACATACTTAAACTAAACAATATCAAATATTATCTTAATATTGAATATTTTCCATTTCACGCGATGCTGAAAGTCAATTTGTTCAGTTTTTATCTTAAAAATTCTTAATTTTTAAGTTCTTATTTTTTTACGTCAATTAAGCAGAGCTCTTTCACCTTGACTTTTTTTTTTTTTTAGCAGTAGAAATATCTCACCACTATAATGTGTACACTGGCTTATAATCAGACAAAAGCTAGAGATCTCATAGCTTCACTTTAAAACTTACTTATAAGATAGGTATAATAAAAGTTGCAGTAAGCTGAATTTGCTTGCTCAAATCACTAAGGCATACTATTTATGAAACAGATAGTTAAGATTTCTTCACAACTTCTGAAGGGCCCGTCAGAGTTCTGAGTTCTAAAATGCCAAAAATTTCTTGGCCTTAAGTTCTATTTCGTTGAGGGAATTAGGCTCAGTCTAAGATCACTGTTTGTTGTATTTATATTTCTGATCTGCAAGACAAAGACACTCTCTTCCAGGTCCCCAGAGAACTGCTCTGTCAACCAGACCCAACTTTATCTCCTTAATTGACATTTTTGTGTCAGTGAGAAGAGCTGTAAACAAAGAATTCCATGTTTTAAAATTTTAAGGTTTACTGTATCATGTCTTCCAAAGCTTGCATAAGGCATTTAGTAAGGTCTCTTTTCCTTGAGTTATAAGTTAAACCCAGGGTAAAACTCTAATTATATTTTTTTATTAGACACTCAATATTAGTTCTTAGATTTATGTTATATTGGACGGCTCATGTATCAATATTGGTTTCCTTTAATTTGTTCAATTAATATTTTCAGAGGGACAGATATGTGCCCAGCCTTATAATACCAAGAAGGGGAAGCGTTTTTCCACTGAAACATATCTATCACACAACACAAGCAAAAGGATTGTATAAAGACCATTTAAATATAACAATTTCACAATCTTTTATCTCAATTTTATTAAATCTTATACCTTTAATTTTTATATTTATTAGGTTTAATCAATAATTCTTATTTCTAGAAGGAGTGCCAGAAGCCTATTTTTTTTGTGCATTGTATATAATTTCATAGAAGTCTCTAGGATGCCCAAGTTTCAGCCAAAGAGCTTAGGCCCTTCTCAGTTTTTAATTTCATTAATTGGTCTGTTGTCGCAATGATTGATCAAGTATTTCAGTCTATATATACATATATTTTAAACTGTGGTAAATAAAACTGAGTTGTTTGAACTTTAATGTTGGGGGGGAGTAGGTGATTTCTTTGGTCCTTTTTTTTTTAACTGTATGTAATGTAGTATCAAAACCTTGTATGTAAATCCAAAAATGTCCATTTTATTTACCTCATTCAAAATAACCATATAAAAATATTTATCCATTTGGGATAAGCTACTTATCGTTTTTTAATGACATTTTTACAATCTTTTTTCCAGTTATCAATTTAATTAACATTAATTATTCTAAGTTTTTATTAGCATCTCTAGAACCATTTATTGGGAAGGAAAAACACAAATGTAGCTTTTCAAACCAGTTTTATTTTTTTAACTAAGTTCTTAGGTTAACCATTAGATATATTTTTCTACATTTAAACTTGATTTTAATAGGTACCAATAATACAGCTGTTTATAATGAGAACTCTTTAAACTTTCACCAATTTAAGTTTTTCCAAATTAAAAGATCCATCATATGGCCATCAATTTATATATATATAAATATATATATAAATTATATATATATTTATATATATATATAGTGATTTTAAACCAATAAGATGAAGCGGCTCTTCCGCATGATTGTCAGGGTGTTGCCTAAATAAAATTCAAAGGTTTTCTCTCCAAAAGCTAAAGGCCATTGTGGTCCAGGCTGATGCAGCAAAGTTTAAGATGGCAAAATATCTGAAAATTGGTACAATCAAAGAATTGCTTAGAATCCCAATTTATTTGCGTGGCCACCATATGTGCACAATACTTGAACCTTTTGTATGGCAGAATCCAAGGTTTCCTTTAAAAAATAAAGTAAACATATATATACATACATACACACACTTAATACACCCAGAGAAAGATAAAACTTATAAATTTCAAGGACACAGGAAGAGAAATCCAAGTTCCCCCTAAAGGGGATTTTGTTTTTATAAGTTCAGAATTCCAAAAACATGTTTTTATCAGGCCTCTTAATTACTTTCAGAGTGAGTTTTTTTTTTCTTACTCCCAATTAATGTTGTAAGTTTTGTATGTACATAAACCTGGCTGGGGTAATAGTTGGAGGCAGGCAATCTGTCATTTCTTTTTCTTTTCTTTTCTTTTCTTTATTTTTTTTTTGAATGTTCTATTCCCCATTGTAAGGTCGGGTTCCCAGAATAAATTTGTTGGTAAGATTTCCCACAGGGACAACTCTGTGGCATGAAGTCTTTGTCACTACCACAGCTGGAAGATTCTCTGTCACCCGAGAAAGCTGTTACGAGCCAGGAGGTTGGTCCGAATTTTCAAGTTGAAAGGTTCCTCATAAGAGTTTTAACTTTTATCCTGAAAAATTCAATGATTGTAACCAAATTGATGAAAATATTAGACCAGCCTCTTACCTAAACACTCAGTCCTGAACCCAGTGTCTTTCAACTTGGACTCACTCGGGATGTCTCCCCTGGGTGAGTATTTTCCTCATATATTTCCACCAGCCCCACTTTGGACATCTCCTCAAGGTGGGTATTTCCTGTTATCTTTCAACCAGGCCCCACCCAGTATGTCTCCACTGGGTGGGTAATTCACCCCAATTTCTTTCAACTGGAGGGCCACGTACCTGGATATACCGCCAGATAAAACTCAGGATCATCAACCAATATGTGAGATCCGAGAACCAGGAGAGACTCACCCAAATTCATCTGGACTCCCCGAGGAGGCGGATGGCACAAAGGGCCACTGCTGGTACCAAGGCTCCGGTTACTTGGAGAGTTCAGGTGGAGAGAAATCTGCTGTGGTGCTTCATGGTGTCCAAAACTGTTGACTGAAATAAACGTGCAGCCTAAAAGTTAAGAGTTATGTTTTATTTGGCGGGAGGGCTCGAGCCGGGATAACAGCCTGCCAGATCTCTCTGAGGGACTACTCCAAAGAGGTTGCGAAGGAGCTAGGATATATAGGAGCTTTACAACAAAGACCAGATTGTTGGAACAATAAAAGATTGCTTGTTATCTAAAGAAAGCCAGGTATCTCAAGTTCAAGACTTTAGTGCTTTTCTATGTATGGGAGGAAGCAAATATTTTGGACTCACTGAATTCATTCTTTAGACAAGCACCTAGCTATCTAGGACCAGTAGCCTGTCCTTTCTTATTCTGATTGTGCTCAGAGGACACCATTGTGAGTTGCTGTAGCGGCTGGGCTGCAGGCTTGTCCTAGCTGGGGGGTGGTGACAGCCTTTAATGACTTGGTTCCAGTATTCTTTATTTACTGACATGGTTGCAGTATTCTCATTCACATTGTACTATGTTCGTTCACAGACTGATTATTTATAATCTGCAACCTTGGAAAGCAACCGAGATGGAATTACTGCAGGTAACTTCTACTTTAATAAGCCGCATGCAAACATATACATGGAGGAAGCATACACTTGGATTTGGTGATGTAGGGAAGGGTTTCTGCACATTAAAGGAGAACGCAGTGCAGAATTCCTTAAGTCCACTTTTCGTTACTGTAGTGGTTTCTGAGAACTGTTTATGGTAATTAACTAACACTGACAAACGGTGGCACGCATTGCGTTTAAGAGATGGCCGGCTGCAAACTTGTGTATTGGACCGGTGGAATTCATAAGCAAGTGGTCAGGTGGATGGGATAGAGATGGAGCCATGTGCTGGGCCCAGATTCCGGTTTAAATCGCCATTTCTTCACCATAGGGCCTTGGACTAGAATGTAAACTCTCTTAAACTGTTGGAGAATCTGTGAAATGGGCATGATAATATTCTTTTCTTCCTGGAATTGTTGTAAGTTTTATAGAGTATTATAGCACACATGAAGCACTTAACACACTGGCACTTAGCAGTGTTCACTGTGTGGCGCCGCCCCGCTAAGCGTGTGTCAGAGCCGTAAAGGCAGCATTTGTCTGTTGAGGATGCACCGGTAGCCCCTTGGCTAGGTTGTGAATTTGGTGATTTCCTTTAATCCTTGTAACTCTGTGTGCCATGGGCAGTTATTTTCATGGACAGATGAGGAATCTCATGATAAATTTGCCCAAAGTCAGACCATAATTTTGGGTGCAGGGGCCTCTGTTCAGCATGGGTCCCTCGGCCTTGTGCCCTCTCTGTTCAGCACCAGAGCCAGATGTGGGGTAGGCTGTTTCCCTGGCCAGAATATCCGGCAGGCCACAAGACATACCTGGCCCTGTGCTGCTTGATCAAAAACTCCAAAGGAGAGGCAGTTACAAAAGGGATAAACATAAAAAGAGACGACAGCAAAATGTGATCAGCTCTGAGAAGGAAAGGAACACGTCTCGTCGTGCAGAGCTGGATGGTTTCCCATCGGGGCTGCTCTGGGGGCGTTCATCTCAGCTAAACAAGCTCTGCTGCTGCACCAAGGCAGGAAGGCAGGGCGCGTGTGGCCAGGTAGACAGGGCCTCATTGATCGAACTCATTCCCCATTAAGCAGCAGCTGTCACGGGCACTTACCTAGCAAAAAGGTGTCGGTCATAATCATCACGCACTTTACTTGGTAGTTTTATTTGCCCCAGCTTTGAGATGAGGTCATTGAAGCTGGGGAGTTTGCTGCATGCCCGTGATTACCTTGAAAATACCCCCACTTGTCTTTCAACCTAGACTGGTGTGGCTGTCATGCCCCAGCCCTGTGAATGGCATCGTGTAGCTTCTCCCAAGTGCCCCAAATTACTGACATTGATATGCTTAATTTGTAGGAAATGGTATGTGACAATAAGAGAAAAAGGTAGTAAGAAATTGTTTGGAAAACTAGAAAAAAACTATTCTTCCCCAGCTGGGGGAGTGTACCCTTTATCACTCACCCCACTCACTGCCTGTCACATCCTCCCTGCTGACTCCGTGTTCAGAAGCCACTCTGAGCCTTTGAGGAACATTTTGCCTCATGATACTTTTGACTAGGACCTGCGACTTCTCTGTCCCTGGTTAACTATCTCTTCAATGCCATTTAAATTTCTTGCAGGTTCCTCCACTCAGATGTAAGAGTAGCCTCTTTAAACTTCTTGATGCAGCTCCTTAATGAAGATCTTGGGATGGAAACCTAGCCAAACCTGGGAGGTATGCACACAGTGACTGCAACCTCAGCATTTTGTGAAGTTCAGAATCAGAGGAGTGGGTGACTCAGGAAAGGCTTTTTTAAGGTAACAAGGGGAAAGTGAAAGGACACACAGGCTGTGTGAGAAAGAAACATCTTGGTCACAGCCAGCAAGGCACCTGGGTTCAGGATGGAGTTTGGCGAGTGCAGAGTTCTCACAAAGAAAGAAGTGGTGTGATGGGAGGGAGGACAATTGGGTACTTTATTGGGGAGGAAAAAAGTGGGCAGAAAATTTCCTGGTTGAACAAGAGGATTGTGACATGATGTGCTTGTATTTTGGAGAGAAGGGTTTTGTGGGGACAGGCCTAGGATTACGCTGTCTGGCTGGGGAGTCAGCACAACAGAGAAACACAGAGAACCGGGCAGACGCCAAGGCCCATGCTGGGGGAGAGGCTGCCCGCCAATTGGAGCCCTGGAGGCTGCTTCTGTCCCTTAGCTGGGGACTCAAACTTCCCTTGACAGCCCAGTCCTGTTGATACAAGAATAAAAAACGTTGGGCATGAGAAGGGCTGTGTCCCAGGCTTTGGTTGAGCCCCTGGGATGTGCCCCACCAGATTTTGTTCCTTGGCTTCATGCAGTAAAGTATTCAAGAGCAAGCCAGTGTTGAGTAAAAGTAGATTTATTCAGAGAGATACATTGAAATGCAAGAGAAAGTTCACGAGGTTTGGGGGTTTGATGCTCAGTTTAAAAGTAGGTGCACACTCCACAGACAGAGTGTGGGTCTTCTCAGAAGAGGGTGAGAGAGTGGTGACCGCGAGGTGGCGCTGTGTTGCTTGTTTTCTTGGGCTTGGTGGTTTCATATGCTAATAAGTAGAAGGACCAGCCTTAGGGCAAGGGGCTGGGTTTCCCAGGGAGTTGGCCATTTCCCACCCTGTGACATTTTGTGGCTAGCCTTGGGACTGCCATTGTGTCTGGGGGCATGTTATTCACCATGTTACTATTACAATGGGTGTTTACTGAAGCTTAAGATCTGCTAGAAGTTAAATCTCTTCATCCTGAGCCTCAAGGCCTATTGGGGTTTGAATCCTTCACCATTTTGATGTTAATTGCTGTGGCCTTCCTAGAATGGCTGTGCTCTGCCACCTTCCATCCTATCTCACTGTGATGACACAGAGAGAGCAAAGGCTGGGCCCTGCCTGTGCTCCTGCATTTAACAGCGGGAACGGTGGGGTGGGCTTATGATGACTCTGAGTGGTGAGAAGGATGTTTCAGATTTTCCCACGTGAGACATGGGGACCTGACAGCAGCCACCGCAGATTTATTTCACGGGCATTATCGCTTGTGTTGTTACAGAAACAACAGGCCAGCCAAGAAACAAGGATCACTCAGAGGGTTGGAGTACTGAGATTTATTACGCTGGCGGGCTCAGAGGGGCTTCTGTTCCGAAGCTCTGAGCACCTCCAAGACCTGCACATGAGGTTTTATAGGGTTAATTACAAGTATGGGGCTATTAGCCAATAAGGCTCAAACAACAAAAAGCAAGGAATCAGTGCACTGAATCTTATCAATTTGGAAAAGATCACGTTATTGACAATTGTTGACCTTAGATTTACGATTTAGCTTGTTAACCCAGTAAACTGACACTAAACTTCAGGTTTACCAGGTAGCCCAGCAAAACTTAGATCAGTAAACCGACACTTATCACACTTAGATTTGTGACTTAGCTTGTTAGCCCAGCTGGGCTTTTCCTTCACAGTGTCACTTATCTTCTCTATTTTTCTTTTTTTCTTTTTTTATGTATTTAATCCAAATTTAATATCAGGGTTTTTTGGGAAAGAAATATCTCTTTTACTTTTCTTTGGAACTCTTTTGGGGGGTGAGGTAATTAGATGTATTTATCTGTTAGTGGAGGCCCTGGGGCTTAAATTCAGGACCCTGTGCACCCTAAGCACATGCTCTACCACCCGCCCCATCATCCTTTTCTTTTTGCTTTAGCTGCCAAGAATCTTACAGCTGAATTCCTAGTCAGCCTTTAACACTTGCCCTGACTTCATGGAATCCATTTTTATGAGTTTATCTCCCCGTGGTTTCATTTAAGTATTGAATCTCCATTTTCTCTTCACTCTCAGTTTTGCCTTTTTGTTGTTTTGGTTGTTAAGCTGTGTTTAAAAAAATTGTTTAAATTCCCTTCAAGCAAGAGTCTGAATGTAAATAAATATGTAAACAAACAGCACAATTAAATGCTTTTATATATTCTAAGCTGTTTAGTAGTTACTTAAAAACCGAATTGAATATTAAAGTGATAACACTTTAAAATTATTTTTTAATTTTTTATAAAGGTATAGATGAGTTAAAATATGATATTAGTTTCAGGTGTACAATAGATGCTCCATATATATTTACTGTAAAACATTGTCTGTATTCCCTGTGTTGTAAGATACGTCCCTCAAGCATGTTTACATTACACATGTTGCAGTTTGTATAAGAAAGTTGGGTAATGCAGAGTCTGGGACGTGGCTGGGTCTGATCCAGATTCAAGCTCACCCTGCCTGTCAGATCTCAGGCCCTCACTTCTGTCTGCAGGGGAGCGAGTGGAGGCAGCTCTCATCAGCGCTGGCACCACCCTCTGAGTGGCAGTGACAGCAGTGATTGTGTGTGGATGTTCAAAGTGTTGTTCCAAGCGCTTTACATGCATTTCTGCATTTAATAATTAAAGCCGTCCTGTGAGGAAGCGTTTTAAGTTTTTAATGTATAATACATTTTATTTTGATATTGATAGATTTCAAACCTCCGGAAAATTTACAGGAGTAGTACAATAAACTCTTAGATACAGTTCACCTTAAAGGTCACTATTTGGCTTTTTGTGTCTGGCTTATTTTAGCATAAAGTTTCAAAGTTCTTCCATATTGTAATCTGAATCAGTACTTTGTTGTTTTTGTTTGATAATATCCTTTTTCTTTGTTTTCGTTTTTGGTCTATTTAAATATATTTTCATTGAAGTCTAGTCAGCTTATAATGTTGGGTCAGTTTCTTGTGTACAGCACAACACTTCAGTTAAATAGGAACATACCTGTATTCATTTTCATACTCTTTTTAAACATACGTTACTATAAGATATTAAATATATTCTCCTGTGCTATACAGTATAAACTTGCTGTTTATTCTTTACATACTCAGTATCTGCAAATCTTGAATTCCAAATTATTGCTTCCCACATCCTTTCCCTTCTGATAACCATAGTTTGGTTTCTATGACTCTGTGTCTGTTTCTGTTCTGTAGAAAAGTTTATCTTTTTGTTTCTTTGTTTTTATTTTTCTTTTTAGATTCCACATGTGAGCGATCTCACCTGGTTTTTTCCTTTCTCTTTCTGGCTTACTTCACTGAGAATGACATTCTCCAGGTCCATTGATGTTGCTACAAATGGCATTATTTTATTATTATTTTATGTCTGAATAGTAGTCTATTGGACAAATATGCTACATCCTCTTTATCCAGTCATCTGTCAGTGGACATTTAG
This sequence comes from Vicugna pacos, assembly GCF_048564905.1. Lineage (NCBI taxonomy): Eukaryota > Metazoa > Chordata > Mammalia > Artiodactyla > Camelidae > Vicugna > Vicugna pacos. The sequence continues at coordinate 26,169,552 of NW_027328741.1, forward strand.
GTTGTTTCCATGTCTTGCTATTGTAAATACTGCTGCTGTGAATATTGGGTTGTAGGTGTCTTTTTGAATTAGGGTTCCTTCTAGATATATGCCCAGGAGTGGGATTGCTGGTTCATATGGGAGGTCAATTTTTTCTTTAGAGAAACATCTATGCAGTTTTCCACATTGGCTCCACCAAACTACATTCCCACCACAGTATAGGAGTGTTCCCAATTCTCCGCAGCCTCTCCAGTATTTATTGTCTGTGAACTTCTGAATGATGGCTATTCTGACTGGTTAGAGGTGATACTTGATTGCAGTTTTGATTTGCATTTCTCTGAGAATGATATTGAACATTTTTTCATGTGCCTACTGGCCATTTGTACGTCTTCATTGGAGAAATGTTTCTTTAGGACTTCTGCCCATTTTTGAATTGAATTGTTTGTTTTTCTCTCTTATTAAGTGTGAAAGCTGTTTACATATTCTGGGAATTAAGCCCCTATCAGTTTCATTTATTGCAAACATTTTCTCCCATTCCATAGGTAGGTTGTGTTTTTGCTTTGCTTACTCTTTCCTTAGCTGTGAAAAAGTTTGTAAGTTTAATTAGATCCCACTTGTATATTTTTGTTTGTTTTTCTACTGCTTGAGTAGACTGCTCTTGGAGAACATTGCTTAGATGTGTCAGATGTTTTACCTATGGTTGCTTCTAAGAGATTTATAGTGTCTTGTCTACATGTTTAAGTCTTTAACACATTTTGAATTCATTTTTGTGTATGCTGTGAGGACGTAGTCTAACTTCAATGATTTACATTCAGCTGTTCAGTTTTCCCTACACCATTTGCTGAAGAGGCTGCCTTTACTCCATTGTATGTTCTCACCTCCTTTGTCAAAGTTTCAATAACCAAAAGTTTGTGGGCCTATTCTTGGTAATTTTGTTTATCCGTTCATTGATGGATGGATATTGTTAGTAACTTTTGGCTACTCTGAATGATACTGCTATGAATATTGATGTGAAATTTTTTATGAGAATATATTTTCATTCTGTTGGCTGTACAGTTGGCCCGCCATACCTGTAGTTTCCACTACATGGATCCAGATGGCTGATTGTAAAAGGACTCGAACATCCTTGGATTATGGTATCCAGGGTGTGGGGTTCCTGAAGCCAACCCCCCGAGAATACTGAGGAATGACTCTATATGTAGGAGTGGAATTGCTGAGCCATATAACTCTAAGCATTTGAGGAAATACCAGACTTCTCCAAAGAAACTGCACCATTGTGCCTTTCCACTGGCCGCATATGAGGTTTCTCTGCCTCCTGAACAACATTTGTTATTGTCCATGTTTTGATTATAACCATCCTAGTGGGTGTAAAATGAGATCTCATTTTGATTTTGATTTGACTAGTGATGCTGAGCATCATTTCATATGCTTATTGGCCATTTGTATATCTATTTAAATTCGTGGTAAATTTAAAATTTGGGTCTATTTTCTTGTATTGTTCAGTTGTAAGAATTTGTTATATATCCTGGATGCTACTCTCTTATTAGATACATGCTTTGCAAAATTTTTCTTCTACTCTGCACATTGTCCTTTCACTATATTTTTTTAAACATTAAAACAACTTCTTTACAGGGGAGGTAATTAGATGTTTTGATTTATTTTATTTTTCTTGGTAAGCACACACTCTATCACTTGAGATACCCATTTCCACTGTCATTTCACTTTCTTGATGATGTCCTTTGTAAGAAAAAGGTTTTAATTTTGATGAAGTCCAGTTTATCTGCTTTTTTCTTCTATCACTTGTGCTCTTGGTATTGTATCTAGGAAACCAAACCCTATCCTAAGACCACAAAAATTTATGTTGTGTCTTCTTTCAGAAAGTTTATAGGTTTAATTTTCACATTTCTGTCTGTGATCTATTTTGAATTAATTTTTATTTGTTATATAAAATATGAGTCTTCAGATTCCAGATTGATTCTTTTGCCTGCAGATACCCAGCTGTCCCTGTACCATTTGTTGAATAGACTATTCTTTCAATGGAGTGTTGTTGGCCCCCTTGTGGAAAACTGTCTGTAAATGTAAGTTTTTTCCCCTTGGTTTTTATTGTGTCTCATAGATTTATATATCCAACCTTATGCCAGTACCATACTGACTTAGTACTTTAGCATTTTAGTACACTTTAAAGTGAGTCCTCCAACTTTACTCTTCTTTTTCAAGGTTGTTTTGACTGTCCTGGGCCCCTTGCACGTCCATATGAATTTTGGGATTAGTTTTTCAATTTTTGCAAAGAAGTCAGCTGGAATTTTGATAGGGATTCCACTGAATATGTAGATCTCTTTGAGGAGTCTTAACATTTTTAATAATATTTTCTATCATTCCTTGAAAATGGGATATCTTCCATATATGTAGATCTTTTACAATTTATTTTAGTGATACTTCAAAAATTTCAATGTACAAATCTTGTAATTTTTTGTTAAATGTATCTCTCATTTTATTTTTTATGCTGTTGTAAATGGAAAGGCTGAGTTTCTTATGGGTGGAACTATATATCCATCTTCTTATTTCTAGAATTCTTTCACAGCAAATACCCGAAGTTTATATTTGCTACATAAATCTATCCACAACTATTCCCCACCCCGTTTTATAAGAAGCCAAGACCCAAGTTAAGCTGCCTGAACACCTATGAGGAAGTGAGAAATGAGACCCTTGGGTGGGGCTTTGTGCAGATGATACTGAGAGCTTATTCAGGATGGCTTCTTCATAAATTCTTTTAAACAACCCTTTCAGTGTATTTAGTCAAATACATTAAGAACATGCCCTTTTGATGTGTGGAGTAGCTAAGACTACGATTTTCAAATAATTTCTAGTGAGAGTGTTGTACTTGAAACGTAATTTGCATCAATCTTTGAAGATTTATGTTTCAGGAGCTTTGACAAAAGAACACCAGTCTTTATTCTATAACGACAACTAAATGTTCAAGCATCATGTAACAGTTTGAGCAAACTGCCCCCGTGCCGTTGTGCTGGGTGACTGCAGCTGTAAATGGAGTCATCGCTTACCTCTCCCAGTACGCTTGTGCTGATCTGCTCAAAGGGGTTCGTCTAAAATTTTGTCAGTATTCTGTTGGACAAAGTCATAAAACATTGATTGAAAGTTGCTGGAATGCAATATATTCTTATTAATATTAAGTAAGCACATATTGAGTGCTTACTGTATGATGGAATTGTCCCTCAGCTTCACATATTATTTCTCTTAAAACTTCTCATATTTCCTTGTTATTCTCACTTTACAGATAAGGAGACTGAGAATTAGGTCTTCTCTATTTTGGAGGGAGATCATAATCAATGATGGGAAGTTGTAAGGAAAAAGATATCGATTCATCCTAAGAAATCATTTTTCTAAGAGTCAGCAATGAAGAAGTTGAACACTGAAGAAGGTGATGATTGTTCAAGTGAGACAAGCCCCGGGTTGTGCGGAGTCAGCATCCCTGTCTGCACACGGCACATGTAGTGCTACGTGGTGGGTGAGGTGGCGCGGCTGCGCAGGGAATGCGGATGCCGGGCCATTGGGCTGTGCTCAGGCCCGGTGGGACTTTCTCCAAAGGGCAGTGGACCGTCATTGACAGATTTTAAGTAGGGGAGTAGGGTGTCCTAGTAGTTCACTTTTGTCTTGTAGAATGCTTGGAAACATTTAGAAGGCTTGGCAGGAGGTGATGTGATGAGTCAGAGTAGGGTGGCTGCGAGGTGTAGCAGTGTTCAGTTTTCAAGTGGTTTTCAGTCCCAGGCTTGTGGCCCAGTAGCCGTGTCACTTTGGATGACGCATTCAAGGAAGTGAAACAATTTATCTAATCAATTGAAGCAGTGATGTACCGACCTCCCAGGACTGCTGTGGAGATCCAGTGAGATAACTTGTGCACAGTGTGCAGCGTGGTCTCCAGCACAGAGTCAGTGCTGAGTGAGTGTTATTGAGTACCTGGTAGGACAGGTGAGGGTGGTTGGCCTCGGTGACTGAGGATATCTGGGCCCTGAAGGAGGGGTCCATTCACATCTGTGAGTGATGGGCCTCAGCTGGGAGACGCAGGGAGACCTTACCCCCCGAACAGGTGCCCTGGGCAGGACGACTATGGGAGGAGCACCGTGAAGTCAGCTCTTTGCAGGTGGAGTTGGAGGTGCCCTTGAGACATCTAAGTGCAGTATCACGAGCTCATAGTGGAGGTCTCGGCCCGGGCAGTGCATTTTCCTATAATCTCAACACGTGAGGACGCCGAAGTATTGATCACTTAACGTGAAGTCATACTTGACAGGACAAATGAATAGTAGTATCATGTCTGTCATCAAAGCTCACGTCTCTTTATTCATCAGTCACTTTCCTAATTGGGTGCTTACAGAGCTCACTTCACCGTCCTCCCCTGGGCTCAAGCTCCACAGAAAAGAGCTGGTGAGTCTCCCTCTTTTCCATAAGCAGACACATTTAGCTGGTAGCCTTCTGTACCTCGCCAGTCTTAGGATATTTGTTTGTTGTTTTAATTCAATTTTCTGATGGCCATCTCCTGACAGGAGAGACTTTTTACCTCGTGGACATGTTTCAATTAGCTGTTACTGAGAATTGTTGATCTGATACATAGTGCATGTATTATATTAGCTTTGTAGAGTAGTTATCATTTTTCTGTCTTTGCCCTTTAATTTTGTTTGACCCTTCAATGTTCTATCTTACTTGGGGCCTTATTTTTTTTAATTAAAAATATCATTTAACAGTTAAGAAAAGCAAAGAAAAAATGCACATGAGTGCTAATTTAGAAAATGTATAGTGTGTTTTCTGTCTCGGCAATGGAGGGTTCTAGAAACTCATGAAAACCTTCATTACACAAGTTCCTTAAAATGCTGATTAAGAAATAAAACCTTCCTTCCTCATCTTTCAAACTGCACAACTAATTGTCAAGAAAGAGAGGGGAAATCCTCAGAAGCCAAGACAAACGAGAAAGCAGGGATTCTGGGAGATACGCGAGCCTTAGAAGCCCTGGGATGCTGGTTGGCTCCGGAACTGATTTTCAGTTGCCTTGACAGGAGTGCAGGAGGTGAGCCCGAGGCCTCTCACACTGGGAGTTGGATGGCTGATCATATTATAGGCCAAGCCCATCCCGAGAATCTTGGTTTACTAAAGGTTGAAATAGGAAAAAAAATTCCTCAAGGCAAGAAAGTAAGGAAAGTCAATTTTGTTGGAAGAGGGGAAAAATAACAAATCCAAAGTAAGGATATAGTTTAAAGCTCTTCTGGCATGAGAGTAACCACAAACTCCTGGCAGAAAAGCACAGCTACTCCTTGATTGAGAAGATGTGTTTTGAATCAATCAGTGAACATCCATTCCGAAAAAGGCCTCCAGATTCTTGTGGATAAAGATACTGGACCACAAACACCTCTCTTCCAAGGTCTCATTCAAATAACCAGAAAGGTTTTAAAGGAAAGTAGCCATAATCATAATTCTATTTATTGACATTACTATATGCTAGGAATTCAGAGGTGACTATGCAGTTGTCTCCTCTTTTATGGACCTTACTATCTCTTTGGGGAGACAAAATGTCATAGTTGTGTAGCTTGGTGGAGGGAGGTGTTCGTCTGTTGCAATTAGCCAGGAGAAGAGATTAAGAAAGCAGTGAAGGGTGGGTGAACTTTTTAGCTGAGGACGGTCTTCTTCTGCTGGCTTTTAATTGCAGGCTCAATGAGCTGTCACTGGAGGGAATAGATCTTACCGAGGATGGACTTAGCTTAGGCCCCTTTAGTATGGACAAGTGAACCTGGAGAAAGACAGTCAAATCTGTGCAGACATTAAAGTTCCCTTGAACGTGCTCCATCCCTGAGCCAAAGATAGGACAAATATGCAGCACTTCTTGAGGAGAGAGGAGTGGTTTTTAAGGTTCTCCAAGAATAAATCCCAGGGAACCGGGATAGCCAGTTGTCAAACTGTGACTTTGCTCTTTGGACGGTATACCCACCAAGGGTATTGGCCTTTTATAGGTTTTCATTTCTCTTTATTACATGTCAGGTGATGGGGACGTGGGCACAGATGTTTGACACCTTGTTGAGTCGACTTTGAATACCTGCCTAGAAGCACGGTCACAGTTGCGGCTGTGTCATACATCTTGCAGCCCATCCCGTTCGCCGGCTCCGTGATCACGGCAGAGTGATACCTTGTTGACCTGTCCGTCTCCTCTGTGACATCATAACCCATGAAAAGACCGGAACGTATTAACTCGGCTTTGTTAAAGTCAAAGGAACAGATCAAATATGGAGTCAGATTTGTTCTTTCCTATTTCAGTAGTGCCATGGAGTAGGCAGTTTGGGCAGCTTTCTGTAGGATCCTGGTGGCTTTCCCTCTCAGCCTCTGGGCGCCTCTATTGAAAACCCTTCATAGCTGTCTGGCCTGCTGGAAAAACACTCTGCCAATTATGCCCTAAATAAGTTTTCAGTTTATAACTCATTTCTACTCCTTGGAAAACAACTCAAAAAAACTCAGTTGGTTTTCCACCAGCCATGGGCAGGGGTGAGGGGTACCTACTTATTATTTCATAAAATAATAATAATAATAAATAGTAATAGTAATAGTAGTAATAGTAGTTGTTGTAGTAGTAGTAGTAATAATAATAATAATAATAATAATAATAATAATAATAATAATAATAATAATAAAAAGAAGTCTTAAAACAGCACTGGGCACATTGGAGAGAGTCAATCAATGCTTCCTGGGTTAAATCGAAAGTGATAACTCAGTGATTCCATGGCTGTTGTATTTGCTGAGCTATTTATTCCTTTGTTCCATTACACATATTTTTTTAACTGAAAAAGAAATTCAAGCAAATGGTTCAAAAAATTCAAACAGAGCACAAATATACACAAGTGAAAGAAGTTTTCCCTCATTCTCTGTTCTGTCTGCCCTCCCTGGTAATGCCACTGTTTACTATCCTTTGGGTGATTTTCCATATATGCTATGCACATTCCCAACTATGTATGTAAATTCCTTTAAGGTTTTAGTTATTTTTAACTTAAAGGGATTTAAATCCTCAAGTGGCTTCTACCCGGGTAATAGAACAGAACAAGTCTGACTCCATATTAGATCTGTTCCTTTGAATTTAAATTTATGCTCTGTCTCCTAGGCTTCATCTTGCTTGTAAAACAATGTTGCTTAGAGCCTGAAATATACAGGAGAGCCCATTCTGCAGGCTCTGACATTTAAGGATATTTAACACTTTTCATTCATAAAAAGATAACAAATTGTAGAATAGAAAATAACATTTGTTTTGTTGGTTGCTTACAAAGATTTGACTCAGGCAGATAACTGTAAGGACAAAGGATTCTAACAAGAAGGAATACCTACACCAAGAAGATTGCAACAACCAAGCACGTAGGAAAGGAGCCTGAATTGTGACTTGGGGAGATGGTTTTTCAAGACATTATTTTGCCATTTAGGTCTACAGAAACTTGCTATTCCATGACCGAACAGCTGGTCTCCCAACTTATTGTCCTGTCCTGCACTGAGGAGAATGAATTTGGACTCGGTAACACTCCTATCTACCTAGCAAGCTGGGCACTGGAACTGAGAGTTATGGAAATAACAGGCCAGCCAAGAAACAAGCACCAATCGGAGTGTTGGAGTACTCAGATTTATTATGCCGGCGGGCTTAGAGGGGCTTCTGCTCCGAAGTTCTGATCAGTTCCAAGACGTGCACATGAGGTTTTAAAGGGTTAATTACAAATAAGGGGGTATTAGCCAATAGGGCTCAAACAACAAAAAGCAAGGAATCAGTACACTGGAGGTTATCAACTTGTAATAGATCACGTTACTGACACATGTTGAGCTTGGATTTACGAGTTAGCTTGTTAGCCAGGTAAACTGACACTAAACTTAAGATTTACGAGTTATCCTGGCAAAACTTAGAGCAGTAAACCGACACTTAATCACACTTAGATTTGTGACTTACCTTGTTAGCCTAGCTGGGCTTTTCCTTCACATGAGGACACCTCTCCTACACCCAGGGACCTACTGTTAGCCCTTGATGGTTCTACAAGTGTGGGGTGTGGTTTACCCAGGAGGGATGGGGACTATGCACCAACACTCAGGCAGTCTGCTCTGTCTGGGGCGCTGATCTTGTACCACCACGCTCCCCGCCAGCCCGACAGCTGGAACAGTGGGATTAAGGTAGAAATCGTGCCTGCTTGTTTCCCAGCGTGTAAAAGGGGAATATGTACTCTTCTCAAGTTAGTTCTGAGCGACAACACCTGCGGATGCTTGGTTCCCAGAGGAACAGAAAACCAAGTTCCGCGTGGGGGCATCGGGTTGAGGGCTGGACCAGCGAGGTAAAACTTCAGCTGCGGGTCTTGAAAGGTTACAGAAGGGTACAGAGGCAGTATTGCTGCCTCTTTTGGGGTGCCCCCAGAGGTAAAGCTTTTTCTCTTCGCTAAGACCCTCACCTATCCAGATCCCTCTCTTCTCTCCGCTCTTCCTGTCCATCTGTCTCCCTCCACTTTTCCCCTCCTCTCCTCCCCCTCCCATCTTCTTCCTTCCTCTCTGCCCCACCTTCTCTCGCAGAACACAGAGGATCGCTGGCCTTCCTGCGCATGCGCAGTGGGTGCCAGCTGACCGCGCTTTGGAAGCTCCAGCTCCGAGCCGGGGATCGGCCCCAAAGGCTTCTCAGCTCTGTAGCCCGGTAAGCCTTTGGCTCCTGCCTGGGGCCGGGGCCTCTGGCTGTGGAAGTGCAAGGTGGGGAGCCCCCGGGAAAGTGGTCAGGCGGCTGCAGGAGGGCGGTCCGCGTGTCACAGCCCTCAGGGAGCCAGTCAGCCTGTGTCCAGCTGAATTGCTTGGGCCAGAACCCTCTGCCCACTCCACCTGCCCCGGTGCCCCTGGCACACCTGTCCAGGGCGAGGTGTGCACCTGCCGCCTCTCACCCAGCCGGGCTCCCCTCAGTCCGCGGCTGGTGTGCACTTCCCCTCTCCCGCCCGAGAGTCCTCTCCTGCTGGGCTACCTCTCCTCGGCCGCCGGCCCGTCCCCGCCCCTGGGCGGGCTGTGTCCCGGGCGGGCAGGGTCTGCGGACATGGACGGGGCAGCTGGGGCTGGGGCTGGCCTCCGAGCGGGGCTGCAGACCGCGTTTCCAAACCCCCCCGCGCTTTCCCTGCCCCGCGACCCCCGGGCTGCCTTCCTCTCCCTTTCCCGCTCCCTGAGGACCAGCTCAGTGGCGTGGGCGCTGCTCTCTGGGCTGAGAGCCTCCAGCTGTATAGCCCAGCTTCTCCTGGTGGAGTCGGGAAAAGGGAGTGTAAGTGATGAGCGAGCTCTGTCTCCTCCCTCAGTGTTTCTGCCCCAGGTAAGTACCTTGAACACTTTCAGGTGTTATAATGGCGGTGCTTGTTGATGTCACGTGTTTTTATAGTGAGAGGGATTACAGTGGTGAAAGCAGGGCTTGGTTCTGTTAAAAATGAGCTGAAGGCATAAGGTTGTGACATCCTCCTTCCTTCCCTCTCCCAGGGTGAAACGTGTGACCATCGATCTTAAAAAGATAGTTACAGTCCCTAACTAGCCCAGCCCAGCTAGTGTGTTTTAACAGGAACAGCACCACCAGAGGCCTTGGAGACCCAGGGGCATTGCAGTCCTAAAAAGCTCCTGGCACAGTTTGATTGGTTTTGACTTTTTGTTTTTCTTAAATTGTGTGGCACACTAGTAGTAAAGAGGGAAAAATAATCGTCAAGAAATATTTTTTCATATGCCAGCTTTATTGTGATATTGTTCACACACCATGAAGTCCATTCATTTAAATGGTAAAATTCAGCAGCTTTTAGCATATTCACATTTGTGCAACCATTATTATTCCAGAACGTTTTCATCACTTCAGAAAGACCAGTGGAAATGAATGACCCAACCACCCCTCCCCAGTGGTGTTTCTAAAGAAGTTTCTTGGCTATTCCTGACCATAAATTAAGTTGTTACATTCCATGAAAAATCTGGTAGGAATTCTAATCAGAATTGAAATGAATCTGTCTATCAAAACAGGAAGAATTAATGTCTTTATGGCATAAACTTCTTCTACCCATGAATATATCTGGGACCCTATATTTTCATCTCTCCAGAGCCTGGCCCATGGGAAGTCCTCGCTGTTTGTTGGGCTTGTGAATGATGAGATTCTATACATCGTTAGTTGCAACTGTAGCCTTTCACAGAAGAGAAAATTAACCTCAGTGAAGCCAAGTGACTCTCTGATTGTCAGAAAGAGTGACAGTGCTGGAGTGATCCAGTGGACTTGGTGCTTGCAACCAGAATTCTCCAGCACCTACAGCTAAGGGGATTAGAGTGTTCTTTTATTTTTCCTTAATGGCGTTGCTTTTACTTTTACTTATTATATAAAATTATTTTTTATTGAAGTGTAGTCAATTTACAATGTTATTTTCAGATGTACAGCAGAGATTCAGTTATAAACATATGCATATGTATATACATTTATTTTAGATTGTTTTTAGAACTCATTACAAGAAATTGAATATAGTTCTCTGTGCTATATAATAGGTCCTTGTCATTTATTTTATATTTATTAATGTGTATCTGTAATCCCCCCTTTCCTGCCTGCTTACCACAGTTTGCTTTCTATGTCCATGAGTCCATTTCTAGGAGCACCATATTTCCTAGTAATATATGCTCTTTGGCTGCTTTCAGTTTCAGTAATTCCATCTTATCTGTGGGCACTTTTCTTCTAGTGGCCTTTATGTGGTTTCACACGTGGTAAAAATCTGTATTTGGGAGAACTCCAGGCCTCGTGTAGTCCCTGGTACACAGTACCCACTGAGCTGATGCTTGAACTGGGGAACAAACATAGTAAATGTTGGAATTTCCACTATGGTTGAGACTTCCAGGTTTCCATAACCTGTTTAGCCCACCTTAATATTGGGTGCACCCATACTGGGTAATTTGGTGGAACTTCATGGTATGGTGGTGTAGAGACGGGGCCTTGTATGCTTCTTCCCTTTCCGTTTTCTAACACTCATTCTCCTGGGCCTCCCAGGTACTCCCCCAGAAGGGCCCAGGGCTGGCTTGGTGCTGCGCTGAGGCAATATTTATTAATAAGGCCCTTTCTTCATCTGTTCTGAGCCTCCGTTTCTTCCTATGCACAATAAGGGCTTGGACTAGATAAGTGCTTTTCAGTTTGTTTTAAAGCCATGTTTCCTTTGAGAAACAGAAAATGCAAATCTCTCCTCCCATCCCAACCCTTTAGATTTTGACACGTCCTCCAAGGAGTGACATAGCTCTTTGTGGAAAACTGATGTGATTGTGATTCCAGGTGGCACAGAAAAGACTCTTCAGAGATTTATTGCAGGGAGAGGGCAGGAAAGGGGCAGTATGTCACACTTTCTAGTGTGAGCACTGGAGCAGGGGCATGGATTTAAGTACAGTGTCTGACGTGGCCTCTCTCTAATCTTGTACAATGTGATAAATTTCTCTACCTCAGTTTCTTGATGTGTCAAGTTGGGGTGATAATATTTTAGGGCTTTCGTGAAACATTATACACATAATTAATTTGTGTCTCGGTAGAAACAAGACCTGCTAGGGATTCAGGGATTTGTTTAAAAAAGAAAAACCTTGTCCATAGCAGTCTGTCGGTGTGTATTTTGAATTTCCTGGAGGGTGAGGGCTGAGTCTGAAGTCCATCGTGGGACAGGTGGCCTATAGTTCTTTGTGCCCCGGATTGCCCCCTCCTCCCCAGTCCTCTTCCTCAGTCCAGGACGTATTTCCCTAATAAATTTACACAGAAGTCTTGTGGAAATGGCTTTTCATTTTATTGTTTCACCTAGAAGGGCTGCCTTCATGATCTGTTTTGTCAGGTATTGAAGGAATGCCATCATGATGTCTGGTCAGGTGAAGGCTATGCAATTGGGAGTTTCTATTTAATAAAAAAAATTACAAATAGAAAATTAGAACAAGGGTGGTGACAGGGGCTATAGAAAGTGGGGCCATTAGCTTTGTTAGCTTCAGGTGCGGTGGCCTCCTGCCACGCAACCCATCCTCTTGCTCTGAAGTTTGAGGGACCAGTGGGTTCAGTGGGAATGTTAACTGAGTGTATCTCATGGGCTGGGCATTGTCCTATTTGTACTGTGTGTTCCTTATTTGAAACAGTGAGCTCACTTAACTTCAATAACCTCATTAAAAAATTAGACTTTTTATTTTGAGATATAATGTAGATTCCCATGTATTTGTAAGAGACAGTATGGAGAGGGCCTATGGACTCTTTGCCCAGTTTTCCTTAATGGTTCCATCTTACAAAGTTGGGGTACAATTCATACTGACTCACTAACAATTTTAAGTTTGTGTTATTGCCCTCATTTCTATTCACGATTAAACTGGGGCTTAGAGAATCACACAGGCCTGCCCATGTCACCCACATGGTTAGTGTAGAGACGGGTGGAACGTGGGCTTGGGATTTCCAGGCAGTACCATTATGATGGTCTGTGGCAGGGAGCAGCATTCACTTTGCTTGTTTATTCATTCACTCAACAGACATTTATTGAGTAACCTCTGTGGGTCAGATGCTTTCATAGGGTTATCTGATTCTTCAGCAGTATGGCGAATCAGGTAATGTTTTCTTTTTTTAATCTTAGAAAATTAGCTCTGAGACGTTATAAACCCCCCAAAGGAAATATAGCTCATAAAGGAGCAATAGTAAATTTGTACATTCCCCCCTTTTTATGCAGGGGGTACCCTAGGCATTTTACATTTGCAAACTTGCGTAATCCAGATATATTCTTGTAAGGCAAGGATTTAGTTTTTAATTAGAGTATAGTCAAGTGTACAATGTTGTGTCAATTGCAAGGTTTTTTTTGAATTTTGAATTAATATTTTTTGAGGAGGGTAATTAAGTTTATTTATTTGTTTCATTTTTTAAAATGAGGTACTGGGGTTTGACCCCAGGAACTCGTACATGATAAGCTCGTGCTCTACCACTGAACTGTACCGTCCTCCCCAAGGCAAGTTTCCTTATCCATTATTCTGCAGCTTAGGAGTTCAAATAAATTGGATAGAAATCCAAATCTTTTGATCCTACTGTGGTCCTTTTCTTTATATTCTGCCGAAGGGGGTTGGGGAAAGCAGTACCTTTGTTCATTTCTTTTCTTTTTTTTTTTTTTACAAGTACACATCTATGTTTATTGTTAAAATAAGAAAATTGCAGATATTTGATGACATTTGCCAACATCAATTTTTTATTTTTATTTTATTTTATTTTTTTACATTTTTTATTGATTCATAATCATTTTACAGTGTTGTGTCAAATTCCAGTGTTCAGCACAATTTTTCAGTCATTCCCTTTGTTCATTTCTTTATTCAGCATTTTTGAGCAGTGATTTCGCATCAGGGCCTTGCTAGGTGCTTGGAAACAGAAATCAAGAAATGACCCTTCTCTGCAGGGGCAGGAAGCCTAGACCAAAAGCTGGGTAATGTGATCCGAGCTATGTGCAGACGCTGAGGACAAACTGTACCCCCGGATTTGCTTTGCCTTCCCTTGCCTTCTGGCTGGTACACACCAGATCACTGCAACCCAAATGCGCCCGCAGCCCACAGCACAGTATGTACCTCGATCTCCTCTCCCCTCTGCGCAGGGCCTGCAACATGAGCATCCCTGACTACGTGCAGTGTGCTGAGGTCTATGAGACTCTTCCCGTGGTGGTCCAACACGTGGGGATCAACTCAGAGGAGAATTTCTTTTACATCTATAAGAGAATCTCCTCGGTGAGCCAGATCAGCCCGTGCGGCTCCCAGTGGGCACTCTGTATCCACTACAGGCACCACTATGTGCCCGAGAGTGGGTGGAACGACTTCCAGACCCACTGCAAGGTCGTGGGCCCTGTCACCATTACCGACTGCCTCTCTGCCAAGGCATTCTAGAAGCTACATGTGCAGAGGAGCTGTATGGCACCACGCTTAATGACTCTCAGCTCTTTGTCTTTGTGCTGCATGGGGAGGTAGCTGAGCAGCTGCGCAGCGACGTGTCCTTCAATCTACGAGGACTGCAGGGTGGTGGAGAAAAGGATCGATGACTTCACAGAGTCATTCTTCATCTTGCCCAAGTCCAAGTGGCTGGATGCAGCCCCCAACAATTCTGGGGACAAGATCGCCCTCCGCTGCATCCCGTTTGAGAAGGAGGACACCATGGGACTGGATACAGACAGCAGGTAAATTTCCCTGGAGGCCAGTCCACCCTGGCTCTGTTCCGGGTTTCTTCCCTACATCCAGAAAGGGATCAGCAAGGAAGAGGACTGTCTTGTAGCCAAGGTGGAGGGAGGTGAAGCCCGCTGGTTTACAGACATTTAAAAGTGAATCTGCCTCTGTTTCAGAGAGATCCTCTTAGGGTTAATGTGGACACTTCCTCCCGCTTTTCAGCCAGGACCATGGTGGGACCCCTTGAGTCGCTGTCCAATAGAGTAGCCACAGCCACTGATGCTAGGAGCACTGGGGAAGAGGCTGGACTGAGCTGAGATGTGCTGTAGGTCAAATGCACATTAGACGCTGAGGTTTGTCTAATAAAAGAATATAAACTATCTTGTTACTTCCTATATTGTTTACATGTCAAAATGATAGTATTTTACATGCAGTAGATTAAGTAAGATCTGTTCTTAAAATTAGTTTCTAGTATTTGTTTCTGTTTGTTGGTTTGTTTCTTTGTTTTCTGTTTCAAATGTGGCAACTGGGAAACTTTTTTACATGGCTCTCATTTCATTTCTTTTGGGCAGCCTGTCCTGAGACAGTCTCATCCCTTTGTTTATAGATGAGATGCTGAATCCCGAGAGGCAGAAAGAGGCGCTGGTTGAGCTGGGGCTGGAGCCGGTGTCTCCTGCCTTCCAGGCCCAGCATCTATTTGGCTCAGGCCCTCTCTTCCTGCCCGACAGCCAGCATGCCATGTTAGGACATCAGAAACACAGCCAGGGACTTCCGAATGAACTCCTTATGCAGGGAAAAGCGTATCACGGAGTTTGGGTAAGAGCAGGGAAATGTTCATTCTCACTTTGTCCCTGTGATTAAGTCAAGGGCCCCACTTTGCCTCGAAAGTGCAGACGAGCTCTTCTGGGCTGCCTACCTCCCCACCTTCTGCTCTGTTTCCCCATGTATCTATCGTGCTCTGCCTTGTGCAGAAGATGCTGAGATGCCTTTGCCGAGAGTTGGTCCCTGTTTGCTGGGGAGAGTGAGGGAAGCTGTGTCACCCTGGCCTATGGACTTGGGCCATGAGGCTGGAGAGCACTCATGGTGGTCCCACAGGTGACGGTCTGAGGACCTGGCACGTGCTGCCGGGCCCGCTGTGGGGGCGGTGATTTGTGATTCTTGAACTTAACTAATCTCAGATTCTACTTTCTGGTTGTTGGTAAGTTGGAGGAGAAGATGCCGGAGAATTGATAAAAAGAATGTTCAGACCAGCCCTGTGAGTTATAGGAACAGGGGACCCGAGTCCCACCTGTGTGAGGTGCCTAGCGGGCTCTGGATGAATTTTCTGTTCCTCCCGAACATACCTCTATGGCTTAAGGAAGGGGAAAGTCATATCGTGGCCATAAACTGTACTTGTTCCCACGGGGCCCTGTGATCTACATGCCCGCACTCCCCTTCTGCTCCTTGGAGATGAAGTGTCAGGTTTAGGAGCCTGGACACTGTTGAGGGCATAGCTGCCAGCACTGTGCTACACTGAGGCTCGCTCCGTTCACCTCACATGTCACCTCCTGCTGAGCCCCCAGGCGTCAGTCAAGGTAGGTGCATCGGTGCAACGTAAGCAGGGACCACCTTCTCACCCTGCACAGACTGGTGGGTGAGCAGTGGAAGCCTGGAGCCCTGCCCCAGCCCCCAGGCCAGTGCCTCTTTTGTCATAGGAGGCACTGGTGACACTTTTCTTAGCAATTGCATGGCTCTGAGTCTGCAGAGCCACCAGAGAATGCCAGCTTGTTTTTACCTTTTGAAGTCTGCCCTTGGGATTTGGCAGAGTAGCTGGATGTGTGCTTAGCCCATAGTGGAAGACACTGTCACCATTGTTTACCCAGAACCTCGTGTACCAGCCATGGCTCTCGGCATGAAAATACAGCAGCACATTAAACCTCCCTCCTGGTGGGTCTGTCGGTTCTGGTACCATAAGGGCTCAGCCAGCATCTGAACGTCAGTGAGATATCGCGGCCAGTGAGCTAGGGTCAAGCACATTCTCTTCCAGTCACTTTTACTCCATTGCTGCTTTTACTATTCCACAGTCATTAATTTTTTAAACAATGCTTTGGTGCAGGAGCAGAGCCTAATTCTCTCCTGCTACTCTTGTTAGAAGTGAGTAAAATTGTCCAGCCTGAAATGCGACCACAGTTTATAGCTCAAATCTTCCTAGACGCATGTAGGTGGAGTTTTGGTTAGGGGCGCTGACCACGTTGGGGTCCCCTGGCAGCGTCGCTTCCCTCAGGCCCCTGTCTTCCCTGGATCAGGAGGTGAGGGTGGGTCTCACCGTTCCCGCGTCCCTGGCCTCACACACTCACGTAAATTCTTGTACAAGCTGTCAAAAGCATTTTTGTTCTTGTGTGTTTCTAATTTTCTCTTGTTCCTCTTTTCCTTTTTCTTTATTCCTTTTTCTCTTGTACTGCCACGTTAGCATCTTGTTGCGTCTGAAAATGTGGGCTGTGCACACCCTGAATTTGAAATAGCCAGATCGCCCTCCGTGCTGTCTCCATCGCTTTAAAAACCAAAAAATTAACAGCTGCCTTGATCCCTGTATTATCCTAGTCATCATTTTTATTTCTAATTTTTTGAAATATTTGCTTTGTTACCACATCACCCACTGGTGTTTGATACCTGTTAAAATCCTTGCTTTGAGGAACCTGTTTGGTACTTCTTATATTTGGTGACTAATGTGCCTTTATTAAATTTGTTTGATTGTTTTGAAGAAGTAAGATGCGAATTGATTTGGGCTGCTGCTGAGGGATTGTTTTCATGGAGTATTTAACCTTGTAAAATCAAATTCTGCAGGATCTTTCTCGATTCCTGCTTTTACACAAACGTGCTCGGCACGCCGTTTTTGGCTGTCTCTGTGTGACATGCGTGACGGCGCTTCCTGGCCGGCAGTCACTGGTGAGAAAGTGGCCTGCTCTGGGGTGAGCAGCTGCAGGGGACGCTGTTGGAGGAAGCATTCACCGTTTTGTTATTATTATTTTTTTTTGCATTCAACTTCCCCATGCCATTTACTTTACTTTGCCTTCATAAAGGGGCAGAAGTGGGTCTAAAACCCATGCCACTCTTTTTTTCCCTTTACGAGGCTGGTTTCTCTGAGTATCAGGAATACATGGCCTTCTCTGAAGAGGCTGGCTCATCTGTATCTGGTGGACAAATGGACCGCTAAAGGGGACCGTAGTTTCCACTCTGTTTCAGCCAGTGGGCATTCATAGCCGGGTCTGTGGTTTGCCTCAGCAGCCGTGCTGGCCTCCCTGCACCGGCCTTTATTTTAACCCATGTTGGCAGTAAATAGCTGACTCCGTGTCTGTTGCAGCTGATGTCCACCACTGACAGCCGTGTCGTTAGTTTGCGGTAGTAAGTTTCCGACACCTCAGTCAGCCGTGAAGGAAGATGCTTTGGCCGACCTAGGACCTTGGATTCTCACCCCCACCATGGTTCATCTCACCCGGGGGAAGGGTTTGGCCACCACCATCATGCTGACCATGAGGCCTTGTTTGTCCTTTCATGCTCTGGTCCAAATGTGGACACTACATTTTTCACTGAATTTGTCTCGATTGAGACAGGCCAGAATTTCTGAATGAGTCCATCACATTATGGGTGGGGAACAGAACAGAAGTAAGTGTCGCAAGTAGGAATCTAGGCTGTCCGGGTTGGCAAATGCAGGCTGGGATTTGTGATGGCCGGGATGTGCCCTGGACAAAGGCCCTTTCCCGTGGCTTCCGAGAGCCCAGATGTCGGAGTGAGAACAGCCTTGCCTGGGATCCTCCATCCTCATCTGCTCACTGGCAAGTGTGTCTGCTAATTAGGAGCTCCCCCAGACCTCGGGCCCTTCAAAGTTCAGACCACGGGAATGCATTGAGTCCCTTCTCCTGGGCCTCCATTGTGAGAATCCAGTGCCTTCTGAGGTGACCCGTGCCGGGAGATGCCTCCCCCTCCAGGGAGCACCCTACGGAGGACTGTGACTCAGTGCACCATGCTGTGAGCTTGTGGGGTTCCGGCCATGGTGCGTGCAGATCCAGACTTGAGATGGGCTTAGCGACAGAAATAATAGGACTGATTCCGGGGCAGGGATTGTGGGAGGGAACAGTGGAAATTGAATTTGACCTCAAACACATAGGTGGGTGCTGGGGCTGTTACTAAAATGGGGAGCCTGGGAGGTACCTGCCAGGAATCGAATTCCAGAGTAAATAGTGGACATGAGGCATTTTTAAGATGCTATTTTTCATCCAAGTTAGGACTTCAAAGAGGCACTCGGGTATGTGACCCTGGGGCTCACCTGAAGAAGCTGGACTATAGATACACGTTAGGAGTCGTCATTCTTAGCTGGTGTTCACAGCCTTGCATGTGAATTAGATCATCTCGAGAGGTGCAGACGTTGGCTTGGGGGGGCATGGCTGTGCCTGGTTTGGAGGAAAGCCCAGACCATGCAGCTTTGGTGTGTCAGTCAGCGGCGTTTGCGATTTTTCGACTAATGACGTTTATCCTTAAGGGGCCGGGCGGTGGGCAGGGCCAGCCAGGAAGAAATCTGAAGGGAGGGTCGTAGCCACCTGTGAGTCTTGGGAAGATGCAGAGTCTGCAAGGTGCCAGAGGGTAGAATCCTTTGAAGCTGGAGTTGGAGTGGGGAGTGGGGAGAAGGTAGTCACACTCACCTGTGAGGGAGGGAGGGAGGCCTGGGGAGTCCCCAAACTACCGGACTCACTTTCCCATGAACAGAAGGCAATCATACAGAGTATCTGTGGTGAGAAAGGATGGGCGCTGGGAGGGGAGCCAACCTGGAGAATGGTTTTTGGACAGTTCTGGAATAGTCTCCCTGCAAAATAGAGTTAAAAATACCCAGACTCTTAAGAACATTGATAGTGACTTGGGAGGAGGCAGTTGTTTTTCTGGCCTCCTAAGGGTAAGGCATGTATCCGGGGATACACAGATGATATGGGCAGTCTGTTCCGGGTGCTTGATCCTTACTGGGGGAACAGTGCAAGTTTAAAGGGGGAGAAGGACAGCGGAGGGAAACTAGCCAGGCCCCGTCTCAGGTACCAGTCGGCCGCCCTACTTGCATTTTGCATTCACATCCATGCCTCCCAGGTGGGTGGTGGCAGCCCCCTTTTGCAGATTGGGAAGCCTTCTCAGAGGGGTTAAGGAATTGGTTCGTTTAGCGGCTAGTAAATGCTGTAGCAGGATTCAAGCAGGGCCATGTCAGACTTCAAGGGCATGTTCTCTCTACTGTTTCCAGTACTTCCCTGTTGTACCTGGAATGGTGAAGTGGGTCAGTTTTGGAGCCTTTCAGAAAAAGTATGATTTAAGTGCCTCAGGACTGTTTCACAAAACTCAGCGTTCTTTGATGGTTCTGAAGCATGCAGTGCTTTTTGCCCCACAGTTAGTAGGTCTTACTCCTTTGTTGATTACATGGTTACAAATGACGTACAGGTGCAAAACCACACTTAGCAGATTCTGAAGGGAAACTCTCCAGTTCTCCCTTGATCGGCTGTCTTCCACGGGATGTAACTGTGCTGCAGCTTAGGCCTGAGGTTTACTTATGGAGTGAGGGTTTGATATTCAAAGTTAGCATAAAACGGTCAGATGAAGAAAATCGACGTTGACAATTTATTATTGGGTTTCATTAGTCAAGATATACTATCAGTCAATGGCCCATATAACAAATGAAATTGAGTACACAACATTGCATTTCTTACTTTCTATTTAGAGTTCTCTTACAGAATAAGGTTGCCTGCTTTGTAACATCAGCTCCACCACCACGGCACCTATCAGTGTGTAGGTGTGATTGCATGTACACCGTGAATATAATCTGGGCTTCCTCAGCTTCAAACACTACAGTGCATAATCACGGGCTGTAGCCATCCCTTAGTCACGCAAATACTTCTAAAATTATAGGATGCCAGAAAAGAAAGAAGAGAGAGAGAGAGTTTGCCTTTATCAAAATTACTTTCAATTCTAACTGCAAACTGTTTTTGAGCAGCTCTGGTTTCCTTTGGATATGAATATATACATTTTTTTTGCATGTAATCTGAGCTTTGTACTAGAACACCAAGTTCTTGCTGTCCACAAGCCACAAAAATAGTAACCAAATTGCACACGTGTGAAATGGTTTATACTTTTTTCTGAGAAAGTATCCTTGAATTTGGGACTTGGTCTGTGATTTTTGCTTTTTGCTTCCCCCACCCCTCTTGTAATCTGTC
The DNA here is from genome assembly GCF_048564905.1 of Vicugna pacos. Taxonomy (NCBI): domain Eukaryota; kingdom Metazoa; phylum Chordata; class Mammalia; order Artiodactyla; family Camelidae; genus Vicugna; species Vicugna pacos. The sequence continues at coordinate 26,189,933 of NW_027328741.1, forward strand.
ACTCTTTCCCACTTGGCCCCCAAGATTTCGTGGTCTCAAAGAGTGGGCAAACAACCAGTTGGTCACCATGTACTGCTGCTATAGATGGAGCCCAGTGGAGACCTAAAGGACATTATCTGAGAGGACTTCCTGGAATAAATGGGCCCTACATTCAGTTGTGAGGACAGAGTAAGAATCAGCCAGGAGAAGAGTCAAGAATGTGGCTCAGGTGGCAGGTGCAGCCCAGGCAGAGGCCTGGAGGCTTTTTGTGTGGGGACCCGTGGAGAGTGCCCTGTGTGATCCAGGGTGGAGTGTGCCCCTGCTGGGGAGGACACTGGAGAGTGTATAGAGTGGAGGGCTTTGGAAGAGTTTGGGATTTACTAGAACTGACACAGTATGCAGTGAAGGGTGTCATCAGAAAGTGACCGTCAGGAAAGGTACTTCTGGTTTTGCTTCTGATATTCTACAGACAGAAGGGTCGGGACGAGAGAAAGCAGGTATGTCTGTCCCTTTGAGACCCATCCCATCATTCATTTATTCATAACACGCGCACTTCTGAGTGTCAAGGGTAGAAAAGTTTCAGCCACATTAGTAAGCAAAATGTATTTGGTTCTTGTGAGCTTAGCATTGTCAGAAGTTGAATTACCCTAGAATGTTCTAGGAACAGAGGAAAAAATTTGGGAGGTTTGAGGGAGGGAAGGCTTCCTTGGGAAACAGTCAAAATGATCCTGGAGGCAAGTGGCAAGTAGGAGCAGGTCAGGGGGCCCTTTGGTCACTGGGGACCTGGGTACTGAGGTGAGGCTGGGCGAGCAGGGTCTGGGGTGGGGATAGAATTCCACCAGGGAGCCTCTGAATGGTTTGAAGTGGGGTGATGTAATCAAATTTGTGATTTGGGAAGGCTGCCTTGGCTCTGTGTGTGTGTGTAGCGGGGAAGAGGGTGAGGATGCCACCAACTGGGGGGTCATTAGAAGACCATTCACAGGCTGGGAGAGGGGCGTCGGGACTGCTTGAGGACTGCTTGAGGACGGCAGGGGCAGTCTGATTGCCGGATTTCCTTATGGGGAGGGCTTGTTAGCGGGGTCGCTCTAGCGGCACCTTGTGGCTGGAAGAAAACTGATGGAGGCCGCCAGGTGGAATTTCCTCTTCTCTCCTTCCCTGCCTTGTGTGATGACCCTAGCTCAGCTAACTTTGGAACAGAAGAGCTAAGTTCCAGGGTAGCCCAGGGGTTAGTTGAGCTCGTTCGAGTGAGATCTGATAGGATTTAAGCTTGTGTTGACATCTGCATGTTCACTTAGAAAGAAACATCCCGTCATTTCGATTTCCATAGGGGTTTTTATTCTTCATAAAGATTGCTTTATTGGTGAGAGGAAATTTAATACAGCTGTTGTCTTTCTCAAAATAAATCATATCTTTTAAGAACTTTAATATTCAAAAGAATAGGAATGTATAAAAATGTTAAAGTAAGTATTTGGTGTAGTTTCTTTGCTTTCTGAGCTAATGTGGATTTAGAGTATTTGCATTACTTAATAGCACATACTTGTCAATATTTAAAGAGCTGTTAGTGAGCGCCCCAGGCCCCACCTCTCAAAACATCATTAAAGTTTGTTCTGAAATAGTGAGGTCATAAAGGTCTATTTTGAAGAAATCAAAAAGTTGGTTTATAATAAGCAGCATAGCTACATTTATAAAATAATAATAGGTTCAAAATTAAGAAAGTGAAGGATAATTATTTTTTTTAAACCTGAAACATAAAGTTTCTTGTGCTAATGTTGCAACTGGAAATTTTGAAAAGAAAAATCCTACTGTAATATCATCTATCTGGAATACATATATGAGTTTCACGTTTGAAAAGTAACTGCGCAGTGGTTTTCGAAGTCAGGAGCATTCCAGCTCAGTTACTGGCAGTGGTGGTTGCTGGTTTTCAATGGAAGAGCCTAAATTTGCCATCTTAGCTTTTTTTTTTTTGTAGTGAGAGGGTTAAGTAGTGCTTTGCCAGCATGATTTTGGGGCAATTTGAGGGCAGATGTGTACCAGCAGTGAGATATTTCCATGCATTGTATTTTTTGAACATCACCAGGGCACGTGTGGGTTTGTGCCTGCAGGCTGGGATGCTGCAGGGCTCCCTGATCCATCACCGTTATGTCTTGGTGCTGCTACAGTCAGTGAATGATTTTCTGTGGCTTGGAGGTAAGGTGGTCTGATGCAGATGATCAGATGTGCAGTTAAAGTGCTATTACTTGAAATAAGAGTAACCTAGAAACATGGCTCTAACAATACAGGATGAGAGAGGAGAACTGGCTGAGCTGCTTGCAGTGGGGAGTCTTCTCAGGTGACTCCCTAACCGTGATTCCTGCTAATATCCGCCCCAGCCCTGCACGGCAGTCTTAATATGGAAGAAAAGATTGTCAGTGAGCAATCTAAGTAAAATCTTTACTCTTTTCTATCCTGATGATGAATATGTAAGTTGTTTTCATGGCTGAAGTACATTTCCTCATTTGTGAAATTTGAGTAATATCATTTACTTTGTCTGACTGTGAGAGTTAGACGCCTTGTATACAAAGAACCAAAGAGGTGCTTAATAAAAATGTACTGTCACAATGACAGATATTTTAGAATGATCAACTCTGAATACTACAGTGTGTCGCTTATTTCTGATGCATATTCAATATGTATATATATGATATATTTGAATATGGTATAAAGTAACAAGGATTTATTACTTTTTAGGGCAGTATGAAATTTTAATGAAATCTGTGTAATTCTAGTGAGACAGGGACTAGGTAAATTGCCTTAAGCAGACTACCTTGAAGATTATTTACACAGAATATGTATTGTTACAACTCAGAATTCATGTTGCCGTGTAACCATCCACTCAGACATTTAAATTCATGGGGTTTTGACCAGATCCATTAAGTTTGGTAAAATCCACATTGATCATTTTCAGGGAATAAGCTTCTCTTTGTGATTAAAGAAAATTTTGATTTTTTTCTGCACTCTTAACAGATTTAAAACATCAAAACATTGATTTGACATGTCACTTTATTAATAGAGAGAATAAAGCTCATGTTGTTTTATTATGTAAATAAATATTTTTGTATTTCAACAAGGTTGTACGATTTCCTGGCTCTTTGAGAAGTATTTTACAATATACTTAGATAACCTACTGTTGGAAAAATACAAACGTGACTTTTATGAATATAAGCCTAGCACAGATCTGTTGGTTTTTGCTACAGTGCAAGACATGAGGCATAGGAGAGCTTTGCTGCCGATTGCCAGGGGGACAGATAACATGTCTCAGTTTCCACTCTTGTAAAATGAAGTGGCTGGACCGGATTCTTTCCTCTTCTAAGATGAGTTTCCATGAGCTTATGTCTTCTGTTTATATTCAGGAGTATTAGCAATATCAGATAAAATACTGAATACCCCTACCTTCCCCCGAAGTAAAGTGCAGTATGTGCTACATAAGCATTTAGTTATCTGATTTTCGTTTCTGATCCTACAGGCAATTTTTGTGTTGCATGTTTCCCGGCAACCTGGAAGGTCTTTTTACCCACAGGTGGCGCTGTTGCATCTTCTTACAGTCTTAACTTTCCTGTTTGTAAAGGAAGGCTTAAACGTTATTTTAATTTCTTTGCTTAATGCTTCAGAATAACCCAATGTCCATTATGTCTGTCTACCTGGAAAAATTATTCTGCTTATATTTTAGTTTTATTCTATCATCTAGCTGTGAACATTTCAGACTTGCTGTGCAAACAGTGACAAAATCGGACTTTTCTTCCAGTGTTAGAAACCAGTGAGCCGGGATTTTATAAAACAGCTAGAAGCGGCCTCTGGAGCACCTTAAAGCTGAAAAGTGTGTTGAGTTCCCTGAGTATTGACTCCGCCGCTGTGTGTTAATTGGTGGTAGGAGATTTGGTACATATACGAAGGGGTGTAGTGATTTGACTTGGGTTTGCGTGCACGCGCTGCCACTGAGCCACGTGAACCTGAGTCAGTTCGTTTTGAGTTTTTCCCTCATCTGTGAGATGGGGACATTCGTATCTACTTTGTAGAATTATAAGAATTAGAAATTATGTAAAATGTTTACCACAGTGGGTATGTCAAGAGGGCTCAAAAACTTTAGCTGCTGTTTTGTGTGAAGCCATCATTTGAGAGTCTCTGGCAATTACTAAGAAACAGGAAAATAAGAAAAGATGGTTTTATGATGAGAGATATTTGAGGAGGTTCCATAGTTCCTAAATCCATAATAAAGCATCAGCAGAGTAAGAACTGTTACACAGTCGCCCTGAACCAACGTTAAGCCACAGATTTATTTGTTACTTCATATATGTTGGGGCTTAAGGGGATGCAATACTTATACACATGTTGTTTCCAGCAGCCAACTGAGAGATGACACAAAAGAGTAGGCAGGCGATAAATGTCTTCTTTGTTACTGATGAAGCCACGTTCTCCATGAACTTCAGGGCTGTGGAAAAATGCGTGTCATGATATTGTGTCCCAGAAGTGGAGACTCACACTGTCCCATGTAGCTCTGGGCCACAGCGAGCCTTCCCTTGAGGGGACCTGCCCCTTCATGCACAGGGCTGACCTGCCATGGAGCTGAGCATCCCAGGTGCTTCCCAATGGTGATCAACACTGGAGTGAAAGGAAGGGTTTCAAACGCCCTGCTTGTCTCCCCGGACACACACCTCACTCTGTTAGTGTGAGGAGGGCTAATTTTGGGCCAGGGGCCAGGGTTGTGAAGGGAGAAGCACTCTCCATGGCCCAGAGGAGTGATTAGGAGGCATCCCCTCCCTCGGTTTAACCAGGTGGTGGGATGGAAGAGAAGTGTGCTCCCCAAGAGTTTATAAAAGGAGAAATAAGGATTTTTTTAAGGACTTAGACTAGCCAGTAAACATAAGATGATTAGAAAAGAGACTTGTAAATCACTTTCCTATTAAGTTTACATTTGTTGAACACCCAAAATGTGCTACATTCTTTTCTCAGAATTTTACAGAAATGAATCCTTCAATCTTCTCAACAAGCGAGTAAGGAAGGTTTGATTGTTATCCCAGTTTTACAGTGTGGAAATTGAGGCACACAGAGGGTAAGTAAGTCGGCAAAATCACAGAACTAGTAAGTGGCAGAGCTGGTATTTAAACCCTGGTTGTCTTGTTTTGAGACTCCCAGAGATGGGTTTTGGGTGTTTATTGTTATCGGCATCCCTGAATCTTTGTACCACTGTGCATCAGTTAGCCCAGAAAGGACAGGGAAAGGAGAGTTACACAGGTGCTCATAGTCGTGTCTCAGCGACTGTCCACGGAGAGTGCACCGTGATTGGCATTCTTTGTCTTCTGGGCAGTAGATCTGTTCGTATAACAGAAATTTTGTCCATTGAGTTAATCTAGAAACCCTTCCTGCTCTGTTTCTATCCATGCTTGCCATGTGACTGCCTGCCCGTGATTGGGCCATGGAGGAGAAAATGTACTCATGGTTGAACTCTAATATTTCAGTCTGGTTCATAGATTCACGTCTTCTGTTACATTAATAAGTTAAGTTTCTGGTTTTCTTGCATCAGTGTGTCATAAGTTTGGTTAATGTGAAACCACTCCATCGGAGCCCAGGGGTGCTGACGGTATAATTTCTGAGCACGTTGTGGCACACTTAGCCGTGCAGACATGGCTGGAGGATTTCTGCCTTCCTCACTGATTTCCCCCAACAGCAGGGCCCGCTCCCACCCCCGGATGTGAGGTTGGGAGCTCTCTGAGAAGGCCAGTCAGAGGCCGAGTCCACCAATCAGAAATTGATGAAGTACCTGGAAGTCGGTTTAATAGAAGAAAAGGTCTTCCAGGTAGTCAGATGGGCTGTTCGAATCCATTTGGTGAAAAGCTGTCCACTGTCTGTGGTTTAGCTGCTTCTTTGCTGTTGAAAAGTCTGGAGTAGATGAAGGGATTTTAAAAAGCAGAAAGGAGTGATTTAAGGTGGTACGTCCACACCGGTGAGAAGTGATGGTTGACCGCCCATGTGAGGAATAGACAGAGTCTTACAAACTTCATAAAACAGCTTTAAAAGCTCTGCCATCTGAGTGCACTTTGTGTGGGGTCCAGTTCATCACTGGTCGTGCTGTGAGGGCAAGTAACTGATGATGCAGAAAGGACACGGAGGCATCAAAAAGGTCTCAGTGATTTCCCTGTTTAAAGGGTGCGGCACAGTGTAATATATTTGAGCTGGTTTCTCACTGAACAATTTTTAGTGTTTTCTGGGAGCCCTCAGTGCCCCAAGGTTCCATGCAGCTGGGTGTCCCCTCAGTGCAGCTCTGTCAACGCTTGCCCTGGGGTGACGCGGTGTCACGGGGAGCAGGACTGTCACTGTCCCCGGCTCCTCCGAGGTCCGTCTCCTCATCCGCAGAGCCGGGTATCTCTTCCGTGTCTACTTAGTAGGGTTGCTGAGAATCACACTTGATGGTTGTCAGGTATGATATGTGGTTGTGTCTGTGATTGGCATATAGTCAATGTTTGATAGAAACACTTGTTTTTTATTGTAATTGTGGGTCCTAGATTGCAGTGGTTTTAGTCTGCGTTTTTTTATACCTTTACTCTTATTTTTAAATATGCACTTATTTTTATTTATTATTTTGGAGGTACTCGGGACTGAAGCCAGGACATTTTGCATGCTAAGCAGGTGGCCTTCAACTGAGCAACACCCGCCCTCCTTCTCTGCACTTAAAAATAAATATTGCAATAAACAAAATAGCTCTTAAACACCATCATGGGACCTAGTCTCTGTATAAGCAATTGAACACGTATACTATTTCAATAAGAATAAATTTTGTTGGAACATACAATTCTGAATCTGTTAATGTGCTTAAGAACGATCATAGCTAGTGATAAACACGAGACTTGGATCCAGTACTTCTTATGGTCTGTTTTGCCATCATGGGAAATTACACTCTACAGGGAAGGCTAATTGGGTCTCTTTGATATTTGGATGGTTTAGCAGATGATCTAGGCTTTCAAAAACTGACAGTTTTGTATTTTAAACAAACTACAAAGTTATCTTGTAAAAGTTTTAGGTCCTAAGCTTGTGAAGTGCCCAGTAATCCAGGGGGAATATGTCTGTGTCTGTGTGAATGTTTGTGTGTGTGATTTCAGGAAGGTAGAAAGAAGTTCCATATAGACTTCTGATATATTTCTCCTCTACTTTAAGATGTAGGCATATATTTACACAAATAAATTGATATTCTTTTGTCATTTGGCATATTGGTGGGAATAAGTCATTCTCATACTTGTTTCAGAAGGGTTGGGGAGCGTGAGCTTAGAAAATGGGAGGAGAAAGGCAGGGAGGCACTTCACACTTTATGCAGGATATGAGAAACAGTAGCTTTTCTTTTCTCTTTTCTTCTAAAGCAAACTGACACTGAATTGTAACATACTATTACATAGAATTGCTTTTCTGATCAGAGACAAGTGCCTCAGATTTTTCAAGGCAACATGAATGATGAAATGTGTTTTAGCATTTAACTTTAAATGTAGTTTTATTTTTCAAGTAAAAGGCTATAGACTGTTCTTTCTTCCAGCAGTGCATGAAGTTCTCATTTATCCAGGTACATGATCTATGTGCTTAGTTTCTTTGGGTTTTTTTGTTTTTTTTTTTTCAGTGCTTGTTTCATTGTGGTGTGAATGAATGTTTAAAATTTCTGGATTTTAATCTTTAGAACATGCTGATTTATCAGAACTGTTAAAAACCTGATTGTTCTTTGGTCCTTGTTTGGTGGGGCACCCTATTGATTACTGTTGTCTGTTAAAGAGGGAAATTCTTCCTCTAGCCTGCAGATCATTAAGTGAATGGTTTGCAGTGTGCCCTTAAATTTCATTGAATGCATTGAACATGATTGTCCAGTGAATTTTGAATTGACTCATAGTAATGACTTTGCTTTGTTTCTGTGGCTTTTGCTCCTCTCACAAGAGTCTGAATTCTCTGTTGCATTTTGTATATGTGTTCTTCACAGGGGAGGAAATTTTGCATTTTTTACAGAGGTGGGTTTTCCTAACCCCTCTAAATGCCTTCTGTCATTGATACAACAAAAATCTTTTTGTTGCAGTGCTTAATTATTTCATAAACTAGTTTTTGGCTTAATCAGAAACAATGACAGAGTGATAATAAAAAATAGGAAAACCTTCCTTCCTTTGAAAAATAGAAATGAGGTGGTCAGGCTCATGCATGCTTTGTGCCTGACACCCATACTCTCATGTCATTGTGTGTCATGATTCGGAGATGGGTGCTGTGGTTGTCCCCAGTCTATGGATAGAAGACTGAGACGCAGAAAATTTCACTGAAATATCAGTGTCCCAGCTACCCAGTGCTGTGGGAGCTCAGACCCTCATGTTTGTCCCCAGCATCTGTGCTCTTCACCACCATGCTCCACTACTGCCTGGAATCGTTAATGAAAACGTCTTTCTTTTTTGATTTCTTGTTAGTTTGTTTTCTCATTGGAGACCTCATCTCCTCATTTTCCTTTCAGTTATCAGTGTAAATTTATTTTAGGTCTCATGTAGGCAGAAGCATTGCTATCAGTTAACTTCTTTATTACTCACTCTCCAGTGATGATTGTTGCTAGTTGACCTAATCAAGTCATGCTTAAGTCTTTCCTGCTCATGAAACTAAAAACAGTCATGACTTACAGAATGCTCAAAGAAGAAAGTACTTGATTGATTTTTTTTGCTACCCAATCAAACCAATCAAATATAAACCCCTGTGTTGACACATATTATAAGCCTTCCAGAATAGGGTCACTGTCTTCCTTGTGTTTCATTTGTTTGGTCACAGTGTCTGGATCGTGCCTTGCTGTCTAGCAGTTTTGTGAGGATACGGTGCTCATGAATCATTGTAGGACAGAATTTTGACAACAGACTCTGTTGTTCATTTCACAAGGGAAAAGATAATATAGAAATATTGCTCAGATCTATTTTAAAATTAAGCTTCGAATTTTGAGAAGAATTCAAATACCATACAAAGATCTTTTTCACTGATTTTAGATATATCTTAGACACATTATGGTTACATAGCAGAGTAACTTATCAAGTAGATTTGACAAGATGAGTGTAATATTGATTATTTGTTTTAGTTGAAATTTTCTACCTGGGATAAATTAATCAGTGCCCATTATTGAACAAATATGATTGTATTCCTATGCAACATGGGAGCAGACTTCATATGTTTATATGTAATATACATGACTGTGTGTTTTAATCTGTCTGTCAGTGTTTATATAGTTTTTCGGCAATTTTGTAACTTTAGAATTCTTCTAAGAAAATCACCCCCGTATCTAGTGCCGTTTGTACTGTGTATCCTGTCTTATGCAAGGGATTCCACTGTCCCCTCAGTGAGGAATCTCCTCTCCTTTTGAGTTAGTAGCAGATTTAAAGGAACTGTGATTTCTAGGCCTTTGCTATCCACGTGTTTGCAGTTGGCTGTCAATCAGGATTTTCCCTTTGAGTTTTCATTGTTCAATTAGAATTTTTGAAAATAACTATTAGTATATTTCACCGGTCTCCCTAGAAACTTGATGTGTTTGTGCTTTTCAGTTTTCAATTTATGAAAATTGTAAATGCACACTTGTTTTTAAGTTGTCCTTTTTCACTAGATATTTGTTTACATTTTTACAGTTAAAATAATTTTCTTCCCAATGAATGAATCGGTGTGCATATTTTAAAAGATACCTTACTTTTTATTTTTCTTATTCTAACACGTATATTCATTGTACAGAATTTAGAAAATAAGGATAAACACAGTAATAACTTAAAAATGGCCTCTAATCTCACCTGGAGATACAGTTGTAAGGTTTGAAATTGAGAATTACAAGTCCTCTCACGTTGTTCTTCTTTTTCAAGTAAGTTTTGATTACTGAGACCCTCGAATTCCCATATGAATTGTAGCAGCAGCTAGTCAGTTACTGCAGAGGAGCCCGCTGGGATTGTGATCGAGACCATGTTGAGTATACGGATCGCTCTGGGGAGCACTGCCATCCCAAGAGCGCTGTCATCTGATCCAGGAATCTGCGTGGTGTGTCTGTCCAGGTATTTAGGTCTTCTTTAATTTTTTTCAAGATTGCGTAGGGGTTACATAGTATTTTACTTTATTTTTTTGTATTTATACTAAGGACTATTGTGCAATGTACCGGGATTCGAATTGTATTATAGCCCCGCCACTTGCTGCCACCATGGATGCTGCGGTCTTTCTTTGCCCTCTGTAAAATCTTGCACAAAATAGGACGTCAGTAACTCTGTCTTGAATGAATGACTATATGATTGCTGGATGATGCTTGAGAGTCCTTGTGATGATGTCTTTTTCCCAGTCTTTCCCCTCTTCTTAACTATGCCCTTTCTCTTCCTTTCCTCCAGCCTGGTTTTCAGCCTGCCTGTGGCATTGATTTTCCTTGTCTGTGGACTCTACCTTTCACTATTTCACGATAATGTTACATGTGGGCTGTGGAAACTTGCTAGATGTCAAGAAAGAGCAAATCCATTGCATGCTAGTATTTTTAGATTGTGTTATTGTTTTATCGATTGAAATTAAATTAGGCTGACCCCTGAGCCATCCCCTGAGCTCTTTTCGCCTTCCTACAGGTGATACTGCTCTTGGTGCTGCATGTGCCCTTCCCCCAGACTTGGTTTTGGAGTTGAGTAAGTCACCATCAGAGGAGCTCTCCCTTTAAAAGATGAAGAGAACATTTGCTCCTTCTCCCTGTTTGGGGACTTGGATGAGATGAGGTAACAGATAAAGAATGGAGCCCCAAATCATTCTGACCACCGCTCTTTCCATTCCTTTCTCCAGGGGAAAAGAGTACAATTCAACAGTATAAAGATTTTGTGCTAATGAGATAGACAAGACAACCGATCATTTATTAAATACACTTTCATGCCAGAAACAATTGTATTATACACATAAAAAGCACATATATTTCGGTAGTACTGTGGTTACAAACGTGGGTCCGAGTTCAAGTCCTGCTCTGGAGTGACCAGTCCTGTGAGATGGAGAACTGGTAGGTCGGCTTAGCCTCTCCAGGACTGGTTTTCTGTCCTGCAGAGACGGGGCTTGCTAGGCTTCCCCCCCGTAAAGGTGCTGTGGTGTGTAAATGAAGCGCGTGGGCAGCCCGAGCACAGCTGCTCATTCCTCCTATTTGCAGGATCGCATAGCTTTTGCGGTGATGGCTTTATGACCGCCCCGTGTAGACTCTCAGTGCTCCAAAGGGATGCCTTGTGGTTTGGAGATGGGGTTCTCACTTCTGTAAATACCCAAGGATTGTGTTATTGGACCGTGCTGATTTGAATCTATTCTTTAGAAAGTACATAGTGTAGATATATTTTTCAAGCATGCATGTTTTTTTTTTTATTATTATTTATAGTTCTACCCTCTCATCTCTTGGTGTGACTTTTCATGGAATATAGGAAACAGTCCTAAGCTACCTGTCTCTTCACAATTCTCCGTGGTGGTTTTCTTCCCTGACTAGAAGAGGGTTTTGCATAGGAAATTTTCTTTGTTCCCCTTTTCTTGGAGTCTCTCTGTTTGTCTTCCAAACTCTCACCTGTCCATCTGTCCATTTATTTACCCACTGATTTTTCTGACTTGTTCCAAAAAGCATTTCAGGCAGCTTACAGAAGAACAGATACCAAATAAACAGGTGAGAAAATGGGGTCAAGTTCAGACAGTGAGGCTAGGAGATGAGCCTGTGTGAGGGTTGCAGGCATGAGACACACTCCTCTGCCTTGTGACTTATATGATTGACAGCAGTAGTGTGCCTGAGGCTCCCAGCCGACACAGGGAAGCAGGATTTGTGGGAGATGCTCACTGGCTGTGAAATAAATAAGTGGCTTAGGAGAAGCCCAGTCTTTCCAGCTACTAATGTTTAGGAGAATATTTTGAGTGTCTTCCAAAATCAGAGTATTGCATCTTTTCTTTTTCAGAGTTCTATGTATAGTTGATTACATTCTATACCTGGAAATTTTCCAAAACTGCTTTCCACGTGAGTCCCATGGCTCGGGAATAGGGTGATTCTGCTCATTGACGGGTGTTGGCCAGAAACAGAAAATGATAGCATCAAAGGAACCTGGTATTTTTCAGTCATGTTTTATCAGTGCTGTAGATTTCAGAAAATGCTTTCACCTTTTCTCTCCATCTGAAGCGGCAGCGTGATCTCTTTCCAGCATCAGGAGCTCAGGGCCACGGGATGGTGGGGGCTGACTGCACTACCGTGAAGACAACTAAGGTAGTCACTACAGGCGTGGTACTTTTACATAGTGCATTTCATGTTCTTTAATAGGTTTCAACAGGTAATTAATTAACTGAGTTAATTAACATTTAATAAATATGATGCTTTTTTGAAAAGACAGTTATAGGCAGAATTTAATTTGTGAACACTTTAAAAACGGTTTCATTACTGAAATTTCAGTAGGGAAGATTCAGTTTATCTTATTTACGCTTCTCTTTAAAAGTAACAAAGAAACAAGAAAGAAAAAGCAGAGGATGATTTCTGTTCTTCCTCTCGGCTTGCAGGTGCCCTCACCCACAGTGGCATCCATCCAGACACCAGCACTGACACTGGCCGTGCTGAGAACTGCCTCAGCCCTGAAGACACATCTGACAAATAGAAGGGGGCCACGCCCTGTTACAGCAGGTGCTCTCAGTTTGTGGGTCCTTATGTAACTGTGTGGTGTTATTCAGGATCGCCCGTTCTACATTGTGTGACGTTGCTACAGTGTCTCCTAGTTATTTGTTTCTGTAAGCACTCGTGTATTTTTTTTTATGTGTGGTACTAGACATCTAGAAATGCTTTTTCCAGATGAAAAATAATGTGTATTTAATATAAAAGTCTGAAAAAAGGGTCAAAAGGGTCTATCCTGTTCCCAGTATTCAGAGATAATAATTAGCACTTTAAAATCTATTTTCTGTTCTTTTCATCAGTGTGTATTACCTCTGTCATAAAAACCAGCAAGCACTCTGTGTCTGTTAACTGTGTGGAGACCTCCATTTTCCATTCGGCTTATTACACGTTTTTCTACAATATTCTGTTTCCCCTGGCATGATTTTTAATGACCAGTATAGCATTCTGTCTTTTGGAGGCATCGTCCATTTTACTTCGGACTAAATAAACTTTTAAATTCCAAGTATATGTAACTGAAATACTGAAAAGAGAACTGTGGTGGTACCGAAAGGCCCCTACATCCCTTCCCCTTTTTTCCTGAGAGTGAAAACTGCTGATAATGTGGTGAATATATTTCATGACCTTTATGCCAATGTCATATATATATACACATACATACATACACGTATATGAGAAATCTATGTATATGTGTGTGTATATATGCTTTATTGTAAAATAAGGCCATACTATATGTTTTCTGCAGCTCGCTTTATTCACTCAGGGTTATTTCATAGACGTCCTCCCCCTTCAGACTCACCCGGTCCTTTCAGATAGAGTGGAGGGGTCTCCTGATGTGCAGGTTTGGTCTCTTGTGCAAGGACACCTTTCGTGGGAGAGTACTGTGGACAAGGCCTTGGACCACGCTGAAACACCGGAACTTTAGTGCCCAAAGCTCGCCGTGATTTACAGCATCATTGTCTTGATGGTGGACACTTAAGTTTTCTCCATCTTCCACTGTCAGAAAGGGTGTTTGACTGGCCTCCATCTTGTACAAACATTCCTGTGATCTTGTATAAGTATTCCTTTAGTTAAGGTTTCTGGAAATTTAGTCCCTGGATGTGACAATTACATGTATCACAGGCCCTTTCAATTGACTCTAGGAATTCCTTCTCCAGTGGGGAATGAAAAGATGTAGAATAACTTATGTAACCAATTCTCTATCGCTGGATATGTTTTCACTTCAGCTTTTCTTCCCACCATTGTAAACAGTGCTGTGTAAATGCTCTGATGAGTACATCTTTTTGAACTGATTTTTTTTAAGTGAAACGATTGCTTAAAGTGTAGTTCTGTCTGTGTGTACAAACGTTTTTCAGAGTTTACATATCCATTGACATGTCGTCCTCCAAAAAGATCGCTCACAGTTTATTATCTCAAAGATGGACACTAGGTAGAATATCTTTTAAAAATATTTGCCAATGTGATGAGCAAAAGTGCTTTTTCATTGTTTTAGTTTGCACTTGATGGCCAGTGATGTATTGAGCATTTTTCACTCATTAGCCATTTGACTTTTAAAAAGTGAATGATCCCTTTTGTCCTTTGCACACATTTAAGTGAGGGAGCTTCTTGTTGCTTTGTGACAGCTCTTTGTATGTTATGAACATTAACCCCATGTCTTCATCAACATGTATCACAGAGCTTTTTCTTGTCATTTCTTGCCTTTCATTTTGTTCAGTAGGTTCATTTTTATTGTGGCCCAAACTAATCTTAAGATAGTAATTGTCTTCTTTTTGGGTTTTATCCTTGATATTATTCTTAGAAATACTTTCTTATAATGTTATAAAGCTCTTCTGTAGGTTTTCTTAATCTCTAAGTTGGAGATGATAATGGTACTTGTTATAATGAGGAGAAGTTGAATTAATATGGGCAAAGTGTTGTATTTGCTGTTATTAGTACTTTCTAATATTTACATCACTATCTGGAATTTTTCTTGTGGTCAATATGACTGGAATTGAATTTGTTTTTTCCAGGGGATTCTCTGATTGTCCCAAGACAATTATTGAATTCATACTTTGCTCTTTTATTTGAAATCCCACCTCTACAAAATACTTATGTACACTAGAGTCTCTTTTTGAGATCATTGTTAATTTCTGTTAATCTTACGTTCTTACTCCAGCACCATATCTTACATATTGTAAAAACTTATTCAATATCTGACAGCCCAAAGTTTTTGATTTTTTTTCCATCCCTAATTTTCTTGGCTAGTATTATGACTTTATTATTCCTGAAGAATTCTAAACTACTTTTTTCTAGTTAAAAAAAAAACAGATAAGAGTTGTCATGGGATTATTTAGTAAGTTTTGAATTATCTTTAGGAGAACGTACATCTTTACAAAACTGCTTTACTCCATACAATATGTTGATGTCTCTACATTCACACCTCTTACTTCACCCCTCAGTACATTCCTGTAATTTCTGCATGTACAACATGGGCATTGTTTTTGAGTTTATTCCAGATTATTGTTGATGTTTTTGTTAATTTTGTAAGTGAGAATTTTTTGCTCTTATGTTGTTTAACTGTTAAAACTGACACCTAGGAAGGCAGATTCGGTTTGTGACTACTCACTTTGTAACTTCTCATTTAAAATTGTAAGTATTATGTACTTGTTACAGAATCCTTTCTTTTCTGTTTTTAAAAATTTGTAGGATTCTCAAAATGGTCATAGCTAAGTAGTATAGGTGGGGAGACAAATGGAGAGAGGTAGTGTGGCTCATGTACAAACTGTGAGCACTTTCATGGCTGTCTGTACGCTGGAAAAGCTGCTGAAGAGCCCAGGTCAGACCAGGGATGGCTTTGGATGCACTTGAAAGCCAGCTTTCCTGCCTGTATGGTGAAGACTGGTGGGCGTGGCAGGTAGATTACCAAGGTCGAATGGAGGTTATTGGCTGCACAGAGCGCTGTGTCTGTGTGAACTGGAGACCATCGCCATGGGAAATGCTTGGTGCCAGGATCAATGCAGAGGAGCTGGGGAACCTGTGTGTTAAGGATTTTCGAGCCCTGGGAGTGGGAAGATCAGACTCTGCATTCAGATCTGAGTTTGAATTCATCCTCTTTAGTTTACTGGTCCTCTGACTTTTGTCAAGTTATATACCCTCTTTCAATTCTTGTTTTCCTGTCTCTCAAAATAGGAGAATTACGGCCTGCTGCTAGAATGTTTGATCAGGGTAAATAATTTATGTCTATAAGATGCCATGTACAGTCACAAGCTCAGTGAGAAATGCGCTGTCGCCTCTTCTTCTACAACGCAGTGCTTGAAAAGACATGGGGCAAAACTGGTCCCTAATTTGTGTGTGATGCAAGAAGGAACAAAATTAATGTCTTGCCTTTCCCTAGCAGTATTCTTACTCCTTTGCTTCATTTACTTCTTTCCTCCTTTACTGTCTCCTATCCCCTCCTCCACCAAAACAGCCTGAGACTCTCTCAGAACACTAGATTCAAATTACTTTAAAGGTTGTCTCATCCTCATGAAATGAGAGTAACATAAAAAAATCTGTACACATCCCAGAATACATTGTATTTGATTTACACACACTCATGCGCGCGCTCGCACACACACACACACACAATCAGGCTACCTCCCACTTGCAGTGGGAGAAGGACCACTTTTTCTGAGTTTTCATTCACTGAGCATGAGGACAAAGTCTGTTACGCAGACTTTCACCAGGCTTCGTGCATGGTGCTTTTAATTGGGTTTCTGCTTTTTGGCCATAGATATAGTCTCCTAATAGAAGAGAGAAAGTGGAGACATAGACATCCTGCTGAGATATTGGTGTCATCATTTTTGAGTTGGAAAAGGCTTAAGGCAGCATAGAGTCGTAACATTTTATGGATGAGATTCCATGATGGTGTAACTTGGACAAGAACCTGGGTCTTCTGCCATCTTGTCCACAAGGGTGAGGAGGCAACTGGGAAGGGGATGGCAGGGATCCTTCTTGCTTGAGTTCCATGGTCTTGCTACTTTTCATTGCTCAGCTGCCTTTAGTTTATGTGCATGAGACCTCTCATGGTAAGGTCACTCTGTCCTGATAGATTGAGTTTCTTATCAGCAAAAACTCTGGACTCACTCATATTTCCCAGAGTTTTCTGCTGACCTGCTGACACTTTATATAAATGAGACCTAATTAACTACTGAATATAAAATCCTTTTTGTTATCGTTTGCCCTCGAGTTCCATAGGAATGGTGTGCTGTCTCAGGTTGTCTAAAGCTAGATCTGAACAAAGATAGGGTGATAGGTTGTGCTGCTGGACCCTCCACAGTCGAATGGGATTTCCACCTTAGTTTTTAGAATCAGGCAGATGAGTTCAAATCTTGCCTTTACTAGTTATTATCTTTGTGACTTGGGGGAGAAACTGTACTTCTTTGTGTCCAATTTTCTTTATCTATAAATAAGTTCAGTATTTATTTTAAGGTTTCTGTTCTAGAATTGAATGAGCCAATTCCCTCATTTATACCTAAAATAGTGATTGCGTGGTTCTATGCTTATGCCTTTGTAGTTGATTACTAAGGGACTCGGCAGTGAGAATGGGGGTGGGGTGCCCATGAATAACAAAGCTTATATTCCAGGATATGCTTGTAAAAGACTGGATGTGCAGTGGATATTTGGTAAATATCCACACCTTTCCTAATCTGCATTGATTGTGTATATATCTTTATACTAATATAAGAACAATTTTTATTGCAATTTAAATATCTTTGTAGTATTTACAATATGTAGCTGTAAAAAATACGTGAAATAAATGATTTGACTTTTCTTTTCAATAAGCAAAACAAAATAAAATAGAAAAGAAAAAAGTTTTGAAGGAGTAGAAATAATTTTATTTCCGTGGAATCAATTCCGTATAATAGGTATTTTGGTTGTGTTGTTAAACAGCATATAAAATTGATAGGCTGTGACATACTGGAAATGAGGAAACAGTGAAGACATACTACCTCCAATGCAGTCATTTTATTACCAAGTCCAAACTTGTTCTGCTTGCTGCATGACAGGCCAATAAATCGAGAGATGAGATGTTGGAGTAAGGAATAGTGACTTTATTTGAAAAGCTGACAAACCCAGAAAATGGCATACTGATATCCAGGAGAACTCTCTTCCCCAAGTCAGAATTCAGTCTCCTTTTATACTAAAAAGCGCTGGGGATGTGGTTGGTTGTTGCAAACTTCTTGCTGTACAAATTGTTTCTCCTTGGAATCCTTTGGACTTGCAGCTGTCCTTGTCGGTCAAATTATGGTGCCCCCGTAAACCCTCCAAAAAAAAACAAAGGTTATTCTCTATTTTGCAACTTGCCATCTCTACATAAGTGTAGAAGAGCTAACATCCTTAAAGATCAGAGCCCGGACAATAGGCTATCCTGGATATTTCAAGCTAAAGGCAACTTTCTTTTACAAAAGGTGCAGAGATATCAAGTCTGAGCCTAGAAAACAGGGTACAGGTTTAAAACTAAATGAACACATCTAACATGGAGTCAAATTTGTTCTTTTGTATTGCAACCTCTTTTTCTACCTCATAAATAATTTTAGTAAGAAACATGAGCAAATTTTTTTTATTTTTGCTTCTTAATAACGGATGAGTGTGTCAACTACACCTTTGTGACAGGGATGCTGTGCGTTCCTTGGTGTCACAGCAAACTCTTGTTGGGGGTGGCCGACCCTGCAACATGTCTGATGTCCCGTGACTGTTGGTGAGAGTGCCCCTAAACAGGGGCTCTCTTCAGGAACCAGCATAGTTGCATTGACCTCTTCAGACCTCTTTTTCAGCTGCAGAAAATTTTTTCAGATACTCTGATGGAAAAATCACTCCAGCTGGGGATAATCAGGGAATAAAGGAAGAGGAAAAGGGCTTGGAGTAGAGTAGAAGAGAAGGACAGAAGTTCAGGGAGCCTGGGGGCTTGGCAGCGGGGCCTCGGGTAAGAGATGAGCAGAGGTGGGGAGGGGCCCGGCTACAGAACCAGCTCCTGCACTTTTTCCCGCACCCAAGCCACACAGCTTTTAAATGGGCCCAAGACTCTCTCCTGTCTGGATGTCACCCTGGGCAGAACCTTGAGAATCGAAGGTAAGGGGTGAGTAGCACTCACCTAGGGTGTCACTGAGGACTTTGCTCAAGTCCACAGTGCCTTTTCAAGTCATGTGCCTTCACCTGTTCTTTATCTCAGGATCTGAGAAGCAGGAGGAAGGAACTCAGGGAGAGATCCAGGAAGACATCTGACTGTGTTAAGAGACGACAGTCACAGCGACACGGGGAGCAAAGACACTTGCAGCAAAGTAAAATGATTTCACAACTATTGCATCAGAGCTGCAGGTGTGAGAGAGCGTAATCCTGTCTCAGAGTGCAGGGGGCAAGAGGAAAGGAATGGTAACATTAAAACTGACAATTGAAATTTTGTTAAATAGCCTGCTACCCTAAATTTTATCACTTGAATGTATGCAGGTGTATTTCTGTGAGAATTTATAGGTTCACACAACCACACCAGCCACTCTTGCTCTCATCTGGGGTGGGCTTTCTCAAGCACAGTGCCCCTCCTGCTTGGGTGGGCCACGCTGTGGGTCCTTGCCTGGGGCCGGACGGATACAGGACACTGAGTCCCTGAGGCATGGCCGGGGACACATGACAGGAAAATCTCTGCTCTTGGCTGAGGGCCTCCTTTTCCCCCTGCAGTGTAAGAATGCCAGTGACTCAGTTAGAAGCATGCATCCAAGCCGTCCTTCCGTGTCGTCACCATCTAGAAACGGTGCCTGAATCTTCTGAATTTCTTCAGCATGTGGTTTACAATCACCTTCAATAAGTGAGTGTGTGTCCTCTTACAAGTGGAGGAATTGCTGCCGTTTTCCTGGAACGTACCACAAGTCCATCAGATTTTTCTGTGCTAGGATTCAGTATGGCCTGCTGAAAACTCTGCAGTCAGATCGTAACACCCTGATGAAGAGGATTATTTATTTTATTTCTTTATATGATAGTATTTTACTTTCAAAATTCAGTGTTTTCTGTTCTTGGAGGAAATTTTTCGGGGGTTGGAGAAACAACTTTACTCTTACCATCTTTGTGACCTGTTGCTATATGCCTCTCTCCTGTCTTCTGTCACTTGTGAGGCGGTTCCATTTGTGACCCTGTCCGGGTTGTTCATGTTATAAAACATAAAGTCTGTAAAAGTGCAGTCCCTTTTACTCTGAAGACATTCCACAAATATTACTTAAATCTGGGTGTTGTTTTAAGAAGACAGAATCATTAGAACATGTCCTTGCAGGTTGCTAGTGCAAAATCCCCAAATCAATAGTCTCGCTCAACAACTAAAATCTTTCTTATCTACCCTGGATTTGTATGGATAAGTGAAGAAGTTTGCTAAGAACTCAAGACCAGGTTTTGAATACAGGCAGGTGTAGCTCAGCAGGTCCTCCCAAGCTGATGCTCTGCCAGAGGGTGGGGCCGAGGGGAGACGGCGGGTCCTGCCCTCCCTGAGCTGACAGTTTGATTGCAAAGACTTTCACCAGGTGAAGAAATTGGAGTTTCTTCTAAGAACAGTGGGTTTGAAAAGTGTCCAAGAAGGGTGGGAGTGACACAATCCCATTTGTCTCAAGTAGGGGAGAGCGGCTGAGGGGCTACTTGGGAGACTCGTGAGTCCAGGTGGGCAGTGTTGGTGGCTTCCTCTTGAGCGGTGGGACGGTCAGTGGGTAAAAGCGAACAGATTGAAGGCATGTTTTGATGGTAAAAAGGAAAGGATGAATGCTGTCTGTGAAGGTAGGATGGAGTAAGGCCCAGGTTTCTGTGTGAATTAATGAGGTAAATGATGGTCCTGCTGTGCTCTGAGGAGGGAAAGCTGCAGCGGGAGCTCTGGGGGAAATCTGATGATTTCAGCTGTGGGTAAAGTGAAAGGCTGTTAGATGTGTGGTCTTGGAGCTCAGGTGAGAGCCCGTAGTGAGTCAGGGGTGGGGAGAGGGACTTTCAAATCATTTTGTCTTGTGAACATACAAATAAGGATGAGTAATGACACACTTAACCCATCTATATTCTGGATTTAAAACCCAGTAACAATTTGCTATATTGACTGCAGGAGTTCTTAATTTTTTAATAGAAACAAAATAGTGGAGTTAGTGAACATCTTAGAGTTGATGTGTGTCATTGTATGTATTTTCATACTTCATCTGTTTATAAACATAATCTACAAAACGTTAACTTTCTTTGCATAAGATTGAAACAGGGACGTGACACACACTGTTGGGGGTTGAAGCTGATTTCTTCGGCAAATTATGTAGCCTCTCTGTCTTAGTTGCATATTCTGTGACTGCCCCCGGTCCCCTCATCACAGCTGATTTCCTAGACTAGATGTTGGGAGGGAGGATGCTGAAGGGATTAAGAGGTGGCAACTGCTAGGGATACTGAAAAGAGAGACAAAAACAGATTAAAGGCGAGAAACTGAGTACAAATACCCTCAAAGGAGAAAGAATCCCGCAGTGTTTTGAGCCACTTAGCGTAAGGGAAACAAAATCACGTGGATCCAAAGCTCTTGAGCATGAGAGTATTGTGGGTGGGAGGGTGTCATCAGAAAAGTGTTGAGAAAAAGGCCTTTTGGTTTCCCATAACATTTCCAGTAAGGATGGTGCGCAGAAGTGAAAACCACCCGCTTCACAGTAGATGGTGCTGTTTTGTGTGAAACTGACCAAAGTTTGGAGACCAGTCATCAGCGGTGCTGGCAAATGAAGAGGATTCTGGATTGGGTGGGGCACCTACTGTGACTTCCAGGTGACCTGCTGGCTGGGGGCTGTGAGGCGGGCAGTAGGTTTGCAGGGTGATCCGAGCATAATCCCTGGCTCTGAGGCTGCTGTTCTGATTAGTAGACCTGGGCACCCCCAGTCCTAATGGGGCAGCTCGGGATGTGGCCTGGGACACCTGCCGTTCTGATGTCGAGAAGAGGGCTCCCCTGAAGGGGTGTCCCTGCAGAGAGTAGAAACGTCCTCCTGCAGGGGGGAAGAGCCTCTGAGCAGGAGGCCGGATGCACAGGCAAGACCAGCCTGAGAACGGAGGTTTCGGGGAGACGGAAGTCATACAGTGGCCCAAGCAGCCTTGTTTCTAAGAGACTGGAGGGAAAAGATGCTGAAAAGGCAGGCTAGGGACAGACCCTGTGGTGAGTCATGAGTGACAATAAAGGACTGTTCAGGCAGGCACGAGAGAACTCTGTGGGCGTCCCAGCTGGGGCGTCACGCCGGAGGGAGGAGCAGAGTTATAGACTTTGTCAATTATTATCTGTGTGACTTTGAGCAATATCACCCCACCTCTCTCTATATACATCTTCATCTCTAAAGATGACACAGTGACAAGCTTGTGTCATCAGAAGGCTTAGTTTAGCTCTGATCCTCTGTATCCTGTCCTGTCAGTGCTGCCCTGCAAGGTTCTGCAGCGGCTGCTCTTACCCTGAGATGGGAGGGCATAGAAGGACACTGTAGCACCCGAGGGCAGGAAGGAGTTGCTTTAAAAACACACATGCACCCGCCTGCAGCTGCAGACCTACAGGCAGTTTGGTTGATGGTCGTGGAGAGGACTTTGGAGGCCTTAGCCTCGTCTTAAGACTTGTTTTCCCTTGGGGACCGGATTTGACTTTGCAGATTAATGTTGAAGATTTGGGCTCCTGGCAAAGCTGTTTTCAGAGATGGGTATATACGTAACACAGCGTATAAAATAAAATGTTTTTATTTAATATGTGAGGCTTTGCAGCTGTTGGGAACAGCTCTGTTGACCTGGTCCCCTCGGGACACTAGGGGTCAGCAGAGCGTGCGGGAGGGCAGGCAGCCAGCCCTGTTTCTGCGGGGGGTTCTTCCCAGCAGGGCACTCTGCAGATTAGACTCTTCTCTGAGTTTTGTTCCCAGATGGGCAGACAGCAAAATAATGAGTTCTGGTGGGATTGTATAATGACAGGAAGAAAGAGGGAGCCATAGATTTTCCTGACTAATACACGCTTTTGATTCCTGATCCAGTGTGTCCCATTACAGAATTGACGATTTGTGTCTATTCTGGGACTTGAATGAAATAAACATGTAGCCTAAAATTTAAGAGTTATGTTTTATTTGTCGGGAGGACTCGAGCCAGGATGACCGCCTCTCAGATCACTCTGGGGGACTGCTCCCAATAGTAGGGGAGAAGCTAGGATTACATAGGAGCTTTACAACAAAGACCAGGTAGTTGGAACAATAAAAGATTGCTTGTTATCTAAAGAAAGCCAGGTATCTCAAGTTCAAGTGTTTAGTGCTTATCCATGTATGGGATAAAGCAATAATTTGGGTCTTTGAATCCACACATTTGACAAGCACCTAGCTGTCCTGTTCTTTCTTATTTGAGTCCGCTCAGAGGGCACCACTGTGAGTGGCTGAGAGGCTGGCCTGCAATCCTGTCCTCGCTAAGGGTGGCAGCAGCTGCTGATGACTTGGTTTCAGCATTCTTTGTTTACTGACATGGTTGCAGTATTTTCATTCACACTGTAGTATTTTCATTCACAGTGCTCCCCCATGGTCCTAAATTCGACCAATATTTTGAGAGACATTTCATGACCAATTTTGTCCCACGGTGCTAGGATGGCTCATTCCTAGTTCAGGTGAAGAATCTTCGGAGCTGCCATTCAAGGTGTTTGGCTTTTTTTTCAGGCCCGGTTGATACTGAAAGTTCTCTGGATCGCCTGTCTTACTTGTCTATTTTGATCCAGGAAATGTTTGCCCTTCGCTGCTCATTCCCATACCTAGAATCACACTATTATATTTATTTTATGCAGGGTTCTAAGTTTAATCTATTTCTTCAAGATGCTTAGCCACCATCAATCTTGTAGGCCTAGTTACGCATTGGGAAATGTAAGAGACAACAATTTTATAAAATAGACAGTATATAAGTAATAGAGCTAGTAACGTCACAAGTAAGAATTTAATACTCAAGAAGTTATATTTTGGGTTATATTTTGGGTTAAAATTTTGCTTGTGTTTCTGATTGAGTCTGAATGATCTTATGAGGAAGTTCATATTTATGATCAGGCTCATAGCAGTTATTAATTGGCCAGGTGATGTCTCCCACCATGTAAGATCAACAGTGGCCTAAATAGAACTATAATTTCTTTTTAGAATAACGTTTCTCAGGGCTATCTATTTAGCTACCTGGAGAAGGGAAACCCACCAAGGTAACACAGAAGTAATAGACACAGTTAATTTACCATAAACTTAACAATTGTTGTAGTTCATAATCAAAGGTTGGAGAAATTGTCAAAGTAATTAGTATACAGGCCTGGTCCAATGTCTTGGGTTAGCTGTCTACCTCAGATGTCGTCTTCTCAACCTGACACGGTAGCTTTTTCTCCAATTGGGCATTGTTTTAAGGTGAGCAGTGCTGTATAAGCCATTGCACTGCAGGGAATGTTTCTTACAGGAAATGAATCTGAAAGTCCGTTTCCTTCAGCTTTGGTGTGTATGGTCTAGTTAAGAGTACCTGAAAAAGGGTCCTTCCATTCAGGTTGGAGACAGTTCTTTAAGTCTTGCCTGTTCCAGGATGTATAATCCCCTGGCTGTAGGTCATGGGGCATTGGAACTTTACCCAAAGTTAGATTACTGAGGTTCAGAAACAAAGCTAGGGTATCCTTTTAATAATTCAATTAAACTTTTCAGTAATGTCACATAACAGAAAGGAATGATCTTGGAAGTGTCTTACTAAATAAAGTCTTCAATTAACAAAACTAGAATTTAATATCCACTAAAATATAAACTTTTTTCTCTGTAAAATTACCCTCATTTTTCTCAAATATAGCCAAATAAAGATTTATTTGTTTACAAGTTAATTCTGATTATTTGATCATCTAGGCTTTTTTAAACTGGCTGTGTTGGAACTTTAAATAAGAAGTCTCAGGGTAGAATGTTAATAAGGTTTTCTAAGGCCAGGAAAGCCACGTCAAGGGCTTGACATGGATTTCTGCCGTACAGATTTAGGTAAATTCTTTTCTCGTTAAAATCCTTAAAATACACTGAGATTCCTATATCTGTTAGGAGATGATCTTCCTAATTTGTCTGATAGAGCCACTGGGGACCTAAGAGTTTTTAGTCTCTTGAAGGATCAGATAGAAAATATAACTGTTCCAAGGCTGCTTACATAGGTATAATTTATCAAATTGCTGTGAATCATAACTAGCTTAAGGAGAAGAGATTCTTTATGGCTGGGAAACAGGTTTAAAGTGAATAGTATTTCAGACAAAATCAAAAATTATAACCATATTCATCAGTTTACTCAGTCCCATGTAACTAATTCTTTTAATCAGAGTTTTCTTTAGACCTTTAAAATTTCTTCCCCAGTTTAGTTTAGTGCTATAGTTTGAAGTTTATTAGAAACCAGTAAATTTTCTTGAAGAGCAAGCATTTTGCAAAATCATCAGAAGAAAATAATTAACTGTCTATAAATGACAAAAGATTTAAAAGCATGGTAATACACCATTACACTATAATTGGTAATGTAACCTGGTCACAATAACCAGAATTATGACTGGTAACATTTCAGATATACCAGAATTTTAGGGAGTCCATAAAATTTCTTTAATATCTATATTAATATTTTCTCATACAATATAACCTAGGAAGATTTATTATTCATTTGACAATACCATGTTATTTAACATGCCAAATGAAATTTACTAGTTTAAAATCTCTCTTTGGGATGTTTCAGGGGCCCTCTGTAGCATCCCTGGAGATTAAAAGAACTTTAATTAAAAATCGATATTTGGGGAGCTTTTTGAAAGGTTTCAAACACTTGGTCAGATAAACATATAGATCACTGTAAAGTAGTACTTACTCATTAACAAGATAATTCGTCAAAGGTAAAGGCAGAACAGATCAGTTAAGTGGTATAAGAAGTTTTACAATTTGTTACTGAAGGTGGATTATCATTTTAAGAACATTTCGTCCTCTTAACAGCGAGAAAACCAATTCTATTCTTGTACCAGCTTACCTCTGAGATTCATTTACATTGCCCAAGTTGATTCTAAACTTAGCCAATTTCGACCACGTACAAAACCCTTTCCTCATGTTTCCTCTTCCACAAGCCTTCCACAGATTTCTATACTCATATTAGTGTGTCCATTATTTTCTATTACATTCAGAAGTAACCAGCTTCAGTACAATGTCACTATTTTTCATTAACAAAATATAATTCCATTCCTTGTTTCTTCCCTTACACATTTATCTTACTTTCCTAGGATAATGAGATCTTTCCCTTAATAATAGAGACTATTTCAGTGTGGCCCCAACCATTTATTAATATTTCTAAACGCCTTTAGTTTCTTTGTAAGAGGAAGTTAAATGTTATTTAATTCATATTTAAATCTTATTTTATCTGAAAATGGCATAGCTATTTAATAAAATCCTATCATTTAACTTAATTTAGCACAACTCTAGAATTTAAAGATACCAAACATTTAGAGATTATCTTATGCATATATTTTAAAAATGTATTTGAAAGAATTTACCCAAAGTTCTCATCTCATTTGCATTAAATTTACCTAAAATTTTACCACACCACATTAATATTTTTTTTTTGACAAATCTGCAATGGATGTAACAGGATCTTATTTGACTTTCATTAAACCTAGGTACAGTAAAGGTATTATACTTAATATTGATGACTTTAAAGATGTCTATATTAATTAGAACATACTTAAACAAAACTTAATATCACATATTATCTTAATATTGAATATTTTCCAGTTCACGTGAACCTTAAGGTAAATTTGGTCAGTTTTTATTTTAAAAATACTTAATTTGTAACCTCTTAGTTTTTACATCAATTAAGCAGAGCTCTTTGACTTTGTTTTTGATTTTTTGTTTTTTTTAGCTATAGAAATATCTCACATATATAATGTGTACGCCGGCTTATAAAGAGACAAAAGCTAGAGATCTCATACCTTCACTTTAAAACTTACCTATGAGATAGGGATAATAATAGTTGGAGTAAGCTGAATTTGCTTGCTCAGATCACTAAGGCTTACTATTTATGAAACAGACATTAAAGATTTCTTGACAACGTCTGAAGGACCCGTCAGAGTTCTCAGTTTTAAAATGCGAAAAATTTCTTTGGCCTAAAGTTTTATCTCGTTGAGCTAATTAGGCTCACCCCTAGGTCACTGCTGTATTTACATTTCTGATCTGCAAGACAAAGACACGTCCAGTTCTCCAGAGAACTGCTCTGTCACCCAGTCCCAATTGCATCTCCTTAATTTGCTTTTTTGTATCAGTGTGAAGAGCTGTAAACAAAGAATTCCATGTATTAAAACTTTAAAGTTTACTTTATCTTGTCTTCCAAAGCTTCCATAAGGCATTAAGTAAGTTCTCTTTCCCTTGAGTTATAAGTTAAACTCAGGGTAAACCTCTTATTATATTTTTTTATTAGCCACTAAATACTAGTTTTAAGTTTTACGTTATATTGGATGGCTCATGTAACTCTATTGGTTTCCTTCACTTTGTTCAGTCAATATTTTCTGAGAAACAGATATGTGCCCAGCCTTATAATACCAAAAAGGTGAATCTCTTTTCCATTGAAACATATCTATCCCACAACATAATTAAGTAAAAGGTTTATATAAATCTGATTTAAATATACCAATTTTAGAAACTTTTATCTCAAATTTATTAAAACTTATACCTTTAATTTTAATATTTATTAGGTTTAATCAATAATTTTTATTCCTAGAAGGAGTGCCAGAAGCCTTTCTTTTGTTTGTTTTTGTGCATTGTATCTAATTTTATAGAAAACTCTCTGGGATCCCCAAGTTTGAGCCAAAGAGCTTACACCCTTCCCAATTTTTAGTATGATTAATTGGTCTGTTGTCCCAATCATTGATGAAGTATCTCAAAATATATATATATATTTTAGCCCTGTACATACATACATATTAAACTGCGGTAAATAAAACAGACTTGTTTGAACTTGAATGTTGGTGGGCAGTAGGTGATCTCTTTGGCCTTTCTTTTTAACTTTACATAGTGTAGTATCAAAATCTTGCATCTAAATCCAAAATTGCCCATTTTATTTATCTCATTCAAAATAACAATATAAAAATATTTATCCATTTGGGATAAGCCCCTTACCTTTTTTTTTTTTCATTAAGAAAAAATCGAAATTTTTTCAATCTATTTTCCAGTTATTCAACCTACTTAACATTAATTGTTCAAAGTTTTTATTAGCATCTCTAAAACCATTGATGGGAAAGGAAAAACACAAATGTAGCTTTTCAAACCAGTTTTTTTTTAACTAAGTTCTTAGGTTAACCATTAGATATATTTTTCTACCTTTAAACTTGATTTTAATAGGTACCAAGAAAACAGCTGTTTATATTGAGAGCTCTTTCAACTTTCACCAATTTAAAAGTTTTTCCAAATTAAAGGATCCATCATATGGCCATCAATTTTTATATATATATCCCTAAACCAAAAAGATGAAGAGGCTTTTCCATACGAGGGTGGGGGTGTTGCCTAAATAAAATTCAAAAGTTTACTCTGCAGAAGCTAAAGGCCTTTGTGGTCCAGGCTGATGCATAAAAGGTTAAGATGGCAAAATGTCTGAAAAATGGTACAATCAAAGGATTGTTGAGAATCCCAATTTACTTGCATGGCCACCATATGTGCACAATACTTGTACCTTTTGCATGGCAGAGTCCAAGATTTCCTTTAAAAAAAAAGGAAACACATATATACATACATACACACACATAAAATACCCAGAGAAATATAAAACGTTTATATTGCAAGGACACAGGAAGAGAAATCCAAGTTCCCCTTAAAGGGGATTTTGTTTTTATGAGTTCAGAATTCCAAAAAATGTTTTTATCAGGCCTGGTTAGTTACTTTCAGAGTGAGATTTTTTTTTTCTAGTTCCCAATTAAAGTTATAAGTTTTCTACGTATATAAACCTGGCTGGGATATTAGTTGGAGGCTGGCAATCTGTCATTTCTTTTTCTTTTCATTCCTTTTCTTTTTTTTTTTTTGAAAGTTCTATGTCCCATTCTAAGGCCAGGTTGTCAGAATAAAATTGCTAGTAAGATTTCCCACAGGGACAACTCTGTGGCATGATGTCTTTGCCTCTACCACTCCTTCAAGTTTCTCTCTCACCCGAGAAAGCTGTTATCAGCCAGGAAGAGGGTCCCATTTTTGGAATTGAAAGGTTCTTCATAAGACTTTTACTTTTATCCCGAAAAATTCAATGCAGGTAACCAAATTGAAGAAAGCATTAGACCAGCCTCTTACCTAAACACCCAGTCCTGACCCCAGTGTCTTTCAACTTGGACCCACTCAGGACGTCTCCACTGGGTGAGTATTTTCCAGGTATATTTCCACTAGCTCCACATCGGGCGTCTCTTCAAGGTGGGTATTTCCTGTTACCTTTAAACAAGGCCCCACCCAGCATGTCTCCACTGGGTGGGTAATTCCCCCCACTCTCTTTCAACTGGAGGGCCAGGTACCTGGATACACTGTCAAATAAAACTCAGGACCATCAATCAATATGGGAGATCCGAGAACCAGGACAGACTCACACAAATTCATCTGGACTCCCCGAGGAGGTGGATGGACACAAAGGGCCACTGATGGTACCAAGGCTCCGGTTACTCGGAGAGTCCAGGTGGAGAGAAGTCTGCTCTGGGTCCCTTCATGGTGGTCAAAACTGTTGACTGAAATACATGTTCAGCCTAAAAGTTTAGAGTTATGTTTTATTTGGCGGGAGGACTCTAGCCGGGATGACAGCCACTCAGATCACACTGATGGACTGCTCAGAAGAGGTTGAGAAGAGCTAGGATATATAGGAGCTTTACAACAGAGACCAGGTAGTTGGAACAATAAAACATTGCTTGTTATCTAAAGAAAGCCAGTTATCTCAAGTTCAAGAATTTAGTCCTTTTCAATATATGGGAGGAAGCAATCATTTGGGCTCACTGAATATATTCTTTAGACAAGCACCTAGATATCTAAGGCCAGTAATCTGTCCTTTCTTATTCTGAGTCTGCTCAGAGGGCACCGTTGTGAGTGGCTGCAGGCCTGTCTTCACTGGGGGGTGGCGGCAGCCGCTGATGACTTGGTTTCAGCATTCTTTGTTTAGTGACATGGTTGCATTATTTTCATTCACATTGTAGTATTTTTGTTCACAGGAAATTATGATATTACACTGATTATGGATAATCTGGAAACTTGGAAATGAACCAAGATGGAATTACTACAGGTACCTTTTAGTTTAATAAGACGTGTGCAAACGTAAACAAGGAGGAAACATACAAAAGGATTCGGTGGTGAATGGGAAGGGTTTCTGCACGTTACAGGAGAAAGCAAGGCAGTATTTGTCTTCTTTGTGGGCAGGGACGTGAGTCCAACTTTTCTTTCTGAAGTGCTTTCTGAGAAGTGTTTATGGTTATTAACCAACATTGACAAACGGTGGCACACATTGCATTTAAGAGCTGGCCGGCTTCAAAATTCGGTATTGAACAGGTGGAATTCATAGGCAAGTAGTCAGGTGGATGGGATAGAGATGGAGCCAAGGCCTGGGCCCAGATTCTGGTTTAAATCGCCATTTCCTCACCATTGGGCCTTGGACTAGAATGTAAACTCTCTTAACCTGTTGGAGAATCTGTCAAATGGGCATGATAATATTCATTTTTTCCTGGGAATTTTGTATGTTCTAAAGAGTATTATAGAACACATGAAGCACTTAACACACTGGCACTTAGCAGTGTACAATTTGTGCAGCCACCACGCTTGGCTTGTGTCAGAGCCGTAAATGCAGTATTTGTCTGTTGAGGATGCACTGGTAGCCCCTTGGCTAGGTTGGGAATTTGGTGATTTACTTTAATAATTGTAATTCTGTGTGCCATGGACAGTTATTTTCATGGAAAGATGAGGAATCTCAGGGTAAAGAAGACTGTGTAATTTGCCCAAAGCCAGACCATAATTTTGGGTTCAGGGGCCTCTGTTCAGCATGGGCCCCTGAGCCTTCTGCCCTCTCCGTTCAGCACAGAGACAGATGTGGGATCGGCTGTTTCCCAGCCCAGAATATTCGGCAGGCCACAAGACACACATGGGCCTGTGCTGATTGAGCAAAAACTCCGGAGGAGAGGCAGTTACAAAAGGGATAAACATCAAAAGAGACGACAGCAAACTGTGATCAGCTCTGAGAAAGGAAGGAACAGGCCTCGCCGTGCAGAGCTGGGAGCTTTCCCGTCGGGGCTGCTCTGGGGGCGTTCATCTCAGCTAAACAAACTCTGCTGCTGCACCAAGGCAGGAAGGCATGGCGCGTGTTGCCAGGTAGACAGGGCTTCATTGATCGTAAACATTCCCCATTAAGCGGCAGCTGTCACGGGCACTTACCTAGTAAACAGCTGTCGGCCATAAGCATCACGCACTTTGCTTGGTAGTTTTATTGGCCCCACCTTTGAGATGAGGTCATTGAAGCTGCAGAGTTTGCTGCATGCCCTTTTATACCATGAAAATACCCCCACTGGTCTTTCAACCTAGACTGATGTGGCTGTCATGCCCCAGCCTTGTTAATGGCATCATGTAGCTTCTCTCAAGTGGCCCAAATTACTGACATTGATATGCTTAATTCGTAGGAAATAGTATGTGACAATAAGAGAAAAATGTAGTAAGAAATTGTATGGAAAACTAGATAAAAACATATTCTTCCCCAGCTGGGGGAGTGTACCCTGTATCACTCACCCCACTCACTGCCTGTCACTTCCTCCCTGCCGACTCCATGTCCAGAAGCCACTCTGAGCCTTTGAGGAACATTTTGCCTCATGATACTTTTGACTAGGACCTGCGACTTCTCTGTCCCTGGTTAACTCTCTCTTCAAAGCCATTTCATTTTTTGCAGGCTCCTCCGCTCAGATGTATGAATAGCCTCTTTAAACTTCTTGATGCAGCTCCTTAATGAAGATCTTGTGTAGGTAACCTAGTCAAAACCTGGGAGGTATGCACACAGTGACTGCAACCTCAGCACTTTGTTAGTTCAGAATCAGAGGGGTGGGTGACTCAGGAAAGGCTTTTTTAAGGTAACAAGGGGAAAGTGAAAGGACGCACAGGCTGTGTGAGAAAGAAACATCTTGGTCACAGCTAGCAAGGCACCTGGGTTCAGGATGGAGTTTGGCGAGTGCAGAGTTCTCACAAAGAAAGAAGTGGTGAGATGGGAGGGAGGACAGTTGGGTACTTTATTGGGGAGGAAAAATGTGGGCTGAACATTTCCTGGTTGAAAAAGAGGATTCTGACATGATGTGCTTGTATTTTGGAGAAAAGGGTTTTGTGGGGACAGGCCTAGGAGTACGCTGTCAGGCTGGGGAATCCGCACAACAGAGAAACACAGAGAACTGGGCAGTCGCCAAGGCCCATGTTGGGGGAGAGGCTGCCGGCCAATTGGAGCCCTGGAGGCTGCTTCTGTCCCTTACCTGGGGCTTCAGACTTCCGTTCACAGCCCAGTCCTGTTGATACAAGAATAAAAAACGTGGGGCATGAGAAGGGCTGTGTCCCAGGCTTTGGTTGAGCCCCTGAGATGTGCCCCACCAGATTTTGTTCCATGGCTTCGTGCAGTAAAAAATTCAAGAGCAAGCCAGTGCTGATTAAAGGTAGATTTATTCAGAGAGATACATTGAAATGCAAGAGAAACGTCACGATGTGTGGGGGTTTGATGCTCAGATTAAAAGTAGGTACACACTCCACAGACAAGAGTGTGGGTCTTCTCAGAAGAGGGTGAGAGAGTGGTGACCGCGAGGTGGCGCTGTGTTGCTTGTTTTCTTGGGCTTGGTGGTTTCATATGCTAATAATAGAAGGACCAGCCTTAGGGCAAGGGGCTAGGATTCCCAGGGAGTTGGCCATTTCCCACCCTGTGACATTTTGTGGCTAGCCTTGGGACTGCCA
Organism: Vicugna pacos; assembly: GCF_048564905.1. Classification (NCBI taxonomy): domain Eukaryota; kingdom Metazoa; phylum Chordata; class Mammalia; order Artiodactyla; family Camelidae; genus Vicugna; species Vicugna pacos. The sequence goes on from NW_027328741.1 coordinate 26,222,480, forward strand.
TTGTGCCTGGGGCATGTTATTCACCATGTTACTATTACAATGGGTTTTTAATGAAGCTCAAGCTCTGCTTGAAGTTAAATCTCTTCATCCTGAGCCTCAAGGCCTATTGGGGTTTGAATCCTTCACCATTTTGATGTTAATTGCTGTGGCCTTCCTAGAATGGCTGTGCTCTGCCATTTCCATCCTATCTCACTGTGATGACACAGAGAGAGCAAAGTCCGGGCCCTGCCTGTGCTCCTGCATTTAACAGCGGGAACGGTGGGGTGGGCTTATGATGACTCTGAGTGGTGAGAAGGATGTTTCAGATTTTCCCACGTGAGACATGGGGACCTGACAGCAGCCACCGCAGATTTATTTCACGGGCATTATCGCTTGTGTTGTTACAGAAACAACAGGCCAGCCAAGAAACAAGGATCACTCAGAGGGTTGGAGTACTGAGATTTATTACGCTGGCGGGCTCAGAGGGGCTTCTGTTCCGAAGCTCTGAGCACCTCCAAGACCTGCACATGAGGTCTTATAGGGTTAATTACAAGTATGGGGCTATTAGCCAATAAGGCTCAAACAACAAAAAGCAAGGAATCAGTACACTGAAGCTTATCAACTTGGAACAGATCACATTACTGACAATTGTTCACCTTAGATTTACGGTTTAGCTTATTAACCCAGTAAACTGACACTAAACTTCAGGTTTACCAGGTAACCCAGCTAATCTTAGATCAGTAAACCGACACTTATTACACTTAGATTTGTGACTTAGCTTGTTAGACCAGCTGGGCTTTTCCTTCACAGTGTCACTTATCTTCTCTATTTTTCTTTTTTACTTTTTTAAAGTATTTAATCCAAATTTAATATCAGGGTTTTTTGGGAAAGAAATTTCTCTTTTTCTTTTCTTTGGGGCTCTTTTGGCGGGGAGTTAATTAGATGTATTTATCTGTTATTGGAGGCCCTAGGGCTTAAATCCAGCACCCCTTGCGCGCTAAGCACACGCCCTACCACCCGCCCCATCATCTTTTTCTTTTTACTTTAGCTGCCAAGTATCTTACAGCTGAATTTCTAGTCGGCCTTTAACATTTGCCCTGACTTCATGGAATCAATTTTTATGAGTTTATCTCCCCGTGGTTTCATTTAAGTATTGAATCTCCATTTTCTCTTCACTCTCAGTTTTGCCTTTTTGTTGTTATGGTTGTTAAGCTGTGTTTAAAAAAAACGTTTAAATTCTCTTTAAGCAAGAGTCTGAATGTAAATAAATATGTAAACAAACAGCACAATTAAATGCTTTTATATATTCTAAGCTGTTTAGTAGTTACTTAAAAACCGAATTGAATATTAAAGAGATAACATTTTAAAATTATTTTTTAATTTTTTATAAAGATATAGATGAGTTAAAATATGATATTAGTTTCAGGTGTACAATAGATTCTCCATTTATATTTACTGTAAAACATTGTCTGTATTCCCTGTTTTGTAAGATACATCCCTCTAGCATGTTTACATTACGTGTTGCATTTTGTATAAGAAAGTTGGGTAAAGCAGAGTCTGGGACATGACTGTGTCTGATCCAGTTTCACGCTCACCCTGCCTGTCAGAGCTCAGGCCCTCACTTCTGTCTGCAGGGGAGCGAGTGGAGGCAGCTCTCATCAGCGCTGGCACCTCCCTCTGAGTGGCAGTGACAGCAGTGATTGTGTGTGGACGTGCAAAGTGTTGTTCCAAGCGCTTTACATGCGTTTCTGCATTTAATAATTAAAGCCCTCCTGTGAGGAAGCGTTTTAAGTTTTTAATGTATAATACATTTTATTTTGATATTGATAGATTTCAAACCTCCGGAAAATTTACAGGAGTAGTACAATAAACGCTTAGATACAGTTCACCTTAAAGGTCACTATTGGCTTTTTGTGTCTGGCTTATTTTAGCATAAAATTTCAAGGTTCTTCCATATTGTAGCCTGATTCAGTACTTTATTATTTATGTTTGATAGTATCCTTTTTCTTTCTTTTCATTTTTGGTCTATTTTGAATATATTTTCATTGAAGTCTAGTCAGTTTATAATGTTGTGTCAGTTTCTTGTGTACAGCACAACACTTCAGTTAAATAGGAACATACCTGTATTCATTTTCATAATCTTTTTAATCATAAGTTACTATAAGATATTAAATATATTCTCCTGTGCTATACAGTATAAACTTGCTGTTTATTCTTTACATACTCAGTATCTGAAAATCTTGAACTCCCAATTTATTCCTTCACAAACCCTCTCCCTCTGGTAACCATTGTTTGGTTTCTATGACTCTGTGTCTGTTTCTGTTCTGTAGATAATTTTATCTTTTTGTTTCTTTGTTTTTTTTTTAGATTCCACATGTGAGCGATCTCATATGGTATTTTTCTTTCTCTTTCTGGCTTACTTCACTTAGAATGACATTCTCCAGGTCCATAGATGTTGCTACAAATGGCATTATTTTATTAACAACCTCTTTATCCAGTCATCTGTCAGTGGACATTTAGGTTGTTTCCATGTCTTGCTATTGTAAATAGTGCTGCTGTGAATATTGGGGTGTAGGTGCCTTTTTGAATTAGGGTTCCTTCTAGATATATGCCCAGGAGTGGGATTGCTGGTTCATATGGGAGCTCAATTTTTTGTCTTTAGAGGAACCTCTATACAGTTTTCCACAATGGCTCCACCAAACTGCATTCCCACCACAGTGTAGGAGTGTTCCCAATTCTCTGCAGCCTCTCCAGTATTTATTGTCTGTGATCTTCTGAATGATGGCTATTCTGACTGGTTAGAGGTGATACTTGATTGCAGTTTTGATTTGCATTTCTCTGTGAATGATATTGAACATTTTTTCATGTGCCTACTGGCCATTTGTACGTCTTCATTGGAGAAATATTTCTTTAGGACTTCTGCCCATTTTTGAATTGAATTGTTTGTTTTTCTTTCTTATTAAGTGTAAAAGCTGTTTACATATTCTGGGAATTAAGCCCCTATCAGTTTCATTTATTGCAAATATTTTCTCCCATTCCATACTTAGGTTGTCTTTTTGTTTTGCTTACTGTTTCCATAGCTGTGCAAAAGCTTGTAAGTTTAATTAGTTCCCACTTGTATATTTTTGGTTGTTTTTCTATTGCTTGAGTAGACTGCTCTAGGAGAACATTGCTTAGATGTATGTCAGATGTTTTGCCTATGGTTGCTTCTAAGAGGTTTAAAGTGTCGTGTCTACATGTTTAAGTCTTTAACACATTTTGAATTCATATTTGTGTATGCTGTGAGGGAGTAGTCTTACTTCAGTGATTTACATGCAGCTGTTCAGTTTTCCCTACACCATTTGCTGAAGAGGCTGCCTTTACTCCATTGTATGTTCTCACCTCCTTTGTCAAAGTTTCAATGACCAAAAGTTTGTGGGCCTATTCTTGGTAATTTTGTTTATCCGTTCATTGATGGATGGATATTGTTAGTAACTTTTGGCTACTCTGAATGATACTGCTATGAATATTGATGTGAAATTTTTTATGAGAATATGTTTTCATTCTGTTGGCTGTACATTTGGCCCACCATACCTGTAGTTTCCACTACATGGATCCAGATGGCTGATTGTAAAGGGACTCGAACATCCTTGGATTATGGTATCCAGGGTGTGGGGTTCCTGAAACCAACCCCCCGAGGATACTGATGGATGACTCTATATGTAGGAGTGGAATTGCTGAGCCATATAACTCTAAGCTTTTGAGGAAATACCAGAATTCTCCAAAGAAACTGCACCATTGTCCCTTTCCTCTGGCCGGATATGAGGTTTCTCTACCTCCTGAACGACATTTGTTATTGTCCATGTTTTGGTTATAACCATCCTAGTGGGTGTAAAATGAGATCTCATTTTAATTTTGATTTGGCTAGTGATGCTGAGCATCATTTCATATGCTTATTGGCCATTTGTATATCTATTTAAATTCGTGGTTAATTTAAAATTTGGTTCTATTTTCTTGTATTGTTCAGTTGTAAGCATTTGTTATATATCCTGGATGCTACTCTCTTATTAGATACATGCTTTGCAAAATTTTTCTTCTATTCTGCACATTGTCCTTTCACTATATTTTTTTTAAACTTTAAAACAATCTTTACAGGGGTGATAATTAGATGTATTGATTTATTTTATTTTTCTTGCTAAGCACACACTCTATAACTTGAGATACCCTTTTCCCCAGTCATTTCACTTTCTTGATGATGTCCTTTATAAGAAAAGGGTTTTAATTTTGATGAAGTCAGTTTATCTGCTTTTTTCTTCTATCACTTGTGCTCTTGGTATTGTATCTAGGAAACCAAAGCCTATCATAGGACCACAAAGATTTATGTTGTGTCTTCTTTCAGAAAGTTTATAGGTTTAATTTTCACATTTCTGTCTGTGATCTATTTTGAATTAATTTTTATTTGTTATATAAAATATGGGTGTTCAGATTCCAGATTGATTCTTTTGCCTGCAGATACCCAGCTGTCCCTGCACCATTTGTTGAATAGACTATTCTTTTATTGGAGTGTTTTTGGCCCCCTTGTGGAAAACTCTCTGTAAATGTAAGTTTTTTCCCCTTGAGTTTTTATTGTGTCTCATAGATTTATATATCCAAACTTATGCCAGTACCATACTGACTTAGTACTATAGAATTTTAGTACCCTTTAAAGTGAGTTCTCCAACTTATTCTTCTTTTTCATGGTTGTTTTGGCTGCCGTTTGCCCCTTGAACGTCCATATGAATTTTGGGATCAGTTTTTCAATTTTTACAAAGAAGTCAGCTGGAAATTTGATAGGGATTCCACTGAATATGTAGATCAATTTGAGGTGTCTTAACATTTTTAATAATGTTGTCTATGATTCCATGAAATTGGGATGTCTTCCATATATGTAGATCTTTTAAAATTTATTTTGGTGATACTTCAAAAATTTCAGTGTACATATCTTGTAAATTTTTGTTAAATGAATCTCTCATTTTATTTTTAATGCTGTTGTAAATGGAAAGGCTGAGTTTCTTATGGGTGGGACTATATTATCAATCTTCTTATTTCTAGAATCCCTTCACAGCAAATACCCTAGCTATATACTTGCTACATATATCTGTCCACAACTATTCCCCGCACCGTGTTATAAGAAACCAAGACCCAAGTTAAGCTACCTGAACCCCTATGTGGAAGTGAGAAATGAGACCTTTGGGTGGGGCTTTTTGCAGATGATACTGAGAGCTTATTCAGGATGGCTTCTTCTTAATTTCTTTTAAAAAACCCTTTCGTTGTATTTAGTCAGATACATTAAGAACATTCCCTTTTGATGTGCAGAGGAGCTAAGACTAAAGTTTTCAAATAATTTATAGTGAGAATGTTGTACTTGAAACCTAATTTGCATCAGTCTTTGAAGATTTATATTTCAGGAGCTTTGACTAAAGAACACCTGTCTTTATTCAATAATGACAACTAAATGCTCAAGCAACATGTAAGAGTTTGAGCAAACTGCCCCCGCCCCGTAGTGCTGGGTGGCTGCAGCTGTAACTGGAGTCCCTGCTTACCTCTCCCAGTACGCTTGTGCTGATCTGCTCAAAGGGGCTCGTCCAACAGTTTATCAGTAGTCTGTTGGACAAAGTCATAAAACATTGATTGAAAGTTGCTAGAATGCAATATATTCTTATTAATATTAAGTAAGCACATATTGAGTGCTTACTGTATGATGGAATTGTCCCTCAACCTCACATGAATATTATTTCTCTTAAAACCTCACATATTTCCCTGTTATTCTCACTTTACAAATAAGGAGACTGAGAATTATGTCTTCTCTCTTTTGGGGGGAGCTCATTATCAATGATGAGAATTTGTAAGGAAAAAGATACTGATTCATCATGAGAAAATATTTTTGTGAGAGTCAGCAATGAAGAAGATGAACACTGAAGAAGGTGTTCATTGTTCGAGTGAGACAAGCCCTGGGTTGTGCGGAGTCAGCATCCCTGTCCTGGACACGGCACGGGTAGAGCTGCGTGGTGTGTGAGGCGGCGCGGCCACGCAGGGAACGCGGATGCTGAGCCGTTGGGCTGTGCTCAGGCCCGGTGGGGCTTTCTCCTAAGGGCAGTGGACCGTCATTGACAGATTTTATGTAGGGGAGTGGGGTGCTCTCGTAGTTCACTTTGTCTTGTAGAATGCTTAGAAACATTTAGAAGGCTCGGCAGGAGGTGATGTGATGAGTCAGAGTAGGGTGGCTGCGAGGTGTAGCAGTGTTCAATTTTCAAGTGGTTTTCAGGCCCAGGCTTGTGGCTCAGCAGCCGTGTCACTTTGGATCATGCACTCAAGGAAGTGAAACAATTTATCTAATCAATTGAAGCAGTGATGTACCCAATTCCCAGGACTGTTGTGGAGATCCAGTGAGATAACTTCTGCACAGTGTGCAGCGTGGTCTCCAGCACAGGGTCAGTGCTGAGTGAGTGCCAGTATCTGGTAAGTCAGGTGAGGGTGGTGGGACTCTGTGACTGAGTATATCTGTGCCCTGAAGGAGGGATCCATTCACATCTGTGAGTGATGGGCCTGAGTTGGGAGAGGCAGGGAGACCTTACCCCCCGACCAGGTGCCCTGGGCAGGACGGCTATGGGAGTAGCACCATGAAGTCAGCTCTTTGCAGGTGGAGTTGGAGGTGCCCTTGAGACATCTAAGTGCAGTGTCACGAGCTGAAAGAGGAGGTCTGGGCCCAGGCTGTGCATTTGCCTATAATCTCAACACGTGAGGACGCCAAATTATTGATCACTGAACTCGAAGTCATACTTTACAGGAGAAATGAATAGTAGTATCATCTCTGTCATCAAAGCTCACGTCTATTTATTCATCAATCACGTTGCTAATTGGGTACTTACAGAGATCACTTCACCGTCCTCCCATGGGCTCAGGTTCCACAGAAAAGTGCTGATGAGTCTCCCTCTTTTCCAGAAGAAGACACATTTAGCTTGTAGCCTTCTGTACCACGCCAGACTTAAGATATTAGTTTGTTGGTTTAATTGTATTTTCTGTTGGCCATGTCCTGACAAGAGAGAAATTTTACCTCATGGTCATGTTTCAATTAGCTGTTACTGAGAATTGTTGATCTGATACATAGTGTATGTATTCTGTTAACTTTGTAGAGTATTTATCATTTTTCTGTCTTTGCCCTTTAATTTTGTTTGCCCCTTCAGTATTCTATCCTATTTAGGGCCTTAATTTTTTTTAATTAAAAAATGTCTGTTAACAGTTAAGAAAACAAAAGCAAAGAAAAAAGGCACATGAGAGCTAAATTTAGAAAATCTCTAGTGTGGTTTCTGTCTCGGCAATGGAGGGTTCTAGAAACTGTTAGAAACCTTCATTAGACAAGTGCTTTAAAATGCTGATTAAGAAATAAAACCTTCCTTCCTCATCTTTCAAGTTGCACAACTAATTGTCAAGAAAGTGAGAGGAAATTCTCAGAAGCCAAGACAAACGAGAAAGCAGGGATTCTGAGAGATACACGAGCCTTAGAAGCCCTGGGGTGCTGGTTGGCTCCTGAACTGATTTTCAGTTGCCTTGACAGGAGGGCAGGAGGTGAGCCCCAGGCCTCTCACACTGGGAGTTGGATGGCTGATCATATTATGGGCCATGTCCATCCCGAAAATCTTGGTTTACTAAAGGGTGAAAATGGAAGAAAAAATTCCTCAAGGCAAGAATGTAAGGAAAGTCAATTTTGTTGGAAGAGGGGAAAAATAACAAATCCAAAATAAGGATATAGGTTAAATCTGTTCTGGCATGAGAGTGACCACAAACTCCTGGCAGAAAAGCACAGCTACTCCTTGATTGATAAGTTGTGTTTTGAATGAATCAGTGAACAGCCATTCCAAAAAAGGCCTCCAGAGTCTTGTGGATGAAGATACTGGACAGCAAACACCTCTCTTCCAAGGTCTAATTCAAATAACCAGAAAGGTTTTAAAGGAAAGTAGCAATAATCATAGTTCTATTTATTGACATTACTATATGCTAGGAATTCAGAGGTGACTATGCAGTTGTCTCTTCTTTTATGGACCTTACTTTCTCTTTGGGGAGACAAAATGACATAGTTGGTTAGCTTGGTGGAGGGAGGTATTAGTCTTTTGCAATTAGCCAGGAGAAGAGATTAAGAAAACAGTGAAGGGTGGGTGAACTTTTTAGCTGAGGACAGTCTTGTTCACTTGGCTTTTAATTGCTGGCTCAATGAGCTGTCACTCGAGGGAATAGATCTTACGGAGGATGTACTTAGCTCAGGCCTCTTTGGAATGGACAAGTGAACCCGGAGAAAGACAGTCAAATCTGTGGAGACATTAAAGTTCCCTTGGACGTGCTCCATCCCTGAGCCAAAGATAGGACAAATATGCAGCATTTCTTGAGGAGAGAGGAGTGGTTTTTAAGGTTCTCCAAGGATAAATCCCAGGGAACCGGGATGGCCAGTTGTCAAACTGTGACTTTGCTCTTTGGACGGTATACCCACCAAGGGTATTGGCCTTTTATAGGTTTTCATTTCTCTTTATTACATGTCAGGTGATGGGGACGTGGGCACAGGTGTTTGACACTTTGTTGAGTCGACTTTGAGTACCTGCCTAGAAGCACGGGCACAGTTGCGGCTGCATCATACATCTTGCAGCCCATCCCTTTCCCCTGCTCCGTGATCACGGCAGAGTGATTCCTTGTTGAACTGTCCATCTCCTCTGTGACATCATAACCCATGAAAAGACCGGAGCATATTAACTTGGCTTTGTTAAAGTCAAAGGAACAGATCAAATATGGAGACAGATTTGTTCTTTCCTAGTTCAGTATTGCCATGGAGAAGGCAGTTTGGGCAGCTTTTTGTAGTGTCCTGGAGGCTTTCTCTCTCAGCTTCTGGGTGCCTCTGTTTTGCCCTGTAGATATGTTCGGTTTATAACTCATCTCTACTCCTTGGAAAACAACTCAATAAAAACCCAGTTGGTTTTCCACCAGCCATGGGCAGGGGTGAGATATACCATGTTATTATTTTATAAAATAAAAGTAATAATAGTTATAATAGTAATAGTAATAATAATAATAATATTTAAAGAAGTCTTAAAACAGGAATGAGCACATTGGAGAGAGTCAATAAATGCTTTCTGGCTTAAATCAAAAGTGATGACTCAGTGATTCCATGGCTACTGTATTTGCTAAGCTAGTTACTCCTTTGCTCCATTACACATTTTTTTAACTGAAAAAGAAATACAAGCAAATGGTTAAAAAAAAACCTCAAACAGAGCACAAAAATACACAAGTGAAAGAAGTTTTCTCTCATCCTCTCTTCTTTCAACCCTCTCTGGAAATGCCACTGTTTACTATCCTTTGGGTGCTTTTCCAGGTATGCTTTGCACATTCCCACCTATGTGTGTAAATTCCTTAAAACTTTTACTTATTTTTAACTTAAAGGGATTTAAATCCTCAAGTGGCTTCTGCCCGAGTAATAGAACAGAACATATCTGACTCCATATTAGATCTGTTCCTTTGAATTTAACCCTGCCCTCTGTCTCCTAGGCTTCATTTTGCTTCTAAAACAATGTTGCCTAGAGCCTGAAATATACAGGAGAGCCTATTCTGAAGGCTCTGACCTTTAAGGATATTTAACACTTTTTCATTCATTAAAAGATAACAAATTGCAGAAGAGAAAATAAAGTTTGTTTTGTTGGAGGTTTACAGGGATCTGACCCAGGCAGATAGCTGCAAGAACAAAGGATTCTAACAAGAAAGGATTCCTACACTAAGAAGTTTGCAACAACCAAGCACGTTGGAAAGGAGCCTGAATTGTGACTTGGGGATATGGTTTTCCAGGACATTAGTTTGCCATCTAGGCCTACAGAAACTTGCTATTCCATGCCCCAACATCTGGTCTCCCAACTTACTGGCCTGTCCTGTACTGAGGAGAATGAATTTGGACATGGTAACACTCCTATCTATCTTGAAAGCTGGGCACTGGAGCTGAGTGTTACGGAAACAGGACAACCAAGAAACAAGCACCAATCGGAGTGTTGGAGTACTCAGAATTCTTATGCCGGCGGGCTCAGAGGGGCTTCTGCTCCGAAGTTCTGAGCACCTCCAAGACGTGCACATGAGGTTTTAAAGGCTTAATTACAAGTAAGGGGGTATTAGACAATAAGGCTCAAACAACAAAAAGCAAGGAATCAGTACACTGGAGCTTATCAATTTGTAATAGGTCACGTTACTGACACTTGTTGAGCTTGGATTTATGGGTTAGTTTGGAAGCCCAATAAACTGACACTAAACTTCAGATTTACAAGTTAGCCCAGCAGAATTTAGATCAGTAAACCGACACTTATCACACTTAGATTTGTGACTTAGCTTGATAGCCCAGCTGGACTTTTCCTTCACATAAGGACAGCTCTCCCACACCCAGGGAACTACTGTGAGCCCTTGATGTTTCCACTAGGGTGGGGTGTGGTTTACCCAGGAGGGATGGGGACACTGCAACAACACCAGGCAGTCTGCTCTGTCTGGGGCTCTGATCTTTTACCATCCCGCTCCCCGCCAGCCCAACACCTGGGATAGTGGAGCTAAGGCAGAGATCTTGCCTGCCTGTTTCCCAGCCTGTAAGAGGGGAATATGTACTCTTCCCAAGGTAGTTCTGAGCGACAACACCTACGGGTGCTTGGTTCCCAGAGCAACAGGAAACCTAACTCCGCGTGGGGGCAACGGGTGTGATCCCCGTAGCGGTTCTGCAGAAGCATCGGATGGTGGGCTGGATCAGGGAGGTAAAACTTGAGCTGCGGGCATTGAAGGGTTACAGAAGGGTACAGAGGCAGGTTTGCCGCCTCCTTCGGGGTGCCCCAGAGGTAAAGCTTTTTCTCTCCAACTCCGCTACGACCCTCCCCTCTCCAGATTCCTCCCTTCTCTCTGCTCCTCCTGTCCATGTGTCTCCCCCCACTTTTCCCCTCCTCTCCACCCGCTTTCATCTTCTCCCTCCCTCGCTGTCCCACCTTCTCTCGCAGAACCCAGAGAGGATCTCTGGCCCTCCTACGCAAGCGCAGTCGGTGCTAGCTGGTCCCCTGGTTGGAAGCTCCATCTCCAAGCCAGGGATAGGCCCAAAGTCTTCTCAGCTCTGTCGCCCGGTAGGACTTTGGCTCCTGCCTGGGGCTGGGGACTCTGGCTGTGGAAATGCAAGTTGTGGGGCTCCCGGGAAAGGGGTCAGGAGGCTGCGGGAGGGCCGTCCGCCTGTCACAGCCCCCCAGGGCGCCAGTCAGCCTGTGTTCAGCTGAATTGCTCAGGCCAGACCACTTTGCCCGCGCCACCTGCCCCGGCGCCCCGGCCACAGCTGTCCAGGGCCAGGTGTGCCCCTGCCGCCTCTCACCCAGCCGGGCTCCCCTCAGTCCGCGGCTGGCGTCCCCTTCTCCTCTCCCTCCTGCGAGTCCTCTCCTCCCGGGCTTCCTCTCCTCCCGGGCTTCCTCTCCTCGGCCGCCGGCCCGTCCCCACCCCTGGGCGGGCTGTGTCCCGGGCGGGCCGGGTCTGCGGACCCGGACGGGGGCGGGCGGCTTGGGCAGGGGCTGGGGCTGGCCTCTGAGCGGGGCTGCAGCCCGCGTTTCCACCGCCTCTGCTTTCCCTGCCCCGCGACCCCGGGGCTGCCCTCCTCTCCCTTTCCAGCTCCCTGAGGACCAGATCAGCTGCGTGGGCGCTGCTCCCTGGGCTGAGAGCCTCAGGCTGTAACGCCCATCTTCTCCAGTTGGAGTCGGGAAAAGGGAGCGTCAGTGCTGAGCGAGCTTCGGTCTCCTCCCTCAGTGTTTCTGCCCCAGATAAGTACCTTGAACACTTTCAGGTGTTATGATGGCGGTGCTTGTTGATGTCACGTGTTTTTATAGTGCGAGGGCTTACAGTGTTGAAAGCAAGGCTTGGTTCATTTAAAAATGAACTGAAGGCATGAGGCTGTGACATCCTCTTTCCTTCCCTCTCCCAGGGTGAAACGTGAGACCATCGATCTTAAAAAGATAGTTACAGTCTCTAACAAGCCCAGCCCAGCTAGTGTAACAGGAACAGCACCACCAGAGGCCTTGGAGACCCAGGGACATTGCAGTCCTAAAGAGCTCCTGGCACAGTTTGTTTTGTTTTGGTTTTTTGTTTTTCTTAAATTGTGGGGCAGACTAGTGGTATAAACAGAAAAATAATTGTCAGGGATTATTTTTTCATATGCCAGCTTTATTGTGATACAGTTCACACACCATGAAGTCCATCCATTTAAATGGTACAATTCAGCAGCTTTTAGCATATTCACATTTGTGCAACCATTATTATTCCAGAACGTTTTCATCACTTCAGAAAGACCAGTGGAAATGAATGACCTAGCCACCCCTCCCCAGTGGTGGTTCTAAAGAAGTCTCTTGGCTATTCCTGACCATAAACTAACTTGTTACATTCCATGAAAAATCTGGTAGGAATTCTAATCACAATTGCAATAAATCTGTCTATGAAAACAGGAAGAATTAATGTCTTTATGGCATAAACTTCTACCCATGAATATATGTGGGACCCTATCTTTTCATCTGTCCAGTGCCTGGCCCATGGGAAGTCCTCACTACTTGTTGGGCTTGTGAATGATGAGATTTTATACATCGTTAGTTGCAACTGTAGCCTTTCACAGAAAAGAAAAGTAACCTCAGTGAAGCCAAGTGACTCTCTGAGGGTCAGAAATAGTGACAGCAAGTGCTGGAGTGATCCAGCGGATTTGGTGCTTGCAACCAGAATTCTCCACCACATACAGCTAAGGGGATTAGAGTGTTCTTTTATTTTTTCTTAATGGCATTGCTTTTATTTTTACTTATTATATAAAATTATTTTTTATTGAAGTGTAGTCAATTTACAATGTTAGTTTCAGGTGTACAGCAGAGATTCAGTTATAAACATATGCATATATATATACATTTGTTTTAGATAGTTTTTAGTACAACTCATTACAAGAAATTGAATATAGTTCCCTGTGCTATATAGTAGGTCTTGTGATTTATTTTATATTTATTAATGTGTATCCATTAATCCTCCCTTTCCTGCCTGCTAACCACAGTTTGCTTTCTATGTCCATGAGTCGATTTCTAGCAGCACCGCTTTTGCTAGTAATATATGCTGGTTGGCAGTTTTCAGTTTCAGTAATTCCATCTTATCTGTGGGCACTTTTCTTCTGGTGGCCTTTATGTGGTTTGCACACGTGGTAATAGAGATCTGTATCTGGGAGAACTCCAGGCCTCGTGTAGTCCCTGGTACAGAGCGCCCACTGAACTGATGCTTGAACTGGGAAAAAAGCACAGTAAATGTTGGAATTTCCACTATGGTTGAGAATTCCAGGTTTCTATATCCTGTTTAGCCCACCTTAATATTGGGTGCACCCATACTAGGTAATTTGGTGGAATTTCATGTTATGGCGGTGTAGAGACAAGACCTTGTATGCTTCTTCTCTTTCCTTTTTCTAATACTCATTCTCCTGGGCCCCCCAGATCCTCCTCCAGAAGTGCCCAGGGCTGGCTTGGTGCTGCAATGAGGCTATATTTGTTAATAAGGCCCTTTCCTCATCTCTTCTGAGCCTCTGTTTCTTTCTCTGCACAATGAGGGCTTAGACTAGATAAGTGCTTTTCAGTTTCTTTAAAGCCATGTTTCCTTTGAGAAACAGAAAATGCAAATCTCTCCTCTCAAACCAACCCTTTAGATTTTGATAAGTCCTCCAAGGGGTGACATAGCTCTTTGTGGAAAATTGATGTGATTGTGATTCCAGGTGGCACAGAAAAGACTCTTCAAAGATTTATTTCAGGGAGAGAGCAGAAAAGGGGCAGTATGTTATACTTCTATTGTGAGCACTGGAGCAAGGGCTTGGATTTAAATACAGTGTCTGACGTGGCCTCTTTCTAATCTTGTCCAATGAGATAAACTTCTCTACCTCTGTTTCTTGATGTGTCAAGTTGGGGTGATAATTTTTTAGGGCTTTTATGAAACATTATACACATAAGCCATTTGTGTCTTGGTAGAAAAAAGACCTGCTAGGGATTCAGGGATTTGTTAAAAAAAAAAAATCTTGTCCATAGCACTCTGTCGGTGTGTATTTTGAAGTTCCTGGAGGGTGAGGGTTGAGTCTAAAGTCCATCGTGGGACAGGTGGCCCATAGTTCTCCGTGCCTGAGATTGCCCCCCCCAAGTCCTCTTCCTCAGTCCAGGATGAAGTTCCCTAGTAGATTTACACAGAGATCTTGTGGAAATGGCTTTTCATTATATTGTTTCACCAAGAAGGGCTGCCATCATGATCTCTGTGGTCAGGTTTTGAAGGGCTGCAATCATGATATCTGGTCAGGTGAAGGCTATGCATTTGGGAGTTTCTATTTAATAAAAAGAAAAAAAATTCAAATAGAAAATTAGAAAAAGGGTGGTGACAGGGGATCTTGGAATTGGGCACCATTAACTTTCTTAGCTTCAGGTGCAGAGGCCTATTTCCACGAGGACCCGTCCTTGTGCTCTGAAGATGAAGGGACCAGTGGGTTCAGTGGGAATGTTAAGTGAGTGTATCTCATGGGCTGGGCATTGTCCTATTTGTACTGTGTGTTCAATTTTTGAGAGAGTGAGCTCACTTAACCTCAATAACCTCTTTAAAAAATTATACTTTTTATTTGAGATGTAATGTAGATTCCCATGTGATTCTAAGAGAGTATATGAAAAGGGCCTCTGGACACTTTGCCCAGTTTTCCTTAATGATTCCATCTTGCAATGTTGGGGTACAATTCATTAATGACTCAGTAACAATTTGAGGTTTGTGTTATTGCCCTCATTTCTATTCATGATTAAACTGGGGTTTAGAGAAACACACAGGGTTAGTGTAGAGTCAGATGGAACGTGGGCCTGGGATTTCCAGGCAGTGCCATTATGATGGTCTGTAGCAGGGAGCAGCATTCACATTGTTTGTTTATTCATTCATTCAACAAACATTTATTGAGTAACCTCTGTGGGTCAGATGCTTTCTTAGGGTTATCTGATTCTTCAGCAGTACTGAGAATCAGGTAATGTTTTTTTTTTTAATCTGAGAAAATTAGCTCTGAGAGGTTATAATCCCCCCAAAAGGAAATATTGCTCATAAAGGTGCGATAGTAAATTTGTACAGTCCCCCCTTTTTATGCAGGGGGTACCCTAGGCATTTTACATTTGCAAACTTGCGTAATCCAGATATATTCTTGTAAGTCAAGGAGTTTTATTTTTAATTGCAGTTTATTCAAGTTTACAATGATGTGTCAATTGCAAGGTGTTTTTTGAATTTTGAATTAAAAAATATTTTTTGAGGAGGATAATTATGTTTATTTATTTGTTTAATTTTTTAAAATGAGGTACTGGGCTTTGACCCCAGGACCTCATACATGTTAAGCTTGTGCTCTATCACTGAACTGTACCGTCCTCCCCAAGGAGAGTTTTCTTATCCATTATTCTGCAGCTTAGGAGTTCAAATAAATTGGATAGAAATCCAGATCTTTGGATCCTACTGTGGTCCTTTTCTTTATATTCTGCTGAAGGGGTTTGGGGAAAGCTGTTCCTTTGTTCATTTATTTATTCAGCATTTTTGAGCAGTGATTTTCCATCAGGGCCTTGCTAAGTGCTTGGAAACAGAAAACAAGAAATGACCCTACTCTGCAGGGGCAGGAAGCCTAGACCAAAAGCTGGGTAATGTGATCCGAGCTACGGTAGCCATGTGCAGACTCTGAGGACAAACTGTACCCCCGGATTTGCTTTGGCTTCCCTTGCCTTCTGTCTGGTACACACCAGGTCACCGCAACCCAGATGGGCCCACAGCCCACAGCACAGTATGTACCACGATCTCCTCTCCCCTCTCGGCAGGGCCTGCAACATCAGCATCCCTGACTACGTACAGTGTGCTGAGGACTATGAGACTCTTCCCGTGGTGGTCCAACACGTGGGGATCATCTCAGAGGAGAATTTCTTTTGCATCTATAAGCGAATCTCCTCGTTGAGCCAGATCAGCCCGTAGGCTCCCAGTGGGCAATCTGTATCCACTACAGGCACCACTATGCACCTGAGAATGGGTGGAGCGACTTTCAGACCCACCGCAAGGTCGTGGGCCTTGTCACCATTACCGAGTGCCTCTCGGCCAAGGCCTTCAAGAAGCTCCACGTGCAGAGGAGCTGTATGGCACCACGCTTAATCACTCTCAGCTCTTTGTCTTTGTGCTGCATGAGGAGGTAGCCTAGCAGTCGCTCACCAATGTGGCCTTCAATCTACGAGGACTGCAGGGTGGTGGAGAAGAGGATCGAGGACTTCACTGAGTCACTCACTCTTGATCTTGCCCAAGTCCAAGTGGCTGGATGGGGACCCCGAAAAGTCTGGGGACGAGATCACCCTCCTCTGCATCTCGTTTGAGAAGGAGGACGTCATGGGACTGGAGACAGACAGCAGGTAAGTTTCCCTGGAGGCCAGTCCACCCTGGCTGTGTGCCAGGTTTCTTCCCTACATCCAGAAAGTGATCAGCAAGGAAGAGGACTGTCTTGTAGCCAAGGGGGTAGGGAGGGGCAGCCCACCGGATTACAGACATTTAAAAGTGAATCTGCCTTTGTACAGAGAGATCCTTTTAGGGTTAGTGTGGACACTTACTCCCGCTTTTCAGCCAGGACCACTGGTGGGACCCCTGGAGTTGCTGTCCAATAGAGTAGCCACAGTCACTGATGCTAGGAGCACTGGGGAGGAGGCTGGTCTGTGTTGAGATGTGCTGTAGGTCAAATGCACATCAGACGCTGAGGCTTGTCTAGTAAAAGAATATTAACTATCATGTTACTTCCTATATTGATTACATGTCAAAATGTTAGTATTTTAAATACAGTAGATTAAGTAAGATCTGTTCTTAAAATCTGTTTCTAGTATTTGTTTTTTGTTTGTTGGTTTGTTTCTTTGTTTACCGTTTTAAATGTGGCAACTGGGAAACTTTCTTTACATGGCTCTCATTTCATTTTTGTTGGGAAGCCTGTCCTGAGACAGTGTCAACCCTTTGTTTATAGATGAGATGCTGAATCCCGAGAGGCAGAACGAGGCACTGGTTGAGCTGGGGCTGGAGCCAGTGTCTCCTGCCCCCCAGGCCCAGCACCTGTTCGTCTCAGGCCCTCTCTTCCTTCCCGACAGCCACCATGCCAGGTTAGGACATCAGAAACACTGCCAGGGACTTCCGAATTAACTCCTAATGCAGGGAAAGGCTTATCACGGAGTATGGTAGAGAACAGAGAAATGCTCATGCTCACTTTGTCACTGTGATTAAGTCAACGGCCCCACTTTGCCTTGGAAGTGCAGACGAGCTCTTCTGGGCTGCCCACCTTCTGCTCTGTTTCCCCGTGTATCTATCGTGCTGTCCCTCATGCAGAAGAGGGTGAGATGCCTTTGCCGAGAGTTGGTCCCCCTTTGCTGGGGAGAGTGAGCAAAGTTGTGTCCCCCCAGCCTACGGCCTCTGTCCTTGAGTCTGGAGATCGCTCATGGCGGTCCCACAGGTGACGGTCGGAGGACCTGTCACGTGCTGCCGGGCCCGCTGTGGAGGCGGTGCTCTGTGATTCTTGAACTTAACTAAGATCAGATTCTACTTTCTGGTTGTTGGTAAGTTGGAGGAAAAGATGCCAGATAATTGATAAAAAGAATGTCGAGACCAGCCCTGTGAGTAATAGGCAGAGGGGACCTGAGTCCCACCTGCGTGAGGTGCCTATTGGGCTCTGGATGAATTTTCTGTTCCTCCCAGACATACCTCTATGGCTTAAGGAAGGGGCAAGTCATGTCGTGTCCATGATCTGTACTTGTCCTCACAGGGCCCTGTGATCCTCATGCCCGCACTCCCCTTCTTCTCCTTGGAGATGAGGTGTCAGTTTTAGGAACGTGGGCACTGCTGAGAGCATAGCTGCCAGCACCGTGCTACACAAAGGCTGGCTCCGTTCACCTAACCTGTCACCACCTGCTGAGTCCCAAGGCGTCAGTCAAGTTAGGTGCATCGGTGCAACATAAGCAGGGACCACCTTCTCCCCCTGGACAGACTGGTGGGTGAGAAGTCGAAGCCCGGAGCCCTTCCCCAGCCCCCAGGCCAGTGCCTCCTCTTTTGTCATAGGAGGCACTGGTGACATTTTTGCTCAGCAACTGCTTCGCTCTGAGTCTAAAAACACACCAGAGAATGTCAGCTTGATTTTGACTTTTGAAGTCTGCCCTTGGGATTTGGCGGAGTAGCTGGATATGTGCTTAGCCCATAGTGGAAGACACTGTCACCATTGTTTACCCAGAACCTCGTGTATGGCTCCAGGCATCAAATACAGCAGCGCATTAAACCTCCCTCCTTGTGAGTCTGTCTGTTCTGGTACCATAAGGGCTCCGCCAGCATCTTAACGTCAGTGAGTTAACGCGACCAGTGAGCTCGGGTCAAGCACATTCTCTTCCAGTCATTTTATTCCATTGTTGCTTTTTCTATTCCACAGTCATTAATTTATAAAGCAATGTTTGGTGCAGGAGAAGAGCCTAAATCTCTCCTGCTACTCGTGGTGGAAGTGAGCCTGAAATATGACCACAATTTGTAGATCAAAAGCTGCCTAGACGCATGTAGGTGGAGTTTTGGTTAGGGGCGCTGACCACGCTGGGGTCCCCCGGCAGTGCCGCTCCCCTCAGTCCCCTGCCTCCCCTGGAGCAGGAGGTGAGGGTGGGTCTCACCGTCCCCGCGTCCCTGGCCTCACACACTCTCGTAAATTCATGTACATGCTGTAAAAATCATTTTTCTTCTTGTGTGTTTTTAATTTTCTCTTGTTCCTCTTCTCCTTTTTCTTTGTTCATTTTTCTCTTGTACTGCCCAGTGAGCAGGTTGTTGCTTCTGAAAATGCGGGCTGTGCACACCCTGCATTGGGAATAGCCAGATCGCCCTCCGTGCTGTCTCCATCGCTTTTAAAAGCTAAAACTTAACAGATGCCTTGATCCGTGTATTATCTTAGTCATCTTTTTAATTTCTAATTTTTTGGAATATTTGCATTGTTAGCACATCACCCACTGGTGTTTGATACCTATTAAAATCCTTGCTTTGAGGGACATGTTTGGTCCTCCTTATATTTGGTGACAAATGCGCCCTTATTAAACTTGTTTGATTGTTTTGAAGAAGTGAGATGCGAATTGATTTAGGCGGCTGCTGAGGGATTCTTTTCATGGAGAATTTAAACTTGGAAAGTCAAAGTCTGCAGCACCTTGCTCGATTCCTGCTTTTACACAAACGTGCTCGGCACGCGGTTCCTGGCTGTCGCTGTGTGATGTGCGTGACGGCACTTCCTGGCTGGTGGTCACTGATGAGGAAGTGGCAGGCTCGGGATGGAGCAGCTGCAGGGGATGATGTTGGAGGAAGCAGTCAGTTTTTTTTCCTTTGCATTCAACTTACCGGTGCCATTTACCATACTTTGCCTTCATAAAGGGGCAGAAGTGGGTCTAAAATCCATGCCACTCTTTTATTCCCTTTATGAGGCTGGCTTTTCTGAGTATCAGGACAACATGGCCTTCTCCTAATTACCTGGCTCACCTGGATCTGTTGGACACAGGGACTGCAAAAAGGGCCGTAGCTTCCTCTCTGCTCCAGCCAGTGGGCATTCAGAGCTGGGTCTGTGGTTTGCCTCAGCAGCCGTGCAGACCTCCCTGCTGTGGCCTTTACTTTTAACATGTTGGCAGTAGATAGCTGAATCCGTGTCTGTTGCAGTTGACATCCACCACTGACGGCTTTGTTAGTTTGTGGTAGTCAGTCTCCAACACCCCAGACAACCGTGAAGGAAGATGCTTTGGGCGACCTAGGACCTTGGATTCTCACCCCCACCATGGTTCATCTCACCCAGTGGAAGGGTTTGGCCACCACCATCATGCTGACCATGAGACATTGTTTCTCCTTTCATGCTCTGGTCCAAATGTGGACACTTCATTTTTCAACTGAATTTGTCTCGCTTGGGTCAGGACAGAATATCTGAATGAGTCCATCACATTCTGGGTGGGGAACAGAACAGAAGTAAGTGTCGCAAGTAGATGGAGTCTATGCTGTCCAGGTTGGCAAATGCAGACTGGTATCTGTGATGGCCGGGCTGTACTACCCTGGACACAGGCACTTCCCGTGGCTCCCGAGAGCCCAGGGGTCGGAGTGAGAACGGTCTTGCCTAAGTTCCTGCATCCTCACCTGCTCACTGGCAAATGTGTCTGCTAATTAGGAGCTCCCCCAGACCTCGGGCCCTTCAAAGCTCAGACCACGTGAGAACTTCTCCTGGGCCTCCTTTGTGAGAATCCAGTGCCTTCTGAGGTGACCCGTGCCAGGAGATGCCTCCCCCTCCAGGGAGTAACCTACGGAGGACTGTGACTCACTGCACCATGCTGTGAGCTTGTGGGGTTCCGGCCATGGTCCCTGCAGAACTAGACTTGAGATGGGCTTAGTGAAGGAAATTACATGACAGATTCCAGGGCAGGGCCGGGGGGAGGGAACAGGGGAAATTGAATGTGACCTCAAACACATAGATGGGTGCTGGGGCTGTTACTAAAATGGGGAGTCTGGGAGGTACATGCCAGGAATCGAATTCCAGAATAAATGGTGGACATGAGGCACTTTTAAGGTGCCATTTTTCATCCAAGTTAGTTCTTCAAGGAGACACTGGTGTCTATGAGACTGGGGCTCAGGTGAAGGAGCAGGACTAGAGACACATGTTGGGAGTCGTCATTCTTAGCTGGTGTTCACAGCCTTGCATGTGAATTAGATCATCTCGAGAGGTGCAGACATTGGCTGGGGGGGGCATGGCTGTGCCTGGTTTGGAGGAAAGCCCAGACCATGCAGCTTTGGTGTGTCAATCAGCGGCGTTTGCGATTTTTCGACTAATGCCGTTTATCCTTAAGGGGCCGGGCGGTGGGCAGGGCCAGCCAGGAAGAAATCTGAAGGGAGGGTCGTGGCTATGTGTGTGTCTTGGGAAGGTGCAGAGGCTGCAGGGTCCGGGAGGGTAGACTTCTTAGAAGCTGGATTTGGAGTGGGGACAAGGTAGTCACACTCACCTGTGAGGGAGGGAGGGAGGCCTATGGAGTCCCACCCTACCGGACTTGCTTTCCCATGAACAGAAGGCAATCATACAAAGTATCTGAGGTGAGAAGGGATGGGCGCTGTGAGGGGAGCCAACCTGGAGAATGGTGCTTGGAAATTTCTCGAATACTCTCCCTGCAAAATAGAGTTAAAAATACCCAGACTCTTAAGAACATTAATAGTGACTTGGGAGGAGGCAGTTGTTTTTCTGGCCTCCTAAGGGTAAGGCATGTATCCAGGGATACACAGAAGATACGGGCAGTCTGTACCGGGGGCTTGATCCTTACCGGGGGAACAGTGTAAGTTCAAAGGGGGAGAAGGGCAGTGGAGGGCAACTATCCAGGCCCCGTCTCAGGTACCAGTCGGCCGCCCTACTTGCGTGTTGCATTCACATCCATGCCTCCCAGCTGGGTGGTGGCAGCCCCCTTTTGCGGATTGGGAAGCCTTCTCAGAAGGGTTAACGAATTTGTCCGTTTAGTGGCTAGTAAGTGTTGTAGCCGAATTCAAGCATGGCCTTGTCAGACTTCAAGGGCATATACTCTCTATTAATTCCGGTACCTCCCTGTTGTACCTGGAATGGTGAAGTGGGTCAGTTTTGGAGCATTTCAGAAAAAGTATGATTTAAGTGCCTCAGGACTGTTTCACAAAGCTCAGTGTTCTCTGTTGGTTCGGAAGCACCGCAGTGCTTTTCGCCCCGCAGATGTTAGGTCTTACTCCTAGGTCGATGACGTGGTTGCAAATGACCTACAGGTGAAAAACCACACTTAGCAGCTTCTGAAGGGAAACTCTCCAGTTCTCCCTTGATTGGCTTTCTTCCACGTGCTGTAGCTGTGCTGCAGCATAAGCCTGAGCTTAACTTATGGAGTGAGGGTTTAATATCCAAAGTTATCATAAAACGATTAGATGAAGAAAATCGACGTTGACAATTTATTTTTGGGTTTCATTAGTCAAGATATACTATCAGTTAATGGCCCATATAGCAAATGAAATTGAGTACAGGACATTGCATTTCTTCCTTTCTATTTAGTGTTCTCTTACAGCATAAGGCTGCCTGCTTTGGAACATCAGCTCCACCACCACGGCACCTATCAGTGTGTTGGTGTGATTGCATTTACACAGTGCATGTAATCTGGGCTTCCTCAGCCTCAAAAACTCCAGTGCAGAATCACGGGCTGTAGCCATCTCTTAGTCTCGCAAATACTTCTAAAATTATATGATGCCAGAAAAGAAAGAAGAGAGAGAGAGAGATTGCCTTTATCAAAGTTCCTTTCAATTCTAACTGCAAACTGTTGTTGAGCAGCTCTGGTTTCCTTTGGATATGAATGTATACATTTCTTTGCATGTAACCTTGGTTCTGGACTAGAACACCAAGTTATTGCTGTCCACAAGCCACAAAAATATTAGCCAAATTGCACACGTGTGAAATAGTTTATATTTTTTCTGAGAAAGTGTCCTTGAATTTGGGACTTGGGCTGTGATTTTTGCTTTTTGCTTCCCCCAGCCCTCTTGCAATCTCTCACTGCTTCCCACGTGGTCCCCAAGATTTCGTGGTCTCAAAGGAGGGGGCAACTACCCAGTTGATCAGCATGTACTGCTGCTGTAGACGGAGCCCAGCCAAGACCTAAAGGACATTATCAGAGAGGACTTCCTGGAAGAATTGTGCTCTACATTCAGTTGTGATGACAGAGTAAGAATCAGCCAGGAGAAGGAGTCAAGAATGTGGCTCAGGTCGCAGGTGCAGCCTGGGCAGGCGCTTGGAGGCTTTTGGCATGGGGACCCGGGGAGAGTGCCCTGTGTGGTCCAGGGTGGAGGGTGCCCCTGCTGGGGAAGACACTGGAGAGAGTCTGGGGTGGAGGGCTTTGGAAGAAGTTGGGTTTTACTAGAACTGACACAGTATACAGTGAAGGGTGTCATCAGAAAGTGACCCTCAGGAAAGGTACTTCTGGTTTTGCTTCTGATATTCTACAGACAGAAGGGTCGGGATGGGCGAGAGTAGGTATGTCTGTCACTTTGAGACTCACCCCGTCATTTATTTATTCATAACACACTCACTTCTCTGAGTCTAGGGGAGAGAGGGTGTAGCCACATTAGTAAGCAAAATGTATTTGGTTCTTGTGAGCTTAGCATTGTCAGAAGTTTACTTAAGCCTATAATATTCTAGGAAGAGAGGAACAAATTGTGGAGGTTGGAGGGAGGGAAGGCTTCCTTGGGAAACAGTCAAAATGAGCCTGGAGGCAAGTGGGAAGTAGGAGCAGGTCAGGGGGCCCCTGAGGTCACTGGGGACCTGGGTACTGAGGTGAGGCTGGGCGAGCAGGGTCTGGGGTGGGGATAGAATTCCACCAGGGAGCCTCTGAATGGTTTGAATTGGGGTGATGTAATCAAATTTGTGATTTGGAAAGGCTGCCTTGGCTTTGTGTGTGTGTGTAGCGGGGAAGAGGTTGAGGGTGCCACCAACTGGGGGATCATTAGAAGACCATTCACAGGCTGGGAGAAGGGCGTCGGGGCTGCTTGGGGACGGCAGGGTCAGTGTGGATGCCGGATTTCCTTATGGGGGGCTTGTTAGCGGGGCCGCCCTAGAGGCACCTTGTGGCTGCAAGAAAACTGATGGAGGCCGCCAGCTGGACTTTCCTCTTCTCTCTTTCCCTGCCTTGTGTGATGATCTTAGCTCAGCCAACATTTGGAACAGAAGAGCTAATTTCCAGGGTAGCCCAGGATGCTGTTGAGCTCGTTCGAGTGAGATCTGATAGGATCTAAGTTTGTGTTCAGTTCTGGATGTTCACTTAGCTAGAAACGTCCTGTCATCTCGATTTCCAAAGGGGTTTTTATTCTTGATAAAGATTGCTTGGTGAGAGGAAATTTAATACAGCTGTTGTCTTTTTCAAAAAAGAATCATATCTTTTAAGAAATTTAATATTCAAAAGAATAGGAATATATAAAATTGTTAAAGTTTTTGGTGTAGTTTCTTTGCTTTCTGAGCTACTGTGGAGTTAGAGCCTTTGCATTACTTAATAGCACATCCTTGTCAGTATTTAAAGAGCTGTTAGTGAGCCCCCCAGGCCTCACCTCTCAAAGAATCGTTAAAGTTTGCTCTGAAATAGTGAGGTCATAAAGTTCTTGTTTGCAGAAATCAAACAGTTTGTTTAAAATGCGCAGCATAGCCCCATTTATAAAATAATAGTAAGTTCCAAATTAAGAAAGTGGAGGATAATTGACTTTTTTTAAACCTGAAGCATAAACTTTCTTGTGCTAATTTTGCAACTGGAAATTTTGAAAAGAAAAATCCTACTGCAATATCATCTACGTGAAATACATATATGAGTTTCACGTTTGAAAAGTAACTGCGCAGTGGTTTTCGAAGTCAGGAGCATTCCAGCTCAGATACTGGCAGTGATGGTTGCTGGTTTTCAATGGAAGAGCCTTAATTTTCCTTCTTACCTTTTTTTTTTTGTACTGAGAGGGTTGAGTACTGCTTTGCCAGCATGATTTTGGGGCAATTTGAGGGCAGATGTCGTGTACCAGCAGTGAGATATTTCCATGCATTTTATTTTCCGGACATCACCAGGGCACATGTGGGGTTTGTGCCTGCATGCTGGAATGCTGCAAGACTCCCTGATCCATCACCTTTATATCCTGGAGCTGCTCTGGTCAGTGAATGATTTTCTGTGGCTTGGTGGTAATGCGGTCTGATGGAGATGTTCAGATGTGCAGTAAATTGCTATTACTTGAAATAAGAGTAAACTAGAAACATTGCTCTAACAATACAGGATGAGGGAGGAGAATTGGCTGAGCTGCTTGCAGTGAGGAGTCTTCTCAGGTGACTCCCACACCGTGATTCCTGCCAATATCCGCCCCAGCCCAGCACGGTAGTCCTGCCAAAACAAGCATGCACTTTGCTCAGAAACGCAGTGAATTTCCTTGTGCCTCTGTTGGTTGGCTTTTTTTTTGAAAGCACATCTTGCCCTTTGCTTAAATGCCATCCCTGCTAGTCACCTCTTACACTCATTCTTCTGGACCTCGTCCATACATAGCTGTTGAATGGATGAACAGAATGTAGTATCTCCATGTAGTGGAACATTATTCACACGTAAGAGTGAATAAAAATGAAAAAAAAAAGAGGAAAATGAAAAATGCCACCTGTTTTGGAAAGTCCACCCTGACTGTTCAACCCGCCCTTTTCCCTTTGAAACCCAATCACTTATGCTCCACTCTACTCTTTTTGATAGTACTTACCACCTTCTAATAATCTTTAACGTTTTCCAAAAAAAAAAAAGAAAGAGATGCTGATACCACTTCAAAATTGACAAGCCTTGATAACAGCACGTTAAGTGAAAGGAACCAGACACAAACGGCCACATACTGTTGAATTCAGTGATCTGAAATGCCCAGAATAGGCACATACAGAGGCAGAGAGCAGGTGATGGTTGCAAGGGGCTTGGTGGAGGGGGATTAGGGAGTGACTGCTAGTGAAAGGGGGATTCTTTTGGGGTGATGAAGTGTTCTGGAAATAGATGGTGGTGAGGGCTGCACAACCGTGAGTGTGCAGAAGACTGCTGAGCGCTGTGTTTGGTTGTGCCTGTTGTAGGGCGGCTTTAATTTGTTCTCATCCTGCCATGTCGAGTCATCTTGTGCTGTGGCCGTTCTACTCCTGTGAATGTTGAAGGCCAGAGACTTTGTAGAATCATGTTTCATTTTTCCCCCTTGCTGAGTGTAGGCAAAAAAGATTTAAGCCTGAGGAAGTGCTCCATCTGCAGAAATGTCTTTTAGTTTTGCATGGTGTAAAAATCTTGGGAGCTTTTAATTGTTGAGGCCAGTCTGTGGGGGGTAATAGCCTGTGAAGCCTGGGTGAACCCGGGAAGAGCCGTGCTTCCCTCCCGGACACGGGTGGGGATTTCACCCCCGTTCAGGCAGTGAAGGGCCCAGACCCTTGAGCGGAGTTGACAGTCGTGAATATTTATGTGTTTCCGCTGCTTCATCTTGGATATGAAATTCAAGCTGAGCCAATTTGTAGCGGCAGCCTCATTCTACATCAGGAATTTATAGCATCTGCTGTTTGAGGTGAAGACCTGACAGACTTGATTATTTAACAGTCTCCCTTGAATTGATATCTCAGGTTCCTTTGTCAAAAGCAAAACAGCAGAAATACAGACGTCCTTCAATGCCAATGTGACCTGGAACGGGTTTAGTCTCTGTGCCTCAGTGGCCTTGTATGCGGGTGGGGAAGATGATAACAGTGCTTCCCTCAGAGGAGGTGGTGAGGGGAGAGTGAGAAACGCAAATGGAGGACTTACATGAGATGCTCATGTATGACCGAATTTAGTGCTTTCAGCCTGCTGAGGCCTCAGGGGCAGAGATGTCAGAACAGAGCAGTCCTAGCCGGAGCTCGATCCGCATTGGCAGCTTTTATGATCAGTATCACCACTGTGGGTTATCAGGTAGTTTTAAGACTTGATAATATGAATTCATGAATAATGTTAGAAGACTAGACATCTCAGATTCAGTTTACATAGTTCTCAAGATTTCTTCTGAGAAGTGGATGGTTTCTTCCCAATCTAAAATCTGAAATGAGTCTCTAAAAAATTCTGTAATCCTCCATCTTTTTGCTTTAATTCTCCATTTCTTAAAAAACATAGTTTTTAAATGGAGTTAATGGGGACTGAGCTGAGGGCCTCATGCATGCTAAGCACATACTCTCCAAAATGAGGTATAATCTCCCCCGTAATTTGTTTTAAACTTTACTTTCTTAGTATTCAGAGGTTAGAGGCCTCTAATTCTTTTTCTGGAGACTTGTCATGAACCTGTAAATCTATAATTAATGGACAAAACTTGTTTTATTGAAAAAATCAATAGAATATTCTGCAATCCATCCAAAAAGAAATGCTCATTGACTTAAAATGTTTCTCCTTTAAGTTGATTTCTCCTTTTTGGCCTAGCTTAATTTACTAACAGCCATCCTCATCATCATAATGACCAAACTCGCTCTGAGTGGACACCTACCTAAGTCTAAAATGCTTTCCTCTTGTTTTACTTCATAGCAGGTGTTTGCGGGTAGGTATCAGTGTCTCCTTTTTTGCAGCTGAGGGATTGAGAGATGGAGCAGCTTGTCCCGAATCACGTGCAGCTGGCGGTGGCTAGCTCGGTGCTGGAACCCAGGCTGCACACTCTGCATTCTCTATTGCTCCTCTAATTAGTCTCCCATTAAGTGGTTACCCTTACTTCTGTGGCTCCATAAATGGCCGATTTTAGTGATCTCAGCCTGATGAGGCCTTCAAAGGAGAGACAAC
The DNA here is from genome assembly GCF_048564905.1 of Vicugna pacos. Classification (NCBI taxonomy): domain Eukaryota; kingdom Metazoa; phylum Chordata; class Mammalia; order Artiodactyla; family Camelidae; genus Vicugna; species Vicugna pacos. The sequence continues at coordinate 26,249,824 of NW_027328741.1, forward strand.
ATTGAGAATGTGAGAAAGATTGGCATAAATTAAAATTGTATATTTTCACAAATGTTTAATTCTCAGGTAATTATATATAAAGTTAATTGGTTTTTTTTATTTTAGTGCTCTGTAGGCACTAAAAACCAAACATTAAAAATAATTATAGTGCAAAAGAAAAGTGGGCTTTGAAAGTCCAACCACTGCTAATGATGTTACTTGTTTTTCACTAGTGGCCTTTATTGACAGAAATACTTACAAAGACTGAATTGCTTTATGTAGTCTTAATATGGAAAAAAGATTGTCAGTGAATATTGTAAGTAAAATCTTTACTCTTTTCTTTCCTGTTGATGAAAATGTAAGTTGTTTTCATGGCTTTTGTACATTTCGTCATTTGTGAAATTTGAGTAATATCGTTTACCTTGTCTGACTGTGAGAATTAGACGCCTTGTATACAAAGAACCCAAGAGGTGATTAATAAAAGTGTGCTGTCACAATGACAGATATTTTAGAAGGATCAACTCTGAATACTAAAGAGTTTCGCTTATTTCTGATGCATATACAATATGTATATATGATATATTTGAATATGGTTTAAGGTAACAAGGATTCATCTTTTTTAAGTGTAGTATGAAGTTTTAATGAAATCTGTATCATTCTAGTGAGACAGGGACTAATTAAATTGCCTTAATCAGATGACCTTGAAGATTAATTACACAGAATATGTATTGTTACAACTCAGAATTCATGTTGCCGTGTAACCATCCACTCAGATATTTAAATTCGTGGGATTCTGACCAGATCCATTAAGTTTAGTAAAATCCACATTGATCATTTTTAGGGAATAAGCTTCTCTTGTGATTAAAGAAAATTTTGATTTTTTTCCTGCACTCTTAACAGGTTTAAAATATCAAAATATTGATTTGACATGTCACTTTTCTAATAGAGAGAATAAAGCTCATGTTGTTTTATTATGTAAATAAATGATTTTGTATTTCAATAAACTTGTATGATATCCTGGCTCTTTGAGAAGTATTTTGCAAAATACTTAGATAACCTACTGTTGGAAAAATACAAACGTGACTTTTATGAATATAGTGCCTAGTACAGTGCTTTTGCTACAGTGCAAGACATGAGGCCTAGGAGAGATTTGCTGCTGATTGCCAGGAGGACAGATCCCATGTCTCAGTTTCCCCTCCTGCAAAATGAAGTGGCTGGACTGGATTCTTTCCTCTTCTAAGATGAGTTTCCATGAGCCTATGACTTCTGTTTATATTCAGGAGTATTAGTAATATCAGATTAAATACTGAATACCCCTCCCTTCCCCGGAAGCAAAGTGCAGTATGTGCTAAATAAGCTTTTAGTTATCTGATTCTCGTTTCTGATCCTACAGGCAATTTTTTTGTTGCATCTTTCCCGGCAACCTGGAAGGTCTTTTTAGCCATAGGTGGCGCTGTTGCACTTTCTTAGAGTCTTGATTTTCCTGTTTGTAAAAGAAGGCTTAAACAATGTTATTTTATTTTGATTTCTTTGCTTAATGTTTCAGAATAGCCCTATGTCCTTTATGTCTGTCTACCTGGAAAAATTATTCTGCTTATATCTTAGTTATATTCTGTCATGTCACTGTGAACATTTCAGACTTGCTTTGCAAACAATGGTAAAATTTGTCTTGTCTTCCAGTGTAGAAACCAGTGAGCCGGGATTTTATAAAACAGCTAGAAGCGGCCTCTGGGGCACGTTAAAGCTGAAAAGTGTATTGAGTTCCCTGAGTATTGACCCCGCCGCTGTGTGTTAATTGGTGGTAGGAGATTTGGTGCATTTACGAAGGGGTGTAGTTTTTGACTTTGTTTTGCGTGCACGCGCTGCCACTAAGCCACGTGAACCTGAGTCAGTTCGTTTTGAGATTTTCCCTCTTCTGTGAGATGGGGGCATTTGTATCTACTTTGTAGAATTGTGAGAATTAGAAATTATGTATAGTATTTACCACAGTGGTTATGTCAAGAGGGCTCAAAAACTTTAGCTGCTGTTTTGTGTGAAGCCATCATTTGAGAGTCTTTGGCAATTACTAAGAAACAGGAAAATAAGAAAAGCTGGTTTTATGATGAAAGATATTTGAGGAGGTTCCATATTTCCTATAACCATATTTAAGCATCAGCAGAGTAAGAACTGTTACACAGTCGCCCTGAACCAACGTTAAGCCACAGAATTATTTGTTACTTCATATATGTTGGGGCCTAAGGAGATCCAATACTTATACACATGTTCTCTCCAGCAGCCAACTGAGAGATGACACAAAACAGTAGGCATGCGATAAATGTCTTCTTTGTTACTGATGAAGCCACATTCTCCATGAACTTCAGGGCTGTGGGAAATGCATGTCATGACACTGTGTCCCAGAATTAGAGATCACGCTGTCCCATGTAGCTCTGGGCCACAGCGAGCCTTCCCTTGAGAGGACCTGCCCCTTCATGCACAGGGCTCTCCTGCCATGGAACTGAGCATCCCGGGTGCTTCCCAATGGTGACCAACACTGGAGGGAAAGGAAGGATTTCAAATGCCCTGCTTGTCTTCCCAGACTCACACCTCACTCTGTTACTGTGATGAGGGCTAGCTGTGGGCCAGGGGCCAGGGGTGTGAAGGGAGGAGCACTCTCTATGGCCCAGAGGAGTGGTTAGGAGGCATCCCCTCCCGCGGTTTAAACAGGTGGTGAGATAGAAGAGAAGGGTGCTCCCCAAGAGTTTATAAAAGTAGAAATAAGGATTTTCTTTGTGACTTAGACTAGCCAGGAAACACATAAATGATTAGAAGGGAGACTTGTAAATCACTTTGATATTAATTTAACATTTGTTGAGCACCAAATGTGTGCTACATTCTTTTCTGAGAGTTTTACAGAAATGAATCCTTCAATGTTCTCAACAAGCGAGTAAGGAAGATTTGATTGTTGTCTCAGGTTTACAATGTGGAAATTGAGGCATACAGAGGGTAAGTAAGTTGGCCAAAATCACAGAAGTAGTAAGTGGCAGAGCTGGTATTTAAACCCTGGCTGTCTGGTTTTGAGGCTCCCAGAGATGGGCTTTGGGTGTTTAGCGTTATCTGTATCCCTGAATTTATGTACCCCTGTGCATAAGTCAGCCCAGAAAGGAAAGGGAAAGGAGAGTTACACAGGTGCTCATAGTCGTATCTCGGCCACTGTCTACGGAAAGTGCACTGTGATTGGCTTTAATTGTTTTCCAGGCAGTATATCTGTTCTTATAACAGAAATTTAGTCCATTGAGTTAATCTAGAATCCCTTCCTGCTCTGCTTCTGTCCATGGTTGCATGTGACTGCCTGCCCGTGATTGGGCGGTGGAGGACAAAATGTACTCATGGTTGAACTCTGATATTTCAGTCTGGTTCAGTTTCACATCTTCTGTTACATTAGTAAGTTAAGTTTCTGGTTTTCTTTCATCAGTGTGTGATGAGTTTGGTTAATGTGAAACCAGTCCATGGGAGCCCAGGGGTGCTGACGTTATGATTTCTGAGCACGTTGTGTCACTTCAACCTGAGCAGACCTGGCTGGAGGATTTCCACCAACCGCACTGATTTCCCCCAACAGCGGGGTCCTCTCCCACCCCCGGATGTGAGGCTGGGAGCTCTCTGAGTAAGCCAGTCAGAGGCCAAGTCCACCAATCAGAAAATGATGAAGTACCTGCAAGTGGGTTTAATAGAAGAAAAGGGCTTCCAGGTTGTCTGATGGGATGTTCGAGTCCGTTTGGTGAAAAACTGTCCACTGTCTGTGGTTGAGCTGCTTCTTTGCTGTTGAAAAGTCTGGATTAGATGAAGGGATTTTAAAAAGCAGAAAGGAGTGATTTCAGGTGGTACGTCCACACAGGTGAGAAATGATGGATGACCGCCTGTGTGAGGCATAGACAGAGTCTTACAAACTTCATAAAATAACTTTAAAAGCTCTTCCATCTGAATGCACTTCAAATGGGGTCTAGTTCATCACTGGTCATGCTGAGAATGCAAATAATTGATGATGGCTGAAAGGACACGGAGGCATCAAAAAGGTCTCAGTCGTTTTCCCTTTTTAAAGGATGCGGCACAGTGTAATATATTTGAGCTGGATTTCCACTGAAAAATTTTTAGTGTTTTCTGGGACTCCCCAGTGCCCCAAACTTCCGTGCAGCTGGGTGTCCCCTCAGAGCAGCTCTGTCAGCGCTTGCCCTGGGCTGACGTGGTGTCACGGGGAGCAGGACGGTCAGCGTCCCCGGCTCCTCCAAGCTCCGTCTCCTCATCCGCAGAGCCGGGTTTCTCTTCCGTGTTTACTTATTAGGGTTGCTGAGAATCACACGTGATGGTGGTCAGGTGTGATTTGTGGTTGTTTCTGTGATTGGCATATAGTCAATATTTGATACAAACCCTTTTTTTGTATAATTGTAGCACCTAGATTGCAATGGTTTTTAGTCTGCATTTTTTATAACTTTATTCATATTTTTAAATATGCACTTATTTTTATTTATTTTTTTGGAGGTAGTGCAGAATGAAGCCAGGACATTGTGCATGCTAAGCAGGTGTTTTACAACTGAATAATACACACCCTCCTTGTCTGCACTTGAAAATAACTATTGCAATAAACAAAATAGCTCTTAAACACCATCAAGTTACCTAGTCTCGGTATATACAATTGAACACGTATGCTATTTCAATAGATTGTTGTTGAGAAATAATTTCTGAATCTGTTAATGTGCTTAAAAACGATCATAGGTAGTGATAAACACGAATCTTTGATCCAGTAATTCTTAGGATCTGTTTTGCCATCAAGGGAAATTACATTCTACAGAGAAGGCTAATTGGGTCTCTTTGGTATTTGGATGGTTTAGCAGATGATCAAGGCTTTCAAAAGCTGACAGCTTTGTATTTTAAACTAACTAAAAAGTTATCTTCTAGAAGTTGTAAGTACTAAGCTTGTGAATTGCCCAGTAATCCAGGGGTAAGTGTCTGTGTCTGTGTCTGTGTGAATGTTTGTGTGTGTGATTTCAGGAACGTAGAAATAAGTTCCATATAGTCTTCGGATACCTTTCTCCTCCAGTTCAAGTTGTAGTCATATATTTACACAAATAAATTGATATTGTTTGTCATTTGGCATATTGTTGTGAATAAGAGGTTCTCATACTTGTTTCAGAAGGGTTGGGGAGCATGAGCTTAGAAAATGGGAGGAGAAAGAGGCAAGGAGGCACTACACACTTTGTGCAGGATATGAGAAAGAGTAGCTTTTCATTTCTCTTTTCTTCTAAAGCAAACTGGCACTGAACTGTAACCTAGTATTACTCAGAATTGCTTTTCTGATCAGATACAAGTGCCTCAGATTTTTCAAGGCAACATGAATGATGAAATGTGTTTTAGCAGTTATCTTTAAAAGTAGTTTTATTTTTCAAGTAAAAGGCAATTGCCTGTTCTTTCTTCCAGTGGTACAAGAAATTCTCTTGATCTATGTACATGATCCATGTGCTTAGTTTCTATTTTTTTTTAAGGGCTTGTTTCATTGTGGTTTGAATGAATGTTTAAAATTTCTGGATTTTGATCTTTAGAACATACTGATTTATCAGAACTGTTAAAAAACTGATTGTTCTTTGGTCCTTGTTTTTTGGGGCACCCTATTGATTTCTTTTGTCTGTTAAAGAGGGAAATTCTTCCTCTAGCCTTAAGATCATTAAGTGAATGGTTAGCAGTGTGCCTTTAATATTATTTGAATGTATTGATCATGTTTGTCCAGTGAATTTAGAATTGACTCATTGTAATGACTTTGCTTTGGTTCTGTGACTTTTGCTCCTCTCCACAAGAATTTGAATTCTCTGTTGCATTTTGTATACGTGTTCTTCACAGGGGAAGAAATTTTGCATTTTTTACAGAGGTGGGTTTTCCTACCCCTCTGAATGCCTTCTGTAATTTATACAATAAATGTCTGTTATTGCAGTGCATAATTATTTCATAAACTATTTTTTGGCATAATCAGAAACAATGACAAAGAATTATACTAAAAAATACGAAAACCTTCCTTCCTTTGAAGAATAGAAGTGAGGTGGTCAGCCTCACGCATGCTTTGTGCCTGACACACTTACTCTCATGCCATTGTGTATCATGATTCGGAGATGGAGTTGCTTCAGGTTTATAGATTTTTCTTTTAACATTTGTGTTGAATTCTTTCTCCAGGCTGATGTTTCCTGCTGGGTTTGTGGAAAGAGTGGAAGGGTAACAAATGCTTTGTTTTGTTTTCAGGAGGCCTGAGTTGATGAGAAAAGTGTTGAGGTTGGGCTGAGGAACAGAGTGACACTCCCTCTCCTCCGGGCTGAAATTGATAAACAAAGAAATCAATTAAGTTTTTCGGTATTTTACCAATAGAAGTTAGCGAGTCCAAGCTGGCTAGATATGCCCAATGGGAATTACTGAATTCACCTGCAGAATTAGATGCTTTACTAAGTAGAAACAGCTTAGAGCAATCAGAAAAATCAGTAATATGATGAGATATAAAGGGATTATAATAACTTTTATTTCTGAAACTTTTCTACGGTAAGTTGTGTAGAGCTACTATTAGGTTTCAAGCACCAGGAGTTAAGAGTGTGGGTGGTTATGTAGGATCATTATTCACGGATGTGTCTAGTCCCTTCTAGAGTGGCTGCAGCTGGCAGAAAAAGACTGACAGCCAGGATTTGTCATCCTAGGCTGTCCTCCATAATGGTTCCATGTGGGAGCCCATGATTGCGTTAACAAATTGTAACACACCCCAGCCGCCTGTGAACTTTAAGAAGAGAAAAGTATGCTTAGAAACTGCTTAGCAAGCAAGTACCTGTGCATCCTCACTCCAGTCTCCTTGCCTTAAAAAGCAGAGACAATGCTTTGCTTGAATAGCTGAGGTTTTAGATAGCACTCTGCTGGTTGCAAAGCAAGGACCGAGGCCCTCAGCTATAAACGCTGGGCTTGTGTGCTGTTAGAAAATCTATTATCCCCAAAACAAGGACCTGGCTGGTATGGTGGTCTGCTTTGTAATTCACATATCTAAAAATGTATCTTGTTCCCTTCACCCCATTACTTCCTTAAAATTAAACTAATCCTTTGTACTCATTGTGTATTCTACAATCTCTGCCTCACCCTGTCTTTCCCGAAGTTCCTCCTTACTATCACACAACTGCTAATGAATTTTTCCTTTGATTATACACAATAAATATGGGAGCATTTGAGAGCCTCTTGGAGTTGACTCCCTACTCCCTCTCGATTTCTTGACTTTTTCCACAGAGTCTTGAAAAATCATTCCATATCGGTAAGACTTCTGCCAGCCAGAACCCACAGTTCCAGGTGAGAAGGATGCAGGCTTTATCTCTCCTACCAGATGGAGACAGAGAAGAGAATTGAGATCTGCTCCCTCGTGGTCCCTTCCTGCCCCAGGGCCACTGCAGTTCACCTGCAGCCTTCTGGCCTCTGCTCAGAGGGCCTCTGTCCCAGGACTGACTGCAGCCTTTTCTTCCCTTTTCAACATTTCCTGTGCCTTTCAGAAGTTGGTCTCTTCTCTGTAATACAACGCTGGCAGATTTGATGGTGGTCAGCGTGCTGGTGGGCAGTCCTTTGGGGACTCCCAGGAGCCATGCTGATTCTCCTGAGTCTTTCAGTCGGGGTTACAGAAGAGTCTAGCACCAGAGGAAGCCCATTCACGTGAGGTCAACAGAGCATTTCATCAGTTTCATTTTATTTTTAAATTTTCAGTGGAGAAATTATTTGTAGCAAACTGTTCCAGATTTTCGGCCGCCTGCTTTCCTCACCACGATTTCCTTGATGGCTCTGGTGCTTGTTTTAAGAACCAAGTTTCTTCTCTGTACTTTTGTAGCTGCTGGGCTTGCCCAATACTTGATCTGCATTTGAAGCAGAATGTTTCTTCGTAATGTCAAACTGATTTTCGTATTTCTGAATATTTCATGTACACTCAGCAACTGTTTCAAGTGAAATGCTCTTGTCCAATTCTGGTTAACTCACATTTGCTGATCTCCTGCTATCATGCTGAGGACATTTTCTTCTTCCTCTAACAAAAGTTAGCAATTTGCATTTACTATAGAAGGTACTGGCCCGAGGTGCTTTTTTTCTTAACAGTTTTAATACAATTCACCTATTAAAATGTACAGCGGTTTTTAATCTATGCCCAGAATTGTGCATCGCAGTCAATCTTAGAACATTTTCATCTCCCCAACAGGAAGCCCTGTACGCATAAGCAGTCATTCCCATCTTCCCATGCTCCCCCAGCCCCAAGGAGCCACTCTTCTCTCTCTGCGGGTTTGCCTGAGCTGCACATTTCATGTAAATCGAGTCACTTCTTGTAAGTGGAGCCGTCTATTGTGACTGACTTCTTTCACACTGAGTAGCGTTTTCAATGTTTGTCCAGGTTGTGGCCTGGGTCAGTGCTCTATGCTTCGCTATTGCTGAATAATATTCCACTGTATGGCTGGGCCCCACTGTTTACCCATTCATCACGTGGTAGGCATTTGGGTTGTTGCTGCTTTTTGGCTGTGATGAGTAGTGTTGCCGTTAACATTCCTTTAGGAGTTTTTATGTGGACATTTGTTTTCAGTTCTCTTACGTGTGTGCCCAGACAGCAGAATTCTGGTTCATTCAGAAACCAAATGTTCAACTCTCTGAGGACCTGCCAGGCTGTTTTCCAAAGTGGCCACGCTGTGTTACGTCCTCACCAGCAAGGGCTGCGCGTTCCGCTTCCTCTGTGTCCTCATTAGTGCTTGTTACTCTTTTTTTTATTATAACCTATTGTAGTGAGTGTGAAGCGGTTTCTCCTAGTGGTTTTGACTTCATTTCCTTTACAGCTAATGATATTGAATATCGTTTCATTGTACTTATTGGACATTTGTATATTTTCCTTGAAAAATACATTTTCAGATCCTTTATTCACCTTTGAATTGAGTTGCCTTTTTAGTGTTGAGATGTAGGAGTTTTATTTTTTTTCTTACATTTGGAGATACAAATTCCTAATCAGATAAATGATTTGAAAAAATTTTCTCCTGTGTGTTGTTTTTTCACTTTCTGGATGGTGCCCTTTGAAGCAAAGTTCTAAATTTTGATGAACTCCAATTTATCTGTTTTCTTTGTTCCTTGTGCTTTTGGGGTATTATTTAAAATCTGAATTATTTTATTTAAACTTGTATATCTAAAATGACTTAATTCGTAGGACCATTCTAGGAGATGGGTGTGGTTGTTCTCCCCAGTCTATGGATAGAAGACTGAGACGCAGAAAATTTCACTGAAATATCAGTGTCACAGCTACCCAGTGCTGTGGGAGTTCAGACCCTCATGTTTGTCCCCAGCAACTGTGCTCTTCACCACCATGCTCCACTACTGCCTGGAATCGTTAATAAAAACGTCTTTCCTTTTTTGATTTCTTGTTAGTTTGTTTTCTCATTGGGGACCTCATCTCCTCATTTTCCTTTCGGAAACCAGTGTAGGTTTATTTTAGGTCTCATGTAGGCAGAAGCATTGCTATCAGTTAACTTCTTTATTATTCACTCTCCAGTGATGATTGTTGCTAGTTGATCTAATCAAGTCATGCTTAAGTCTTTCCTGCTCATGACACTAAAAACAGTCATGACTTACAGAATGCTCAAAGAAGAAAGTATTTGATTGATTTTATTTTGCTACCCAATCAAACCAATCAAATAAAAACCCCAGTGTTGACACAGATTATAAGCCCTCCATAATAGGGTCACTGTCTTCCTTGTGTTTCATTGGTTCGGTCACAGTGTCTGGATAGTGCCTTTCAGTCCAGCAATTTTGTGAGGATACGGTGCTCGTGAATCATTGTAAGGACAGAATTTTGACAATAGACTGTGTTGTTTATTTTATAAAGGAATAGATAATATAGAATTACTGCTCAGATCTATTTTAAACTTAAGCTTGGAATTTTGAGAAGAATTCAAAGAACCATACAAAGATCTTTTTCACTAATTTTAGATCTATCTTAGACACTTTGTGGTTATATAGCAGAGTAACTTATCAAGTAGATTTGACAAGAGGAGTGTAGTATTGATTATTTGTTTTAGTTGAAATATTCCAACTGGGATAAATTTATCAGTGCCTATAAATGAACAAATATGTTTGTATTTCTATGCAACATGAGAGCAGGCTTCATATGTTTCTATATAATATATATGATTGTGTGTTTTAATCTGTCTGACTGTTTTTATAGTTTTAAAGCAATGTTGTAACTTTAGAATTCTCCTAAGAAATTCACTCCCCTAATACTGCAGTTTGTACTGTGTATCCTGTCTTATGCATGGGATTCCACTGTCCCCTCACTGAGGAATTTCCTCTCCTATTGAGTTAGTAGCAGAGTTAAAGGAGCTGTGATTTCTAGGCCTTTGCTCTCCATGTGTTTGCAGTTGGCTGCCAATTAGGATTTTGCCTTTCTTGAGATTTCATTGTTCAATTAGAATTTTTGAAAATAACTATTAATAATGTTTCACCGGTCTCCCTAGAAACTTGATGTGTTTGTGCTTTTCAGTTTTCAAATTATGAAAATTGTATATGCACACTAGTTTTTAAGTAGTCCTTTTTCACTAGATATTTATTTACCTCTTTATAGTTAAAATAATTTTTTTCCCAATGAATGAATTGTTGTGTATGTTTTAAAATATATCTTATTTTTTATTTTTCTTATTCTAACAGGTATATTCATGGTACAGAATTTAGAAAATAAGGATAAACACAGTAATAACTTAAAAATGGCCTCTAATCTCACCTGGAGATACAGTTGTAAGGTTTGAAATTGAGAATTACAAGTCCTCTCAAGTTGTTCTCCTTTTTCAAGTATGTTTTGGTTACTGAGACCCTCGAATTCCCATATGAATTGTAGCAGCAGCTAGTCAGTTACTGCAGAGGAGCCCGCTGGGATTGTGATCGAGACCACGTTGAGTATACGGATCGTTCTGGTGAGCACTGCCATGCCAAGAGCTCTGTCATTTGATCCATGAATGTGCGTGGTGTGTCTGTGCAGGTATTTAGTTCTTCTTTAATTTTCTTTCAAAAATGCGTAGAGTTTACATAGTATTATTTTACTTTATTTTTTTGCCTTTATACTGAGTACAAGTGTGCAAGGTACCGAGATCAGAATTGTATTATTGCCCCACCACTTGCTGCCACCATGGATGCTGCAGTCTTTCTTTGCCCTCTGTAAAATCTTGCACAAAATAGGACGTCAGTAACTCTCTCTTGAATGAATGATTATATGATTGTTGGATGATGCTTGAGAGTCCTTGTGATAATGTCTTTTTCCCAAAATTTCCCCTCTTCTTATCTATGCCCTTTCTCTTCCTTTCCTCCAGCCTGGGTTTCAGCCTGCCTGTGGCATTGATTTTCCCTGCCTGTGGACTCTTCCTTTCACTAGTTCACGATAATGTTACATGTGGGCTGTGGAAATATTTTAGATGTCAAGAAAGGGCAAATACATTGCATGCTAGTATTTTTAGAATTTGGTATTCTTTTATCGAATGAAATTAAATAAACCTGACCCCCTGAGCCCTCCCCTGAGCTCTTTTTGCCTTCCTACAGGTGATACTGCTCTGGTTGCTGCATGTGCCTTTCCCCAGCCTTCGTTTTCGAGTTGAGTAAGTCACCATCACTGGAGCCCTCTCTTTAAAATGAAGAGAATATTTGCTCCTTCTCCAAGGTTGGGGACTTGGATGAGATGAGGTAACAGATAAAGAATGGAGCCCGAACTCATTCTGACACATGCTCTTTCCGTTCTTTCTCCAGGCGAAAAGAGTACAGTTCAAAAATATAAAGATTGTGAGCTAATGAGATAGAAAAAACAACCGAACGTTTATTACATATCCTTTCATGCCAGAAACAAATGTATTATACACACAAAAAGGACATAAAGTACGGTAGTACTGTGGTTACAAATGTGGGTCCGAGTTCTAGTCCTGCTCTGAATTGACCAGTCCTGTGAGATGGAAAACTGTTAGGTCGGCTTAGCCTCTCACGGACTTGTTTTCTGTCCTGCAGAGACGGGGCTCGCTAGGTGTCCCCCCCCCGTAGAGGTGCTGTGGGGGATAAATAAGCACGTTGGCAGCCTGAGCACACATGCTCGTTCCTCGTAAGTGCAGGATAGCATAGCTTTTGTGGTGACGGCTTTGTGACCGCCCCGTGTTGACTCTCTGCTCCAAAGGGATGTCTTGTGGTTTGGAGATGGGATTCTCATTTCTGTGAATACCCAATGATTGTGTTATTGGGCCCTGCTTATTTTAATCCATTCATTATAAAGTACATATTGTAGATATATTTTTGAACCATGCATGCTATTTTTCTTTTATTATTTAGAATTCTACCCTCTCATCTCTTGGTGTGACTTTTCATGGAATCCAGGAAACAGCCCTAAGCTACCTGCCTCTTCACAATTCTCCGTGGTGGTTTCCTTCCCTGACTAGAAGAGGGTTTTGCATAGGAAATTTTCTTTGTTCCCTTTTTCTTTCTTCTTTCTGTTGACCTTTCCTTCAGTCCATTTACCTACCCACTGATTCTTCTGACTTGTTCCAAAACACATTTCAGGCAGCTTACAGAAAAACAGATACCAAAATAAACAGGTGAGAAAATGGGGCCAAGTTCAGACAGTGAGGCTGGGAGGCGAGCCTGTGTGAGGGTTGCAGGCATGAGACACTCGCCTCTGCCCTGTGACTTATAAGATCGACAGCAGCAGTTTGCCTCAGGCTCCCAGCAGACACAGGGAAACAGGGTTTGTGGGAGATGCTCATTGGCTGTGAAATTAATAAGTGGCTGAGGAGAAGCCCAGCCTTTCCATCTACTAAGGCTTAGGAGAATATTTTGAGTGTGTTCCAATAACAGAGTATTGTATCTTTTCTTTTGTGAGAGTTCTATGTATAGTTGGTTACATTCTATACCTGGACATTTCTCCAAAACTGCTTCCCACTTGAGTCCCATGACTCAGGAATGGGGTGGTTCTGCTCATTGACGGGTGTTGGCCAGAAGCTGAAAATGACAGCCTCCAAGGAGCCTGGGATTTGTCAGTTATGTTTTGTCAGTGCTGTAGATTTCAGAAAATGCTTTCACCGTTTCTCTCCATCTGAGGAGGCAGCGTGCTCTCTTACCAGCATCAGGAGCTCAGGGCCACGGGATGATGGGGGATGCCTGCACTGCCGTCAAGACAGCTGAGCTATTCACTGCAGGTGTGGTTCTTTTACATACGGCATTTCATGTTCTTTACTAGAATTTTTCAACAGGAAGTTAATTAACTGAGTTAATTAACATTAAATAAATATGATCTTTATTGAAAAGACAGTTATAGGCAGAATATAAGTTGTGAACACTTTAAAAACTGTTTCATTACTGAAATTTCAGTAGGGAAGATTCTTTATCTTATTTAAGCCTCTCTTTTAAAGTAACAAAGAAACAAGACAGGAAAAGCAGAGGATGATTTCTGTTCTTCCTCTCGGCTTGCAGGTGCCCTCACCTCCAGTGGCATCCATCCAGACACCAGCACTGACACTGGCCCTGCTGAGAACTGCCTCAGCCCTGAAGACACATCTGACAAATAGAAGGGGGCCACGCCCTGTTACAGCAGGTGCTCTCAGTTTGTGGGTCCTTATGTAACTGTGTGGTGTTATTCAGGATCGCCCGTCCTACATTGTGTGACGCTGCTGTGGTGTCTCCTAGTTATTTGTTTCCGTAAGTACTCGTGCATGTTTATAAATGTGTTTTACTAGACATCTAAAAATGCTTTTTTCAGATGAAAAATAATGTGTATTTAATATAAAAGTCTGAAAAAAGGGACAAAAGTGTCTATCCTGGTCCCACTACTCAGAGATAATAATTAACAGTTTAACATCTATTTTCTGTTCTTTTCATCAATGTGTATTACCTCTGTCATAAAAACCAGCGAGCACTCTATGCCTGATTACTATGTGGAGACCTCCATTTTCCATTCGGCTTATTACACGTTTTTCTACAATATTCTATCTCCCCTGGCATGATTTTTAATGACCAGTATAGCATTCTGTCTAGTGGAAGCATTGTCCATTTTACTTCGGACTTAAATAAGCTTTTAAATTCCAAGTATACTTAACTAATATACTGAAAAGAGAACTGTGGTTGTACCGAAAAGCCCCTACTTCTCTTCCCCTTTTTTCCTGAGAGTAAAAACTGCTGACAATGTGGAGTATATATTTCATGACCTTTATGCCTATGTCATATATATATACACATACATACAGACACGTATATGAGAAATCTATGTATATGTGTGTGTATATATACTTTATTGAAAAATAAAGCCATACTATATGTTTTCTGAAGCTCGGTTTATTCACTCAGGTGTATATCATAAACGTCCTCCCACTCCAGACTCACCCGGTCCTTTCAGATAGAGGGGTCTCCTGATGTACAGGTTTGGTCTCTTCTGCAAGGACAACTTTGTTGGGAGAGTGCTGTGGACAAGGCCTTGGGCCACGCCGAAACGCCGGCCCCTTAGCGCCCACAGCTCGCCTTCATTTGCCGCATCATTGTCTTGATGGTGGACACTTAAGTTTTCTCCAATTTCCACTGTCAGAAAGTATGTTTGACTGGCATCCTTCTCGTACAAACATTCCTGTGATCTTGTGTGAGTATTCGTTTAGTTAAGGATTCTGAAAATTTAGTCCCTGGATGTGACAATTACATACATCACAGGCTCCTTTCAAGTGACTCTAGAAATTCCTTCTCCAGTGGGGAATGAAAAGATGTAAAATAACTTATGTAACCAATTCTCTATCGCTGGATATGATTTCACTTCAGCTTTTCTTCCCACCATTGTATACAGTGCTGTGTAAATGCTCTGATGAGTACATCTTTTTGAACTGATTTTTTTCTAAACGAAACGATTCCTAAAAGTGGATTTGAGTCTGTGTGTACACACGTTTTTCAGAGTTTACATATCCATTGACATGTCATCCTCCAAAAAGATCTCAAACAGTTTTTTCTCCCACAGATGGACACTAGCTAGAATATGTTTGAAAAATGTTTGGCAATATGGTGAGCCAAAGTGCTTTTTCATTGATTTAGTTTGCATTTGATGACCAGTGAAGTTTTGAGCATTTTTCACTCATTAGCCTTCTGACTTTTAAAAAGTGAATGATCCCTTTTGTCCTTTGCAAACATTTAAGTGAGGGAGCTTCTGGTTGCTTTGTGACAGCTCTTTGTATGTTATCAACATTAACCACTTGTCTTCATCAACATGTATCACAGACCATTTTCTTGTCATTTCTTGCCTTTCATTTTGTTCAGTAGGTTTATTTCTGTTGTGGCCCAAAATAATCTTAAGCTAGTAAATGTCTTCTTTTTGGTTTTATCCTTGATATTATTCTTAGAAATACTTTCTAATATTTACATCAACATCTGTAATTTTTCTAGTGGTCATTATGACTGGAATAGAATTTGCTTTTTCCAGGTGATTCTCTGATTGTCCCGGGACAATTATTGAATTCATACTTTGCTCTTTGATTTGAAATCCCACCTGTAAAAAATACTTATGCATACTACAGTCTCTTTTTGAGCTCATGGTTTATTTCTGTCAATCTTACTTTCTTACTCCAGTTTTATATCTCACATATTGTAAAAATTTATTTAATATCTGACAGTGTGATTTTTTTTGATTCTTTCTTCCATCCCTAATTTTCTTGGCTAGTATTATGACTTTATTATTCCTGAAGAATTCTATAATACTTTGTTCAAGTTAAAAAAAAAAAGGATAAGGGTTATCATAGGATATTTTAGTAAGTTTTGAATTATCTTTAGGAGAACGTACATCTTTACAAAACTGCTTTCCTCCATAAAATATGTTGATGTCTCTAAATTCACACATCTTTCTTTACCCCGAAGTACAGTCCTGTACTTTCTCCATATACAACATGGGCATTGTTTTTGCGTGTATTCCAGATTATTGTTGATGTTTTTGTTAATTTTGTAAGTGAGAATTTTTTGCTATTATATTTTGTAACTGTTAAATCTGACACATAGGAAGACAGAATCGGTTTGTAAATACTCACTTTGTAACTTGTACTTTAAAATTGCAAATATTAAGTAATTGTTACAGAATCTTTTCTGTTTTTAAAAATTTGTTTCCAAGATTCTCAAAATGGTCATAGCTAAGTAGTATAGGTGGGGAAACAGATGGAGCGAGGTAGTGAGGCTCATGTACAAACTGTGAGCAGTTTTATGGCTGCCTTTTCTCTGGAAAAGCCACGGAAGATCCCAGGTCAGACCAGGGGTGGTTTTGTATGCACTTGAAAGCCAGCTTTCCTGCATGTATGGTGAAGCCTGGTGGGCGAGGCTGGTAGATGATCAAGGTCGAATGGAAGTTATTGGCTGCAAAATGTGCTGTGTCTGAGAACTGGAGACCATCGGCATGGGAAATGCTTGGTGCCGGAAACAATGCAGGGGAGCTGGGGAGCCTGTGTGTTAAGGATTTTCGAGCCCTGGGAGTGGGAAGTTCAGACTCTGCATTCAGATCTGAGTATGAATTCATCCTCTTTAGTTTACTGGTCCTCTGACTTTTGTCAAGTTATATACCCTCTTTCAATTCCTGTTTTCTTGTCTCTCAAAATAGGAGAATTACAGCCTGCTGCTAGAGTGTTTGATCAGGGTAAATAATTTGTGTCTATAAGATGCCACGTACAGTCACAATCTCAGTGAGAAATGGGCTGTCGCCTCTTCTTCTTCAAGTTAGTTCTTGACAAGACATGGGGGAAAGCCAGTCCCTAATTTGTGTGTGATGCAAGTAGGAACAAAATTAACGTCTTGCCTTTCCCTAGCAATATTCTTACTCCTTTACTTCATTTACCTCTTTCCTTTTTTCCTTTCCCCATTTCCCTCCTCCACAGAAAGAGAATGAGACTCTCAGAACACTAGATTCAAATTACTTTAAATGTTGGCTCATCCCCATGAAATGACAGTGACATTAAAAAAAACCTGTACACATCCCAGACTTGATTGTATTTGATTTACACACACACACACACACACACAATCAGGCTACATCCCACTTGCAGAGGGAGAAGGACTACTTTTTCTGAGTTTTCATTCACTGAGCGTGACGACAAAGTCTCTTACGCAGACATTCACCAGGCTTCGTGCATGGTGTTTCTAATTGGATTTCTGCTTTGTGGCCATAGATATAGTCTCCTAATAGAAGAGAGAAAGTGGAGACATAGAGATTCTGGTGAGATATTGGTGTCATCATATTTGAGTTGGAAAGGACTTACGAGAGCATGGAGTCGTAACTATTTATGGGTGAGTATCCATGATGGTGTAACTTTGACAAGAACTTGGGTTTTCTGCCATTGTGTCCACGCGGTTGAAGAGGCAACTGGGCAGGGTATGGCAGGGTTCCTTCTTGCTTGAGTTCCAGGGTCATGCTACTTTTTATTGCTCAGCTGCCTTTAGTTTATATGCATGAGACCTCTCATGGGAAGGTCACTCTGTCCTGATAGAATGAGTTTCTTATCAACAAAAAGCTCTGGACCCACTCATATTTCCCAGAGTTTTCTGCTGACCTGCTGACACTTTAAATAAATGAGATGTAAGAAACTACTGAATATAAAATCCTTATTGTTATCATTTGCCCTCGAGTTCCATAGGAATGAGGTGTTGTCTTAGGCTGTATAAAGCTAGATCTGAACAAAGATAGGGTGATAGGCTGTGCTGCTGGACCTCTCCAGTTGAAGGGTTTTCCACCCTAGTTTTTAGAATCAGGCAGATGAGCTCAAATCTTGCCTTTACCAGTTATTATCTTTGTGACGTGGGGGAGAAACTGTTCTTTTTTGTGTCCAATTTTCTTTATCTGTAAATAAGTTCTGTATGTATTTTAAGGTTTCTCATTTAGAATTGAATGAGCTAATTCCCTCATTTATACCTGAAATAATGATCGTGTGGTTCTATGCTGGTGATTTGGTAGTTGATTACTAAGGGACTCGGCAGTGAGTATAGGGGTGGGGGACCCCTGGATAATAGAGCTTATATTCCAGAATATGCTTGTAAAAGACTGGATGTGCAGTGGATTTTTAGTAAATATCCACTCATTTCCTAATCTGCATTGATTGTGTATATATCTTTATACTAATATATGAACAATTTTTATTGCAATTTAAATCTTATTAGTATTTAAATATGTAGCTATAAAAATATGTGAAATAAAATGATTTGTCTTTTATTTTCTTTTCAATAAGCAACAAAATAAAATAGAAAAAAATAGTTTTGAAGGAGTAGAAATAATTTTATTTCAGTGGAATCAATTCCGTATAATAGGTTTTTTGGTCGTGTTGTTAAACAGCATGTAAAATCGATAGGGTGTGACATACTGGAAATGAGGAAACAATGGAGACATACTACCTCCAATGCAGTCATTTTGTTACCAAGTTCAAACTCGTTCTGCTTGCTGCATGACAGGCCAATAAATCGGGAGTTAAGATGTTGGAGTTAGGAATAGTGACTTTATTTGAAAAGCTGGCAGACCCAGAAAATGGCATATTGATATCCAGGAGAACTCTCTTCCCCAAGTCAGAATTCAGTCTCATTTTATAGTAAAAAGTGGCGGGGTTGTGGTCGGTTGTTGCAAACTTCTTGCTGTACGAATTGTTTGTCCTTGAAATCCTTTGTTCTTGCAGCTGTCCATGTGGGTCAAATCATGGTGTCCCCGTAAAACCTCTAAAAAAAAAATAGGTTATTCTCTATTTTGCAACTTGCCATCTCTACGTAAGTGTAGAAGAGCTAACATCCTTAAAGATCTGAGCCCGGAGAATAGGCTCTCCTGGATATTTCAGGCTAAAGGCAAGTATCTTTTACAAAAGGTTCAGAGATAGCAAGTCTGAGACTAGAAAACAGGGTACAGGTCTAAAGCCAAACGAACATATCTAACATGGAGTCAAATTTGTTCTTTTGTATTACAACTTCTTTTTCCACTTCATAAATAATTTTAGTAAGAAACATGAGCAATTTTTTTGTTTTTGCTTCTTAATTACGGATATGTGGGCCAACTACAGTTTTGTGAGCAGGGATGCTGTGCGTGCCTTGGGGTCACAGCAAACTCTTTTTGGGGGTGGCCGACCCTGCAACATGTCTGATGCCCCGTGAGTGTTGGTGAGGGTCCCCCTAGCCAGGGGCTCTCTGCAGGTACCAGCATACGGGCATTGCCCTCTGGAGACCTGTTTTTCAGCTGCAGGAAATTTATTCAGATACTCTGATGGAAAAATCACTCCAGCTGGGGATAATCAGGGAAAAAAGGAAGAGGAAAAGGGCTGGGAGTAGAGTAGATGAGAAGGACAGAAGATCAGGGAGCCTGGGGACCTGGGAGCGGGGCCTCGGGAGAGAAAGGAGCATAGGTGGGGAGGGGCCCGGCTCCGGAACCAGCTACTGCACCTGTCCCCGCACCCAAACCACACAGCTATTAATTGGACCCAAGACTCTCTCCCGGTCTGGATGTCACCCTGGGCAGAACCTTGAGAATCGAAGGTAAGGGGTGAGAGGCACTCATCTTAGGGGGTCACTGAGGACTTTGGTCAAGTCCACAGTGCCTTTTCTAGTCATGTGCCTTCACCGGTTCTTTATCTCAGCATCTGAGAAGCAGGAACAAGGAACTCATGGAGAGATCTAGGAAGACATCTGACTGTGTTAAGAGACGACAGTCACAGCGACACGGGGAGTGAAGACACTTGCAGCAAAGTAAAATAACTTCACAAATATTGCATCACAGCTGCAGGTGTGAGAGAGCCTAAGCCTGTCTCAGAGTGCAGGGGACAAGCGGAAAGGAATGGTAAAATTAACACTGACAATTGAAATTTTGTTTAATAGCCTGCTACTGTTAATTGTATCACTTGAATGTATGCAGGTGTATTTCAATGAGCATTTATAAGTTCACACAACCACACCAGCCCCTGTTGCTCCCATCGGAGATGGGATTGCTCAAACACAGTGCCCCTCCTGCTTGGGTGGGCCAGGCTGCGGGTCCTCGCCTGGTGCCAGGCTGCTACAGGGCACTGAGTCCCCGAGGCATGGCCTGGGAGACATGACAGGAACATCTCTGCTGTTGAATGGGGGCCTCCTTTTTCCCCTGCAGTGCAAGAATGCCAGTGAGTCAGTTAGAAGCATGCATCCAAGCCGTCCTACCGTGTCATCACCATCTTGAAGCGGTGACAGAATCTTTTGAATTTCTCCAGAATGTGGTTTGCAATCACCTTCGTCAAGTGAGTGTGTGTCCCCTTACAAGTAGAGGAATTACTGCCGTTTCCCTGGAAAATACTCACCACTAGTCCATCTGATTTTCCTGCGCTAGGATTCAGTATGGCATGCTAAAAATTCTTCAGTCAGATCTTGAAACCCTGATGAAGAGCATTATTTATTTCATGTCTTTATATGATAGAATTTTACTTTCAAAATTCAGAGTTTTCGGTTCTTGGAGGAATTTTTTCGGGGGTTGGAGAAACAACTTTTCTCTTACCATGTTTGTGACCTGTTGCTATATGCCTCACACCTGTCTTCCGTCACTTGTGAGGCTGTTCCATTTGTGACCCTGTCCGGGATGTTCATGTTATAAAACATAAAGTTTGTAAAAGTACAGTCCCTTTACTTGGAAGATATTCCACAAATACTACCTAAATCTGGGTGTGGTTTTAAGAAGACAGAATCATTAGAACATGTCCTTGCAGGTTGCTAGTGCAAAATCCTCAAATCAATAGTCTAGCTCAACATCTAAAATCTTTCTAATCTACCTTGGATTTGTATGGATAAGTGAAGCAGTTTGCTAAGAATTCAAAACCAGGTTTAGAATACAGGCAGGTGTAGCTCAACAGGTCCTCCCAAGCTGATGCTCTGCCAGAGGGTGGGTCCGAGGGATGAGGGCGTGTTCTGCCCTCCCTGAGCTGACAGTTTCATAGCAAAGACCTTCACCAGGTAAAGAAATTGGAGATTCTTCTAAGAAGAGTGGGTTTGGAAAGACTCCAAAGAGCGCGGGAGTGACACAGTCCCATTTGTCTCAAGTAGGGGAGAGTGGCTGTGGGGCCACTTGGGAGACTCGTGAGTCCAGGTGGGCAGTGTTGGTGGCTTCCACTTCAGCGGTGGGATGGTCAGTGGGTAAAAGCGAACAGATTGAAGGCATGTTTAGATGGTAAAAAGGAAAGAATGAATGCTGTGTCTGAAGGTAGGATGGAGTAAGACCCAGGTTTCTGGGTGGATTAATGAGGTAAATGATGGTCCTGCTGTGCTCTGAGGAGGGAAATCTGCAGAGGGATTTCTGGGGGAAAACTGATGAGTTCAGCTGTGGGTGAAGTGAAAGGTTGTTAGATGTGTGCTCTGGGAGCTCTGGTGAGAGCCAGTAGTGAGTAGGGGGAGGGGAGAGAGACCTTCAAATCATTTTGTCTTGTGAACATACAAATAAGGATGAGTAATGACACACTTAACACTTCTATATTTTGGATTAAAACCCAGTAACATTTTGCTATATTGACTGCAGAGGTTCTTAATTATTTTTTAATAGAAATAAAATAAATAGAAACAAAATAGTGGAGTTAATGAACATCTTAGAGTTGATGTGTGTCCTTATATTTATTTTGATCCCTCATCTGTTTATAACCATAATCTACAAAAATTTAGCTTGCTTATCATAAGGGTTAAACAGAGGGAAGTGACACACACTGTTGGGGGTTGAAGCTGATCTTCTTGGGCAAATTATGTAGGCTCTCTGTGCCTTAGTTGCATCTTCTGTGACTGCCCCCGGCCCCCTCATCACAGCTGATTTCCTAGACTAGATGTTGGGAGGGAGGTTACTGAAGGGAGTAAGAATAGGTAACTGCTAGGAATACTGAAGAGAGAGACAAAAACAGATTAAAGCCGATAAACTGAGTACAAATACCCTCAATAAAGAAAAAATCCTGCAGTGCTTTGAGCCACTTACCGTTAGGGAAACAAAATCACGTGGACGCAAAGCTCTTGAGCATGTGAATATTGTGGGTGGGAGGGTGTCATTAGAAAAGTGTTGAGAAAAGGACTTTTGGTTTCCCTTGACGTTTCCAGTAAGGATGGGGAGCAGAAGCGAAAACCCCCGGTTCACAGTAGAAGGTGCTGTTTTTTGCAAAACTGACCAAAGTTTGGAGACCATTCATCAGCGGTGCTGGCAAATGAAGAGGCTTCTGGATTGGGTGGGACACGTGCTTTGACTTCCAGGTGACCTGCTGGCTGGGGGCTGTGAGGCGGGCAGTAGGTTTGCACGGTGGCCCGGGCATAATCCCTGAGTCTGAGGCTGCTGGTCTGACTAGCAGACCTGGGCACCCGCAGTCCTAATGGGGCAGCTCGGGATGTGGCGTGGGACACCTGTCTTGCTGAGGGCGAGAAGAGGGCTTCCCTGAGGGGGTGTCCCTGCGGAGAGTGGAAACTTCCTCCTGCAGGGGAGGAAGAGCCTCTGAGCAGGGGACCGGATGCACAGGCAAGACCAGCCTGAGCACAGTGGTATTGGGAAGCCGGAAGTCAAACAGTGGCCCGAGCAGCCTTCTTCCTGCCAGACTGGAGGGAAAAGATGCCGAAAAGTCAGGCTAGGATCAGACACTGTGGTGGGTTATGAGTGACAGGGAAGGACTGGTCAGGCAGGCAGGAGAGAAATCTGTGGGCCTCCCAGCTGGGGCATCATGCCAGAGGGAGGAGCAAAGTTATAGACTTTGCCACTTATTAGCTGTGTGACTTTGAGCAATATCACCGTCACCCCACATCTCTCTATATATATCTTCATATGTAAAGTGATAGAGTGACAAGCTCATGTCATCAGAAGGCTTAGTTTAGCTCTGATCCTTTTGTCTAGTCCCGTCAGTGCTGCCCTGCAAGGTTCTGCTGCGGCTGCTCTTACCCTGAGATGGGAGGGCGTAGAGGGACATTATAGCACCTGAGGGCAGGGGGGGATGCTTTAAAAATGGACATGTAACCGCCTGCAGCTGCAGACCTGCAGTCAGTTTTGTTGACGGTCGTGGAGAGGACATTGGAGGCCTTAGCATCGTCTTAAGACTTTTTTTCCCTTGGGGACCGGATTTGACTTTGCAGAATAATGTTGAAGATTTGGGCTTTAGGCAAAGCTATTTTCCGAAATGAGTATATACGTAACATATAGTATAAAATAAAATGCTTTTATTTAATGTGTGGGACTTTGCAGCTGTTGGAGCAATTCTGTTGGCCTGGTCTCCACGGAGGACACTAGGGGTCAGCAGAGCGTGCGGGAGGGCAGGCAGCCCGCCGTGCTGCTGCGGGGGGTTCTTCCCAGCAGGGCGCTCTGTTGAGTTGACTCTTCTCTGAGTTTGGTTGCCAACTGAGCAGACAGCAAATTAACGACTTCTGGTGAGATTGTACAATGACAGGAAGAAAGAGGAAACTGTAGTTTTTCTGGACTAGAATACGCGTTTGGTTCTTGATTCAGTGCGTTCCATTACAGAATTGCTGAGTTGTGTCTATTCTGGCAGTTCATTGAAATAATCTTTCAGACTAAAATTGAATAGTTATGTTTTATTTGGCGGGAGGGCTCGAGCCTGGAAGGCAGCCCCTCAGATCACTCTGGGGGAATGCTCCAAGAGGTATGGGAGGAGCTAGGATAAATAGTAGCTTTACAACAAAGACCAGGTACTTCGAACAAGAAAAGGTTGCTTGTTATCTAAAGAAAGCCAGATATCTCAAGTTCAAGTATTTAGTGCTTTTCTATGTATGGGATGAAGCAAACATATGGGTCATTGAATTCATTTCTTTGGCAAGCACCTAGCTGTCTAGGGACATTATCCTGTCCTTCCTTATTCTGAGTCCACTCAGAGGGCACCACTGTGAGTGGTTGAGAGGCTGGGCTGCAGGCGTGTCCTCGCTTCGGTTTGACAGCAGCCGCTGATGACATGGTTTCAGCATTCTTTGTTTACTGACATTGTTGTAGTACTTTCATTCACATTGTAGTATTTTCATTCACAGTGCTCCCCCTTTTTCCTAAATTCGACCAATATTTTGAGAGATATTTCATGACGAATTTTGTCCCACAGTGCTAGGATGGCTCATTCCTACTTCAGGTGAAGAATTTTCTGAGCTGCCATTCAAGGTGTTAGGTTTTTTATCAGGCCCTGTTGATACTAAAAGTTCTCTGGATCGCCTGTCTTACTAGTCTCTTCTGATCCAGGAAATGTTTACCCTTCGTTGCTAATTCCTATACCTAGAATCACACTATTACTGTTATTTTATGCAGGGTTATAAATTTTATCTATTTCTTCAAGATGCTTAGCCACCATCAATGTTGTAGGCCTAGTTACGCATTGGGAAATGTAAGAGACAACAATTTTATAAAATAGACAGGATATAAGAAATACAGCTAGTAACGTTAATGAAGTCACGAGTAAGAATTTAATAGTCGAGAAGCTATATTTTTGGGTTAAAATTTTGCTTGTATTTCTGATTGAGTTTGAGTGATCTTATGAGAAATTTCATATTTATGGTCAGGGTCAGAGCAGGTATTAATTGGCCAGATGAGGTCTCTCACCTTGTAAGATCAACAGTTGCCTAAACATAACTATAATTTCTTTTTAAATAACGTTTCTGAGGGCTATCTAGTTGGAGCGCTGGAGTAAGGAAACCCACCAAGGTAACACAGAAGTACTATACATAGGTAATTTACCATAAACTTAACAATTGGAGTAGTTCATAATCAAACTTAGGAGAAATTGTCAAAGTAATTATTATACAAACTTGGTCTGGTGTCTTGGGTCAGCTTTCTACCTCAGATCTCATCTCCTACTGATCCTGGCCTGGTAGTTTTTTCTCCATTTGGGCATTGTTTTAAGGTGAGCAGTGCTCTATAGGCCAGTGCACTGCAGGGGCTGTTTCTGATAGGAAATGAATCCGAAAGTCTGTTTCCTTCAGCTTTGGTGTGTATGGTCTAGTTAAGAGTACCTGAAAAAGTGTCCTTCCGTTCAGGTTGGAGACAGTTCTTTAAGTCATGCCTGTTCCAGTGTGTATAATCCCCTGGCTGCAGGTCATGGGGCATTGGAACTTAACCCAAGGATAGATTACTGAGCTTCAGAAACAAACCTAGTGTATCCTTTTCATAATTCAATTAAACTGTACAGCAATGTGACATAACAGCAAGGAATGATTTGGGAAGTGTCTTAGTAAATATAGACCTCGATTAACAGAACTAGAATTTAATATTCACTAAAATAAAGTCTTTTTTTCTCTCTAAAGTTACACTCATTTTTCTCAAATACAGCTAAATCAAGATTAATTTCTTTACATGTAAAGTCTGATTATTTGATCATATAGGGTTTTTAAAATTGGCTGTGTTGGAAGTTTTAATACTGTGTCTCAGGGTAGAATGTTAATAAGATTTGCTAAGGCCAGGAAAGCCACGTCAAGTGCTTGTCATGGATTTCTGCCTTACAGATTTAGGTAAATTCTTTTCTCTTTAAAATCCTTAAAATAACTTGAGATTCCTATACCTGTTAGGAGATGATCTTCCTCATTTGTCTCATAGAGCCACTGGGGACCTAAGAGTTTTTAGTCTCTTGAGTGATCATATAGAGAGAAAAGATAACTGTTTCAAGTCTGCTTACATAGGTATAATTTATCAAATTTCTGTGATCATGACTAGCCTAAGAGGAAGAGATTCTTTATGAATGGGAAACAGGTTAAAACCAGTAGTATTTCAAACAAAATCAAAAACTGTAACCATATTCATCAGTTTACTCAGTCCCAAAAAACTAATCCTTTTAATCATAGTTTTCATTGCATATTAAAAATTTCTTACCCTGTTTAGTTCAGTGCTATAGTTTGAAATTTATTAGAAATCAGTAAATCTCCTTGAAGAGCAAGCATTTTCAAAATCATCAGAAGAAAACAATTAACTGTCTATGTATGACAAAAGATTTAAAAGCATGGTTAAACACCGTTACACAATAATCTATAAAGAAACCTGGTCACTATACCCAGAATTATCACTTTTAACATTTCAGATATACCAGAATTTTAGGGAGTCCATATAATTTCTACAGTATTTATATTAATAATATTTTCTCATTCAATATAACCTTAGAAGATTTATGATTCATTTGACAATACCATGATACTTAACATGGCAAATGAAACTTACTAGTTCAAAATCTCTCCTTGGGATGTTTCAGGGGCCCTCTGTAGCATCCCAAACTTAACTGGAGATTAAAAGAACTTTAATTAGAAATTGATACTTAGGGATCTTTTTAAAGATTTCAGAACACTTGGTCAGATAAACATATAGATCACTGTAAAGTAGTACTTATTCATTAACAAGAAAATACGTCAAAGGTAAAGGCAGAACAGATCAGCTAAGTGGTATAAGAAGTTTTACAATCTGTTACTGAAGGTGGATTAACATTTTAAGAAAAATTGTTCCTCTTAACAGAGAGAAAACCAAATCTATTCTTGTACCAGCTTACTTCTAAGATTCATTTACTTTGCCCAATTTGATTCTAAACTTAGCCAATTCTAACCATGTACAAAACTCTTTCTCAGGTTTCCTCTTCCACAAGCCTTCCACAGATTTCTATACTCATATTAGTGTGTCCCTTATTTTCTCTTCCATTCAGAAATAACCAGCTTCAAGAGAAATTCACTATGTTTCATTAACAAAATATAATTCCATTGTTATGTCTTCCTTTATACATTTATATTACTTTGGTAGGAAACTGAGATCATTCCCTTACTAATAGAGACTATTTCAGGGTGGCACCAACCATTTATTAATATTTCTAAACACCTTTAGTTTCACTGTAAGAGGAAGTTGAATGTTAAATAATTCATCTTTCAATCTTATTTTATCTGAAAATGGCATAGCTATTTAATAAAATCCTATCATTTAACTTAATTTAGCACAAATCTAGAATTTAAAGATACCAAACATTTACAGATTGTCTTAAGCATACATTTTAATGATATATTTTAAAAATTTACCCAAAACTCTCATCTCATTTGCATTTAATTTCCTTAAAATTTTACCACACCCCATTACTGTTATTTTTTTTTTTGACAAATCTGCAACAGATATAACAGGATCTTATTTGACTTTCATTAAACCTAGGTACAGTAAAGGTATTATACTTAATATTGATGACTTTAAAGATGTCTATATTAATTAGAACATACTTAAACTAAACAATATTAAATATTACCTTAATATTGAATATTTTCCATTTCACGTGACGCTGAAAGTGAATTTGTTCAGTTTTTATTTTAAAAATACTTAATTTTTAAGCTCTTATTTTTTACATCAATTAAGCAGAGCTCTTTGACTTTGATTTTTCTTTTTTAGCAGTAGAAATATCTCACATCTATAATGGGTACACAGGCTTATAAACAGACAAAAGCAAGAGATCTCATAGCTTAACTATTAAACTTACTTATAAGATAGGTGTAATAATAGTTGGAGTAAGCTGAATTTGCTGGCTCAAATCACTAAGGCTTACTGTTTATGAAATACACAGTTAAGATTGCTTCACAAAGTCTGAAGGACCCGTCAGAGTTCTGAGTTCTCAACTGCCAAAAGTTTCTTGGCCTTAAGTTTTATTTTGTTGAGCTAATTAGGCTCAATCCTAGGTCACTGTTTGTTGTATTTATATTTCTGATCTGCAAGACAAAGACACACGCGTCCAGGTCCCCAGAGAACTGCTGTCACCCATACCCAATTTTATCTCCTTAATTGGCATTTTAGTATCAGTGAGAAGAGCAGTAAACGAAGAATTCCATGTTTTAAAACTTTAAGGTTTACTTTATCATGTCTTCCAAAGCTTGCATAAGGCATTTAGTAAGGTCTCTTTTCCTTGAGTTATAAGTTAAACCCAGGGTAAAACATTTATTATATTTTTTATTAGCCACTGAATATTAGATTTCAGTTTTACGTTATATTGAATGGCTAATGTAACTCTACTGGTTTCCTTTACTTTGTTCAATTAATATTTTCTGAGGGACAGATATGTGCCCAGCCTTATAATACCAAGAAGTGGAGGCGTTTTTCCATTGAAATATATCTATCCCACAACATAATTAAGCAAAAGGTTTATATAAAGACCGTTTAAATATACCAATTTTACAAAATTTATCTCAATTTTATTAAATCTTATACCTTTAATTTTTATATTTATTAGGTTTAATCAATAATTCTTATTTCTAGAAGGAGTGCCAGAAGCCTTTTTTTTTTTGTGCATTGTATCTAATTTTATAGAACAGTCTCTAGGATGCCCAAGTTTCAGCCAAAGAGCTTAGGCCCTTCTCAATTTTTAATTTGATTAATTGGTCTGTTGTCCCAATCATTGTTCAAGTATTTCAGTCTATATATACATATATTTTAAACTGTGGTAAATAAAACGGACTTGTTTGAACTTTAATGTTGGGGGGCAGTAGGTGATCTCTTTGTCCCTTTTTTTTTTTTAACTTTAAATAGTGTAGTATCAAAACTTTGTATCTAAATCCAAAAATATCCAATTTATTTACCTCATTCAAAGTAACCATATAAAAATATTTATCCATTTGGGATAAGCCCTGTTCTTTTTTTTTTCAAAATTTTTACGATCCTTTTTCCAGTTATTCAAACTAATTAACATTAATTATTCTAAGTTTTTATTAGCATCTCTAGAACCATTTATCGGAAAGGAAAAACATAAATGTAGCTTTTCAAACCAGGTTTATTTTTTTAACTAAGTTCTTAGGTTAACCATTAGATATAATTTTCTACCTTTAAACTTGATTTTAATAGGTACCAATAGAACAGCTGTTTATAATGAGATCTCTTTCAACTTTCACAAATTTAAAAGTTTTTCCAAATTAAAGGATCCATCATATGGCCATCAATTTATATATATATATATATATATAAATATTTTTATATATATATATATTTTTCTATATATATAGAATATATATATGTAGTGATTGTTTTAAAATCAGTTGAAGTGGCCCTTCCACATGAGAGTGGGGTGTTGCCTAAATAAATTTCAAAGGTTTTCTCTCCAAAAGCTAAAGGCCTTTGTGGTCCAGGCTGATGCAACAAAGTTTAAGATGGTAAAATATCTGAATATTGGTACAAAGAATTGCTTAGAATCCAATATATTTGCGTGGCCACCATATGTACAAAATACTTCTACGTTTTGTATGGCAGAGTCCAAGGTTCCCTTTAAAAAAAAAGTACACATATATACACATACATACACACACTTAAAACACCCAGAGAAAGATACAACATTTAAATTTCAAGGACACAGGAAGAGAAATCCAAGTTCCCCCTAAAGGGGATTTTGTT
This sequence comes from Vicugna pacos, assembly GCF_048564905.1. Classification (NCBI taxonomy): domain Eukaryota; kingdom Metazoa; phylum Chordata; class Mammalia; order Artiodactyla; family Camelidae; genus Vicugna; species Vicugna pacos. Next base: position 26,279,141 of record NW_027328741.1, read on the forward strand.
TTTATAAGTTCAGAATTGCAAAAAATGTTTTTATCGGGCCTGGTTAGGTACATTCAGAGTGAGTTTTTATTTTTTCTAATTCCCAATTAATGTTGTAAGTTTTGTACCTATATAAACCTGGCTGGGGTAACAGTTGGAGGCTGGCAATCTGTCATTTCTTTTAATTACTTTTCTGTTATTTTTTTTTTTTTTTGAATGTTCTATTCCCCATTGTAAGGTCGGGTTCTCAGAATAAATTTGCTAGTAAGATTTCCCACAGGGACAACCCTAATGGCATGAAGTCTTTGCATATACCACTCCTGCAAGGTTCTCTGTCACCCGAGAAAGCTGTTACCAGCCAGGAGGAGGGCCTCATTTTTGGAGTTGAAATGTTCCTCATAAGAGTTTTACTTTTATCCTGAAAAATTCAATGGATGTAACCAAATTGAGGAAAACATTAGACCAGGCTCTTACCTGACCACTCAGTCCTGAACCCAGTGTCTTTCAACTTGGACCCACTCGGGATGTCTCCACTGGGTGAGTATTTTCCTCATATGTTTCCACCAACCCCACTTCGGACGTCTCCTCAAGGTGGGTTTTTCCCGTTATTGTACAACCACGGCCCACCCAGTATGTCTCCACTGGGTGGGTAATTCACCCCAGTTTCTTTCAACTGGAGGGCCATGTACCTGGATACACCGCCAGATGAAACTCAGGATCATCAGCCAGTATGTGAGATCTGAGAAACAGGAGAGACTCACCCAAATTCATCTGGACTCCCCGAGGAGGCTGATGGGCACAAAGGGCCACTGCTGTTACCAAGGCTCCAGTTACTCGGAGAGTCCAGGTGGAGAGAAGTCTGCCGTGGGTCCCTTCATGGTGTCCAAAACTGTTGACTGAAATACATGTGCAGCCTAAAAGTTAAGAGTTATGTTTTATTTGGTGGGAGGACTCGAGACGGGATGACAGCCTGTCAGATCTCTCTGAGGGACTACTCCAAATGGGTTGCGGAGGAGCTAGTATATATAGGGGCTTTACAACAAAGACCAGGTTGTTGGAACAATAAAAGATTGCTTGTTATCTAAAGAAAGCCAGGTATCTCAAGTTCAGGACTTTAGTGCTTTTCTATGTACGGGAGGAAGCAAATATTTTGGACTCACTGAATTCATACTTTAGACGAGCAACTAGCTATCTAGGACCAGTATCCTGTCCTTTCTTATTCTGAGTCTGCTCAGAGGGCACCATTGTGAGTGGCTGAGAGGCTGGGCTGAAGGCCTGTCCTCGTTGGGGGTGGTGGCAGCCGCTAATGAGTTGGTTTCAGCATTCTTTGTTTACTGACATGGTTGCAGTATTTTCATTCACATTGTGGTATTTTCGTTCACAGGCTGATTATGGATAATCTGCAAACTTGGAAAGAAACCGAGATGGAATTACTGCAGGTACCTTCTACTTTAGTAAGCCGTGTGCATGCATAAACATGGAGGAAGCATACAAAAGGATTTAGTGCTGTAGGGAAGGGTTTCTGCACATTACAGGAGAACGCAATGCAGAATTCCTTAAGTCCACCTTTCTTTTCTGTAGTGGTTTCTGAGAACAGTTTATGGTAATTAACCAACATTGACAAACGTTGGCACACATTGCATTTAAGAACTGGCCGGCTGCAAACTTGTGTATTGGACAGGTGGATTTCATAGGCAAGTGGTCAGGTGGATGGGAGAGAGATGGAGCCAAGTCCTGGGCCCAGATTCTGGTTTAAATCGTCATTTCATCAACATAGGGCCTTGGACTAGAATGTAACCTCTCTTAACCTGTTGGTGAATATGTGAAATGGGCGTGATAATATTTGTTTCTTCCTGGGATTGTTGTAAGTTCTAAAGAGTATTATAGCACACATGAAGCACTTAACACACTGGCACTTAGCAGTGTTTACTGTGTGCGGCCGCCACACTTGGCGTGTGTCAGAGCCGAAAGGCAGCATTTGTCTTTTGAGGACGCACTGGCAGCCCCTTGGCTAGGTTGTGAATTTGGTGATTTCCTTTAATCCTTTAAACTCTACGTGCCATGGGCAGTTATTTTCATGGACTGATGAGGAATCTCAGGGTAAAAACACTGTGCTATTTGTCCAAAGTCAGACCATAATTTTGGGTGCAGGGGCCTCAGTTCAGCATGGGTCCCTGGGCCTTCTGCCCTCTCCGTTCAGCACCAGAGCCAGATGTGGGTTCAGCTGTCTCCCAGCCCAGAATATCCGGCAGGCCGCAAGAAACACCTTGCCCTGCGCTGTTTGAGCAAAAACTCCGGAGGAGAGGCAGTTAGAAAAGGGATATACATAAAAACAGACGACTGCAAACTGTGATCAACTCTGAGAAGGAAAGGAACAGGCCTCGCCGTGCAGAGCTGGGGGTTTTCCTGTCGGGGCTGGTCTGGGGGCGTTCATCTCAGCTTAACAATCTCTGCTGCTGCACCAAGGCAGGAAGGCAGGGCGTTTGTGGCCAGGTAGACAGGGCCTTGTAAATCATAATCAATCCCCATTCAGCTGCAGCTGTCACGGGCAATTACCTAGTAAACACATATCGGCCATAATCATCATGCACTTTTCTTGGTAGTTTTATTGGCCCCACTTTTGAGATGAGGTAATTGAAACTGGGGAGTTTGCTGCATGCCCGTGATTTCCTTGGAAATAACCCCACTGGTCTTTCAACCTAGACTGGTGTGGCTGTCATGTCCTAGCCCTGTGAATGGCATCGTGTAGCTTCTCCGAAGCAGCCCAAATGACTGACATTGATATTCTTAATTCGTAGGAAATGGTATGTGACAATAAGAGAAAAAGGTTCTTTGAAATTGTTTTGAAAGCTAGAAAAAAATCCAATAATTCCCCAGCTGGGGGAGCGTACCCTGTGTCCCTCACCCCACTCACTTCCTGGCATCTCCTCCCTGCCAACTCCGTGTTCAGAAACCACTCTGAGCGTTTGAAGAACATTTTGCCTCATGACACTGTTGACAACGACCTGCGACCTCTCTGTTCCTGGTTAACTCTCTCTTCAAAGCCATTTTAATTTTATGCAGGCTCCTCCGCTCAGATATAAGACTAGCCTCTTTAAACTTCTTCATGCAGCTCCTTAATGAAGATCTTGGGAAGGAAACCCAGCCAAAACCTGGGAGGTATGCACAAAGTGACTGCAACCTCAGTACTTTGTGAAAGTCAGAATCAGAGGAGTGGGTGACTCAGGAAAGGCTTTTTTAAGGTAGAAAGGTGAAAGTGAAAGGACACAGGGTGTGTGAGAATGAAGCATCTCGGTTCCAGCTAGCAAGGCACCTGCGTTCAGGATGGTGTGTGGAGAGTGCAGAATTCTCACAAAGAAAGAAGTGGTGGGATGGGAGGGAGGACAGTTGGGTACTTTACTGGGGAGGGAAAAAGTGGGTTGAACATTTCCTGGTTGAACAAAAGGATTGTGACATGTTATGCTTGTATTTTGGAGAGAAGGGTTTTGTGAGGACAGGCCTAGGGGAACGCTCTCTGGCTGGGGTGTCAGCACAACAAACACAGAGAACCGGGCTGACCCCAAGTCCCCTGCTGGGGGAGAGGCTGCCCGCCAATTGGAGCCCTGTTGGCTGCTTCTGTCCCTTAGCTGGGGCCTGAGAGCTCCCTTCACAACCGAGTCTTTTTGATACAAGAAAAAAAAGTAGGGCATGAGAAGGGCTGTGTCCCAGGCTTTGATTGAGCACCTGGGATGTGCCCAACCAGATTTTGTTCCTTGGCTTCATGCAGTTAAGTATTCAAGAGCAAGCCAGTGTTGAATAAAGGTAGATTTATTCAGAGAGATACATTGAAATGCAAGAGAAACGTCACGACGTGTGGGGGTTTGATGCTCAGATTAAAAGTGTGTACACAATCCAGACTGAGTGTGGGCCTTCTCCGAAGAGGGAGAGAGAGGGGTTCCCGCGAGGTGGCGCTGTGTTGCTCATTTTCTTGGGCTTGGTGGTTTCATATGCTAATAAGTAGAAGGACCAGCCTTAGGGCAAGGGGCCTGGATTCCCAGGGAGTTAGCCATTTCCCACCCAGTGACCTTTTGTGGCTAGCCTTGCAATTGCCTTGGTGCCTGGAGCCGGGTTATTCACAATGTTACTATTACAATGGGTGTTTAATGAAGCTCAAGTTCTGCTAGAAGTTAAATCTCTTCATCCTGAGCCTCAAGGCCTATTGGGGGTTGAATCCTTCACCATTTTGATGTTAATTGCTGTGGCCTTCCTTGAATGGCTGTTCTCTGCCCCCTTCCATCCTGTCTCACTGTGATGACACAGAGAGAGCAAAGTCCGGGCCCTGCCTGTTCTCCTGCATTTAACAGTGGGAGGTGTGGGGTTGGCTTATGATGACTCTGAGTGGTGAGAAGGATGTTTCAGATTTTCCCACGTGAGACATGGGGACCTGACAGCAGCCACCGCAGATTTATGTCACGGGCATTATCGCTTGTGTTGTTGCGGAAAAAACAGACCAGCCAAGACACAAGCACCACTCGGAGGGTTGGAGTACTGAGATTTACAATGCCAGCGGGCTCAGAGCGGCTTCTGTTCCGAAGGTCTGAGCACCTCCAAGACCTGCACATGAGGTTTTATAGGCTTAATTACAAGTATGGGGCTATTAGCCAATAAGGCTCAAACAAGAAAAAGCAAGGAATCAGTACACTGAAGCTTATCAATTTGGAACAGATCACGTTACTGACAATTGTTGACCTTGGATTTATGAGTTAGCCCAGCAAAACTTAGATCAGTAAACCTACACTTATCACACTTGGATATGTGACTTAGCTTGTTAGCCCAGCTGGGCTTTTCCTTCACTGTGTCACTTATCTTTCCTATTTTTCTTCTTTTAAGTATTTAATCCAAATTTAATATCAAGGTTTTTTGGAAAAGAATTTCTCTTTCTTTTCTTTGGGGTTCTTTTGGGGTGGTAGGTAATTAGGTGTATTTATCTGTTAGTGGAGGCCCTGGGGCTTAAACCCAGGACCCCATGCACGCTAAGCACACGCTCTACCACCAGCCCCATCATCTTTTTCTTTTTGCTTTAGCTGCTATGAATCTTACAGCTGAATTTCTAGTCGGCCTATAACACTTGCCCTGACTTCATGGAATTCATTTTTATGACTTTATCTCCCCCTGGTATCATTAAAGTATTGAATCTCCATTTTCTCTTCACTCAGTTTTGCCTTTTTGTTGTTATGGTTGTTAAGCTGTGTTGAAAATATTTGATTAATTTCTCTTTTAGCAGGAGGCTCTAAGTAAATAAATATGTAAACAAACAGCACACTGAAATGGTTTTATACATTCTAATCTGTTTAGTAGTTATTTAAAAACTGAATTGGCTATTACAGTGATAACATTTTTAAAATAGTTTTTAATTTTTTATAAAGATATAGCTGATTTAATATATGATATAAGTTTCAGCTGTACAATAGATGCTCCATTTACAGTTACTGAAAAACATTGTCTGTATTCCCTGTGTTGTATGATACATCCCTCTAGCGTGTTTACATTTCATGTTGCAGTTTGTATAAGAAATTTGGGTAACGCAGAGTCTGGGACGTGGCTGGGTCTGATCCAGGTTCAAGCTCACCCTGCCTGTCAGATCTCAGGCCCTCACTTCTGTCTGCAGGGGAGCGAGTGGAGGCAGCTCTCATCAGCGCTGGCACCACCCTCTGAGTGGCAGTGACAATACTGACTGTCTGTGGACGTGCAAAATGTTGTTTCAAAGCTTTACATACATTTCTGCATTTAACAATTAAAGCCCTCCTGTGAGGAAGTGTTTTAGGTTTTTAATGAATAATACATTTTATTTTGATATTGATAGAATCCAAACCTACGGAAAATTTACAGGAGTAGTACAATAAACGCTTAGATACTGTTCACCTTAAAGGGCACTATTTGGCCTTTTGTGTCTGGCTTGTTTTAGTATAAAGTTTCAAGGTTCATCCATATTGCAGCCTGAATCAGTACTTTACTCTTTGTGTTTGATAATATCCTTTTTCTTTGTTTTCGTTTTTGGTCTATTTAAAAATGTTTTCATTGAAGTCTAGCCAGTTTATAATGTTGTGTCAGTTTCTTGTGTACAGCATAACACTTCAGTTAAATAGGAATATTCGTGTAATCATTTTCATATTCTTTTTGAACATAAGTTACTACAAGATATTAAATATATTCTCCTGTGCTATACAGTGTAATCTTGCTGTTTATTCTATACATACTCACTATCTGCATATCTTGAACTCCCAATTTATTCCTTCCCACACCCTCTCCCCTCTGGTAACCCTAGTTTGGTTCCTGTGTCTCTGTGTCTGTTTCTGTCCTGTAGATAAGTTTATCTTTTTGTTTCTTTGGGGTTTTTTTGTTTTTTTTTTTTTTAGATTCCACATGTGAGCGATCTCATATGGTAATTTTCTTTCTCTTTCTGGCTTACTTCACTTAGAATGACATTCTCCAGGTCCATTCTTGTTGCTGCAAATGGCATTATTTTATTATTATTTTATGGGTGAATAGTAGTCTATTGGACAAATATACTGCAACCTCTTTATCCAGTCATCTGTCACTGGACATTTAGGTTGTTTCCATGTCTGGCTATTGTAAACAGTGCTGCTGTGAACATTGGGGTGAAGTTGTCTTTTTGAATTACAGATTCTTTTGGATATATACCCAGGAGTGGGATTGCTGGGTTATATGGGAGGTCAAATTTTTGTCTTTTGAGGAACCTCTATACAGTTTTCCACAATGGCTCCACCAAACTGCATTCCCACCACAGTGTAGGAGTGTTCCCAATTCTCCGCAGCCTCTCCAGTATTTATTGTCTGTGAACTTCGGAATGATGGCTATTCTGACTGGTGAGAGTTGGTACTTGATTGCACTTTTGTTTTGCATTTCGCTGATAATGATATTGAACATTTTTTCATGTGCCTATTGGCCATTTGTATGTCTCATTGGAGAAATGTTTCTTTAGGACTTCTGACCATTTTTGAATTGAATTGTTTGTTTTTCTTTCTTATTAAGTATAAAAGCTATTTACATATTCTGGAAATTAAGCCCTTGTCAGTTTCATTTATTGCAACTATTTTCTCCCATTCCATAGGTTGTCTTTTAGTTTTGCTTACTGTTTCCTTAGCTGTGCAAAAGCTTGTAAGTTTAATTAGATCCCACTTGTATATTTTTGCTTGTATTTCTATTGCTTGAGTAGACTGCTCTAGGAAAACATTGCTGAGATATATGTCACATGTTTGCCTATGTTTTCTTCTAAAAGGTTTATAGTCTCTTGTCTACATGTTTAAGTCTTTATCCATTTTGAATTCATATTTGTGTATGCTGTGAGGGAGTAGTCTAACTTCATTGATTTACATGCAGCTGTTCAGTTTTCCCTACACCATTTGCTGAAGAGGCTGCCTTTACTCCATAGTAAGTTCTCACCTCCTTTGTCAAAGATTCAATGACCAAAACTTTGTCGGACTATTCTTGGTAATTTTGTTTATCCGTTCATTGATGGATGGATATTGTTAGTAACTTTGGCTACTCTGAATGATACTGCTATGAATATTGATGTGAAAGATTTTGCGAGAATATGTTTTCATTCTGTTGGCTGTACAGTTGGCCCGCCACTTCTGTAGTTTCCTCTTCATGGATCGAGATGGCTGATTGTAAAGGGACTCGAACATCCTTGGATTATGGTATCCAGGGTGGGGTGTTCCTGAAAGCAACCCCCCGAGGATACTGAGGGATGACTCTATATGTAGGAGTGGAATTGCTGAGCCATATGACTCTAATCTTTTGAGGAAACACCAGGCTTTTCCAAAGAAGCTGCACCATTGCCGCTTTCCAACGGCTGTGTATTGAGGGTTCCCATTTCTCTGCCTCCTGACCGACACTTGTTATTGTCCAAGATTTGATTATAACCATCCTAGTGAGTGTAAAATGAGATCTCATTTTGATTTAGATTTCGCTATTGATGCTGAGCATCTTTTCATATGCTTATTGGCCAATTGTGTATCTATTTAAATCCTTGGCAAATTTAAAAATTGGGTCGATTTTCTTTGTATTGCTCAGTTGTAAGCATTTGTTTTATATCCCTGATACTAGCCTATTATTAGATATATGCTTTGCAAAATTTTTCTCCTATTCTGCAGACTGTCGTTTCACTGTAATTTTTTTAAACACTAAAACAATTTCTTTATAGGGGAGGTAATTAGATTTTTTTTGTTCTTATTTTTGTCTAGAACGCACTCTATCACTTGAGCTACCCCCTTCCTCTTTCATTTCACTTTCTTGATTATGTCCTTTGTAACAAATGGTTTTAATTTTGATGAAGTCAATTTTATCTGCTTTTTTTTTTTAATTACTTGTGCCCTTGGTATTGTATCCAGGAAGCCATAGCCTATACTACGACCAAAAAGATTTATACTAAGTCTTCTTTTAGAAAATTTATACATTTAGTTTTTACGTTTCTGTCTGTGATCCATTTTGAATTAATATTTATTTGTTATATAAAATACAGGGGTCCAGATTCCAGATTCATTCTTTTGCCTGCAGATACTCAGGTGTATCTGCACCAATTGTTGAATAGACTATTCTTTCAATGGAGTGTTGTTGGCAAATTTGTGGAAAACTGACTGTAAATGTAAGTTTTCCCCCTGGATTTTTTATTGAGTCTCATTGATTTATGCATCCAAACTTATGCCAGTACCATAATGACTTGAGTACTATAGATTTGTAGTAACCTTTGAGTGAGTCCTCCAACTTTGCTCTTCTTTTTCAAGACAGTTTTGGCTGACCTGGGGGCCTTGCATTTCCATATGAATTTTGGGATCAATTTTTCAATTTTTAGAAAGAAGTCAGCTGGAATTTTGATAGAGATTCCATTAAATTTGTAGATCACTTTGGGGAGTCTTAACATTTTTGACAATATCGTCTACCATTCCATGAACATGGGATGCCTTCCATATATGTAGATCTTTTAAATAATTTTTGGTGATACTTCAAAATTTTCAATGTACAAATCTTGTAAAATTTTGTTAAATGTATCTCTCATTTTATTTTTAATGCTGTTGTAAATGGAAAGGCTGAGCTTCCTAAGGGTGGGACTATATATCAATTTATTTATTTCTAGGATTCCTACACAGAAAATACCCTAGGTTTGTATTTGCTACATAAATCTATCCACAATTCTTCCTATCCCTGTGTTATAAGAAACCAAGACCTAGGTTAAGCTGCCTGAACACCTATGTGGAAGTGAGAAATGAGACCCTTGGGTGGGGCTATGTGCAGATGATACTGAGGTTATTCAGGATGGTTCATCTTAATTACTTTTAATTAATCCTTTCAGTGTATTTAGTCAGATACATTTAGAACATGCCCTTTTGATGTGTGGAGGATCTAAGAGTAAAATTTTCAAATAAATTCTAGTGAGAGTGTTGTACTTGAAACCTAATTTGCATCAATCTTTGAAGATTTATGTTTCAGGAGATTTGACTAAAGAACACCTATCTTTATTCTATAACGAGGACTAAATGCTCAAGCAACATGTAAGAGTTTGAGCAAACTGCCCCCACCCCGTAGTGCTGGTTGGCTGCACCTGTAAATGGAGTCAGCGTTTACCTCTCCCAGTACGCTTATGCTGATCTGCTCAAAGCGGTTCGCCCAACAGTTTGTTGGTGGTCTTATGGACAAAGCCATAAAGCATTGATTGAAGGTTGCTAGAACGGAATCTATTTTTATTAATATTAAGAAAGCACATATTGAGTGCTTACTGTATGTTGGGAATTGTCCCGCAGCCTCACATGAAAATTATTTCTCTTAAAACCTCTCATAGTTCCTTGTTATTTGCACTTTACAAATAAGGAGACTGAGGATTAAGTCTTCTCTCTTTTGTGGGGAGCTCATTATCAATGATGGAAAGTTGTAAAGAAAAAGATGTTGATTCATCCTGAGAAAACATTTTTCTGAGAGTCAGCATTGAAGAGGGTGACCACTGAAGAGGGTGATCATTGTTTGAATGAGACGAGCCCCGGGTTGAACGGAATCAGCATCCCTGTCTGCACACGGCACATGTAGAACTACGTGGTGGGTGAGGTGGCGTGGCTGAGCAGGGAACGCGGATGCCGGGCCATTGGGCTATGCTCAGGCCCAGTGGGGCATTCTCCTAAGGGCAGTGGACCGTCATTGACAGATTTTATGTAGGGAAGTGGGGTGCTCTCGTAGGTCACTTTTGTCTTGTAGAATGCTTAGAAACATTTAGAAGGCTCGGCAGGAGATGATGTGATGAGTCAGAGTACGGTGGCTGCGAGGTGTAGCAGTGTTCAGTTTTCAAGTGATTTTCAGTCCCAGGTTTGTGGCTCAGTAGCCGTGACACTTTGGATGACTCACTCAAGGAAGTGAAACAATTTACCTAATCAATTGAAGCAATGATGTACAGACTTCCCAGGACTGCTGTGGAAATCCAGTGAGATAACGTGTGCACAGTGTGCAGTGTGATCCGCAGCACAGAGTCAGTGCTGAGTGAGTGCCAGTGAGTACCTGGTAGGTCAGGTGTGGGTGGTGGGACTTGGTGACTGAGGATATCTGGGCCCTGAAAGAGGGGTCCAGTCACATCTGTGAGTGATGGGCCTGAGCTGGGAGAGGCAGGGAGATCTTGCCCCCAGACCAGGGGCCCTGGGCAGGACGGCTATTGGAGGAGAACCGTGAAGTCAGTTCTTTACAGGTGGAGTTGGAGGTACCCTTGAGATATGTAAGTGCAGTGTCACGAGCTCACAGAGGAGGTCTGGGCCCGGGCTGTGCATTTTCCTATAATCTCAATCCCTGAGGACGCCCAGGTATTGATCACTGAGCATGAAGTCATACTTGACAGGACAAGTGAATAGTAGTGTCATCTCTGTCATCAAAGCTCATGTCTCTTTATTCATCACTCACTTTGCTAATTGGGAACTTACAGAGCTCACTTCACCGCCCTTCCCTGGGCTCAGGCTCCACAGAAAAGAGCTGGTGATTCTCCCTCTTTTCCAGAAGAGGACACATTTAGCTGGTAGACTTCTATACCTCGCCAGACTTAGAATTTTAGTTTGTTGGTTTAATTCTATTTTCTGTTGGCCATCTCCTGACAGGAGAGACGTTTTACCTCATGGTCAGGTTTCAATTAGCTGTTACTGAGAATTGCTGATCTGATCCATAGTGTATGTATTCTATTAACTTTGTAGATTACTTATCATTTTTCTGTCTTTGCCCTTTAATTTTGTTTGCCCCTTCAATGTTCTATCCTATTTGCGGCCTTAATTTATTTTTTAATTAAAAAATGTCTGTTAGCAGTTAAGAAAAGAAAAGCAAAGAAAAGATGCACATGATAGCTAAATTTAGAAAATATCTAGTATTTTTTCTGTCTCGGCGATGGAGGGTTCTAAAAACTCGTGAAAACCTTCATTACATAAGTTCCTTAAAATGCAGATTAAGAAATAAAACCTTCCTTCTTCATCTTTCAAGCTGCAAGGCTAATTGTCAAGAAAATGAGGGGAAATCCTCAGAAGCAAAGACAAACCAGAAAGTAGGGATTCTGGGAGATATGTGTGCCTTAGAAGCCCTGGGGTGCAGGTTGGCTCCTGAACTGAGATTCAGTTGCCCTGGCAGGAGGGCAGGAGGTGAGCCCGAGGCCTCTCACACTGGGTGTTGGATGGCTGTTCTTATGTAAGGCCAAGTACATCCTGAGAATCCTGCTTTACAAAATGGTGAATTTGAAATAAAAGAAAAAATACATTCCTCAAGGCAAGGAAATAAGGAAAGTCAATTTTTTTCGAAGAGGGAAAAAATAACATATAAAAATTAAGGATTTAGTTTAAAGCTGTTATGGCATGAGAGTGACCACAAACTCCTGGTAGAAAATCTCAGCTCCTCCCGGAAAGAGAAGTTGTGTTTTGAAGATTCAGTGGACAGCCATTCCGAAAAAGGCCTCCAGAGTCTTCTATATCAAGATACTGGACCCAAATACCTCCCTTCCATGGTGTCACTTAAATAACCAGAAAGGTTTTAAAGGAAAGAAGCAATAATCATAGTTCTATTTATTGACATTATTATATGCTAGGAATTCAGAGGTGACTTTGGAGTTGTCTCCTCTTTTATGGACCTTACTTTCTATTTGACATAGTTGGGGAACTTGGTGGAGGGTGTTGTTGGTCTGTTGCAATTAGCCAGGAGAGGAGATTATGAAAGCAGTGAAGGGTGGGTGATGTTTTTAGCTGAGGACAGTCCTGTTCAGTTGGCTTGTAATTGCAGGCTCGTTGAGCTGTCACTGGAGGGAATTGATCTTATGGAAGATGGACTTAACTCAGGCCTCTTCAGAATGGACAAGTGAACCTGGAGAAAGACAGTCAAATCTGTGCAGACATTAAAGTCCACGTGAACGTGCTGTATCCCTGAGCCAAAGATAGGACAAGTAGGCAGCACTTCTTGAGGACAGAGGAGTGGCTTTTAAGGTTCTCCAAGAATGAATCCCAGGGAACCGTGATGGCCAGTTGTCAAACTGTGACTTTGCTCTTTGGACGGTGTACCAACCAAGGGTATTGGCCTTTTATATGTTTTCATTTCTCTTTAATACATGTCAGGTGATGAGGACGTGGGCATAAACGTTTGATATCTTGTCGAGGTGAGTCTTGGTACCTGCCTAGATGCGCGGGCACAGCTACTGGTGCATCATACATCTTGCCGCCCATCCCTCTCCCAGGCTCCGTGATCACGGCAGAGTGGTTCCTTATTGAGCTGTCCGTCTCCTCTGTGACATCGTAACCAAACAAAAGGCTGGAGCGTATTAGCTTGGCTTTGCTCTTTTCCATCCTTCTCTTCGAATGATGATGACTGGTAGTGGACCCAGTTACGTTTGCAGATGACTTACAAGTAGGGCTGTCAGTACAAACCTTGTAATCCCCCCTGTGTGATCTAGAGAAGAAAGTTACATTCTTTCCAAATTGTTTTGATGCACTTATGTGGGAAAATGATGTACGTTTGAATGTGTATTTCCTCTCTGAATCATCATGGCTAGAGATGAATATTTGTAGACATGGAATGAGTTTTCTGTATTTGAACTGTATGGTCCCCTAAATTCTCCCCAGCTTTTTAAAGTCATCACTGGAGTGTTACCGCCAGAGTGACCCAAATCATCCACCACTGCCTGCTCTTCCGACACTGTGAGTTTCCAAGTTGGAGAAGGCTGCTGGCTGGTAAGGCATTCTCTGGCACATCACTGGTTGGGTGATGTGAGCTTAGAACACAAGACTTGGCAGACAGTAACTAACCACGATCACGTCCATTTCTGGAACACTCATGGAGGATTTTACACCTATGCTAGTGGAATACGTTAGTTCATTTAGTTTTCCCAACAGTCATTATTAGACTTTATCACCTGTATTAAAAAGGAAACTGTCAAAGCGAGTGACGTGCAGACTTTGGACTGGAACACGGGTCTTTCTGATCCCTGTCTCTGTTCCCTCCCCGGCCTATCCTTCCAAATGGCCTGGAGACTCTTCCTCAGTCTTGAGTTTCCCGCTGATGTTAACACTCTCTTTGTTTCTGGAGAGGAAAGCAAGTCTAAACTTCCTTTCCAGTTGGAAATGGAACGAAGAGTTAGCGTTGGAAGCCGGGAGAGTCTGTCCTGTGAAGAAGCGCTCTCCGAGCCACTTCCACTGGGACGTCACGTCCCTGTCTGGGCCCCTTGCTCAGCCTGTGCACAGGTGACAGCACAGATGTGCTGAGCAGTCCTCTCAGACAGAGCAGTGGGTTGGAAATGAGTTTGGGGATTTGGTTTCATTAGATAGCTTCCTGAGGGTCTTGGCCTGGCACTTTGATTGGGAGCATTCCCTGTCCCACAGCCTCGTGCTCTGGGCCCGTGTAGACCTGACGTGGCCTCAGCCTGGGGCTCAGGGCCCGTGGTGATGAGTAGCATTTTAGTCCATGGTCTGCCAGAGGCTCTGACAATTCTGGGCTGTGGGACATTGTCCAGGATGATAATAATTCCTCCCTGAGTTTCAGATTCCTTGCCTGTGAGCCGGGGTAGTAATAGTTTCTGAGATGATTATAATGATTCAGTAACGGGCGCAGCGTGTGCTGGCAGGTAGCTGGTGCTTAAGGAGAAGAAGTCGCAGTCACACTGTCAACTTCTCACTGTGCGCTCTGTGCTTTGAGAGGTTGTGTGTTTGGTGAAAGTCCCGCCCAAACCCTAGGGTCTAGATGAATTGTTGTTCCTTTTCTTTCCTTTCCTTTTCCTCTTTCCCTTCTCGGTGTCCCATGTTTAGGTAGCAGATTCCTCTATTTCAGGGAATACGGGCCTTTCTAGTAAAAGGACAGGCGAAACGCGGAGAGGTGGGACACGGAGGGGGTCTGGAGCGTCTGCACAGCGCTGCTTCCCTGCGTTTCTGCATCCGGTCCCATCAGTGCACTAAGTCAGCCTTCCTCTTCCTTCCTGTGTCATCGGGTCTCTGTTTTAAGGGAAAATATATTTACGGGCTTTTTTCACTTACGTGTTTCATTCAGATGCTTGTTGCTTTTCTCCCTGTGCTTCAGCGTTCCGAGGAGAGAATTCAGCCGTGCAGCATCCTCTCCGAGCTCTATGAGTCGATCGGCTTCCACTGCAAGTCCGCCTCCTTCAAGCGGGTGGCCCCCGTGAGCGCGCGGCCCCCGGCATCCCAGAGCCTGGCGGGAAGGCCTGCTACCGACTCCTTCTGCAGACGCTTCCTGGCTACAGTCTGTCGCTGGACCTGCAGGACTTCAGCAAAGGTGTTGGAACTAAAATATTGCTCCAGTCCCATTAACCATGCCTGGTTTGGGCCCTGCTGTCCTGTCTCATCCGGGTGAATTTTGATTCGTTTAGAACAGGGCTCAGCAGACTTTTTCTGTCAAGGGCTTGGGAGTAAATATTTCAGGGTCTGCAAACCTCCTGATCTCTGGTGCAGCTGCTCAGCTCTGCTGTTCAGACGCCAGAGCAGCCGGACAGTCCACACACCCACAGAGCTTTATTAACAGCAGTGGCTGGGGCTGGATAGGGTGTATGAACTGTAGTTTGTCCCCACAGCCTCCTCACTATTGACACCTGCACCAGAGCGTGCATTTGTGACAATGGTTGAACCTACACTGACACGTCATCATCACCCAGAGCCCATACTTGATACTCGGAGTTACACTTGGTGGTGCGCACTCTGTGGGTTTGGACAGATGTGCAATGACATGTATCCACCATCACAGCATCATACAGAGTCGTCTGTCTTAGTGACCTTAAAATGCTCCGTGCTGCACCTCATTCATTGCTCCTTCCCCTCTAGCCTCTGACAGCCACTGATCTTTTAGTCTCTGTGGTTTTCCCTTTCCCAGAACACCATACAGTTGCAATCAGACATTTGCAGAACATTCCCAGATTGGCTTCTTTCACTTAGTAATATGCATATAAGGTTCCTCCGTGTCTTTCCATGCCTTGATAACTCATTTCATTTTAGCACCCAATAATAGTCCATTTTCTGCATGGACCACAGTTTATCCATTCACCTACTGAAGAACAGCTTAGTTGCTTCTGAGTTCTGGTGATTATGAATAAAGCTGCTATTTACATCTGTATGCAGATTTGTGTGTGGACATAAGTTTCCATATTGTCGAGTAAACACCAAGGAGCACAGTTGCCGGATCATATGTTAGGAGTACGTTTAATTTTGTAAAAAATTGCCAGACCGTCTTCCAAAGTGTCTGGGATATTTTACATTCTCACCAACAATGTATGAGAATTCCTGTTGCTCCACAGCCTCACCAGCATTTGGTGCTGTCAGTGTTCTGCGTTTTGGCAGTTCTGACAGGTGTGCAGTGATACCTCGCTGTTTCAGTCTGTATCCCCTTGATGACAGATGCTGTGGAGCATCTTTCCATAGACTTCTTTGGCATCTAGATTTCTTTGATGAGGTGTGTGTTCAGGCATTTTGGTCATTTTTTAATCAGGTTATTCATCCTTCTTGTTGAGTTTAAAGAAATTTTGTATATTCTGGAGGTCAGCCCTTTATCAGTGTGTCCCTGCCCTTCACCTGTAGCACCGGATTTGTCCTTTGGGTCTCAGTGGAGAGTCAGCTCTTCATAGGTTCCCTGTCTTCCCTCAGCCTATATACTGTCCTTTTCACTTTCATTGACTCATTTTGTTCTTTTTAAATAGCATTTCCCATAATTTGTAAGTATATTAAAAAAAGGGCAATGATTGAACACCACCTCCCCCACCAGGCTGTGTGCCCTGTGAGAGCAGAAGCCCTGTCCCCACTCACCGTTTCCCATGACAGCACAAGGCACATGTCCATGTAAAAGTGTGTAACGTGGGGCCAAACCTGATGAGCAGCTATAACGACATGTGTTGGCTGCCATTTTTTGAGTAGACTTTGTTTCTGATTTTAATTATTAAATCACATGAATGAAACTTGTTCGTTTTGAAAAATAAAACAACAAAGCTCACCTCCATGTGATTGCTACTTTCTACTTCGCCTTCTGAACCAGGAGGGGATGTTCACCATCATTTTGTGGAGGAGGTTGGGGAGGTAAAGTAAGAGAGTGAGATCAAATAAAGTAAAAATGATAACTATCAGTTGGCTTTATTTTCACTAAGACATAAAAGTTACTTTAAACCCTATCTCAGCTGTTGTTCTGTTGTTTTATACATTTCTCATAGAATTAAATGAAAGCCCATTAAACCCTGAAATGAAAATTGTGTGCTCAGGTCCTGAAAAGTGTTTATGTCTATTTCTTTAAATGCAAATTTTCCCTGCTGGTTACAGAAAGTCGAGGCGGGAACACAGCAATGCACTGTGTGTGTCTGCCAGCTTCTCGGGCTGCTCGCTGTCATTTTCATTTTCTTGTGTTGCAGTTTATGACGGTTTTCCATGAGATATATTGCTCAGCCTTTTCCTGAATGAAGGATTGAATTTTCCACAGAAAATCTTATGAAAGAGAGTGACAAGGCACATGGGTTTCCCAAAAAGGAATAGTTGATGTAATACACTCTCACTATGGTGAACTTTTTTATTACAAGCCAGTTGAAAATTTTATCACTAGGTAATATGCCACAAATCTGTCTTAAGAATAAAAAGATTCAAATTTTATAGAAGAAGCAGTTTGAATCAAGTAGAAATTATGATTTGTACACTATTTGTTGGTAGAATTTATACTCAGTCTTATTATAATTGCCTGTGGTAGGAACTGGATCATTATTTATTTATTAAAAATAAAATCCACTAGGTGCTATTTGCTCCATTCTTGATGCGGCAGTGCTGAGATTAGTGAAGTTCGGCCATTTAGGATTCTTAGCTAGGTTTTCCGGACATTGATTTTAGCCTCTTTATCTTTTCTGCAATCTCTTCTTTTGTGTCGGCCTTTGGTCTTTTGACAATGTGGAAATACTGCACGGATCTGCCTTTCCCTTTTTTCCTGTCTTTGTGGGAAAAGATTTCTGTAAGACAGACTACTTGGATATTAAGGATTTTGTGTGGGGTAAGTTTGGTCAGTTCCAAGGATTTCAATTAATAAGTATTAATACTTGCTATTCTGCTAATGACAGTAAAATTATAAACTAACTTAAGTATACATCAGTAAGTATAGTAGAGTAAGCCCATCACCCAGATTAAGGAATTCACAAACTTTTCCATATTTCCTTTATTCAGACCTTTGTTCTTTTATTTGTCCTTTGTTGAGGTATTTGACAGCAAATCCAAGAAGACATGTCATTTTACCCTATGTACTCAGGTAGGCATGTCTGAAAAATGAGGGCCTTTTCTTTAATCAGGTTTTTCCATTTGACCGATGTGCTCGTTAAGTACCAGCTGTATCAGGCATCTCACTAGGCATTAGGGATCCTTGAGGCAATGAGACAGTCCTGGCTCCCAAGGAAGTTTAAGGGCTGATGGAAGACACCAACACAGGAGCTTGGGTGCCTCACTTAAGGTCCCTGCTGGATGACACCATTTGGACAAATTTGTGCACAATACAGTAGGATTCATAGAAGGGACTGGTCAGACTTGTAGGGCAGGCCATGAGAGAGGCAGTCAGCAGGGCTACAAGAGGTGGAATCATTTGATAAAAATCTGAAATCCTTACTGCCAACCTTTCTACCAAGCCCCCAGGGCCCATCACACACCACCCTGTGTTGTAACTGTTTTTGATTCCAGTTACCACATCTCTTTCAGGAAGGATTTTAAGGTAGAAAATATTTAAAATCCATAATTGTTGCCAGAAGGGACATAGAACAAGGAACATGTAAACAACAGAAATGTCCATCAGCACATGACTGGATAAAGAGGAGCTGATACGTATATACAATGGAATACTACTCAGCCATAAAAGATGCCATTTGCAGCAACATGGATGGCCCTGAAGACCATCATTCTAAGTGAACTGGGGTTGAAAGAGAAAGAAAAATGCCATATGACTTCATTTATGGGGAATCTAAAATTAATAGCAATAATAAGACCACAAATGAACTAAATATTTTGATTTCTTTATTATATGTAAGCACATCAGACTGTCCTTTGTGATTGGATTACCATATTCTGTTTATTATTCTTTTGTAAATATCCTTATTCCTCTGGTAACTGTAATTTTAAAAATCTAAATTTCTAATCTGTTCTTAGAAAGAGTAATTAGTACATATATGTAAACTAAAAAATGCAGTATACTCTATACATGTATTTACATGTAATATGTGTATGTGAAGTTGAACTGTAATAATTCTACCTAATAAAACTGAAAAAGGAAAAAAACAAAAAATTTATTTAAAAAATCACCCCTCTTTAGATATTAAACCTTACATTTCTGAGATTCTGTGAAAGACAGCATGGAAGTAGGTTTTTAAGATTTTCTCCTTGCTCCTCAGTGAGCAGCCTGGGCTGCACAGCTTGGCTGCCACAGTCACCCAGGACTTGCCTGCTTGCTCCTCACTTGTTAGGAGGAAGTTTAGCTGCTTCAGGAATATTTATGCTCTTAGAAGTTGCTGAAAACCCCACAGAGCTTCTGTTTACATGGAGAGTGTCTGTCAACAATATACCCCATTTTAGAAATTAGAACAGAAAATTTAAACCCGAGAACTGACAAGCATTCGCTGTCCCAGCACATGGTCAAAGCAGTGTTGCCACGGTGGCGTGTGTTGGTTCTAGGAAAAATGCACCGTACACTCAAGAATGAGGGTGAAACCACAGATCTCATCTCAGCAATGCTATGAAGAGGTGGGACCCAAAGAACCTAAAACAGTGCTGAAGTCCCCAGATGTCCCAGAACACACAGAGCCATGGGACCATGAATCCAGTGTCTCGTGGATCATCAGCCGTGGAGACCGCGTCCTGGGTCAGGAGGAGCAGAAGTAGGGATAGCAGGCACACAGTCCTATTACACAAAGCTTTAAAGGTGTTGAATTGACTAAAAGAGTGGCAAAGATTTGCATTTAGAATACTACATTTCCTCTCCTGGAGACGTTAGAAGGATAACACTGATTAACAGAGGATGATTGTAATGGATTAACTATGTTACTGATGACATGAGCTGCTCACACTAACCCTGCACTCAGTGTAGACTAAGCCTTTTATGTACACACTTCATTAGGTCTGTACACCCCTGCAAGGTGACATTAAGCACTCATACAACCATGAAACCAGTGACTATAATACAGTCACAAGACTTCCTCTCCAGCATGAGGTAGCAAAACCACCAAGGATTTTCAATGACAAAAGCCAAAATCACATATATTTGGGAAAGAAAGCAAACAAAACACTGAAGAACAATAAACCAAAAGAGCAGATGGAATGGAAACTTTTATTGAAGAAAGCAATGATTGATTCAATTAAAACAGGTAATGTCCCTGGTATAATTGAACCATCAATCCAAATTTTTGGAAGAGTGGGTTGTGAAATTACTATCTCACTTAATATTGGAATTCCTAGTTGGACCAATTTGATATGCATCACTGGTGCGAAGTTAGCTATTTAGGTAAATAACAATATTCATATTTTGTAAGTTAACAGGAATCATAACACAGGACTCCAGATTTAGGGAGAGAATGCAAACAACTACTATCATACTCCATCCAGTAAGGACACATGTCCCTGTGTCCCCAAAGCAATGAGAATTTGCACACAGAAAACAGTTCTCCAGTTGTGACAAGTACGAGACCGTGAGCCATGAATTACGAGAACAAGCAACTGTTTAAATGCCATGGGCAAATTTTTTATCATCTTGAAAACATCACTGATGCACTAAGTAAGAAAAAGAATTGTTTTACTAACAAATCTAACTGACACAGAGGTTTTTCCAAGTGAGAAGGTAATTCCAAAAAGTGCAGTAAAATGAGTTAACATGATCTGTGCAGTGACGGAGCTGATATTAGACTGACCAGCATCACGATTTCTGGTTTTGCACTTGCTCTCTGC
Source organism: Vicugna pacos (assembly GCF_048564905.1). Lineage (NCBI taxonomy): Eukaryota > Metazoa > Chordata > Mammalia > Artiodactyla > Camelidae > Vicugna > Vicugna pacos. The sequence continues at coordinate 26,299,555 of NW_027328741.1, forward strand.
TCATCACCTCTGACACAAGAATGATTCATATGATTTTTTTCTTTAGGGAAAAAACAGATAAATAAAATCTAACTAGAAGATGTGGTATTGGAAAGCAGTAATGAAGTTGTCTAACCTAATAATGCATCCAGTGTAATGTAGCACTAATTCGGGCACTAGAATTTTTTAAATCATGATTTATTTTATATCTTATTTCTATTTTAAAGGAGGCACTTAAATTTTCCTACTTTATTCAACATATCTTGTGGGGGTTGTGATATACACTGGTATGGCAGTTTTCAGAGACTTAAAATCACCTCTGTGGTTGTGGTCAGGAAAGGCAAGGCTCCCTCAGACCTGCGATGGAGAAGGAATCCCCGGAATCGGCCTCTGGGCAGCTTCCGAACTGCATGTGCTTGCACTTGGCACAGGACACCATCAGCAAGTGTAACTGTGACAAGGAGATTTCCCCGAGGATCTGGGAGGTGCTCTAACATTGTGAAGCCACTTGTTTCCCAGTTAGGTAAGGCTTGGAAAAATAGTTTATTAGAAGTGACTCTCTTTGTATGTGCCTTTTGTCCTGAGAGGTCACTAATTAGCATAAATATAAAATACCCCATAATATAAGAATTGAGGTACCGCATCTTTCCATCTACCTGTCTATTTGTTTATCATATTTATACTTAGGTTACACTTTGTATGATGTTCAATTCCGGGCACCAAAAAAGAAAGGTTACAAAATATTTCTTATAAAAAGCGGGAATGGGTCTAAGGGTTAAACACCACTACTGCTAACAATAAAAGCCAGATAATACTTTTAATCTCAAATGCATCAGACCTTCCCGAATTCCTCCCTTAAGTTCACTGTTACAACAGTAATGGAATCTCTTTCCTTCCAAGACTCAAGCCTGATCGCCACCCACCCAGATATCTGTCTGTGGTTCCCTACTTGTCCTCGAGGCCCCCAAACACACCTTACGGGTTGAAATTTCTTCAGTGTTCCTACTGTAGGGGAAACCTTGACGTCCCAGGCACTGTCCAAGAGTCACACCTACCTGCAAAAATCAAAGTCATGTGACTGAAACGAGACAACCCAGGTTGTGTGATAGGGCTGAAAGCCCACCATAAACAGGTTTGGGGGCCTAACCCAAACCTTCCGGCTCGTCTCATGAAGAAGGACAGGGAGGCCCAATTAGCCACGAGACTGGGGGGCTTCATTACTCCATGAATAAAGGATTTGTGCCAGTGCCACCTTTAGACAGGGAACCCCAGAACCGAGACTTGGAAGCATCCTGTCCCCTCCCCCCTGAACAAATATCCTCTCAAGACACATAGTGAGAGTTGGGAGCCCCGGTGAACTCTGGAATAAGATGCAATCTGAAAGACTGCTGGTAACAAATGGTGTGGGGCTCGGACAGCCCCCAGGGCCACCAGCCCTTGTGGTATCACTGATGCCCACATTTCCATCAACAACAGTTTCTTCAGGACATTTATGCACATATAACCATCACACAAAAATGATTGCTTAGACATATTATAAGAGAAATAACATTATGAGAATGCCAAATTCATGACAAGTCTGAGTCAAGACCCCAGAGTGTTTACTGGATGAGATCTCACGTGTGTGCCACAGTGAGCTTTAAACCCTTAGGACACAGTCTTGAAACAGTAGGCATTTTCTTTCTTTCCTCCAAGTTGGCTTTGCTGGAGAACTCTGTAGACACAGGAAGACTCTGGATCCCACCTCTACTACTTACACAAAGGGCTCATCACGTGGAGAGGGATCAGCGCTGCTGCGACCGGCTCCAATGTGAGCACTCCCGTGCCCAGTTGCCCGAGGAGCAGAGCTCCCACCACAGGAGCAGACACCCCCAGGAGCAGAGCTCCCCCCACGGGCACTGCAGTGCCTGCAAGAATCAGCTGTCTGATGAGTGAGCCTGGGGCGGGCAAGACAGGAAGCAAGCACCGCTCCCTCAAGCTCTGCAGGTGATCTCTGTGTCATCTTGAATAAATACAGTCAGCATTAAAGATGTTTGACAAGAGGGTAAAGGGTAAGGCCTCCCCAAATCTCCACGCATTCTTTTAGTGGGAGTCCTGTTAGAACACATGGTGACAAGAGACGCTGGCTTTACATGCGCACGTTGCCCTCAGGGCTGCACGGGAGGCCATGGTGCTGCCTCTGCACCACTTCCTGCCCTCGTCCCCCAGACCTCACAGGGGCTGCTGACTCGTTTCTCTGACTTTCTCTCCATGGTTGTGCTGCTCTTCCAGCATTTAAGAGCTCATAAAATCCTCACCAGAAAAGCTTTAATAATGAACCCAAGTCAAACGAAATCAACCAAAGAGACACACTGCCTTCTTCATTACTTTATATTTTAGGAAGTTATTCTTGAAGACGACTCCCTGACATGAAGGGGTGGATTGAGGGGAAAAGAAAAGAAGACAACCATTTGGGCCCATAAAAAATGAGAGGAAACCAGATGGTGTCTAGTCTTCATTGCACCTCTCTGCCTGCCCCAATTTCACATGCCCCTCCCAACTGAACTCATCAGAACTCGACTGAAGGAGACGGCTGTGCAAATTTATTGGAAACCAAATCAATCACTACGGAAACAGTCTCCCAAACCCAGCGAGAACACAGTAAGCTGACCAGTGCCAGGATCTGAATACGTGCAGATCCAAATTCCGCCCCCCTCCCTGGTGGGTGTACTTACAGTGGGGGTGTCGCCGTGCAGTTTGTCTGCATCCAACATATAAAAATGAAAGGGACTCCAGTTTTCAACATCACAGTCCCTCTGAAACAACTGGTGGTCAATTAGCGTTTGTCACCAGCAAAACTCGATTTTCTCCCCTGCACGTGGAGGTCAACACACAGAAGTGACTGATGATCCCCGCTGCGAGTGTAGCTAAGCGTTTCTAAGCAAACTGGCTCCATCACCCTCCTGATGATCAGGGGAGTGTGTTAGCCACCGGGCTCTGCACACTAACGGCCAGGCAAGGAGGGCTCTTCCTTACATTGGGGAGAAAAAGGCGGGAGCAGCACTCGCTGGAAATAAATTCTAATTAAACCTTCAGGTGTGGTTCCTGCAGCAGAAGTCACGCCAATAGATGAGGCTCCCTCCGTGCTGTCCAGTCATGTGAGCCAGGCTCATTAATATACTTGTGTGTTTGGTTTAGCAAATGAATAATGTCTGTTTTCTGGAAATTACATGAGGGTGGAAAACCTTCCAAACATGTTCATTTATTTGCTGTGGAATTTGTTTAATCCTCTTAAGAGCATTTAGAATGACAAACTTCTTAAATTAGCATGTTTGCCTGAGAGACCTTTCCAGGCACATGGGCCGAAATCTAGGAAAACCCCGAAACAAATTCAAAACCGTTTCAGCTGCACAGCACCGCAGAATGTGTCCAGTTTGAGAATCAAGAATTTTTTCTCCACACACTTTTCCTCCTCTGCCCAAATTAATCAGCCTCTGCTGCTCTTGTATAATGAGTATCGTATGACTCATCTTCTCTGCATGTAAAATGGAAATGGGAAATACTTCTGCCCAATAAAATGTCATAGAACTAACCCAAAAAATTATATATATTAAAAAAAGGGCTTTACGCTGTCCAGGGATATGAATAATTAATTTAATGTATCAATTGTTATTAGAATAAACTTTTTAGAATGTAACCCCTCCCCAGAAAACTTCAACTAGTATTCAATAAAAATATCACAGGAAATTTCTGAAAAGAATTTAAAGGAAAATCATATTTAACTGAATCATATTCTAGGCACACTGAATAAATTCTCTTTAGAGAACTTCTACTTATTTTTTTAATAAATGACCTATAAGAATACACCCAGCATTAATCAGTATATCTTCATTCATTTTTTTAAAATTCTGAAGGCATGCTATTTTTCTTAAACCAAATGAGGAGGTATTCACAAGCCAATGGACAAAGGAATTACCTAAGAAGACAATATAAAGCAGCAAGAGCAACTAGCACTATGTCAAACATTCTGCCTGTGAGTCACTCTTACCATCTCATTTTGACCTGACGGCTTGGAGGTGAGCTCCATCAGCCCATTCAACACATGAAGAAACTGAGGCTATGGGTGGTCATGTTTCCGGTACTTGGTGGAGCTAGGATCCAAACCCAGATCTTTGTCTATAGAGCCTGTGCCTTTACCAGATCACACTACATTTCTCACTCTTCAAATGCACTCAGTCCCAAAGGTAACACACCTTCCTTGTGTTTCTAGGAGTTTTAGGAATTACTGAATTACAAGGACTAATCAGACATTTGTGTGGGCTAATTTTATATTTTCTGGTTTTACTGAATATGTTCAGGCCAAATTCATTCTACTTATGAGAAGTCCGGAGGCAGAGGAGAGAGGGGAACATAAGCCAGACATAAACAATTTCAAGGGATCCACTTCATGAAGGAAGGAAAGTATTAAGTAAACCACTTCAGCAACATGCTTGTCAATAAACCTTGGTGTCTCTGTCTCAGCCTGAAGGAGGGTAAGCCCTCCAGCCCATCTGCCTTCCTGCCACATACCCTGGATGTTCTTGGTTCCCTCACCTGTGACACGTGTGTTCTCCTAGGACTCTGTAGAGATTAAATGATAAAACTATATGCAAACGGGCTACCTCATTGCCAGACAGTAGGCACTGAACAAATAATAAAATTATTTTGTTTCATGAAAATGGAAGACAAGTCTCCCAATTAAACATTCCTGATAGAATCCCAACAAGCACTTTAACTTATCTGCCAGAAATTGTAAAATAGCATTACTTTTTTGAAGGCTGTATCCATTCTCCCTACTTTTTACCAATCCTGGCTGTTATCCTGAAAATCTATTCCCAGAACTTGGCATCCATCTCCCATATTTAAATCCTTTAAGTTTGAAATTATGATGAAGCATGGGCACATAAAGTTTCACACCATTATTCACAGAATAAACAAAGACCACAGGATCAGGGCTACCTCCAGAACCCATGTGCTCAGGACAGGCTCCAAACTTCACAAAATCAGAAGCATGCTGTTTGAAGAGAAAGGAAATTGAATGTGATCAAGGAGGCTGACATAGAGCACCGGCCGGCTCACGAGACGACTCCGTCGCCCCCTCGTCTGACCTAAGTCATCTAACACAGTAATTCGTTGATCTCTAACTAAAACTAGAACACGGGTAGGACTGGAAAGTAATATTTTTTCCTACAATATATACATATTGTCAACTAAAAATTGGCACTTGTCATCTGCCTCTGATTTGGTTAAGTCATGAGCCACTGCATTGCTGGCCTCCAACACCCTCTGAACATCAGGAATGGGGCGCTCTGTGCTCTGGGAAAATGGGCAGAAAAGTCTTCAGATAGTTAGACATTTTCAGGAAATTTTATGAGCCCAAATTCTTGCATCTCCTCCTATCTAGAAAAGCACTAAAATCATTAACAGAGACACCTGCTCCTTGACTAGCAGCAGCCTCTGCCTAAACGTGTACTGGACCGCACGTCCCTCTTCACTGAAATCTTATATAATTCTGAGCTCCCCCTCATCTTCAGAGCAGTTCCTCCGAGCTCTCTGAGATGCTGTCACCTGGACTCTGGTCCTCATTTTGCCCCAGATAAACTTTAACCAACATCTCTCAAATTTTGTGGTTTATCGACAGTACCACAGAAATCAAGTTTACATACTTGAACTCATAACAAACATCCAGTATCAAACATTTCTTGATTTAAATTCCTATTTAAATGTAAATAATTATTCCATTTCTTAAATATAACATTTTTAAATATAAATTAACAGATATTTGTGAAACTTCGAATAATATAGTCTAGAAAAATTTTAGCAACTAAAAAAAGCTATTGTGTGGAGCTTTAGAATTTCAAAAGTGGAAGAGAATAGTATTGTAACTCAAGTTCTTGTTTTAAATGCAGGGATCCTGAGACCTCAAAAGACATATCAATTTGCCTGATTTTATACACTGTCCTTTAACAGAAAACCTAGAACTAATTTCCTGGTCTTTGAGAAACCAAGGCTTCCTCTGCTGGTGCAGGGCTGAACTATATGAAAATGAGTCGTGAGAAAGAATCAGAATATGGGGACCTGGGTGAGGAAGCGGAAGAAAGGAGGGTCTCACCTGGTCGTGGGTGAGAAATAGGCTCCTGCAGTGCTGGTGTGATGGGCATCGCTCAAGTGCCTGGAAACTACTATTTAGCACACCTGCCACCAAAACGTACACAAGCTGTTTAGCTAGAAGGCTGACAAGGAGGCTTTATCAGTGAGACAACGAGCTATTTTCACATTAATTCTACAACTACAGGAAGAGAAAGAATAGAAAGCTGATATTAATTTTTAAAAATTTACATCAAGAACCAAGGAAATTCCAGGAGAAATATAAAGAATTGTTGGACGTTTCATTATGGGAACTTACTGCCAATTCATTTGTCTTAAAAGCTGTGCTATAAAATATATTGTCCTTTGCTGTTCCAAATCACATTTGAAAGAAATAATATTTCTTAAGTGTGTTCCTGGAAATTTCTTCTATTTCCTAACACCAAATCTCAGACCCTTAATTAAATGGGGGGTTGGCATTTTGTCCACTGTTCTCTTGGCAATTTGCTGTTCCTTCAAAGAACAAGGGGGGAGTCACACAGAAAAGCATTTGAGCATCAGGCTGCTTACATTTCCTCCAGAAGTCTTGGAAAATAACGTGGAAATGAACAGCAGGACAGAAACCTGGCGGGAGGTTCCCTGGCTAGAAGGTGAGAACAAATGTGTTCTCCAACGTGCTCTGGTAGCAACTAGTTTAAATGAACCAAGCAATTGTTCCAGCATACACGCAGCTCTACATGAAAATCTCAATCGTTACCAGCCGCTCAGTGCAGCCCGAAGCAATGGACGGACTGCGGAGGCCCCTGGCGGCTCATCATGGTGCCTTACACCACGTGCAGGATGAGAGGTGCCTCCCCGCCCCCTCCCTCCCCTCCCCTCGAGGGAGATGGCTGGTCCTCAGCTGAGCTTACCTCATAGCAAGCTGTCTCTCAGCCCTCTGTCTAAAGCAAGATAAAAGCAGGAAAGCTACCTGGGACTTTACAGAACCATCCCAAAAGGGAAATGAAGCACCTTTCTTCCCTCCTCTCAGCTGCCTGGAATTTGGACTTGATGGTTGACCCTCAGGCAGCCACTTTGGGCCATCAAGTTGACGGGCTGAAAATAACAGGCATCTGGTTCTCTGACCCTGGGGCCTTCATGCAAACCAGCCCTGCGGTACCGATTGCTTGACTTCTTTATGTAAGAGGGAAATACAAGTTTAGCATGTGTAAGCCACTGCTGTTATCTGGGGAAGTAGCTGTTGTACATTGCCATGGTAAGTCCTAATAATAAAGTTAAAGTTTCACCAAAAACTACCAAATAGTTAATAAATGATAAAGAGTTCCTGATTTTTGTTTTAATGCTATGAAATGTAAGTCAAGTTTCTGCATATGCTAGTAAAATAAGACACTGTGGAGGAAAAGCAAAACAGAGATTGTAGAACAGAGAACCAAAGCATCCTCTTCTCCAAGGCACAGGAGGACAGCCGTGACTCTACGTGACAAGGCTGGAGTCACATGGGCTCCCTGTTTTCCTTGTCTTGGGTTGTGTTTTGTTCCCAGCCATGGGAAAAATGGATAAGGCTGCTGGTCAAATTATTTCAGGAACAGCTTCCATCGTGTAGAACCCCTGTCTCTTCCTTTCCTCTGCCTCTTGGGATGTTCTGACACAATTAATCAGTCCAGCCTTCTAAATTGAGCAAATGGATCTCAATCAATCTGCTTTTAGACACAGTTAAGAAATAGACATTAAAAAGCATAACTAGGAAATATTATCTTCCAGAGGTCATCACACAGATGAAAAAGGAGAATAGCTGTGAATCACTCTGTAAACACTAAGTGCAATACAAACAATATTAGTACTGGTTCTATGTCACATTCATCAAAAAAGGAAAACAGAACAGTTTTCTACCAGAAGGAGAAGGTGCTTTGCAATTTTCTGTCACTTTAATTCTTCAAAAGTTTCTATAAAATTGATATCTTTAAAAAAATCAATGCATATTAGGGACTAATTTTAATTCCTTCATCTCCCCCGGTTTAACACATATCAAGAATGATACAATTTCTAGACATTTTATCTAGGAATGTTTTCAGTATACATGAGGCACAGAGCATGACAAATTGTCAGTATCACTCAGGATAGGAAACCCATGTTTGATACCCGAACTTGAAGACATGAAGAAGATGCCTGACTTGTCCCACTGACCTTTCAAGCTATTATTTTTGAAACATTTGTTTCTTCTTGGTCCAGAACAGACACGCATTTATTGATGTGAGACTTTTTTAGTGGAAATGTCAACCCATCATTACCACTTTAGAGACTGAAACCTTACCCTCCTCATCCACGTGGACATAGCATCCTTACTGATTCCTAATATGAAAAATGACGACGGATGACATCTCAGGATGCTCCAATGCAGAGGTTCTCTGCTGCAGTGAGGAGGAAAGAGTCGTGTGCTTCAAGACGCACTTACTGTCTGTAGCTCACTTTGCAAGACACAGCAACTTGTCTAAGCTAAAGCTTAAAAGTGGAAAATAGAGACAACATCCATGGCAGAGGTCATTCGGAGGCTTATTCCTTGGCCCCACTTCATCACTTCTCAAGAGCCGTGGGCAATACCTTGAGAAAGGCAGCAATATGTTACCCAACTCATCAAAAAGCTGCGCCTCCTACTAATTCACAGTAAGTGTCATCTGGCTCAAGAGATCTCCCTGTGTCTCTACAGTGTACGTCTAATTTTTCTTTATTTTCTCGGTTGGGGGACACTCTTTTTGAAAATCCCCCTCCCTGCAGTAGAAGTTCTTAGTTTCCCAATCAGAATGCAGGCTTGAAGGGGGGCAACAGAGCTGAGAAAACATAAATCAGTATTTATTCCTTGATATATTTTTTGCACATGGACTAAAACTCATTGGGTCAGTTGGACATCAATATCATATCTAATTTACACAATTGTCAACTGTCATTTTACTACCAGCTCCTGAAACAGTCATGTGGTCACTAGGTTTTTATTCTTCCCTTGAACCATGGATTCGATGATTTCTAACCAGACAAAATAGCTTTTTGAAAAGAAGTCTGTTTCACCTTTTGCTTTTAAACTAAACTTGTGTGCTTGACCCTGACTTCATTCTAACATTCACAAAAAGGTATCCAAGGACAACCACATTTGACATCATCACTAGATGTGTTGAATAAAATGGTGAGCTGATTCTTCCAGATCATTAAAATATAAATGCACATTATCCTGTGGTCATCTTCAATTTGTGGTGTTTTCAGTAATCGTTACCTCTTTGGATACTTTATCACACATTTAACATTTCTTTATGCAATTCAGTTACATTAGTATATAAGATTTCAAAAAACTGCTTTCTAAAATGATGACATTTTACATCTATGGTCTTTTTTAAATCAAGTAATTCAATAAGGTTGTCAGGGACAGCAGTGAAGGTTGTGTGTGGTGATTGCTGCTTCAGAGTCTCCGGTCCTGCCCCATGATCTTGCATGTGTTTACACATCCTTGTGAATGTCAACACATCAGTCTATTAGGAGCTGAAATTAAACTACCTGGATGCTAATTTTTCTTTTTAGAAACAATAAACTCAATTTCCCCTTCCAATTCTTTATTGTTTCTCATACTGAGGCTCACCGCTTTTCCTAATATATATGTTTGGTGGGGAGGGGGGCACAGCCCTGAAAGCCTGCAGACAGCACCAACCCTATAAGATTAACCAGAGGTGGCCGTGGATGTTGCGTGACTTCAGCCACTGAGCAAGAGCACCTGCTGTCCCTCCAACTGTTCTGCCTCCATTGTTGACAGCCCTGAAGGTCACTGCACCTTGTAAAATTCTACAACATTACAGTTCATATATTTTTGAAAGTTATATATTTGTGAAAGTCGTCTGCTGTTTGTGTAAAAAGGGGGGTGCTTCCCTTTGCTCATTTCATGCTAAACTAAGTCCAGAAAGACACACACACACACACAGTTCTGAGTGCCCCCAAGGAAAAGGTTGAAAGGATTTGGGAGAGAGGTGGCACTCAAACCTTTGGAAATTTGAGCTCTATGAGAGCATCAATTATTCAGAAATTAAGCATTATAATTCTTAATGAAGAGATTCATAATCACCCACAAGATACTTACCAGAATATTTTAAAAGAAGTTATCTTCCCTAAAATCCAAAGATAATTCAAATATCCATGGAAAGAAAGTAGATCAGTAATATCAAGCAATAATTTCTACACTATTGCTGATTAGCCTTCAGCCCCAACCAAAGGACATACAAATAAGATACCTGGAGATAAAGAGATGGAAAAGAGGTATTAAAAAGAAAGAATATAAAAGAATTAGTGGCCTTATGGAAACCTGTTCATTTTCTTTGAAATAATTTCTTGGATATATACTCACTCTTGAGGATCTGGAAATGCATCAAGAGGAAATCTAGCAGGGAAAAGAAGGAGAAGTAAGTCTCATTTATCTCCGAGGCTGATCCTAAATGAAAAAAATTTCCTTGGCTTCCAGAATAGACAACCAGCATGGTTCCCTTAGCAGAAGAGTGAGGAGGAGAGAAAACTGAATATGTGTGCAAACCATCCTTCACCAACCCTGTTGGAACACAGAATTTTGGTGTTAGGGGCACTGCCTGACCTATAAATATAAGAGAAGGAACAAGCTCTAATAAGGTTTTTGAGCGAAAAATGCTTTTAACTTTAAACCTACTCTAGGAAACATGCTGAGAAATCATGGTATGTGCTTGAGGTGTAGCCTTGCTGTTTACGTTACATAAAGGAATGAGTCCCCACATGTACCATTTTGGGAACGGAATCTGTGTTGCAGCCTCCTTCACTTAGGTTTTTGGAAACCCTGTGTTTCTGGCCACAGGGAATTAGGCTTGTTGCATATCTAAGGGGCAGCAAAAACTCCAGGACTCTTTTCCATTGCAAACCACTTCTACTTGAGACCGGCTTTAAGAATCATGCTGAGAAATCAGAGTAAGTGTTTCTACATGTCACTCTACATTTTATGCTGGATGAAAGAACGTCTCTCCACATGGTCACCTCTGACATCAGTATGTGTGTTGGAGACTTCCTTCACATAACTTCTTGGAAAGCCAGAGTTTCTGGTCTAGAGGAACTACGCAACTTACATATCTAAGGGGAAGCAATCGTAGCAATTGTATTTTCCAGAGCAAACAATTTTTACATTGAAACCGGCCCTTGAAAACATACAGAGAAATCAGAGGATGTCTTATTACAATTCACTCTACCTTTTATGCTGGAAAAAAGAACGCCTCAACACATACTGAATTCTGAGGGTTGAATGTGTGTGAATACCGCCAAACACATAGCTTGTTGGGAAGACACAGTTTCTTTTGGGTGGGTAACTAGAACACATACATATACAAGGGGAGGTATTAATTGCAACTCAGTTTTACAGTGAAAATTATATGAACTTTGTACAGGCACTAAGAATCCATACAAGAATGCAGAGTAAGACTTTCTACTGCAATCCATTTCTATTATGCTAGATTAACGAACGTTTCTCCACAGTTAATTACTGAGAGTTGAATGTGTGTGAAAGCAAACAATTCACTATTTTGTCAGGAAAACACAGCCTCTTTTGTGTGGGGAATCAAAACACATATATATATAAGGGGAGGATTAGATACAATTCGGTTTTACAGCGAAAATTACATAAATTTCAAAAAGGACAAGGAAACATACTGAGAAATTAGATTGTTTCTACGGGTCCCCACTCGTTTAATGCAAGATGAACGAACGCCTCTCCACATGAATAATTCTGAGAGCTGAATCTGCGTAAAGACGACAATAATTTGGATTGTTGGGAACATAAGTTAAATTTAGATTGGGGAAACACACTACATAAATGTATACGGGAAGGCACTCGTTAAAATAATGTTTTACAGAGAAAACAGAACGAAATTGAAACAGGCACTAGGAAACATACTGAAAATTCAGAGCGTTAAAATTGCTCCACATTACACTAATGCTTCATGAACAATAGTCTCTGAACATGTTAAAATCTGAGAGATGAATATGTATGAAAGAATAAAATAACTACAATAACAAAGCTTCTTAGGAACACACAGTGGATTTTGATCTACAAATATATATAAGGGAAGGTACAAGCTTCAAATCAGTTTAAAAACAAATGGAATAAATTTCTAATGGGCACTAAGAAACATACTGAGAAATCAAAATAAGTGTTAATATTGCAACACATTCATTTATTTCAGATGAATGTAAGTCAATTCATGAGAAAAATTCTGAGAGTTAACTGTGTGTGAAAGCAGTTAATCACCTAGCTTATGAGAAATACAGAGATTCTATTCAGTGGGAAACAACAGGACATAAATATATACAGGGAAGTACTAGCTCCAAATCGGTTTAACACGGAAAAAGGCATGAACATCAAGGCGAAACTAGAAAACACTGAGAAACCAGAGAAAGTGTTCCTCCTGCAACCCGTTCCCTTTATGCTGGATGAACGAACGTCTCTCCACATGCTCAGTTCTGAGAGATAAGTGCGTGAGAAAGCCGTCCTTGACTTAGCTTGTTGGGAAACAAAGATTCTTTTCAATAGCAAACCCCACAACATACATATATATGGGGAGGTACAAGCTTCAACTCGGGTTTACAGTGAAAAATGCAGGAACTTCCAACAGGAATAAGGAAACAGAGTAAGAAAGGAAAGTAAGTGTTTCTCCTGCAACCCGTTCCCTTTGGGCTAGATCAACGAACGATTCTCCACATGCTCATTTCTAAGAGTTAAGTGGGTGTGAAAGCCATTCTACACATAGCTTGTTGGGAACACAAAGTTTCCTTTCAGTTCCAAACTTCAATACATAAATATATATGGAGAGTTACAAGCAAAAATTCGGTTTTACAGTGAAAATTGCAGAAGCTTCAAACCGGCACTTGGAAACAGACTGAGAAACCAGAGTAAGAGTTTCACATGTAAGGCGTTCCAATAATGCTAGATGAATGAACGTCACTCCACATACTTATTTCAAAGAGATAACTGGATGTAAAGCCCGTCCTTCACCTAGGTTATTTAGAACACAAAGTTTCTTTTCAGTATCAAACCACCGGACATACATATGTATGTGGACTTACAAGTTCCAAATCATTTTACAGTGAAAATTGCAGGAACATCATACTTGCACTATGAAACAGACTGAGAAACCAGAGAAAGTGTTCCTCAGCAACCCGTTCCCTTTGTGCTAGATGAACGAACGTCTCTCCACATGCTCATTTCTGAGAGAAAAGTGTGTGTGAAAGCCGCCCATCACATAGCTTGAAAGGAACACAAAGTTTCCTTTCAGATGCAAACCTTACTACATACATTTATATAGGGAGTAACAAGTTCCAACGCGGTGTTACATTGAAAAATGCAGGAAAAATAAAAAGGCACTAGGAAACGAAATCAGCAATCAGAGTATTGTTTCTCCAGCAAACCGTTTCCTTTATGATAGATGAACTAACGACTATCCACATTCTCAGTTATGAGATTTAAGTGTGTGTGGGAGCAGCACTTCACAAAACTATTTGGGAACACAAAGTTTCTCTACAATTACAAACCAATATACATACATATATATGAGGAGGTACAATTTCCAATTCGGTTTTACAGTCAAATGAAGGAACTTCAAACTGGCACTAGGAAACAGACTGAGAATCCAGAGAAAGTGTTTCCCCTGCTACCCGTTCTCTTTGTGCTGGATGAACGAACGTCTCAACACATGCTCAGTTCTCAGAGATAATTGTGTGTGAAAGCCCTCCTCCAACTAGCTTGAAGGGAACACAAAGTTTCTTTTCAGTTGCAAACTTCACTACATACATATATATGAGAGGTACAATCTCCATCTCTGTATTACAGTGAAAACTGCAGGAACTTTAAACCGGCACTAGGAAACAGACTGAGAAACCAGAGTAAGGGTTTCTCCTGCAACCCGTTCCCTTGGTGCTGGATGAACGAACGTCTCTCCACTTGCTCAGTTCTGAGAGATATTTGTGTGTTAAAGCCGCCTTTCACCTATCTTGAAGGGAGTACAAAATTTCTTTTCAGTTGCAAATTCCACTGCATACATATATATGGGGAGGTCCAACCTCCAACTCAGTTTTACAGTGAAAACTGCAGGAACTTCAAACCGGCCCTAGGAAACAGACTGAGAATCTATTGTAATTGTTTGTCTTGCAACCCGTTCTCTTTGGGGTAGATGAACGTACGTCTCTCCACATGCTCATTTCTGAGACATAAATGTGTGTGAAAGCCAACATTCACCCACCTTGAAGGGAATACAAAGTTTCTTTTCAGTTTCAAACTCCAATACATACATATATTTGGGGATACAATCTCCAAATCGGTTTTACAGTGAAAAATGCAGGAACTTCAAACCAGCTCTAGAAAAAAGCCTGAGAAACCAGAGTGTTTCCTCTGCAACCCTGTCTCTTTTTGCTAGATAAATGAACGTCTCTCCACAAGCTCAGTTCTGAGAGATAATTTTATGCGAAAGCTGTCCTTCACCGAGCTTGTTTTGAACACACAGTTTCCTTTCAGTTAGAAACTCCAATGCATACATATATAGAGAGAATTTACAAGCTCCTAATTGGACTTACAGTGAAAATTGCAGGAACTTTAAACCAGTACTAAGAAAGAGACCGAGAAACTACTGTATGTGTTACTCCTTCAACCCTTTCCCTTTGTGCAAGATGAACGATCACCTCTCCACATGCTCAATTCTCCGATATTAGTGCGTGTGAATGACATCCTTCACTTAGTTTGTTTGGAATACAAAGTTTCTTTGCAGTTGCAAATTCAACTGCATACATATATATGTGGAGGTACAAGATCCATCTCGGTTTTACAGTGAAATCTTCGGGAATTTCAAACCAGCACCAGGAAACAAACTCAGAATCTAGATTAAGTGTTTCTCCTGCAAACCGTTCCATTTGTTGTAGATGAACGATCGTCTCTTCTCATGCTCAATTCTGAGAGATAAGTGGGTGTGTAAGCAGACCTTCAGCTAACTGGTTGGGAACACAAATTTTCTTATCTGTTGCAAAATGCAATACATACATATATATCCGGAGGTACAATCTCCAACATGGTTTTACAGTGAAAACTGCAGGATCTTCAAAGAGGCACTAGGAAACACACTGAGATAACAGAATAAGTATTTTACTGCCCCCCGTTCCATTTATGCTAGATGAACGATCGTTTCTCCACATGCTCATTTCTGAGAGAAAAGGGTGTGTGAAATCTGTCCTTCACCTAGCTTGTTGGGAACACAAAGATTGATTTCAGTTGCTAATTGCACTACATTCATATATATGGGGAGGCTCAAATTCCAACTCGGTTTTACAGTGAAAACTGCAGAAACTTCAAACCGGCACTAGGAAACAAACTGTCAAATCAAACTATGTGTTTCTCCTGCAACCCGTTCCCTTTGTGCTGGATGAACGAACGTCTCTCCACATGCTCAGTTTTGAGAGATAAGTGTGTGTTAAAGCCTTCCTTCATCTAGCTTGTTGGGAACACAAAGTTTCTTTTCAGGTGCATACTCCAATGCATACTTTTATATGGGGAGGTTCAAGCTCTAACTCTATTTTACAGTGAAACCTTCAGCAAGTTCAAGCTGGCACTGGAAACATACTGGGAAACCAGAGTAATTGTTTTTCCTGTAACCCGTTCCCTTTGTGCTAGATGAACGAACTTCTCTCCACATACTCAATTCTGAGGTATAAGTGTGTGTGAAACTCATCCTTCATCTAGCTTGTTGGGAACACAGGGTTTCTTTTCACTATCAAACTCCACTGCATACATATATATGGCTAGGTACAATCTCTAACCCTTTTTTACACTGAATATTGCAGGAACTTATAAACGGCAGTAGGAAACTGAGTGAGAAACCTGAGTAAGTGTTTCTCCTGCATCCCTTTCCCTTGGTGCTTGATGAATGAACGTCTATCCACGTGCTCATTTCTGAGAGATAATGTGTGTAAGCGGTCCTTCACCTAGCTTGTTGGGAATGCAATGTTCATTTTCAGTTGCAAACTCCACTACATTTATATTTATGGGAAGTACATGTTCCAACTCTGGTTTACAGTGTAATCTTCAGGTATTTCTAACTTGCACTAGGAAACAGACTAAGAAACCAGAGTAAGTGTTTCTCCTAACCCATTTCCTTTGTTCTTGGAGAGGAAACATCTCTCCACATGCTCAGTTCTGAGAGATAAGTGTGTGTGAAAGCCGTCCTTCAACTAGCTTTTTGGGAACACAAACTTTCTTTTCAGTTTAAAGCTTCACATTTGGAGAGACTTTTTTTCATCTAGCACAATTGAAACTTGTTTCTGGTAGAACCCTCACCCTGGTTTCTCAGTCTGTTTCCTATGTCCGATTTTAATTTCCTGTGATTTGAATATAAACAGAGTTGGAGCATATACCTCCCCATATATATGTTTGTAGTGTGGTTTCCAAATGAAAAGAATCTTTGTATTCCCAAAATGCTTGGTGATTGTTGGTTTTCACACATACTTCTCTGTCATATTTGAGTATGTGTAGTGTCGTTATTCTATCTATCATTAAGTGAATGGTTGTCAGTTATAACACTTACTCTTGTTTCTCATTATGTTTCCTAGTGCTGCTTTGACGTTCATGCAGTTTTCACTGTTAAATCGAGTTCGAGCTATTACCTCCCCATATATATGTATATAGTTTTTTTCCAGTAGAAAAAACTATGTGTTCACAACAAGCTAGGTGATTCACGGATTGCACACAAACTTTATTGTCAGAGTTCAGTATGTGAACAGTCATCCTTTCATCTAACCGAAAGTGAATGGGTTGCAGTAGATTCACTTACTCTGGTTTCTCAGTATATTTTTTAGTGTCAACTTGCAATTTTCAATGTAAAACCGAGTTGAGCTTTTACCCCCCTATTTATGTATGTAGATTGTTTTCCCACTGAATGAGTCTGTGTTCCCTTTAAGCTATTTTTTTGATGGCTTCCACACAGTCTGAACTCTCAGTACTGAGCAAGTGGAGAGACATTTTTTCATATAGCATCAAAAGAGTTGGTGCCACTAGAAACTCATACTCTGGTTTCGCAGTATTTTTAATATTTTCGGTTTGAACTTCATGATGTTTTCACTGTAAAACCTAGTTGGAAAATGTACCTGCCCATGTATATTTATGTAGTGTGTTCCTCACTGTAAACAAACTATGTGATCCCGATAAGATTTTTGATTTTCAGCTTTCACACACATTCAATTTTTGAAACTGACTCTATGAGGAGGGATTCGTTCATCTACACTAAACAGAATGGATTGCTGTATATACACTTACTGTGGGGTCTGAGTATGTTTCCTAATTCTGGTTTGAATTTGATGCATTTTTCACTGTAAAACCGAGTTGGAGCTAGTATCATCCCATATATATATATATATACAGTGTAGTTTCCCACTCAATAAAACTTTGTTTTCCCAAAAAGCTAGGTAATTGATGACTTTTACACTGACCTAAATCTCAGAATTTAGCATGTGGAGAGAGTTTAGTTCATCTAACCTAAAGGGAATGGTTTGTAGTATAAACGCTAACTTGGTTTCTCAGTATGTTTCCTAGTGCCAGTTTGAATTTCATGCAGTTTTCACTGTAAAACCGAGTTGGAAATATTACCTCCCCATATATATTTATATAGTGTAGTTTTCCAGTGTAAAGGAAGTGTGTGTTCCAAACAAGCTAGTTGGTTGACGGCTTTCACACACTCTTAAATCTCAGAATTGAGCTTGAGTTGTGACATTTTTTCATCTAACATGAAGGGAATGTGTTGCATTAGAAACACTTACTCTGGTTTCTCAGTTTCGTTCCTAGTGCTGGTTTGAATTTCATGCAGTTTTCACTGTAAAGTCGACTTGGAAATACTACCTCCCATATATATGTATATATTGTTTTTCCCCACTCAAAAGAATCTGTGTGTTCCCTACAAGCTAACCGATAGATGGCTTTTGAACACATTCATCTCTCAGAACTGAGCATGGAGAGAGGCTTTCATTCGTCTAGGATGAGGGCAATGGGTTGCAGTAGAAACACTTAGTCTGGTTTCTCATTATTTTTCCTAGGTCCGGTTTGAATTTCATGCAATTTCCACTGTAAAACCAGGTTGGTGCTAGTATCTCACCATATAGATATTGTGTAGTTTCCAATAGAAAAGAAACTGTGTTTTCCCAACAAGCTAGTTGTTTGATGGCTTTCACACACATTCAACTCTCAGAATTGAACATGTGTAGAGGCGTTCGTTCATGTAGCATAAATGGATTTTGTAACTTTAGAAACACTTACTGAGATTTGTAAGTATGTTTTCTAGTGCCGGTTTGAAGTTCATGCAGTTTTCAATGTAAAATCGTGTTGGAGCTACTACCTATCCATATATATATATGTACTTTAGTTCCACACTCTAAAGAAACTGTGTGTTCACAACAAGGTAGGTCATTGACCGATTACATGCACATTCAACTCTCAGAATTGAGCATGTGGAGACGCGTTTGTTAATGTAGCATAAAGGGATTGAGGAGCCATAGAAACACTTAATGTGATTTCTCAGTATGCTTCTTAGTGTCAGTTTCAAGTTCATGCACTTTTCTCTGTTAAACCGAGTTGGAGCTAGTACCTCCCCATATATATTTATGTCGTGTGTTTTCCCACTGAAAAGAAACTGTGTGTTCCCAACTAGCTAGGTGATTGACGGCTTTCACACACACTCAGCTGTCAGAATTGAGCATGTGGAGAGGCGTTCGTTCATCTAGCATAAGTGGAATTTGAAAGCGATTATAATGACCTATGTTGGTATTAAAACAGTAAAGGGAGCATTAATTTAGAGCCTGTATAGTTATGGTCAGCATACATGACAGAATTTCATTTTCAGCAGAAGATTTCTTTTTTTATGGTTCAGAAAACTTAATTCTTTCCTGTAACTGGTAATAGATAGTGAATGTTTTATAGTCTTTTAGAAACTGCTTTAAACTAGAATTGTTACTTTGCTTTTGGTCTTTAAACTAAGGGAATATCCAGAATTCCAGTGGCAGTTCAAATGAAAGGGCCTGAACCTTGCTTATTAATTGTTTTATGTACAGTAAGAACAACTGTAGACTAGGGTACTGTGGATAACTGAAGGGCTGCTTGAATATGTTATATGTAAGTTATATTTTCAAAAATTATTTATATCATGAAAATCAATCAACCTTGGTGATCTATTTGGTATAATTTAATCTTTAATAATGTAGATTTTGATAGCCCTTTTATTTATGTAACTTATGAAAATAAGTTGGCTTTATATAACTACTTTTTAAATAAATGATTAAATTTTGGGTTTTTTTTTATCATTTGCTTCTTAAAAATAGGATATTAATTACACAATTTGTATTTTCCTTCAAGTTCATACTTTTTTCCCTAAACTATCTTGACTTGTTTAGATAAGTTAACCCATAGTCTGATTTATTTTAAACACTCAGAATGTTCTTCTGTCTGTTGCTTTATTAGAGAGCAAGAATTCCTTATTATTTTTAATAAAATATACTTGCAGGAAACTATACTGGGATTCTTTCATTCACAGAGTCAAGCAATGATTCCTGTTTTGTTAGATCAGCTGTCTAGGCCTCTTAACTTACAAACGATTACATGGACAAAGTTAAAAACACCATAAATGATCGACTAAGAAAGTTTATTGTGTTCCTTGATTAAAAGTATAAATATGGGTCAGCCTTAAATTCGGATGTAAAGCTGTTATGAATTACATGAGTCTTCTCCAAAATTCTTTTTTTAAACATTTTTTATTGATTTATAATCATTTTACAATGTTGCGTCTAATTCCAGTGTTCAGCACAATTTTTTAGTCATTCATGGACATATACACACTCATTATCACATTTTTTCTTTGTGAGTTATCATAACATTTTGTGTATATTTCCCTGCAAAATTCTTTAATTTGGGCTTTAAACCCTCCAGTAAAATACTGGTTTGAAGGAAGAAGAAAGTCGAGAAATGATTCAATCCAAATTCTATGGGAATAAACAAAGCTAAATGTTTCAGTCATTTTTTGAAGCGGAACAGATATGTTTTCTGCACCATATGATTTTAATATTATTCATCTGAACATACGGTTTAGACACCATGAGACCACAAGCCAACAAACAAGATGTCAGGTAAAGCAAGAAAAAAAACTGAGGGGACTTTCTACTGCAAAATTTCCCCTAAATCGAACTGTAAGAGAGAAAAAATCTGACGCCACATTGGATCTGTTCCTTTTGTTTGAAGCACTGTGCCCTGTTTTCCAGGCTTAATCTTGCTGGCTCTGCACCTTTTGTAAAACAACGTTGCCTTTAGCCTAATACCTACAGGAAAGCCTAATCTCGGGGCTCTGACCTTTAATGATGTTAGCACTTCTGCACTTACGCAGGGATGGCAAGTTTCAAAATAGAGAATAACCTTTGTTTTGTTAGAGGTTTACAGGGACACCACAGCCTGACACACATGGATGACTGCAAGAACAAAGAATGCCTGCAGCAAGAAGTTTGCACAGCCTACCACACCCCCTCCCCTTTTTAGCTTAAAAGGGGCCTGAATTCTGACTTGAGCAAGATGATTCTCCAGGACATTAGTCCCCCATCTTCTTGGTCTGCCAGCTTTCTGAGTAAAGTTACTATACATTGCTCCAAAACCTTGTCTCCTGATTTATTTTTTTATCACTGTTGTGTAGCGAGCAGAACAAGTTCGGCCTCGGTATCAGAACCAGCTTTGTCATTCTGTCTGATGTGAAATCTCTCTGGGTGTACAAGTGCTTGCCTGGTGGTGGTGGTGGTGGTGGTAGGCAAAAATATTTCACTTCTTCTGATTACAATAGGCTAAAATTTCCTGCTATTTATGTCAACTCTAGACTTTTACAGAATCACCTGCAGATGTGTTTCTGGAAGCTAGAAATATTCCAACAATGAAAATAATTATATTGTCTCCAGACAAGATACTTTTCCTCAAAACTGAGTAGCTGTGAGACACACTTCAGGAGTACAGATACATGCAGTGTGCTTCATTTCTCTTGTTGTTCCAACACAATTTTCCAGTTGTATCAAAGTAAATTAAAATCGGTCTTCAATAGCAGATGCTCTGGCATGATACAACAATGTCAATTCCACTTATTTATTGAGCCAGAGCAGCTTTAGAGTAAATGATTTTATACCAAACTCCTCCTTGATGTCCTGTCTTCTCCCTGGTGGCTAATTCCTTCTTCTTTCTTCCTAAAAGTTCTCCTGTTATGGGAAGTTAGCCTTTACTGTGCACATTCAATTGGGAAGGCACAAGTTAAATATATGAGGGGATGACATGCATATTTAATTCTTACTTATACATAAATACAAACGCACAGGACCTGTGTCTTGGAAGGCGTCACTTCCTAATGTGGGCAAGAGGATGGTCTATAGTTCAATCAATGATCTAAAAGCAGTTTTCTAGGATATAATAAAGCAATGCCTGAGTTATAAGACAGAACAACCCCTGGATATGAATCAGTGGCACCAATCAGTGGGTGCACATGTGTGCACACACACGGCCATGCACACGGAGCAGCCTTGGAGACACTCCATCTGTGCTGATGGAGCAAAGTCATGCTGGGGAGATGAGGAAAAAGTGCCTAATACAATCAAACCAGGACACCTGAGGAATGGGTAATAGGAGTCAATTGAATTTTCTGGTTAGGTGAAGGTCAAACAAAAACACTTTTAATTTCAAACGTCATTACTAAAAATTTTCTTAAAGCACAGTAGCCTGTTTTCCTGCCTTGCTTAGTGTCATATGCCATATTAAACATGACAGATTCATTCTTCTCTGACTGTGGAACGGGAAAGGCCTTGCTGTCATATTCTGAACATTAGTCTATGTTTTGCAGCACAGTGGATACTGAAAATGGGGCAAATTGAGTGAATGGGAATGGACATAAACTTGCAGTCATTGACTGTGTGATTTGCCAACTTTCTCCAAAAAGAAGGGGTAGCAAGCAAATCAGATAAATTCAGGGATCTTGGGGTGGGGAGTCTGGTGGGCTGACAGCTGAGTGGTCTCATGTAGCTGTTTTACTGTGTAAAATAGTGACTATGAGCCACAGTGACACATTGTCAAATTCTTGTGCCTGTAGCTGTGATACCTGGCCAAGTCTGTGCAGCCAATTTTATCGATGGTGCATAATGAAAATAACTAACCTTCCCTGAGGACCATCTTATGTGACATCCATTCATTGACTCACTGAATTCCCTAAGCACACTTTTTGGTACATAACAGTCTTAAAATATGAAGCAGGGATTAAATGAAGCTCTGATGTGTTGAAGCCTTGCCCGAAATCATGCAGATGGGAAGACACCGTGATGGGAGCAAATCTTGGGCCAGACTACAGAACCTGAAGGGCCCAGCAAGTCCCCTCACCCAGGAACCTGGCCCACAGCCACTGCCAGGCCCTGTTCTGTTTCTATGAGTGCTCATGGGAAAGTGCCAGGGACTTAGCATAAATATGACTTGATTAAGGCATTCAAACTGGGATAGCCTTTTGTTGGGGACTGTAATCTGGGAGTGAAACTGGCAGTGAAGTAAGGGAAGAAACAGCCCTCGTTGTAAGAACATTTCTAGGGAAGAAGGCTCCCTGATGGGCTGGCATGGGAATCGCTGTGGTTGTGAGGCCCCTGTTGCCCTGTGGGGGTGTGGGCAGGGAAGGAGAGAGACTGTTCAGACTGATCATAGTCACTACAGTTTGTAAACAGCTGAGCTCTGTTTCCTCACAGAACAGACACATGCAGGACATGAGGAAGCTTAGCTAATGACCAACAGTGAGTAGCAAAGGCCAAGAGTGGGGTGGGGAGGAGAAATGGGACCACATTCTGGAAGAACCGCTGCTCCAGGGGTCCAGGAATATAATGAATCATTGGGGATGCACAAAGGGTTTGTATGGCCTCATCATGTTTTTCCTACTTTAAACTGAGAGTCTGGAATATATGGTAAAATACGGTGGAATGACTGCTCTTATTTTAGGTCCTACAAACTCTTAAATGGATGGATTTCTATCTCCATTATACAAGCACTGCTGGGAAACCTTTAAAGCCAAGTGAGGATCAAACGAGTGAGTACTTATTAATACTATTACCATGCTTCTACTGAATTAACACTTCAGCAACAGTATAATGGCCACGCTTCTTAACAACTGCTTCTGTAAGAGCTCTTGTATGTCACAAATAATAATTATAAAAAATATTAAAATAATAACAATTACAGTTACAACAAATATGTTGTTTATAGCGATGATAGTGTTAGCATCTCCCTCTCATATTAAACAATACTCAACACTGGATTCCTTAGGAAGCAATGCCTATGCATGTTTGGACTTCTCAAAGTCTTCAGCCCATGAAGCCTTTTTACTCACATTGGTCCACCACAGCCAGAATTGCTGTTCCTTGCATGGTGGGCTGCCACGCTGCGATGTCCTGGGCTTTTTTTGGCACCATGCGTCTATACTGGGTAGTCAAGTTTCCACATAACCACTCTGATTTGCAATATATTGTTCTCCAGAGCCAAAAGAGGGGCCACTGGAAAGAGGCCACAGATAAGGTGGTGAACCCAAACTGAATACCTGTTGAAAGAATGGACACACAACATGGAGTGGTGGATGGATGGAGGGACAACATCAATTCCTCTACTCCTGTAAAGAGAGAGGGGCAAATGGTGAACTAAATCCCAAAGAGAAAAGACATTCATGGTAATAATATTGTTCAACAGTGAAAGAATCCAAACAAAAGGCAAATATAAAATCTCTGGGAAGAAGACTCATTACAACCTGTTTCTTTCACGTATATAACCTTAGTAGGAATAACATACTTAAAAATCTTCAACCAACCATAGTTATTTGCTGGTAATAAACTTGGGAATCTTGAAGCATATTATTCACTCTCAGTGTTGAAATAATACAATCTTGGAAGATGATTTGTCATTGAGGATTAAGAAAAAGAATACTGTGGTTGTATATAAGAATTTAAATCGGAATAAGGAATGTACTTTTGGGAAATCTCTGCATAGAGAATGTTGGAGGAAATGCACTGAAAACAGGCAAGTGAGCAAGCTCCCTTGAGTCTGGGAAGGTGAGTGAAGCACATTCAGAGAGTCTATGAAGTTATTACAAGTCACAGAAAGGTATGCAATTAAAGTGTCTTCCTAAGCAAAATATCCTTCTTCAGGAATTTTTATCTTGATATTTCTATGGTCTGTGTGGTCGCAAGAAGTCAAAGTTATGGTGGTGGCTTAGAAGTTCTTTTCTCTCTGTCTGTAATTTACAGGGCATTGCTACAGATGGGGCAGAAGGGATCTGCATTAAGCTGTTCCATGGGGTGGGGGAGCAGTTAGAAATGATAAGGCCAGAGATCTAAAAGACTTTTAGACCCTAACTGGCAGACATTTAAGTAAACTAACATAGGTATGTAACTAAGACAGTGGATGAGAGGCAAGTTTGTAGTCCCTTTAGTGTAACTGCTCAGTCAAGGGATAGGGACCACTCTGGGCAGGAACGGCAAGACCGTGGGTGGGGTGGATGCGTAGGAGGAGCTGACATTTGATTCTGACCTGAGAGGCAGGGGTGTGTTGCAGAAAAACCGACAGTGCTGTAAAGATGCCTCATGTCCACAGCCCAAAAGGAGCTGTCATATTCAGGGAGGTCACAGAGAAAGAACCAGAGTTAGTGATGCCACAGGGTCAGCAGTGTGGCAGCAGTGACGTCAGTATCTGTTTCCATAACCCACCTAACCCTACATGAACACATCTGCCTACAGGGGGCAGGTAAGTAGCAGAAATATGTGGAGTGGGTGCAGCCACTGGCAAATTGGCAAGTGGACATCCTAATGAAATGCACTGCTCACAGTCACCATATTGGAAAGAGGGCCCCACACTGTCTGATCCCCTTCTTATTCAAGAGAAACTAGAAATTAAGACTTCATTAGCAATCATCCCTGTTCAAACCCAGAAAAGTTACCATTTATAATGACAACAAAGGCACAGACTCTTCAGAAATAAATTAATGAAAAATGTTAAAATGATTCTGATAAATGATTTAAAAAAAGAGAAAAAAATGATGATTGAATGAAAATAGAATGCACCATCCTCTTCAGTTGGCAGACTCAAATTTGGGGGACATAGAACATTTTTCTCCAAAATAAATTTAGTATCTGAATGCAAATTTACTTAATAAACCTGAATGGATTTAAGAAAAAATTCTGAAAGGTGATCCTAAATTTCTTCCAGAAATATACACAAATATACAAATAAAATAATGAGGAGGGATATTTGAATTTGTAATATTAGGGACATTCTGGAAAAGGATAAAATAGGACCAATTGTAGGAGGTATTAATCTATGGTCGTGGAAACAGTATAGTAATAGTGCGCTGAGAGTATGAATGAAATAGAATACATTTCAAGAATAGGCATGGATATTTAAGAGATTTTAGTAATATTATAAAACTGACACTTAAAATCAGTGGATTCAGGTACTGGTGTAATTAGCTAAATCACTAGAAGGCCTGGTACATTGTCCACACTTTTGACATTAAAATAAATTCCAGATAATTTTTTAATTAAAAAATAAAACACTAGAAATAACCCAACATGATTTAATCTGTTCAGATATTCCAGCGAGAAGAACTTTCTAAAAAGCTTTTGGAACAAAGACCAAGAAGAACAAAGGCCTAGCAACTCAGCAAGGCCAGAAACGCCCCCTGTAAAACAAAACTGACCCTCGCCCAACCCTCTCTCACAGCCCTGTATTGCTCTCTGTTACTTTCTATACTTTCTTCTTCCCTTTAAAGTTTAGTTTCTTGGAGAAGTGCCTGCGCTGATGACTCCTCCAGGGCTCAGAG
Organism: Vicugna pacos; assembly: GCF_048564905.1. NCBI lineage: Eukaryota > Metazoa > Chordata > Mammalia > Artiodactyla > Camelidae > Vicugna > Vicugna pacos. Next base: position 26,325,558 of record NW_027328741.1, read on the forward strand.
CACTGCAACCCCCACGGCCCTCACCGTGGCAATGAGACAGGAGCTGCACTGCCAGTGGCTGCGTGTTTCAAACCAGTGGGCATTTTCAGCTCCTCTTTATTTGATTACCAGGTAGCTTTTGCCGTGGACATATATTTTCCTCTCAGGGGAATATTTCCCCCCCTTAATTTTTGTTTTACTTAAATAAATTTTAAAAGCCCAGGCAGAAAGGTGTGTGTGCACATATGCAGATCTGTTTTTTAAAGGCTACCTAAGTGTAGTCCTCCTCCACCTTTTCCTCAGTTTAAACAATTAAAAGTGGGATTTAGCCCTTGCTTTTTTGCCCCACACACCCCCCTTTCTCACTATGCTCCTTTTAGTCATTGTTCAAATCCCTCTTAAGCCAGGTTACAGCCTTTTCTGTGTTGCCTCAACTAGTTTTCTCTCAACTGCTCTGCTATTCTTTCCCTTGGTGGATTTCTCTTCTCCCTTTTGCCATGTACATGGCCCTTTTCCCCAGGGCCTCGTCTTCAATCCTCCGCCTGGCAGGACTGAATTGCCCCCACGGCCTCACCCACAGCTCCTTTGAGCTCCTGACTGGTGAACCCAGCTTAACAATGGACATCACCCCTTAGATATCCCATAGACACTTCGCACTGAAAATGCCACACACAGAAATATCTCCTCGAAACCAGCTCCTCCCCTTACACTCCCCCTGCAGATCCGCTCTCCGGATAGGTCACTGGAAAGTCACCTGAGCAGCTCTGCGGCCGGCCGCCCTGACCCTGCTGTCCCCACTGCAGCAGTCACCACTTCTGCCACCCATGTCTCTCTCCTTCTGCCCAGGGCCTCACTGCAGGCGTGTGCCACTTGTTGTCTGGGTTACCTGGGCTGGTCCCCGAAATATCCTTTCCCCCCAAAATATGGGCCTCCCCCCAAAAATAGTATCTTCCATTCTGCTGCCAGAATAACCAGATATTCTTCAACATAAACATTATGCAATTCTCTTACTTACAAATATTCCTATATATCCCTGCTTCCTTAAGGATATATTGAAGTCTAAGCACACAAGGCCCATCGTGACAGAGGCCTTGTTTACCTGATATTCCCACCTATGTATCCTTTGTTCTAGGCCTACTTGTTGTTCTTCAGTCTGGCCAAGCCGCTTCATGCCGTGTACTCTTATATGTCTCTACCTCTCTGCATATAGTGCCCACTCCCTCTACCACAAAATAGAGAGCTAACTTCCTTTCACCTTTCAAGATTCAGTTCAAATATTTCCAGCTCTAAGAAGTCCAATTTGTTTTCCCCTGCTTAGCAATCCATCAACTAATTGTCATGCCTTGCCTGGCCTGGGGAGTGCAGACACCAAGTCTTACCTGTCTTGGTCCCCCAGCAGCTGATACAGTGTTTGGCATAGCAGTGCTCAATGTTTGTTGGTTGGATAAATGAATGAATCAGTAAAGGGATGAGAGGTCTACAATCCCCCCCAGTTACTCAGCTGCCATTTTGGAAAGTTCATTCTGCGGAGTTAAGGAAATGTCAATGCAGGTGTTGGGCAGACAGAACAGAGGTGAGGGCGTGGGGGAGACAGGCCTGGTCCTGGAGAGCGCAGGAGAGGCGTGGGTGGGAGAGCACTGGAGAGAGAGGGAATGGAGGGGGCAGGTGCAAGGAGATGTTGAAGTACAACTGATATTAAATGCAGTAAATTAAATGGAGAACATAATATATGAAGGGAAGATCAAATTAAGACATCAAGGGTTGAAAAGGCAGTACCAGAGATGAAGAGCTCTCACTTCATCCCTCACAGTATTTCACTTATGGCACCTGCCCTCTGGGAAGGCAGTGTCAAATTCTTGAGAGAATGGTGTCTCACTTTATTTTAGAGGAACAAAAAGAATTCAAAAAACACTTGGAAATTCTATCTCCCGTGAATGAAAAGAACACAAAAATAAGTTTCACTCCAGCGTTGAATACAGAATAACAGGCTGCCTACTCTCAGAAATGGATTGAATTTTCAAATTCATCAGGGATTATTTAGATAAAAGGAAAACGAATAAATCTGAACAATCTCTCTAGAATAGCTGTTATTCCATCCTGTTATGTAGGGTAGAGTTAGGCTGAATTATTTAATTGGTATTTTAATGAGACTATAAAGTTCTAAAAGTCCTATCAATTTCTCCCAAAAGCGTACAATTTTTCCTTTCATGACCTTTATTTGACTTAATTAGAACAATAACTTTTTTCCAAGGCTTTTTTGTGTGTGTATTAAAATACCAAATGATATGCTGCCCCCAAAATGTTGTTGTTATTATTAATGCTGGTAATAGCCCCAATAACACATATTTACAATTATGACTCATTTTGGAAAAACAGGTCATTGGCTTAAAGTCCTTTTGAAAATAAGAAGAATAAACGAACATAATTTCTACACCAGGGACAGCAGCTGCACCCTTAATGGAACCTGGTCACTAAACACAACAAAAGCAAAGATGAAACTCAAATCAAACACCAGGCCACAAAGCATAGCTGACTGAAGATGCCACAAGATGACCTTTCATTCACCGAGGGAACCAGATGCGTTTCTATGTATAATGTATATTTTTTAAAGCAGTTATTTTATATATAGAATGTAAATTAGGAAAAAGAAAACTCCCTCTATCTGTAGACTTATAAACAGGAAGCACAAAGGGGTGACTTTGCAGACATGAACCTGCATGCTTAAATGCAAAGCCTATTGACAAAAATCCTTTCCTGTCTCCTAAGCTAAAAAAAAAAAAAAAAAAAAAAAAACTACTTCAAGGCAATGGTGAGCTGAAAGGGCTCAGATACAAAACGTGCACATCATCAGCCTTCTAGTAGATAAAAGTGCGCCATGAATAATAGTAAAGATAAAGTTTCCTATGGAAATCTATTTTGAGATGCAACAATTTAAAGGCAACTGAGAGCTCAAAACCAAGTTCAACCAAAGAGAAACAGAGCCCAAGCAAATGTACAGAAATGGACAAAGATATTGGAGAAGGAGGGGTCTGTGTTCTACCGATACTCCAGATCAGCAAATTCATCCTGAAATCAAGTCAGTGATGTGCCATGAGGTCACTCAAGGAATCAGGCAGAAAACATCGGCCAGAAGAAATAGGAACAATATCAAAGGCAGGTGTGAGATGTGGAAGGGGTGACCCTGTGAACCTTGCTGCAATGAGGCAGGATGCTTTTGCGGGCTTTCTGCACAGGCTGGCTGGCTCACATGACTCTGTTTAGAAGGATATCAGCCAACAGCTGTGCCACACGGGCTACATCCCGAGCTGAGTCACATCTAGTTATGGTTCTGAGTTCATCCTTAGACGACATGACCAGAAGGATCTGAGAATCAATGGTGGAGATGTACCTGAATGAGTATTCCATTTCATTCTTTGGCAGTCAATCTTCAGCTTTGTACAACATAAATATTGACAAAGATACACACAGGCACCCTATTTGAAAGCCTGACTGCATAATTGCGTCTAATGGAGAAAAGTGGGCTCCGTGTCGGTATGCTAGGTCATTGTTTGGCTCGGTAACCGATGCTTCTGAGACCCAAAGCATATTCTAGTATAACCGACAGCACAGAAATCTCCACTGATGTCTTACTCATTTCAGGGTATTCATAAAATAACCCCTGTTTGTCCATGGGATACAGATGGTTGTCCCGTTCCCATCGTGGAGTGGTCTGTTCTGCTCCCGAAACTGTGGCACCATTAGATTCATGACCCAGCTGTCAAACAGATCAAATTATAAGGCAGGATATTATCAGACCAAGGTCATAAAAGTATTACTGACATCTCAAGCTGAACACATCATCTTCCCAAGAATTTAATTTCTTGTTTTCAGGATAAATTTCTTTTTATTGCTGCCTCCCTACCCTCAAATATTGTGAAAACTAGTCCTGATTACGCACCTTGGGTTTACCAAAATTGTAACGACTACTACTACTTTATCTCCTACCTCCTTTTCAGGTGGGCATTTTAGATTTTAGAAGATGCCTTCCCTCATTTGACATTTTTACCCCCATTTCTCTGCTATTATCCACCATGGCCTTTCCACTCTGAAAATCATCAGAGAAAATAAGTAAAAGAAAGTAATACAGGGACTTTGAGGTGGTGATAAGTGCTGTGGAGGAAAATAAAGGAGGGTGAGGAATGTGTGCTAGGGAGGAGTGGGGATGGGGCAGTGACCTTTGAATAAGGCAAAGACAGAAGCAAAGGAGTGGGCAGCGGAGGGGCAGAGGGAAGAGTGATCACAAGCCTGGAGGACCCTCACGCAGGACAGACAGCATGGAGACTGGTGTGGGCCACAGTGAATAGGAAATAAGTGGTGGTTTTGGGGGTGGAGCCTTAGAGGCTGCCGTGAGGATGTGGGCATCTTTCCCTTTGAAGGAATTGCGGAGCCATGGAGGGTCACCGAGCAAAAAAGTGATACTCTAACGTTGGATAGAACAGGTCCAAAACCCTAATTTAAGCTGAACAAATCAAGGGCCAGAGAAGTGACATGCCACCTCAAATTCAGTGCAGAGCTTGAAAGAAACACAGCCTCGAATCGTAGCCCAGTGCTCTGCCCCCTTCTGGATGCTGTCCCATAGAGCTATCTCTAAGGATATTTTTTTCCTCACTCAGAGGCTTGTGGGTCAACTGAATGCTTCCCCCTTTTTCAAATGGCAATTTGTCCTGAAAGGAAATCAGATTTGGCAGTGAAACAAGGCATGGACCTGTGACCTACAGAGCTCTTGTCCCTGAAAGCAACAGCTGGCACGTGGTTTACTCGTGGAGTTCAGCAGAAGAGACAGAGCAACAACAGACAACATAGCGTCTGGCTGAGCTTCGACTGACTGCACTGCACTTTTGGATGGATTTCAAATTTGGACAGTGAGGCGGCTTCACATGAAAGGCAGGTGTATACATCATACATGCCCACACGTCTGTATGCATACACACGTAGACACACACAGAGCATATGATGTGACTTGTAAAGAGCTGCCTCTGCTTGGTTTCCCACAGCCTCTAATCTCAGCATTAACCTTTCACTGGCCATGCTCCCAGGTTTGCTACGAGATTTCTTTGCAATGGAACATGCCCTTCGCTTCACAAACTTTCCCCACTTCTTTCAATGACATTAGGGGAAGAGCAGGGAGCTCTGGGAAGTGCTGGGGATATGGACTCGAGATACCCCTGAATCTGAATCCGCACTTCATGGCTTATTTGTTATTTAACTTTATTTACATTCAAAATGCAACTGTTGCAGATCTCAGAAGATGATTTACACTCACTGCTATGGCAGAATGTTGCAGTTAGAAGACCCATCACTGGATACTCTTAATCAACACGTTCTTCCAATATTTCAGATATTACTGTATCACAAATGCCCATTTCTATATTTTGATATCTGCTTTTCAGTATAATTATCTTCCTTCTTTATTCTCTAAATCTAATGATTTTAAAACATTTTTCTGAGAAGTGTTCCACAGGCACCTTACATATGATAATTTGATAAAGCGATCCTGGAGATCAAAACCACATTTAAACCCTGAGATAAACTCAACTGTGTCATATATATGGCTAGGTTTAGTCTGCTTACTTTGTTACTTTGTTTAGTAATTTTTGTTTCAAACAACAAGATCCTACTGTATAGCACAGGGAACTACACTCAATAACTTTTAATAGCCTATAGTGGAAAAATATATGACAAGGAATATATATATATATATATATATATATATATATATATATATATGAATCACTATGCTGTACACCAAGAATTAACACAGTATTGTAATCCAATTATACTTTCAACAAAAAAAGTTGAAATAAAATTGGGAGATGAAACTTCCACCGTCCAGGATGCTATCATGATGAAACGATTCAAAGCAGGCCAGGTATCAGCAACCCCCTGACACAGCAAAACCCCATGTGGGGTCTTCCTTTTGAGCAGCACAGGCTAACCGGCTGTGGTCACCTGTAAATAGGGTTGAAGTCACTTAGATCCTTGGCTTGGGATCACCGTGGCCACAGGGGTGTGGGTCACTGCAGCACCTACGAGAATGACGGGGCCAGCCTGCTGCTGAAGCCGCTCCCCAGGCCGCAGCCCAGAGCGCTGCAGGCAGGTCTGAAGTCCGGTCGGGGGCGCGCAGCTCCACAGCCACTCGGAGCCCTGCGGTGTGGGTGGCGCTGGGACCGTGCTCATCTATCACCCTCCCTGGCAACCAGACTCGGGATTCTTCTGGGGGAATTTTTCTCTGCCTCATACTTCCTGTCTCAGCCACTTGTGGAATCCGGTCCATGCCCCAGCGAAGAAGGGCTTTTACCCTCCGGGACCCAAATCCATCACGGTTTGGATCCAGAATGAAACTTCCATGTTAACTCACCTGGCGCTCCCTTCTTGTGCTGAACTGCCCTCCCACGTCGGTGGCATTAGGTCATATTAGAAGTCCCGACTTGCTTGTCCTTAGCTAAGACTCTGAGCCTCTTGCTCAGTCTTCCTGAGTGGAACCACTCATCAGTGGCAGAAAAGCTTGGGCTGTCGTCCACCCATCATTGTCCTCAGTCTTTTGGGTTTTCTGTTGGGTTATGGTTCTCATGCAGGGATATCAATTTGCACATGAGAAGCACCTGTACACATTTTAAAAAATACAGACACTGGATCCTCCCCCCTTTCCAGCCAAGGCTGGAAGCTTTCTCCCTCTAGCGGGGGTTACACAATCATTTGCTTGGGAATTGACCACACATATTGGCATAATCATAGTAAATTGCCCTTTACTCTGTGCTTGCCACGTGGCATTTTCTACTTCATGTTGTCTTTGTACCTTTATTATCACATTTAATCCCTGAATTATAGATTATCACCATTTCTGTTGAGGACACTCCTACTTGCTAATCTTGAATACAAGTATTTTTGATTCTCTTAATCTATTTCATTCCTGAGTTTCCTGTTCCTGAATTTAAAGAGTGAATTATGGACACATGTATTTAAGATTCTCTTATTATATGTATCTGACTCATCCTCTAACCAAATCATATCTGGAGAAGAGAGATTTTCTCTTTTAATCATTTGATTTTCTTATTATATAGTAGTACATACGCACAGTGGAAAATGTAGAAAACATATAAAGTAAGAAAATTACAGCCATACATTATCTAAACACCAAAGGACTATGCTATGTCATTTTGGGCATTTAACTATTTTTCTTAATATTTTATCATAAAATTTCCCTAGGAAAGTTGCTTAACCCTGGAATTGTACTAGCCTTTTGTCCAGTACAGAATAACATTCCCAGAAATGACCCCAACATCAAAATGGTATGTGAGGCTGGGAAGGCCACAGGGCACTCAGCTTATTGTCTGAGTCCTACAAAGAATGCTGTTAATTCACTGATGTTACGCATTCGATGCCTGTGAGTCACTCACTCACTCAGCTGGCTCAGACTGAGACCTACGTTATACCAGGTGCCGATCCAAGTGCTGGGGAGACCCCAGAGGGAGCCTGGATCACGGCATCACTGTCCTTCTTTATTTGCTCCCAGAATCCTACTCAAGAACCCTACATGGGATTGGGGGGATGGAGGCAGGTGAGATACAGTGAAATTCATTTCATTATGTTCCTTTAGACATATTTGAATAGCATGAAAATAGTCGCTAATTTTGATAAGTTTTCTTTTCCCTTCCTATGTATTTTTGAGGATGGGTATAGCTTTGGTGCAGCAAGAGTAATTGATAGATCTTTGGTATGTTAGGATTTTATATGAAAAATTAAGAATGAAACTGCACTTAAACAAAGAGAAGAGGCAGTGAGGAAAACACAAGCCACCCTCGAACTTGGCTACAATTCAGAATTCCTGGTTTTCAAAAAAGGGAATCATAATTCAAAATAAATTCCCTAAATATTTTAGCCCCTAGTAGAAATACATGGAGGCTAAGTTCAGCTCACTGGAACCTAGAACAATGTGCTTACTTAAGCGAAGGTATAAACAGACCACAGATACTATAATGCATCCTTATTTTAAACTAGTTCATGTGAGCAAGTTTCATTTCACATAAATTGCTAAGTAACAGTTTTGGAAATATATCCTTCTTGATTGGTAAAAATAGCTCACGGATTACCAGATTCAACAAAATTTAGTATTAAATAATTTACTTATTTCCTTCAGGAAACGCTTTTGAGTAATCTGAGTTAAGTATTTCCTCTATCTGCTCTATTTCTTTTCACAGAGAAAAGTAGCATTATTTGCACATGACCTACTTTTACTTCTCTGGAAATATCTGACTGTGAGCTCAGGTTAAGGGTTGTCTACTGCACAGTAGGGAAAAAAAAGTTTCATTTCACAGAAAAGATCAGAATCTTTTTTTGAGGGGCGTGGTGAGCTGGGGGACAAGGGAAATGCCTTTGTTTCGAGACAGACCCCAGTAATCCATACTGAAGCTGAAAGATGAAGCCCTTGTAAAGAAATGTGGACACACTGACACGCAAATATGTTCACTCTGCAAAAACAGAAAGAAAGAAAGAAAAAATAATTTAACTGCCCTATAAAGAGAATGGACAGAAACTTGGTAATAAGGGAGAGAGAAGGAAGGTTAGGGAAGGGAGGAGAAACAATGAAAAGAAACTTGGATGTGGTGGGCAGAATACCAGGTTTCTTGAGCCTACAATGAAGGATGATAAGAAAAAAAGTAAAGTTTAAAAAAGTTACAAAGTTTAAAATAGTTTAAAAATTAAAAAACAAAGTTAAAAAAATAATTTTTTTATAGTGGCATGGAAGATTTTAAAATGATGGAGGTTTTTTATTTCAAAATTCAAGTTGTTTGAGTTTCTCCCCCATGCTACAAACAACAATAAGACCTGCTTGTGTAAGTGGTTTTGGGGGACACCACAGAGAGGGGCGAGCTCTGCAGTTAGGTTGGCCAGGAGCAGAATGCTGGTGTGGAAGGCAAGACAGAAGAGAGATCAACAGTTTCATGAAAACAGAAACTCAAAGCCAGAAATTATCTTAAAAAGTTTAGTGTGGTAGGCAGAAAAATGTTCCCCGCCATTATGTCTATGTCCTTATCCCCAGAACATAGGAAGAGGTCAGATTCCCTGGCAAAGGGGCCTATGGTTTCAGATGTGGTTAAGGTTGCTAACCAGTCAACTCTAAGAGAGACCAGCTGGATTATAGATGTGGGCCCAGTGTAATCACCAGGGTCGTTAACGGAGGAAGAAGGAGGCAGAAGGGGGGAGAGAGGACAGGAGATCTGACCACAGGATCAGAGTCAGAGGCACACAACCATGCTGACCTTGAGATAGAGAAAAGAGGTCCCAGGCCAAGAGACGCAGGTGGCCTCTGGAAGACAGAAAAGTCAAAGATAGAGGCTCCCCTGAGGCCTTCAGAAACAGCCGTGCCAACACTTTGACTTAAGCAGGCTTCTGCGTTCAAGAACCCTACAAGGTTAAATTTGTGTTGTTTAGTGGAGACTTTTTCTTTTTTCTTCCTACTACCATGATATTTGGGGATACTAGATACAACAGCAACAGAAAGCAAATACAGTAAGCTCCTTGAAATGTTCAGAAATTGCAGATAACACTGGACTCTCCACTTTGATGTGGGATTGGGCTTATGTGAAAATCAAAAGGACAGTGTGACCTTTGCTAACATCTGTTTTTCTCATTTTTAGGAAGAGAACAGTAAGTCAAAACCTCTGTTGTTATTATTTTAGACAAGTGTCTCTTAAAACATTATGTAACCCTGTGCCTTAGGACCCTAAGAGAGTCTCTGTTCTTAGAAGAACCTGGATTCAGAGAGATAGGGTCTTACATCTGAGTCCCACAGTGGTCTCTTATTGGCAATGAGAGCTTGGGCAAATCAGTTACCCTCTTTAAGCCACAGGATCTTCATTTACAAAAGGAAGATAAGAATAAGGATTCTTTGGGTGATTAAATTGTACACACACACACACGCACACATACATATATGTACAACATTTAATACAGTTACTAGCACATACTAGGCACTCAACAAATTCCTGTTATGGATTTTTAAATGCATATATAAAAGGAGGAGAAATTTCCAGGAAGTTGTAGGAAAACTTAGTTCATGGCCCAAAAAAGGGCCATCTCTCAATGGGCTCTGATCAGTCAGTCCCCAGTGATGTGCTAATAAGCAGAGACTATAGCACTTGAGGATTTATGTTAAACATAAAAAGGAAGGTATTTAAACATAATTATTAAACAGCAGGTACGTTTAAAATGTTGGCTGGATCATCTTATCTGGAGAGCTTTAATAAGCAGAGAGTCTCCCCTGTTCTAGAGATGGGCACGCAGGAAAATGACGTGGGTGGGTGGGCCATTCTCACCCCAAGATCACATGACTGAGTACTCACGGAAGTAACACCTCTTGTATGTTATTCCAGATGGACTGTCCTCCCATGATTATTGTCAGCTGTGTCATCAGTTCAAGGAGACAGCCACTTGAGTCACACTGGAATATTAGAAAGAAAATCTCATCTAAATTTTAGATAGCTCTAACATGAAATAAAGTCATTATTTTATGCCTAAAAAAAATCTAAGGAACAGAGAGTAAAGACACTCCTCATTGGGCAACTAAGAGAAAACCTGAAACAGGTTAGACTGTCAGAACACAAATCTGTATTCACACCTCTTCATTTCTGTATTGTTACAGGCAATACACCAGATCTCATGGATAAGTCACAAATCTGCCCTTAAAGAATGTGTTGTAGAAACACGAGGAGTAGTAGTTGACAAACTGGAACAAGAACACCTTCATGGCTGGGTTGTTCTCATAGTCAGTCTGGTCCTTGGGAGCTCTGCAGCTAGAATAAAGAAAAGGTAAGTCTGTAAAACTGTGAACGGCTTTGAGACCCTAATCAAAGCCACGGACACATGAGTTAACACAATAAATATGTATACATATATATATACACAATTCACACTGTTTTCATATCAGCTGTTTTGAATTTCTTAACATATCCACTATGTTAATTCCAACTGTACACATTGTTGTAAGAGTTTCTCCCACTAAGAACACAATATCCCACAAGGCAAAAAAAAAAAAAATCACCCGTGCCTTAAAATTTATAAGCACAACATTATCCAATGGGCAAGAACTGTCCTCTGTCAGGTGTTATTTGAAAGAAAGCTACTTCTAAACAAACGGCTAAATAATATTCTCTTGTCTCCCTGAACGGCAGTAAGGTAGGACTATTGAAGAAGACAAACAAAACACGGGGCAACTTGCTAGAAGCATTTGGGGAACATAAAACGGGTCATCCTCCTAGTTCAGAATTTGAATTGGTCTTAGTATTTTCAGAAGATGACCACTGAGCAGACCACTGGGAGAATCACCCAGCCACATGCAATGTGTGGGAAGCACTTAACTTAGGCTGCTAAGCCGCTGGGTGGGATACAAGCCAGAGAGAAGAAACATTTATTATAGAAGCCGCAGCTGATGAGAATGGAGCTACACTAACAGGAAAAGCATGGGAGGAAGACACATAACAGTGTGATTACTTGTCCTCTCCGTAACACGCAAGCAAATCTGTCACTGGAGCCACGACTCTCTTCCACTTATTTGCAATACAGAGACTATTTACTTTCAACAGTAGGGTACATTATCTAATGTAATTGAAATTATTATTAAGCACTGACATATTTACACAGAGCTTGGACATTCTAAAGCTTCCTTTGTCCCTTTTACTAATGCAAAAATGGAGCTAATTCACTTCTCATATAGGCTAGAGAAAATAGGTTTGCACTTGAAGTTAACTAAAGACTGTAATGTACTGCAATTGAAGTGCCTAAAAGATAGTCTCTGTTTTTACCTGGTTCTAAAGCTGGTGTAGAAATTATCTCAGCTGCTGGAGGAGTTTACCAGAGTCAGTCATCATGATTGCCACTTTCTCATATATGGCATTCAGGGTCACCATGTTGATAAAACTGATGGGCGTGGCCCACCTGCACAGTCAGGTACTTTTGGATTGGGTCTGTTCCATTCAGGTTCTTGGGAAGTTTTTCAGAAAATACAATGAACACTGAAAGTCCTTAGACAATGATCCCAATAACTGAAGCAATGGTCAACAGGACCTGACAACCCAAAAACCCAGCAGTATGAGACTCACTAATGATCGTATTTTTACACAGAAAACTTGCCCCCAACCCAGCTTAAACAGAAAACATGCATGTGTTGTAAACTTCACATAAACGTGAGAAGTGATATAAATCACACGTAAATGCCATGAGACGTGAATATCAGGCATGTTAAATTTTAGTGGAGGAGGAATGGAAGATGTCAAAAAGAATGAGTGCATCCACTAATGTAACACGCTGACAGCAGGAGCAGCTGTGTGCAGGGCATAGGGAATATATGGGAACTCCACTTTCTGTGAATTTTTCTGTAAACCTAAAACCACACTAAAGAAGGAAGCCTATTAAGTATATTTTAATGGGTGAAAATGGGGTAACTGGTGGCATGTTCTTTTGGAGGGAAGTCTGTGATAGCAGAACCAATGAAAATATCCCTTCTACATCTGTAGAATTACTTAGGTTATGAACTAGTTGTAACCCATGAAGGGGATATGCTTCCTTCCAAGGGAGAACCTATCACTGATTCAGGGGTCAGCAGGTGCTAGCTGTCGTCATCATTCTGAATAGAGCCAGTGAAGCTGTGGACATGCCCTGAGGGAAAGAGTGGAAGTGACAGCAGGTCTCTGCTGATGAAAGCTTCACATGCTTTTTGTACTCCTTGAGATCTTAAAATGGCTGGTATTCCTACTCCCTGCATTTGCACAAGTTTCATGTCCCTGATCCACTGTAGTTCTGACTGTGTGGACCCAAGGGCAGCGGGGGTGTCTGAAGCATAATTTGCACGTGGCTAATAGGGTTTCAGTTCCTCACTAGGCAGGTTTTTTTCTGGCCACTGAAGAATGCACATTAAAGATCCCATTTTTAAACAGTTTTCCTTCCATCTACGTTCTTGGTCATAGTCCAGAAGCATGTACTCAGTGTCCCTGGCTGCTCCTGCTGGCTGCCCCAGAGAGAAAGCTACAAAGAATGTGAATTTCAGGACTAAGTGAACCACATCATGTTATTTACAGTAACAGCGGGCGGCTGGCTTGCACCTGCAGGGGAGAGCAGAGGGAGTGTTTACAAGCCCCTCCTGGAGCCACACTCCTGCATCTGGATCCCAGCTCCGATGCTAGCTGTCCGGCCTTGTGCAAATTTCTTAACCTCTAGGGGCTTCAATCTCCTCACCCATATAATGGGGGGATAATAATAGCAATTTATAGGACTATTGTGATGAGTCAATTATTTACTAATTGTGAAAACAATTGGAACATTAACCGCAGGCATGTGAAAAACTCTACCTAAGTATAAGCTATGAATATGGTGACCAAAGTCTTAAAAAGGTGTTTTTCTTAGTTTTTAAGTCATCAGTTTGTAGAGAAAGCATTTTGTTTTCTCCTCTACACTCTTTCATCATCCTTTTCTTCACAGTTATGTCTTCATGCTTGTGAAAGGAATAACTTTTTGGTGTGTGTGTGATTAAATGTGAAAATTAGTTAAGGCTGAGAAAAATGTATTATAGAAGGTATATTAAGCCTTCCTCTCTTGTACAGCACATATAGGCCATTTAAATAGTATGCATTTTTTAAAAGTCTGCATAGTAATTTTTTAATTATGTATTAAGTAAACATAATAGTTAAGAATGCTTAAATACTTACTATTGCTTCAGCACATATCTATTTTTCAAAATCCTCACAATCACCCTGTGGGGAAGGTAATATTATATCTCTTTTACAGATGTGAAAATAGAGCCACGTGGAGATGTTGCAATTTGCCCCAAATGAAGCAACTATTAAGTGAAAGTACTGAAATTCTCAAAGAGCCCAAAGACACACTAACTGTATAGCACTGTCTCCTACATGGTCTGTAAAATCAATTCTAATTCATTTCAGAACTTTTACAAACTTGACACATTTCCATTTTTCTTCCAAGCACTTAATGGGCTCACTATTTCTTAAGAAACAGGAAAGCTTTCCGTTCTCCTTCCTCAAGTTTCTTCTTATTTATCATCTTTTCTGATCATAAATTTAACATTTGCTCATTAAAGAAAATTTGAAAGTACTCAGTAGTGGACAGAACTGCTGTCCTGGATCTGTCCCCAGTCTTAGAAGAGGACCCAGAAATTGCTTTAGGATAAATAACCTCCCTTTTGTTTTTAGTCCTGTGATTTAACCTCGATTGACCCACTCTTTCTGAAGCACCAGAAGTAGATCTCAGTTGGTTTAAGACAAATAATACCCCTCATTGTATTGGCCTCGCACATGATTGGAGAATTGGCAAATAATCCAGGAAGAGCCACTATTATGTGAGGAGATACATGCTGGTGCCCATGTGAAACATAAACTTCTTCTATCAAGAGAGGAAGCTGCCAAAAGAGACCTGTCTTGGTTTGGATGGATGATCTGGGATGCTGTGTGCCTAGAAGCATCATGCTGAGACATCTTTGGACACAGAATGAAGACAGGACAAAAGTAGCCCTTGACATCATCTGGGCTAGAGTATCTCTCCTTGACTGAAGCCAGACCTCAGACCTGAGGTTTTCATTTACAGGAACCAATAAATCCCATGGATCCCCATTTTTTGGTTGTTGTTTAAACACATTGGAGATTGATTTTGTCACCTACAATCAAAAGACTCCAACTCTGAAAATGAATAAAAAATAAAATAAGAATAATGCTTCGACCTATAGACATAATTCCTTCAGAACGGTGCATTGTTTGTATATTACAAATCATTTTATATATTAATTTAATTCTCCAATCTATCATAAGCATAACAATTTGACATGTCATAAAATATTTTCATGGACACACTTTTTCATGACTGCATACTATTCTACTTTGTGAAGAGTTGGAAGAATATTTTGGCTGAGATTTTATATATATATATACACATATAAAAGTATGTCTGTGACTTGCATCCATACTGACTTCTCCCTGCCATTTTGAAATAATTCCTGATTAAAAGTTTTTCAAAGCTGAATTAGTGGATTAAAACATATGAATATTTTTGACTCTTAATATCAACTGCCAGACTGCTTTCTAAGAAGGCTTGAGGAGTACACCAGAAATTAACACAGCATTGTAAATCAACCATACTTCACAAAAATTATCCAGTAACCTAGGCATGGGATTGGTGATCACTGGCAATTCATCCTCATAAACAGAGCTGTGTCACTTGAGAGGTGGAAAACTATTTCATTTTGATGTGCACTGAGTGAATTACCATTGAAGTGTGACATCTATTTTTTCTTTTGTGAATGTGTGTTCATCTTCTCTGGCTTCTACGCTTCTGAGATATTTTGATGTTACCTTTGAAGGGATCTGAACTCTCTATATATTGAAGGAATTAGCCCCTTGTCGGATTTCTAAACAAATAACATTCTCTGGAGTTTTGTTTAAAATTAGGATGCTCTGATGCATGGAAATCTTTGTATACGTTCCTCTGATACTTACTGTTCATCTAGAGGTTGTATACTCATCCATATTTATTTGTAGTTTTTTTCTAATTGTGTTACCTTTTAAATGTTTCTGGAATTTATCACAATATATGGTTCACTGTATGATTTCAATCTTTTCTTTTCCCCCAAGTAGCTAACAAGTGTTCCATTCACTGAATAACCTTTATTTATCTCCCTGATTTGTAATGCCTTCCATCTCTTATATTAAATTATTATTGATATCAGAGCCCATATCTGGACTTCCTGCCTTATTTTATAATCTGGCTATTCTTGAACTAGTAAAACTCTCATTATCTTATTAATTTTTATATTACTAATATGATTTTATTCACAATAAACCCAAATCAATTTTATAACTTCTGATATTTTGGAGATATGATCTTTTAATCTAGAATCATGTGATTAAAGCACCTTTTATATCTTTCAGTAGTTTTTACTTTTATTTTTTGATAGTTCCTTCTATCCTTTTGTTAGGCTATTCTTAGACATTTTACCTAGGTTGTTACACTTGGAAAATTTTAGAAATTTAATGCCTCCATCTGGTCTCTTAATCAGACCCTGGAGAATCCTAAACCACTGATCTGATTTGAACATATGAGGTGAAAAGAATTGGGGGAAGAACTGTGAGCAGAAGAGACTGTGGAACCTCCGGAACGGCGCCCTGCATTGGCTCAGAAGTTCTCTGGAAAAAGTTTTCTCTATGAGACTACATAGTTCCCAGCTTGACTTTCAGTTTTCTCAGCATTTCACATTAGATTTTAAAAGTCTGTGGCATGTTCTTACCCAGAAAAAGAGCACTTGCACAAAGGGTTATATGTATACACTTACCCCAGGAGGTAAAGGGAACACGCTCTTCTTCTTAATTAAAAAAACAAGTTTAGTCAATCAAGGGATTACACCAATGAAATGATATTTCTCCTAACTGGTCAGTAAATCCTAAACATAATATAAAAACAAAATTTCAGACATAGCCTC
The DNA here is from genome assembly GCF_048564905.1 of Vicugna pacos. Classification (NCBI taxonomy): domain Eukaryota; kingdom Metazoa; phylum Chordata; class Mammalia; order Artiodactyla; family Camelidae; genus Vicugna; species Vicugna pacos. The sequence goes on from NW_027328741.1 coordinate 26,342,053, forward strand.
CTTGTTTGTAAATGCATGGGTTTTTTCCTGTTTTTTTTCCTTTTCTTTTCTGTTAACGATGTCAAACACACAACAAAATATGTACAGTGCTCGTTTTAATACTATTTTTTGAAAACGCACATGTGAACAGTAAACTGTTTCCCTGCCATGGTCTGAGCACCTGACGAGGCCAAGATTTAAAGCTCTATTCCTTAGCTTGCCTTTGATTTCAGAAGTGAAGGTAGTGACAGCTTAGGGTCTGTGCAGGACAGAAAGGATCACAGGTGTCTGCAGCTAACTGGTGTCCACTGTGTGTTTCTTGGTTGAGCTTTATGTGTTAATCAGCTACAACTATGAAGTTTAAGAGTTTCCATTTTAGAGTTTATATTTAGAAATTTTTTAAGAGATGAAATCAGCAAGAATCAAGATTTAACTGGATTATAAAATCAGATATAGTATAATAATAGCTGTAACTAAGTACATGGTCCTTCCTCTGTGCCAGGAAGCCTTCCAAGTAGATTCTATACATTACTTCGAGCCGTCCTTACCACTGTCATGAAGAAGCAACTCTCTTATTCTTATTTTATAGAAAACTATGGCACAGAGAAGTTAAGTTGTCCAAGATCACTCAGGAAGCAAGCTGCTGTGCTCAAATATGAATTTAGGCAACTTCATTCGCAAGATCTCACTACCAGAACGCTGGCCTCTCTAAACAATAGAGCATGCTTTCTCAAGTAAAGTAAAATACTTCAAATAAAAAATTAAAAAAATAATAAGGCAATTTTTTAAATAAGGAAGAATGATAAAGTTAAATGAGTCTTCATCTTCAATTTTTCAACAAGCATGTCCCAATGAAAATTTAAACTTATTAGCTTGCAAATTTAAATTTAAACTTGGCAGTTTAAATGACCAAAAAACTTCTCTTCAGTATTTTTTGTATGCTGCCAATATGATAAGTTTTTGTTTTTCAGGACTCAAAAGCATTATGAACATCTAATTTTGTCTAAGATTCTGCTTTCATCTCTGAATGTACAGTCTTTCACCAACATATGCTTTTACCCCCATCTTCAGTTGTAAACAATGGGAACAATTCATAATGGGGATTATTAGAAGCTTATTACATTGTAAAAGACAAATGTCACTTTCTATTGGTAGCTGAACCTCATTTTTTTCCATTTATAAAAAGAGGAGTTTGACCTGCTCCCTCCAGACTTTTTCAATGCCAACATTCTGTAGATCTGTGATTCAATTTATTAAATCTATATTTGGAGACATTTTCAGATACTCCTAGTAAAAGCATTTTTTTCCCAAGGGTTATTCATTCTCACAACCTACTGTCCTGCTGCTGCTGACTGCAAGCACCATCAGCTCTAAATTATCTCAGCTGATGGAAAGAAGCAGTAATACAAATGACTCAAAAATCATCTTTTCATAGCTCTGGAATGTTGATACAAAGATATACAGTTTTATTTTTTTAATTTTGCAGCAGGAGTGGCAGCAATACATTTACATTTCCAATTATGTAAAATGACTAGCTTTAACACTGCTCAAACACTGATGGCACCTCAACAAATGTTTCTCTGCTTCTTCTACCCTTTCTCTGACTTTAGGATGAGAGTCATGCTGCTTTGTGCACATCCCAATAGGAAGGGGGAGCAGTGACCGGGACTTAGTTCAAGACAAAGGGGCACCTAGTCTATGATGAAAGGGAGGCCACAATAATGAAGGCGCATGTAAAAAAATGGGAGTCAACTATAAAAACCAATTTGTCTTTCCTTCTACATCTATGTCATTGCAGCTAATTTATATTTTGCATTTTTTTATTGGTGTTATGAAAGGATACAAATCAATGCCTCTTTTCATATACAATTATACCAGTCTTTTTCTTTTCCCCCTTTTTACTGTTATTATGAAGGAAGGACCTCACTTCTCTTCTGTGTCCACCATTCCAGGCAGTGCTCCTTCAACTTGGCTGCACATTAGAATAACCAGAGGAGCTTTAAAAACTTCCCTATGCCAGAATGCACCCCAGGCCACTAAGTACCATCAGAGTTTGCAGTGATGGAACCCAGGCACCAACATTTTTTAAGGTCCCCTGGTGATTCCTACATGCAGCCAAGGCTGACAAGTCCAGAAGTAAACAGAATAAAGTGCATCTAAACAGCGCCCGCTTTTCCTGGGTAATCTCATCTATCTTCACGTGGGGACACCGCGCCTCCTATTCTGGCCGGACTTGTTCTTCCTGCTCAACCGTGTCCCATTTGTACTCAAGTTCTGCCTGGCGCCACTTCCAGAACTCCAAAAGTAAGGTGACTAACAGAGAGACAGAACAGCAGAATGTGGATCTTCAGTGATGCCTGATGCTTCAGAAATCTGCACTTAATATTTATTACACTTAACACTTTGGTAAATGGTTAATAAAATCACATTTTATTTATAGGCGATACTAAAGAAAAAAATGAGTTAATACCTTTTTTAAGAAAAAAGAAAATGTAGGTAATTTATTGAACTTTTGGAAACAGACTAGCTCTGTAGCTCAAGGGAAAGGTATAAACGTGATGGTCAGAGGCAGGTGACTGTTTCTGATGCTAAAGTACCTGCTACCAGCACATTATGCCCACTAAAAACACAAATATCGGGGGGAAGGGTGGGTATAGCTCAGTGATAGAGCACGTGCTAAGCATGTACAAGGTCCTGGGTTCAAACCCCATTACCTCCATTAAAAAAAAAGATAAAAAAAAGCACAAGTAACTGTCACAATTTAAAAGCAATGCACGGTGCACCCTCCAAGCTTTCTCCTCACATCCCTCTGTCTCTTCTGTCCAAAGGACCTGAGGGTGGGGAAGGAGATGAGAATGCTTTAGTAGCCCCTGCATTTCTATTTTCCACCACCCCAGTCACACAAACTTAAAATAATATTCTTAAATATGGAAAACTGCCATTTTTCTCAATCATCGGTAATGTAATTTTTAGAAATCGTCATTGTGTTTTAAGACTCGTAACTTTAAATAGTAGACAAAAACAACATGAAATGTTAATTGAAAATGTGGCTTCAGGGTAAATCCCCTAAGCCCTTCTTCCCACCAGACTGTTACCCCTAGGCCCCAACTCTAGAGAAATTGCAGAATAACCACTGTGCCCTCCACCGTTATACCTGAGTTTCTACAATGCTCTGAGAATAAAGAGGAAAAAGACACAGTCCCTGCTTCCGGGAGCTCCTAGGTGCACAGGACTCATTGTGAAATGATGGCTGAGGAGGCATGTTAAGTGGGCTTGGATAACAGTCAGCAGAGGGTGCTCGGGGCAGGGAGCCGGAACTGTAGCCAAGGCTCTCCCAGAGGAGAGAACCACTGTGGTGAGCTCTGAGATGCCCTAGAATTGATCAGGTGAACTTATAATGTTAAGGCCATTTCTCCCTGGGGAGCTGCGCATGCAAAGGAGGGAGACCAAACAGAGCCAGGTCCCTTCCAGGAACTGTAAATAGTCTAGAAGCGAGCACAGGGTGTGGGAGGCAGATGAGGCAACCAGGTGGAGAGATCACAGGTGCACATCACAAAGGACTCTGTGTGCCTCCAAGGTAGAGGAGACATGCAAAGTGATCTAGAAAGAGACAAGATAGAGGCAGGGAGGACTATTGGCAGGTTCATGTGAAGGCCTGCTGAGGCCCTGCCAGGAGGAGAGAGAAGAAAACATTTCAGCAGGTGGACGGATTGGCCACAGGTGTGATGGAAGGGCAGGAAGAGGTCAAAGATGCCGGCCAGCTTTCTGGGTTTGGCAGTGTCTAAATTATAGTGCCATTCCCTGAAATAAGAAGGGCAAGAACCTCCTAGAGGAAAACATAGGCAAAACATTATCTGACATACATTTCAAAAATTTTCTCCTAGAAAAAATAAAAGCAAGAATAAACAAATGGGACCTAATGAAACTTACAAGCTTCTTCAGAGCAAAGGAAACCAGAAATAAAACAAGAAGAAAACCTACGGAATGGGAGAAAGTTTTTGCAAGTGAAACCGACAAAGGCTTGATCTCCAAAATATATAAGCAGCTCATACAACTCAAAAAGAGAAAAATAAACAACCCAATCCAAAAATGAGCAGAAGACCTAAACAAGCAATTCTCCAAGGAAGACATTCAAATGATCAAAAAGCACATGAAAAAATGTTCAATATCACTAATCATCAGAGAAATGCAAATCAAAACTACAATGAGGTATCACCTCACACCAGTCAGAATGGCCGTCATTCAAAAATCCACAAATGACAAATGCTGGAGAGGCTGTGGAGAAAGGGGAACCCTCCTACACTGCTGGTGGGAATGAAGTTTGGTGCAGCCACTATGGAAAACAGTGTGGAGATTCCTCAAAAGACTTGGAATAGACTTACCATATGACCCAGGAATCCCACTCCTGGGCTTGAATCCAGAAGGAAATCTACTTCAGGATGACACCTGCACTCCAATGTTCATAGCAGCACTATTTACAATAGCCAAAACATGGAAACAGCCTAAATGTCCATCAACAGGTGACTGGATAAAGAAGATGTGGTATATTTATACAATGGAATACTACTCAGCCATAAAAACTGACAACATAATGTCATTTGCAGCAACATGGATGCTCCTGGAGAATGTCATTCTAAGTGAAGTAAGCCAGAAAGAGAAAGAAAAATACCATATGAGATCGCTATTATGTGGAATCTAAAAAACAAAAACAAACAAACAAACAAAAACAAAGCATAAATACAGGACAGAAATAGACTCATGGACAGAGAATACAGACTTGTGTTTACCAGGGGGGTAGAGGGTGGGAAGGGATATACTGGGATTTCAAAATTGTAGACTAGATAAACGAGATTACACTGTATAGCACAGGGAAATATACATAAAATGTTATGATAAATCACAGAGAAAAATTGTGCCAATGAGTGTGTATATGTCCATGAATGACTGAAAAATTGTGCTGAACACTGGAATTTGACACAACCTTGTAAAATGATTATAAATGAATAAAAAATGTTAAAAAAAAAAAAGAAGGGCAGGAAGAGCGGCAAGTCATGAGAGGAGACAACTGATTCAGTTCTGGCTGGGTGCCTGTGGGCTCCAGGAGAGATGTGCAGTAGGCAAATAAAAGTCTAGAAATCGGGAGAAAGTTCTAGGCTGAGCCAAGTAGTTTTACTGTTTCAAGAGGCTAATGGGTGTGAGTGGACAAGCTCACAAGAAGTGTATAGGGATAGCTCTCACCCTCCTGCATATGGGATGCATTTGGGAGCCTTTAAAAAATAGTGCACCACAGCCTGGAGTGGGGCCTTTGTACTGTTTATTATTTTTTAAATACTTCTTTTCTTTTTGTGGGGAGTATTGAGCATTATTTATTTTAATGGAGGTACTGGGAATTGAACCCAGTACCTCTTGCATGCTAAGCACGTGCTCTACCACTGAGCCATACCGTCCCCACCTTTTTTTGTTTTTAGACATTAGCTCTACAGAGCAGCCAGGGTTGAGAATCAACCTGCAGAGAGCAGAGAACCTTGGGGTTAGAGAACAAGGAGAAGCTGCCCAGAGCCCTGTAGACCCCACCAGGGGCAGCCGGAGATGCAGGGAGCCTCAGAAGTGCTGTGAGAAATGTGAACTCAACACTCCCCATTGGCAAAGACGAGAAACATATTTAAAGCACCCACTTCCCAGCAGTGTTTGTTCTGACTTTACTAGTTTTCCAGTAATACTGAGTGAGAATAGAAATTACCTGGACACAGGGATCAAATTCAAATGCTGATTATGACCATTATTAGCTGCGTGATTACTGATTAAAAGTTATTCATCTGCCACGTGTAAAACGGGGGACCTAGCACCGTGCTCGTGGGCTGCTGTGAGCGTAATGGAATGACATCTATAAAGACGCTCCTGACTCTCAGAGGTAATTGCTACTATTGTCCCCAATTGGGACACCAAGAAACAGAGGCACAGAAAGCTTCAAACATTTGCCCAAGATGAGGGTTGAGGTCAGGAATCAAGCCAATGACTTCTTGGATCCAGAGCCCAGGATCTTCTTACGAACAACACGGCACTGCCCAGGCTCCCTGCTCCGAAACCCGCCTCCCTTTGGCTCAGTTCCATGGCACCTGCGCTGCACAGATGTCCTCACTGCCTGCCTGCCCTCCCGGTGTCTGACCCCGGCACTCCTCCCTCTGTCCCACACAGCGTTTCCTTGGGCACACCATCGCTCACGAGGCCATTGTTGTGGCTACTCGGATGTTTACACGGAAACGCAGGTGGCAGCCCAGGTTATTGCTATACATGCTGCTGTCAGTGGAGGCAAAGAGCTCACAGTTGGTGGGGGAGGCCACTTGTGGTCTCCTTGGCTGCAGAGCTGGATGAAATCCAGTTTCTCTTTGCAACTTAGGCATCCAGCATGAGAGATATGTAAGGCCATCTGGCCTCTCAACATAGAAATGATGCCCCTGCAGTCGTTCTTAACATTGTAATCTCCTGGCTCCACCAGGGAGCAGAGGCCACGGCCTGTTGTCCACCAAGTTTTGTTTCCTTGCACAACAGCTACAATGGGGTGAGTTAACATCGGACCAGAAAATCTACAAAGCCCTCGTGTACTATTTCCTGACACTTGCAGGTCACCAAAATACCCCAGATCCTCCAAGTAAACAACTAGTAAGAGGAACTGAGCTGGCTAGTCTGTCAGACCCCTGATGGCAGGACTGATTTGGCCTCTCCTGCTCTCGGGATGATCCGTTCCCCTTCTGTGTGCCCTTCCCCGAGTGAAAGGGACTGTTCCTTGTTTATGGGCTAGGGAGTATTTGTGGCTGTCTGATCAGAACCTTCAAAAGTAGAGCTCTTGGTTAGAGTGGAAGCATGGCACCTACGTCTCATGAGCTCAGCTTCTCAACAGCCTCATCTAGCCAAGACTGTGGCCAACACCAGGGGTCCATGCTGTTGAGTGTTGGGTCTGGGGAGCAATGCCTTCGCCACTGAGAAGCTGCCCCACCACTTTTGACCTTGTCCCCATCGAGGGGGAGGTGACACATCCATGGGATGAAAGCCACGAGGGCACTAGGTGACTGTGGACCAAGCTGTGACTGGCCGGTCCTGCCCCCCCATGTGACCCATGTTAGCCTCAAGTGCAGAAAATCCCCAAAAAGACCCCTGCTTGAGTGAATGGGTCACATATAAGCCAACTGTTCTCGAGCCGCCTAAGAAGCAACACAGTATATACAGTGAGCCACCCACTCACTGAAGTCCCCAAGGCTCACATTTCCCTAATGTGACACCAGGTAATCCCAGCAAACAGAAGACCCTTACTTTATAATTAACTTGAGAATTCTACTACCAACACTGCCTTCCACCTTCCACTTATGAAGTTCTTTCCACTCTATCCCCTGCTCTGCAATTGTGCAATCAGTCCAGAGCTCCTTCATGAGACAGGAGGGAAGGGGGCCGGGCACAGCCATTAAAAGCATGGCACAGCCATTAGCACTGAGACGGTGGAAAAGTCAACTCCCAGTAGATCTTGAGCTTCAATACACACTCACTGAAATACAGCAGGATGCTAACTGGCACTCCCACAGGTGCCAGGACAGGTTCAAGGCTGACCATGAAAGGTCAAAGGGTGAGTGGTGGCCCAATTTCTGGTAATCGCAACACCTTCCCCAAAGCGGTTGGAATATTCCTCCCACTTATTAGCATATGAAGATACTGAGTGCATAAAAACTAACAACCACACCTCGTGGCTGCTCTCTCTGCTGAGGGAGACAGCCCACACTATGTCTGTGGAGTGTGTATCTACTTTTCCTTTAAACTGGAGCACCCAACCCTCACACCTCATGGCCTTTCTGTTGCCATCTGAAACAGCCCACTCTGTCTGTGGAGTATATATCTCTCTGAATAAATCTACATTTACTGAATTGTGGCTCTCTCTTGGATTCGTTCCTGTGCAAACCAAGGACCCACACATCACGAGGTGCATCTCAGGGACCCAAATAAGACCTGGGATACGGCCATCCTCTCCCCCACATTTTCCTGTATCATACATTCCTTCCCAAATGATCTCACCTTGTGCACTCCAAAGTAGACAGCACTCATGTGTCCTGACCTGGATCTGCTTCTGCGTTTATCATTTCTTATGTCCACTAGAATGTCATCTTCATGAGGACAGGGATTTGGTTCTGTTCACAATGGAAGCACCAGCACATGACAGGTGCTGGAGAAGTATTAGCTGAATGAATAAGCTGTGGGAAGTCCTGGGAATTCAATCTTGAACTCCTAGCCACTTGGGCCCCAGCTGACTCCAGTTGCTCCCTCTTACTCATGGCTGACCTCTTGCCACCACTCTCTGCTCTGCCATCACCTGAGCCTGGATGAGCTGAGATGAGCACACACCACGGAGAGCATGGTGAATGGTTCACGTAGTTGCAACACACTCGCCCTGACTGCCAGGGGTTACTTAGGATGGACAAACTGAAGGGAGCACCATGAGCACTGCCCTACCCTACAACTCACTTGAAGCACCAGGACTGCACACATGGGAAGCGCTGGCCCTTTCCTACCTAAGGAGAGGGACTATGGGTGAGAAGTGGGTCTCTGTCAACTAACAGTCTCTTTACAAGCCCAGTCTTAGAAAAGCTCTTTAAAGACACTTTTGGTATCTTCCTTGTGTTTCTGTAATCCCTCTAGATTTTGTCATTTTAATCTATGTATCAGAAATACAGATGCTCTTGAAATCTCTATTGATTTTCAATGAAGAAAATCCTCAATTTCCTTTTCTGCTAGGAAAATTACTGCACTTTATACAAAAAAAAAGCAGCTTCCTTTCATGAGTTTCTATCTTCAAACACCTAATTTCACAAGAATCAGTGAAGCAGGACATGAAAATCTCGCTGTGCTTTATCACCTACTGGTGGGCAGGAATGAAATGAATGAGTACTGATCTCATGAGATGGGAAGGCTGGGGCTGTCTTATTCCTGCTACAGATGGAAGGGTCCATATCTGTGAAGGGGAGGAAGGACCAAGGATGAGAAACCAACATTTACTAACCCATTTCTCTTTCTCAGAGTCTCAGACAAAACACTGTGATTTTATAAACAAAACAAGAACATCTGCACCCTTTTAAAAGCACGTTACAACTTTACTACTACACACGGCACTCTGTCATTGACCTAAAGGCGAATGACAGCCAAGAAATTTGCAGGGATCTTATTCTGTGCTCATCCCTTTTGGTCTTTGGAACCTCAGGAAGTTTGCCTCCTCTCCCTGAGTGTCATTTTTCTCATCCTTCAAATGGGAGTGTAACAGTCATTCATTTGCTCAGTGTCCATTCGACAACAGGAGATGGCTTATGAAAACAATAATAAAAAAAAGCAAAAGAGCAATTCTGATCTGTGCTTCTTCCTCCTCCTCCCTGAACATGAACTTGCAGGCTAAAATGGCATCTTTCACTAAATCCCGAACGTAAGGAGCAGTTCTGATAAGGAAGTCACAGGACTGCATATGTAACTGAGAAATGACCCAGTGAAAAAGAATGAGTTGCCAGCAAATCCTCAAAACCCGTAAGGGTGCAAACCCTGGGAGTTACAGCCATGGGTGGGAGTTCCTTAGTTCCCCATTTCACAAAGTCGAGAACTTTGCAGGGCCCATGAAAGACACAGATAGCCCAGTAAAACCATACCATGTTTTGGAGTACACCGGGGCCACATCGCTGCTGACCTGCACTGCTGTCTGTCCCAGAGCAAGAGCCCTGGGAGGGGGTGACTGTGTTTGAGGCTGGACAAGAACTTCCTGTTCTGTCTCTTTTGCTCTCTCTCTTCCTGCAATAAAACAACTGGTAGGACTCTGGTGGGGAGCACTGCACCCACATTCTCTGGGAAACCACACACCAGACAGCTCTAGCTGATCTGAAAGAGGACTCTTCAATGAACATATATACTCCAAAGTCAGGCAGAAGGCTGCCTGTGGCCTTGGGAATCCAAACTAGCTTGTCCTGTTAATCAGGATATTACACATCTAAAGAAAGTGTGCACCAGATGAAGACGATGCCTTAGACAGCGTCGGTGGTTATGTCCAGCAGTGTCTAAGGACAAGTCATGCTCTGGTAGATGGGAGCATTTTGGTTGCTTTAAGAGTTTGCTACTGAAGGGCTGGGACATTTCATTGGGACTTGAAACTCCAGACCTCTTTACTCACAAAGGCAGACAAGTTATGTGAGCCAGGTCAGCCTTTATTCCAACTTCCTAATCAAAAGGCTATGAGGTCGAAAATATATTTCTCAGACACTTCCGCAACAAGGGTTCCAGATGTGGCTTTAAATATTTCCATCAGAGATTGAGATTTGCAAATATTAACTACTATATATAAAAATAGCTAAAAAACTAAATTTCTTCTGTATAGCACAGGGAACAATAGTTAATATCTTGTAATAAACTTTAGTAAAAAAATATGAAAAGGAATTCATACATATATATGTGAATATGAAGGACTGGAACATGGTGCTGTACATGAGAAATTGACACATTGTAACTGACTATACTTCAATTAAAAAATATATATATATATATAATGCCCATCAGCAGCATCTGAGTGTCACTGAAAGCAGAAATCCAGATGAATGGAGGCAGAGGTGGTTGGAGGAGCTACGTTATTTTGCTGGGGTGGATGCAGCCGGCATGGCAGAGATCTTGAAGGAATGCTCACAATAGCCACTCACTTATCTGCAAGTGAGTTAGGTTAACATCTTCCTGAAATCCTCACCGCCCCTCCTGTTGAGCCAAGTGTCTGGCGTTTCTCTGGGAATCACTAGGCGCAGCCTGGAACTCAAAGGTAAAAATTAAAAAGTGCAGCCAGGTAGCAAAGAGACTGGCAGGACGCATTGGACAAAAGTAGGTCAGAATCAACAAGGAATGGGGAGGGGATAGAACGTGTGTTGAGGACCCTGAATTCAGGGGTGGATTGTCTATGTTGAGTACTCTGAGTCAGTATGAGTAGATGGATTGGTGTGGACTAAGGACTAAAATGGTGGCCATTGTTCAGATAAGTGTGTGATTTGGAGTATATTTATTTGAGGAGGGTTTTTTTTCCCCCTTCAACATTGATCATTTCTAGGGAGCAGAAAAATACTCTGCCACACAACATCTAAGTGCAAAAGTGATGCTATGGGATGATGGTGGTATGAAAAATTTCAGTACTGCAGTTTCAAGCTTTCCTTAATGAGGTGCACAGCAGTAGGTACTTAAAATAAAATAAGGTACTTATAATAAAGACATCATCATATGTACATATCCTTTAAGATACACATATGGTGCTATATGTGGGCCTGAAATGTGTTCTGCATTCTAAAATCCGATGAAATAAAATCAGTAGTTCAATATGCCTGCCGGCTCTAAAAACATGATATAGCTGATGATCACAGAAAGCAAGATCAGCTAGGAAATTTGAGATTTGTCGTTTCCAGTGTTAAAGTTAATATTTTTTGCTTTACTTAAAAAGCATTTTTTTAATTAGGTCTGTCAGCATCCATTGGTATACGGGGAAGAGTAGATGTGTTCAGATGTTCCAGACAGTGAATCAGAGCAAAAACTGAAGTTTAGACAGTAGTTATATGCCTCACCCGTGTGATCAGCATTCACAAACTGCTATACTGAAAATCCATAAATGTGAGAACTTCATTAAAGCAACGATAAGTGAGGGGAAAAAATAGCTACAGACTAGTGGAAGTTTTGTAACGTGTAAAAATGACAAAAGGCTATTCATGAGCATATTTTTAAAAACCCCTACTCTTTAATAAGAAAAACAACAATCTGACAACAGGTTGTACACTGCTGTAGGAGAATCCATGAAGATGGACTCTTATGTGAATGGGGCTGGAGCTGTAGAATTAGTTAGTCTTGCAAGTAACTCAGTTAAGCACAAATGCAAATGGGATACACTTCTAGACTATCTGAGTAAACATCTTGGAAAACTTACTCCTCTATGAAGCAATGACAATGGCAAAATTTGGCAAAATTAACCTCTGTAGAACTCTGGAAATTAAACCAAGACTTCCAGCAATCCGGGGAGTCTTTATTTGAGGAAAAAAACCCAGCTAAATCTCCATAAAGATAGTGAGTTTTGAGGCACTGTAACTTGATCTACCCCATCCCTGTATCCTCACCTAAATGGTGGCCTTTATAAGCAATAGTCTCACAATCAAGGTAGGGGCAGAAGTGACTTAAAGTTACCCAAAAAATCTGCCCCCAGAGAGCTGTCACTATGTGACCTATCACAAACTCATGCTGTGCAAACAGCCTGTCCCCAGAGTGTGTGGGGGAAACAGCAGTGAGTATCTAACATTACAACTGTCTTAGGCAGTGGGACCAGTAGAGGCTAACTAGGTGCTGACTAGGAAACTTAGAAGGCAAAATTGAGTAATGAGACGTTCTGGGGGTGAAGGTAGGGTTAAAAAGCTCCAAAAAATTCTGAGAATTGTAGAAGGCAATATACATGTGTGGCACATGGCAAGGAAAGATCTGAGAAAATCCTAAGCCTTCAACTCTGGCTGAACTTGAGGTTCTGCATAAGCAAGGACTAAAGGCTGCAGAAGAGCTGCTGACTGCATGCCGGTGCTGAGGGCATCCCTCAGCACGTGGACACACAGCCACCAGGCAACAGCTCAAACAATTGGCTCCAGGCATTGAAAGAAATCACTGTCCAATCATTACTACAGTGATGACAACTAGGCTTTCTTCACACACACTGATCTCATGGTCATGCATGATAAAGAAAACAGACTTTACAGAATTTGTTCAGGAAAGTAACTAAATAAATAGCAGCAGCAGCAGCAATGACAATGAAAGCAACGATAAACCCTGGAGATGAGGAAAATCAGGCTTTCAGATCTGCCACATTGTAATATTTTAAATGTCCAGTTTTCAACAGAAAATTAGAAGATGTACAAAGAAACAGAAAAGTTTGGTCATAACAGACGGGGAAAAAGTAGTCAACAGAAACTCCCTGAGGTAGCCCAGACACTGGACTTACTAGACAAAGACATAAATAAGCAATTACACATATGTTCAAAATACTAACAGAAACCATGCCTAAAGGATTAAATTATGTGCTCATCTCATTGTACAGAGAATAACAATAAATAAAATTTATAATAAAAACCAACTAGAAATTCTAGAGTTACAAATATAATGACTAAAATAAAAACTTCAATAAGTGGTTTCTCTGTAGATATGAACTTGTTGAAGAAAAAGTCAGTTAAATTAAAACTACTGAGATTATCCTGTCTGTGGAACAGAAAGAAAAAGGAATGAAAAAAAAATGAACACTGTGTCAGAGATAGGTGGGACACCATCAACAATTCCAATACACACATAATGGGAGCGCCAGAAGGAGGGAGAGAAAAAAAGGGGCAGAAAGAATATATAAAGAAATAATGGCTGAAAACTTCCCAAATTTGATGAAAACATTAATTTGTACATCCCAGCAGCTCAACAAACTCCACGTGGTATAAACGTAGAGACATCTAAAATAGGCACATCAGATTCAGTGTGTCAAAAGACAAGAATAAAGTATCTTGACAGCCGAAAGACAAAAGTGGCTCAACATATAGAAAGGCTCCTCAGTAAGACAGTTGATTTCTCATCAAAAACCATGAAGACCAGAAGGCAGTGGATGGTATCATCAAAGAGATAAAAGGAAAAGAGTGTCACCAAGTATTTTATAGCCAGCAAAATGATTCTTTAAAAAAATTAAAGGAAAAATTAAGACACTCCTACAAAAACAAAATCTGAAAGAATCCATTGCTAGCAGGCCTGCCCTACAAGAAATACTAAGGATAGTCCAGCAGGTGTAAATGAAAAGACACTCACCTGAAAAATAAAGAGCACTACTACATGAGTAAAAAAATAAAACAGTATAAATCGGGTATTACATGTAAATGTTTTGTTCTATTTGATGTAAAGACAACTGCATAAAACAATACTTATGAAACTGTGTAGATGAACTTATAAATGCATAAAGGTGCAATTTGTATGACAGTGACAGCATGAGGAGGGGGAGGGAAAAGACTGATACCAAAGCAAAGTTTTTGTGTACTGTTGAAATTAAGTTGGTATTCATGTGAACTAGTTTGCTTTAAAACAAGATGTTAATTATAATCTCCAGGGCAATGGGAGAGAAGGAGGAGGAGGAAGAGTAGGAGGAAGAGAAGAAAAAGATAAAATAAACAAGTTAAAATGGCACACTTGAAAATGCTTACTTTGTACAAAAATGTGTAGTAATAGAGGAATGGGAAAAAAAGACATATAGAAAGTAGACAGCAGTTGTAAATTCAACCTGATAAGAAATTACATTAATATAAATGAATTAAACATTCTAATCAAAATACTAAAGGCAGAAATAAATGGAATAGAAAATAGATAACAACAGAGAATAATCAACAAAAGGAATAGTTGGTTCTTTGAAAAGATCAATAAAATTGACAAATTTTATCTAGTACTGAAAAAAAAAGAGAGAAGATTCAAATTACTAAAATGAGAAATGAAAGGAAGGATGTCACTACTGCCCTTACAAAAATAACAAGGAATATAAGGGAATACCATGGATAATTATATAGCCAATACATGAGATAATGTAGATGAAATGGATAAATTCCTAGAAGGACATAAATGACTGAAGCTAATTCAAGGAGAAATAGAAAACTCAAATAATCCTACAGTAAGTAGTGACTGAAATAGCAATCCAAAACATTCACACAAAGAAATGCTAGGCCCTTATGGCTTTGCTGGTGAATTCCATCAACTACTTAAAGAAAAAACAAAAACAAAAACAAACAAAAAATGCTTCACAAATTCGTCTGAAAATAATGAGGTGGGCACACTTCCCAATTCATTCAATGAGACTAGTATCACACTGATAGGAAAACCAGACAAAGGCATCACAAGAAAACTAAAGACTATCTCTTATGAATATAAATGCAAAAATCCTCAACAGAATACAAGCAAATCCAAAACAGTAACATATAAAATAGACCACCATTAAGTGGGATGTATCCAGTTATGCAAAGGCAGTACAACATACAAAAGTCAATTAATGTAATACACCATATTAATAGAATAATGGATAAAAACTAGGAATAGAAGAGAACTTCCTCAACTTGACAGAGAACATCTATGAAAAACCTGAAGCAAAGATCATACATAATGCAGAAGCACTGAATTATTCCCTCCCAAAATCAACATTGTACTAGAAGTTTTAGTCAAATCAATCAGACAAAGAAAATAAAGCCTCTAGATTAGAAAGAAAGAAATAAAACTGTTTTGATTCCAGATGACATGATATTATATATTGAAATCACAAGGAATCCACAAAGGAAAAATAGAGAGAAAAGAAAAAAAAATCCTCTTAGAATTAATAACCCAGTCTGACCAAAATTGTAAAACACAAATGAATATATAAAAATTAATTGCATTTCTATTCAACAACAGTGAATAATCTAAAAATAAAATGAAGGAAACCTTTTCATTTACAATAGCATCAAAAATAATAAAATAATTAGTAATATTAAGAAAAATATGTGGAATACTGAGAAAAATATCTGAAACTTGTATATTGAAAACTAAAATACTAGTGATAGAAGTTAAAAATGACCTAAAATAAATGGAAAGCTCTTCTGTGTTCATGGATCAGAAGCCTTATTATTGTTAGGATGGCCATTGTCCTCAAAATGACCTATACATTCAATGCAGCTCTGGCTTTTTGGCAGAAATGAACAAGCTGATCCTAAAACTAAAATGGAAATGCAAGATACCCAAAATATTCAAAACAATCTTGAAAAAGAACAAAGTTTTGAATTTTCCAAATTCAAAACTCACTAACAAAACTGTGATCCATACAGTGTGATACTTGCAGAAAGGACAGAAAAATAGATTGAGAGAAAAGAACTAAGAGACCATAAACAAAGTCTTACACACAGCCATTTAATTTTTGACAAAGGTGCCATGACAATCCAATGGGGAAAAAATAATCTTTACAAAAATGATGCTGGAACACCTGTACATACACCTGGAAAGAAAGAAAACTGAACTTTTATCTTAACACCATTTATGGAAATTAACTCAAAATAAATCACAGACCTGAAAATATAAAACATTTAGAAAATGAACAATGAGAAAATCTTCAGGAATTGGATTACAAATACTTGTAATATATGACACCAAAAGCACAAACAACAAAAGAAAAAAAATCAAGTAAACTGGACTTCAGTAAAATTAAAAACTTCTGTGCTTCAAAGGACTTCATCAAGAAAGTAAGAAGACAATCCACAGGATGGATGAAAATATTTCCAAAATTTTCCCTGATAAGGGACTTTTATCCAGAATAGACAAAGAAGACTTAAAACATGACAATACAAAGACAAATATAATTAAAATGGGCAAAGAATTTGAATAGGTGTTTCTCCAAAGAAGACATACGAATGGGAACTAAGCACATAAAAAGAAGTTCAACATCAGTAGGCATTAGGGAAACAGAAATCAAAATCACAATGACATACCACTTCATACCAACTAGGATGACAAATATATATGATATATGATATATAAATATGAATCTATAAACCCAGTAATAAAAAGTGTAGATGAGGATTTGGAGAAACTAGACTCCTCATACATTATTTCTGGAAATATACAATGCTTCAGTCACTTTAAAAGCTATATTAGCAATTCCTCAAAAATTTAGAAGTAGAATACATCCCAGCAATTCCATTTTTTGATATATCCTGAAGAGAAGTGAAAATATGTGTTCACACAATAACTTGTCCATGAGCATTTACAGCAGAATTATTCATCATCAACTGATGGATGGATAAGCAATGTGGTGTATTTATAACTATGGCATATTATATGAATACAAAAAGGAATTTGGGTATTGATATATGCTACACGATGGATGAGCCTTGACAACGTCACACTAAATGAAAGACGATAATCAAAAAAGGCAGCATACTGTATGGTTCTACTTATATGAAATGCCTAGAACTGGCAAACCCATAGAGGCAGAAAGTAGAGTGGTGGCTGTTGAGGGCTAAGGGAAAGGAAGGTTAGGGACTGACTTACTAAAGGGTACTGGTTCCTTTTGGGGGTGATGGCTACACAACCCTGAAATGTACATAAAACCCTAATGCACACTTTCAAAGGCTGCATTTTATGGTATGTGAATTATATCTCCATAAACCTGTTATTCTTGAAGCTGAGCCCACCTATGGAGCAACTGACACAGCACTGACTGTGGCATCCGGACGGGGAGTGACCCACCCACCCACCGCGAAGGAGAGCAGCACCTGACCCAGTGTTGGAGGGGTGCAATCTTCTTGCCAATGGACACTGTGAGCAGCACAGACGAGGGGGCCAACAGAGCAAGCTGAGTTCATGAAACAGGGCAAAGACACAAAGACCTCTCAATAAAACCATTAAGAGCGTTCAGTCTCTAGGAGAACACATCTTTGTTTTTAAAATCTTTTTATACCTGTTTTATTTTCTATTAGCTTTTTAATCTTTACTTTTTAAACAGTTCTATATGTTTACAATTCTCATTTCATTTTTAATTCTCTTGGATTTGATCTGTTATTGATTATTCACAGGTTTTAAATATTGTGTTTTGATTTTTTTCTTCTTTTTATTAAGGTTTTAAAAAGACATCTCAACTCGATTCCTATTCTTCTTCAACTTGCTCTTCTATTATTGATTATGCACTGTTTTCAAAACTTCTTTTCCTCCATTCTTTTAAAATTCTATTTCTCTCTCTCATTTTTAAGTTTTATTCCAGCATAGACCTTAGATACATAAAGAAATAAACCCCTTTAAAGGCCACAATAGATAACTGATACTCCTTAAGCCACAGTGCCAGAGAGATATGAGCAGTTGAAGAAGCAGAGGAAGTATTCCCAATTAAAAGAGAAAGAGAAATCCCCTGAAAGAACGATCAATGAAATAGATATTAATGGCCTATTAGTTCAAGACTTCTAAAAAGAAGTGATTGAATTACTGAAGGAATTAAAAGAGATAGTGTTTAGAGACATAAAATATGTCAAAAACAAAACAGTAGCTATAAAGAAGAGCCAAGTAGAATTGGTAAATTCATTGGCTGAAATGAGATCTGACCTAAAGGCAGTACAACGCAGGCTAGATAATGCAGAGGAACGAATAAGTGACCTAGAAGACAGGACAACAGAAAGCACACAATCAGAACAGTTGAGAGAAAAAAATAAAAAACAATGAAAACAATATAAGAAACCTATGGGATAATATATAGCATGCCAATCTATGCATCATAAGAGTTCCAGAAGGGGAAGAAAGAACAAAGGGGATGGAGAAGGTATTTAAAGAAATCATAACTGAAAAAATCCCAAACGTAAAGAATCAGACACCCAAGTACAGGAGGCTCAGAGGTTCCCAAACAGGAAGAGCCTAAAGAGACTCACACCAAGACAACAAAATCAAGATGGCCAGACTGAAGGTTAAAGAAATGATCCTAAAGGCAGCAAGAGAAAAACAAAGAGTGAGTTACAAGAGATGGCTCTCAGCTGATTTCTCTACAGAAACACTACAGGCCAGAAGGGAGTGGAAAGATATATTCAAAGTCCTGAATGAAAAAACAGATGCAGCCTAGGATACTTTCTGCAGCAAGGCTATCCTTTAGAACAGAGGGAGAGGTAATGAATTTCACAGAGAAGAAAAACTAAGAGACTTTAGCAACACTAAACCCATGCTAAAAGAAATAATGTAAGGTACACTCTAAATAAAAAAGAAGCAGGATGATACAGAAATGAGAGCTTATAACTGGAAAGGTGATAACTACCATGAATTACAAATAGAATAAACATGAAATTGTAAAAGAAGACATCTAAATCACTGAGTGGGAGAGGGAAGCAAGAAAATATAGAGTATATTTCTTTCTTCTTTTTTCTTAAATTTTTTGTTCTCGGTAGGATAGGTTTGAGATTACATTACTATCTGTTTAGTACACACAGTTACAGTAATTGGTTAACAGACTTACAAAAAAGTGTAACCACAAGCCAAAAACTTACAAGTGAGTAACAAAAACTAAATACAATCCAAGATAACACAAAGGAAACTTACCATACCACAAAAGGAAGAAGAAAGGAACAAAGAAGAAATATGAAATCAACTGCAAATATAAGTTCAAATAGCAATAAACACTCATTTATCATTAATTACTCTAAATGATAATGGACTAAATGCTCCAGTCAAAAGACAGAGTGGCAGACTGGATAATAAAGCAAGAAACTTCAATAAACTGCATACAAGAGACACACTTTAGGGAGAAGGACACATATAGATTGAGAGTGAATGGACGGAAAAGGATATTCCATGCAAATGGAAATGCCAAAAAAGCAGGTGTAGCAGTTCTGATTTCAGACAAAATAGACTTTAAAACAAGGGCCATAAAGAAAGATAAATAAAGGCATTTTATAATGATTAAAGGAGCAATACAAGATGAGGATATTACAATCATTAATATATATGCATCCAACATGAGCACCTAAGTACATAAAACAACTACTAACAGAGATAAACGGGGAAATTAATGGGAATACAATCATTGTCAGAAGTTTTAACACCACATTAAAATCACTAGACAGATCTTCCACACAAAAAATAAATAAGGCAACAGAGAAATTAAATGATACAATAGAAAAATTAGATTTAGTGGATATTTTCAGAGCATTACAACCCCCCAAAATAGGATATACATTCTTTTCAAGTGTGTGTGGAACATTTTCTAGGATTCATCATGTACTTGGTCACAAAAGAAGCCTCAAAAATTTTAAGATGATAGAAATTACCTCAAGCATCCTTACTGACCACAATGCCATTGAAACTAGAAATCAACTTCAGAGAAACAAAACATAAAAAAAAGGAAAGCATAGAGATTAACAACATGCTATTAAAAAAACAAGGGTCAATGATGAAATCAAAGTTGAAATTAAGGAATACTTTGAGACAAATGAAAATGAAAATAACCACAAAAAACTTACGGGACAAAGCAAAAGCAGTGCTAAGAGGAAAGTTTAGGGCGATACAGGCCTTCCTCAAAAATGAAGAACAATATCAAAAAAACAATCTAACCCACCAGTTAAAAGAACTAGAAACTGAAGAGTAAAAACACCCAAAAGTCAGCAGAAGGAAGGAAATAATTAAGATCTGGGATGAAATAAATAAAATAGAGATTAAAGAAATAGAGAAAATAATCAATCAAACCAAAAGCAATTTTTTGAAAGAGTAAATAAAATCGAGAACCTCTGGCCAAACTCACAAAGAAGAAAAAAGAGAGAGCATAAATTTGCAAAATAAGAAAGGAAAATGGAGAAATTATAACAAATAACATAGAAATATAGAATATCATATGAGAATATCATGAAAAACTACATAAAAAAAGGGATAACCTAGAGGAGATGGACACGTTTCTGGAAACATACAGTCCACTAAAACTGAATCAAGAAGAAACTGACCACTTGAACAAACCGATCACTAGGAATGAAATCGAATAAACAATAAAAAAAAATCCCTACAAATAAAATCCAGAACTGGACAGCTTCACCAGGGAATTCTACCACACATACAAAGAAGTACTCATACCAGGCCTTCTCAAACTCTTCCAGAAGATTGAAAAGAAGGAATATTCCCAAACTCATTCTATGAAGCCACAATCACCCTGATACCAAAACCAGGCAAAGACACCACCAAAAAAGAGAATTACAGACCAATATCACTGATGAACACAGATGCAAAAAAGTCCTTACCAAAATACTAACAAATAGAATTCTACAGCACATAAAAAAGATTATACAACATGCTCAAATGGGGTTCATCTCAGGGACACAAGTGTGGTTCAACATATGCAAATCAATCAATGTAATACTTCACATCAACAAGAGAAAGGACTAAAACCATATGATCATCTCAATAGATGCATAAAAGCTTTTGATAAAATTCAACACCCATTTATGATAAAAATTCTCACCAAAGTGGGTATTGAGGGAACATAACTCAACATCATGAAAGCTATATATGACAAACCTACAGCCAGCATAGCACTGAATGGTGAAAACCTCAAAAGCTTCTCACTAAATTCTGGGACAAGACAAGGATGCCACTATCACCACTCTTATTCAACATAGTCTTGGAAGTCCTGACCATAGCAATCAGGCAAGTAAGAGAAGTAAAAGGGGTCTAAATTGGAAAAGAAGAGGTAAAAGTGTCACTACATGCAGATAACATGACACTATATATAGAAAACCCTAAAGGGTCCACACCAAAACTACTAGAGCTGATCAAAGAATTTAGCAAGGTAGCAGGTTACAAGATTAATGTTCAAAAATCAGTTGCATTTCTTTACACTAATGATGAATCAACAGAAAAAGGAAGTAAAGAAATAAAACACTTTAAAATAGCACCCAAAGTAATAAAATTTCTAGGAATAAATCTAACCACAGAGGTGAGAGAATTTTACACAGAAAACTATAAACCATTGGCGAAGGTAATTGAAGAAGAATTTAAAAAATGGAAAGGCATCCCATGCTCTTGGATTGCAAGAATCAATATTGTTAAAATGGTCACACTGCCCAGGGCAATATACAGATTTAATGCAATCCCTGTAAAATTACCCCAGACATATTTCATAGAACTAGAACAAATCATAATAAAATTTATATGGAACCATCAAAGACATAGAAATTCCAGGGTATTACTGAAGAAAAAAAAGAAAGAGCCTGGAGGAATAACTCTCCCAGACTTCAGACAATACTATAGAGTTACAGTCATCAAGACAGCACGGTATTGGTACAAAACCATACATATAGACCAATGGAACAGAATAGAGAGCCCAGAAATGAACCCACAAACTTTTGGTCAACTAATCTTCGACAAAGGAGGCAAGAATATACAATGGAATAAAGACAGTCTCTTCAGCAAGATAAACATAAGACAAGATTCAATAAACCTCCTAGAAGAAAATATAGGCAAAATATCTGACTTACATCTCAGAAATGTTCCCTTAGGGCAGCCTACCCAAGCAATAGAAATAAAAGCAAGAATAAACAAATGGGACCTAAAGAAACTTACAAGCTTCTGCACAGCAAAGGACACCATATGTAAAAAAAAAAAGACAACCTACAGAATGGGAGAATATTTTTGCAAATGAAACTGACAAAGGCTAGATCTCCAGAATATATAAGCAGCTCAAATGACTTAATAAGAAACAACCAAATAACCTAAACCAAAAATGGGCAGAAGACCTAAACAAGCAATTCTCCAAGAAAGACATACAAATGATCAATGGGCACATGAAAAAATGCTCAATGTCACTAATTATCAGAGAAATGCAAATCAAAACTACAATGAGGTATCACCTCAAGCCAGTCATAATGGCCATCATTCAAAAATCCACAAATGACAAACGCTAGAGAGGCTGTGGAGAAAGGGGAACCTCCTACACTTCTGGTGGGAATGCAGTGTGGTGCAGCCACTGTGGAAAGCAGTATTGAGTTCCCTCAAATGTGTAGGAATAGACTTGCCATATGACCCAGGAATCCTGCTCCTGGGCATGTATCCTGAAGTAACCCTACTTCAGGATGACACCTGCATCCCAATTTTCATAGCAGCACTATTTACAGTAGCCAAGACATGGATACAGCCTAAATGTCCATCAGCAGATGACTGGCTAAAGAAGTGGTATATTTATACAATGGAATACTACTCGGCCATAAAAACTGACAATTTAGGGCCATTTGCAGCAACATGGATGCTCCTGGAGAATGTCATTCTAAGTTAAGTAAGAACGGTAACAAGGAATAAAGACAATTACCCACAGGTACAGTTATTTTGATTAAAATATCCACACAGAAAGCAAGTCACCCCCACGACTGCTGCCAGGAGGAGCATCTGAGTGTAATAGCCCAGCCAAGCAAAGTAGATTCCGAAATTCTCTCCTTAGAATTTCCTGCAGAAAGACAAAAGGAAGTTTCAGAAGACACAAATAATCACTCTGTAGCTTCATCCTCATGTTAATCTATTTTTTTCTTTTTTGGGGGGCATAATTAGGTTTATTTATTTGTTTTTAAATGGAGGCATTGGGGCTTGAACCCAGGACTTCATGCATGCTAGACATGCACTCTACCACTGAGCTATACCCTCCCTCCATCATATTAATTTCTGATTCTAAATCAAGGGGGCTTTAAGTTTAATCCTCAGACTCAATTCACTCTTAAAACATATGCGTTTTCATAGCAGCCCCCAAATTCTACCGTGAAATAAGAAGTGTTTTATGTATCATAGAAGTACAGATCACTGGCTCACCTGCTGAAGAGAGATAAATGAGAACAGAGCAAAGGAGAGGACGAGGCCGACTCCAGAGCAGATGCAGGGGATCATCACCACTCACTGGACAGTCTGACACATTCAACAAATCCCCCCAAAAATCATTCTTAACAGGCTTGACACAAGTGGACATCAACAAGTGGCTCAGTCATCTGCTCCTGCCTTATCTCGGGAATGTCCCTGGAGCAAATACATCGTAAACCACAGATAATAAGGAAATGGCTGATAATGATAACAACTGGGAGTGCAATGTCTGTCTGACAAAATATTTATAAAACTCATTGTGGGAATGGGAGAGGGCAGGAGGGATGTGACTGAGGAAGGCACTGCCCTGCATTCTTTGTATCTAGCACGTCTGTTGTTCCTAGGTTTTAAAACCTCTTCTCAGTTAATCTGGAGTAGATGGAACAGGCCAGGGAGGCAAGATTAGAAGAAAGGAGGCAGGGCATGAAGTGGTGCCAGGCTGATCCTAAAAGGGAGACCGACACAGACAGGCAGACACAGAGAGTTTAGGGATGAGGCGGAACAATGAGACGGCGGCTCAGGTGTGCCTTGCTGTTGCTGAACCTTCCCTCAACTGGCTCACTGCTGACTCGGCAGTGCTGGGTAAAACCTGTGGATTTCCTCAGCTCTGAGTTCTCTCTGAGGCTTCCGGCTCAGTCTGGAGCTGAGATGAGTTCCGTGGGCTTAGCCTAGGGGGGACTCTGTTCAGAGAATAGCCTGGAATCCTGGAAAATTTCACGCAGGAACCCCGGAGGCTGGACCAGCACTCACAGGGCTGCTGTGAGACCAGCTCCATAGTCAGAGACCTGGGCGTGGACCATTCCATGGGGAAAAGGGCTGAGCCCGATGCCAAATCAGATAGGAGCGAAAAAGTGTGTTCATTCTCATGTGACTGGGCTTTGTGGCCTGGCTCACGGGTGGCAGGCTCAGGATGGTGTCTGGCAGAGAAAACCCTGGCAATGGGTTTGAGATGTCTTGGACTCTTTCTTGTTAAGCTTTTTGTAATACATTCTTATCAACTATCCATCCTGAAAATGCCAAATTCAAAACTGAAAGAATGTTAGAATTTGCCTGCTCCAACTGGCCAATGGTAAACACACCCTGCTACAGTTAGATAGCTGGTCAGGCAGCCTCTGCCTGGATATTTACAGTGACGGGGAGTTCATTACTTCCAAAGGTTACAAGTCGGCAGGAAGGTCAGACAGAATTTTTGAACCTTAAACAGATATCTGCCTCCTAGTCCTTGCTGAAAGGCAAGGAATAATGAGGATCCCTTCAAATGTAGTTTTGCCTGATTGTTATCTCTCTCTGTCAAAAGCACCCCAATTCTTAACATAAATTTTTCAAAATTCAGCTTTGATTTCTTTTTATCAAAGTAATGCCATACATTTAATAAAGAGTCAAACAGTTCTCGAACACCGATTGTAAAAAGGAGCAGTTCCCAACAACCGCCCCATTTCCTGGCCAGAAACAACCACGTTCAGCTCCTACTGCTGACTCTTGGAATACTTACTCCCTTTCTCTGACTAATATCCTTGTAACACAGCCTACTGACTTTTTCAGCTTTATGTATCACCTATTTAACTTTCTATTTTGGAAAATGAGGATTCAGCTCTCTTTCAAACCCCATCTCATCTACACACCCAAACCTTCATTCTTCCAACCTTTTGATACAATTACATTATAATTTTCATCAGCTCAGTATCCTTGATTTACATTATTATTACTCTGTACAGACTATTCAAAGCTGTAGCAATTTGTGCTAGTCTTACCTTTTCTTCCCTACTTCGTTTTCCTGGAGTTAAAAATTGTCTTGGTTTTTCATTGCTTAGATTTCTGTGCACTTAATAATTCAACCTCAGACCTTCTCTTAACGAACAACTTTCACAATACTTTCCAATACATTGTCTACAAATTTCATCTCCTTGAATAAATCTCCTCAGATCTCCTTCCACATGGATTAACGACATGCTAGTCTTGTCACAGAGCTCATGGGGCCACTAGTGGGAAGTAACATGGGAATACATGGACCAGGATCAGGGAAAAGATCAACATAATTGCCTTAGCAATACATACTTAAAATAGTGGGAAAATTGTTTTCTTTACAAACACACACACAAACTCCAAAAGCCCATAAAGAATGATTAAAGAGCGGTCAAACCCATTGCCCTGCCTGCAAATTCTGTATAACATAAAACAAAAATAACAGAAGGAAGATATCATATAAATATGAATCTCAAGGGGGATTGGGTACACTCAGTGGCAGAGTGTGTGCTCAGCATGCTTAAGGTCCTAGATTCAATCTTCAGTACCTCCATTAGAAAAAAAAACTAAAAAGAAAAAAAAATTATCAATTTTAAATATTTACATATTAACAAATATCCTCCTTTAAAACTGTGTTCTAAAGGATAACCCGGGTTAAGGAGAAAGTACCTCTTCATGACTGTGATCCTGCTGATAATTGAGGGAGGAAATTAGAGTATGACCACATGAAATAAAATTCCTTATGAAATAATGATCCCGGGTGACAATCATTTTTGGCTGCTGTCATCACAAAAAAGAGAGTCAAATGTAATATTATGTACCTTATGACAGGAGTACAAAACTTCACATAACAATTATTTTTGCACAAAGTTGAACCTCAATCAGATCAAGCTTTTAGGGGAGGATTAAATCACTTAGCTAAAGCCAATACATAGGATGGAGAAACAAGTCTAACACCATAGGGGAGAATGAAATCAGCCAAACAGGAAATAGAGAAACCCCTCAGCAATTTCAAGGAAAATGAGAAACAGGAAAATTATAGATTAGAACGCACTTGAGAGATATGCTAGCTGCAATGTCTGAATCTTGTCTGGATCTTGATTTCAACCCCAAAACTACTTAAAAGTGTATTTTTGTGACAAGCAGGGAATTATTTTGTAACCCTAAAAAAAGGAATATTCCAATTTTATTTGAAAGAGACCTTGGCATTTCACTAATGAAAGTTTAAGCTATGTAGGATTGTCTTCAAAATGACCCCATAGTGGGGGAGGGGAGGAGATGGAGATGAAAGATGCAACAACAGTGACTCTGAGTTTATAATTCTGGAGCTGGGTGACTGATAACACCCAGGCAGGCTGGCTGTACTGTTCTCTCTATTTCTGTACATGTTTGAATCTTTCCATAAAATGTGAAACAACAAATAGACTTCAGTGTTTTAAAACCCTCACTTTGAAGGTTAAGAGGTTTGCCCAAGTAGGTGGGCACCTGCATGGGGCACTGAGATAAGAAAGAACAGACACCTGGCTCCAGACCGACCTGGGGCTACCTTGACACTCCTCTTCTCCTAACCATCCACAGCCAGCCCATAACTGCATCCCGTCAGCCCCACTCAACAAATGCATTCCTCATTGGCTCCCACCATCTCTCAACTGGCCCAATCCAAGAGCCTCCTACCTGGCCTCCCTGCTTCCTGGGTCCCTGCCATACATTCTCCACATTATCTTTGCAAAATGTGAGTGAGAGAAAATTACTTAAGTGCTTAAGCTATCATGACTGCTTCTCACTGTGCTTAGAGTCTACACTCCTTTCCGTGCTCCTGATGCCCTTCTAAACCTCGCGTCTCATCACTCTCACCAGCGCTGGCTCCAGTGTCTCCACAAACCTGCTGAGCACATTTGTGCCTCGGGGCCAATGGACAAGCTGCCTCTATTCCATGGGTGACTTTTCCCAGATCTTCAAATTCCAGCCTCCTTATCGCCATCTCAGCTCACATGTAACCTACTCAAACATAGCTTTCTTAACTCACTTCCCCCCAAGTCTCCCATCTCAACACTGTGTTATTTCTTCATTTCAATCTGACATTGTTTCCTTATTTGCACGATTATTTTTGTTTTCTCGGTTGTCCTTGGCCTCCATCCCCCCAGCAGCCTTGCCCAAACAGCATAAGCCCCCGGGGAGCAGCCGGCGCTGGTGCTCTGAGAAGACACATGCTGAGCGCGACATTACAATCACATGGTGTAGTGAAACGGTGTCGAGCAGCAAATACAGAAAAGCAGTGAGAATTTCTCTCTTATTTTATAATTTAAATGAACTATAACATTTACTCCTATGTAATGAAGAAATTGGTAGGTCTTTGTTCCCAGTTCCTAGGCAGCAACCGCTAAAGCCTCGAAATTTCCCAAGATAAGAGTGTCTTTGCTATTCATGGTGGAACCTTGGATGGCTTGTGTTCATGAGATGACTCAGGATGGGGACTGGCCAGCCAGAGACACCAACCATGTGATTAGAGGAGTGGGGCTTTGAGCTTTGTGACAAGTGAGTGGCTACCAGGAGAGGAAGGGGCTCAAAATTTAGGGCTAAGGAAAGGTTTGACTTACAGTTAGGGTTTGGGTTAGCCATGTCGGTAGTGACCCAATAAATCATGGCTTTGTAATAAAGCCTGCAGTAAAAACTTGGGGCAACGAAGCTCAGAGCTCCTGTGAGCTTCCTGGTTGGTAACACTCTTGGAGGACTGTCACACTCAGATGCCATGAGGACAACCCTGAGCCCTTCCCACTGGGGTGCTCTCCACAACAGCTCACCTGATGAGACCTAAGGGCTGCTGCTTGTCTGTGCTTCGAGGAGGAGCCCATTCCCTGTACAGAAGGCCCTGATCACTGGGGCAGCTGAGGTCCTCTGACGGAGGCTGAAGTGGCACTGGGAATCAGAAGCAAACAGGTGAGCGTCACTGTCACAAAATGTTCACATGTTCTGTTGATAAAATTTGGTGCTAACACTTCATGGTCATTTGTAAATAAGGGGCCCTCACTTGCCAGGAGGGATGGAGGTACCATATAATTTTTCATAATTCTCACCCAGGATTAATATTAACCCCTTGAGGGTCATTTGCAAACGTGGGTGGAAAGGAACGCTTGGATGTCACAGTCCTGGGACCACAGTGGGTACCTGGTGAGAGCCTTGCAGATGCTTAATGTTCTACAACTGGGCCAGTGTTCCACAGCAAAAATCTAGTCCACCCAAGTGCCCAAACTGCTGCAGTGGAGGGACACCTGATGGTCCAGCCCCCTCTTTGGACACCCGGAGGAACTTGGACCCTGACAGGTTAGGGGCAGGGTCAATTCTAAAACCCAGGCATTTTTGTCCCCACAATTCAGTAGTTATTCGGTGACAGCACATGGAATATAAACAACAAAGTAACTTGACATGATGTTATATATTTAGCTTACTCAAGAAACAAAGTTTAAATCCAGTCATTCTCCTTCCCACCTGACCTACTTTCCTTTGTCTTGTACTAGCACCAGATTATTACCCACCCAGCCTTAACAAGGGTCCTGACTCCACTTACCTCCCTCCCAAACACCACATGAGATGATTCCTCAGCCTGGATGTGGGACCAGCAATTACAAGAAGCTTTAGTGGAAAAGAACTGGTTATGCACAGATACCAACTAAACACTGTAGATTCCTGGTGTCCCACAATAGTAATCATGACAGCTGTTTGCAAGTGTCCCCAAAGTTCATTTAAGACTCTCACTGCTAATTTTGCTGGGACATAAATATGAAACATGTGGACTGCTGGGCTGGACTGCTAAGCTGGGTCTCTAATCCAGGAAGCTCAGTGTCTGCTCCCTGCACCCAGCTCCCTGTTCTGTTCATGCATATGCATCAAGAAGCTGTTTAGTGTCCATTTTAATATCTTAAACAGTGCATTTCAATATTGTCTTCATCCACAAATACGTGTACCACATAGTAGTAATGATCAATCTTAGTATTTGCTTTCTTTGGTCTTAGAGAGTCAGATAAATGGATAGCAAAGATAACAAAGTCATAGAGGGCTATAATATAGTATTTCCTTTATTTCAATGACAGGATTTATTTAAAGAGCTTAGATATAACATCCTTGCATTTATGGCATCATTAAGCGTCTGAAGCTGTTACATTATAAAAACTTCATTTCTAGCGAGATGTTATCAGTTAGAGAAGAGCTCCTAAATTTGAGGGGTTGCTGTCATCTCAGACAGAGTCCCTAAAAAATGTCAGCAATCTGCAGTATTGCCATCATGACAAGAACCCAGACAGATGAAATTTGGAAAGCCCTGTGGCTTTCTAGTGCACAGACATAAAATGGTGTTTCAGAGGGAAAAGCCTGAATTACAGAAAGTGATAAATGAAATGGTCTAACATGCATTTCCCTTTCAAAGAACTAATACGTCTTTTGTCGATAATAACATCTGTCAGTAATTATGAAAAGAGCTGACAGATGCATAGTACTTAATATAAGCCAGGGCAGTTGTATCACTGACACAGATTCATTAATCCCCATAGCATCTCTACGAGGTGGGTACTACAATTATCCCCATTTTATTGGTGAGGAACTTGATAGACACAGAGGGTAAATGACATTTACAAGGTCGACAGCGAGAAACCAACACAGGTGTTCCAGCTTGAGTCTACGCTCTTGGCTACTTCTCTTTTTTTTTTTTTTTTTTTTGGTGGTGGGGAGATAATAAGGTAATTCTGGTGGGGGGTGGGGAGGTAATTAGGGTTATATGTCTATTTTAGAGGACGTGATGGGGGCTGAACCCAGGACCTTATGCTTGCTAAGCATGTGCCCCATCACTTGAGCTGTGCCCTCCCTTCTAGAGTCTATGCTCTTAGCTGCTAATCCTCACTGTCCCACATGGTAACTGTGGGGGAAGTACAGTTCATTCATTCACTCGTTAAACTCAGCCTTCCCGGTGCCTGAGATTCAGCAGTGAACAAAACAACATGTTTCCTGCCTTAAATGAGCTTGTCGCCTCCTGATATATTATCTTCATTTTACCCAGGAAGAAACAAGGTCAAGAAGATTAGCCTTTTCCTGTTAACACCGGAGGATACATGAGGTGCTTTATTTCAATTCTGCCATTTGACTTACACCATGGGGAGGGAAAGCTGCCTTGCAAATCCTGGAGCTCACAAACCTGTTAATCCTGAATTTTTTTTAACACTGTCCCTTACTTGATACTTGATCTGAGAAAGGATGAAGTAAACCTAAAAATGTTCTAAGAGAGCTTGTGGCTTATACAAGGTAACTAACCAGCCACTGTTTACTATCCTAACAGGAATCTGTAGGCATATTTCTTTTCTTTCTCTTTTTTCCTTTTTATGGGCAGCTTTTAAAAACCAAATCAAACCAACCAAACCAAATCACTGATAATTCAACAGCAGGTTCTAAATCACCCCCAAGACAGCAGCTAAACTCGGTTTAGACTTACAATGCGGTTTCTGGTGGTTGGATTGAAGAATGTATCTCTATCCTGAATATAAAAGTCTTTCATGGAGCTCTTCTCAAATAGGGCAACGAAAAACTCTTGTTCCGGTTGTTGATACTTTCATCCACTTGGAGGACTTTCATCAAACAGCTGAAGTTATCAAAGGCTGAGGACCGGGTTTTCAAATCATTGGGCTTCAGAGGCAATATTATGTGCAGTATCTCAACGTATGTACAGAACACCTCCCACAGGGGGTGTACTTTTGCAAATACAAGCTTGTCATCCAAAACCTATATTGGGAGAATGAAAACACAAACCAGGAAAATATTTTCACATTTTTAGTATACAGATTTTTCCTACGTTGCTGGTAGTTAAAGCACTTGTGCAAACACACACATATGTCACACTGGTAAAAGTGAAGATATAATAAAAATAGATTTGCAATCCATCATACATTTTTGCCTTAAAGATAATTTCTTTGTTGAAATTACTGAAAAGTTTTTTAAATTCCTTACAGTTCCTTCATAAAATAACCAATGTTTTAGATAAAGAAAAGCAAACTTGTTAATTTTTAGTCCAAATTAGTAACTAAAAATAGAAACACCAAAATATTCTTTGCAGTGGTATTGTAATGATAATTTTTTAAATTTCTGAAACCTAGAACTATTTACATATCTGTTCAATATATTGTTAAACAGCCATTAAAAGGGATTTAAAAGATTTATATTTATTGATATGGAATATATAATAAAAGGAGAAAACAAAAAAAATGTGAAATAATAATTTTCCTTTTTGGAAGGGAAAAATATCTTCATTTGAACAAAATAAAGTTTAGAAGGATTTTATGATCCTTTATATATAATTAAGGTACAGATGTTTTTTAATTCCACTGTTCTTTCACTTTCAATTTTGGGGGAACTTTTTATAATAAAAAAATCTTTAAAAAGGTTCTTGCATAAATACATTAATAGATATATTTATGACTATATTCTCTGGCTATTAAAAAAGATCTCCTAGCTGTGGATCTGAAACTTACATTCCATAATGCAGATTCTGACTGACTCGCCTCCCAGCCCACAGCAAAGGCACGGCTAGTGTGACATGTTTCAAATACCATTCCAAGGAACATGCAGGCTCCCAGCCAATGGCTGCAAGGGGACTGACACTGATCTGGTTGCTCCCAGCTGCAGACCATCACAGATGATGTTAGATCCACAGGCTCATATTTTCTCTGTCAAAAGAAATCAGAAAATGTTAGGCTTTTACTTACACCAGGGAACAAGAATTTGTTTTCTTATGCAAAAAAATAACAACAAACCAATTTGAACCTGATGAAAAGACATTTACTCAAAACAGCACAGTAGCAATGAAGGTGCTCTGGCAGACAGGGACTTGTTGGATTCCTGTGAGTGCTGGACTCCTCACATGGAATTTCCTTGGCACTCCAGAAGGCCTGTGGTTGTCCTCATGGGTTTGTGGCCATAAGTGGCGCACAAAAGTCTCTGGCTTTGCCACAGTTTCAAAGCCTTTTTGGCTTATGAAAGGTTTTGCCCTCAAATGGAGTTTTCTTGAGTCCAGTCACTGATGTCATTTACCAGAGTTACAGTCCAGATCTGATATTCTAGACTCTTAATATCTTGCAGACATTCAAATGGTTCAGGTTTGGATGTGTATTCACCTCTGCAGGCCTGGACCAAATCCGATAAAGACACCCGGACAAGTTCAGCAAAATACAAAGAAATTTTTCTCTCTGCAAGACTGAAATGTCTGTGAAGCTATAAAAACATCTGCACCTACAAAAACAGGGAACCAACTCATCAATAACATATCTATCCATAATGCATGGACATTCAAAATAAATACTGTATTTACTCCTATTAAATTCTATCTGGCTTTTGCCAAACTGTGTCCTAAACTGAAAGGAAAGTAGGTAAATGTAGAGAATTTTTTACCTTTTAAGAGAAAAAGGAACCCTCCTACTCGGTTGGTGGGAATGTAAATTTGTGCAGCCTCTATGGAGGACAGAAAAGAGGTTCCATAAAAAAATGAAAATAGACTTCCGTGTGATCCAGCAATCCCATTCATGGATATATGTTTGGAGAAAAATTTAATTCAAAAAGACACATGCACCCCAATATTCACAGCAGCACAATTTAAAATAGCCAAGACACTGAAACAACCCAAATGTTCACTGACAGATGACTGGATAAAGAAGTTGTGGTATATTATATATATATATATATGTATATATATATATATATATATATATATATATATATATGTATATATACATGTATGCATATATATACACACGCATATATACACATGAACACACACACAAATGGAATACTGTTCAGCCACTAAAAAATAAAATAATGACATTTGCAATAACATGGATGGACCTACAGGGTATTATGCTAAGTGAAATAAGTCAGAGAAAGAAAAACAAATATTCTATGTATTAACTTATATGTATATTTAAAAAATAAAACAAATTAATGACTATAATAAAACAGAAATAGACTCACAGGTACCCAGAACAGACTGGTGGTTACCAATGGGGAGAAGGAGAAGAGGGGAGGCAGGAAGGGGTTAGGGGATTGAGAGGTAAAAATACTACGTATAAAATGGATAGGTTACAAGGCTGTATCATACAGCACAGGGAAATATAGCCATTATTTTATGGTGACTTTAAATGGAATATAATCTATAAAAATGTTGAGCCTCTGTTTTGTACACCTGAAACTAATATGATGCAAATCAACTACTCAATTACAAAATTTTTAATCAAAATTTTCTTTTCATATTATTTGCAATAAGTTAGAAGCCAGCACTGTCAATAGAAACATAGTGCAAGTCACAATTTTCCAGTAATCCCATTTAGAAAATAAAAAGGAACAAGTGAAATTAATTCCAGTAATAATTACATTTATCCCAAAATATACAATATATTATCATTTCAAAAGTGTGATTGACACTTTTAAAACTTATTAATATTTTACATTATTTTTGTTGTACAAAGTCTTGAAAATCTATTATGTATTTTCCACTTATAGAACATCTCAATTCACAATAGCCACATGTGGCTGGTGGCTACCATACTACACAGACCAGATTACACCATTCACACTTCTGATAAATTAACTGCTCTTACTTATTTAAAAAACTTGCAGAAAACGGTTTAGATATTCCCTCTATCAAACAAAGCAACCTTGACAGGTGGGGATTATTTTCATTATTAAGTGAAAAATAAAGGTAAGAGAGCCATGCTTACATGTATGTTAAGGTAACAATACCTTCTTAATTCATTCAGGACTTTACAATCTTTCTTCATATGCCAAGGATTCACTGTCACTGCGCAATGTTTCTCACTACTATCATCTTTGTGATTGAGAGGCTTCTGATGACCCTGCTTTGTGCTTCTGTACATAAAGTAACAAAACAGAGAAAAAGACCTTATTAAAGATAATTTAGGGGGGAGGGTATAGCTCAAGTGAACGATCATGTTCTTAGCATGCACAAGGGCCTGGGTTCAATCCCCAGTAATTCTTCTAAAAATAAAATAAATAAATAAAAACCTAATTACCACCCCCCAGCAAAAAATTAATTTATTACTTTAATTA
Source organism: Vicugna pacos (assembly GCF_048564905.1). Taxonomy (NCBI): domain Eukaryota; kingdom Metazoa; phylum Chordata; class Mammalia; order Artiodactyla; family Camelidae; genus Vicugna; species Vicugna pacos. The sequence goes on from NW_027328741.1 coordinate 26,376,277, forward strand.
AAAGTTTAAAAAAGATAATTTAGTGCAGGCTTATCAGGCTACAAGAGCTACAATGAATGCCCCCACCCATTAATTTAGAAGAATTCTCACAGTATTTCTCAACGTAAAGGCTAAAATATAATTGAGAACACTTCCTGATGGTCAGCATCATTTTAACAAAAATGTAGATAATTACGTCCCTGTTGTCAAATTTCTGTCAGAGTTGGGCATGGAACATTTAGTTAGTAAAAGTGATTTTGCAGCTCTCTTTGAAAGAAATGCTGAGAAATGATCTTTTCTGTTGGAAATTAGCCTGCTTTTAAATTCTTCAGTAGGCATAAGTGTTTACAAACCAGGCAGGAACTGGATTATATTTTACATATACTTTAGAAACTGATTTGAATTTTGCCCTCTACCTGCAAGGCTATTTCTTAGGTAATAACATAAGCAGGCCACTATACTAAATTTTGTTTCCCTGTTTGCTTAATCCTCACAACAACTCTGTAAGCTGCTATTATTACCCCCATATAACAGATAAAGAGCTTGAGGCAGAAAATAATTTGGGTAACTTGGTAAATGGTGGAGCTGGGTAAGACTGCAGCCAGTCTGACACTCAGGTCCATTCTTCTCACCAATGTCTGATACTGCTACCTACATTCAGCAATGACTGCTAATTTCATATTTAAGTGTGTCATTTCTAAAAGTGCAAAGCTATATTAGTACTGCTGTGTAAATTATCCGTTTGAGATGTGATTGCCAAAAAAAAAAAAAGAAATAAAATCAGGGTGCCACTGAGGGGGGGGCAAACTGCATATGGACGGACACAAGGGGACTTCGTGAGGACAAAGTTGCACAAATCTAGAAATAGCTAAAATGGCTGACTTGTACAATTATAATGTGTGAATTTTATGGCCTGTAAATTACACCTTAATACAGATATTAAATTAAGAACCTGGGATACAAAATTAAGACTAAAACACATATATAAATCACACAAAGAACAACAGGCAAATATCATTATTTACTGCACCATTGTCCTTGATGCAGCTTCCTATTCTCACCCATTCCTGAAAGGATGATTCATTTTTAAAATAGTCTTTTAATTTATTCAGCAAATAATTTTTGATTGCCTACTATGTACCCAGGACTAGTCTAGGCAGTTGGAATAGATAAATAAACAATACAAAAGTCCTGTCCTCACGGAGCTTTGTTGGAGTCTAGCTGGGATGGGGGTGGAGATGACAATTCACACAACAGAGCAGCAGAGGAGGTGGCATGTTAGGAAAGAGGAACCATGGAAAAATCAAAAAAGGGCAAGGTAAAGAGAGTTTAGGGTATGGGATGAGGGTGATGTTGTATTAAATACCAGAGCAGGCCACACTGAGGACTGAGGTTAGAACTAAGACTTGGAGGTGAGATGTCCCAGGTGGACGGAATAACCATCACCGAGGCCAGCGTGCACTTCGCATGTTCCAGAATGGGGGCACGGCTGGAGCTGCGGAGAAGGGTCAGTTCAGATCCTGTATGGCCTTGGAGGACGTTGTAAGGACTGTGGCTTTTACCCAGAGTGAAGTGGGGAGGCACTGCAGAAGGACGACACAATCTAACTTAGGTTTTCGAGGCTCACTTGACTGCCAGGTGAGAATAGTCGAAACGGGTCAGAGATGAAAGGAGGGAAGCCTCTGAGAAGGGCTGTGCAGGAGGAGAGGACAGTGGCTCAGGGTAGGGAAGCAGCAGTGGAGGCAGGAACCATGGTGAGAAGTGGCTGGGTTCTGGATATATTTTAAAGGCAGTGTTAAACCAGATCTATTGACAGAATTCATGTGGTATGTCAGTGAAAGTCAGAATAACTCCAAGTTTTTTGACCCAAGCAGCTGGATGGATTAAGTTTCCACTAACTGAATGGGGGAGGTTGCAGGAAGAACCAGTTTGGGGTGTAGGAGAACAAAGAGCTCAGTTTTTACACATGTTGCTTTTAAGATATCAGAGTTTCAAGTGAAGATGTCAAATCAGCAGAAGATTGTAAGAGCCCAGAGTTGGAGAGAAAAATTCTAGCAGGAGACAGAAATGTGGGAATCATGGGTCACACAGGTGGCACAGGAAGACATGAAACCCAGGTACTCAAACATTAAGATAACCTGGCATTAACCATAGAAGTTGTCCTTGAGGGCCTGCCTACTAGGTGTGGATATCAGTCCTATTTCCTGACCACTCGAGTTTTAAAAAGCAACTTACAAATTAATTCGTGCAAGACACTGCCTCCAGTGGGTGGGTCCAGAGCTGGAGTGGGAGAATTGGATGGTGCACACTACTCCCTACAGTAGAATGTGTGTGTTTGTGTGTGTACACATGTGTGTGTGCGCAGGGGGATGAGATACACCTGGCTTAAGAAAAAGAGCTAGTAAGTCTAGAAGCTGAAACATGAAAGAACATCCAGATATGGTAGAGGGAACAGGGGAAGCACTGTGTACTGTAAGACATATCCCCATAATGCCATTTCCCACCATCCTTTCATCAGGAACACAGTTGGAAAGGGGGGAATTATGTAGATACGTGTGATGTACACAAACTTTCTGAGTATGTAACACAGAATATCTACATATGTAGCAAGTTAGTGATATTTATATATGCTTCAAGTTTAAAAACAAGTTCACAACAGAGGGAAAATAAAATACTGAGGAGTGGTAGAAGTATCATAGAAGGCCTTTCAATGCTCAGATGGAAGCAAAAGCAGCTTCACCCAACAAAGAACGTCAATAAGAGTCAAGAATGTTTATATTTGCTTAAGAAATTGAGAGTTACAACTTCCTGCTTTAAAGAATTAACATAAGACAGATACCACACTATAAGCAACATCTATACTGGAGCTTTCTTAAAGCTATTTTAGTTCCTGCTTGTTCTGATGTACTCCAGACACTCTGCAAAGAAAACCTTCTATTCAAAGGCTTAAAGGAATAAAATAAGAAATAACACTGCATTCTTTTCAGTGGTCACTGTACTGAAAGTCACTTGCAAATGCAGCACCCTGCCACAGGTCTACATTTTTAACAATAAAGACCTTTGCGCAATTTTTCAATTGCTATGTGACTTTGGGTCAGTCTCTCACTCAGAAGCAGAATGGAGTACCAGAAAATGACACATCAGGTCTAAAACTACAGATGTGGGAGATGAACCTACACCAGGAAACAGCTAAGTGGGAGGGTAAGGTTTACCTTTGAAGTTACCGTAAGTGCAGTTACACCTGCTCCCTGCTTCCCCTGTGAAGTGAAGAGCTAGTCTTTTCCAGAAAAGCTCTCATTCTGAGAACTGTCTTCTTTAAAATATTCGGAGATTCTCTTTTAAGGTTCTTGCACTTTTAAGCCTTTCCCCAACTCTACATCCTATAACAAGTGTAAAAATTATCCTATAGCCTATTGTTACAGAACATACTCTACAAAAGCTGAGGTTTCCCAGGGTTTGGATCCCAGAACTCTGCTACCAGATAATCCTAAAGCTTTCCTTCCATGACAGACTCTTCCGCCAATTCCCAGCTGTGGGCAAATTCGGCTTCTCAGATCAGGTAACTTTCTAACTCTGCCTACGAACACTCTGCTGCCAGTAAAGGAACTCTCAGACAGAAAGCACACAATGCCCCTAGTGAGGGTTGCCTCCTTCAATCAATCAAGATGCCATCACCAAGCAAATATTTAAACCTACTGCAAAACATCTAAAGACATCTTACAAACAATATAGTTTGTATAGATGCATACTATTTGCTCTGGAATAGTGATTTCCAATGGAAGGAACAAAGGACCACATGACCCAAGCAATTTTTTAAAACTGCACATAACCATCCCTCTTCACGTGAGGATTCAGGCAAGACGGTCTTACAGGCCTAGGTGTAACAGAATGACAGCACCTCTAGGAGTAGGTTGAAAAGCAGCGAGGTAGACTTCTAGTGAAAGGGGGTGATGTAATAGGCCCCATCGCCCACTTACCTACCAGCACAGGACAGTCATCTCAGATCGAGAACAAACACTTTGGTAAACAGAGGTTGTTTATATTTTTATGGTATTCTGGTGGAAATAATGCCCTGAGTCATGTGAAGTTGTGGCTGCAAAATTGAACAGGGGACTGGACATTTTCACATTCAGGACAAAAATAGCCCCTGGATAGCCACCATATCTGCTCTCCCCTTTGCCTGTTCACCCCAAAAGCTGCAGGACTCTCCTGCTTGCAATGACACCCACCACTTCTCACAAATTCTTGCCAAGTTCACATCAGCAGCTGGTGGTGTCAAAGTCACCATTTGTACTGCTATGAAGTCCCTCCAATTCTTTATATCCCTTCTATTTTCTCTGTTGTCTTCCTAGCTACACTTGCATTCACAAGATAGTTACCGCACTAACATTGCCTCTGTAATCAGTCCAGGATATAGGAAGTAGAGATTCAACTGTAACCAGTCCCAGAATACTTGTCATGCCACACTAGTGTCCCAAAAAATACTCTGGCATCCCTCATCTCACTCAAAGAACCACTGCATTACTTAGAGGTTGTAAAATTAGAGGGCTTTCTCTACTGGGAAACACTGTGGCTTGTGGTAGAGTTGTGATTTCAGTTTTTGCAACTACTTACAGGCAAAAAGACATGGCCCGCAAATTTTCTTCAAGCGTTTGGTATTTAAACTTTCATTAGATACAGAGCCGGTGGACTAACCGTAATCTATGAACATATGGTCATATTATCAAATAATGTTCATGTCTACCTTACAGACATGTAAGAACTTGGATTACACCTGCAAGCCTCTAGGACTTTAGAATTAGATGTGAAGCATCCTGTGAGATAAAAAACCTCCTATCCAGTCACAGAACACAATTATAGACAACATGACACTAATGTCAATGAATACATTAGTATAGTCCATGTATGGTTAAGTTACATCTCCAATTTCTCAGAGCTGGAAAGGAGATGTCTAGAAAAGCTGGAAAAGCCCAATTACCAAAACAGCTCAAAAGTTAATGCAGACTCCTGCACCTCCCAGAGCAGAGGGCGGAGGGGTCATTTCCCAAAACTCTGTCCTCCCCCAGGACGTGGCATGTGGGGAAGCAGGCAGGAATGGGTGGCTGGGACTCGGAGGTGGAGAGGTGATGAAAGCAAGAGTGGAACTGCTCTGGTCCTAGAACAACAGAGCTGTGAAAAGCTCGGCTTCAGTTCAACCAACTCCCTCTCCCACTTTCCCTCCCACCTACGTGACAAACAGAGCACAACCAGGCACTTTCTGCCCATGACGGTGACTACTAGCAGGAAAGGGACCAGGATAAAAGCATGTCCTATAAAAGATCAGTCTGATTTTAAGGCTATGTTATAAACAATGAACAGCACTGTCAGAGTGGGACACTTGTGTGGCGCTCAAGTAGGGAGGAGGAGGTTGAGGATCCATTTCCAGCACTTCCATGTCTTTTATCACTCCTATTTCTGACCTTTCCTTTGCCACTTTTTGAAGCACTGCCATCACTGGCAGGTAAAGGGGCAGCAATGTGACTTGGCCGTTTGGCTGATGGGGCTACATTTCCCAGCAGTGGAATGAAAAGGCACTGGAAGACTATCAGCTGGAAGATGTGAACTGCGGTCCTGGCCTGTGCCAAACACTAACCAGGTGACCCTGGGTTAGGCTCTTAGTCTCTCTGGGCTTCCGGCTGTTTACTTATAAAAGAAGGTTTTGTCATTGCACAAATATATCCAATATGAAATGTAACATGAAAGTCAAACATAATGACATCTCACCTGCTTGCTTCAGGGAACTGTACAAGCACTGAACACTATGTGAATGTAAACACAGTCTTAAGAAAACTATTGAGGTAAAGCACTAAACTGAACATGGAGATAAAGTTTTATGGATTTTCTTGGCTTTCTTTTTTAATTGCAACACTGAATTAATAGTTATTAGCTATAATCCACACCACCACCACTGCGAATAAATAAAGAAGGTAAGCACTGCCTGGATGCCTGTTATTGCCCGATGCTAAGCAGGGTGAGGGGTATAAAGGAGGCTGAACAAGTGAGTCTTCTCCAGTTACCAGCTAAGTGAGGAGACACATTGGAAACCACCCAGGAATGGTACCAAGTCAGTACTCAAATCCAAGATTACAGACTACTGATCATAAACAGTACAGGAATACAAAGAGGAGCTAGAAGTATTTGGAATAAATAGGGAAGACTCTATGAAGGGGATGGGGCTCCAACTAGTTCTCAGGGCAATTCTAAGCTGTTTTAACTGAGGACTGGATAGGAAAAGGCTGGTAACTCCTGGTTTTTAATAAGGCACAGGTTACCCTAGGAGGCTAAGTTACATAATGATTGGAACAAATAAGGTAAGTCCAAAATGATGAAGGGTCGAGACTCCCTGGCTGAGATCTGGTTGTGTTAAGTCTTTGACTTGACTGTAGATGTGGGAGCACCAAAACTGTAGGTTGACTGAAAGGGGGGGAGAGAATATCCAAGAATTCAGCAGAAGGAAAAATTCATGTATCAGGGATGAAAGCTCTTCATCAGAGTATCAGCAATCAGAATAGACACTTGAAACCAAAAACATACAGTTCAAGAAGCTGACAAAATGTGGAGGGTGGTGAGAGAAAGATAAATCAAAGACCACTCCAAGCCTTTGTGTATTCAAGACCGAAAGAATGATTATCCCACTGAATAAGTGGAGACGCTGCAAGAAAAAAGATTATGAAATCAGCTTTAGACATGTTGAATCTGACGTATGAGCTAAGAGTAGGTTTTCTCTAAGAAGCTCAAAATTCAAAACTGAAGCACAGATGTTGAGTACAGGCTTAAGATGCAGATGGACAAGACATGATAAATCTCCTAAAAGAAAACATAGGCAAAACATTACCTGACATAAATCTTAGCAACATTCTCCTAGGGTAATCTACCCAGGCAATGGAAATAAGAGAAAAAATAAACAAAAGGGACATGATTAAACTCATAAATTTCTTCACAGCAAAGACAACCATAAGTAAAATAAAAGGAAACAACAACCTACGAATGGGAGAAAATATTTGCAAATGATACGACTAACAGAGGCTTAATTTTCAGAATATATATAACAGCTCATACAACTTAATAACAAAAAAAAAAACAACTCAGTCTTAAAATAGGCAGAAGACCTAAACAAGCATTTCTCCAATGAAGACACAAATGGCCAATAGGCACATGAAAGAATGCTCGATATCACTAATAAACTGAGAAATTCAAATCAAAACTATAATGAAGTATCAGCTCCCATCATTCAGAATGGCCATCGCTCAAAAGTTCATGAATGATAAATGCTAGAGAGGCTGTAGAGTGAAGGGTACCCTCTTACACTGCTGGTGGGAATCTAGTTTGGTGTAGTCATTATGGAAAGCATGGAAATCCCTGAAAAAACTAAAAGTAGACTTACCCTATGACCCAGCAATCCCACATCTGGGTATATAACTGGAAAGAACTCCAATGTGAAAAGATACCTGCACACCAGTATTCACAGCACCACTGTATACAAGAGCCGAGACATGGAGGAAAGCTAAATGTAGCAACAGATGACTGGATAAAGAAGTTGTGGCATATTTATACACTGGAATACTACTCTACCATGAATAGGACAAAATAAAACCATTTGCAGCAACATGGATGGAGCTAGAGATCGTCATTCTAAGTGAAAGCAGCCAGAAACAGAAAAATACCAAATGATACCACTCATATGTGCAATGTAAAAAAAGAGAGAAAAAGACACTGTGAACTCATCTACAGAACAGAAACAGACTTGCAGACTTAGTAAACAATCAAGGTTACCAGGGAAAGGGGATAGGAAGGGATAAATTTGGGAGTTCGAGATTTACAAATGTCAGCCAATATATATAAAAAGAGATTTTAAATTAAGTTTCTTCTATATAGCACAGAAACCTATGTTCATTATCTAGCAATAACCTATAATGAAAAAGCTGATACAGCCACCAACTGAGGAAGCAAGAGAAGAAAGGAGAGTTAGTTATGCTGGGCTAGAGCCCACTTCTAAAATCCTTGTCAGCCACTGAGGCTGCCCCGAGTACACTGAGCTTTCCTCCCACGGACAGGCTGACATGACATGCGTCCTGCAAACCTGGGGCAGCAGAGGCCGTCCCCAGGTCTGGCCCTAGGGGAGATGGGAGCAAGTCCACCTGCTCCCCTTGGGGCAGCACCCCTCCCTGCAGCCCCCGCCACCTGACTGCACCACGCCTGCATCTCAGGAAACCACTGACTTGAAAACAACTGATCCACGAACCTGGGGCAGCGGCAGGGAGATGGGCAGCGACCTGGCAAGCTGGTAGACTTGCCCCCATCTCCCCCATGGCCTGTCCAGGGCTCGGCCTCTGCTGCTCCAGGCACGGTCCGCAGGTCAGCCTGCTCTCGGGAGGAGGGCACGGTGTGGTTGAAGGCAGTGGCGGGTTATGGGGTCTGCCCATGGGAGCCCTTGGATTTGCTTCAAACTCCCCAGCGCATGGCCTGAGCTTGGCCTCTGCTGCCTCAGGTTCGTGGAACTCAGGTTACAGGTCAGCCTGCTCCTGGAAGGCGGGTGCTGTGCTGTCAGGGAAAGGCGGCAGCTGCGATGGCGGGATTGGGGCTGCCCTGTGAGAGCGCGGGGGTTGCAACAATTTCCCGCTGCTGCTGCAGCCATCCCAGCACACTCATCGCACCGAGCCCATCTCCCAGGAGCAGACTGACCTGTAACCTGAGTCCCACTAACCTGGGTCTTTAGAGGCCGCCCCCAAGGTCAGGCCGCGGGTAAGATGGGAGCAAATCCAGGGGCTCTCATGGGGCAGTCCCCATTCCATCCGAGGCCCCGCGACCGCACCGCACCCGCCTGCAAGGAGCAAGCCATCGTCTGAGGGCCAGTCGGAGATGCTCTGGAACCGTCCGGCGCCCTCCCAACTCCCGGGGCTGTACCTGCTCTCCTAAACCCGTGTATAAGCGGCAGCAAAAACGCGGTGTTCAGGAACTACTAATACCGGGGTTACCACGAACCACAGCGGCGGCTGGGACCCGCCTCAGGGTCCTAACGGGACGCGCGGCCGGGACCTCACCTCCGCACCCCTCCCTGGGCGCCTCCTCAGATGCACAGCCCAGGCGTCACCCGCCGGCTCCCCGAGCAGCGCGCCCCCACCAGCGCCCTCTTAACTGTCCGGCAGCGGCAGCCGAGCCGCGGGCAAGCGGCGGCCCAGGCCCCAGGCCGTGTTCCTCTTCCAGGAGCTGGTCCAGGAGCAACCGGCTGCCGCCAGCTTCCACGCGTTCTGGGTGGGTTCCGGCGTCTGCGCGTCTGTCCGTCTGCGCGTGCGCGCCCCTCCTCCTCCCGCCCGCAGCGCAAACTGCTCGGGTGGGTCTCCTGCTTTACCGGCCCTGGCCGCTGGGGCCGGGAGGAGCCAGGTGGGGCCCCTCCTGCTTGTCCCGCCGGGTCTCCATCCCCAAAGCCTTCACCCAGCCACCGACTGGGTCCTGGCATTGAACTAGAACCACGACTGCCCTAGGCCAGGCCTCACCCACCCAGCCCCACTTTCCCTGCTCAACTTCCCCTCCCTGTTACTACCCTCCCACCACTGGCCAGGCCCAGTCTCCCACCAGACCTTGAAGACAGGGCTCCTTCTCCTCACACCATGGTCCCTGCCCTGACACTCCATCCTGCTAGGTCCTAACCTATGGCCCCTACACCCACAAGCTTACCCCTCATGCCTCAGCACAGGACACCCAACATCCTGAAATTATCCCCCTCACCTCTCAGCCAGGTCATTTCCACTCTGATCGGGCCCCACACCTCTCAACCTGTACCCCCACACCATGAGATCCCCTTAAATCTGAGTGCACCCCTACCCTGAGCTCACTCACTCACCCTTCACCCTGTGGTTGGGGTGGGGAAATCCGTGCTCCAGTAATGATGACTACTGCCACAAGTGGGGGATCGAGCCTAGTGTGTACCTTCAGAGTTAATGTCTGAGGCTACAGGGTGAGGCAGGCTGGGATGAAGGTGGTTCCAAATCCTGCCTTGGCACCCTGATCCCCGCAGCCTGTGCCTGAACTGACCTGATGGGTCAGGTTGATCCCAGACTGCCAGCCACTGGCCTTGGGCTTTCGGTGGTTGATGGTCCTGATGGTGATCTGGACTCCTAGGGCGGAGGCACTGGGCACACGGACCTTTGGGGTGGGGGAGTTCAGAGTATGCACTTAATCTCAGGGTTAGACATCAGATGGTGGGCTGTGTGCATGGGGCTTTGTGCATGGCATGGACTCAGCACAGGTGGGTGCAGGGAACTTGTTCATTCACACCAGGCCAGAGGGAAGAGTGAAGGGAGCTTTTAAAGTGTCAAAGTGAGGAAGCCAAAGCTTTAGAGCAAAGTAGGAAGGTGCACTGGCCAGGCCACCATGGATCTCGCCGCAATGCTTGTCCCTTGCATCAGGGGAGACTGGCAGTTGACTGGCCAATGAGACATCCCCTGCTGTGGTATAGTTTACAGGCAATTGAAGGGATTTTGAAAGGTAATTTTAATCCAATAATTTTCAGTTTCTCTGTGGTAGATTAGGTCCAAAATCATGGTGAATCTGGCAGGGATCCTGCCAGAACTGGAGCCTGGGACAGTAGAAGACCCACCCAGGAATCATCCACTTAGCTCTCACCAAAAGTCACTGTAATAGAGAAGAACAAATCTGACTCCATATTGGATCTGTTCCTTTTCCTTTAACCCTCTGCCGTGTTTTCTAGGCTTAGACTTGCAAGCTCTGCACTTTTTGTAAAACAGTGTTGCCTTTAGCCTGAAATAAACAGGAGAGCCTATTCTCAAAAGTCTGAGCTTTAAGGATATTAACACTTTGCACTCCTATAAAGATAACAAGTTGCAGAATAGAAAAAGTTTGTTTTGTTGCAGGTTTTGCAGGAACACCATGATCTGACCCACGTGGACAGCTGCAAAGGATTCCAAGAACAAAGAATTCCTACACCAACAAGTTTGCAACAACCAACCACAGCCCCTCCCCTTTTTAGTAGAAAAGGAGCCTGAAGTTGACATGGGGAAGATGGTTCTCCAAGATATTAGTCCGCCATTATCTTGGTTTACAGCTGTTTACGTAGACCAGGTCATAGTGCCTCTGTAAATCCTCTAACAAAACAAAAGTAGTTTTCTATTCTACAACCTGTTGTCTTTATATAAGTGCAAAAGTGTTAATATCCTTAAAAAATCAAAGCCTTGAAAGTAGGCTCTTCTGTATATTTAAGGCTAAAGGCAACATTGTTTTACAAAAGGTGCAGAGCTAGTAAAACTAAGCCTAGAAAAGAGGGCAAAGGGTTAAAGCCAAAAGGACAGATCTTCTATGGAGTCAGATTTTTTCTTTTCTATTATACTATATTCTATTTTTGTTTTAAGTATATAAGAATAAAGTTTAGCCTTTTCCCATTTTAAATTGTGCAATTTTAAGGAGCATTAATTGCATTCACAGTGCTGTGAGACCAGCACCACTTGTTTCAGACTATTTCCTTCCTCAAATTAAAAGCTTGTATACAAAGAGCACCCCACGTCCTACCTCCCCTAGCCCATGACAAGCCCTAATCCCCTTTCTCTCTCTATGTCTTTACGTATCCTGGAGGTTCCCTATCAGTGAAATCGTATAAAAGGTGGCTTTTTTTTTGGTTTGTCTGCCCACATATCTTAAGTAGGGACGGGTGAATTATTTTTTTTTTTGTTTTCACGTGAATTAGCATTTTTGTATTTTGAGAGGAAAGTCCAGATGGATTAAAGATGAGACGTACCAAATGAAGCCCTTTTAGTAACTCTGTGTATAATCTCGGGGTAGGCACTGCTGTTCTAACTGTGAAACCAGAGCCAGAAGGGAGATGCTTAGCAATTCTTGTGGCAAAATAAATCCAAACAAAAGCAGAAAACAAAGGCCAAGAAAGACAGCTGGAAAGACAAACCACAGCCTGGAAAAACCTTTCCTCATGACCCAAGATCGGAAAAAAGCTTCACATCCCTGTGGTCCAAAAAGCTCTTGAAGCCCAGTGTTCTGAAAAGAAACAAAACACACAGAGTCAGTTCCAACGAGAGGCAGTGCAGGTGGCCGGTTTGTACTGGAGATGCTTGACCTCTCAGGTGAGGACACAGGCAGACAGACAGACTGCAGAGACAGCATTGGCCACCATCACCCTGGCAGGTCTTTAGCCCGGTGACAACCAGCCCTGGTGACAACGTGAGCAGGCAGAGACCCCAGGAGTTACCCTGGAAGGAAGAGCAAATGGACGCTCCTCTCCGGCAGAACAAGGTGTAGGATGCATCAAAGTGCCACAGGTGCATCCCTTCCCTAGCAGTGCTGAGCCTTAGAGAAGATCCCACCAAAGTGCTTGCACAATTTTCAAAGATAATGTTTCTTCAGTAACATGAATTCAAAATAATCAATATGTCGTCAAGGGATTTTCAGAAGTGACCTGCCCTGGACCCGTACAATACACACACATAAATACACACATATACACATAAATATATACACACATACATACAGGAAAAGAGACAGACAGACTGAAACACAGAGAAGCAGGGGGAGACAGAGAAACAGAGAGAGAGACAACTCAGAGAGGCACTGAGAGACAGAGACAGAGAGAAGGAACACTGGAGCTGGTAATGAGTGGAACTCACATACATTTTCACAAGTCAGTGTATGTGTCAGAACCTGGTCCCAAAGTCGATCCACCCTCCAGGGGAGGGTGTGGGGATCCCACAAGGGTGTGGGAACAGAAGGCAAAAAATAGGAAGCCATTGTGGGGCAGTCCACCACAGAGGCCGAGATGGGACACTGGGCCTGTATGTCAACATGACAGAATGACCTAGGAGGTTGTATGCCAGAGCGGACGATGTCAGAGTTGTATTTAATTTCAGTCTCACGACTGTGAGCGGGGAAGCAAGCAGCAAGGAAGGTGACTTTCTCCAGACCCCAGGGCAGACCCCGGCCTGTGTGGGGTGTGCTTTGCACTCCGCCAGCCCTCTGTGGGGTCCTTCCTTTGCTGAGTCTGTGCACGATCTCCCTGTGATGCCAGCCCGTGGGGGTGACAGATGCAATAGTTGTTTCTAGGTCTAGAGACAGGATGGCTTCTCTAGGAAGCAGGGGCCAGAATGATCCCCACTGTGCTGATGGGGGATTGGGGAGACCCTGAGAGGCACGTGGCTTGTCCAGGATGATAACACTGCTGAGTAGGGGGAGCCAGGTCTGAACCCAGCTGTGTCTTCAGAGCTGCGGCACTGGTTGCATCCAGGACTCCCCAGGGCTATGGGGGGGGCTGAGTTGGTGTCACTGTGTGTGGACATGGCATGGAGTGAGAAATGAGAGATTGGAAGCCCAGAAAGGCCCTTGAGGAGCTTTGTGTCAGGAGGAAGCTTGGAGAAGTGGACCCCAGGAAGTGACCTCACTTCCCTGGCAATAGAGCCCAACAGAACTTGGAACCGAAGTCACCAGGCACCCGCTCTGTAGAGAAGTCCCTACTCAGCTCACCTGGTTGGAGACAGAGGCATGTTCTGCTGCATCCCATTATCCTGAGGCCACAGGCCCCGGAAAGCCCGCAGCGAGGGTCTCTACCAACGCTGCCGGCACTGGGTCAGGTCTCACCCAAGGCGCCTCTGGCCTTTTGGCCAGAGAGACCCAAAGGTAACACAGGGAGGCCCAGGGCAGGTCCCCCAAGCTGGGCCACCACTCAGATCCCATCCAGGTAGCCACACGGCCCCATCCTGCCTGGTGGAGGTGGAGCAGTCATGTTGGGGATGGGTATCTGCCTCAAGAAAGAGCAGGACAGAGGCCTGGGGGCCTGGTCACGTAGACAGCCCAGGACAAAGCTGGCTGGCTGGGATGTGGAGAGCCGGGGAAGGGTCCTGCCGCCCGAGGTGGAGCCCATGCTCTCTGGGTATGCATTTTCCCTCCCGGATGTCTGAGCTGAACAAGGTTCCGGTCTGATCTAGCAGCAGGGGGTAGAGTCTACAGAATCAGGAGTGTTCCTGGCCGGGAAGGACTCTGAGACTTCCATGCTGGGTCAGCTGCTGGTCACTATCATTGCAGAGCCAGATACCACATGTTGAAATGAAGCTGATGAATAAGAACACCAACCCCCCCTCCCCAAATGAAGGACTGGTGTGTCACTCTTCTGAGGGCCAGCGCAGACTCCTGGTGGGTCTGGATATGGAGGGGTCCCCACCACCATGGCCCACAAATCAGTGGGGCAGGCCTCCGACCCAGACATCACCCAGGGCTCTCCCAGGGACATACCCGGGGCTGACGGGTAGCTCAGCACACCCTGGTCTGACCTGGAGCACCGTGCCCACCTCGCTGCAAGTCAGGTGGAGGACCAGGAGCCCCCGAAGCAGAGACCAAAGGTCAAAAAGGCAGGGCTGGTGTATGTGTGTAGGTGAGGGTGGGGCGAAGGCTGGGCCACACAGGGAGGTGTCCCTAGAGGCTACTGTTGGGACCAGAAAAAAGAATGGCCTCAGAACACCTGTCTGGAAAAATTCAGTCACAGAATACATCCTGTGGGCACTTTCTGGGTGGGAGCTGTCTGGAAAGCTCTGGGAAGATTTCTGTCCTTGTAGAGGCACATGGAAAGGGAGGCAGGTGCGTAAATTTTTCCTCTCTCACAGCATGAGATCTTCCACAAGACTTAAAACTCTCTCCACTTCCAATAGTTACAGAGGAGGCAGGGGCAGGGGAAGATGTCAGAGACCAAAAATGGGACGAACTGGATCCAGCAGGAGACCTCGAGCTCCCTCCTGCCGCTCCTGCAGCTCCTCCTGAACCTGCGTCTGCAGCTGGACTGCTGGGCAATGGAGAAACAGTTCAGGCATCACCACCACCTGGGGTAGAGCCCCCTCTGCACCCACCCACACCTTCTTCTCCAAAATGTTCTCCAAATTTCCACCGTCAGTCCCCCCACAAACTTGACGTCCCTTCCGCTGGAGATGTTTTTGTTTCATTTTCTTTAGTTTCCTTTGCTTGTTTCACATCATTTATGACATCCTTTATTTTTCTTTTTAGAGTTTCATGTAATAAAATGTAGACTTTTCCCCTTTTAAATTGTGCAATTCAGGAGCATTAGGGGCATTCACAATGTTGTGCGACCATCACTACCATCTAGTTTCACAATATTTCTTTCCTCAAAGTGAAACCTTGGATCCAGAGCATGCACTCCCCTCCCTCCTCACCCAGCCCCTGACAACCCCAAGTCCTCTTTCTCTTTGCATGTCTTTACCTCTACTGGTTGTTCCCTGCCAATGAAATTTTAAAAAAGAATTTTTTCCTTCCTTCCCACATGTTTTTACCTGGGGCTGAGGATTTTTGTTTGTTTTCACTTGAAACAGCATTTTTATTATTTTCAGGGGATATGCAGGAGGATTAAAGATGTGATGCACAAAATGAAGCCCTTTTGGTAACTCTGTGCATAATCTCAGGGTAGACACTGCTGTTCCCCCTGTGACACCACAGCCAGAAGACACAAGGGAGATGCTTAGCTCTTCCTGTGGCAAAAACAAAACCAAACGAATCAAAAAAATTAGTAAAAGCCCAGAAAAATTGCTTGAAATGCAAACCACAACCTGGAAAATGCATTCCTCATAACCCAAGGTTGGAGAAATTTTTCCCATTCCTGTAGTCCAAAATCCTTTTGAAACTCAGTGTTCTAAACAGAAACAGAACAGACATGGGCAGTTCCAATGAGAGGCAATGCAGGTGGCCAGTGTGTGTTAGAGATGCTTGACCTCTCAGGTGAGAACAGAGGCAGACGGAAACACTGCAGAGACAGTATTGGTCACCATCACACTGGCGGTTCTTTAGTCAGGTGACAACCAGCCCTGGTGACAATGTAAGCAGGCAGAGGCTCCAGCAGATCCCCTGGAGGGAAGAGTGAAGGGACGCTCCTCTTCAGGAGAACAGGGTGCAGGACGCATCAAAGGGCTACAGATGCATCTCTTCCCCAGGAGTTCTGATCCGTACAATTCACCCCACTAAAGCCCTTACACACCTATTCAAAGATGCCTTTTCAAGGCTGTTCATCACAGCACTGGTTGAAACAGTCGGAATTAAAGCAACACTAATGTTGATGGAGAGGGGATGGGGTCCATTCGTTCTGGTTCATGTGGATGAATGAATGCTGTGCAGTTGGAAAAGTGGGTGCCTGGTCTCAACCCAATGTCAAGGGAGGCCTCAGGGTGGAAGTATGCAGACCCACTCTCTGCATCCAGGGTCCCATCTGCACGACCACATGTGTGTGAAATCAATATAGATGGAAATTGATCTGATTGTGAGTGTGTGAGAGACAGAGATGGAGAGAGACATACTGAGAGACACAGAGACTGAGACATAAGCACCAAATCATTCATGACAGACACCGCTGTGGGTGGGAATTACAAATCACTTCTTTTTTAGGCAATATTTCAATTTTTTGTACCGTGTCTGTATTACTCTACTAATTCTAAAAGGATTAAAATCCTATGCTAATGTGACCCATTCATTACTCATCTATGGAGTAATTTAAGTACATTAATCCTATTTTTAAAAGAATTTAAAGCCTTCTCAGGACTCAGTTCCATTTCAGCTCAGTGGAAGCAGAGGTTCTCCAGGAGGTCGTGTCTCTTCTGAATCAGCATCCAATACAGGTGAGCAAGAAGAACCCGACTTGGACACTGAAGACTACAATAGATGAGAGAGTCTGTTGAGAGAAATTAAGACCTAAATTCAAAGAGAATAATCCCATATTCATGGAGCAGAAGGCTTCATTCTACTAAGATGACAAAGGTCCATGAATAGATCTAAGGATTCAAAGAATGCCTACCCAAATCCCAGGTGGTATTTTGCAGGAATTGACAATCAATCTAAAATTCACGTGGAAAATCCAGGGGGTCAGAATACATGAGTGAATCTTGAAAAAGAAGAACAAAGTTCGAGGAATGGAAAGTCAGATGGAACCCACGGTTAATACAAAACCTCTTTAAGCTGAAGATAACTGAGATTCAAAAGATGCAGAAGAAAACCTGTCATGGAAGCCAAATCTCTCCTTTCCCTTTTCCCTATTAAGTTAGGTTGATAAAAAAGCCTTTAACTTTCACCATTTAACATGGTAGGTACTTTTCTGGTTGGCTCCTGCGTGTGTATAAATAAAACGTTTCTCTCGTTCATCTCCTCTTTACTTCTGTGGGCTCTTTGGGAGGGACTCTGGATTATGGGGACCTGCTCTTTTCTCACCTTCTTTAGTGACATCTTTTGCCCATGGTGAAGTTCTTAAAAAAAAGAAAAGTCTCATTGGTTTTGTGTCAGATTTGGAACATGTATACCTTTGGAGACCCCCTGGAGGAACAAGGGGGTTCAATACTGCCTGGAGAATTCACTTGTCAAAATGCCTAACAAGACGCTATTTGCAAGGTTTTTTTTTTTAAAGATTCTTACCCTAAAACAAATCCCCTATCTAAACCTCTTGGATGATCAAATATAAAGAAAAAAGGAGAATCATGTCTGGCCTAAGAACACTTGCTTAACAAAACAGAAGGACAGAATCAGTTTCAGAGCAAAAATTAAAATGCATTTATACCATCAACCCTCCCACCCTTTTGTACACTGTCCTCATGTAATCTGCCAGATGGCCCCCTGGAGAAGGCCCTTTGCCCGGAACTCGTGCTCATTTTCAGAGCTCGGCCAAGCGGGAGGTTGGTCCCCAGGGCCTGAGAGGGGCTATGTGTGAAATCTTCTCTGCTGAGACCCAGCGGACTGAAGGGAACTGTGTTCTCTGAGGGAGAGAGAGCACACCGAGCCTCTGTGGAGGCATCTCTGAGATCCTCCCAAAGGCACACATCTCTAACTCTGGACACGGGAATTTTTGATTAGCATCTTAGTTGGAAATCTCCTCCTGGATAGAAAGAAGCAGATTCAAGATGTTGCAATTGGATGGGCAGGTCGGCCTCTCGAATTAGTCGATGAGGAGGACACGCAATTCTCTGCAGAAGTAGGAACACCCATCCCTGCTCGGCTGACGTCATGTACAGAGAAACAGACGCGACTCTAGGGGGAATTCAAAACCCACCAACCCTTCTTACCGACGTCAACATCCCCACTTTATTCTCCTGTCAGGTCTCTGCACAAAAACTGTGGCTCATCCCCAAATATCACATACCCATCACCCTGTACCACTCTGTGTCTGTGTCCAACTCGAGCATTAAGGCCTGTGACCGTTACTGTTAAATCGTGTCCCCCTTTCTGCCCGTCTCCCACCATCATCCCAGCCCAACCTCGGTGTCTCTCTCCAGGTCAGCAGTACTCTTCCCACTGGCTTCCCATCAGCTTACCTTGCCCTGCTTCCATTGCTTATTCCCCATACGTTACCCACAACGGTCTTATTAAAGTATGAATCAAATCAAGTTGTTCCGCATTGCAAAATACTTTTGTGATTTTCCATTGTATTTAGAAGGATATCCAGAGTCCCTACCAAGGCCCTATGTGATCCGGGCCCTCACCGATCTCTGCAGCCTCAGCTCTCACCGTTCTGCTCCAGCCCATCTTCACCGCCCCGATGGTCCCCACCAGGACAGCTGCGTTTCTAACTCCAAGTCTAGTACTTACACTTCTTCCGGCCTGGGAGGCTTTTCTTGTCTGTTACATACGTGGCTTATTCTTTTGCTTTATTCAGGACTTTGTTCAAATTATTTACCCTCAGAGAGGACTTATCTGACCGGATTATTTAGAATAGCACGCACATATTTCCTATTCAAACATTTTCCCTCCTAAAATGCTTTATGTTTCTTTGTGGCAATTATTAGTACCTGGCAGTACATCATATATTTATTTGCTTACTGGTTTACTGTCTGTCTTTCTTACTAGACCTATATTCATGGAACCACAAATAACTGTTTTAACCAGTAACTTTCAAACCACCTTTAAATGAATTCTTTTATAAGATGAGAATTTCAGAGGCTTCCACGGGTTGCTTAGGGGAAAAAAGAAAAAGGATTCAGGTTGAAATAATTTATTAAGGACCTGAGAGTTGGTTATTTATTTTATACATAGTAGTGTGTACCTGTTAATCCCAAACTCCTAATCTAGCAAAAGACCTAGCTGACTACTATTTTTAAAGGAATTTTTTTTCTTTTTAAACTGGGGTTGTTTGAGATCTCTTTTCTTCTTCATTATTTTTCTTTTTTTAAAGATTTTTTCTTATTATTTTTTTACATTGAGTTTCCGCAAATTGAATCCAGCATGTACTCTACCCCTTGAACTATACCATCCCCTCCAAAGACAATTATTTTTATACTTTGACAATACCATATTGAATTAAGATTTTTGTTCCATTTTCCCTTCATAGAGTTTATAACTGAGGGAGAGAGTCAGAGGAAGCCCTGGGCCAACCCTTCCTTCTCAGCGGGTCACTACACAGCAGAGGAGCTTGGCTGTCTCCAGGCCCAGCTCACCTTTCTGCTCTGAGGGCCGACTCAGGCCACTTCTCTTAAAAGCGGCATGTTAGAAGCAGCAGAAAGCCAACTAGCGAGCAACAATCACAAAACTGACCCACCTGCAGTTGGACATCATCTGCTCTGAAACGAACCGCTTAAATTTCTTCTTATTAGTGGATGGTTTTCAAAAATATTCCCAAGGAGATGAATCTCACTCCATTTTTCTGGATTTCTTAGGCCTTCTATGACTTTAACTGCAGGCTTCATTTTCTGCACAACATCTGCAGGGAAGCCAGGCAGAAAACGTGAACAGACCCTGCAGGCTGCGGCTGAGGCCTCCCGTCAAACATCCTTGTTGTGCAGAGCCTACGTTCATGGGACCAGTTTCATTACTGCTGTAATTAGTTCTTGTCCAAGTGTCCCACCGGAAATGTTTCTAGATAGAACGTGGCCTGACGCAGATGAGCAGTGGGGATGTGGGGTGCAGATGACACACAGACTGGAAGGAGAAAAGGGAAATGTTTCTTCAGGCTTCAGTTTGGAAGATTTCTGATTTTTATATGGACATTAAACTTGGTCAGGCTGAAGCACCATTTGCTCTAAGACGGGGTGATGTACACGTATCCCTACAACTTCAAAAAATATGTTGAAGCTGGGCGTAACAGCCTAGGGGACAGACAGCTTTGAGTGACACCTCCGTTCCAGGATGCCTATGATCTCGGGCTCACAAAGAGGAAAAGAATACACATATTTTGCCTCTGTAGTTCTATGTGAAATTATTTTGACCCTTGCCGGATGGTGTAAGATCAGAGAGCATGTAGTCTTTCGTACATCGCAAAGACGACAAGTCTTCTTGATGAGTCAGCACACTGTTTCCGATGGCCCGGGGTCTATGTCAGACATTAGCTGTCTAGACAAATACCACACAGCCCCCCATCCCTCAAGGAGATCACAGTGTGTCGTGGAAGATACAACTTTAAATAGATTTTCAAAACAATGTGGTAAGAGTCACTTTGCATCATATATACTATATGTTCAGAGGGGCTCTTGCACTGCCTGGGGCTGTGTTCTAGAAGGTAGAGAAGGTGTCAGAGAGGAAATGCTTTCTGCACTGACATCTGACGGATTCCAGCAAATCTCTAGACCAGGAGAGTGCGTGGTGGGGACGGGATTCTCAGCAGCTTGCGTGTCTCGTGCAGACCCCTGGTCATGTCTAAGACCACTTTGCACTTAGGGAAGGAAGGTCAGTGAGGCTAGAGGCTGTGAGGAACTAACGGAAGCTGAGGCTGAAAAAAAGCAGCAACGAGGTGATGAGAAGGTGTGACGTTAAATCAGAGAGCGTGGACTTCCTCACACACGCAGCGTGGAATTCCTTGCGGTTTTAAGGAGGAGAGTGACACAGATTAGTCATTAAAAGTGAGCAAAGTGGATTGTTAACTCTAAAGTACTGCACTGGGGAGACTAGAAAGGGGTGGGAATTAATGCAGTGGGGAGCAAGGAGCAGGGACTTAGTTGGGGGACATTAAGGAATAGAATTGTAGTACTGATGGGGGTGAGGGAGTGGAAAAGTAAAGGAAAACTCCCAGATGTTTGGCACAGAAAAGAGATGGGACAGTGATGCCATTGTTTGAAAAAGTAAAACTAGTTCTGGGCGAGTGTAAATCCAGACAAACAGAGCTTGAGATTTTTATGTGCTAACCAAATGTGAATGTCTACTTGTCAATTAGAAGTATATTTCTGGGACTGAACTGAGATGTCCATGCTGGAAAAGATTTGACAGTTAATCATTGGACAGAGAGCAGTTGAAGCCACGGGAATAAATGCCGCCCACTGACAGTTTACCAAAGAAAAGGGAAGGAGGGCACTTCTGGTTCAGAAAATATGGCAGACCAGAATCTTGAAGACCCACTCACTTAAGACACATAAAAACGTAGGACAAAATGCTGCCAGTGTTTTCCTGTTTTTTTTTTAAGGGCACGTTTATTGTGGTATGATAGCTGTACAATAGAATACACATATTTCACATGTACTACTTGGTGAATTTGATAAATGTCTACACCCAGAAAACCATAACCACGATCAAGATAGCTAACATTTCCATCACTCCCCAAGAGGGGCACTTTTCGAATCCCCATATTTATCCCTTCCCATCCCCTTCTCTCCCTGTGAACCGTAAGTTTGTTTCTCTATGTCTGTGGGTCTGTTTATCTTCTGTATTTAAGTTCATATGTTTCTTTTTTTGATTCCACATATAAGTGATATCATATGGCATTTTTCTCTTTTTCTGGTTTACTTCACTTAGAATGACTATCTCTACGTCCATCCATGTTGCTGCAAATGACATTATTTGTTTTTTCATGGCTCAGTAGTATTCCATTGTATAAATATACTACTACTTCTTTATCCAGTCACCTGTCAATGGACATTTGGGTTGTTGCCATGTCCTGGCTATTATAAATACTGTTGCTGTGAGCATTGAGGTGCATGTGACTTTTTGAATTAGAGTTTTCTTCTGACATATGCCCGGGAATGGGAAGGCTGGATCATGAGTTAAGTCCATTTTCAGTTTTTAAAGGAACCTCCACACTGACTTCTCTAGTGACAATGCAGCCCATCTTGTGAAAGCAGAGCCATGCTCAGAAAGTAATGGGTATTTCTAAGGGCCAGACATGAAGTGCAGTGAGTGTGGCCTGTTCAAGAATCAGAGGGCAGTCTGCCAGGGCTGGAGGAGAGTGACAAGGGAAGTGTGGTACAGGTAGGAGTCAGACCATGTGGGGACATGGCAGGCTGGTATAAGGAGCCTGGACTTCCAGTAATCCCTTGGTAACCATGGGGCACTGGTTCCAGGACTCACCCTGAAATCAACATCCATGGATGCTGACGCCTCTTGTATAAAATGACATAGGACTTGCATGGGACTCATGTACATCCCCCCATCTACTTTTATATATATATACAAACTTTTTTTATTGAGTTATAGTCATTTTGCAAAGTTGTATCAAATTCCAGCATACAGCACAAGTTTTCAGTTATACATGAGTATACACATATATTTGTTGTCACTTTCTCTTTCACTGTGTCCTCCTGTGTACTTTAAGTTATCTCTAGATTACTCATGGTATCTAATACAACATGAATGCTATGTAAGTAGTTGCCAGTGTATGGCAAATTCAAGTGTTGCTTTTTGAAACTTTCTGTTTTTTCAACAATATTTTCAATCCACCGTTAGTTGAATCTGCTGGATAGGGAGGCCCTAGATATGGAGAATCCCCAAGCTCCTCCTTCCCACATCCTATATTTTCACTGCAAGCACTGAAGGGGTCCAAACATAGAAGAGACCCATCTACCTGCTGGAAACCCTGAGGAATTCCGTCAGCGTATGTAGAGCAGGAGAGAAGGTTTAGGGCCAACTAGTGGGAAAGGAGGGCCTGCCTGGAGAGGATGGAGGAAGGACAGTAGTGGAAGCCATCACGTACTCTTACTGGAAATAGCTGATAGCAGTGAGGGACGCCAAGGAACTGGGTACACGTCACGTGTGGGGCGATCCTGGCCACCAGGTGCAGGGTTCACATAACTGGGACCCAGTTTGCAGGATCAAAATAACAAGGAGGCAAAGGGGCTGCCTCAGTCCCAGGATCCTGACAACGGCCACAGCGACGTGACCCCAGCTAATGCGGTTCCCCTAGTAAGCCAGAAAAACGAAATTCTGAGCCAAGATATTGCAGATTCCACTGCAGCCACATGGATAACTAGATCTCTAACCTGACAAAATGTAACCACCAGAAACAGGAATCTTTCCTTTTCTCTTCCTTTGGAACTTTGGACAGAGAGTCACACATCTTTGACGGGAACCACCTATAAACCAATAGAGAGCTCACTTTTTCAGGAATAAGCATGGAGAAAAAGAGTGGGGTGATGGTTTAAAGCAGAAGTCAAAGTTGAAGCCCATCTGAGAAATGGTAAAAACATGTTTCTCAATGATTTCGAGTTATGGCAAAAAGAAGGAGGAAGGTTAAGGAAATCTCTATTAATATCCATTCACCATAAAAGACTAGCCAGCCATAAAAAGACAACACCTTAAATTAATAATTTTTTTTTTTTGGTGATGAAAAACAATGCCTTAATTTAAAACAAGGCTTGGGCCATCAACAACACTCTGAGAATTGTTGACGAGGAGAACATAAATCTGCATATAGATATGTAAGTGTTCCAAGTCCACCACTCAAAAACAATTAGTCAATCATGTGTCCAGTTGATTGGGAAATCCCAATAAGTAAATAACTCAAAAGTGGGAAAGACATGGGATTAAATAGTGGTAGTGAGCAATGAAATCCAAGATGTATATACCTATATTTTCTTTGTTAATGTAACAAACTTAAAGCAACTGTGTAAAAAGTAGTAACTGGAGCACACAAACACACACACACACACACAATTTAGAACAACAGAGAGGTAAAATATGCTAAATTTATCATTATTGAGGAACAGGATCTAATAGATTATTTCATTTTTGAGACACTTAAAGGAATACTGGTCCAATTGCATATAAATATATGAACTTAGAGATGATTTATAAAGATTTAGAGAGAATTTTCTTTAAGAGGCAATATAGCTTCCAAATCACTGAAGAGAAAATTAACAATAAAAAAATTAATTAATCTAGGTAATATGGAGTAACACTGACCATATTTACCACCCTAAAATAAACCACAAAATGGATAAAATATATGAAGCAATGATTTTTAAGACACGTGGAAACGATCATCCACTAGGACCTTGCCTTGCCACCTCGATACCAAGGCTCCTAGGCCTCCTACTGCCATCACAAAGGATGTCCACCAGGAGGCGACATTTCCTTCCTCTGCTCCTACTGCAGAGCCAGTCCTGAGCAGTCCTTTTCCAGGTGTTGGCAGGCAGCTCCCAGAAGTGCTCTCGAGGGCCTTGATCCCTTTTGGCCACCAGCAAAGGGATCAAGGATGAGCAGTGAGCCTCCTTCCTCATCCAAGACCTAGGAAACTATCTGACTTCTGAGCAGCCCTTCACTCTTGTCTGCTGTCTGGTACTCTCCACCCGGCTTCCCGAGTCCCCGGCACGGGCAGCCTGCACGCTGGCCACAGCCCATCAGAATCTGTTCCCCCGCCAAGAGGCCATGCATGATCATGAGCAGGGCTCCAGGCCTCTGGAGCAGCGCGGCTTGGACTGGGTCCTGGCCCTGGGCGCGCGAGCTCCATGCCCTTGGTTGAGTCAGTCAAAATCTCTAAGCTACAGTTTCCTCATCAGTAAAATGAGGACATAATCAATATGGAAAAAAACCAGAATCTGAGGGGGACTAAATTTCTGGTGATTGAAGATAATTTTAATTTTGATTTATACAGCAAAGGACACCATACAATTTTTACTACATCGTATTTCTAAAGGAAAGCTTCTACTATTAAAAGTAATGCATGCACGTACACACAAACACACGTGCAGACACACTGGCTCTAGTCCACATACATCCCCACGGGCAAACACACATGGAGTCATGTACCACCCACACACCCATAACATACGCACAACCACACACATCCTCAGGCGCACACACACACATAACATACAGAACCACATACATCCCCAGGTGCACGTGAGAACACACAAACACACAGTCATGTACAACACACGTCCCCAGGTGCGTGCGTGCACACACACACGTCTTACACACTTTGGCGTTATTCTAAATCAATTTACAATTGAGGGTCACAGTGTCCATTGTTTTATCCACTCAGAAGATCCTGACTTTGGAGCGTGAAGCAGGAGCTCTCCTCTCTGGAGATGGTCTTTACCAATTACAGTCTCAGTAGAGCCAACATAACTGCTCTGGACCTTTGGAAGTGCAGGCCAGAGCATACCTGGGAGCTCACATCCTGTACATGTAAACATGTTAAGTGCAGTAGGTTCTAAAGTCCTGCCTTTACAAATATACGTTCATTATAAGGGGGAAGACCAGGTTCAAATTTAGAATTCCAAGACACAGGGGAGTCCGGCAAAGAAAGTGAGCGTGTGGGGAGAGCTGATTCCCAGTCTCTGACCACTAGCCTGATCCTTTTCTTCCCAATGCTGGGTCCATCCCTTGCCACAAGTGGCCTTGGATGTTCACAGGGGGACACTCAAAACTCACATTTGGGATCTGCTCATACCCTCCATACATACAGCTGCCCTTTGGCCTCTCTGTGAGTCCTGGGAATCTGAGCTTCCGGGAGAGCCGGTGCAGGCACTAGGAATGGGTCAGGGGCTGCTGAGACAGGGCATCTGGGGTCCTGGGCTTCTAGAGCATGGGATGGAGCCAATGACCCTGCCCCCTTGGCCCTGCTGACTCCACCCCATGGAGGGCGTGGCCAGAGGAAGTGTCAGGGCCAGAGGGACCCTCTGCAGTGCAGGACCCAGGGCAGCGGGCCCCCTTGCCGGGGTCTAAGAGCAGAAGGCCTAAGGAAAGGTCTGAAGAGGCTGTAAGGTATCTTCATTCCCATTAATTAAACAAAAATAAAAGCATACCACAGGCGTGAGTGGAAAGGGATTTGTTAGAACAAGGGAAGGCACTTGCCAAGGTCTGGCCATAGAGGGCTGGTGGGTTTGTCAGGTTGATGAGGAACCAAGAGGCTGTTAGTCCCCTCTGGGTCTAAACACCTCTTGAATTCCTCCGGGTGACACTGAAATGCAGTGAGACACGGAACTCTCTTAAGTTGTTAAAATCTTCATGGTGAAGCATTCAACTCTCTCCTCATTCTTGGCTGCGAAAGCACGATAAACACAGGCCAGAAACTCATCAGCCTGTTGGTTGGTTCACTATCCGTCTGGCGCCTCCTCTTGTAGGAGCCTTTATCACATCACCCAGGGCTGACCCGGCTCAGGATTATAGCTGATTTTCCGCAGGTGGCATCACTTGCTAGTGACATGAAGCAGGCACGTTAGCCACCTCCCAAACACTGAGGCTCCTCCTGGGAGGAGCCTTCAGACCCCCAGTCCAGCCTCTGCACCACGATGTTCCTTAGTGTCACTACCGGTTTGCTGCCTTGGCCTCTAGCTTTGACCAGATCCTCGCCAGATTGTCGATAAATATCACCCATATACCACATCTAAGCTTGCGGTCCAGATGTGACCATGGTTCTTATTTTCTTCCCATTGATGGATTGTTTGATCTTTGTGTAATCATGTCGACAGCAAGGCCAGTACAGCCCTCTTGAGGCCTCCCCGAGCCGCCTCTGTGTATAACTGTCCTAGCACCCCAGGGGATCGGGTCTGAAGCCTGGCACTCAGACACGAGGATGTCAGCTGGAGAGACAGGAATCCACTCCTGCTGTGGCTTCTGCTGTGGCTCAATGTGGCCATAAAAACGGATCCCACAGGCCCTGACGTCACTTGACTCACTGCAGGGATGCTCCCACACTGCCGCATTCCCCCAGAGACTGAGGGCTTTCTGCTTGTTCCGGAAGGCCCCACCCCCGAGGGGACACTGGGTCCAGTGGAGCGTCCAGCCTGCTTCCCCGCCAGCCCTTAGGGCCTTTGTGGGGCCTAGAACATCAACTAACCTCCCCTTAGGGACCCCTTTGTCCTTTGCAGCCAACAGACCTAGGTCATAAGCACTTTAACTCACCTGAGGGTGTTTTCCTCACTTCAGGGGCAGTGAGGACTGGGCTTCTTCACACTCCAAGTGCCCCCGGTCTGGATGCAGACAGTCTGCCTCTCCCCCCAGTCCTGCAGGTCCCGGCCTCACCTCCTGCTGGTCACGGAGTCTGTGCTGTATTCTCTTCCAGGACAACAGGTGCACTCTGCCCCCCGCCCCGTCCCCACCAGCAGTGGCAGAGGCGGAGGACAGGCGGGTGAGCTTGGGCCTGAGACACTGCCCTGAAATCAGTGCCCCAGAGGCCGCTGGTGACTAGAGGGACCACGGGGAAGAAGGCAGCATGGGATGGGAGGGGGAGGAAGGTTCAGGATAACGAGATGAAAAGGGGAACAGATAGCACCGTGAGGACCTCGACCATGAAAGGGAAGAAGATAGACAGTGACAGCTGGAGCGGTGTTGGCGTTAAAAGCTGCGGGCATTTTCATTTAATTTTATTAATTACCATTACATATAGTGACATATTTTTATTTGATTAAAGATTAGGTGCCATGTCATATAACAGGATATAGTATATTATTTATTAAATAATACACAATAGTAGATATACTAGCATGTTATGTTCTGTTTATTTATTATCAGATAGTATATAATACATATGTAGTTATTTATATACATAATATATAATTCATGCATCTATATAATATATAACACATAACAATGTAGGATTATGAATATTATATTTTATAACAAGATTACATAACAATAATTATGTAATATTATCCATTGTATATCTTGGCTCATGACACATTCTCACCTTAGGTGCCTGTCAGAAGTATTTATGTATTAAAATTAATATTATAAGAAACAGTTGTGAACCTATCACCCAGCACCAGAACAGGACTATTGACAGTGACATACTGTGTCCTATCCTGCCCTAGGCCTCTTCTCACAGGAAGTAACCAGCATCCTGAATCCTGGCTTACACTTGCCTTGTGTTACTTTCACACACACAACATTTAAGATCAGTTAAAACAAATGAACTGCAGGTACATGCAACGAAGTGGATGCATCATACACCCTATGTTAAATTGAAAAAGTAAGCCCAAGAAGGTAGCCTATAGTGTGCTAAGCTTTTAACTGTGTATATATATGTCAACTAAACTCACTAAATTAAGAACAACTACAGCTAGAGTCCAGGTGGGAGAGGGACAGATAAAAGGTGAGGTGAGCAGATTTGCTGCAGGTGAGCGAGTTCCTTTCCAGTAACATGTCATTCTCTCTGAAGCAGGAGGCAAGGCCATCTGCTGGGAGTCAGGGAAGAGACAGAGGGAAGCTTAGAGGTGTGCAGAGAGCATAGAATGTTGACACCACTGTGTGGCAAGTGGGGAAATGTGCTCACTAGAGAAATCCTGGAGGATTGCCTGGCAGTGGCAACATGCTGGGCATTGATTTGTAGTCTTAGAAATCTGTGCTGGGAGAGCCTGCTGCCTGCAGGCTCAGAACAAATAGAGCTGGGTGAACCGAGATGGAAGTCGTCCTGGTGAGGAAATGAAAAGATCAAGGGTCAAGGGAGTTTTGTTTGTCATAAAGAGAGTGCTGACTGTGGATGCAGAGCTGGAAGGTGGGGAAGTGGAAGTAAGAGGAACGTGGACAGGTAGGAAAGCAGAGAAGTCAGTGCATGATGCCCCAGTGAGGGTGAAGGAGGGCCAACGAGGCTGGTGGAGAAGCAGCTGGATGGCTAGAGTTGGGCACATAAAGGAGAGAGGCTGGACCTGGGGTGGAGACACGCCCGGGTATGAGCCCGGGGGTAGGGTGAATGGGAGGTGTCTGGCTCAGGCTGACGGAGAAGAAGACCCTACAATGACCATACTGGGTGGTGGAGGGAGAATCAACATTGACGTCTTGATGGTAGGCGGTGAGGCAATACAGATTTGGTGGTCCAGCTGCTCCTGACTGAGGCAGATGAGCAGGGAGGCCAGGGTGGCAGGCACTGCTAGGAATGGACTGGGTTTTCCAGGTGTTCCCAAGAGAGGAGGAGAAATCACCTCATGGGGGAAAGTGAGCACAAGGAGGTCAACCCAGGCTCCTGATCAAACGGAGAGTGTGAGGGGGCAAATCGTCAACTCCAGAGATGGTGGCCTAGGAAGCAGGGACCATGGGTAAAGTGAGGGGACACTCAGAGAAGAGAGAGAGATGAGTCTTCTGGGTGTAGGGGGAAGAGAGGCCCCAGGACAAAGGAGCACAGGGGCACAGTGATGAGGATGGACTGGCTCTGTTGTGACACTGCAGGAATGGCTGGATCTTTGTCCTGAGGGCTTAGTTTGGGGGGGCTACTGGCCTCATGAGGGCCCCCCTCTCAGCAGCCTGGACAGATGCTCCCGCTCCTGATAGCTCTGTGGCCACCACTGTTCCCGGAGGGGCTCTGCCTCCATCTTCTATCAGACATTCCTGCCCAGTCCCCGACTGCCAGCGAGGGAGCCTGGGCCTCAAAGCCGTTTGCCGTGGAGGGACACAGGCTCCTTGGAGAAGCAGGCTGATCTTATTTTTCTCCGTAACCCACGGCCTAGCAAAGCGCCAGCCTATGGGTGGGCCATTCAGGGGCTCGGATACTTCTTAAATTAACTCAAAGCAGTAGAATAGCAGAGCTGGAGGAAGTGACCACTGAGCTCACAGAGTTCACTGCCCACACCCCCATTCTACAGATGAAGAAACAGAGGCCAAGCAGCCAAGGTCATGCTGCTCTTTAATGCTGGCCTCTGTTGGGCATACCAAGTGATGAGCTGCACTGAAGGGCCTGAGAGGGGGCTCTGGGGTCAGACAGCTTGGGTTCAAGTCCCACCCCTGCCATTTACTAGCTGTGTGATTAATGACTGTCCTTCCTGTAAAGTGCCACCTCATTTGTTTGTCATGAACACAGAGTTCCTTGAACAGCAGGACAGAATTCTTTAAAGGTTTGCTGTTGCTTTTGTTACTATTATCACCAAGTGAACCCTGAAATGAAGAACAAAGACAGCAAGATTTTTTATTTTAAAAGATTTTAAAATACGATGATGACTGTTTGATCTAATCTATTCAAGATTGCATTTGACCCTTATTAACAACTGCACAATGGATGACTTTTGAGGAAATGTTACTTCATGTCTTTAATTCTCACTAAATACACAGGCTATTCAACAGGAAGCAATTTTTTTTCCAGGAAGAGGGACAAAAAGTTAACAATATCTCTGTACCTCTCGGTTCCCAGTGAGTTGGTTGTGATCTGTCAACCCAACTTTGGGGAAATGCCCGCTCCTCCTGGGCTCGCTGCACTGCCACGTGGCCTCCAGGGGGCGATTTACCCCCACACGAATCCAGTATCTTGGTTCATATCTTTGCTTCAGATCCCTCAAGGACTGCCCATGCACCAGGGCCCCATCTGCCCCGCCAGTCTCACCTGCTGGCCTCCAGGAAACTATCCTGGGTCTCAACCATTCTCTGTTCCTATGCCCGCCCCACTACTCTTCATTTTGTCCTTCAAGTGTGGGCTCCTGTGGCTTGCCACCAAGCAGGGGTCTCCCAGTCCTCCACCTTGGGGAACTGCATCGTCCTGCACAGTGCCTAACGAACCTGTGTGGAGGCCGGAAGAATACAGAACAACAGGTGCTCAGAGGGGCTGCCTTTCCCACTGCAGGGGCCCTGGAGAGCTTTCTCCCAGCTGGTTATTCACAGGCGCTGAAGCTGTGGAATCTCGATCTTACCAATTTAAAGGGCATCATCACTAATTACAAAAGAAATCATTTTTTTCAGTAGCAAAAGGAGAAAAGACTTTGTGCCCCATGCCCCCATCTTTCTTCCTCCGCCTTCAGAGGTGATTCTCACTCTCTGGGCAAGGGTAGAAAGCAACAAACAGAATATTATTTTTCAATGATTCTTCTTTCCCACTTTGAAGATTGCATCCCAAGACTGATGAAGGCTAGGATGGTTTGGCTTCCCTGTACTGAGTATTCAGAGGCTCAGGGTGGAGGGGGTTAGGGAGATAATTCAGCATTATGGAACCAAACAGAAACATTAAAAGGTTCTACTCTAAACAGAAAGGAAGCAGGATGCTATAGAAATGGGAAAACCATCATTGGAAATGAAATAACGAGTTACAAGACAATAAACATGAAGATGTAAAAAAGAAAAAGTATATCAAAATACAAAAAGGTGGGAAAGGGAGACGGTAGCAAGAAAAGATAGATTTTTTTCTCTTTCTTTTTCCTTTTTCTCATTATTCTTAGGATGTGTTGGAGCCTACGTGATTATCAGTCTAAAGGAAATAGATATGATAATGGGTTGATATACTTGAAGAATAGGGTAACCACAAATCAAAAGCATATAATAGAGTTGAAAAAAAAAACAAAAAAGAAACAAACTCTAAATGGCTTAAAGACTTAAACATTAGACAAGATGCTAAAAAACTCTCAGAAGAAAACATAGGCAAAACATTATTTGACATATATCTCAGCAGTGTTTTCCTAGGGCAATCCACCCAAGCAACAGAAAATAAAAGCCAAAATAAACAAATGGGACCTAGTTCCACCTATCAGCTATTTCAAAGCAATAGAAACCATAAGCAAAATGAAAAGACAACCTATGGAATGTGAGAAAATATTTGCAAAAGATGAGACTGAACATGGCTTAACTTGTAGACTATAAAAATAGTTCATACAACTTAATAAGAAAAAAAAATAAACAACCCAATCCAAAAATGGGCAGAACAACTAAACAAGCAATTCTCCAATGAAGATATACAAATGGCCAATAGGCATATGAAAAAAAGGCACAATATCGCTAATTATCTTAGAAATGCAAATCAAAACTACAATAAGTTATCATCTCACACTACTCAGAATGGCCACCATTCAAACATCCACTCACCATAGATGCTGGAGAGGCTTGGAGAAATGTGAACCCTCCTACATTATTGCTGGGAATGTAGTTTGGTGAAGCCAATGTGGAAAACAATATGGAGATACCTCAAAAGACTAAAAAAAGACATCATTTGATCCAGCAATCCCACTCCTGGGCATATATCCAGAGGGAACCTTAATTTCAAAATATACCTGCACCCCAATGTTCACAGCAGCATTGTTTTCAATGACCAAGACATAGAAGCAACCTAAACGCCCACTGACAAATGACTGGATAAAGATGTAGTATTTAGATATAAAAGAATATTACTCAGTTGTAACAAAGAAGGAAATAATGCCATTTACAGCAACATGGATGGACTTGGAGATTATCACACTAAAGTGAAATAACTCAGACAGAGAAAGACAAGTAACATATGATACCACTTATATGTGGAATTTTTAAAAAAGATACAAATAAACTTATTTACAAAACAAAAACAGACTCACAGACTTAGAAAACAAACTTAGGAGTTTGGGATTAACAATTACAAACTACTATATGTAAAACAGACAAACAGCAAGGATTCACTGTAGAACACAGGGGAAAATGTTCAGTATCTTGCAACCTATAATGGAAAAGAACCTGAAAAAGAATAGACTATGTATATGTACAACTGAATCACTATGCTGTATACCTTAAACTAACAAAACAGCTGTATATCTGAAACTAACTAAACATTGTAAATCAACCACATTTCAATTAAAAAAAAAGATAAGCTCTAAATAGCTGTATTCAAAGAAAATCTTCAAATCTTACCTCCTACAAAAAGTAAAATGGGAAGCTTGAGCAGGACCAAATTATACTGAATGAGAGGTTACATACCTTCTCCAGCACGTGGCCCATGGTACACATACATCGTGTTTTCCTTCAGGTAAGAATGGCCCTTACTGCCCAGGGAGCGAGTCCTGCTGGGACAAGGCCTCTGTGGCAGTGGCCTCCTTGTCACCGCTCCATCTCACCAGAAGGCCAGGGTTTTCAGAGGGGAGGGAACACAGAGCTCATACACTTCAGATATATTTCCTGAGAAAAACTGTGGAAAGACCAAATTCACCTGCAGTGCAGGAAACATGAGCACGGCCCCTAAGCAGACTGACAAACCCGAAGCAAGACGGCCCGATGTTCACATCGGAACCAGAACAAAAACCGTCTGGCCCCAGTTAAACGATCACCATCTCACCTGCAATGAACTGTTCGTACTCATTGTCAGGGATGTTTCTGTTGAGACTTGAGAGATCAAAAATGTCAGACCAGGGAATCCGGACCTGGTGGATGTCCAGGCTCTGCCAATGGTAGAGGCGGCCCCAAGGGGGTATCACCAGCACCGACTCTTCCATTTTCAGCAGGGTCTTCAGGAGGAAGGCGATGTGGATACAGACGCCCCTACGGAGGCTGAAGCCCTCCGGAGGGTTGACATAACACAGAAGGTACCTAGCAGGGAGCAAAGGAGAGCGGGTCTTCAGAGCCAGGTCTCTGCACAGGAATCCCGGCTTAGATAGAACAGATACAATGGGAATCTCTGCACAGCACATGGCCTAGACTCAAGACACGTTCAGCAGCTTCTGGTTTGTATAGTGGAGGCACTGCCCACCGATCTGTGTGGCCAATTATTTCGAGTCCGGGAGCACATGCAGAAGACATCTTGGCATCTGTCTATCAACGCTAACTAAGCACCTGACTAGTACCTGAGCACCCGTTCTCCAGGGGATCTCAAACTTCTTGGCCTAAAGACCCCTGTACACTCTTAAATACTGAGGACTTCAAAAGGCTGCTGTTTATGTGGGTTAAATCTATCAATAGTTCCTGTGTTAGAAGTTAAATAAGAACTTTAAAAAATGCTTATGAGTTCACTTAAAAATAATAACAACCTACTACATGATACCATTAATACTCTTAAGCAAAAAATAAGTATATTTTTCTAAACAAAAATCATTAATGAGAGGAATAGCAGTGATTTTAATTTCTGAAAATCTCTTTTGGACTGATGAGAGCTTAATTCTATCTGCCTCTACATTACCTGTTTTGTGATATCACAGACTAGGTTTTCCCTGGAAAACCCCACAGGAAACTCGGGAGTGCAAGAGTGTGCAAAAGGCAGGTGACTTCCCGGCGTTCCTACGAAAATAGTCTTGCATCTCAGGGGCCT
This sequence comes from Vicugna pacos, assembly GCF_048564905.1. Taxonomy (NCBI): domain Eukaryota; kingdom Metazoa; phylum Chordata; class Mammalia; order Artiodactyla; family Camelidae; genus Vicugna; species Vicugna pacos. The sequence continues at coordinate 26,410,376 of NW_027328741.1, forward strand.
CGGACTCACTTTGATAACTGCTGCCCTACCCTAGGCGAGACTCTCCTACACAAGAGCCAGGCAAGTGTCCTGGCTTCTTTAATGAGTTACCGCAGCAACACCCCTCCCTTCTCTGTGTTAATGTTTCCCACAACCTCCATTACTGCAGATGAGGATGTAATCCTCAACTGAGGCCTCTAATCCCAGAAGACTACCAACCTTGAAAGGGAGGGCCCATCTACCATCTCTACACCCCGCACAGTCTATTTTGAGTCAAGCCCTAGATAACTGCTAATTGACACTGACCCTTGTCTTATTCCTGAGTTTTAGCGAAGGAGCCAACATCTGGATGGAACTGAAATTTCCCTGCTGATATACAAGGCTGATAAACCACCCTATTCCAACATCTGATTCTGGGGCTCTTCAAAACGCGGGTAAGGCCCCGCTTCATAAAAGACGGGTCCTCCACCTGCCCTTCCCAGGGGTTCTGGGAGGCCGCGGCCACGCAGGGCTACCCGGACTCGCGGTCCAAGCCCCAGAGCCCGAGGGGGAGGAAAGCCGGAGGCTGTGCCCCAGCCCTGTCCCCCCCGCCCCAACCCGCTCCCCGGCACCACAGCCCTCCCCGGCCGCCACACCAACCCGGATCCCACCCCGGTCCATGTCCACTGGCCCCGCCAACGGCGCGGCCGTACGTTTACCGTCTGTGAGACGCCGCCCCAGAAAGGATGTCGGCCGCCGACTGACGCGGCCAGAACTAGTGGCCCGGCCAAGCAAGCCGCCATCCCCAGCAGCAAACACCGCCATGGTCCCGGGCAGCTGCACACTTCCGGAGCCCGCTGCCTGCCCCAGAAGCGCACGCCAGCCCGCGAGGAGCGCGGCGTCTGTATCCATGGCAACGCCGCGGGGCCCTCCCCTAGCGCTTGCGTCTGCGTCCTCCCGAGGCTAGACGTGCGAGGGCAGAACTTTCGGAGCCAATGGGAGCAAGGGCGCGGCCAGGACGGGGGTGGGGGGAGGCTTATGGGGCAGCTGGGTGGGGCCGGGGCGGGCAGGGCCGCGCGGAGTTCCTCAGCTGCAGGTGGCACCGGCCGGAGGCTGGGGCAATGCTGCCAACAGTGGGCGGGGCGGCGGGGCAGCGGGGCGGGGGCACCCTCACCTGTCTGTGTGCGGGGCTCAGCCTGGGCTCCGCGGCCTCCGCTTGCACCGGAAGTGGACCCAGGCTACCGGTGGGCAAGATAGAGGACTGAGCCCAGGCAGGCACGGCTGGCCAGGTAGGGCACCTGAAGTGCAGATCCGCCAGGCCGGCTGCCGGCCTTGAATACGCGCTGCTAGGCAGTTTCCAAGAAGACGGGATCTGTCCCAAGAGGGGAGGTAGGGCAGGGTGCCAGATGCCTGGTTGGGTGCGGTCTTACAGGAGAGCCACGTTGAGAGGGTGCAGAGCAGCCCCTGTGTTGGCGGGGCTAGGAATTTGGGGTATAGGGTGGGGATGATGTGTGCCATTCCCTGTGGTCTCCCAAAGAACTCGCACCCCCAAGCAAAGGACCCTGCTCCCTCCACCCTTCACTGCATCCCCTGCCTTCCCCAGCACCACCGCCCCTGCCCCCGGAGTGTCCCATGACCTCTCCCCACACCAGGCACCGTTCCTGTTACAGGTACTTATCTCCTGGTGGTTCCAGCCCAAGGGTGGGGGCTGTATCTGACCAGTTAGGATGCCTGGAGCCTTTGTATGAAACCTCAGACTATAATGCAGGCGTGCACAGAGGCCCCTCAAACAGGATTCCCTGCATTCCCTCCCCACCACGCACCCACAGCGCAGCTGCCACACCAGGCCAAGCCTGCTGGAGGACCGCTGTTCCCTCTCCACCTGTCCCTGATCAAGAGTGCACCGCCCACACTGCTGGGTATTTAGTGGGCCTTAGAAGAGCAGCTGGTATTTTCATGGACAAATATTTGCTCTTTTGGGAAGAGTTGAGTGCAAAGGGATGTAGGGTATGCCTTTTCTGTTGTCCTGGAACTGGTGACTAGGATGCAAACTTAAGTCAAAGCAGTTTTTAGAGAGAGCCGCAATATATCTTACCCAAAGATCACTGTTCCCCTACAAAGGCAACACCACCTGGCGGGTGGGGTCCTGGTCCCTCTTTCTGGAGGTTGGGCTTTGCACCCTCCAGCTGGGACAGAGCCCGAAACAGCTCTGAACACGCTCCAACAGGCTTTCCCAGCACAAACTGCCTTTATTTTGAATCTGGCTGAAGGAAGCAGCTGAGAAATCTGGGTAAATCTTCCTGGGTGTAACCATGCCTTTTGTGCTGAATGAAAGAGCGGCTCTCCACATGCTAACAGCTTAGAACTGAATGTGTGTCGAAGCCTTCATGCATGTAGCATGTTGGGAACAGCGTTTCATGGTGAGGGGAACTCTATAACTTACATGTGTATGGGGAAGCCCTCACTCCAACAGGGTTTTCCTGCACAAACTGCCTTTATTTCGAAATTGGCTCTTGCTGAGAAATCTTGGTAAGTGTTCTTAAGTGTAGCCATGCCCATTATGCAGGATGAAAGAGCGGCTCTACACTTTTTCACATCTCAGAAATGAATGTGTGTTGAAGCCGTCATTCATGTAGCGTGTTGGGAACACAGAATTTAGTGGTGAGAACTATGTAAATTACATGTCTATGATGAAGCACTCTCTCGAGCCGGGTATTCCAGTGCATACTGCCTTTATTTTGAAACTGGCTTCTCAGAAGCCTGTGGTCTCCACTGCAGGTCTGTCTCCAAACCCAGGGCCAGCATGGTAACTCTGCTCCCCCTGTCTATTCTGGAAGTTCTAGGTGTCCTCCATGGCCCTTCCACCATTATGCTTTTGGAAAACCCCGCAGATGGAATGGGCCTGAGAACAGGAGAGCTGGATGCCAGAAGCCACTGCCCAGTGTGAGGCTCCTGGGAGGGGCATCTCCTCTCCGTGGGCTCTGATCTAACCTCCCCTCTCCCCCACCCCCACCCCTCTCCTCCTGCATTTCCTGATTGATCCCTGGATAATGGTCCATACCAGGAATGACCTGGGAGAGGTTTTATGAGTCTTTAAGTGGAAAAAAAAGAGAAATCTTTAGACAAGTTACTGAAAGTAACTTCCAGCTTTACCGGGAAAGACCTCATTCCAATGTTTAAGACTAGTTGACAGGGTGTCAAATTGCTTAACCACTCACATCTGAGCAAGTGCTACCTCTCTGTCCAGCTCCCCGCAGCATCCACCTGTGGCAACTTGGCCAAAAGAAGGCAAGAAAGCTCTTTCCCCTCGCCAGCACCAGCGTGGCTTTGGAGTCAGTGGAGGCTGAGAGAAAGAGCCCCGCCCTGAGGTTTGAGGGGCCTCCAGCCACAGCCAGAGGAGCGGGGGTTTTCAGAGTGGCCCAGCAGGGAAACCAGGCAAGGCCACCTGGCCCAAGTCTTCCCTGCCCAGAGAGCCCCATGAACTGCTTTGGGCCACACTCCCCGTTTGGGCCCCCTGCAAAAAGTTACCACGGGAGCCACACCTGAGAAGGCAGAAGGACAGCCCTTTAGCCTGGGGTCCCAGCAGGTGTGTCCTGTGAGACCTGTGGCCACATAAGTTACTTGTCTCTCCAGGTCACTGAAGGGACTGTGCTGGGCATCTTGGTGGTCAGGGACATGGGAACACCTCTAAACTCTGAAGAAGGACAGAGAGACTCTTCCTGGAAGCAAGGATTCCAGGGAGACACCTTGCCCAGAACTGGGGGTCTGTGTCCTGAGTAGACCCCTGGGAGGCAATGTGGGGCTGTGGGGTCCTCTTCTGAGAAGGGAGCAGGTGTGTTTTCCGGGGGTGGGGTCCTGCTTTGTCCAGACATGTCCTTGTGTAAGACTCATTTACAAACACCTCCAAGTCCACCTAGGGGTGGCCCCAGAGGTGGGGGTAGAGGAGGAGGGTGAAGGGTGCAGACTTAGGGCCCCCTGAGCCACCCAGGGAGCCAAGGGTCAGTGGGAACATCTTGGGAGTCTAGTGCAGGGGTGGAGGACGAGCACTAAGAACATGCCAAGTCATGCAATAAAGTGACCCATGACCACGAGACACAGGTGGCCGTACACCAAAAGAGGCAGATAGAAATTTAGACCCAGGATCTGAGAACCTTGAGAGGGTCTGGAGGGTCCCAGGAACCCTCAGGAACAGCTCTTCTAGGGGCACAGACATCCCAATACACACATTTCTCATGGAAGCTTTTTGGGGTGCAGAGTGAGTTACCAGGATCCTGAACTTAGTATGGAATCCCACCCCCTTGTTCATCACAGTACCTGGCAATAAATTGCTGTCATTTGTCCCTGGACATGCACAGGGGAGCTGACTGCTGTGGGGGTCACTGCAGGACTAGAATCTTCTGGTGTCTGCTCTGTGACCACAGAAACCCAGGGGGATTTCTCAACGGGAGAACCTGGAGACCATGCCTGCAAGGACCACCCTCATGGGATGGCCAAGGAGCTCGTGGTTCCCAGGTCACCAAGTGACGAAGTTGTGAGGTTGCCTGGGGTATCCTGGGGACATGTAGATTTCTGAGGTCAGCACGTGGGCCCAGCACTGCTGGATGGTCTGCACAAAGAGGGGCCTGCCCTCCTGATGATGGCTCTTAACACCTGCAGGGAAACTGCTCCCAGGGCTCCTGGAGGTCCATATTGAGAGTGTCCTGCCAGCCTTGTGGGGTCACCTTCCCCTGATGCAGAAGCAGACCTCTCTCCCTTGAGGCCCAGGGGACACCTGGCTCAGGTGCCACCTGTGTGCCCTGGACACGCAGAGCCCCAGAGCTCTGGCACAGCCTGGGGTGTGGTGGTGTCCGGGCAAGAAAGGCCCTGGGAAGGGGGTCATTCAAGGGCAGAGGCCACTCTGCAGGGATGCTGGACCTGGCAGCAATGCACTGCTTCAGTACTCCCTTGGGTTGGGTCTCCAACCTGTGGGATGGAAGGGCCACTCCTTCCTGCGGTGCAGTCGGGGGAACTAGATCCATCGTCAAGGTCAGCCCTGAAAATGGAGGCTGCGCTACCTCCATTCCTGGAAAGAAAATCAGTCCTCTCCAGTCCAGGAGATTCAGAAAGTCATTCAGCAATGTTCGGGGCCCCCACTTTAGGCTTTGAATTAGAGCTGAGCGGCTTAGGAGGCCAGATCCCTGTCCGTGGCTCCAGGAGCAGGCTTTCTGCTGGGGGACAGGATCCTCACAAACACCTGTGTCTTTGTGGGACACTCCCCTCTGACAAGCTGGAAGGCAGGGTGCAGTTGTGGGAAATCGTGTTTACATGAGCAGAGGGCCACCATGTGGTGGGGGCACAGGAGACTGTGAGAATGAGTCCCACAGCCTTTCTGGAATCAAAAAACTGGCAAATGTGAAAAAGTGCATAATTTGTTTTATTGAACAGGCTGCTTATGTACGTTTGGAGGACCAGGTTCAAGGACTCAGCATCCCTCCAGGACAATAGCCTCAAGAGAAGAACAGACAGAGCAGGAGGAGATCTGGGGTTTCTCCCAGGAATGAGGTGGAACAGGGATTTCTGCAGATTTGCAAGGAGTCCCCGAACACTGAGCATGGGGTTACAGCCCCACGAGACCCCTGTCATGTTTGGCTTGGGCTCTGGTTCTGGCCTGCTCATGTATTCTTCCAGCAGAGTTCCAGAAACTCAGAGGGTGGAATTAGAGGGGCTGCGTTTGGAAACTAGTGAGGAGTTGGAGGGTCCTTTATATTGAGTCCCTTCATCCTAATCACCGTAGCTGAAGCCCAACACCCCCCAGGCCCCCATGGTTGCCGTGGAGGGGAACAAGCCTGGCAGGCGACCTAGGGGTCCCACTACTGTGTCCTTCCCTTGTCTTCGTTCCCTTTCACCCTGGAAGGTGTGATTGTCTCGTGTCATGGTGGCCTCCACAATGTCCCTCCCAGTAATCTCTCTTCTCCATCAGGTGGGGTTCCCAACCCCGCTCAGCCTTCTCTGCATGGATGCTGAAGGACCAGGCCCACCTGAAGTTCTGAGCTCGAGCAGTAAGGTGGAAACAAAGAAACCAATGGAAAAAAGAAGCAAGTGATTGTGGCAAAGCTCCCCACCACAGAGAAGCTGCCCTGAGTGGAAGGGAGAGTGTGGGCATGCCCGTTTGTTTCCTATCTCCCAGTGCTCTTAGCTTTCTTATTGCCTACCTGCATGGTTACAACAAAATGATCTGCAAAACTGAAAATATTTACTCTCTCGCTTTTACAGAAAAGGCTGGCCAGCCTCTGGTCCGGTACCAGGCAAGAGATTGGAGTTCCTTTCCAGTTTGGAAACATCTTGGCAGGCCCAGGTTTGCAAAGTTCTTTAAGAGTAGTTACGGAGTTTTGCTTTTAAACTTTTTTACGGCTGTATATACTTGTGAGATGTGGTTGTGATGTATGATTCTGAGCCGGGATTTTCTCAAACTGTTTCTCACTTCTTATACCAGACATTCCTAAATTCCAAGTGGAACTGCATATTAAGGAAGCCATGGAATTTAGCAAAAGGATACAGATCTCATTTCCTTTTAAGCATCGATGTACCTCCATCATGGCAGTATTTGTTATGTGTTATTGATAGGGGAACTAAGTTGTAAACAGATTAATAGAAAATAGGGGATTTTAGGTACACAGGTTCATCTTTTCAACATTGTTTGTAATATTTGCACTTTAAGATGACCATTCCTGAGAAACAGGCAGCCTCTTAGAATGAAATAGCATTTCCTCTGAACCATAATTAATTTTTATTTTGTAGACAGCAGGAAGGGTAATAACACATCACACATTTGGGGACGTCAAAGAGAAAATGTAACTTTCTGGGAGCGCACTCCCCCGCCTCCCCCTGCCCTTTTTACTGTCCCATTCTCCCTGGAAGGCTCTTTCTTATCTTCTGCTCATGGCTCCAGTAACTCTTTCTTCCTCCTTGTTCCTCAGCTGGTAAGGTTAGTTTTCTACTTTGAACAAGCAAACAAGCCAACAGAAGAGAAATTTCACAAGCAACTCCCAGCACATCCGCTCGCCTTCTGATGCCTGTGACCTCACTCTCGGTGCCCCACCGCTTATTAAAAGTGGCATCGAAAGCCAGTTCCTCCAAAAGTCCCCGAGGCCCCATCCCTCCCATCTTCTCTGGGTTGTCACTCCCAAAACCATCCTCTCTTTCACTGTCTCATTTATTTTGTTCTCCTGCTAGTTGGCACCATCAGTATATAAACGTCCATCCTCTTAAACCAACAGCACTCCTTGACCCTAATTCACCCCCACCAATTGCCACCCTGTGTCTTTGCAGCAAATCTTTAAGGAGTTGTTTAAACTCACTGTCTGCATCTTCTCTTGAGCCATCCCCTTTTACACCCATTCTGGCTTTTCGCCTGATCCCTCGCTCTATGGAAACTGCCCTGTCAAGGCCATCAGTGACCCCATGTTGCTAAATATAGTGGTCAATTTTGACTCCTCATCATGCTTGGCCCCTCGGCAGCATTTGACCCAGCTCTTCCATCCCTCCTACCCCGTGTTCCTGCTTCACTCAACCTCCAGCCCATCTCTCTGTCTGTTTCTGCTTTTGGCCTGCTGGCTGGTCCTTTGCCAATGTCTCCTGTTTTTTCCAAACATATACTGTGGGTGTTCCCCAGGGTGGGTTCCTGGGCCTCTCCTCTCTCTCTCTGCTATTCCTTTGGTGGAAGCAACCCAGCCTTGGAAATTGGCATGCCATCAATTTCTCGATTTCTCCAAAATTCCCTGATTTCCCCTTTCCATCTGAGCCTTTATCCCTGAGACTCACATCACATTCTTTTCCTCTCATTCATCTTGCTTTCACATTCATACATATGTTCTACTATGAAATTACTTTTCCAAATTTTGAATCAGTACATATATATCATGTAAAATGCTCAAATATGTATTATTTCCACTAAGATGCTAATTCTACCTTAGAACATTTCTGTACTTCTGTATTTATGTGAATAAAGCGAATAGTATTTCTACAAGCCTCATAGTTAAACACTGTTAGTTTGGGGCTATTATGAAACATGAAATAATGGTACATCAACATAGTCGTTTTTCATTTATTTTTATGTAACACCGAGATGAGGTTTTTGCCCTGAAGACTGGTTTTATTGAAATTTTACCTACGTTACGGACAGTCAGTTTATGTGAAAGCCCTCATTTCTCCCCTTTTTGATATATGCTCCATTTGGCTATATATAACATATAACTTGGCATGAAACAAAATTCCCAAATCATTCACATAATACAATTAATATGTTTAATTATATTTTTTAAATGTTAAAAAGAAAAAGAAAACAGATTCCTCTACCTATTAGGCACTTCTGTGGCAATATGTAACACACCCCTTAACCATGACATTGAAGAACTGAGCTGATACCAGCCCCTTTCCACCTGCTCAGCCCCACCTTTTCCCATCCCCTTTCCCATCCGGAGAGGACATCCCTCCCATTGTCCAGGCCCAGATGTTGGAACCATGTCCTTTCTCTCTCTTTCTTTTACACTCACAGACAGCAAATCCAGCTTGTTAGGAAATTCTGGATATTCTGTCTTAATTAAATACCTGCTCTCTGCTCCCCGCCCTCCTAAGAGCCACCTTCAGCCTTTCCTGGATACCAATAGCCTTCTGTTTCCATCTTTGCTTTCCTACAATCTCTCATCCACACAGAGTCAGAGGGAGCCTGTAAAAACATACATTGGGGGTGGTGGGTGTTGCTCAGTGGTAGGGCGCATGCTTAGCATGCTTGAGATCCTGGGTTCAATCACCAGCACATTCATTAAAATAAATAAATTACTTCCCCCCAAAAAACACAAACACAAAAGCATAAGTTGGACTACATCACCCCTCCCCTCAAAACTCACTAAACGGGTCACCATGTCATTAGGAGCCAAAGTCGTCACAAAGGCCTCAGGACCCGGCGTGCTCTGCCTCTCTGCCCACACTCTCCCCCTCACTCTGGGGGCCTCTGGCTCTGGCTCTTCCTTCTTCCTCCGGATCTATTCTGCTTCAAGTTCATTACTCCGTGAGATCTGCCAGGATTGCCTTATTCTCTCCTGCCTGCCTCCCACCCCACCGCCATCACCTGAGTTTGCTCATGTCACTCTTTTTTAAAAATTTATCCAAACTCTTGCTACCCCAACATGCTGCCTGTTTCCTCTGCTAAAATTCTGAGCCCCCAGTGATGGGGAGTCATGTCTATTTTGTTGACTGATAAAGCCCGAGAGCCTTGGGAACGGTCTAGTTAGGAGATTCCCGTATGTAGTAGGAGCTTATACACATTTGCTGAATGAATGTAGATGCCCTGGTCCAATCCGATGGAGCACTTCTGTGACGTGCTCAAAGAATAACTCTCCTTTCCACCTGAGAGGGGGTGACAACTTCCCTGGTGATTAAAGGCAAGAATTTTTTGCTTTATGCTGTTAACCTTAGGCGGGGAGACTGGGGGATCTTCATATATATTTTTAAATTTGGTTCACTCTGCAGTTGGTCTTTGGTCTCTGTATAATTTTGAGAAACTCTTTATGAGTGATCATTCTTTGATCAGATTGAACAGGTTCCAGGGGGAAGGACCAAGCCTGTCCCATCAGCCATTCTATGTGTCTTGTCCTGGGACCCAGTGGATGCTCAGCATGTAAGTGAACCGACAGGAGTGAGTGAAGAGATGGGAGCATCTCATTATTGTGGCGGATCTCTGTCCAATGCCTTGAGATTTGGGGAAGGGTTTACGAGTGCAGAAGGGAGAGGTCAGGTCCTCTGTGCTTTTCCTGAGTGCCCTGGCCTTACCCATTCCCCCAGCCCCCTCTGGGCAGCCAAGCCAAGGAGCTGGGCCACCAGGGGTTGTGCTGATCAATAATCCACCTTCACCCCAATTCCGGGGGTAGGTACACATGGTTGTAGACACTGGAGTCAGGTCCTTGGAGGAATTCCTCACCGAACTATGTTTTGGACCTTTTATTTTTCTCTAGAACCTCCAGCTGAAGAAGATTGTCTTAGACACATGAAAGTTGAGGACACCTTCTGTCCCCTCGCAACCCAGGTGGGGCTGGGAGTCTGCTGTTTCTATAGCCGGTGGGCTCGTGTTGATTTGGGCATCCCTGTGCCTGAATTCCTGCAGTACACTCGGTGGTAAGGATGGGGGTGCCTGGCAGGGAGGGAAGCGGGTTGGGAGACTGTACAGCTGGGCTGATGTTAACCTGGGGTGAGCGGGAGCTTGCTGATGCATGGCATCTCGGGGCAGGGAACTCTCCACACTCAAGAGGGGTTCCCACTCCCGCAGGGTCCCTTTGATCAGGGTGCTGGGCTGTCAGGGGACCACAGGGGTCCCAGTGAGGATTAGGGTGCCTTCAGGCAATGGGAAGTGTGGGGTCCAGTGGCAATTGAATTAACTGTGCACCCAAACCCAGCCCCCACCTCTTTCAGCCTGTTTCCTAATCTGCAAAACTGGAATGTTATTAAACATCTCGCGGGGTCATTGATGGGCTGGGACAGACTAGACAGTCAGGAGCTGGAATTCCTCTGTCCCCTGATTGTTTGCCTTCTTTCTGACTATTTGCTCTCACAAGCTCAGTCTCTCTGTCTCTCGCTCTTTCACTTCTAAGTTTCTCTCATGCTCTGGTTTCATTTGATTTCCAACCACTGCCCCTCCCCTCCGCCAAACTCCAGATGAGTGAACTTGATTTCTATGTGTCAGTTCCAAATTCCCAGGAAAGATGCTCTGTCACCCTCTAGATCTGCTGTCCAACCCATGAGTTGTGGCCAGAGGAGCGAGTCCTTCTGGGACCAGCAGAGGGTCTCTGCCCAGCCCCCAGCCACCACTGTGGGAGCACATAGCTCTCCGTGGAGGAAGTACTGGCTGTGACCTTGTGTCACTAAGTGTGAATTTATGTCTTCTCTTGAACCACCTTCATCCTCCTAAACAAAGATGAAAATTAAACACTCCCGGGATTTGTGTCATGGAACACTCAGGGTGGGGGCTAATGGGGCTGGAATTTCTGCTGTATTTAAGGGGCTACACTGAATCCCCAACGAGAGCCTACAAAGGGAACAGCACCGGCCCCACCCGGCACTTAGGGCGCTGAGTCTGCATGACGGTGAGCCAGGCTTCTGACCACAGCTCAGGGGTCTGGTCTGACCAATTAGCCTTTGAAACCAACCAGCTTTGGATTCCTCAATCCCACCCTGAGGTTTTACCTGAACCATCAGCTTCTGTATCTCTGAAGACAGATGCTGAGGACCCTTCACGTAAGCCGTTCGCACAGCCCTGTTCAGGCCTTTGTGCTGCACGGTCTGCCCGGCGAGCTGAGGTTGGTATTTTACTGATGTTAGAAGTAGTCTGGTTTCCCGATGTACTGTTTCACTGAACAAGCAACAGAAGCCACTTCTCGCTGATAAAAGCAGAAAAGGGACATAATGAAAAGATACTGGGAGGGTGTGTGGAGTGGCCAGGACCGGAGCCAACCCAGGAGCTGTAGGAGGTGTTAGGGAGCCCCAGGCACCAGGCTGGGAGGGGTGCTACCGGGCCCCCTGCCACCCCAGAAGGGACCCCCCTCCACCCGACCCTCCACCTCACTCACTGCAGGTTCATGTCCCGGCAGGGCCAGGTCACACTGAAGCCACCAGCACACACCTCAGTGGGGCAGCTGGCCCCGTCTGAGCTGCGGGCGTGCCTGGTGTGGGGAGAGGCCCAGTTAGAGGAAGGCGGTTCCTCTACTGTTCCGAGTTAAAGTGCAAGTCAGTGCCCATCACTCAGGAGAGCCAGGCTGGACGGACCTCATTGTGGTGACTAGGCTGTCTGAGTTCACTTATTAATTTCTACGTTTGAAGGCCCTGGAGGGAGAAAAAGTGAAGGTTCTAGTACTTATTTTGTGTTTCCCACGTACCAGGTGTGGTAAGCAAGCCACTTCAGACAAGGCCCGGAGCAACCACGTAAATAGGCCACGGAGCACGTCGTGCAGTCAGGCCTCTGTGGTCCCGAAACCCGTGTCCCCATCGGCTCCATAGTTACCAGTGGAAACTAGGGGGATTTATGGGACTGTGTGCTCCTGTGGGGGCTGGGATATGTGTGTTTAAGTCCACATCTTCAGAAACTCGGCTAGAACCACAGCCACTGATTGCACGGTGGCAGAGGAAGGGAGGATTCCAGCCTCTGGTCCAGCTCGTGTGGAGCTCAGAAGTTCTTCCTCCTGTCCTGAAAATAACACCAGATCTGAGGGAGCTGCAAACCCACTGCTCTTCTTAGATCCCAGAAGACTGAGGGGGAAAGCTGCTTCCAACCCAGAGAGGTTGCAAAGGGAACAGCGGGCAGGCTTGGAGAGTCACAGCTCCCAAGGCAGAACCTGCTTTTGTAAGAACCCCGGGGGCAGGCAGATTTAACAGGTCCCTGAGGCCAGCAGGAAGCTCAGTGTGGGGAAATCAGAGTGTGACAACTCCAGGGGGCCAGTCAGAGGGGCCCCATGCTCTTTTTCATGTATTTTACATCCAGGACCGTGTCCTGTTCTCAGAATGAAGGTCAGAGGATAACTCCTCATGCTTTCTGCCTGGAGAGGAGAAAATAACTGTATTGAAATACACCCAGAACATTCTGTTTCATTGGGGGAAGTTGTTTTTTGTTTGTTTTTTTAATGAGAAATTATTTGACCAGAGCCTAACCAACCTGGGAGGAGGGAAATCCCTTCTGTGTCACCCAAATTGGGGTGGGGGGAAAGAGACACACTTGTGGAGGTCACAGCTCAGGGCACAGGCTCAATGAGAACTAATCACAGGACTGCAGATGCCCTGCTCTGTCCCGCTCCCCCAACACCTTACCTCCATGTCAGTAGGGCCCGTGTGTAATAACAGGAATAATACTAACAGAAGTAAATGTCTCAGGAGTGTCTAGGGAAAACCCAAAGACAGCGGGGAGATGAAAACAAGGACACACAGGCTGTTTTAGCCTCTCACACCAATAGCTGTAGCAAACTACACACAGCCCAGCCCCAGTAGATAAACAGACAACCTCACAGAAGAAATTATTTATTTTGGTTCTCTTACCCAGTGCATTCCATGGTGCATCCTCGCCTAGAATTGAGTGGAAGCAAGTCCATCTCAGAAGGGACATAACTGAAGAGGGATGGCTTCCCAGACTCTGAGGGGCAGAGAGAGCACCAGCCTGGGTTAGAGAAAGGTGAGGGGTGGGGTAGGGTGTGGGCTGCCTTCTTCCCCATATAAGGAACCTTCCTGAGGCCAGCACAGTAGGAGGGAGGGCCATGGGGTGGAAGCAGCCGGACTTCATCCTGAGAACTGTTGGGATGCCTCAAAGGGACCATTCAGGTGCCCAAACTGGGCCCTGATTGAGGGAGCCAGTCGGTCTGACTCAGAGCCCAGGACTGAGGTGGGCTCACAGCAGGCCGGTATTACTTGGCCGGATCCATTTCACTTCTCCGAAGCCCTGTGTAAAACATGAAGCGTGGACGGCCTGGTGAGCACAGCTCTGCCCTCAAGACCGGTTTCAACTCCTCTCTTCCCAGAGAACAGCATCTCTGAACCCGTCCTGGGTGACCTCACAGAGATCACCCTAGTGGCCCAGGCTAGTGACCGGGAACATGTACCTTCCTGCAGGCAACCCCTGACGTCCACTGATGCATCATATACTGGCAAAGAGTGAGTCACTGTGCATTGGTCTAACAGCAGAGACTCTGCCAAAGGCCCAAGAGGTGGTGTGTGGGACATGCAGGGGTGCAGGAGTGTAAGCAGTGCAAAAGTGTAACTGGTGACAGGGGTGCAGGGGCTGTGGAGGGCGCAGGCATTTCAGGGGATGTGGGGGTGGAGGGATGCAGAATTGCAGAGAGTAGCAGGGGTGCAGAGGTGCAGGGAGTGTAGGGATGCAGGGAGGTGCTCAGGGACCTGGCCAGGATAAGAAGGCAAGTGCACATCCTTGCAGTCAGCCTGACCCCGGTAGGCTATTGCAATGCTTTTGGGCGGCGGCGGCGGCGGTGGCGGTTGGGAGGCTGCCCGGGCAAGCCGATCGATTTCTTCTCTTCCCTGCAGCCTGGCCTGGGGTGGGGCTTGGCCGCCGGAGATTCGCCAGATGTTGCACTCCAGGTAAGCTTGCTCCTGGTAGGTGGGGCGGTTAGGTCAGAGGGCGGTGGCAGCGGCAGAGGGGCGGAGCGGGTCTACCCCTGGTGAACGGGTGGAATAGCTGCCTTGTCCCGGCTGCTGGGCCTGGGAGCGGCCTCTTCTTCCCCAGGTCGCCGGACACTCCTGTCCCACTCAGCTTGCTAAGTGCGGAGTGGGGGCGGGGCCGTTAAGGTGCGGGACCCACGGGGGGAGGGAGGCTGCCGCGGGGGAGCCGATCAATTCGCTCCGCTCTCCCCGGAGGCGGAGCCAGGGGCGGCTTCTGCTGCCCTAGAGGCGGGACGCGGGTCTCCAGATGAACTTGCTCCTGGGAGGCGGCGGCGGAGGCGGCAGGGGCAGGGGATGTGTTCCAGGGAGTTGCTCCATTTCTTCTCTCCCCCACGGCCTGGCTTGGGGGCGACGTCTGCCGCCGGAGATTTGCCTGAGGTCCGACTCCAGGTGAGCTTGCTCCTGGGAGATGGGTGCGGTGCGGTCAGGGGGCTGGTAAGGTGGTGGCTGCAGGCATAGGGAGGCTGCCCCGGAGGAGATTGTGGATTAGCTCCATGTCTGCACCGCGTGGCCTGAAGGCGGCCTCTGCTGCTCCAGGTCCCGGGACACCCCTGTCCCACTTTGCCTGCTGGGGGCGGGAGGCAGGGTAGTCAGGGTGCAGGGGTGGCGGTGGTCGGGGGCCTGCAGCGGGGGAGCGGACCATTTGCTCCCATCTTCCCCGTGTCTTGTCCTGGGGGCGGTCGCTGTTGCCCTGTGTTATGAGACGCGTGTATCCTAGTCGGCCTGACCCCGGGAGTTGGACTTGGTACTTTGGGGGTGGTGGCAGCAGCGGCAGGTTTTCCCATGGAACTTGTCCATTTGCTCCCACTTCCCCCCATGGTTTGCCCTGGGGGCGGTCCCTGTTGTCCCAAGTTCGTCGGACGTCCATCTCCAGGTCAGCCTGCTCCCTAGAGAAGGCCACTGTGAGGTCATGGGCAAGAGTGGTGGCTGCTGCGGGGGTAGGGGCTGCCTTGGGGAGCTGGTGGATTGGCTCCCGTCTCCCCGATGGCCTGGTGTGGGAGTGGCCTCTCCTGCCCCAGGTCACCAGACGCACCTGTCCCACTCAGCCTGCTGGGGGAGGGGCGCCCTGGGCGGTGCCTTTAAGGTGCGGGGGTGGCGATGGCGGGGGTAGAAGACCTGCAGCGCGGAGCCTGTCAATTTGCTCTCCTCTTCCCCGTGACCAATCCTGGGGGCGTCCTCTGCTGCCCAAGAAGCCGGATGCCCGTCTCCAGGTCAGCTTGCTCCTGGGAGACGGGCCCGATGTGGTCGAGGGGCAGAGGCAGTTGCGACGGCCGGCTGCCCCGCCTAATGGGGCCACTTCTTCTCCTCTCCCCTGACCTGGCCTGGGGACGTCCTCTCTGGCGCAAGATTCGCCTGACACCCCACACCTGGTCTGATTGCTCCTGGAAGGTGGGCGCGGTGAGATCAGGAGGTGGAGAGGACAGGGGCTGCCCCTGGAGAGCTGGAGGATAAGCTCCAATCTCTCTGCAGGCCTGACGTGGGGGCGGCCTCTGCTGCCCCTCGTTCCCAGGTCACACTTCTTCGGGTCATATTTCCCCGGGGTTGCGGTAGGGTGCGGGGGCGTCGGGGTGTTGGCGGGGGTATGGAGCCTGCCGCTCGGGAGCTGGGGGTTTAGCTCCCATCTTTTCCGCAGATTGGCCTGAGGGCAGCCTCTGTTGCTCCAGGTCGCAAAGCAATTTCTCTGACAGCTTAGCCACCGGAGGTGGGCAGGATGGGCTGAGAGGGCTGAGGCAGCCGCCAAGGCAGCGACGGAGGGGGCTGTCCCTGGCCAGCTGGTCAATTTGTTCCCATCTCAACCTTTGCTGCCGCAGTTTCGCAGAACGCCCTTCTCCAGTTTATTCTTCTCCAGGGAGGTGGGCGCAGTGCATGCAGCCCGAGGTCTGGGCTCTCCCTTGGGAGGGGCAGAACTCTCTTGTTCTCCTTTGTCTTTATTCTTCAGCGAAGTGGTTACTGGACGCAATTCTTAATTCTGAGAAAGTGTAGCCTGTGTTATGGAAGAGCTGCTGGACAGTGAGGTTTCTGGGTGGATTTTCACATCAGCTGATGCCCCAGGCAGGCAGGAAAGCTATTACTCAGAGCTTCTTAGTCTGGGGTTGGGGATGGCCCCGCCATCCTCACCATGCTTTTTAAAAATGTGTTACTCCCCTCTTTTTCCTAGGTGACATTTTAGGTTATTGGGTCTCAGATTGCTGGCACACTCATCCCTGTTCTCAGACATCTTTTAAACTTGGGTGAAGTGATAAGTAGGGGAAGATGATTTACTGAAAGGTAAGAATACTTAAATTCGCATTAAAGCTACATTCTGTCAATCTTTCTAAAATGATTTTCCTCTGATTCTAAATCCACGACCTAGTGAATGTTGTACTCCTGTGTAAATTATTGATCTTCACATCACATTTGTTGAGTGGTCAACGAGATTTGTTAATTAGATTATTCCTGAAAGGAAAAGTTCAGGCTTTTCAGAATTCCTTGTCTGATGTCACCCAGGCAGTCACAGTAGAAGACAGAGCTGATATAAAAATCCCTCAGCTGCCTGAACTGCAAAGCTTCTGGGATTACTGATCCCTGAAATGCAGGTGACTCTTGATGATAATCTGGGGGATGGTTTAAATGATCAGATTCTTCCAGTCCTATAAATGGGTTCCGTGGCCCCAGCCCCGGGAGAACTGGACATAAGGGCCATATCGTGTGTGGTGGGATGGGAAGGCAAGGTGTAAGAGCTGGAATCACTGAGATTCCACACTCGCTAAACACAGACTCCAGAGCCTAATTGTTGTCAGGTTCTGTTCTGGATTTGAGAGTGTGTTCATACATGATTCTTGCCCTTCTGGAGTCACTGCCTGGGTGGAAGTAACCTTTACATAGATCTGTGGAGGATGACATTTAAGTAGATGGGCTGTTATGGTTCTCAATGTGCCCAGGCTTGCTCTTCCAGGCACTCGTGGGACTAACGCGAGTCATGTTATTCACTCATTCACTGATTTATTACCCTTGAATTGATCACTCGTCCCACAGTAAGTGAAACAAGGTAACAGGAAGCTGAGTTTTGTCCCCTCTCCTATCACTGATTGTTTTTCAGTCGGGCGCCCTGTGTATGCATTGTGAAACGGTGGTATTTCGTGCCCAATGGGGCAGCACTGTCAGTTCTGAGAATCAGGGGAGACACATGGGTAGGACAGCACCCTGACACACATGGCACCCCCCATCCCGTGAGACAGAATTGTCGATGCTCAGGTGACCCGATGTAGACTGCGGTGCTAAACCTGAGCATGTTTAGTTATCCTGGTGGCTATGAAAATACAGACTACCAGTCGCTACCTCTGGAGACTCTGAGGGTGTGCACCCCAGAATTCTGCATTTTAAGAAGCACTTTAACGAATCCTGATGAAGAGATCTGAGTGTCCCACGGAGAAACACTGGTGTGCGAGGCACCAATATTGAGGATTCTCAGGGAACGATGTCTTTTTAGGATGGTCCATGGGCCCTCACTTTAGACTTTTGCCTTGGGTTTAATTGTATGTGTTCAGAAGTGATGTCTTTCAATTCCAGTGCATGTCAGCATGCTCTGTGCAGGGATTTACTCTCAGTAGATGGCAAAAACTATGATTCTTCAGGTCACCGAGCAACACTGTGAACGATATTTTATTTTGGTTTTCTTTGTAGCAATGCAGAGTCTCCCGAGAAGAGATTTAGACTCAACAGCTTTGTGTCAGACTTTGGAAGACCGCTGCTGCCCAAGGTGTTCTCTGGCAGTGCAATGACGAATCTAGGTCCCTCTTTCACTGCTACATCAATGAAGTGGACCACTTGGACAAGGCCAAAGCTGGTATCCCTACCATAGCCCTTTACAGTGTTATTCGGCTCCAGGAAGCCATCAGATGCAGCAGGTGGCCAGAGGAGGAGCCGAACAGACTCATGAAATGTGACATCCCCAACTTTATCAACACGGACCAGAACTCTGCCTTTGTGGAAGATGATTTCCTGATTTTGTAACTACCGATTGTTCTAGAAAATAAGCCAGTTGCCCAGAACTCACACAAAGACTTGAATTGAGAAACGTGCTTTCTCAGGTATCTTTCTGAAGATGTGAAGTCTGTCTTTGTATGGAAGGAAGTCCCCTTTCACAAAACTGAATGTGTTTGTGTCTGAGAGAGGGAAATGGAGACAGAAAGACGAAGAAGCAGAAGAGAGCTCCCTCAGAAGAGATCTAGTTAAGGTGAGTTTTTGTGCCTTTAAAAAACATTTGGGGTTTTAGGGGGAACAAAGTATTTACACTGTCTTATTCTCCTCATTGGAAACCTTGGCCCCGTCGTCAGAGTCAGCGGCCTTGAACGGGGGTTGCACGCTGCGTTTCATCTGGCACTGCGACTTCCACGCTCTGCCTTTAGCACGTTGCTTTGCCTGTCAGGGTTGCCACCCTTTTAACTGTAAGGTGAGGAGTCTGGAGTAGATGATCCACCCCAGCTCTGCTGTTTTGCAAATTTCTGATTTCGTATTCGGATGAGTCTGGGATACACCCAGAGCAGTATAAACCAGGCCCTACCTCCTGCCTATTGCTGGGGCATCCCTGAGGTCTGTGCCTTCTACTCAACCCTTTACTGAGCCCAGCTTTTGTCAGGAGCCCAAGTGCCTACCGGGATGGCAGGGGACTTGTCTTTCATGGTCACGGTGGCCAAGAATTCTATTGGTGTGCTGAAACAACTCTTCTGAGATCCTCCACCCACCCCTGCTCAAACCTAATGACAGCACTACGGTTCCTTTCCTAGGAGGAGGATCAATCCATGGTGCATTTTATGACAATCCTGTCCCCAGGGATGCACGGAAGTTTATCAGCTGAGTGAGGGGAGGTGCCTCTGTGTCCCTGTATCTCTGTCTGCTCACAGTTCGCTGCCACCAGCTACTGAACAAGAAAAGCTCTATTCACCATGTTGTGTGTTTTCCAAATGTGTAGGTGATGGTCTTGTGGCTCGTGCATGGGCTTTGATTTGGGATGGTGAAGGGCTTATAAATACCTCATCAACATGTATTCGAGGTGGCCTGGTGCCACACAGATTTGATTCATGAAGGCATCAAGCCTGCACACTGGTTTGGAAACAACTTGGTTTTGATCATTCACACTGCATGCATGACTCGCTGCTAATCTCTGGGTGGTTTTTTCATTTCAGATTTATTCACCCCATGTCTTGCTTAAGCTGAAAAATACTTTTATTACACCAGAATATTCTCTGATTCTTTGTTTACACACATCCAGTTTTTTTAATTCCTTTAAAAATGATTCTGTGTTTATAATGCCTCCTAATTTCTATCATCTCTATGTTGCCAGTGGCCTGAGACATGCACCAGATTTGATGCCGGAACAGTTCCACCAAAAGAAATCCCTTTGCCGTAATATCTTTTGAGGGAAATATTATTCTTTAAGGCTCTAACAGTAAATCGTAGAAGAAAGCATGGAACATTTCTTGTAGTTAATACATGTTCATGCAAAATGATATTTTCATTAAACAATGTTGATTTTAGTAACTTTTACAAATGTGAACATTATTATTCATAATTTAAGTAACCAGATAAAACCACAGTTATTTATTATGAAGATTGAAAACTAATTACACGGTCTCTTAATTAGAAGTAGCTTTATTAGAAGACTGAAGGGTATTTAAAAGATGGAAAAATACCCATGATGACACCATCATTTTTATTAACTAAATATGAAGAACTGTGCAGGGATAAGATTTAACCCTCTGCAAACTGCCAAGTTAGCATGAGGTAGTTTGTGGATGCTGCCAGAGGACAGGACACTCCCCCAGGATCAGAGACAAAGGACTTCCTGCCAGCACAGCAGGCAGCCTGTGGTTCAAGTTCATATTGGTTCCTGAGTTCCTTTCCTATTGCTGTTGTAACAAAGGACCACAGACTCAGTGGCTTAAAGCAATACACATTCATCTTCTCACTGTTCTAGGGTGCAGAAGTGCAAAGTCAATGTCAGTGGGCTAAAACCAACGAGTGGCCAAGGCTAAGTTCCACACCGAGGCTCTTGGGAGGGATTCGTCATCCTACCTTTCCCAGCTTGCAGAGGTGCTCACACTCCTTGGCCCAGGGCCCTGTGTCACTGTGACCTCTGCTGCCACTTTACATGTCTGTCTCTGACTATATAGATATAGAGGAAGAGTCTTCTACATCTGGTATGGACCCTTTTTCCTACATGGACATTGTATCCCTATTTATGTGCAGATGAAAACCCCTTCCCTCCAGGGTGCGGTGGCATCAGCTCACAAGATGACCACTCTGGGCTTTAAGTGTCCTCTTTGTATTGTCATCAGGGAACTTCTCTCTCCATAGTTAGCTCTGTGTTAATTTGTTGTTATATTTTACCCAGAATTACTGAAAGTTTTACTTAAAAGGGATCCTAATTAGCTCTGTTTACCTGTTTCCAGAGCTGAAAGCTTCAGTTCTAGAGTATCAGTTTGATTTTTCCTAAAAATACATTCCAGTATATTTCTCTGGTGAAAGTCTCTACCCTGTTATCTATTGTCCCATCATTTCCTTATTTTCTTGAATATATTAAAAGTATTTTATAGCCTTTATTGGTAACTCTGATGCCTACATCACCTGGGGTTTGCATCCTTTGTCTAATGCTCCTTATTCTCATGTTATCTGTCATATAGTCTGGACATGTTGCATGTCTAGAAATTCTTTATTACATGGCAGACATTGCAAATGAAAAATCCATGTTATCTTCCGTGAGAGCTTTTCTACCTTCCCGTTAGGCAGACAGTGTGAGGGACTGATCATGTCACTCCAATCAGGCGCTGAGGTGGATCAGGACTAAAGTGCCTTTTTTCTTAAAACAGCTTTGAGGTATACTTGGCAAAATAATTTTCACACGTTTAAAGTGTACAGCTTAATACGTTTTGACGTAAGTATATCCCCAAGGAACCATGACCACACTCAAGACAGTGAACATACCCATCACCCACAAAGCTTCTCTCCTGACTTTTGTTGTCCCTCCCTCCCTCCCCGTCTCTTCCCCTGGGAACCATTGATCTGCTTTCTATCACAACATATTGGTTTGCATTTTCAAGATCCTTATATGAATGGATTCATGCAGTATCTACTCTATGTTGTCTGACTTCTTTCATTCAGTGTAATTATTTTGAGAATCATCTGTGTTGCTGTATTAATAGCTTATTTGTCTTATAGTAGAGTATTGTTTAGTGCTGAGTTTTTACTGAAGAGTTTATTGTGAGCAGTGTTTGTATAGACCATCATTTCTTTCTGCATTTACTTCTTGATGGATGCATGGGTTATTTACAACTTGTGCTATTATAAATAAAATAGCAGTGAATATTTGGTTACAAGTCTTTGTATGGACATATGCTTTTCCTTTCTAAAGCACCAGATGAGGAATGTCTGGATTATATGGTACATAGGTGTTTACCTTTTTAAAAGAATCTGTTAAAGACTTTTCCAAAATGGTTGTACTATTGTAAATTCCTCGTGGTGTGTATCAGTTCTGGTTGCTCTACTTCCTTGCCAGCACCTTGTAAGGTCAGTCTTTCTAACTGTATTCATTCTAGTATGTATGTGAACTAGTATCTCACTGTGGTTTTTAAAAGTATTTCTCTAATGACTAATGACACCTTTAATCAGCATCTTTTCATATGCTTATTATCCATCTGGATATCTTTACTGAAGTGTGTTTTCTGGCCTCATTCATTCAGGTGTTTGAATTATTATTGAATTTTGAGACCTCTTTATTCTGGATCAGATACAAAGAGAGACCTTTATCAGATATATGATCTGCAAATAGCTTCTGTCTATGGCTTGTCTTTTCATTTGCTTAGCAGTGTTTAGAAGAGCATTGAAGAGTCTTCATGTTCATAAAGTTCACTCTATCAGTTTCTTTTTAAAATAGATGATACTTTTGGTGTCATAGCAAAGAAAAATTTGCCAAACCCAAGGCCATAAAGCTTAAGCCTATGCTTGTTCTCCTAGCTGTTTTATAGTTTTAGATTTCCTATTAAGATCTATGATCCATTTTGAGATAAATTTTGTATATTTTGTGAGGTGTGGATCAAAGTTCATTTTTTTTTTTTTTGCGTATCACTATCTAATTGTTCCAGCACTACATGCTGAAAAGATCATTTCTCCACAGCATCCTTTTTGAGAATCAATTGTCTGTATAAGTCTTGGTTTAGTTCTGAACATTCTATTGTGTTCCATTATTCTATTTTCCTGTTTTACACCAACATCATAATTTCTGATTACTGTAGCTTTATAAAAAAAGTTTGAAAATCAGATAGTGCAAGTCTTCCAACTTTGTTTTTCTTGTTCAAAGTTGTTTTGGATTTTTGGGATCCTTTGAATTTTTATATGAATTATAGAATAAGTTTTTAAATTCCTTACATCCTGTTCTGCCAAAATTCCACCCATGTCTTTGGCCGTCTCCAAAGCCACATTTTCTGAAGAAGTCTCTCTAGATCCCAGGTGAAAGGAATTTCTCTTTCGTCTGTGCTCAAATCACATTTGATATTATTTGATTACATTTCATCATATTTGCCTGTATGTACTTGTCTGATCTTTCCAGCCATTTAGTAAATCTCAAAAGATTAGGAATCTTGACTTGGTTCCCTCTGTGTGCTGAGAAACTAGTTCTATGCTTTGCAGGAGTGAGCCCTGCAGTAAGAGGTATCTGCAGCACACATCTAGCTCATTGCTTGAATATTGTCAAGGAATTCTGCAGATTTAGAATTGTTTATTGATTGTTGTCTCCAAGACGGCTCAGTCTTTTTTATTTCTATTGCTACTGCTGCAGTTTCAAAGAACAATGGGCTAGTTATTTTCCAAATATCAAATCATACTCTAATTGTGTTGTCACGCAAATTATGTGCTGCTGTGTCTTAACAACCTGCTTAGTGTTCACAGGCTCCTTCACTCATGGAAAATTTGGGAGAATGTCATATCCTTAGAGATAGCAATGCTGTCTTTGGCGACCTGAGCAGCAGTATCTGAATTCACTCCTGCTGTTTTTCCAGTGTCCCCTCTAGACCTCCTCCAGCCCTCCATGGGGGGCCCTGCAGTTCTGCCCTAGAAAAGCCTGTTGCTTCTCAGGAAGACTTCCCTATGAAACATAATCATGTCCTTCTTGTGGGGACATTCAGTCCAGAGACCTGAAAGCAGGGGAAAATGTTTAGCCTGCTTTTGGTAGAAACTAAATTCTTCCATACTTGTTAGAAGCAATTTCAATGAGGAAACTGTTTTGGCATCTAACAAATAAGCATAAATGACTGATGAGGAAGATCAGCTTCCCCGTCCCACTCAGACGTCATGTTGATGTGACACACACATTGGCAAACATTTTCTCCTGTGAGCAACGTAAAGTTCAAGACGTTATGAATGGCTTTTTGTTTTTATTTCTTAGTCTTTCCACATTCACTGTGTCTCATGAGATTATATGAATCCTGCTTATTTTCAGCCCAGCACTAAACTTTTTAAAAGGATCACGTGTTTAAAAGGCTAGTGGACAATTTTTTAGAAGACAGAAATCCTTAGATTTTGGTCCCAGAGTTGAATCTTGGTTAGTGGTGAATGAAAATTCCCGTTAAAATTTTAAATTCAGTGATATAAAGTCTTAAAAATAGTTAAATATTAGTCAATTTCATTAAACACTATAAGAGTTATTTACCTTTAAGCCTGTTTCTGGGGCAATTTTGCAATGATTCCCTCCCTTTATCGATTCCCTCTTTATCAGAATCCTTGAGAGGCCCCTGTCATCATTGTCAGTATCATCATCATCATCATGGAACTGATTCTTCTGGAAGATTCTAGGAAAATAAAGAGATGGACGGGATTATGTGTAGGTCAGTGTGTGCATATACAATAAGAACAGCTGTCAGACATTAGATGCAAGATACCCATTTCATTTAGGGGAGAATGTGGTCATGAAATCCTGATGTGGTGAATGAAGGAAGCGGTGGGAACAGGATAGTCAATGGAAAGGAGGAGGAAGTGAGTGAATTGGAGAGCATAGATCCTTGGGTAGTTGATCAGCACATTGGTGAGAATGAGGGGAGTGTGATGGCAGAATCATGTCCCTCCCTGGCCACAGGGAAGCCACCTGTGACATGTTACTGTACATGGCAAAAGGGATGACAGATATTTTAGGATTAAAAATCTTAGAGGATTTCTGTCTCCTAAATTGTCTATTAGTTAGCCTTTAAACCCATGATACATTATTATAGATTAGTGCAGGGGCACAAATAAAAAGGATTCATATAATCTCACCAGACAAACTGAATGTAGAAAGGATAAGGAAGAAAAACAAAAAGTCACTTATAAGTGCCTTGAACCATAAATTGCTCATGAGGAAATGTTACACAGGGTGAATGTCACAGCCACATACATACTGCCTGAGTGGGATGGGACAAGGGGATCCTGAGATGAGACAATAGGGTGAGTAGTCTGGATTGTCCAGGTGGGCTGAATGTAATCACAGGGGTCCTTAAAATGGAGGCTATTTCCCAGCTGAGTTTAAAATCAGAGGGAGGTGTAGCGATGGAGCAATGTTCAGAATGGCTGCTGACCATGAAAATGGAGGAAGTTGAGGGGCACAAGCTAAGGAAGGTGGGTGACCTCTGTAAACTGGAAAAAAAAAAGGAAACATTCTCTTCTAGACCCTCTAGAAGGAAGGAACCCTGCTGGTATCTTGAATTTATCCCAATGAGAACTGTGTTGGATCTCTGACATCCACAGCCATAAGCTGATAAGTCTGTGCTGGTTTAAGCTATTAAGCTTATGGGAATTTGTTACAGTGGTAATAGGAAAATAACATAGTGAGCGGTAGTGTAAGGGATTCAAGGTCTAGGATGGGGTGTGGAGAGAATTCTGACATTTACACCTAAAAAACAACCAGGTGAAGTGGGAAGGTGTTTTAAGGAAGACCTACCTGGCAGGGCTGTCAAGCAGACTGGAGTGAGCGAATCCTTGGAGTTAGAGGAATCAATTAAACCTCACAAGGAAAATAAGAAATAAAATGTAGCAGGGCTTCAGTGTTAGTAGATGTAGGAATGGAAATGGGCAGAGAGATATAAACATTATTTTGAAATTAGCTACAGGTTTGATGACTGCATGTTTGGGAGAGTTAGCCGATGTGTGGACTGAATGCATCCCCTCAAAATCCATATGTCGAAACCTCATCTCCCAGGGTGATGATATAGGGATGCGGGGCCTTTGGGAGGTGATTAGTAGGATAAAATGAGGTCATGAGAGTAGAGCCCTCATGAATGGTATTAGTGTTCTTATACAGGGCCCCAAAGTGCTTGCTTCTCTCTCCTCTCTGGGCCATGAAGATAGTGGGAAGACAGCCATCTTCGAGCTGGCAATCCTCTCCCAGATACATTGACCTTGAAAGCCTCAGCCTCCAAACCATAAGGAATATGCTGGTTGTTTAAGCCACCCGACACACGGTAATTTGTTACAGAATCCCAGACTGACGAAGACAGTGGAGAATGCCACTGCGTTTTGCACTGATTGCCTGGAGAATGCTGAAACCCAGGGAAGTGGGCAGCACAGACGTTTACTCATTTAATCCTGCCAACACTGTAGGGGATAGAGTCTACATTTTCCTCGCTATTTAAAAGGTAAGGAAAAAGAGGCACAAATAATAACAATGACAATGACAACAACAACAACAACAGCAACAGTAATTTGTCCAAGATTCACACAGAACTCCCTGGAGGGAGAGTGAGAATTAATACTTATGCAGGCTGGCCCCAGAGCCCCTGCTCATAACTACTAAGTCAGATCACCTTGCTTATTTAGATCAGTTTTTTTCAACTGTGATATGAGTGTACTGTGTCCAGTAACTTATAATTTCAAAATACCTCACTGTAAGGGAAACATTAGTCGCAGGCATTACAACCCACAGAAAGCTAGACATACAAAAATAACTTGTTAGGGCAAGATAACCAATAATGTTTTTAAATATTATACCTGCTGACCCTTTGCAATAAAGTGTTTTTTTATAATTCTGTCTGGCTACAGAATAACATCATAATCCTGCATGTGGCTGGTGGCTCCCGTGTTGGACAGCACGGGTCTAGAGAATTTAAATGACTTGCCCAGCCTTGCCCAGGAAGCTCGTGGTGGGATCAGAGCTATAGTCTGGGACTGTTCCTTCCTATCCAAGTCCCTCATGGAAGTTTAGAAGCTTCTCCTTTGGTGCCCAGCTGTCTATCCGTACTTATGACATCTTGTCAGGTGCCCCGGCCTGCTCCTGAACATCAGCCAGAACCCACTTCTGCTCTTTTTTGGCCAGGTAATACCTTCTAGCAACTTCCATTGCCTTCTTGGCATCAGTTTTTACATGGAAGGGTAGTGGCTAGAGAAGGAAATGTGTCCACATGACAGGTTTTTCATAAATATAGTAGGAGTGGTCAAGAGAAGAAAACCTCAGGAATACGAGTGGAAGCAGGTCATTTAATATACCAAATGCGTACTTTCAATGTATGTTTGTGTTTCCGAGTCCACGCTTGTTCTACTCGTGCATTATAGGCCAACACATCAGGAGACAAGGATTTGGGGCAAGAAATAGCGGCTTTAATTTGTAAAGCCAGCGGAGAAGATGGTAGACCAATGTCCTGGAGAACCATCATCCCAAGTCAGAATTCAGGCTCTTCTTATATTAAAAAGGGGAAGCGGGAATGCTTGGTTGTTGCAAACTTGGTGTATGAATTCTTTGTTGTTAGAATCCTTTGTTCTTGCAGCTCTTCACCTGGGTCAGATCCGTGTAAACCTCCAACAAGCAAATGTTATTTTCTATTCTGTATCTTGTTATCTTTATACGAATGGAAAAGTGATAATATCCTTCAAAGTCAGAGCCTTGAGAATAGGGTCTCCTGTATATTTCAGGATCTAGGCAACATTGTTTCACAAAAGGTGCAGAAACAGCAAGACTAAGCCTAGGAAACAGGGCACAGGTTTAAAGTCAAAGGAACAGATCTAATATGGAGTCAGATTTGTTCTTTCCTATTTCAGTAGTGCCATGGAGAAGGCACTGTGGGCAGCTTTCTGTAGGGTCCTGGAGGCTTTCTCTCTCAGCCTCTGTGCGCCTCTATTGAAAACCCGTCATCGCTATCTGGCCTGCTGGAAAACCAGTCCGCCTGTTTTGCCCTGAAGTTGTGTTCTGTTTATAACTCATCTCTACTCCTTGGAAAACAACTCAATAAAAACTCAGTTGGTTTCCCACCAGCCCTGAGCAGGGGTGAGGGATAGCATGTTATTATTTTATAAAAAAAATATATAAAAAAGTTTTAAAACAGCACTGGGCACATAGGAGAGAGACAATCAATGCTTCCTGGCTTAAATCGAAAATGATGACTCAGTGAGTCTATGGCTGCTGTATTTGCTGAACTAGTTACTCTTTGCTCCATTACACATTTATTTTAACTGAAAAAGAAATATATGCATATGGTTAAAAAAATTCAAACAGAGCAAAAAATACTCAAGTGAAAGAAGTTTTCCCTCATCCTCTGTTCTTACACGCCTCCCTGGAGATGCCAATGTTTACAATCCTTTGTGTGCTTTTCCAGATATGCTATGCAAGTTCCCACCAATGTATGTAAATTCCTTTAAAGTTTTACTTATTTTTAACTTTAAGGGATTTAAATCCTCAAGTGGCTTCTGCCACAGTAATAGAAAAGAAGAAATCTGACTCCATATTAGATCTGTTCCTTTGACTTTAACCCTGTGCTCTGTCTCCTAGGCTTCTTCTTGCTTGTAAAACAATGTTGCCTAGAGCCTAAAATATACAGGAGAGCCTATTCTGAAGGCTCTGACCTTTAAGGGTATTTAACACTTTTCCAATCATATAAAGATAACACGTTGCAGAATAGAAAATAACGTTTGTTTTGTTGGAGGTTTACAGGGATCTGACCCAGGGAGATAGCTGCAAGAACAAAGGATTCTAACAAGAAGGAATTCCTACACCAAGAAGTATGCAAAAACCAAGCACATAGGAAAGCAGCCTGAATTCTGACTTGGGGAGATGGTTTTCCAGGACATTAGTTTGCCATCTAGGTCTACAGAAACTTGCTATTCCATGCCCCAACACTTGGTCTCCCAACTTACTGGCCTGTCCTGCACTGAGGAGAATGAATTTGGACTCAATAACACTTCTACCTACCTAGCAAGTTGGACACTGGGACTGAGGGCAGCTCTCCCACACACAGGGGCCTACAGTGAGCCCTTGATTATTCCCCGAGGTTGGGGTGTGGTTTACCCAGGAGGGATGGGGACTCTACACCAACACTCAGGCAGTCTGCTCCTTCTGGGGCTCTGACATTTTACCTCCCGCTCCCTGCCAGCCCAACATTTGGGACAGTGGAGCTAAGGCAGAGATCGTGCCTGCCTGTTTCCCAGCGTGTAAAAGGGGAATATGTACTCTTCCCAAGGTAGTTCTGAGAAACAACACCTGCGGGTGCTTGGTTCCCTGAGCAACAGTAAACCTAGCTCCTTGTGGGGGCAACGGGTATGATACCCGTAGGGTTTCTGCAGAGACCTTAGCTGGAGGGCTGGGCCAGGGACGTAAAATATGAGCTGTGGGCAATGACGGGTAAGAGAAGGGTGTATAGGCAGGACTGCTGCCTCCTTCGGGGTGCCACAAAAGGTAAAACGCTTTCTCCCCATCTCTGTTACTCCCCTCCCAATTCCAGATAACTGCCTTCCCTCTGCTCCTCCTGTCCATGTGTCTCCCTCCACTTTTCCCCGCCTCCCCTCCTCCTCCCCTATTCTCCCTCCCTCGGTTCCCCTTCTCTCTCAGGACCCAGAGCGGATCGCTGGCCCTCCTGCGCATGCGCAGTTGCTGCCAGCTGGACCGCGGGTTGGAAGCTCCAGCTCCGAGCCGGGGATCGGCCCCAATGGCTTCTCAGCTCTGTCGCCCTGTAGGCCTTTGGCTACTGCCTGGGGCGGGGCCTCTGGCTGTGGAAGTGCAAGGTGAGGGGATATCGGGAAAGGGGTGAGGCGGCTGCGGGAGGGCGGTCGGCGTGTCACAGCCCCCCAGGGCGCCAGTCAGCGTGTGTTCAGCTGGATTGCTCGGGCCAGACCCCTCTGCCCGCGCCACCTGCCCCGGCGCCGCGGCCACAGCTGTCCAGGGCCAGGTGTGCCCCTGCCGCCTCTTGGCCCAGCCGGGCTCCCCTCAGTCCGCGGCTGGCGTCCGCTTCCCCTCTCCCGCCCGCGAGTCCTCCCCTCCCGGGCTTCCTCTCCTAGGCCGCCGACCCGTCCCCACCACTGGGCGGGCTGTGTCCCGGGCGGGCGGGGTCTGCACACCTGGACGGGGCGGGCGGCTTGGGCTGGGGCTGGGGCTGGCCTCCGAGCGGGGCTGCAGCCCGCGTCCCCCACCCCGCTCTCCCTGCCCCGCGACCCTGGGGCTGCCTTCCTCTCCCTTTCCCGATCCCTGAGGTCCAGATTAGCGGCGTGGGCGCTGCTCCCCAGGCTGAGAGCCCGCGGCTGTAACTCCCAGCTTCTTCTGGTGGAGTCGGGAAAAGGGAGCGGCAGTGCTGAGGGAGCTTCTGTCTCCTTGATCAGGATTTCTGCCCCAGGTAAGTACCTTGAACACTTTCAGGTGTTATGATGGCGGTGCTTGTTGATGTCACATGTTTTTATACTGAGAGGGATTACAGTGGTGAAAGCAGGGCTTGGTTCAGTTAAAAATGAGCTGAAGGCATGAGGCTGTCTCATCCTCCATCATTCACTCTCCCAGGGTGAAACGTGAGACCGTCGATCTTAAAAAGATACTTATAGTCCCTAACTAGTCCAGCCCAGCTATTGTTTGTTAACAGGAACAGCACAACCCGAGGCGTTGGAGACCCAGGGACATTGCACTCCTAAAGAGCTCCTGGCAAAATCTGGTTTGTTTTGTTTTTTTTGTTTGTTTGTTTTACTTAAATTGTGGGACAGACTAGTAGTATAGAGGGAAAAATAATTGGCAAAAAGGATTTTTTCATATAACAGCTTTATTGTGATATTGTTCACACACCATGAATTCCACCCACTTGAATGTTACAATTCAGCAGCTTTTAGCATATTCACATTTGTGCAACCATTATTATTCCAGAACGTTTTCATCACATCAGAAAGACCAGTTGAAATGCATGACCTATCCACCCCTTCCCAGTGGTGGTTCTAAAGAAGTTTCTTGACTGTTCCTGACCATAAATTAACTTGTTACATTCCATGAAATATCTGGGAGGAATTCTAATCAGAATTGCAATGAATCTGTCTATCAAAGCAGGAAGAATTAATGTCTTTATGGCATAAACTTCTACACATGAATATATCTGGGACCCTATCTTTTCATCTGTCCAGAGCCAGGCCTATGGGAAATCCTCATTAATTCTTGGGTTTGTGAATGATGAGATTCAATACATCATTAGATGCAACTGTAGCCTTTCACTGAAGAGAAAAGTAACCTCGTAGAAGCCAAGTGATTCTCTGATGGTTAGAATGAGTGACCGCCAGTGCTGGAGTATTCGAGTGGACTTGGTGCTTGCAGAGTTCTCCACCACCTACAGCTAAGGGGATTACCGTGTTCTTTTACTTTTTTTTTTATGGCGTTGCTTTTATTTTTACTTATTATATAAAATTATTTTTTATTGAAGTGTTGTAAATTTACCATGTTAGCTTCAGATGTACAGCAGAGATTCAGTTATAAGCTTATGCATATGTATATAAATGTTTTTCAGATTGTTTTTAGTACAACTCATTACAAGAAATTGAAAATAGTACCCTGTGCTATATAGTAGGTCCTTGTCATTTATTTTATATTTATTAATGTGTATCTGTTAATCCTCCCTTTCCTGCCTGCTAACAACAGTTTGCTTTCTATGTCCATGAGTCTATTTCTAGCAGCACCGTTTTTGCTAGCAATATATGCTGGTTGGCTCTTTTCTGTTTCAGTAGTTCCATCTTATGTGTGGGCGTTTTTCTTCTGGTGGGCCTGTGTGTGGTTTGCACACGTGATAATACAGATCTGTATTTGGGAGAACTCCAGGCCTCGTGTAGTCCCTCGTATGGAGCGCCCACTGAACTGGTGCTTGAACTTGGAAAAAAACAGTAAATGTTGGAATTTCCACTATGGTTGAGACTTCCAGGTTTCTATAACCTCTTTAGCCCACCTAAATTTTGGCTGCACCCAATACTGGATAATTTGGTGGAACTTCATGGTATGGTGGTGTAGAGACAGGGCCTTGTATGCTTCTTCTCTTTCCTTTTTCTAACAATCATTTTCCTGGGCCTTCCAGGTACTCCCCCAGAAGGGCCCAGGGCTGGCTTGGTGCTGCACTGAGGCAATATTTGTTAATAAGTCCCTTTCCTCATCTCTTCTGAGCCTCCATTTCCTTCTCTGCACAATGAGGGCTTAGACTAGATAAGTGCTTTTCAGTTTCTTTTAAAGCCATGTTTCCTTTGAGAAACAGAAAATTCAAATCTCTCCTCCCATCACAACCCTTTAGATTTTGACACGTCCTCCAAGGAGTCACATAGCTCTTTGTGGTAAATTGACGTGATTGTGATTCCACGTGGCACAGAAAAGACTCTTCAGAGATTTATTGCAGGGAGAGGGCAGGAAAGGGGCAGTATGTCACACTTTCTTGTGTGAGCACTGGAGCAAAGGCTTGGGTTTAAATACAGTGTCTGATGTGGCATCTCTCTAATCTTGCACAATGTGATAAACCTCTATCCTTAGTTTCTTAATGTGTCAAGTTGGGGTGGTAATGTTTTAAGGCTTTTGTGAAACATTATACACATAAGCCATTTGTGTCTCGGTAGATACAAGACCTGCTAGAGAGTCGGAATTTCTTTAAAAATACATATATATTGTCCACATCATTCTGTCTGTGTGTATTTTGAAGTTCCTGGAGGGTGAGGGTTGAGTGTAATGTCCATCGTGGGACAGGTGGCCCATGGGTCTGTGTGCCTCAGATTGCCCCCTCCTCCCCAGTCCTCTTCCTCTCAGTCCAGGATGAAGTTCCCTAGTAGATTTACACACAGGTCTTGTGGAAATGGCTTTTCATTTTATTGTTTCACCAAGGAGGGTTGCCATCATGATCTCTGTGGTCAGGTTTTGGTGACCTGAAGGCTATGCAATTGGGGATTTCTATTTTATAAAAAGAAAAAAAATTACAAATACAAAATTAGACCTAGGTTGGTGGCAGGAGCTTTTGAAAGTGGGGACCATTAGCTTTTTTAGCTTCAGGTGCAGTGGCCTCTGGCCACGAGGACACATCCTCATGCTCTGAATTTGGAGGGACCAGTGGGTTCAGTGGGAATATTTACTGAGTGCATCTCATGGGCTGCGCATTGTCTTATTTGTACTGTGTGTTCCTTATTTGAGACGGTGAGCTGATTTAAACTCAATAGCCTCTTTAAAATAATAGACTTTTTATTTTTAGATGTAATGTAGATTCCCATGTAGTTGTAAGAGATAATATGGAGAGGGCCTATGGACCCTTTGCCCAATTTTCTTTAATAGTTCCATCTTGCAAAGTTGGGGTACTATTCATTCGTGACTCACTAACCCTTTTAGGTTTGTGTTATTGCCCTCATTTCTATTTATGAATAAACTGGTGTTGAGAGAAGCACACAGGTCTGCCCATGTCACCCACGTGGTTAGTGAAGATTTGGGTGGAACGTGGGCTTGGCATTTCCAAGCAGTACCATTATGATGGTCTGTGGCAGGGAGCAGCATTCACTTTGCTTGTTTATTCATTCATTCAACAAACATTTATTGAATAAACTCTGTGGGTCAGATGCTTTCATAGGGTTATCTGATTCTTCAGCAGTATGGAGAATCAGGTAATGTTTTCTTTTAATATGAGAAAAATATCTCTGAGAGGTTATAATCTCCCCAAAGGAAAAATGGCTCATAAATGAGGGATAGTACATTTGTACAGTTCCTTCTTCTTATGCAGGTGGTACCCTAGGCATTTTACATTTGCAAACTTCCATAATCCAGATATATTCTTGTAAGGCAAGAAGTTTTTTTTTAATTGAAGTATAGTCAAGTTTACAATGTTGTGTCAATTGCAAGGTGGTTTTTTTTGAATTTTGAATGGAGAAAATATTTTTTGAGGGGGTTAATTAAGTCTATTTATTTGTTTCATTTTTCTAAAATGAGGTACTGTGGATTGAGCCTAGGTCCTTGAACATGCTAAGCACGTGCTCTACCACTGAACTGTACCCTCCTCCCCAAAGCAAGTTTTCTTACCCATTATTCTGCACCTTAGGGGTTCAAATAAATTGGTGTTGAAACCCAGATATTTTGATCCTACTATGGTTCATTTCATTATATCCTGCTGAGGGGTGGGGAAGCAGTTCCTTTATTCATTCATTTATTCAGCAGTTTTGAGCACCGACTTTGCATCAGGGCCTGCCTAGGTGCTTGGAAACAGAAAACAAGAAATGATCCTTTTCTGCAGGGGATGAAAGCCTAGACCAAAAGCTGGGTAATGTGATCTGAGCTTCAGTAGCCATGTGCAGACGCTGAGGACAAAATTATCCCCGATTTGCTTGGACTTCCCTTGCCTTCTGGCTGGTGCACACCAGGTCGCCGCATCCCAGTGAGGCCCGCAGCCCACAGCACAGTATGTACATCGATTTACCCTCCCTTCTCGGCAGGGCCTGCAACATGAACGCCCCTGACTACGTGCAGTGCGCTGAGGACCACCAGACTCTCCCGATTGTGGTCCAACCCGTGGGGATCATCTTAGAGAATTTCTTTTGCATCTATAATGGAATCTCCTTGGTGAGCCAGATCAGACCGTGCGGCTCCCAGTGGGCACTCTGTATCTACTATAGGTATCTCTATGCGCCCGAGAATGGATGGAGTGACTTCCAGACCCACCGCAATGTCATGGGCCTTGTCACCATTACTGACTGCCTCTTGGCCAAGACCTTCTAGAAGCTCCACGCACAGAGGAGCTGTATGGCACCACGCTCTACGACTCTCAGCTCTTTGTCTTTGTGCTGTATGGGGAGGTGGCCGAGCAGCCGCACACCGACGTGGCCTTCAATCTACGAGGACTGCAGGGTGGTGGAGAAGAGGATAGACGACTTCACTGAGTCACTCTTCTTCTTGCCCAAGTCCAAGTGGCTGGATGGCGACCCCGAAAATTCTGGGGAGAAGACCCCCCTCCTCTACATCCTATTTGAGAAGGAGGACTTCGTGGGACTGGACACAGACAGCAGGCAAGTCAACCTGAAGGCCGGGCCACCCTGGCTGTGTGACAGATTGCTTCCCTACATCCAGAATGGGATCATCAAGGAGGAGGGCTTTCTTGTAGCCAAGGCGGGAAGGAGGTGTAGCCCGCCGGTTTTCAGACGTTTAAAACTAAATCCGCCTTTGTTTCAGAGAGATCCTTTTAGGGTTAGTGTGGACACTTACTCCCCCTTTTCAGCCAGGACACTTGGGGGGACCCCTGGAGTTGCTGTCCAATAGAGTAGCCACAGCTACTGATGTTAGTAGTGCTGGGGAGGAGGCCGGTCTGAGCTGAGATGTGCTGTAAGTCAAATGCACATCAGAGGCTGAAACTTGTCTAGTAAAAAGAATATAAACTATCTTGTTACTTTCTATATTGATTACACGTCAAAATGATAGTATTTTACATACAGTAGAATAAGTAAGCTCTGTTCTTAAAATCAGTTACTTGGTTTTTTTTTTGTTACATTTTAAACGTGGCAACTGGGAAACGTTATTTACATGACTCTCATTTCATTCCTGTTGGACAGCCTGTCCTGGGACAGTTTCATCCCTTTGCTTATAAATGAGACTCTGAATCCCGAGACGCAGAACGAGGTGCTGGTTGAGCTCAGGGTGGAGCCGATGTCTCCTGCCTCCCAGGCCCAGCACCAGCACGGCTCAGGCCCTCTCCCCTGCCTGACAGCCACCATGCCAAGTTAGGACATCAGAAACACTGCCAGGGGCTTCCGAATTAGCTCCTTACGCAGGGAAAGGCGTGTCACGGTGTATGGGACACAGCAGGGAAAAATTCGTCCTCACTTTGTCCCTGTGATTAGGTCAAAGGCCCCACTCTGCCTTGGAAGTGCAGACGATCTCTTCTGGGCTGCCTAACCCCTCACCCTGTACTATGTTTCCCTGTGTATCTTTCAAGCTGTCCCTCGGGCAGAAGAGGGTGAGACGTCTTTGCCGAGATGTGGTCCCCCTTTACTGGGGAGAGTGAGGTGAGCTGTGTCCCCCCGGCCTACGGCCTCGGGCCTTGAGTCTGGAGAGCGCTCATGGCGGTCCCACAGGTGACGGTCGGAGGACATGGCACGTGCTGCCGGGCCCGATGTGCAGGAGGGGCTCTGTGATTCTCTGTCATTCTAAGGTCAGATTCTACTTTCTTGTTGTTGGTAAGATGGAGGAGAAGATGCCAGAGAATTGATAAAAAGAAAATCCACACCAGTCCTGTGAATGACAGACACAGGGGATCCGTGTCCCACCTGCGTGTGGTGCCTGGCGGGCTCTGGAATAATTTTCACTTCCTCCCCAGACATTCCTCTATGGCTTAAGGAAGGGGAGAGGCATGTCGTGGCCATGATCTGTACTTGTCCTCACAGGGCCCTGTGATCTACATGCCCACACTACACTTCTGCTCCTTGGAGATGAGGTGTCAGGTTTAGGAAACTGGGCACTGCTGAGGGCATAGCTGCCAGAACCGTGCTACACCAAGGCTGGCTCCGTTCACCTCACCTGTCACCTCCTGTTGAGTCCTAAGGCGTCATTCAAGGTAGGTGCATCGGTGCAATGAAAGCAGGGACCTCCTTCACCCCCTGGACAGACTGGTGGGTGATCAGTGGAAGCCTGGAGCCCTGCCCCAGCCCCACGCCAGTGCCTCCTATTTTGTCATAGGAGGCACTGGTGACATTTTTGCTCAGCAACTGCTTGGCTCTGATTCTGCAGAGCCAACAGAGAATGCCAGCTTGTTTTTGCCTTTTGAAGTCTGCCCTTGGGATTTGGCGGAGTAGCTGGATGTGTGCTTAGCCCATAGTGGTTGACACTGTCACCATTGTTTACCCAGAACCTCGTGTACCAGGCATGGCTGCCGGCATCAAAATACAGCAGCGCATTAAACCTCCCTCCTGGTGGGTCTGTCTGTCCTGGTACCATAAGGGCTCAGCCAGCATCTGAACGTCAGTGAGATAACGTGGCCAGTGAGCTCGGGTCAAGCACGTTCTCCTCCAGTGACTTTTACTCCATTGTTGCTTTTACTATTACACAGTCATTAATTTTTTAAACAATGCTTTGGTTCAGGAGCAGAACCTAATTCTCCCCTGTTCCTCTTGGTGGGAGTGAGTAAAGTTGCCCAGCTTGAAATGCGACCACATTTTGTAGCTCAAAAGCTGTCTACACGCATCTAGGTGAAGTTTTGGTTTGGGGCGCTGACCACGTTGGGGTCCCCCGGCAGCATCGCTCCCCTCAGGCCCCTGCCTTCCCTGGATCAGGAGGTGAGGGTGGGTCTCACCGTCCCCGTGTCCCTGTCCTCATCACACTGACGTAATTTCTTGTAAATGCTGTCAAAGTCATTTTTGTTCTCGTGTGTTTCCAATTTTGGCTGTTCCTCTATTCCTTTTTCTATTTTCCTTTTTCCCTTATACCACCCCGTGAGCATGTTGTTGGGTCTGAAAATGTGGGCTATGCACACCCTGCATTGGAATAGCCAGATCGCCCTCTGTGCCGTCTCCATCGCTATAAAAAGCAAAAACTTAACAGTTGCCATGATTCGTATATTATCCTAGTCATCTTATTTTCTACTTTTTTGGAATTTTTGCTATGTTAGCACATCACCCACTGGAGTTTGATATCTGTTAAAGTCCTTGCTTTGAGGAACCTGTTAGTTCGTCCTTATATTTGGAAACAAATGCTCTCTTACTAATTTTGTTTATTTGTTTTGAAGAAGTGAGATGCGAATTGATTTAGGCGGCTGCTGAGGGATTTTTTTCATGGAGTATTTAAACTTGGAAAGTCAAAATCTGCAGCACCTTGCTTGATTCTGGCTTTTACACAAACGTGCTCGGCACACGGTTCCTGGCTGTCGCTGTGTGACGTGCGTGACGGCGCTTCCTGGCCGGCGGTCACTGGTGAGGAAGTGGCCGCCACGGAGGTGACAGCTGCAGGGGACGCTGTTGGAGGAAGCAGTCACCGGTTTTTTGTTTTTTGGGTTTTTTTTTGCATTCACCTTCCCAGTGCCATTTACTTTACTTTGCATTCATAGAGGGGCAGTAGCGGGCCTAAAACCATGCCACTCTTTTGTTCCCTTTATGAGGCTGGTTTTTCTAAGTATCAGGAAAACATTGCCTTGTCCTAAGTAACTGGTTACCTTGGATCTGGTGGACACAGGGACCGCTAAAGGGGACCGTAGCTTCCTCTCTGCTTCAGCCAGTGGGCATTCAGAGCCGGGTCTGTGGTTTGCCTCAGCAGCCGTGCAGGCCTCCCTGCACCGGCCTTTACTTTTACCCCTTTTTGGCAGTAAATAGCTGACTCTGTGTCTGTTGCAGCTGATGTCCACCACTGACGGCCGTGTCGTTATTTTGCGGTAGTGAGTCTCCAACACCCCTGTCAGCCGTGAAAGGACCTTGCATTCTCACCCCGACCCTGGTTCATCTCACCCAGGGAAAGGGCTTGGCCACCACCGTCATGCTGGACATGAGGCCTTGTTTCTCCTTTCATGCTCTGGTCCAAATGTGGACACTTCATCCTTCACTGACTTGGTCTCGCTTGAGACAGTCCAGACTTTCTGAAAGAGTCCATCACATTCTGGGGGGGAACAGAACAGAAGTAAGAGTCGCAAGTAGGAGTCTAGGCTGTCTGGGTTGGCAAATGCAGGCTGGGATCTGTGATGGCCGGTCTGTGCCCTGGACACTGGCCTTTCCCGTGGCTCCCGAGAGAAAAGGGGTCGGAGAGAGAACAGACTTGCCTGGGTTCCTACGATCCTCATCTGCTCACTGACAGGAGTGTCAGCTAACTAGGAGCTCCCCCAGACCTCGGGCCCTTCAAACCTCAGATCACGGGAGATCCTTGAGTCCCTTCTTCTGGTCCTTCTTTGTGAGAATCCAGTGCCTTCTGAGGTGACTGGCAGCAGGAGATGCCTCCCCCTCCAGGGAACTCCCTTCGGAGGACTGTGACTCAGTGCACCTTGCTGTGAGCTTGTGGGTTTCCATCATGCTCCCTGCAGAACCAGACTTGAGACTGGCTTAGCGACAGAAATAACAAGACTGATTCCAGGGCAGGGCCAGGTGGAGGGAACAGTGGAAATTGAATGTGACCTCAAACACCTAGGTGGGTGCTGGGGCTGTTACTAAAATGGGGAGCCTGGGAGGTACCTGCCAGGAATCGAAGTCTAGATTAAATGGTGGACATAAGGCCTTTTTTTTTTTGACATATGGCATTTTTAAGATGCCATTTGTCATCCAAGTTAGGACTTCCAAGAGGCACTCGTGTCTATGAGTCTGGGGCTCAGGTGAAGGAGCCGGACTAGAGATACACATTGGGATTCGTCATTCTTAGCTGGTGTTCACAGCCGTGCAAGTGGATCAGCTCATCTCAAGAGGTGCAGACTGTGTCTGAGGGGGGGCAGGGCTGTGCCTGGTTTGGAGGAAAGCCCGGACCATGCAGCTTTGGTGTGTCAGTCAGCGGCGTTTGTGATTTTCAGAGCAATGGCATTTATCCTTAAGGTTCTGGGGGGTGGGCAGGGCCACACAGGAAGAAATCTGAAGAGAGGGTTTTGGCCACGTGTGCGCGTCTTGGGACGATCCAGAGGCTGCAGGGTCCAGAAGGGGAAACTCCTCAGAAGCTGGAGTCGGAGTGGGGAGTTGGGAGAATGTAGTCACACTCTCCTGTGATGAAGGGAGGGAGGCCTAGGGAGTCCGCACCCTAGTGGACTCTCTTTCCCACGAACAAAAGGCAATCAGACAGAAGATTTGAGGTAAGAAGGGATGGGCGTTGGGAGAGGAGCCAACCTGGAGAACGGTGGTTGAACAATTCTTGAATAGTCTCCCTGAAACATAGAGTTAAAAAAAACCCAGACTCTTAAGAATATTGGTAGTGACTGGGGAGGAGGCAGTTGTTTTTCTGACCTCCTAAGGGTAAGGTATGTATCCGGGGATATACAGAAGAATCGGGCAGTCTGTTCCTGGGGCTTCACCCTTACCAGGGGGAACAGTGCAAGTTTAAAGGGGGAGAAGGGCAGCGGAGGGAAACTAGCCAGGTCCTGTGTCACGTACCAGTCGGCCGCCCTACTTGCGTGTTGCATTCACATCCATGCCTCCCAAGTGGGCGGTGGCAGCCCCGTTTTGAAGATTGGGAAGCCTCCTCAGAGGTTTAAGGAATTGGTTCATTTAGCAGCTAGTAAATGCTGTAGCAGGATTCCAGCAGGGCCTTGTCAGACTTCAAGGGCATGTTCTCTCTACTAATTCCGGTTGTACCTGAAATGGTGAAGTGAGTCAGTTTCGGAGCCTTTCAGAGAAAGTACGCTTTAAGTGCCTCAGGACTGTTGCACAAAGCTCAGTGTTCTTTCATGGTTCGGAACCACCGCAATGCTTTTTGCCCCACAGATGTAAGGTCTTACTCCTTTGACGATGGCGTGGTTGTAAATGACATACAGGTGCAAAACCACACTTAGCAGCTTCTGAAGGGAAACTCTCCTGTTCTCCCTTGATCGGCTTTCTTCCACGGGATGTAACTGTGCTGCAGCTAAGGCCTGAGCTTTCCGTATGGAGTGAGGGTTTGATATCCAAATTTAGCATAAAACAGTCAGATGGAGAAAATCGAAGATGACAATATATTTTGGGGTTTCATTAGACAAGACATACTATCTGTTAATGGCTCATAAAGCTAATGAAATTGAGTACAGAACATTGCATTTCTTACTTTCTACTGAGAGCTGTCTTCCAACATAAGGTTCTCTGCTTTGGAACTTCAGCTCAGCCACTAGGGCGCCTGTCATTGTGTTGGTGTGATTGCATTTACACAGTGCATGTAATCTGGGCTTCCTTAGCCCCAAACACTCCAGTGCAGAATCATAGGCTGTAGCCATCACTTAGTTATACAAATACTTCTAAAACTATATGATACCAAAAAAAATAAATAAATAAAAATAAAGAGAGAGAGGGAGATTGCCTTTATCAAAGTTCCTTTGGATTTTAACTGCAAAGTGTTGTTGAGCAGCTCTGGTTTCCTTTGGATATGAATATATACATTTCTTTGCATGTAACTTGGATTTCAGGCTTGAACACCAAGCTCTTGTTTTCCATGAGCCACAAAAATCATAGCCAAATGACACACATATGAAACAGTTTATTCTTTTTATCTGAGACAGAATCCTTGAATTTGGGACTTGAGCTGCGACTTTCCTGTTTGCTCTTCCCACCCCTCTTGTCACCTCACTCCTTTTTCCCACGTGGCCTCCAAGAGGTCATGGTCTCATAGGAGCAGGTGGACAAATACCAGTTGGTAGCCAAGCAGTGCTGCTGTAGATGGAGCCCAGCCAAGAGCTAAAGGACATCATCAGGGAGGACTTCCTGGAAGAAATTGGCTCTACATTCAGTTCTGGGGACAGAGTAAGAGTCAGCCAGGGGAAGGAATCAAGAGGGTGACTCAGGTGGCAGGAGCAGCCCGGGTAGAGGCCTGGAGGCTTGTGGGG
Source organism: Vicugna pacos (assembly GCF_048564905.1). Taxonomy (NCBI): domain Eukaryota; kingdom Metazoa; phylum Chordata; class Mammalia; order Artiodactyla; family Camelidae; genus Vicugna; species Vicugna pacos. Next base: position 26,451,208 of record NW_027328741.1, read on the forward strand.
TGGGGACTCAGGGAGACTGCCCTGTGTGGTCCAGGGTGGTGGGTGACCCTGCTTTGAAGGACACTGGAGAGGGCCTAGGGGTGGAGGGCTTTGGAGGAGCTTGGTTTTTACTAGAACTGACACAGAAGAGGCAGTGAAGGGTGTCAGCAGGAAGTGACCCTTAGGAGAGCAGCTCTGCCTGTCCTTTTGAGTCCCACCCCTTCATTCTTTTATTCACAACACACGCAATTCTGAGTGTCTAGGGGAGAGGGGGTGGACCCACAGTAGTAAGCAAAATGTACTTGCTTCTTGAGAGCTTAGCAGTGTCAGAAGTTGACTTAGATTAAAATGTTTTATTAACACAGCAGGGCACCTAATCTAAAGTGCGGAGGTTGGAGGGAAGGAAGACTTCCTTGACAAACAGTTAAAATGAGCCTGGAGGCTAGTGGGAAGTAGCAGCAGGTCACGGGGCCCCTGAGGTCACTGGGGACCTGGTACTGAGGTGAGGATGGACAAGCAGGGTCGGGGGTGGGGCTAGAACTCTACCAGGGAGCCTCTGATGGGTTTGAAGTGGGGGAGATGTAATCAAATTTGTGCTTTGGGAAGGCTGCCTTGGCTGTGTGTGTGTGTGTGTGTGTGTGTGTAGCGGGGAAGAGGGGGAGGGTGTCACCAACTGGGAGGGTCATTAGAAGACCATTCACAGGCTCGGAGGCCACCAGTGGGAGAGGGGCGTCGGGACTGCTTGGGGACCGCAGGGGCAGAGTGGATGCCGGGTTTCCTTGTGTGGAGGGCTTGTTAGCGGGGTCGCTCTAGTGACACCTTGTGGCTGGAAGTAAACAGATGGAGGCCGCCAGGTGGACTTACCTCTTCTCTCCTTCCCTGCCTTGTGTGATGATCTTAGCTCTGCCAACATATGGAACAGAAGAGCTAAGTTCCAGAGTAGCCCAGGACTTTGCTGGGCTCGTTCAAGTGAGAGCAGATAGGATTTAGGCTTGTGTTGAGATCTGTAAGTTAACTTAGCTAGAAACGTCCTGTCTTTTGGATTTTCATAGGGGTAGTAATTCTTGATAAAGATTGCTTCCTTGGTGAGAGGAAATTTAATACAACTGATGTCTTTCTCAAAAAATATCTTATCTTTTAAGAAATTTAATATTCAAAATAATAGGAATATTTTAAAATGATAAACTAAGGCTTTCGTGTAGTTTCTTTGGTTTCTGAGTTGATGTGTAGGTAGACCCTTTGCATTACATAATAGCACATCTTTGACAGTATTTAAAGAGCTGTTAGTGAGCGCCCCCAATTTGAAAGCATCATTAAAGCTTGCTCTGAAATAGTGAAGTCATATAGGTCTTGTTTGCAGAAGCCAGATATTTGGTTTATAATCTGCAGCATAGCTCCCTTTATAAAATAATAATAGATTCAAAATTAACAAAGTGGAAAATAATTGATTTTTTTTAAAAAATGAAACATAAACTTTCTTGTGCTATTGTTGCAACTGGAAATTTTGAAAAGAAAAATCCTATTGTAATATCATCTAAGTGAAATCCATATATGTCTGTCACATTTGAATAGTAACTGCACAGTGGTTTTTGAAGTCAGGATCATTCCAGCTCAGATACTGGCAGTGATGGTTGCTGGTTTTCAATGGAAGAGCCTAAATTTGCTTTCTTAGCTTTATTCTTTTCTTTTCTTATATTTTCTTTTCTTTTCTTTTCTTATCTTTTCTTTTCTTTTCTCTCTCTCTTTTTTTTTTTTTTTTTTTGGGTAGTGCGAGGGTTGAGTAGTGCTGTGCCAGCATGATTTGGGGGCAATTTGTGGGCAGATGTGCAGCAGCAGTGAGATATTTCCATGCATTTTACTTTCCGGACATCACCAGGGAACATGTGTGGTTTGTGCCTGCAGGATGGGATGCTGCAGGACTCCCTGGTCCATCAATGTTATGTCTTGGAGCTGCTCCGGTCAGTGAATGATTTTCTGTGGCTTGGAGCTAATGTGGTCTGATGCAGATGATCAGATGTGTAACTAAAGTACTGTTACTTGAAATAAGAGAAAAGCTAGCAAAAATGTCTCTAAAATACAGGATGAGGGAGGAGAATTGGCTGAGCTGCTTGCAGTGGGGAATATTCTCAGGTGACTCCCTCACTGTGTCTCCTGTCACTATCCCCCACAGCCCTGCATGGCAGTCCTACTGAAGCAACCATGCACTTTCTCAGAAACGCGCTGAATTTCCTTGTGCCTCTGATTGTTCACTTTTTTTTTGAAAGCACATCTTGCCCTTTGCTTAAATGCCATCCCTGCTAGCCACCACTTACACTCATTCTTCTGGACCTCGTCCATATATAGCTGCTGAATGAAAGAACAAAATGTAGTATCTCCATTTAGTGGAATATTATTCAGACATAAGAGTGAATAAAAAAGAAAAAATAAATAAAGGGGAATATGAAAAAAGCCATCTGCTCTGGGTAGTCCACCCTGACTGCTCAACCCGGCCTTTTCCCTTTGAAACCCCACCCCTTATACCCCACTCTACTATTTTTGATAGTATTTACCACCTTCTAATAAAGTTTAACATTTTCAAAAAAAAAGAGACATGCTGATACCACTTCAACATGGGAAAGCCTTGATAACAGCACGTTAACTGAAAGGAACCAGACACAAAAGGCCACATATTGTTGATTTCAGTGATCTGAAATGCCCAGAATTGGCTCATGCAGTGGCAGAGAGCAGATGATGGTTGCAAGGGGCTGGGTGGAGGGGGGTTGTGGAGTGACTGCTAGTGACAGGGGTGTTCTATTGGGGTGATGAAGTGTTCTGGAAATAGATGGTGGTGAGGGCTGCACAACCGTGAGTGTGCAGAAGACTGCTGAGCGCTGTCTCTGGGAGTGCTTGTTGTTGGGGCGGCTTTATTTTGTTCTCATCCTGTAATGTGAAGGGTCATCTTGTGCTGAGACCATTCAACTCCTGTGAGTGGTAAGGCTAAGAGACTTTGCAGAGTCATGTTTCTTTTTTCCCCCTTGCTGAGTGTAGGCAAAAATGGTTTAAGCCTGAGAAAGTGCTCCATATGCAGAAATGTCTTTCAGTTTTGGCTGGTGTAAAAATCTTGTGAGCTTTTTAATCATTTAGGACAGTCTGTAGGGGGAAACAGCCTGTGAAGCCTGGGTGAGACTTGGAAGAGCCGCGCTACCCTCCCAGACACGGGTGGGGATTTCACCCCCATTCAGGCAGTGAAGGGCCAAGACCCGTGAGAGGAGTTGACAGTCATGAATATTTATGTGTATCCGCTGCTTCATCTTGGATATTAATTTCTAGCTGAGTCATTTTGTGGCGGCAGCCTCATCCTACATCAGGAATTTATAGTATCTGCTCTTTGAGGTGAAGAGCTGACAGACTTGATTATTTAACAGTCTATCTTGTATTGATATCTCAGATTCCTTTGTCAATCGCAAAACAGCAGAAATACAGACGTCCTTTAATGCCGATGTGACCTGGAGCAGGTTTAGTTTCTGTACCTCAGTGACCTTATCTGCGTGTGGGGAAGATGATAACAGTGCTTCCCTCAGAGGGGCTGGTGAGAGGAGACTGAGAAGCACAAATGGAAGACTTACACGAGATGCTCATGAATGACAAAATTTAGTGCTCTCATCCTGGTGAGGCCTCAGGGGCAGAGATGTCAGAACAGAGCAGTCCTAGCCGGAGTTCGATCCGCATTGGCAGGTTTTATGATCACTATCACCACTGTGGGTTATCAGGTAGTTTTAAGACTTGGTAATATGAATTCATGAATAATGTTAAAGACTAGACAACTCAGATCCGGTTTACATAGTTCTCAAGATTTCCTGTGAGAAATGGATATTTTTTCCCCATCTTAAATCTGAGTGGATTCTCTAAAAAAATTCTGTAGTCCTCCATCTTTTTCCTTTAATTCTCCTTTTTTTTAAATAAAAGTTTTTAAATGGAGTTACTGGGGACTGAACTGAGGGGCTCATGCGTGCTGAGCACATACTCTCACAACTGAGGTATACTCTCCCCCATAATTTTTTTAAACTTTACTTTCTTAGTATTCAGAGGTTAGAGGCCTCTAATTCTTTTTTTGGAGACTTGTCCATAAACCGGTAAATCTAAAATTAATGGACAAAATTTGGTTTATTAAAAAAATCATTAGAACTTTTATCAATCCATTCAAAAGGAAATGCTTATTGAGTTAAAATGTTTCTCCTTTATGGTGATTTCTAATTTTTGGTCTAGCTTAACTTATTAAAAGTAATCCTCATCATCATAATGACCAAGCTTGCTGTGAGTGGACACCTACCAAATGCTAAACTGTTTTTCTCATATTTTACTTCAAAGCAGGTGTTTGACGGTAGGTATCAATGTCTCCTTTTTGCAGCTGAGGGATTGAGAGGTGGGCAGCTTGTCCCAAATCAAACGCAGCTGGCGGTGCCTAGCTCGGTGCTGGAACCCAGGCTGCACAGGATGCATTCTCAATTTCTCCTCTGATCAGCCTCCCGTTGAGTGGTTTCCCGAACTCCTGTGAGTCCATAAATGACCGATTTTGGCGATCTCAGCCTGATGAGGCCTTCAAAGGAGAGACACCAGTGAGAATGTGAGACAGAGTGGCATAAATTAAAATTGTACATTTTCACAAATGTTGCATTCTCAGGTAATGACTTAAATAGTTTATGTTTTCTTTATATTAGTGCTATGTAAGCACTAAAAACAAAACATTAAAAATGATTATAGTGCAAAATAGGAGTGGGCTTTGAAAGTCCAATCATTGCTAATGATGTTGCTTGTTTTTCTCTAGTGGTGCTTATTGACAGAATAATTTACAATGACTGAATTTGTTTTATGTATGTAGTCTTAGTATGGAGGAAAAGTTTGTCAGTGCATATTGAAAGTAAAATCTTTACTCTTTTCTTTCCTGATGATAAATATGTACGTTGTTTCCATGGCTTAAGTATATTTCCTCATTTGTGAAATTTGAGTGATGCCGTTTACCATGTCTGACTGTGAGAGGTAGACGCCTTGTATACAAAGCATCCAAGAGCTGCTTAGTAAAAATGTGCTGTCACAATGACAGATAGTTTAGAAGGATCAACTGTGAATACTAAAGAGGGTGGCTTGTTTCTGATGCATATTCAATATGGATATATATGTATATGGCTTAAAGTAACAAGGATTCAGGGTTTTGTGTGTGTGTGTGCGTGCAGTATGAAGTTTTAATGAAATCTGTATCATTCTATTGAGACAGGGACTAGTTAAATTGACTTAAGCAGACGACCTTGAAGATTATTTACACAGAATGTGTATTGTTACAACTCAGTGTTCATGCTGCCGTGTAACTATACACTCAGACATTTAAATTCGTAGGACTCTGACCAGAAGCATTAAGTTTAGAAAAATCCACATTGATCATTTTCAGGGAATAAGCTTCTCTCTTTTGTGATTAAAGAAAATTTTGATTTATTTTTCTGCACTCTTAATAGGTTTTAAAATATCAAAACATTGATTTGACATGTCAGATTTTTTAATAGAAAAAAGCTCATGCTGTTTTAATATGTAAATAAATGTTTTTGTATTTCAATACACTTCTATGATTTCCTGGCTCTTTGAGAAGTATTTTGCAAGATACTTAGATTACCTCCTGTTGGAAAAATACAGACATGACTTTTATGAATATAGGCCTAGTACAGGTCTGTTGGTTTTTGCTACAGTGCAAGACATGAGGACTAGGAGAGCAGTATGTGCTACATAAGCTTTTAGTTATCTGATTCTTGTTTCTGATCCACAGGCAATTTTTGTGTTGCACCTTTCCAGGCAACCAGGAAGGCCTTTTAAGCCATAGGTGGCGCTGTTGCACCTTCTTACAGTCTTAACTTTCCTGTTTGTAAAGGAAGTCTTAAACAACGCTTTTTTTTTTTTTTGATTCCTTTGCTTAGTGCTTCAGGGTAGCACAATGTCCATTATGTCTGACTACCTGGAAATATTATTCTGCTTATGTCTTAGTTTTATTCTATCATCTCACTGTGAACATTTCAGACTTCCTGTGCAAAGAGTTGCAACATCGGACTTTTCTTGCAGTGTTAGAAACCAGTGAGCCGGGATTTTATAAAAGAGCTAGAAGCGGCCTCTGGAGCACCTTAAAGCTGAAAAGTGTACTGAGTTCCCTAAGTATTATCCCCACCGCTGTGTGTCAATGGGTGGTAGGAGATTTGGTACATATACAAAGGGGTGTGGTGTTTTGACTTGGGTTTGCGTGCACGCGCTGCCACTGAGCTACGTGATCCTGAGTCAGTTCTTTCTGAGTTTTTCCCTCGTCTGTGAGATGGGGACACTCATTTCTGCTTTGTAGAATTGTGAGAATTAGAAATTATGTAAAGTGTTTAGCACAGTGTGTATGACAAGAGGGCTCATAATCTTAACTGCTGTTTGGTGTGAAGCCATCATTTGATAGTCTTTGGCAATTACTGAGAAACAGGAAAATAAGAAAAGCTGGTTTTATGATGAAAGATATTTGAGGAGGTTCCATAGTTCCTATACACATAATTTAGCATCAGCAGAGTCAGGACAGTTAGACAGTCGCCCTGAACCAATGTTAAGCCACAGAATTTTTGTTACTTCATATATGTTGGGGCTTAAGGGGACCCAATACTTATACACATGTTGTGTCCAGCAGCCAACTGAGAGATGACTAAGAAGAACAGGCAGGCGATAAATGTCTCCTTTATTACTGATGAAGCCACGTTCTCCATGAAATTCAGGGCTGTGGGAGAGTGAGTGTCATGACACTATGTCCCAGAATTAGAGACTTACGCAGTCCCAGGTAACTCTGGGCCACAGCGAGCATTCCCTTGAGAGATTCTGACCCATAATGCACAGGACTGTCTTGCCATGGAACTGAGCATCCCGGCTGCTTCCTAAGGGTGGCCAACACTGGAGGGGAAGGAAAGCTTTCATATGCCCTGCTTGTCTCCCCGGACTCACACCTCAATCTGTTAGTGTGAGGAGGGCTAGCCGTGGGCCAGTGGTCAGGGGTGTGAAGGGAGAAGCAGTCTCCCATGGACCAGAGGAGTGGGGAGGAGGGAATCCCCCCTCAGTTTAAACAGGTGGTGGCTTGAAACAGAAGGGTGCTCCTCAAGAGTTTATAAGAGGGGAAATAAGGATTTCCTTTGGGACTCAGAATAGTCATGAAACACAGAAGATGATTAGATGGGAGACTTGTAAATCACTTTCTTATTAAATTGAAATTTGTTGGGCACCAAAAATGTGCTACATTCTTTTCTGAGAGTTTTACAGAAATGAATCCTCCAATTTTCACAACAAGTGAGTAAGAAAGATTTGATTGTTATCCCAGGTTTAGAGTGTGGAAATTGAGGCACACAGAGGGTAAGTAATTTGGCCAAGGTAACAGAGCTAGTAAGTGGCAGAGCTGGGATTTAAATCCTGGCTATCTGGTTTCCAGGCTCCCAGGGATGGGCTTTGAGTGTTTACAGGTATCTGCATCCCTGGATCTCTGTACCTCTGCATCAGTTAGACCAGAAAGGACAGGGAAAGTGGAGTTATACAGGTGCTCACTGTCGTGTCTCAGCCACTGTCCATGGAGTGTGCCCCGTGATTGGCATTAATTGTTTTCCAGGCAGTAGATCTGTTCTTATAACAGAAATTTAGTCCATTGAGTTAATCTAGAAACCCTTCCTGCTCTGCTTCTGTCCACGCTTGCCATGTGACTGCCTGCCCGAGATTGGGCCTTGGAGGAGAATCTGTACTCATGGTTGAACTCTGATATTTCAATCTGGTTTGTAGTTTCACATCTCCTGTTACATTAATAAATTAAATTTCTGGTTTTCTTGCATCAGTGTGTCATAAGTTTGCTTAATGTGAAACCAGTCCATGGGAGCCCAGGGGTGCTGAGGGTATAATTTCTGAGCATGTGGCATTTCTACCCGTGCAGAAATGGCTGGAGGATGTCCACCTTCCTCACTGATTTCTCCCAGCAGCAGGGTCCTCTCCCACCCCCGGATGTGAGGATGGGATCTCTCTGAGTAGGCCATTCAGAGGCCAAGTCCACCAATCAGATGAAGTACCTGGAAGTGGGTTTAATAGAAGAAAAGGGCTTCCAGGTAGTCCGATGGGCTGTTTGAGTCCGTTTGGTGAAAAGATGTCCACTGTCTGTGGTTGAGCTGCTTCTTTGCTGTTGAAAAGTCTGTATTACATGAAGGGATTTTAAAAAGCAGAAAGGTGTGATTTCAGGTGGTACATCCGCACCGGTGAGTAGTGCTGGATGACCGCCTGTGTGAGGAATAGACAGTCTTACAAACTTCATAAAACAGCTTTTAAAGCTCTTCCATCTGAGTGCACTTCGTATGGGGTCCAGTTCATGACTGGTCGCGCTGAGAGGGCACGTAACTGATGATGGCAGAAAGGACACGGAGGCATCAAAAAGGTCCCAGACATGTTCTGTGTTTAGAGGATGGGGCACAGAGTAATATATTTGAGCTGGTTTTTCATTGAACACTTTTGAGTATTTTCTAGGACTCCCCAATCCCCCATGGTTCCATGCAGCTGGGTGTCCCCTCAGTGCAGCTCTGTCAGCGCTTGCCCTGGGCTGACGCGGTGTCACGGGGAGCAGGACGGTCAGTGTCCCCGGCTCCTCCGAGCTCCGTCTCCTCATCCGCAGAGCCGGGTTTCTCATCCGTGTCTACTTAGTAGGATTGCTGAGAATCACACGTGATGGTTGTCAGGTGTGATTTGTGGTTGTCTCTGTGATTGGCGTATAGTCAATATTTGATAGAAACACTTGTTTTTTATTATAATTGTGGCTCCTAGATTGCAGTGGTTTTTAGTCTGCATTTATTTTTTTATATAAATTTATTCTTATTTTTAAGTAAGCACTTGTATTTATTTATTTTCATGAAGGTACTGGGGATTGAAGCCAGGAACATGTGCGTGCACAACAGGTGCTCTACAATGGAGTAATACCCACCCTCCTTGTCTGCACTTAAAAATAAATATTTCAATGCACAAAATATTTCTTAAACACCATCATGGGTCCTATTTTCTGCATAGACAATTGAATACATATGCCATCTCAATAAGAATAAATGTCATAGGGACATACCTTTCTAAATCTGTTTACGTGTTTTAAAACGATCATAGCTAGTGAAAAACACGAGTCTTGGATCCACTACTTCTTAGGGTCTGCTTTGCCATCATGGGGAATTACATTCTACAGAGAAGGCTAATTGGATCTCATTGATATTTGGATGATTTTGCAATGTTCAAGGCTTTCAAAAGCTGACCGTTTTGTATTTTAAACTAACTACAAAGTTATCTTCTAGAAGTTGTAAGTCCTTAGCTTGTGAAGTGCCCAGTAATTCAGTTTGTATATGTCTGTGTCTCTGTGAACGTGTATGTGTGTGATTTCAGGAATGTAGCAATAAGTTCCATATAGCCTTCTGAAATCTTTCTCCTCCAGTTCAAGGTGTAGGTATATATTTACACAAATAAATTGATACTCTTTTGTGATTTGGCATATTGGTGGGAATAAGAGGTTCTCATAATTGTTTCAGAAGGTTTGGGGAGCATGAGCTTAGAAAATGGGAGGAGATAGAGGCAGGGAGGTTCTTTAAACTTTGTGCAAGATGAGAAACAGTAGCTTTTCTTTTTTCTTCTAAAGCAAACTGGCACTGAATTGTAACATACTAATACTCAAAATTGCTTTTCTGATCAGAGGCAAGTGCCTCAGATTTTTCAAGGTAACATGAATGATGAAATGTGTTTTAGCAGTTATCTTTAAAAGTAGTTTTATTTTTCAAGTATAAGTCTATAGACTGTTCTTTTTTTCCAGCTGTACAAGAATTTCTCATTGATCCAGGTACGTGATCAATGTGTTTAGTTTCTTTGGGTTATTTATTTTTTTTAAGTGCTTGATTCATTCTGGTGTGAATGAATGTTTAAAATTTCTGGATTTTGATCTTTAAAACTTGCTGATTTATCAGAACTGCAAAAAACCTGATGTTTGTTCCTTGTTTGGTGGGGCAACTTATTGATTTATGTTGTCTGTTATAGAGGGAATTTCTTCCTCTAGCCTGTAGATAATTAAGTGAATGGTTTGCAGTGTGCCTTAAAAATTATTTGAATGCATTGAGCATGTTTGTCCAGTGAATTTTGGATTGAGTCATAATAATGACTTTGCTTTGATTCTGTGGCTTTTGCCCTCTCCACAAGAATTTGAATTCTCTGTTGCATTTTGTATTCGTGTTCTTAACAGGGGAAGGAATTTTGCATTTTTTACAGAGGTGGGTTTTCCTATCCCCTCTGAATTCCTTCTGTAATTGATACAGCGAAAATCTGTTATTGCAGTGCTTAATTATTTCATAAAAAATTTTTTGGCTTAATCAGAAACAATGACAAAGAATGATAATAAAAAATACGAAAACCTTCCTTCCTTTGAAGAATAGAAATGAGGTGGTCAGGCTCACGCATGCTTTGTACCTGACACACTTACTCTCATGTCATTGTGTATCATGAGTCGGAGATGGAGTTGCTTCAGGTTTATAGATTTTTGTTTTAACATTTGTGTTGAATTCATTCTCTAGGCATGATGATTCCTGTTGCCTTTGTGGAAAGTGTAGATGAAGGGAAACAAATGCTTTGTTTTGTTTTCAGGAGGCCTGAGATGCTGATGAGAAAAGAGTAGAGGGTGGGCTGAGGAAAATAGTGACAGACCCTCACCTCCAGGCTGAAATTGATGAACAAAGAAATCAATTAAGTGTATTGGTATTTGACTAATAGAAGTCAGACAGCCCAGACTGTCTAGGTATGCCCAAAGGAAAGTACTGAATTCACCTGCAGAATTAGGTGCTTTACCATGTAGAAGCAGCTTAGAGCAATCAGAAAAATCAGTCTTATGATGAGATATAAAAAGAATATAATATCTTTTATTTCTGAAACTTTTCTACATTAAGTTGTGTAGAGCTAAAATTAAGTTTCAAGCACCAGGAGTTAAGAGTTTAGGTGGTTCTGTGGGATCGTTATTCAGGGATGTGTCTAGACCCTGCTGGAGTGGCCGAAGCTGGCAGGAAAAGATCCAGAGCCAGGATTTTTCATCCTAGGATGTCCTCCATAATGGTTCCATGTGGGAGCCCATGATTGAGTTAACAAGTTGTAACACATCCCAGCTGCCTGTCAACTTTAAGAAGAAAAAGTGTGCTTATTAACTGCTTTAAAGCAAACACCTGTGCATCCTCACTCCTGTCTCCTTGCCATAAAAAGCAGAGACAATGCCTTGCTTGCATATTTGAGGTTATAGATAGCACACTGCTTATTGCACAGCAATGACCCAGGCCCTCATCTATAAACGCCAGGCCTGCGTGGTGTTAGATATTCTATTATCCCCAAAACAGGGACCAGGCTGGTCTGGTGGTCTGCTTTGTAATGAACATGTCTAAAAAATGTATCTTGTTCCCCTCAGCCCATGACTTCCCTAAAGGTAAACTAAGCCTTAGTACTCATGGTGGAGTCTACAATCTCTGTCTCATCCCTTCTTTCCCCAAGTTCCTGCCTACTATCTCACAACTGTTATTGACTTTTTACTTTGATTATACACAATAAATATGGGAGCATTTGAGAGACTCGTGGATTTGGCTCCCTAATCCCTCTCGCTTTCTTTCCTTTTTCCGCAGTCTTGAGAAATTCATTCCGTGTCGGTAAGACTTCCGCCAGCCAGAACCCACAGTTCCAGGTGAGAAGGATGCAGGCTTTATCCCTCCTACCCGAGGGAGAGAGAGGAGATAATTGAGATATGCTCCCCTGTGGTCCCTTCCTGCCCCAGGGCCACTCCAGTTCACCTGCAGCCTTCTGGCCTCTGCTCACAGGGCCTCTGTCCCAGGATTGACCGCAGCCTTTTATTCCCTTGTCAACATTCCCTGTGCCTTTCAGAGGTTGCTCTCTTCTCTGCAATTCAACCCTGGCAGATGTGATGGTGGTCAGCGTGCTGATGGGCAGTTACTTGGGGACTCCCAGGAGCCATGCTGATTCTCCTGAGTCATTCGGGGTTACAGAACTGTCAAGCACTGCAGGAAGCCCATTCACGTGAGTTCAACACAGCATTACATCACTTTCATTTTATTTTTGAATTTTCAGTGGAGAAATTATTTGTAGCACACTGTTCCAGATTTTAGGCCACCTGCTTTCCTCACCACCATTTCCTTGTTGGCTCTGGTGCTTGTTTTAAGAACCAGGTTTCTTCTCTGGTCATTTGTAGCAGCTGGGCTTGCCGAATCCTTGATTTGCATTTGAAGCAGAATGCTTCTTCGTGATGTCAAACTGATTTTCCTTGTCATGTCTGAATATTTCTTGTACACTCAGCAACAGTTTCAAGTGAAATGCTCTTGTCCAATTTCGGTTAACTAATATTTGCTGATCTCCTGCTTTCATGCTGAGGGCAGTTTCTTCTTCCTGTAATAAATGTTAGCAATTTGCATTTACTATGGAAGGTACTAATCCGAGGTGCTTTTGTTCTTAACAGTTTTAATACAAATCACCCATTAAAATGTACAGCGGATTTTACTCTATGCCCAGAAATGTGCATCCCAGTCAATCTTAGAATATTTTCTTCCCCCCAACAGGAAACCCAGTACGCATAAGCAGACATTATCAACTTCCCCATCCTCCCCAAGCCCCAGGGAGCCACTCTTCTGTCTCTGTGGATTTGCCTGTGCTGAACATTTCATGCAAATCGAGTCACTTCATGTAAGTGGAACCGTCTATTTTGACTGACTTCTTTCACACTGAGTAACGTTTTCAATGTTTGTCCACGTTGTTGCCTGGGTCAGTACTCTATGCTTTGCTATTGCTGAATAATATTTCACTGTATGGCTGGGCCCCTTTGTTTACCCATTCATCACGTGATAGACATTTGGGTTGTTTCTGTTTTTTGGCTCTGAAAATTAATGGCGAAAAGTAATGGTGAATATTCCTGTAGGAGTTTTTATGTTAACATTTGTTTTCAGTTCTCTTACTTGTGTGCCCAGGAAGCAGAATTGCTGGATCATTCAGAAGCCAAATGTTCAACTCTCTGAGGACGTGCCAGGATGTTTTCCAAAGTGGTCACGCTGTGTTACATCCTCACCAGCAATGGCTGCGGGCTCCGCTTCCTCTGTGTCCTCATTAGTGCTTGTTAAGCTTTTTTTGATTTTAACCTATTGTAGTGAATGTGAAGCGGTTTCTCCTAGTTGTTTTGACTTGATTTCCTTTAGAGCTAATGTTATTGAACACCGTTTCATTGTGCTTATTGGCCATTTGTATATTTTCCTGGAAAAATAACTTTTCAGATTCTTTTTTCATTTTTTAATTGAGTTGCCTTTTTATTGTTGAGCTGTGGAATTTTTTTTTTGATACACAAATTCCTTATCAGATAAATGATTTGAAAAAATTTTCTCCTGAGTGTTGTTTTTTCACTTTCTGGATGGTGTTTTTTGAAGCAAAGTTTTAAAGTTTAATGAACTCCAATTTATCACTGTTTTCATTTTTCCTTGTGCTTTTGGGGTAATATTTAATATCTGATGTATTTTATTAAAACTTGTATATATAAAATAACTTAATTCTTAGGACCGTTCTAGGAGATGGGTGCGGTTGTTGTCCCCAGTCTATGCATCGGAGACTGAGATGCAGAGAATTTGACTGACATATTAGTGTCAAAGCTACCCAGTGCTGTGGGAATTCAGACCCTCATGTTTTTCCCTAACATCTGAGCTCAACACCACCATGCTCCAATCTTTCCAGGAAACGTTAATGAAAAAATCTTTACTTTTTTGATTTCTTGTTAGATTTTTTCTTATTGGGGACCTCAAATTCTCATTTTCTTTTCGGATATCAGTGTCGATTTATTTTAGGTCTCATGTAGGGAGAAGCATTGCTATCAGTTAACTTCTTTATTACTCACTCTCCAGTGATGATTGTTGCTAGTTGATCTAATCAAGTCATGCTTAAGTCTTTCCTGCTCATGACACTAACAGCAGAGTCATGACTTATAGAATGCTCAAAGAAGAAAGTACTTGATTGATTTTATTTTGCCAACCAATCAAACCAATCAAATAAAACCCTGGTGTTGACACAGACTATAAGCCCTCCAAAATAGGGTCACAGTCTTCATTGTGTTTCATTTGTTGGGTCACAGTGTCTGGATAGTGCCTTGCTGTCCAGCAGTTTTGTGAGGATACGGTGCTCGTGAATCATTGTAAGGACAGAATTTTGACAACAGACTGTGTTGTTCATTTCACGACGGAAAAGGTAATATAGAATTACTGTTCAGATCTGTTTTAAAATTAAGCTTTGAATTTTGAGAATAGTTCAAGAAGCCATACAAAGCTCTTTTTCACTAATTTTAGATCTATCTTAGACACATTATGTTTACATAGCAGAGTAACTTATCAAGTAGATTTGACAAAGGAGTGTTATATTGATTATTTGTTTTAGTTGAAATATTCTACCAGGGATAAAGTCATAAGTGCCCATAAATGAACAAATATATTTGTATTTAAATGCAACATGGGAGCAGACTACATATGTTTCTATATAATATATATGACTGTGTGTTTTAATCTTTCTGTCAGTGTTTTAATAGTTTTTCAGCAATTTTGTAACTTTAGAATTCTTCTAAAAAAATCACCCCCAATTCTAGTGCAGTTTGTACTGTGTATCCTGTCTTATGCATGGGATTCCACTGTCCCCTCAGTGAGGAATTTCCTCTCCTATTGTGTTAGGAGCAGAGTTAAAGGAACTGTGATTTCTAGGCCTTTGCTCTCCATGTGTTTGCAGTTGGCTCTCAGTCACGGTTTTCCCTTTCCAGAGTTTTCATTGTTAAATTAGAATTTCTGAAAATAACTATTAATATGTTGCATTGGTCTCCCTAGAAACTTGACGTCTTTGTGCTTTTCAGCTTTCAATTTATGAAAAATGCAAATGCACTCTTGTTTTTAAGTTGTCCTTTTTCAATAGATATTTATCTCTTAATTGATAGAATAATTTTTCCCAATGAATGAATTGGTGTGCATGTTTTAAAGGATAACTTACTTTTTATTTTTCTTATTGTAACAGTAATATTCATTGTAGAGAATTTAGTAAATAAGGATTAACACAGTAATAACTTCACAATGGCCTCTAATCTCACCTGGAGATACAGTTGTAAGGTTTGAAATTGAGAATTATAAGTCCTCTCAAATTTTTCTTTTTCAAGTACGTATAGGTTACTGTGATCCTCGAATTCCCATATGAATTGTAGCAGCAGATAGTCAGTTTCTGCAGAGGAGCCCGCTGGGATTGTGATCGAGACCACATTGAATATACGGATCGCTCTGGGGAGCACTGCCATTCCAAGAGCACTTTCTTTTGATAGGGGAATGTGTGTGGAGTGTCTGTCCTGGTATTTAGGTCTTCTTTAACTTTTTTTTCAACAATGCTTTGAGTTTACAGAGTATTATTTTACTTTAATTATCTTTGCCTTTATATTGAGGACAAGTGTGCAAGGTACCGGGATCAGAAGTGTATTTGAGCCCCACAACTTGCTGCCACCATGGACGCTGCGCTCTTGCTTCACCCGCTGTACAATCTTGCACAGAGTACGACCTCAGTAACTCTCTCTTGAATGAATGATTATATGATTGTTGGATGATGCTTGAGAGTCCTTGTGATGATTTTTTTCCCCAGCCTTTCCCCAGTTCTTAACTATGCCCTTTCTCTTCCTAAACTCCAGCCTGGGTTTCAGCCTGCCTGTGGCATTGATTTTCCTTGTCTGTGGACTCTTCCTTTCACTGGTTCCCGATAATGTTACATGTGGGCTGTGGAAACTTGCTAGATGTCAAGAAAGAGCTAATCCATTGTAGGCCAGTATTTTTAGAGTTTGTTATTGTTTTATTGATTGAAATTAAATGAGGCTGCCCCCTGAGCCCTCCCGTGAGCACTTTTGACCTTCCTACAGCTGATACTGCTCTAGTTGCTTCATGTGCCCTTTCCCCAGCCTTGATTTTGTAATTGAATAAGTCACCATCACTGGAGCCCTCTCTTTAAAAGATAAAGAGAACATTTGCTCCTTTTCCCTGTTTGGGGACTTCGATGAGATGAGATCCCAGATAAAGAATGGAGCCCCACCTCTTTCTGACCCCCGCTGTTTCCGTTCCTTTCTTCAGGGGAAAAGAGTACAATTCAACAGTATAAAGATTGATTGTGAGCTAATGAGATAGACAAGACAACCGATCATTTATTAAATAACCTTTCGTGATAGAAACAAATGTATTATACACACAAACAGCACATAAAGCACTGTAGTACCATGGTTACAATCGTGGGTCCGAGTTCGTGTCCTGCTCTGGAGAGACCAGTCCTGTGAGATGGAGAACTGGTAAGTCGGCTTAGCCTCTCCAGAACTGGTTTTCTGTCCTGCAGAGACGGGGCTCGCTAGGCGTCCCCCCCGTAGAGGTGCTGTGGGGTGTAAATGACGCGCGTGGGCAGCCTGAGCACAGCTGCTCATTCCTCGTAAGTGCAGGGTAGCATAGCTTTTGCGGTGATGGCTTTATGACCGCCCCATGTAGACTGTCAGTGCTCTGAAGGGATGCCTTGTGGTTTGGAGATGGGATTCTCACTTCTGTAAATACCCAAGTATAATGTTATTGGGTCCTGCTGATTTCAGTCTATTCTTTAGAAAGTACATATTGTAGATATATTTTTCAAGCATGCGTGCTTTTTTTCTTTTACTATTTAAAGTTCTACCCTCTCATCTCTTGGTGTTACTTTTCATGGAATCCAGGAAACAGTCCTAAGCTACCTGCCTCTTCACACTTTTCCGTGGTGGTTTCCTTCCCTGATTAGAAGAGGGTTTTGCATAGGAAATTTTATTTGTTCCCCTTTTCTTGGAGTCTCTCTCTCTGTCTGCCCATCTCTCACCTCTCAATCTGTCCATTTCTCAACCCACTGCTTCTTCTGACATGTTCCAAAACGCATTTCAGGTAGCTTACAGAAGAACAGATACCAAATAAACAGGTGAGAAAATGGGGCCCAGTTCAGACAGTGAGGCTAGGAGGCGAGCCTGTGTGAGGGTTGCAGGCGTGAGACACATGCCTCTGCCATGTGACTTATAAGATCGACAGCAGCAGTGTGCTTCAAGCTCCCAGCAGACACAGGGAAGCAGGATTTGAGGGAGATGCTTACTGGCTGTGAAATAAATAAGTGACTTAGGAGAAGCCCAGCCTTTCCAGCTACTAAGGCTTAGGAGAATATTTTGAGTGTCTTCCAAAATCAGAGTATGGCATCTTTTCTTTTTTCAGAGTTCTATGTATAGTTGGTTACATTCTATACCTGGAAATTTCTCCAAAACTGCTTCCCACGTGAGTCCCATGGCTCGGGGATTGGGTGGTTCTGCTCATTGATGGGGGTTGGCCAGAAACAGAAAATGAGAGCCTCAAAGGGGCCTGGGATTTGTCAGTTATGTTTTGTCAGTGCTGTAGGGTTCAAGAAATGCTTTCACCGTTTCTCTCCATCTGAGGCGGCAGCGTAATCTCTTACCAGCATCAGGAGCTCAGGGCCACGGGATGGTGGGGGCTGACTGCACTGCCGTCAAGACAGCTGAGCTAGTCACTGCAGGTGTGGTTCTTTTACATACTGCATTTCATGTTCTTTACTAGAATGTTTCAACAGGGAGTTAATTAACTGAGTTAATTAACATTTAATAAATATGATCTTTGTTGAAAAGACAGTTATAGGCAGAATATAAGCTGTGAAGTCTTTAAAAACGGTTTCATTACTGAAATTTCATTTGGGGAGATACACGGTTTATCTTATATATGGCTCTCTTTTAAAGTAACAAAGAAACAAGACAGAAAAGGCAGAGGATGATTTCTGTTCTTCCTCTCGGCTTGCAGGTGCCCTCACCCCCAGTAGCATCAATCAAGACACCAGCACTGACACTGGCCGTGCTCAGAACTGCCTCAGCCCTGAAGACACTGCTGACAAATAGAAGGGGGCCACGCCCTGTTACAGCAGGTGCTCTCACTTTGTGGGTCCTTATGTAACTGCGTGGTGTTAATCAGGATCGCCCGTCCTACATTGTGTGATGCTGCTGCTTTGTCTCCTAGTTACTTGTTTCTCTAAGTATTCTTGTATTATTCTCCAATGCATAGTACTACACACCTACAAATGCTTTTTTCAGATGAAAAAGAATGTGCATTTAAAATAATAACTCTGAAAAAGGGGGCAAAAGAGGCTATCCTTGTCCCGCTATTCAAAGATAATAATTAACACGTTAACGTATATTTTCATCAGTGTGGATCACCTCTGTCATAAAAAACCAGAGAGCACTCTGTGACTGTTTACTGTGTGGACACCTCCATTTTCCATTCGGCTTTTTATATGTTTTTCTACAATATTCTATCTCCTCTGGCATGATTTTTGATGACCAGTATAGTATTCTGTCTTGTGGAGGCATTGTCCATTTTACTTCGGACTTAAATAAACTTTTAAATTCCAAGTATACTTAACTGAAATACTGAAAAGAGAACTGTGGTGGTAGAGGAAGGCCCTACCTCCCTTCCCCTTATTTCCGAAGAGTAAAAACTGTTGAAACTTTGATATATATGTTTCATGAACTTTATGCCTATGACATACATATATACACACATATGAGAATTCCATGTATACGTGTGTGTATATATGCTTTATTTAAAAATGAGACCATACTATATGTTTTTCTGCAGCTCGCTTTAATCACTCAGGTGTATATCATAGACGTCCTCCCACTCCAGACTCACACGGCCCTTTCAGATAGAGTGGAGGGGTCTCCTGATTTGCGGGTGTGGTCTCTTTCCCACGCACACCTTTGGTGAGAGAATGCTGTGGACAAGGCCCTGGACCACGGCGAAACGCCGGCTCCCTCATTGCTCGCAGCTCGTCGTGATTTACCGCATCATTGTCTTGATGGTGGACAGTTAAGTTTTCTCCATTTTCCACTGTCAGAAAGGATATTTGACTGGCATCCTTCTTGTACAGACATTCCTGTGATCTTTTATGAGTATTCCTTTAGTTAAGGCTTCTGGAAATTTAGTCCCTGGATGTGACATTTACATTCATCACAGACTCCATTCAAGTAACTCTAGAAATTCCTTCCATAGGGGAATGAAAAGATGCACAATTACTTATGTAACCAATTCTCTATTGCTGGATATGATTTCACTTCAGTTTTTCTTCCCACCATTGTAAACAGTGCTGTGTAAATGCCCTGATGGGTACATCTTTTTGGACTAAATTTGTTTTTTCCTAAAGGAAACGATTCGTAGAAGTGGTGTTGAGTCAGTGTGTATGTACGTTTTTCAGAGTTTACATATCCATTAACATGTCATCCTCTGAAAATGTCGCTCATGGTTTCTTCTCCCACAGATGGACACTAGATAGAATATCTTTTAAAAATATTTGCCAATATGATGAGCAAAAGTGCTTTTTCATTGTTTTAGTTTGCATTTGATGACCAGTGAGGTATTGAGCATTTTTCACTCATTAGCCATTTGACTTTTTTAAAATGAATGATTCCTTTTATCCTTTGCACACATTTAAGTGGGGGAGCTTCTTGTTGCTTTGTGACAGCTCTTTGTATGTTATGAACATTAACTTCTTGTCTTCAACAACATGTATCACAGAGCTTTTTCTTGTCATTTCTTGCCTTTCATTTTGTTTAGGAGGATTTTAATTTTGGTAGTGTCTCAAAATATTCTTATGATTATAAATGTATTCCTTATGTGTTTTATCTTTGAAATTATTCTTAAAAATAATTTCTTATACTGGAATAAATCTCCTCTGTAGGTTTTTTTAATCTCTAAGATGGAGATGATAATAGTACTTGTTAATGTAAGGGTAAGTTGAGTTAATAAGAGCAAAGTGTTGTATTTGCTGTTATTAGTACTTTTTTATATTTACATCACTGTCTGTAAATTATCTTGTGGTCCTTATGAGAGGAATAGTATTTATTCTTTCTAGGTGATTGTCTGATTGTCTCAGGACAATTACTGAAGTCATACTTTTCTCTTTGATTTGAAATCCCACCTTTACAAAATACTTATGTACACTAGAGTCTCTTTTTGAGCTCATGGTTCCCTTCTGTCAATCTGCCTTTCTTACTCCAGCACCATAACTTACATATTGTAAAAATTTATTTAATAATTGGCAGTCTGAATTTTTTTTCATTCTTTTCTTCCATCCCAAATTTTCTTGTCTAGTATTATGATTTTATTATTCCTGAAGAATTCCAAAATATTTTGTTCAAGTTAAAAAAAAATCAGATTGGAGTTGTCATGGGAGTTTTCAGTAAGTTTTGAATTATTCTGATGAGAACTTACATCTTTACAAAACTGCTTTCCTCCATGCAATTTGTTGATGTCTCTACATTCTCACCTCTTACTTTACCCCTCAGTACACCCCTGAAGTTTCTCCATTTAGAACATGGGCATTATTTTTTAACTTATTCCAGATTATTGTTTATGTTTTTGTCAATTTTGTAAGTGAAAATTTTTTGCTATTATATTTTTAAACGCTTAAAACTGAAATTTAGAAAGGAAGATTCGGTTTGTAAATACTCACTTTGTAATTTGTCATTTAAAATTGTAAGTATTAAGTAGTTGTTCCAGAATCCTTTCTTTTTTGTTTTTAAAAATTTGTGTCGAAGATTCTCAAAATGTTCATAGCTAAGTAGTATAGGTGGGGAGACAGATGGAGAGAGGTAGTGTGGCTCATGTACAAACTGTGAGCAGTTTCATGGCTGCCTTTAGGCTGGAGAAACCACAGAAGAGCCCAGGTTAGACAAGGAATGGCTTTGTATGCACTTGAAAGCCAGCTTTCCTGCCTGTATGGTGAAGCCTGGTGGGTGTGGCAGGTAGATGATCAAGGTCTGATCAAGGTCATTTGCTGCACAGAGCGCTGTGTCTGTGAGAAATGGTGACCATTGCCATGGCAAATGCTTGGTGCCAGGAACAATGCAGGGGAGCTGGGGAGCCTGTGTTAAGGATTTTCCAGTCCTGGGAGTGGGAAGATCAGACTCTGCATTCAGATCTGAGTTTGAATTAATCCTCTTTAGTTTACTGGACCTCTGACTTTTGTCAAGTTATGCATCCTGTTTGAACTCCTGCTTTGTTGTCTCTCAAAACAGAAGAATTACAGCCTGCTGCTAGAGTGTTTGATCAGGGTAAATGATTTGTGTCTATAAGATGCCACGTACAGTCACAAGCTCAGTGAGCAATGAGCTGTCCCCTCTTCTCCTGCAACTCAGTGCTCGATAAGTCATCAGCAGAAAGCGACTCCCTAATTTGTATGTGGTGCAAGGAAGAACAAAACTAACGTCTTGCCTTTCCCTGGCAGTATTCTTACTTCTTTGCTTCATGTACCTCTTTCCTCCTTCACTCTCCCCTTTCACCTCCTCCACCAAGAGCCCGAGACTCTCTCAGAACACTAGATTCAAATTATTTAAATGTTGGCTCATTCCCATGAAATGACAGTGACTTAAAAAAACTGTACACATCCCAGAATTCATTGTATTTGATTTACACACACACACACGTGCACACACACACACACACACACACATCAGGCTACCTCCCATTTGCTGAGGGAGAAGGGCCACTTTTTCTGAGTTTTCATTTACTCAGCGTGAGAGCAGTCTCTTAAGCAGAATTTCACCTGGCTTCGTGCATGGTTTTTTAAATTGGATTTCTGCTTTTTGTCCATAAAAATATTCTCCTATTAGAAGACAGGAAGTGGAGACATAGATATTCTGCTGAGATATTGGTGTTATCATATTTGAGTTTTAATGGACATAAGGCGGCATAGAGTCATACATTATTATGGATGAGAATCCATGATGATGTAACTTGGACAAGAATCTGGGTCTCCTGCCATCGTGTCCACGCGGGTGAAGAGGCAACTGGGTGGGGGATGGCAGGGAACCTTCTTGCTTGAGTTCCAGGTTCTTGTTAGTTTTCATTGCTCAGCTGCCTTTAGTTTATGTCCATGAGGCCTCTCATGGGAAGGTCACTATATCCTGAGAGACTGAGTTACTAATCAGCAGAAAGCTCTGGACCCACTCATATTTTCCAGAGTTTTTCTGCTGACCTGCTGACACTTTATATAAATGAGACCTAACAAACTGCTGGATATAAAATCCTTATTGTTATCATTTGCCCTCGAGTTCCATAGGAATGGGGTGCTGTCTCAGGCTGTCTAAGGCTAGATCTGAACAAAGATAGGGTGATAGGCTCTGCTGCTGGACCCTCCCCAGTCGAATGGGATTTCCACCTTAGTTTTTAGAATCAGGCAGATGAGTTCAAATCTTGTCTTTACCAGTTATTAGCTTTGTGACCTTGGGGAAATAACTACTTTTTTGGTTCCAATTTTCTTTATCTGTAAATAAGTTCAGTATTTATTTTAGGGTTTTTGTTTTAGAATTGAATGTGCTAATTCCCTAATTTATTCCTAAAATACTGATCACATGGTTCTATGCTGGTGCCTTAGTAGTTGATTGCTAAGGGACTCAACAGTGAGAATGGGGGTGGGGCCCCCTGGATCATACAGCTTATATTCCAGGATATGCTTGTAAAAGACAAGATTGCAGTGGATTTTTAGTAAATGTCCATTCCTTTCCTAATCCCCATTGATTGTGTATATATCTTTATACTATTATATGAACGATTATTTTTGCAGTTTAAATCTCTTTGTAGTATTTAAAGAATGTAGCTATAACAAAAATACGTGAAATAAAATGACTTGACTTTTATTTTCCTTTCAATAAGCAAAACAAAATAAAATAGAAAAGAAAAGAAAAAGTATTGAAGGAGTAGAAATAATTTTATTTCCGTGGAATCAACTCCCTATGTTAGGTTTTTCCATTGTGTTGTTCAACATCATATAAAATTGACAGGTTGTGACTTCAGTGTTGATAGCTAGGTGAGTATAGTTTCTTTTTGTGGTTGTCTTTGATGAATTATTTGCACTAGATCATAAATGATGTGCATGTTACATATTGGAAACGAGGAAACATTGGAGACATACTACCTCCAATGCAGTCATTTTGTTACCGAGTCCAAACTCGTTCTGCTCGCCGCATGACAGGCCAATAAACCGGGAGATGAGGTGTTGGAGCAAGGAATAGTGACTTCACTTGCAATGCTGGCAGACCCAGAAGACGGCAGACTGATGTCCTGGAGAACTATCTTCCCCAAGTAAGAATTCAGTCTCCTTTTATACTAAAAAGGGGGGGGGGTTGTGGTTGGTTGTTGCATACTTCTTGCTTTATGAATTGTTTGTCCTTTGAATCCGCTGTTCTTGCAGCTGTCCATGTGGATCAAATTATGGTACCCCTGTAAAACCTCCAAAAAAACAAAGGCTATTCTCTATTATGCAACTTGCCATCTCTACAGAAGTGCAGATGAGCTAACATTTTTAAAGATCAGGGCCAGGAGAATAGGCTTTCCTGCAGATTTCAGGCTAAAGGCAACTTTCTTTTTCAAATGGTGCAGAGCTACCAAGTCTGAGCCTAGGAAACAGGGCACAGGTTTAAACTCAAAGGAACAGATTTAACATAGGGTAAAAACTGTTACATTTTATTACAATTCCGTTTCCAGCTTCATAGATAATATTAGTAAGAAATATGAGAAATTTTGTATTTTTGCTTCTTAATAACCGATAAGTGTACCAACTATATTTTGTGAGCAGGGATGCTGTGCAGGCATTGGGGTGACAGCAAACTCTTGTAGGGGGTGGCCGACCCTGCAACATCTCTGATGCCCCGTGAGTGTTGGTGAGGGTCCCCGTAGCCAGGGGGCTCTCTTCAGGAACCAGCATATGGGCATTGACCTCTGGAGACCTCTTTTTCGGCTGCAGGAATTTTTTTCAGATATTGAGATTGAAAAATCACTCCAGCTGGGAATAATTAGGGAAAAAAAAGAAAAGGAAAAGGGTTTGGAGTAGAGTAGAAGAGTAGGACTTAAGATCACGGAGCCTGAGTGCTTGGCAGTGGGGCCTCGGGAGAGAGGGGAGCAGAGGTGGGGAGGGGCCTGGCTCCAGAACCAGCTCCTGTAATTGTCCCTGCACGCAAGCCACATAGCTTTAAATTGGCCTGGGCCACCTCTCTGGGCTGGATATCACCCTGGGCAGAACCGTGGTATCTGTAAAGTAAAATGACTTCACAACTATTGCACAGAGCCGCAGGTGTAAGAGAGCCTAAGCCTGTCTCAGAGTGCAGGGGACAAGCGGAAAGGAATGGCAAAATTTCCACTGACAATTGAAATTTTGTTAAATAGCCTGCTACAGTTGTTTGCATCACTTGAATGAATGCAGGCATATTTCTGTGGGCATTTATAGGTTCACTGAACCCCACCAGCCCCTCTTGCCCCCATCGGAGATGGGCTTTCTCAAGCACAGTGCCCCTCCTGCTTGGGTGGAAAACGCTGCTGGTCCTTGCCTGGGGCCGGGCTGCTGCAGGGCACTGAATCCCCGAGGCACGGCCTGTGAGACACGACAGGAACATCTCTGCTCTTGACTGGGTGCCTCCGTTTCCCCTGCAGTGTAGAAATGCCGGTGACTGAGTTAGAAGCATGCTTCCAAGCTGTCCATGTCCTTGGCATCCAGAAGCGGAGCCTGGAAGCTTTCGAATTTATCCAGAATGCGGTTTACATTCACCTTCAGCAGGTGAGTGTATGTCCTTACACAAGTGGAGGAATTACTGCAGTTTTCCTGGAACTTTCTCACTACAAGTCCATTTGATTTTTCTGTGCTAGGATTCAGTATGGCCTGCTAAAAACTCTGGAGTGAGATCTTGAAACCCTGATGAAGAGCATTATTTATTTCATTTCTCTATATGATACTCTTTTACTTTTAAAATTCAGAATTTTTGGTTGTTTCAAAAATTTTTTGGGGGGGTTGGAGAATCATGTTTACTCTTACCATCTTTGCAACCTGTTGCTTTGTGCCTCTCACCTGTCTTCTGTCACTTGTGAGGCGGTTCCATTTGTGACCCTGTCCGGGTTGTTCATGTTATAAAACATAAAGCCTGTAAAAGTACAGTCCCTTTTCCTCCGAAGACATTCCACAAATACTCCTTTAACCTGGGTGTGGTTTTAAGAAGACAGAATCTTTAGAACATGTCCTTGCAGGTTGCTAGTGCAAAATCCCAAAATCAATAGTCTAGCTCAACATCTAAAATCTTTCTAATTTACCTTGGAATTGTATGGATAAGTGAAGCAGTTTGCTAAGAACTCAGACCAGGTTTGGAATACAGGCTGGTGTAGCTCAGCAGGTCCTCCCAAGCTGATGCTCTGCCAGAGGGCGGGGCCGAGGGGAGAGGGCGGGTCCTGCCCTCCCTGAGGAGACAATTTCATGGCAAAGACTTTCACCTGGTGAAGAACTTGGAGTTTCTTCTAAGAAGAGTGGGTCTTAAAAGAGTCCAAAAAGCGCGGGAGTGGCACAGTCCCATTTGTCTCAAGTAGGGGAGAGCGGCTGTGGGGCCACTTAGGAGACTCGTGAGTCCAGGTGGGCAGTGTTGGTGGCTTCCACTTGAGCGGTGGGACGGTCAGTGTTTAAAAGCGAACATATTGAAGGCATGTTTAGATGGTAAAAAGGAAAGGATGAAGGCTGGCTGTGAATGCAGGATGGAGTAAGGCCCAGGTTTCTGGGTGGATTAATGAGGTAAATGATGGTCCTTCTGTGCTCTGAGGAGGGAAAGCTGCAGAGGGAGTTCTGGGGGAAAACTGATGAGTTCAGCTGTGGGTAAAGTGAAAGGTTGTTAGATGTGTGGTCTGGGAGCTCAGGTGAGAGCCACTAGTGAGTAGGGGGAGGTGAGAGGGACTTTCAAATAATTTTGTATTGTGAACATACAAATAAGTATGAGTAATGACACATTTAACACCTCTATATTCTGGATTTAAAGCCCAGTAACATTTTGCTATACTGACTGCAGAGGTTCTTAATATTTTTTAATAGAAATAAGTAGAAACAAAATAGTGGAGTTAGTGAGCATCTTAGAGTAGATGTGTGTCCTTGTATGTATTTTTATACCTCATCTGTTTATAACCATAATCTACAAAAAGTTATCTTGCTTAGCATAAGAGTTAAACACAGGGACGTGACACACATTGTTGGGGGTTGAAGCTGATCTTCTCGGGCAAATTATGGACCCTCTCTTTGCCTTAGTTGCATCGTCTGTGACTGCCCCAGGGCCCCTCATCACAGCTGATTTCCTAGAGTAGATGTTGGGAGGGAGGCTGCTGAAGGGAGTAAGAGGTGGCAACTGCTAGGGATATTGAAGAGAGACAAAAACAGATTAAAGCCGATAAACTGAGTACAAATACCCTCTAAATAGAAGGAATCCCGCAGTGTTTTGAGCCGCTTATAAGGGAAAGAAAATCACGTGGATCCAAAGCTCTTGAGCATATGAGTATTGTGGGTGGGAGGGTGTCATTATAAAAGTGTTGAGAAAAGGCCTCTTTGTTTTCCTTGACATTACCAGTAAGGATGGGGAGCAGAAGCGAAACCCTCTGCTTCAAAGTTGAAGGTGCAGTTTTGTGCGAAACTGACCAAAGTTTGGAAACCAGTCATCAGCGATGCTGGCAAATGAAGAGGCTTCTGGATTGGGTGGGGCACTTGCTGTGACTTCCAGGTGACCTGCTGGCTGGGGGCTGTGTGGCGGGTAGTAGTTTTGCAGGGTAGCCCGGGCATAATCCCTAGCTCTGATGCTGCTGGTCTGATTAACAGACCTGGGCGCACACTGTCCTAATGGGGCAGCTCGGGATGTGGCCCTGCCGTGCTGAGAGCGAGAAGAGGGCTCCCCTGAGGAGGTGTCCCTGCGGAGAGTGGAAACGTACTCCTGCAGGGGAGGAAGAGCCTCTGAGCAGCGGGCCGGATGCACAGGCAAGACCAGCATGAGCACTGATGTTTCCGGGAGCCGGAAGTCATACAGTGGCCCAAACGGCCTTGTTCCTGAGAGACTGGAGGGAATAGATGCTGAAAAGGTAGGCTAGGGTCAGACCCTGTGGTGGGTTATGAGTGACAGGAGAGGATTGTTCAGGCAGGCATGAGACAACTCTGTGGGCGTCCCAGCTGGGACGTCACGCCGAAGGGAAGAGCAGAGTTATAGACTTTGCCACTTATTAGCTGTGTGACTTTGAGCAATATCACCCCACCTCTCTCTCTATATATCTTCATCTGTAAAGTGACACAGTGACAAGGTCGTGTCATCAGAAGTATTAGCTTAGCTCTGATCCTCTTTGTCGACTCCTGTCAGTGCTTCCCTGCAAGGTTCTGCAACGGCTGCTTTTACCCTGAGACGGGAGGGCATAGAGGGACACTGTAATACCCGAGGGCAGGAAGGGGTTGCTTTAAAAGCAGACATGTAACAGCCTGCAGCTGCAGACCTGCAGGCAGTTTGGTTGACGGTCCTTGAGAGGACTTTGGAGGCCTTAGCGTCGTCTTAAGTCTTGTTTCCCCTTGGGGACCGGATTTGCCTTTGGGGATTGATGTTGAAGATTTGAGCTTCTGCAAAGCTGTTTTCAGAGATGTGTATATACGTAAAATATCATATAAAATAAAATGATTTATTTAACGTGTGCGAATTTGTAGCTGTTAGGAACAGCTCTGTTGGCCTGGTCTCCACGGAGGACACCAAGGGTCAGCAGAGCATGCAGGAGGGCAGGCAGCCTGCAGTGCTTCTGCGGGGTGTTCTCCCCATTAGGGCGCTCTGCTGAGTTGAGTCTTCTACGAGTTTTGTTGCCAGAGGAGCAAACAGCAAATTAATGAGTTCTAGAGGGATTGTATAATGACAGGAAGAAATAGGAACCCAGAGATTTTCCGGACTAAAACACGCTTTGGTTCCTGATTCAGTGTGTTCCATTACAGAATTGATGAGTTGTGTCTATTCTGGAACGTCGTTGAAATAAACGTTCAGCCTATATGTTAAGGGCTTTGTTTTATTTGGCTGGAGGACTCGAGCCGGGATGACAGCCTCTCAGATCACTCTGAGGGACTGCTCCCAAGAGGTAGGGGAGGAGCTAGGATATATAGAAGCTTACAACAAAGACCAGGTAATTGGAACAATAAAATATTGCTTGTTATCTAAAGAAAACCAGATATCTCAAGTTCAAGTATTTACTGCTTTTCTATGTATGGTGAGAAGCAAACATTTGGGTCATTGAATTCATTCCTTTGGCAAGCCCCTGGCTATCTAGGGCCAGTATCCTGTCCTTTCTTACTCTGAGTCTGCTCAGAGGGCACCAATGTGAGTGGCTGAGAGGCCGGGCTGTAGGCATGTACTCGCTGGGGGTTGGCAGCAGCCGCTGATGACTCGGATTCAGCATTCTTTGTTTACTGTCATGGTTGCAGTATTTTCATGCACATTGTAGTATTTTCATTCACAGTGCTCCCACTTGGTCCTAAATTTGACCAATATTTTGAGAGAAATTTCATGACCAATTTTGTCCCACGGTGCTAGGATGGCTCATTCCTAGTTCAGGTGAAGAATCTTCTAAGTTGCCATTCAAGGTGTAAGTTTTTTTTTTTGTCAGGCCCTGTTGATACTAAAAGTTCTCTGGATCACCTGTCTTACTAGTCTATTATGATACAGAAAGTGTTTACCCATCTTTGCTCATTCCCATACCTAGAATCACACTATTATATTTATTTTATTCAGGGTTATAAATTTTATCTGTTTCTTCAAGATGTTTAGCCATCATCAATCTTGTGGGCCTAGTTACACATTGGGAAATGTAACAGACAACAATTTTATAAAATAGACAGGATATAAGTAATACAGCTAGTAACGTTAATAAAGTCACGAGTAAGAATTTAATAGTCGAGAAGTTGTATTTTTGGGTTAAAATTTTGCTTGTGTTTCTGAGTTTGATCCTATGAGAAAGTTCATATTTATGGTCAGGGTCAGAGCAGGTATTAATTGGCCAGTTGAAATCTCCCACCTTGTAAGATCAACAGTGGCCTAAACAGAACTATAAATTCTTTTTAGAATAACGTTTCTGAGGGCTATCTAATTAGAGCCTTGGAGTAGGGAAACCCACCAAGGTAACACAGAAGTACTAGACATAGGTAATTTATCATAAACTTGACAAGTGGAGTAGATCATAATCAAAGGTTGGAGAAATTATCAAAGTAATTGGTATACAGTCCTGGTCCGGTGTCTTGGGTCAGCTGTCTGGCTCAGATGTCATCTTCTTCTCATCCTGGTCTGGTAGCTTTTTCTCCATTTGGGCATTGTTTTAAGGTGAGCAGCACTCGATAGGCCAGTGCACTGCAGGGGATGTTTCAGATAGGAAATGAATCCGAGACTCCGTTTCCTTCAGCTTTGGTGTGTATGGTCTGGTAAAGAGTACCTGAAAAAGGGTCCTTCCATTCAGGTTGGAGACAGTTCTTTAAGTCATGCCTGTTGCAGTATGTATAATCCCCTGGCTGCAGGTCATGGGGCATCGGAATTTTACCCAAGGATAGATTTCTGAGCTTCAGAAACAAACCTAGAGTATCCTTTTCATAATTCAATTAAACCGTACAGTAATGTGACATAACAGCAAGGAATGATCTGGGAAGTGTCTTAGTAAATATGGACCTCAATTAACAAAACTAGAATTTAATATCCACTAATATATAATTTATTTTCTCTCTTAAGTTACCCTCAGTTTTCTCAAATATAGCCAAATCAAGATTAATTTTTTACAAGTTAAGTCTGATTATTTGATCATATAGGCTTTTTTAAATTGGCTGTGTTGGAAGTTTTAATACGGAGTCTCAGGGTAGAATGTTAAGGTTTGCTAAGGCCAAGAAAGACACGTCAAGGCTTTTCATGGGTTTCTGCCTTACAGATTTAGGTAAATTCTTTTCTCTTTAAAATCCTTAAAATATCTTTATACTCCTATATCTGTTAGGAGATGATCTCCCTAATTTGTTTGATAGAGCCACTGGGGACCTAAGTGTTTTTAGTCTCTTGAGGGATCAGATAGAGAGAAAAGATAAGTGTTCCAAGTGTGATTACATAGGTATAATTTATCAAATTGCTGTGAACCATAACTAGCTTAAGGAGAAGAGATTCTTTACGTCTGGGAAACAGGTTAAAAGCCAGTAGTATTTCAAACAATATCAAAAATTATAACCATATTCAGCAGGTTAATCAGTCCCATGTAACTAATTCTTTTAATGAGAGTTTTCATTAGAATTTTAAAATGTCTTACCCAGTTTAGTTCAGTGCTATAGTGTGAAATTTATTAGGAATCAGTAAATCTCCTTGAAGAGAAAGCATTTTGCAAAACCATCAGAAGAAAACAATTAACTGTCTATAAATGACAAAAGATTTAAAAGCATGGTTAAACACCGTTACACTATAATCAATAAAGAAATCTGTTCACTATACCCATAATTATCACTGGTAACATTTCAGATATACCAGAATTTTAGGGAGTCCATATAATTTCTACAATATCTATATTAATAATATTGTCTCATTCAATATAACCTTAGAAGTTTTATGATTCATTTGACAATTCCATGTTATTTAAAATGCCAAATGAAACTTTATAGTTAAAAATCTCTCTTTGGGATGTTTCAGGGGCCTTCTGTAGCATCCCAAACTTAACTGGAGATTAAAAGAATTTTAATTAATTAAATTAATTTTTATTTAATTAATTAGAATTTTATATTTGGGGAGCTTTTTGAAAGATTTCAGAACACTTGATCAGATAAACATATAGATCACTGTAAAGTAGTACTAATACATTAACAAGAAAATACGTCAAAAGTAAAGGCAGAACAGATCAGCTAAGTGGTATAAGAAGTTTTACAATCTGTTACTGAAGGAGGATTAACATTTTAAGAAAATTTTTTCCTCTTAACAGAGAGAAAAACAATTCTAATCTTGTACCAGCTTACTTCTAAGATTCATTTACGTTGCCCAATTTGTTTCTAAACTTAGCCAATTCTGACCATGTACAAAACTCTTCCCTCAGGGTTCCTTTTCCACAAGCCTTCCACAGCTTTCTATACTTATATTAGTGTGTCCCTTATTTTTCTTCTATTCAGAAGTAACCAGGTTCAGGAGAAAGTCACTATTTTTCATTAACAAAATATAATTCCATTCTTATATCTTCCTTTACGCATTTATATTACTTTCCTAGGATACTGAGATCATTCCCTTACTAATAGAGACTATTTCAGTGTGGCACCAACCATTTATTAATATTTCTATATACCTTTAGTTTCACTGTAAGAGGAAGTTAAATGTTAAGTAATTCGTATTTCAATGTTATTTTATCTGAAAATGGCATAGCAATTTAATAAAATCTTGTCATTTAACTTAATTTAGCACAACACTAGAATTTAAAGATACCAAACACTTAGAGATTATCTTAAACATACATTTTAAAAATATATTTTAAATATTTACCCAAAGGTCTCATCTCATTTGCATTTAATTTACTTAAAATTTTACCACAGCACATTACTTTTATTTTTTTTTTTTGACAAATCTGCAACAGATATAACAGGATCTTATTTGACTTTCATTAAACCTAGGTACAGTAAAGGTATTATACATAATATTGATGACTTTAAAGATGTCTATATTAATTAGAACATACTTAAACTAAACAATATCAAATATTATCTTAATATTGAATATTTTCCATTTCACATGACGCTGAAAGTCAATTTGTTCAGTTGTTATTTTAAAAATACTTAATGTTTAAGCTCTTATATTTTTACGTCAATTAAGCAGAGCTCTATGACTTTGAATTTTTTTTCTTTAGCAGTAGAAATATCTCACTTCTATAATGTGTACACAGGCTTATAATCAGAAAAAAGCTAGAGATCTCATAGCTTCACTTTAAAACTTACTTATAAGATAGGTATAATAATAGTTGGAGTAAGCTGAATTTGCTTGCTCAAATCATTAAGGCTTACTATTTATGAAACAGACAGTTAAAATTTCTTCACAATGTCTGAGGGACCCTTCAGAGTTCTGAGTTCTAATATGCCAAAAATTTCTTGGCCTTAAGGTTTATTTCGTTGAGCTAATTAGACTCAGTCCTAGGTCACTGTTTGTTGTATTTATATTTCTGATGTGCAAGACAAAGACACTGTCTTCCAGGTCCCCAGAGAACTGCTCTCTCAACCAGGCCGTATTTTATCTCCTTAAATGGCATTTTTGTATCAGTGAGAAGAGCTGTAAACAAAGAATTCCATGTTTTAAAACTTTAAGGCTTACTTAAATATGTCTTCCAAAACTTGCATAAGGCATTTAGTAAGATCTCTTTTCCTTGTGTTATAAGTTAAACCCAGGGTAAACCTGTATTTTTTTATTAGCCACTCAAATTAGTTTTTAGTTTTACATTATATTGGACGGCTTATGTAACTATATTGGTTTATTTTAATTTGTTCAATTAATATTTTCAGAGGGACAGATATGTGCCTAGCCTTATAATACCAAGAAGGGGAAGTGTTTTTCCTCTTAAACATATGTATCCCACAACACAAGCAAAAGTTTTGTATAAAGACCATTTAAATATACCAATTTCACAAACTTTTATCTCAATTTTATTAAATCTTATACCTTTAATTTTTATATTTATTAAGTTTAATCAATAATTCTTATTTCTAGAAGAAGTGCCAGAAACCTTTTTTTGTGTGTGTGTGCATTGTATATAATTTTATAGATGTCTCTAGGATGCCCAAGATTCAGCCAAAGAGCTTAGGCACTTCTCAGTTTTTAATTTCATTAATTGGTCTGTTATCCCAATAATTGATCAAGTATTTCAGTCTATATATACATATATTTCAAACTGTGGTAAGTAAAATGGGCTTGTTTGAACTTTAATCTTTGGGGGGAGTAGGTGAACTCTTTGGCCCTTTTTTTTTTAACTTTACGTTGTGTAGTATCAAAACCCTGTATGTAAATCCAAAAATGTCCATTTTATATATTTGATTCAAAATAACCATATAAAAATATTTATCCTTTTGGGATAAGCCACTTATTTTTTTTTCGACATTTTTACAATCATTTTTCCAGTTATTCAACCTAATTAACATTAATTATTCTAAGTTTTTATTAGCATATCTAGAAACATTTATCAGAAAGGAAAACACAAACGTAGCTTTTCAAACCAGTTTTATTTTTTTAACTAAGTTCTTAGGTTAACCATTAGATATATTTTTCTACATTTAAACTTGATTTTAATAGAAACCATAAAACAACTGTTTATAATGAGATCTCTTTAAACTTTCACCAATTAAAAAGTTTTTCCAAATTAAAAAATCCATCATATGGCCGTCAATTTATATACAAATATAATATATATATAGTGATTTTAAACCAATAAGATGAAGAGGCCCTTCCACATGAGAGTCGGGGTGTTGCCTAAATAAAATTCAAAGGTTTACTCTCCAAAAGCTAAAAGCCTTTGTGGTCCAGGCTGATGCAGCAAAGTTTAAGATGGCAAAATATCTGAAAATTGGTACAATCAAAGAATTGCTTAGAATCCCAATTTATTTGCGTGGCCACCATATGTACACAATACTTGAAACTTTTGTATGGTGGAGTCCAAGGTTTCCTTTAAAAAATAAACTAAACATACATATACATACATACACACACTTAAAACACCCAGAGAAAGATAAAACATTTACATTTCAAGGACACAGGAAGAGAAATCCAAGTTACCCCTAAAGGGGATTTTGTTTTTATAAGTTCAGAATTCCAAAAAATGTTTTTATCAGGCCTGGTTAGTTATTTTCAGAGTGAGTTTTTTTTTTTTCTTATTCCCAATTAATGTTGTAAATTTTGTATGTACATAAACCTGGCTGGGGTAATAGTTGGAGACTGGCAATCTGTCATTTCTTTTTCTTTTCTTTTCTGTTCTTTATTTTTTTTTTGAAAGTTCTATTCCCCATTGTAAGGTCGGGTTCTCAGAATAAATTTGCTAGTAAGATTTCCCACAGGGACAACTCTGTGTCATGAAGTCTTTGTGTCTACCACACCTGGAAGATTATCTGTCACCCGAGAAAGCTGTTACCAGCCAGGAGGATGGTCCGAATTTTGGAGTTGAAAGTTTCCTCATAAGAGTTTTACTTTTATCCTGAAAAATTCAATGGAGGTAACCAAATTGAGGAAAATATTAGACCAGACTCTTACCTAACCACTCAGTCCTGAACCCAGTGTCTTTCAACTTGGACTCACTCAGGATGTCTCCACTGGGTGAGTATTTTCCTCATATGTTTCCACCAGCCCCACTTTGGACATATCCTCAAGGTGGATATTTCCTGTTATCTTTCAACCAGGCCCCACCCAATATGTCTCCACTGGGTGGGTAATTCACCTCAGTTTCTTTCAACTGGAGGGCCACGTACCTGGATACACCGCCAGATAAAACTTAGGATCATCAACCAATATGTGAGATCCGAGAACCAAGAGAGACTCACCCAAATTCATCTGGACTCCCCGAGGAGGTGGATGGGCACAAAGGGCCACTGCTGGTACCAAGGCTCCGGTTACTTGGAGAGTTCAGGTGGAGAGAAATCTGCTGTGGTGCTTCATGGTGTCCAAAACTGTTGACTGAAATACATGTGCAGCCTAAAAGTTAAGAGTTATGTTTCATTTGGCGGGAGGACTCGAGCCGGGATGACAGCCTGTCAGAACTCTCTGAGGGACTGCTCCCAAGAGGTTGAGGCAGAGCTAGGATATATAGGAGCTTTACAACAAAGACCAGGTTGTTGGAACAATAAAAGATTGCTTGTTATCTAAAGAAAGCCAGGTATCTCAAGTTCAAGAATTTAGTACTTTTGTATGTGTGAGAGGAAGCAAATATTTGGACTCACTGAATTCATTTTTTAGACAAGCACCTAGCTATCTCGGGCCAGTAGCCTGTCCTTTCTTATTCTGAGTCTGCTCAGATGACACCATTGTGAGTTGCTGTAGCAGCTGGGCTGCAGGCCTGTCCTAGCTGGGGGGTGGCGGCAGCCTTTAATGACTTGGTTTCAGTATTCTTTGTTTATTGTCATGGTTGCAGTATTCTCATTCACATTGTAGTATTTTCGTTCACAGACTGATTATGGATAATCTGCAAACTTGGAAAGCAACCGAGATGGAATTACTGCAGGTACCTTCTGCTTTAATAAGCCGTGTACAAACATAAACAGGGAGGAAGCATACACTTGGATTTGGAGGTGTAGGAAAGGGATCCTGCACATTGCAGGAGAACGCAATGCAGAATTCCTTAAGTCCACCTTTCTTTACTGTAGTGGTTTCTGAGAACAGTTTATGGTAATTAACCAACATTGACAAACTACACAAATTGCATTTAAGAGCTGGCCGGCTGAAACTTGTGTATTGGAGAGGTGGAATTCAAAGGCAAGTGGTCAGGTGGATTGGAGAGAGATGGAGCCAAGGCCTGGGCCCAGATTCCGGTTTAAATTGCCATTTCTTCACCATAGGGCCTTGGAATAGAATTCAAAATCTCTTAACCTGTTGGTGAATCTGTGAAATGGGCATAATATTCGTTTCACCCTGGGATTGTTGTAAGATCTAAAGAGTATTATAGCACACATGAAGCACTTAACCCACTGGCACTTAGCAGTGTTCACTGTGTGGGGCCGCCCCGCTTAGCATGTGTCAGAGCCGTAAAGGCAGCATTTGTCTGTTGAGGATGCACTTGCAGCCCCTTGGCTAGGTTATGAATTTGGTGATTTCCTATAATCCTTGTAATTCTATGTGCCATGGACTGTTATTTTCATGGACAGATGAGGAATCTCATGGTAAAAAGACTGTATAATTTGCCCAAAATCAGACCATAACTTTGGGTGCAGAGGCCTCGGTTCAGCATGGGCCCCTGGGCCTTCTGCCCTCTCTGTTCAGCACCAGAGCCAGATATGGAGTCGGCTGTTTCCCTGCCCAGAATATCCGGCAGGCCGCAAGACACATCTGGCCCTGTGCTGCTTGAGCAACAACTCCGAAGGAGAGACAGTTACAAAAGGGATAAACATAAAAACAGATGACAGCAAATTGTGATCAGCTCTGAGAAGGAAAGGAACATGTCTCGCCGTGCAGAGCTGGGAGCTTTCCCGTCTGGGCTGCTCTGGGGGTGTTCATCTCAGCTAAACAAGTTCTGCTGCTGCACCAAGGCAGGAAGGCAGGGCGCGTGTGGCCAGGTAGACAGGGCCTCATTGATCTTACTCATTCCCCATTAAGCGACAGTTGTCTCGGGCACTTAACTAATAAACAGATGTTGGCCATAATCATCACGCACTTTGCTTGGTAGTTTTATTGGCCCCAGCATTGAGATGAGGTCATTGAAGCTGGGGAGTTTGCTACATGCCCGTGATTACCTTGCAAATACCCCGACTGTTCTTTCAATCTAGACTGGTGTGGCTGTCATGTCCCAGCCCTGTGAATGGCATCGTGTAGCTTCTCCCAAGTGGCCCAAATGACTGACATTGATATGCTTAATTCGTTGGAAATAGTATGTGACAATAATAGAAAAAGGTAGTAAGAAATTGTTTGGAAAACTGGAAAAAACCTTTTCTTCCCCAGCTGGGGGAGCGTAACCTGTATCACTCACCCTACTCACTGCCTGTCACCTCCTCCCCGCCGACTCCGTGTTCATAAGCCACACTGAGTCTTGGGAGAACATTTTGCCTCATGACACTTTTGACTAGGACCTGCAACTTCTTTGTCCCTGGTTAACTCTCTCTTCAAAGCCATTCAAATTTTTTGCAGGCTCCTCCACTCAGATGTAAGAATAGCCTCTTTAAACTTCTTGATGCAGCTCCTTAATGAAGATCTTGTGATGGAAACCTAGCCAAAACTGGGATGTATGCATATAGTGACTGCAAACTCAGTACTTTGTTAGTTCAGAATCAGAGGGGTGAGTGACTCAGGAAATGCTTTTTTAATGTAACAAGGGGAAAGTGAAAGGACGCTTGCTGTGTGAGAAAGAAACATCTCAATCACAGCCAGTAAGGCACCTGTGTTCAGGATGGGGTGTGGCGAGTGCAGAGTTCTCACAAAGAAAATAGTGGTGTGATGGGAGCGAGGACAGTTGGGTACTTTATTGGGGAGGAAAAAAAGTGGGCTGAACATTTCCTTGTTGAACAAGAGGATTGTGACATGATGTGCTTGTATTTTGGAGAGAAGGGTTTTGTGGGGACAAGCCTAGGAGTACGCTGTATGTCTGGGGAGTCAGCACAACAGAGAAACACAGAGAACCGGGCAGACCCCAAGACCCATGCTGGGGGAGAGACTGCCCACCAATTGGAGCCCTGGAGGCTGCTTCTGTCCCTTAGCTGGGGCCTCAGACCTCCCTTCACAGCCCAGTCCTGTTGATACAAGAATAAAAAACGTTGGGCATGAGAAGGGCTGTGTCCCAGGCTTTCATTGAGCCCCTGGGATGTGCCCCACCAGATTTTGTTCCTTAACTTCATGCAGTAAAGAATTCAAGAGCAAGCCAGTGTTGAGTAAAGGTAGATTTATTCAGAGATACATTGATAGGCAAGAGAAACTTCACGAGGTGTGGGGGTTTGATGCTCATATTAGAAGTAGGTACACACTCCACACATTGTGGGCCTTCCCCAAAGAGGGAGAGAGAGTGGTGACCGCGAGGTGGCGCTGTGTTGCTTGTTTTCTTGGGCTTGGTGGTTTCATATGCTAATAAGTAGAAGGACCAGCCTTAGGGCAAGGGGCTAGGATTCCCAGGGAGTTGGCCATTTCCCACCCTTTGACCTTTTGTGGCTAGCATTGGGACTGCCATGTTGCCTGGGGCATGTTATTCACCAAGTTA
The DNA here is from genome assembly GCF_048564905.1 of Vicugna pacos. Taxonomy (NCBI): domain Eukaryota; kingdom Metazoa; phylum Chordata; class Mammalia; order Artiodactyla; family Camelidae; genus Vicugna; species Vicugna pacos. The sequence goes on from NW_027328741.1 coordinate 26,489,028, forward strand.
CTATTACAATGGATGTTTACTGAAGCTCAAGATCTGCTAGAAGTTAAATCTCTTCATCCTGAGCCTCAAGGCCTATTGGGGGTTGAATCCTTTAACATTTTGATGTTAATTGCTGTGGCCTTCCTTGAATGGCTGTGCTCTTCCCCCTTCCATCCTGTCTCACTGTGATGACACAGAGACAGCAAAGGTCGGGCCCTACCTGTGCTCCTGCATTTAAAGGTGGGAGGTGTGAGGTGGGCTTATGATGACCCTGAATGGTAAGAAAAATGTTTCAGATTTTCCTACGTGAGACATGGGGACCTGACAGCAACCTCCGCAGATTTATCTCACGGGCATTATCGCTTGTGTTGTTATAGAAACAACAGGCAAGCCAAGAAACAAGTATAACTCACAAGGTTGTAGTACTGAGATATATTACACTGGCACGCTCAGAGGGGCTTCATTTCCAAAGCTCTGAGCACCTCCAAGACGTGCACATGAGGTTTTATAGGGTTAATTACAAGTATGGGGCTATTAGCCAATAAGGCTCAAACAACAAAAAGCAAGGAATCAGTACACTGAAGCTTATCAATTTGGAACAGATCCCGTTACTGACAATTGTTGTCCTTGGATTTACGTGTTAGCTTATTAGCCCATTAAACTGACACTAAACTTCAGGTTAACCAGGTAGCTCAGCAAAACTTAGATCAGTAAACCGACACTTATCACACTTTGATTTGTGACTTAGCTTGTTAGCCCAGCTGGGGTTTTCCTTCACAGTGTCACTTATATTTTTTATTTTTCTTTTAATCTTTTTTTAAGTATTTAACCCAAATTTAAAATCAGGGTTTTTTGGGAAAGAAAATTCTCTTTATCTTTTCTTTGGGGTTCTTTTGTGGGGGAGGTAATTAGATGTATTTATCTGTTAGTGGAGGCCCTGGGGCTTGAACCCAGGACCCCGTGCACGCTAAGCACATGCTCTACCACCCGCCCCTTCATCATTTTCTTTTTGCTTTAGCTGCCAAGAATCTTACAGCTGAATTTGTAGTCGGCCTTTAACACTTGCCCTGACTTCATGGAATCCATTTTTATGAGTTTATCTCCCCCTGGTTTCATTTAAGTATTGAATCTCCATTTTCTCTTCACTCTCAGTTTTGCCTTTTTGTTGTTATGGTTGTTAAGCTGTGTTTAACAGAATTGTTTAAATTCTCTTTTAGCAAGAGGCTGAATGTAAATAAATATGTAAGCAAACAGCACAATTAAATGCTTTTATACATTCTGAGCTGTTTAGTAGTAACTTAAAAACCGAATTGAATATTAAAGTGATAGCATTTTAAAAATATTTTTTAATTTTTCATAAAAATATAGCTGATTTAAAATATGATATTAGTTTCAGGTGTACAATAGATGCTCCATTTATAGTTACTGTAAAACATTGTCTGTATTCCCTGTGTTGTAAGATACATCCCTCTAGCGTGTTTACATTACATGTTGCAGTTTGTATAAGAAAGTTGGGTAACGCAGAGTCTGGAACGTGGCTGTGTATGACTCAGGTTCACGCTCACCCTGCCTGTCAGAGCTCAGGCCTTCACTCCTTTCTGCAGGGGAGCGAGTGGAGGCAGCTCTCATCAGCGCTGTCACCACCCTCTGAGTGGCAGTGACAGCAGTGACTGTGTGTGGACGTGCAAATTGTTTTTCCAAGAGCTTTATATGCGTTTCTGCATTTAATAATTAAAGCCCTCCTGTGAGGAAGCGTTTTTAATGCATAATACATTTTATTTTGATATTGATAGATTTCAAACCTCTGGAAAATTTACAGTAGTACAATAAACGCTTAGATACTGTTCACCTTATAGGGCACTATTTGGCTTTCTGTGTCTGGCTTATTTTAGCATAAAATTTCAAGGTTCATCCATATTGTAGCCTGAATCAGTACTTTATTCTTTTTGTTTGATAATATCCTTTTCCATTTTTTTTGGTTTTAGTCTATTTAAAAATATTTTCATTGAAGTCTAGTCAGTTTATAATGTTGTGTCAGTTTCTTGTCTACAGCACAAGACTTCAGTTAAAAAGGAACATACCTGCATTCATTTTCATACTGTTTTTAAACATAAGTTACTATAAGATATTAAATATATTCTCCTGTGCTATACAGTATCAACTTGCTGTTTATTCTTTACATACTCAGTAACTGCAAATCTTGAACTCCCAATTTATTCCTTCCCACACCCTCCCCCCTCTGGTAACCACAGTTTGTTTTCTGTGACTCTGTGTCTGTTTCTGTTCTGTAGATAAGTTTATTTTTTTGTTTCTTTCTTTTTTTTTTTTTAGATTCCACATGTCAGCAATCTCATGTGGTATTTTCCTTTCTCTTTCTGGCTTACTTCACTTAGAATGACAGTCTCCATGTCCATTGATGTTGCTGCAAATGGCATTATTTTATTATTATTTTATGGCTGAATAGTAGTCTATTGGACAAATATGCTACAACCTCTTTATCCAGCCATCTGTCAGTGGACATTTCGGTTGTTTCCATGTCTTGCTATTGTAAATAGTGCTGCTGTGAACATTGGGGTGTAGGTGTCTTTTTTAATTAGGGTTCCTTCTGGATATATGCCCAGGAGTGGGATTGCTGGGTCATCTGGGAGGTCAAGGTTTTGTCTTTTGAGGAACTTCTATACATTTTTCCACAATGGCTCCACCAAACTGCATTCCCACCACAGTGTAGGAGGGTTCCCAATTCTCCGCAGCCTCTCCAGTATTTATTGTCTGTGAACTTCTCAATGATGGCTATTCTGACTGGTGAGAGGTGATATTTGATTGCAGTTTTGATTTGCATTTCTCTGAGAATGATATAGAACATTTTTTCATGTGCCTACTGGCCATTTGTGCGTCTTCATTGGAGAAATGTTTCTTTAGGACTTCTGCCATTTTTTGAATTGAATTGTTTGTTTTTCTTTCTTATTAAGTGTAAAAGCTGTTTACATATTCTGGGAATTAAGCCCCTAGCAGTTTCATTTATTGCAAATATTTTCTCCCATTCCATAGGTTGGTTGTCTTTTTGTTTTGCTTACTGTTTCCTTAGCTGTGCAAAAGTTTGTAAGTTTAATTAGATCCCTCTTGTATATTTTTGGTTGTTTTTCTATTGCTTGAGTAGACTGCTCTAGGAAAACATTGCTGAGATGTATGTCACATGTTTTGCCTATGGTTGCTTCTAAGAGGTTTATAGTGCCTTGTCTATATGTTTAATTCTTTAACACATTTTGAATTCATTTTTGTGTATGCTGTGAGGGAGTAGTCTAACTTCATTGATTTACATGCAGCTGTGCAGTTTTCCCTGCACCATTTGCTGAAGAGGCTGTCTTTACTCCATTGTATGTTCTCACCTCCTTTGTCAAAGTTTCAATGACCAAAAGTTTGTGGGCCTATTCTTGGTAAATTTGTTTATCCGTTCATTGATGGATGGATATTGTTAGTAACTTTTGGCTACTCTGAATGATACTGCTATGAATATTGATGTGAAATTTTTATGAGAATATGTTTTCATTCTGTTGGCTGTACAGTTGGCCCTCCATATCTGTAGTTTCCACTACATGGATCCAGATGGCTGATTGTAAAGGGACTCGAACGTCCTTGGATTATGGTATCCAGGGTGTGGGGTTCCTGAAACCAACCCCCCAAGGGTATTGAGGGATGACTCTACATATAGGAGTGGAATTGCTGAGCCATATAACTCTAAGCTTTTGAGGAAATACCAGGCTTCTCCAAAGAAGTTGCACAATTGTCCCTTTCCCCTGGCCGCATATGAGGTTTCTCTGCCTCCTGAACGACATTTGTTATTGTCCGTGATTTGGTAATAACCATCCTAGTGGGTGTAAAATGAGATCTCATTTTGATTTTGATTTGTCTAGTGATGTTGAGCATCTTTTCATATGCTTATTGGCCATTTGTATATGTATCTAAATTCGTGGTAAATTTAAAAATTGGGTCTGTTTTATTGTATTGTTCAGTTGTAAGAATTCGTTATATATCCTGGATGCTACTCTCTTATTAGATACATGTTTTGCAAAATTGTTCTTCTATTCTGCACATTGTCTTTCACTATATTTTTTTAAACATTAAAACAATTTCTTTACAGGGGAGGTAGTTAGATGTAATGATTTATTTTATTTTTCTTGCTAAGCAAGCACTCTCTGACTTGAGATACCCATTTCCCCTGTCATTTCACTTTCTTGATGATGTCCTTTGTAAGAAAAGGGTTTTAATTTTGATGAAGTCCAGTTTATCTGCTTTTTTCTTCTATCACTTGTGCTCTTGGTATTGTATCCAGGAAACCAAAGCCTATCCTAGGACCACAAAGATTTATACTGTGTCTTCTTTTAGAAAGTTTATAGGTTTAATTTTTACATTTCTGTCTGTGATCTACTTTGTTTTAATTTTTATTTGTTATATAAAATATGGGTGTTCAGATTCCAGATTGATTCTTTTGCCTGCAGACACCCAGCTGTCCCTGCACAATTTGTTGAATAGACTATTCTTTCAATGGGGTGTTTTTGGCCCCCTAGTGGAAAACTGTCTGTAAATGTAAGTTTTTCCCCCTGGGTTTTTATTGTGTCTCATAGATTTATTTATCCAAACTTATGCCAGCATCATACTGACTTATTACTATAGCATTTTAGTACCTTTTAAAGTGAGTCCTCCAACTTTACTCTTCTTTTGCAAGGTTGTTTTGGCTATCCTGGGCCCCTTGCACGTCCATATTAATTTTGGGATCAGTTTTTCAATTTTTGCAAAGAAGTCAGCTGGAATTTTGATAGGGATTCCACTGTATATGTGGATCATTTTGAGGAGTCTTAATATTTTTAATAATACTGTCTATCATTCCATGGAAATGGGATGTCTTCCATATATGTAGATCTTTTAAAATTTATTTTGGTGATACTTCAAAAAGTTCAATGTACAAATCTTGTAAATTTTTGTTAAATGTATCTCTCATTTTATTTTTAATGCTGCTGTAATTGGAAATGCTGAGTTTCTTATGGGTGGGACTATATATCAATCTTCTTATTTCTAGAATTCCTTAACAGCAATTACCCTAGTTATATATTTGCTACTTAAATCTATCCACAACAATTCCCCACCCCGTGTTATAAGAAACCAAGACCCAAGTTAAGCTACCTGAACACCTATGTGGAAATGTGAAATGAGACCCTTGGGTGGGGCTTTGTGCAGATGATACTGGAGCTTATTCAGGATGGCTTCATCGTAATTTCTTTTAAACAACCCTTTCGGTGTATTTAGTCAGATACATTAAGAACATGCCCTTTTGATGTGCGGAGTAGCCAAGACTATGATTTTCAAATAATTTCTAATGAGAGTGTTGTTCTTGAAACCTAATTTGCATCAATCTTTGAAGATTTATGTTTCAGGGGCTTTGACTAAAGAACACCTGTCTTTAATCAATAACGACAACTAAATGCTCAAGCAACATGTAAGAGCTTGAGCAAACTGCCCCCACCCCATAGTGCTGGGTGGCTGCAGCTGCAACTGGAGTCAGCGCTTACCTATCCCAGTACGCTTGTGCTGATCTGCTCAAAGTGGTTCGTCCAACAGTTTGTCAGTAGTCTGTTGGACAAAGTCATTAAAAATTGATTGAAGGTTGCTGGAATGCAATATAATCTTATTAATATTAATTAAGCACATATTGAGTGCTTATTGTATGATGGAATTGTCCCTCAGCCTCACATGAATATTATTTCTCATAAAACCTCACATATTTCCTTGTTAATCTCACTTTACAGATAAGGAGACAGACAATTAGGTCTTCTCTCTTTTGGGGGAGCTCATTATCAATGATGGGAAGTTATAAGGAAAAAGATATTGATTCATCATGAGAAAACATTTTTCTGAGGGTCAGCAAAGAAGAAGATGAACACTGAAGAAGGTGATCATTGTTCAAGTGAGACAAGCCCTGGGTTGTGCGGAGTCAGCATCCCTGTCCTAGAGAAGGCACGTGTAGAGCTGCGTGGTGGGTGAGGCGGTGCGGCCGCGCAGGGAACGCGGATGCTGGGCCGTTGGGCTGTGCTCAGGCCCGGTGGGGCTTTCTCCTAAGGGCAGTGGACCATCATTGACAGATTTTATGTTGGAGAGTGGGGTGCTCTCGTAGTTCACTTTTGTCTTGTAGAATGCTTGGAAACATTTAGAAGGCTTGGCAGGAGGTGATGTGATGAGTCAGAGTAGGGTGGCTGCGAGGTGTAGCAGTGTTCAATTTTCAAGTTGTTTTCAGGCCCAGTCTTGTGGCTCAGTAGCCGTGTCAGTTTGAATGACGCACTCAAGGAAGTGAAACAATTTATCTAATCAATTGAAGCAGTGATGTACCCAATTCCCAGGACTGTTGTGGAGATCCAGTGAGATAACGTTTGCAGTGTGCAGCATGGTCCCAGCACAGTGTCAGTGCTGAGTGAGTGACAGTGAGTATCTGGTAGGTCAGGTGTGGGTGGTGGGACTCGGTGTCTGAGGATATCTGGGCCCTGAAGGAGGGGTCCATTCACATCTGTGAGTGATGGGTCTGAGTTGGGAGAGGCACGGAGAACTTAGCCCCGGACCAGAGGCCCTGGGCAGGACGGCTATTGGAGGAGCACCGTGAAGTCAGCTCTTTGCAGGTGGAGTTGGAGGTGCCCTTGTGACATCTAAGTGCAGTGTCACGAGCTGAAAGAGGAAGTCTGGGCCCAGGCTGTGCATTTTCCCATAATGTCAACTCCTGAGGACACCGAAGTATTGATCACTGAACGGAAGTCATACTTTACAGGACAAATGAATAGTAGTATCACCTCTGACATCAAAGCTCACGTCTATTTATTCATCACTCAGTTTGCTAATTGGGTACTTACAGAGCTCACTTCACCGTCCTCCCGTGGGCTCAGGCTCCACAGAAAAGAGCTGGTGTGTCTTCCTCTTTTCCAGAAGAAGACACATTTAGCTTGTAGCCTTCTGTACCTCGCCAGACTTAGGATATTAGTTTGTTGGTTTAATTGTATTTTCTGTTGGCCATGTCCTGACAGGAGAGAAATTTTACCTCATGGTCATGTTTCAATTAGCTGTTACTGAGAATTGCTGATCTGATACATAGTGTATGTATTATATTAACTTTGTAGAGTAGTTATCATTTTTCTGTCTTTGCCCTTTAATTTTGATTGCCCCTTCAGTGTTCTATCCTTTTTGGGGCCTTATTTTTTTTTAATTAAAAATGTCTGTTAACAGTTAAGAAAACAAAAACAAAGAAAAAATGCACATGGGAGCTAAATTTAGAAAATGTCTAGTGTGTTTTCTATCTCGGCAATGGAGGGTTCTAGAAACTCGTGAAAACTTTCATTACACAAGTTCCTTAAAATGCTGATTAAGAAATATAACCTTCCTTCCTCATCTTTCAAGCTGCACAACTAATTGTCAAGAAAGTGAGGGGAAATTCTCAGAAGCCAAGACAAATGAGAAAGCAGGGTTTCTGGGAGATATGCGAGCCTTAGAATCCCTGGGGTGCTGGTTTGATCCTGAACTGATTTTCAGTTGCCTTGACAGGAGGGCAGGATGTGAGCCCCAGGCCTCTGACACTAGGAGTTGGATGGGGGATCATATTATGGGCCAAGCCCATCCTGAGGATCTTGGTTTACTAAAGGGTGAAATAGGAAAAAAAAAAATTCCTCAAGGCAAGAAAGTAAGGAAAGTCAATTTTGTTGGAAGAGGGGAAAAATAACAAATCCAAAGTAAGGATATAGTTTAAAGTTGTTCTGGCATTAGAGTTACCACAAACACCTGGCAGAAAAGCACAGCTACTCCTTGATTGATAAGTTGTGTTTTGAATGAATCAGTGAACAGCCATTCTGAAAAAGGCCTCCAGAGTCTTGTGGATCAAGATACTGGACAGCAAACACCTCCCTTCCAAGGTCTCATTCAAATAACCAGAAAGGTTTTAAAGGAAAGAAGCCATGATCATAGTTCTATTTATTAACATTTCTATATGCTACGAATTCAGAGGTGACTATGTAGTTGTCTCCTCTATTATGGACCTTACTTTCTCTTTGGGGAGACAAAATGACATAGTTGGTAATCTTGGTGGAGGGAGGTGTTAGTCTGTTGCAATTAGCCAGGAGAGGAGATTAAGAAAACAGTGAAGGGTGGGTGAAATTTTTAGCTGAGGACAGTCTTGTTCACTTGGCTTTTAATTGCAGGCTCAATGAGCTGTCACTGGAGGGAATAGATCTTACAGAGGATGGACTTAGCTCAGGCCTCATTGGAATGGACAAATGAACCTGGAGAAAGACAGTCAAATCTGTGCAGACATTAAAGTTCACTTGAACATGCTGCATCCCTGAGCCAAAGATAGGACAAATATGCAGCAATTCTTGAGGACAGAAGAGTGGTTTTTAAGGTTCTCCAAGAATGAATCCCATGGAACCGAGATGGCCAGTTGTCAAACTGAGACTTTGTTCTTTGGACGGTGTACCCAGCAAGGGTATTGATTGGCCTTTTATATGTTTCCATTTGTCTTTAATACATGTCTGTTGATGAGGACATGGGCACAAATGTTTGACACCTTGTCGAGGCGATTTTGGATACCTGCCTAGAAGCACGGGCACAGTTGCGGCTGCTTCATACATCTTGCAGCCCGTCCCTTTCCCCGGCTCCGTGATCACGGCAGAGTGGTTCCTTGTTGACCTGTCCGTTTCCTCTGTGACATCATAACCCATGAAAAGACCGGAGCATATTAACTTGGCTTTGTTAAACTCAAAGAAACAGATCAAATATGGAGTCACATTTGTTCTTTCCTATTTCAGTAGTACCATGGAGAAGGCAGTTTGGGCAGCTTTTTGTAGTGTCCTGGAGGCTTTCTCTCTCAGCTTCTGGGCGCCTCTATTGAAAACCCTTCATTGCTGTCTGGCCTGCTGGTAATGCACACTGCCTGTTTTGCCCTGAAGATGTGTTCTGTTTATAAACTCATCTCTACTCCTTGGAAAACAACTCAAGAAAAACTCAGTTGGTTTTCCACCAGCCATGGGCAGGGGTGAGGTATACCATGTTATTATTTCATAAAATAATAGTAATAATAGTAATAGTAATAGTACTAGAAATAATAATAGTATAATAATAATAATAATAATTATAATTATTATTATATATATAATAATTATTATTATTATAAAAGAAGTCTTAAAACAGGACTGAGCACATTGGAGAGAGTCAATAAATGCTTTCTGGCTTAAATCAAAAGTGATGACTTAGTGATTCCATGGCTGCTGTATTTGCTAAGGTAGTTACTCCTTTGCTCCATTACACATTATTTTAACTGAAAAAGAAATGCAAGCAAATGGTTAAAAAAAAAACTCAAACAGAGCACAAAAATACACAAGTGAAAGTAGTTTTCCCTCATCCTCTGTTCTTTCAGCCCTGTCTGGAGATGCCACTGTTTACTATCTTTTGGGTGCTTTTCCAGATATGCTTTGCACATTCCCACCTATGTATGTAAATTCCTTTAAAATTTTAGTTATTTTTAACTTAAAGAGGTTTAAATCCTCAAGTGGCTTCTGCCCGGGTAATAGAACAGAACAAATCTGACTCCATATTAGATTTGTTCCTTTGAATTTAACCCTATGCTCTGTCTCCTAGGCTTCATCTTGCTTGTAAAAAATTGTTGCCTAGAGCCTGAAATACACAGGAGAGCTTATTCTGAAGCTCTGACCTTTAAGGATATTTAACACTTTTTCATTCATTAAAAGATAGCAAATTGCAGAATAGAAAATAACGTTTGTTTTGTTGGAGATTTACAGGGATCTGACCCACGCAGATAGCTGTAAGAACAAAGGATTCTAACAAGAAGGAATTCCTACACTAAGAAGTTTGCAACAACCAAGCGCGTAGGAACGGAGCCTGAATTGTGACTTGGGGAGATGGTTTTCCAGAGCATTAGTTTGCCAACTAGGTCTACAGAAACTTGCTATTCCAAGCCTCAACATCTGGTTTCCAAACTTATTGGCCTGTCCTGCACTGAGGAGAAGGAATTTGGACTTGGTAACACTCCTATCTACCTAGAAAGCTGGGCACTGGAGCTGAGTGTTATGGAAACAGGCCAGCCAAGAAACAAGCACCAATCGGAGTGCTGAAGTACTCAGAATTATTATGCCGGCGGGCTCAGAGGGGTTTCTCCTCCGAAGTTCTGAGCACCTCCAAGACGTGCACATGAGGTTTTAAATACTTCAATACAAGTAAGGGGATATTAGCCAGTAAGACTTAAAGAACCAAAAGCAAGGAATCAGTACACTGGAGCTTATCAATTTGTAATAGATCACGTTACTGACACTTGTTGAGCTTGGAATTACGAGCTAGGTTGTTAGCCCAATAAACTGACACTAAACTTCAGATTTACGAGATAGCCCAGCAGAACTTAGATCAGTAAACCGACATTTATCACACTTAGATTTGTGACTTAGCTTGTTAGCCCAGCTGGACTTTTCCTTCACATGAGGACAGCTCTCCCACCCCCAGGAAACCACTGTGAGCCCTTGATGTTTCCACTAGGGTGGGGTATGGTTTACCCAGGAGGGATGGGGACTATGCACCAACACTCAGGCAGTCTGCTCTGTCTGGGGCTCTGATCTTGTACCACACCACTCCCCCCAGCCCAACACCTGGGACAGTGGAGCTAAGGCAGTGATCCTTCCTGCCTGTTTCCCAGCGTGTAAAAGGGGAATATGTGCTCTTCCCAAGGAAGTTCTGAGCGACAACACCTGCGGGTGCTTGGTTCTCAGAGCAACAGAAAACCCAGCTCCGCATGGGGGCAACGGGTGTGATCCCCGTAGTGTTTCTGCAGAAGCATCTGATGGAGGGCTGGATCAGGGAGGTAAAACATGAGCTGCGGGACTTGAACGGTTACAGAAGGGTACAGAGGTAGGTCTGCCATCTCAGGGTGCCCTAGAGGTAAAGCTTTTTCTCTCCAACTCCGCTACGACACTCCCCTATCCAGACCCATCCCTTCTCTGCTCTTCCTGTCCATCTGTATCCCTCCACTTTTCCCCTCTTCTCCACCCGCTCCCATCTTCTCCCTCCCTCGCTGTCCCACCTTCTCTCACAGAATCCAGAGAGGATCCATGTCCCTCCTGCGCATGCGCTGTCGGTGCCTGGTGGTCCGCTGGTTCGAAGCTCCATGTCCGAGCCGGGGATTGGCCCCAAATGCTTCTCAACTCTGTCGCCAGTTAGGCCTTTGGTTCCTGCCTGGGGCCGGGGCTTCTGGCTGTGGAAGTGCAAGGTGGGGGGCTCCCGGGAAAGGGTTCAGGCGGCTTCGGGAGGGTGATCCGCCTTTCACAGCCCCCAAGGGCGCCAGTCAGCCCGTGTTCAGCTGAATTTCTCTGGCCAGACCCTTCTGACAGCACCACCTGCCCCGGCGCCCCGGCCACAGCTGTCCAGGTCCAGGTGTGCGCCTGCCACCTCTCACGCAGCCGGGATCCCCTCAGTCCACGGCTGGCGTCCCCTTCCCCTCTCCCGCCCGCGAGTCCTCTCCTCCCGGGCTTCCTCTCCTCGGCCGCCTGCCCGTCCCCACCAATGGGCGGGCTGTTTCCCGGGCGGGCGTGGTCTGCGGACCTGGACGGGAGCGGGCTGCTTATGCTGGTGCTGGGGCTGCCCTCCGAGCGGGGCTGCAGCCCGCACCCCCCTTTCCCTCCCCCATAGGGCTGCCCTCCTTTCCCTTTCACCCTCCCTCAGGACCAGCTCAGTGGCGTGTGTGCTGCTCCCCGGGCTGAGAGCCTCTGGCTGTAGCGCCCAGCTTCACCTGGTGGAGTCGGGAAAAGGGAGCATCAGTGCTGAGCAAGCTTCTGTCTCCTCCCTCAGTGTTTCTGCCGCAGGTAAGTACCTTGAACACTTTCAGGTGTTATGATGGCGGTGCTTGTTGATGTCACGTGTTTTTATAGTGAGAGGGATTAACAGTGGTGAAAGCAGGGCTTGGTTCTGTTAAAAATGAGCTGAAGGCATGAAGCTGTGATATCCTCCTTCCTTCCCTCTCCAAGGGTGAAACGTGTGACCGTCGATTTTAAAAAGACAGTTACAGTCCCTAACTAGCCCAGCCCAGCTAGTGTGTGTTAACAGGAACAGCATCACCAGAGGCCTTGGAGACCCAGGGATATTGCAGTCCTAAAGAACTCCTGGCACAGTTTGGTTTGTATTGGTTTTTTGTTTTTCTTAAATTGTGGGACAGACTAGTGGTATAAAAAGAAAAATATTTGTCAAGAAATATTTTTTCATATAACAGCGTTATTGTGATATAGTTCACACACCATGAATTCCATCCATTTAAATGGTACAATTCAGCAGCTTTTAGCATATTCACAGTTGTGCAACCATTATTATTCCAGAACGTTTTTATCACTTCAGAAAGAGCAGTGGAAATTAATGACCTATCCACCCCTCCAAAGTGGTGGTTCTAAAGAAATTTCTTGGCTAATCTTGACCATAAATTCACTTGTTACATTCCAAGAAAAATCTGGTAGGAATTCTAATCAGAATTGCAATGAATCTGTCTATCAAAACAGGAAGAATTAACGTCTTTATGGCACAAACTTCTTCTACCCATGAATATATTTCGGACCCTATATTTTCCTCTGTCCAGAGCCTGGCCCATGGGAAGTCCTCTCTACTTGTTGGGCTTGTGAATGATGAGATTCTATACATCGTTAGTTGCAGCTGTAGCCTTTCACAGAAGAGAAAAGAAACCTCAGTGAAACAAGTGACTCTCTGATGGTCAGAAAGAGTGACAGCCATTGCTGGAGTGATCCAGTGGACTTGGTGTTTGCAACCAGAATTCTCCACCACCTACAGCTAAGGGGATTAGAGTGTTCTTTTATTTTTTCTTAATGGCGTTGCTTTTATTTTTACTTATTTTTTAAATTATTTTTTATTTAAGTGTAGTCAATTTACAATGTTAGTTTCAGGTGTACAGCAGAGATTCAGTTATAAACATATGCATATGTATATATATGTTTTAGATTGTTTTTAGTATAACTCATTACAAGAAATTGAATATAGTTCCCTGTGTTATATAGCAGGTCCTTGTCATTTATTTTATATTTACTAATTTGTATCTGTTAATCCCTCCTTTCCTGCCTGCTAAATACAGTTTGCTTTCTATGTCCATGAGTCCATTTATAGGAGCACCATTTTTCCTAGTAATATATGCTCTTTGGCTGCTTTCAGTTTCAGTAATTCCATCTTATCTGTGGGCGCTTTTCTTCTGGTGGCCTTTATGTGGTTTGCACACGTGGTAATAGAGATCTTTATTTGGGAGAACTCCAGGTCTCGTGTAGTCCCTGGTACAGAGTGCCCACTGAATTGATGATTGAACTGGGAAAAAAGCACAGTAAATGCTGGAATTTCCACTATGGTTGAGAATTCCAGGTTTCAATAACCTGTTTAGACAACCTTAATATTGGCTGCACCCATTCTGGGTAATTTGGTGGAAATTCATGGTATGGTGGTGTAGAGACGGGGCCTTATATTCTTCTTCTCTTTCTATTTTCTAACACTCATTCTCCTGGGCCTTCCAGATCCTCCCCAAGAAGTGCCCAGGGCTGGCTTGGTGCTGCACTGAGGCAATATTTGTTAATAACGCCCTTTCCTCTTCTCCTCTGAGCCTCCGTTTCTTTCTGTGCACAATGAGCGCTTAGACTAGATAAATACTTTTCAGTTTCTTTTAAAGCCATGTTTCCTTTGAGAAACAGAAAATGCAAATATCTCCTCTCAACCCAACCCTTTAGATTTTGGTATGTCCTCCAAGGAGTGACATAGCTCTTTGTGAAAAATTGATGTGATTTTGATTGCAGGTGACACAGAAAAGTCTCTTCAGAGATTTATTGCAGGGAGAGGGCAGGAAAGGGGCAGTATGTCACACTTTCTAGTGTGAGCAACGGAGCAGGGACTTGGATTTAAATACGGTGTCTGACGTGGCCTCTCTCTAATCTTGTAGAATGTGATAAACTTCTCTACCTCAGTTTCTTGATGTGTCAAGTTGGGGTGATAATATTTTAAGGCTTCTGTGAAACATTATACAAATAAGACATTTGTGTCTCGGTAGAAACAAGATCTGCTAGGGATTCAGGGATTTGTTTAAAAAAAATTCTTGTCCATAGCACTCTGTCTGTGTGTATTTAGACGTTCCTGGAGGGTGAGGGTGAGTCTAAAGTCCATTGTGTGACAGGTGGCCCATATTTCTCCGTGTCCCAGTTTACCCCCTACTCCCCAGTCCTCTTCCTCAGTCCAGGATGAAGTTCCCTAGTAGATTTACACAGAGTTCTTGTGGAAATGGCTTTTCATTTTATTGTTTCACCAAGAAGGGCTGCCATCATGATCTCTGTGGTCAGGTTTTGAAGGGCTGCCATCATGATATCTGGTAAGAATTCTATGCAATTTGGAGTTCCAATTTAATGAAAAGAAAAAAATTACAAATAGAAAATTAGAACAAGGGTGGTGACAGGGGCTCTTTTAAGTGGACACCATTAGCTTTGTTAGCTTCAGGTGCTGTGGCCTGTTGCCACGAGGACCCATCCTCTTGCTATGAAGTTGGAGGGACTAGTGGGCTCAGTGGGAATGTTAACTGAGTGTATCTCATGAGCTGGGCATTGTCCTATTTGTACTGTGTGTTCCTTATTTGAGACAGTGAGCTCACCTAACCTCGATAACCTCTTTAAAATATTAGACTTTTAATTTTGAGATGTAATGTAGATTCCCATGTGGTAGTAAGAGATTATATGGAGAGGGCCTATGGACTCTTTGCCCAGTTTTCTTAATGGTTCCATCTTGCAGTGTTGGGGTACAATTCATTACTGACTCACTAACAATTTGAGGTTTGTTATTGCCCTTATTTCTATTCACGATTAAACTGGGGCTTCGAGAAGCACACAGGCCTGTCCAGGTCACCCACATTGTTAATGCAGAGTCGGGTGAACGTGGGCTTGGGATTTCCAGGCAGTACCATTATGATGGTTTGTGGCAGGGAGCAGCATTCACTTTGCTTGTTTATTCATTCATTCAACAAACATTTATTGAGAAAACTCTGTGGGTCAGATGCTTTCATAGAGTTATCTGATTCTTCAGCAGTACTGAGAATCAGGTAATGTTTATATATTTTAATCTGAGAAAATTAGCTCTGAGAGGTTATAACCCCCCCAAAGGAAGTATAACTCATAAAGGAGGGATAGAACATGTGTACAGTCACCTCCTTTTATGCAGGTGGTACCCTATGCATTTTAAATTTTCAAACATCCGTAATCCAGATATATTCTTGTAAGGCAAGGCTTTTTTTTTTAATTGAAGTATAGTCAAGTTTACAATGTTGTGTCAATTGCAAGGTGTTTTTTGACTTTTGAATTAAAAAATACTTTTTCAGTTGGGTAATTAGGTGTATTTACTTGTTTCATTTTTAAAATGAGGTACTGGGGTTTGAACCCAGGACCTCGTACATGCTAAGCATATGCTCTACCAATGAACAGTACCCTCTACCCCAAGGCAAGTTTTCTTATCCATTATTATGAAGCTTAGGGGTTCAAATAAATTGAATAGGAATCCAGATCTTTTGATCCTACTGTGGTCCTTTTCTTTATATTCTGCTGAAGGGGGTTGGGGAAGCATTTCCTTTGTTCATTTCTTTATTCAGCATTTTTGAGCAGTGACTTTGCATCAGGGCCTTGCTAGGTGCTTGGAAATAGAAAATAAGAAATGACCTTTCTCTGCAGAGGCAGGAAGCCTAGACCAAAAGCTGGGTAATGTGATCGAGCTACAGTAGCCATATGCAGACTCTGAGGACAAACTGTACCCTTGGATTTGCTTTGGCTTCCTTTGTCTTCTGGCTGGTACACACCAGGTCACCGCAACCCAGATGGGCCTGTAGCACACAGCAGAGAATGTACCTCGATCTCCTCTCCCCTCTCGGCAGGGCCTGCAACATGAGCATCCCTGACTACGTGCAGTGTGCTGAGGACCACCAGACTCGTCCCGTTGTGGTCCAATCCATAGAGATCATCTCAGAGGAGAATTTCTTTTGCATCTATCAGCTACTCACCTCGGTGAGCCATATCAGCCCTTGTGGCTCCCAGTGGACACTCTGTATCCACTACAGGCACCGCTATGTGCCCGAGAATCGGTGGAGCGTCTTCCAGAAACACCCCAAGGTCGTGGGCCTTGTCACCATTACCGAATGTCTCTCTGCCAAGGCCTTCGAGAAGCTCCACATGCAGAGGAGCTGTATGGCACATCGCTTAATGACTCTCAGCTATTTGTCTTTGTGCAGCATGGGGAGGTAGCCGAGCAGAGGCGCACCGACGTTGCCTTCAATCTAAGAGTACTGCAGGGTGGTGGAGAAGAGGATCGAGGACTTCACTGAGTCACTCTTCATCTTGCTCAAGTCCAAGTGGCTGGATGGTGGCCCCAAGAATTCTGGGGACAAGATCCCCCTCCCCTGCATCCCGTTTGAGAAGGAGGACTTCATGGGACTGGACACAGACAGCAGGTAAGTTTACCTGGAAGCCAGTCCACCTTGGCTGTGTGCTGGATTGCTTCCCTACATCCAGAAAGGGATCAGCAAGGAAGAAGTCAATCTTGTAGCCAAGGGGGGAGGGAGGTGCAGCCCGCCGGTTTCCAGACATTTCAAAGTGAATCCGCCTTTATTTCAGAGAGATCCTTTTAGGGTTAGTGTGGACACTTACTCCCGCTTTACAGCCAGGACCATGGTGGGACCCCTGGTGTTGCTGTCCAATAAAGTAGCCAAAGCCACTGATGCTAGGAGCACTGGGGAGGAGGCTGGACTCAGCTGAGATGTGCTGTAGGTCAAATGCACATCAGACGCTGAGGCTTCTCTAGTAAAAGTACATAAACTATCTCTTTACTTCCTATATTGATTACATGTCAAAATAATAGTATTTTACATACAGTAGATTAAGTAAGATCTGTTCTTAAAATCACATTCTAGTATTTGTTTTTTGTTTGTTGGTTTGTTTCTTTGTTTCAAATTTTAAACGTGGCAACTGGGAAACTTTCTTTACATGGCTCTCATTTCATTTCTGTTGGGCAGCCTGTCCTGGGACAGTCTCATCCCTTTGCTTATAGATGAGATGCTGAGCCCCGAGAGGCAGAACGAGGCGCTGGTTGAGCTGCGGCTAGAGCCGCTGTCACCTGCCTCCCAGGCCCAGCACCTTTTCAGCTCAGGCCGTCTCTTCCTGCCCGACAGCCACCATGCCAAGTTAGGACATCAGAAACACCGCCAGGGACTTCCTAATGAATTCCTTATGCAGGGAAAGGCGTATCACGGTGTATGGGACAGAGCAGGGAAATGTTCATTCTCACTTTGTCCCTGTGATTAAGTCAATGGCCCCACTTTGCCTCGGAAGTACAGATGAGCTCTTCTGGGCTGCCTACCCCCCACCTTCTGCTCTGTTTCCCCATATATCTATCGTGTTGTCCCTCGGGCTGAAGAGGGTGAGATGCCTTTGCCGAGACGTGGTCCCCCTTTGCTGGGGTGAGTGAGGGAAGCTGTGTCCCCCCGGCCTACGGCCTCGGTCCTTGAGTCTGGAGAGGGCTCATGGTGGTCCCAAAGGTGGCGGTCAGAAGACCTGGCATGTGCTACCGGGCCCGCTTTGGAGGTGGTGCTCTGTGATTCTTGAACTTACCTAAGATCAGATCCTACTTTCTGGTTGTTGGTAAGTTGGAGGAGAAGATTCTAGAGAATTAATAAAAAGAATGTCTAGACCAGCCTTGTGAGTGAGAAGCACAGGGGACACTAGTCCCACCTGCGAGAGCCCACCTAGCAGGCTCTGGATGAAATTTCTGTTCCTCCCCGGAAATACCTCTATGGCTTAAGGAAGAGGAGAGGCATGTCGTGGCCATGATCTGTACTTGTCCTCACAGGGCCCTGTGATCTACATGCCCGCACTCCCCATCTGCTTCTTGGAGATGAGTTGACATGTTTAGGAGCCTGGGCACTGCTGAGGGCATAGCTCCCAGCACCGTGCTACACAGAGTCTGGCTCTGTTCACCTCACCTGTCAACTCCTGCTGAGGCCCCAGACATTAGTCAAGGTAGGTGCATCAGCGAAACCTAAGCAGGGACCACCTTCTCCCCCTGGACAGAGTGGTGAGTGAGCAGTGGAAGCCTAGAGCCCTGCCCCAGCCCCCACGCCAGTGCCACTTCTTTTGTCATAGGAGGCACTGGTGACATTTTTGCTCAACAAATGCTTGTCTCTGAGTCTGCAGACCCACCAGAGAATGCCAGCTTGTTTTTGCCTTTTGAAGTCTGCCCTTGGGACTTGGCGGAGTAGCCGGATGTGTACTTAGCCCACAGTGGTTCAGCGCATTAAACCTGCCTCCTTGTGGGTCTGTCTATTGTGGTACCATAAGGGCTCAGCCAGCATCTGAACGTCATTGAGATAACGCGGCCAGTGAGCTAGGGTCAAGCACATTCTCCTCCAGTCACTTTTACTCCATTGTTTCTTTTACTATTCCACAGCCATTAATTTTTTAAACAATGCTTTGGTGCAGGAGCAGAGCCTCATTCTCTCCTGCTACTCTTGGTGGAAGTGAGTAAAACGGTCCAGACTGAAATGCGACAACAATTTGTAGCTCAAAATCTGCCTAGACGCTTGTAGGTCGAATTTTGGTTAGGGGAGCTGAACACGTTGTGGTCCCCCGGCAGCGCCGCTCCCCTCAGGCCCCTGCTTTCCCTTGAGCAGGAGGTGAGGTTGGGCCTCACCATCCCCGTGTCCCTGGCCTCACACACTCACATAAATTCTTGTACATGCAGTCAAAATCATTTTTGTTCTTGTGTGATTCTAATTTTCTCTTGTTCCTCTTTTCCTTTTTCTTTACTCCTTTTTCACTTGTACTGCCCAGTGAGCATGTTGTTGCATCTGAAAATGTGGGCTGTGCACACCCTGCATTGGAAATAGCCAGATTGCCCTCCGTACAGTCTCCATCACTTTAAAAAGCAACAACTTAACAGCTGTTTTGATCCATCTATTATCTTAGTCATTTTTTATTTTCTAATTTTTTGGAATATTTGCTTTGTTAGCCCATCACCCACTGGTGTTTGATACCTGTTGAAATCCTTGCTTTTGAGGAACATGTTTGGTCCTCCTTTTATTTGGTGACAAATGCGCCCTTATTAAATTTGTTTGATTGTTTTGAAGAAGTAAGATGCGAATTGAATTTGTCGGCTGCTCAGGGATTCTTTTCATGGAGTATTTAAACTTGTAAGGTCAAACTCTGCAGCATTTTGCTCGATTCCTGCTTTTACACAAACGTGCTCGGCACGCGGTTCCTGGCTGTCGCTGTGTGACGTGTGTGATGGCGCTTCCTGGCCGGCGGTCACTGGTGAGGAAGTGGCCGCCATGGAGGTGACAGCTGTAGGGGACGCTGTTGGAGGAAGCAGTCACCGTTTGGTTCTTTAATTTTTTTTTTTTGCATTCAACTTCCCCGTGCCATTTACTTTACTTTGCCTTCATAAAGGGGCAGAATTGGGTCTAAAATCCATGACACTATTTGTTCCCTTTACGAGGCTGGTTTTTCTGGGTATCAGGACAACATGACCTTCTCCTAAGTAGCTGGCTCACCTGGATCTGTTGGACACAGGGACAGCTAAAAGGGCCGTAGCTTCCTCTCTGCTCCAGCCAGTGGGCATTCAGAGCTGGGTCTGTGGTTTGCCTCAGCAGCCGTGCAGACCTCCCTGCCCCGGCCTTTACTTTTAACCCATGTTGGCAGTAAAGAGTTGAATCCGTTTCTGTTGCAGCTGACATCCACCACTGACAGCCGTGTCGTTAGTTTGTGGTAGTCAGTCTCCAACACCCCAGACAACCATGAAGGAAGATGATTTGGCCGACCTAGGACCCTGGATTCTCACCCTCACCATGGTTCATCTCACCCGGTGGAAGGGTTTGGCCACCACCATCATGCTGACCATGAGGCCTTGTTTCTCCTTTCATGCTCTGGTCCAAATGTGGACACTTCATTTTTCACTGAATTTGTCTCACTTGAGACAGGCCAGAATATCTGAATGAGTCCATCACATTCTGGGTGGGGAACAGAACAGAAGCAAGTGTCGCAAGTAGATGGAATCTAGGCTGTCCGGGTTGGCAAATGCAGGCTGGGATCTGTGATGGCTGGGCTGTACACTGGACACAGGCCTTTCCCGTGGCTCCTGAGAGCCCATGAGTTGAAGTGATAACAGCCTTGCGTGGGTTCCCCCATCCTCATCTGCTCATTGGCAAGTGTGTCTGCTAATTAGGAGCTCCCCCAGACCTCGGGCCCTTCAAAGCTCAGACCATGGGAGAACCTTGAGTCCCTTCTCCTGGACATCCTGTGTGAGAATCCACTGCCTTCTGAGGTGAACAGCGGCAGGAGATGCCTCCCCCTCCAGGGAGCACCCTACGGAGGACTGTTAGTGCACCATGCTGTGAGCTTGTGTGTTTCCGGCCATGGTCCCTACAGAACTACAGTTGAGATGGGCTTATTGATGGAAATAACAGGACTGATTCCAGGGCAGGGCCTGGGGGAGGGAACAGTGGAAATTGAATGTGACCTCAGACACCTCGGTGGGTGCTGGGGCTGTTACTAAAATGGGGAGTCTGGGAGATACCTGCCAGGAATGGAATTCTAGAGTAAATGGTGGACATGAGGCATTTTTAAGATGCCATTTGTCATCCAAATTAGGACTTCAAAGAGGCACTCGGGTCGATGAGCCTGGGGCTCATGTGAAGGAGCCGGACTAGAGATACACGTTGGGAGTCGTCATTCTTAGCTGGTGTTCACAGCCTTGCATGTGAATTAGATCATCTCGAGAGCTGCAGACTGAGGCTGAGGGGGGGCAGGGCTGTGTCTTGGTTGGAGGAAAGCCCAGACCATACAGCTTTGGTGTGTCAGTCAGTGGCGTTTCCCATTTTCAAAGCAATGCCAGTTATCCTTAAGGGGCCAGGGGCTGGGCAGGGCCAGCCAGGAAGAAATCTGAAGGGAGGGTCGTGGCCATGTGTGCGTCTTGGGAAGGTGCAGAGTCTGCAGGGTACGGGAGGGTAGACTCCTCAGATGCTAGAGTTGCAGTGAGGAATGGGGAGAAGTTAGTCACAATCACCTGTGAGGGAGGGAGGGAGGTCTAGGGAGCCCCACCTTACCGGACTCTCTTTCCCATGAACAGAAGGCAGTCAGACAGAGGATCTGAGGTGAGAAGGGATGGGCACTGGGAGGGGAGCCAACCTGGAGAATGGTGCTTGCAAAATTCTGGAATAGTCTCCCTGAAAAATAGAGTTAAAAATACCCAGACTCTTAAGAACATTGTTAGTGACTTGGGAGGAGGCAGTTGTTTTTCTGGCCTCCTAAGGGTAAGGCATGTATCCAGGGATACACAGAAGATACGGGCAGTCTGTTCCGGGGGCTTGATCGTTACCGGGGGAACAGTGCAAGTTTAAAGGGGGAAAAGGGCAGCGGAGGGAAACTAGCCAGGCCCCGTGTCAGGTACCAGTCGGCCGCCCTACTTGCGTGTTGCATTCACATCCATGCCTCCCAGGTGGGTGCTGACAGCCCCCTTTTGGGGATTGGGAAGCCTTCTCAGAGGGGTTAAAATTGGTCCATTTAGCGACTAGTAAATGCTGTAGCAGGATTCAAGCAGGGCCTTGTCAGAATTCAAGGGCATGTTCTCTCTACTGTTTCCTGTACTTCCCTGTTATACCTGGAATGGTGAAGTGGGTCAGATTTGGAGCCTTTCAGAAAAAGTATGATTTAAGCGCCTCTGGACTGTTTCACAAAGCTCAGCATTCTTTGATGGTTCTGAAGCACGCAGTGATTTTCGCCCCAGAGAGGTAACGTCTAACTCCTTTGATGATGACGTGGTTGCAAATGGTGTACAGGTGCAAAACCAGACTTTGCAGCTTCTGAAGGGAAACTCTCCAGTTCTCCCTTGGTCGGCTTTCTTCCTCGGGATGTAACTGTGCTGCAGCATAGGCCTGAGCTTTCCATATGGAGTGAGAGTTTAATATCTGATGTTAGCATAAAACGGTCAGATGAAGAAAATCGACGTTGACAATTTATTTTTGGGTTTCATTAGTCAAAATATACTATCAGTTAATGGCCCATATAGCAAATGAAATTGAGTACAGGACATTGCATTTCTTACTTTCTATTTATAGTTCTCTTACCGAATAAGGTTGCCTGCTTTGGAACATCAGCTCCACCACTCACGGCACCTATCAGTGTGTTGGTGTGATTGCATTTACAGAGTGAATGTAATCTGGGCTTCCTAAGCCCCAAACACTTCAGTGCAGAATCACGGGCTGTAGACGTCTGTTAGTCACGCAAATACTTCTAAAATTATATGATTCCAGAAAAGAAAGAAGAGAGAGAGAGAGATTGCCTTTATCAAATTTCCTTTCAGTTCTAACTGAAAACTGTTTTTGAGCAGCTCTGGTTTCCTTTGGATAAGAATATATACATTTCTTTGCATGTAACCTGGGTTTTGGGCTAGAACACCAAGTTCTTGCTGTCCACAAGCCACAAAAATAGTAGCCAAATTGCACACGTGTGAAATAGTTTATACTTTTTTCTGAGAAAGTATCCTTGAATTTGGGACTTGGGCTGTGATTTCTGCTTTTTGCTTCCCGCACCTGTCTTGTAATCTCTCACACCTTCCCACGTGGTTCCCAAGTGTTCGTGGTCTCAAAGGAGCGGGCAAACACCCAGTTGGTCACCATGTACTGCTGCTATAGATAGAGCCCAGTCAAGACCTAAAGGACATTATCAGAGAGGACTTCCTGGAAGAAATGGGCTGTACATTCAGTTGTGAGGACAGAGTAAGAGTCAGCCAAGAGAAGGAGTCAAGAATGTGGCTCAGGTCGCAGGTGCAGCCCGGGCAGAGGCCTGGAGGCTTTTGGCGTGGGGACCCGGGGAGAGTGCCCTGTGCGGTCCAGGGTGGAGGGAGCCCCTGCTGGGGAGGACACTGGAGAGAGTCCGGGGTGTAGGGCTTTGGAAGAAGTTGAGTTTTACTAGAACTGACACAGTAGGCAGTGAAGGGTGTCAACAGATGTGACCCTCAGGAAAGGTACTTCTGGTTTTGCTTCTGATATACTACAGACAAAAGGGTCGGGACGGGCGAGAGCAGGTATGTCTGTCCCTTTGAGATCCAACCCGTCATTCATTTATTCATAACACGTGCACTTCAGTGAGTCTAGGGGAGAGAGAGTGTAGCCACATAAATAAGCAAAATGTATTTGCTTCTTGAGAGCTTAGCATTGTCAGAAGTTGACTTAGCCTAGAATGTTCTAGGAAGAGAGGAACAAATTGTGGAGGTTGGAGGGAGGGAAGGCTTCCTTGGGAAACAGTCAAAATGAACCTGGAGGCAAGTGGGAAGTAGGAGCAGGTCAGGGGGCTCCTGAGGTCACTGGGGACCTATGTACTGAGATGAGGCTGGGCAAGCAGGGTCTGGGGTGGGGCTAGAACTCTACCAGGGAGCCTCTGAACTGTTTGAAGTGGGGTTGATGTAATCAAATTTGTGCTTTGGGAAGGCTGTCGTGGCTTTGTGTGTGTGTGTAGCGGGAAAGAGGTGGAGGATGCCACCAAATGGGGGATCATTTGAAGACAATTCACAGGCTGGGATATGGGCTTCAGGGCTACTTGGGGACGGCAGGGGCAGTGTGGATGCCGGCTTTCCTTATGGGGGACTTGTTAGCGGGGCTGCCCTAGAGGCACCTTGTTGCTGGAAGAAAACTGATGGAGGCTGCCAGGTGGACATTCCTCTTCTCTCCTTCCCTGCCTAGTGTGATGATCTTAGCTCAGCCAACATTTGGAACAAAAGAGCTAATCTCCAGGGTTGCCCAGGCCTTTGTAGAGCTCCTTCGAGTGAGATCTGATAGGATTTAGGTTTGTGTTCAGATCTGGATGTTCACTTAGTTAGAAACGTCCTGTCATTTCGATTTCCATAGGGGTTTTTATTCCTGATAAAGATTGCTTTCTTGGTGAGAGGAAAATTATTACAGCTGTTGTCTTTTTCAAAAAAAAATCATATGTTTTAAGAGCTTTAATATTCAAAAGAATAGGAATATATAAAATATTTAAGGAAGTCTTTGGTGTGGTTTCTTTGCTTTCTGAGCTAATGTGGAGTTAGAGCCTTTGCATTACTTAATAGCACATCCTTGTCAGTATTTAAAGAGCTGTTAGTGAGCGCCCCAGGCCCCACCTCTCAAAGAATCGTTAAAGTTTGCTCTGAAATAGTGAGGTCATAAAGGTCTTGTTTTCAGAAATCAAAAGGTTTTAAATACGCACCATAGCTCCATTTATAAAATAATAATAAGTTCAAAATTAAGAAAATGGAGGATAATTGATTTTTTTTAAAGCCTAAACATAAACTTTCTTGTGCTAATGTTGCAACTGGAAATTTTGAAAAGAAAAATCCTACTGCAATATCATCTATGTGGTATATATATATATAAGTTTCACGTTTGAAAAGTAACTGCGCAGTGGTTTTCAAAGTCAGGAGCATTCCAGCTCAGATACTGGCAGTGATGGTTGCTGGTTTTCAATGGAAGAGCCTAAATTTGCCTTCTTAGCTTTTTTTTTTTTTTGTACTGAGAAGGTTGAGTAGTGCTTTGCCAGGATGATTTTCGGGCAATTTGAGGGCAGATGTCGTGTTCCAGCAGTGAGATATTTCCATGTATTTTATTTTCTGGACATCACCAGGGCACATGTGGGGTTTGTGCCTGCAGGCTGGAATGCTGCAGGACTCCCTAATCCATCACCATTATGTCCTGGTGCTGCTCCGGTCAGTGAATGATTTTCTGTGACTTGGAGGTAATGTGGTCTGATGGTGATGATCAGACGTGCAGTTAAATGCTATTAATTGAAATAAGAGTAAGCTAGAAACATTGCTCTAACAATACAGGATGAGGGAGGAGGATTGCCTGAGCTGCTTGCAGTCGGGTGTCTTCTCAGGTGACTCCCTCACCGTGATTCCTGCCAATATCCGCCCCAGCCCTGCACGGTAGTCCTGCCGAAGCAAGCAAGCACTTTGCTCAGAAACGCACTGAATTTCCTTGTGCCTCTGTTTGTTGGCTTTTTTTTGAAAGCACATTTTGCCCTTTGCTTAAGTGCCATCCATGCTAGTCATCCCTTACACTCATTCTTCTGGACCTCGTCCATACATAGCTGCTGAATGGATGAACAGAATGTAGTATCTCCATGTAGTGGAACATTATTCACACGTAAGAGTGAATAAAAAAGAAAAAAAAAAGAGGAAAATGAAAAAGGCCACCTGTTTTGGGAAGTCCACCCTGACTGTTCAACCCACACTTTTCCCTTTGAAACCCAATCACTTATGCTCCATTCTACTCTTTTTGATAGTACTTACCACCTTCTAATAATCTTTAACGTTTCCAAAAAAAAAATAAATAAAGAGATGCTGATGCCACTTCAAAATATACAAGCCTTGCTAACAGCATGTTAATTGAAAGGAAGCAGACACAAACGGCCACATATTGTTGATTTCAGTGATCTGAAATGCCCAGAAAAGGCACATGCAGAGGCAGAGAGCAGGTGATGGTTGGAAGGGGCTGGGTGGAGGGGGATTACGGGGTGAATGCTAGTGATAGGGGGATTCTTTTGGGCTGATGAAGTGTTCTGGAAATAGAAGGTGTTGAGGGCTGCACAACCGTGAGTGTGCAGAAGACTGCTGAGCGCTGTGTCTGGGAGTGCCTGTTGTTGGGTCATCTTTATTTTGTTCACATCCTGCAATGTGAAGGGCCATCTTCTGCTGTGGTCATTCTACTCCTGTGAGTGGTGAGGGTCAGAGACTTTGTAGAGTCCTGTTTCTTTTCTCCCTCTGGCTGAGTGTAGGCAAAAAAATTTAAGCCTGAGAAATTGCTCCATCTGCAGAAATGTCTTTCAGTTTTGCCTGGTGTAAAAATCTTGAGAGCTTTTAACCGTTGAGGCTAGTCTGTGGGGGTAAATAGCCTATGAAGCCTGGGTGAGCCCGGGAAGAGCCGCGCTTCCCTCCCAGACACGGGTGGGGATTTCACCCCCTTTCAGGCAGTGAAGGGCCCAGACCCGTGGGCAGACTTGACAATCGTGAATATTTACGTGTATCCGCTGCTTCATCTTGGATATTAATTTCAAGCTGAGTCAGTTTGTGGCGGCAGCCTCATCCTACAACAGGAATTTATAGTATCTGCTCTTTGAGGTGAAGACCTGACAGACTTGATTATTTAACAGTCTGCTTTGAATTGATATCTCAGATTCCTTTGTCAAAAGCAAAACAGCAGAAATACAGACGTCCTTTAATTCCAATGTGGCCTGGAACGGGTTTAGTGTCTGTGCCTCAGTGGCCTTATCTGCGGGTGGGGAAGATGATAACAGTGCTTCCCTCAGAGGAGCTGGTGAGGGGAGAGTGAGAAGCACAAATGGAGGACTTACACGAGATGCTCATAAATGACCGAATTTAGTGCTCTCCGCCTGGTGAGGCCTTAGGGGCAGAGATGTCAGAACAGAGCAGTCCTAGCCGGAGCTCGATACGTGATGGTAGCTGTTATGATCAGTATCACCACTGTGGGTTATCAGGTAGTTTTAAGACTTGGTAATATGATTTCATGAATAATGTTAAAAGACTAGACATCTCAGATCCAGTTTACATAGTCCTCAAGATTTCTTCTGAGAATTGGATGGTTTCTTCCCCATCTTAAATCTGAGATGAGTCTCTAAAAATTTCCGTATTCCTCCATCCTTTTGCTTTAATTCTCTATTTCTTAAAAAACAAAGTTTTTAGATGGAGTTACTGGGGACTGAACTGAGGGCCTCATGCATGCTAAGTACATACTCTCCCAAATGAGGTATAATCTCTTCCCTGATTTTTTTTAAAATTTACATCTTAATTTTCAGAGGTTAGAGGCCTCTAATTATTTTTCTGGAGACTTGTCCATGAACCTGTAAATCTACAATTAATGGACAAAATTTGGTTTATTAAAAAAAATCTATAGAATATTCTGCAGTCCATCCAAAAGGAAATGCTCATGGACTTAGAATGTTTCTCCTTTAAGGTGATTTCTCCTGTTTGGTCGAGCTTAATTTGTTAACAGCCATCCTCATCATCATAATGACCAAACTCGCTGTGAGTGGACTCCTAACTGAGGCTAAAATGCTTTGCTCATGTTTTACTTCATAGCAAGTGTTTGATTGTAGGTATCAGTGTCTCCTTTTTTGTAGCTGAGGGATTGAGAGATGGGTCAGCTTGCCCCAAATCACACGCAGCTGGCGGTGGCTAGCTCGATGCTGGAATCCAGGCTGCACAGGATGAATTCTCAATTGCTCCTCTAATCAGCTTCCCGTTGAGTGTTTTCCCGAACTCCTGTGAGCCCATAAATGACCGATTTTAGCTATCTCAGCCTGATGAGGTCTTCAAAGGAGAGACACCAGTGAGAATGAGAGGCAGAGTGGCATAAATTAAAATTGTACATTTTCACAAATGTTTTATTCTCAGGTAATGACTTTAAAGGTAATATTTTTTTAATTTAGTGCTTTGTGAGAACTAAAAACAAAACATTTAAAATAATTATTGTGCAAGAGAGAAGTGGTCTTTGAAAGTCCAACTGTTGCTAATGATGTTACTTGTTTTTTCTAGTGGTGCTTATTTACTGAAAAATTTCCAAACACTGAATTTGTTTTATGTAGTCTTAGTATGAAAGAAAACTTTGTCAGTGAGTATTGTAAGTAAAATCCTTACTCTTTTCTTTCCTGATGATGAATATCTTAGTTGTTTACATGGCTTAAGTATATTTCGTCATTTGTGAAATTTGAGTAATATGGTTTACCTTGTCTGACTGTGAGAGCTGGACGCCTTGTATACAAAGCACCGTAGAGGTGCTTAATAAAAATGTGCTGTCACAGTGACTGATAGTTTAGAAGTATCAACTCTGAATACTAAAAAGGGTAGCTTATTTCTGATGCATATTCAATATGTATATATATGATATACATTAATATGGCTTAAAGTAACTAGGATTTTTTTTTTAAGTGCAGTATGAAGCTTTAATGAAATCTGTGTCATTCTAGTGAGACAGGGACTACTTAAATTGCCTTAAGCAGACGACCTTGAAGATTATTTACACAGAATGTGTATT
Organism: Vicugna pacos; assembly: GCF_048564905.1. NCBI lineage: Eukaryota > Metazoa > Chordata > Mammalia > Artiodactyla > Camelidae > Vicugna > Vicugna pacos. The sequence continues at coordinate 26,517,172 of NW_027328741.1, forward strand.
GTTACAGCTCAGAATTCATGTTGCCGTGTAACCATCCATCAGACATTTAATTTCTCGGGATTCTGACCAGAACCATTAAGTTTAGAAAAATCCACATTGATTATTATCAGGGAATAAGCTCCTCTCTTTTGTGACTAAAGAAAATTTTGATTTTTTTCTGCACTCTTTTCAGGTTTTAAAATTTCAAAATTTTGATTTGACATGTCACTTTTTTAATAGAGAGAATAAAGCTCATGCTGTTTTAATATGTAAATAAATGTTTTTGTATTTCAATACCCTTCTATGATTTCCTGGCTCTTTGAGAAGTATTTTGCAAGATACTTAGATTACCTACTGTTGGAAAAATACAGACGTGACTTTTATGAATATAGGCGTAGTACAGTTCTGTTGGTTTTTACTACAGTGCAAGACATGAGACCTAGGAGAGCTTTGCTGCTGATTGCCAGGAGGACAGATCTCAGGTCTCAGTCTCCCCTGGTGTAAAATGAAGTGGCTGGACTGGATTCTTTCCTCTTCTAAGATGAGCTTCCATGAGCCTATGTCTTTTGTTTATATTTAGGAGTATTAGCAATATCAGATTAAATACTGAATACCCCTCCATCCCCCCGAAGCAAAGTGCAGTATATGCTACATAAGCTTCTAGTTATCTGATTCTCGTTTCTCATCTTACAGTCAATTTTTGTGTTGCATGTTTCCCGGCAACCTGGAAGGTCTTTTTAGCCATAGGTGGCGCTGTTGCAACTTTTTACAGTCTTAATTTTTCTGTTTGTAAAATAAGGCTTAAACAATGTGATTTTATTTTGATTCCTTTGCTTAATGCTTCAGAATAGCACAACGTCCATTATGTCTTTCTACCTGGAAAATTTTTTCTGCTTATATCATAGTTTTATTCTTTTATCTCGCTGTGAACATTTCAGACTTGCTGTGCAAACAATGGCAAAATCGGGCTTTTCTTCTAGTGTTAGAAACCAGTGAGACGGGATATTTTAAAACAGCTAGAAGCTGCCTCTGGAGCACCATAAAGCTGAAACGTGTGTTGAGTTCCCTGAGTATTGACCCCGCCGCTGTGTGTTAATTGGTGGGAGTTGATTTGGTACATATATGATGGGGTGTAGTTTCTTGACTTGGGTTTGCCTGCACGTTCTGACACTGAACCACGTTATCCTGAGTCAGCTCGTTCTGAGTTTTCCCCTCGTCTGTGAGAAGGGGACACTCATATCTGCTTTGTAGAATTGTGAGAATTAGTAATTATGTAACGTGTTTACCACAGTGGGTATGTCAAGAGAGCTCATAAACTTTAGCTGCTGTTTTGTGTGCAGCCATCATTTTATAGTCTTTGGTAATTACAAAGAAACAAGAAAATAAGAAAAGCTGATTTTATGATGAAAGATATTTGAGGAGGTTCCATAATTCCTACACCCATAATTTAGCATCAGCAGAGTCAGAACTGTTACACAGTCGCCCTGGACCAACGTTAAGCCACAGAAATTTTTGTTACTTCATATATGTTGGGGCCTAAGGGGAACCAATACTTATACACATGTTGTCTCCAGCAGCCAACTGAGAGATGACACAAAAGAGTAGGCAGGTGATAAATGTCTTCTTTGTTACTGATGAAGCCACGTTCTCCATGAACTTCAGGGCTGTGGATAAATGAGTGTCATGATACTGTGTCCCAGAAGTAGAGACTCACCCTGTCCCAGGTATCTCTGGGCCACAGCAAGCCTTCCCTTGAGAGAATGTGCCCCATCATGCACAGGGCTGTTCTGCAATGCAGCTGAGCATCCAGGGTGCTTCCCTAGAGTAGTCAACACTGGAGGGAAAGGAAGGGTTTCACATGCCCTGCTTGTCTCCCTGGAATCACAACTCAATCTGTTAATGTGAGGAGGGCTAGCTGTGGGCCAGGCGTCAGGGCTGTGAAGGGAGTAGCACTCTGCATGGCCCAGAGGAGTGGGGAGGAGGTATCCCTTCCATCAGTTTAAACAGGTGGTGGGATGGAACAGAAGGGTGCATCCCATGAGTTTATAAAAGGAGAAATAAGAATATCCTTTGGGTATTAGTCTAGCCAGGAAACACAGAAGATGATTAGGAAGGAGACTTGTAAACCACTGTAATATTAATTTGACATTTGTTGAGCACCCAAAATGTGCTACATTCTTTTCTGAGCGTTTTACAGAAATGAATCCTTCAATCTTCTCAACAAGCGAGTAAGGAAGGTTTGATTGTTATCCCAGTTTTACAGTGTGGAAATTGAGGCACACAGAGGGTAAGTTGACCAAGGTCACAGAACTAGTAAGTGGCAGAGCAAGTATTTTAACCCTGGCTGTATGGTATTGTGGCTCCCAGAATGGGCTTTGGGTGTTTAGATGTATCTGCATCCCTCGATTTCTGTACGTCTGTGCATCAATTAGCCCAGAAAGGACAGGGAAAGTAGAGTTACACAGGTGCTCACAGTCGTGTCTCTGCAACTGTCCACGAAGAGTGCACCGTGATTAGAATTAATTGTTTTCCAGGCAGCAGATCTGTTGGTATAACAGAAATTTAGTCCATTGAATTCATCTAGAAATCCTTCCTGCTCTGCTTCTGTCCACACTTGCCATGTGACTGCCTGCCCGTGTTTGGGCCGTGGAGGAGAACATATACTCATGGTTGAACTCTGATATTGCAGTCTGGTTCATAGCTGGTTCTGTTACATTAATAAGTTAAATTTCTGGTTTTCTTGCATCAGTGTCTCATGAGTTTGGTTAATGTGAAACCAGTCCATGGGAGCCCAGGGGTTATGATGGTATAAATTTTTAGCACGTTGTGGCACTTCTAGCCATGCAGACATGACTGGGGGATGTACGCCTTTCTCACTGATTTCTCCCAACAGCAGGGTCCTCTCACGGATGTGAGGCTGGGAGCTCTCTGAGTAGCTCAGTCAGAGGCCAAGTCCACCAATCAGAAAATGATGAAGTACCTGGAAGTGGGTTTAATAAAAGTAAAGGGCTTCCAGGTAGTCCGATGGGCTGTTCAAGAAATTTGGTGAAAAGCTGTCCACTGTCTGTGGTTTAGCTGCTTCTTTGCTGTTGAAAAGTCTGGAGTAGATGAAGGGATTTTAAAAAGCAGAAAGGAGTGATTTCAGGTGGTACGTCCACACCGGTGAGAAGTGATGGATGACCGCCAGTGTGAGGCACAGACAGAGTCTTACAAACTTCATAAACCAGCTTCAAATGCTCTGCCATCTGAGTGCGCTTCATATGGGGTCCAGTTCATCACTGGTCACGCTGTGAGGGCAAGTAACTGACGATGGCAAAAAGGACACGGAGGCATCAAAAAGGTCTCACTCATGTTCCCTGTTTAAAGAATGTGGCACAGTGTATTATATTTGAGCTGGTTTTTCACTGAACAGTTTTTAGTGTTTTCTGGGACTCCCCAGTGCCCCAAGGTTCCATGCAGCTGGGTGTCCCCTCATTGCAGCTCCGTCAGCGCTTGACCTGGGCTGATGTGGTGTCACGGGAAGCAGGATGGTCAGCGTCCCCGGCTCCTCTGAGCTCCGTCTCCTCATCTGCAGAGCCTGGTTTCTCATCCGTGTCTACTTAGTAGGGTTGCTGAGAATCACACGTGATGGTTATCAGGTGTGATTTCTGGTTGTCTCTGCGATTGGCAAATAGCCAACAATTGACAGAAACTCTTGTTTTTTTTTTATTGTAATTGTGTCTCCTAGATTGCAGTGGTTTTTAGTCTGCATTTTTTTTATAACTTTACTCATTTTTAAATATGCCCTTATTTTATTTATTTTTTTTTGAGGTACTGGGGACTGAAGCCAGGACATTGTGCATGCTATGCAGGTGCTCTACAACTGAGTAATACCCACCCTCCTTTTCTGCACTTAAAAATAAATATTGCAATACACAAAATAGCTCTTAAACTCCATGATGGGACCTGGTCTCTGTATAGGCAAATGAACACGTATACTATTTCAATAAGAATAAATGCTGTTGAGACATACGTTTCTGAATCTGTTAATGTGCTTAAAAACGATCATAGCTAGTGATAAACACGAGACTTAGATCCAGGACTTTTTAGGGTATGTTTTGCCATCATGGGAAATTACATTCTACCGAGAAGGCTAATTGGGTCTCTTTGATATTTGGATGGTTTAGCAGGTGATCAAGGCTTTCCAAAGCTGACAGTTTTGTATTTTAAACTAACTACAAAGTTATCTTCTAGAAGATGGAAATCCTAAGTTTGTGAATTTCCCAGTAATCCAGGGGGTATGTGTCTGTGTCTGTGTCTGTGTGAACGTTTGTGTGTGTGATTTCAGGAATGTAGAAATAAGTTCCATATAGACTTCTGATATCTTTCTCTTCCAGTTCAAGGTTTAAGCATATACTTACACAAATAAATTGATTTTCTTTTGTCATTTGGCATATTGGCGGGAATAAGAGGTTCTCATACTTGTTTCAGAAGGGTTGGGAAGCATGAGCTTAGAAAACAGGAGGAGAAAGAGGCAGGGAGACACTTCACACTTTGTGCAGTATATGAGAAACTGTAGCTTTTCTTTTCTCTTTTCTTCTAAAGCAAACTGGCTCTGAATTGTAACACACTATTACTCAGAATTGCTTTTCTAATCAGATACAAGTGCCTCAGATTTTTCAAGGCAACATGAATGATGAAATGTGTTTTAGCATTTATCTTTAAAAGTAGTTTTATTTCTCAAGTAAAAGACTATAGCCTGTTTCTTCCAGCGTCTCAAGAAATTCTCATTGATCTATGTACATGTTCTATGTGCTTATTTTCTTTTTTTTTTTTAAGTGCTTGTTTCATTGTGATGTGAATGAATGTTTAAAATTTCTGGATTTTGATCTTTAGAAAATGCTGATTTATCATAACTGTTAAAAACCTGATTGTTCTTTGGTCCTTGTTTGGTGGGGCACCCTATTGATTACTCTTGTCTGTTAAAGAGAGAAATTCTTCCTCTAGCCTGCAGATCATTAAGTGTATGGTTTGCAGTATGCCTTTAAATTTCATTGAATGCATTGAACATGATTGTCCAGTGAATTTTGAGTTGACTCATAGTAATGACTTTGCTTTGATTCTGTGGCTTTTGCTCCTCTCCACAAGAGCTTGAATTCTCTGTTGCATTTTGTATACGTGTTCTTCACAGTGGAAGAAATTTTGCATTTTTTACAGAGGTGGTTTTTCCTAACACCTCTGAATGCCTTCTGTAATTGATACAACAAAAATCTGTTATTTCAATGCTTAATTATTTCATACACTAGTTTTTGGCTTAATCAGAAACAATGACAGAGTGATAATAAAAAATAGGAAGACTTTCCTTCCTTTGAAGAATAGAAATCAGGTGGTCAGGCTCACCCATGCTTTGGGCCTGACACACTTAATCTCATGTCATTGTGTATCATGATTCGGAGATGGAGTTGCTTCAGGTTTATTGATTTTTGTTTTAACATTTGTGTTGAATTCTTTCTCCAGGCTTATGTATCCTGTTGGGTTTGTTGAAACTGTAGAAGGGAAACAAAAGCTTTTTTTGGTTTCCGGAGTCCTGAGTTGCTGATGATAAAGAGTTGAGGTTGGGCTGAGGAACAGAGTGACACTCCCTCTGCTCCCAGCTGAAATTGATGAACAATGAAATCAATTAAGTGTATCGGTATTTGACCAATAGAAGTTAGCGAGCCCAAACTGGCTAGTTATGCCCAAAGAAAGTACTGAATTCACCTGCAGAATTAGGTGCTTTACCAAGAAGAAGCAGCTTAGAGCAATCAGAAAAATCAGTCCTATGATGAGATATAAAGTAAATATAATATCTTTTATTTCTGAAACTTTTCTACGTTAAGTTGTGTAGAGCTAAAATTAAGTTTCAAGCACCAGGAGTTAACAGTGTGGGTGGTTCTGTATGATCATTATTCAGGAATGTGCCTAGACTCTGCTAGAGTGGCTGAAGCTGGCAGGAAAAGACCTAGAGCCAGGATTTGTCACCTTAGGGTGTCCTCCATAATGGTTCCATGTGGGAGCCCATGATTGGGTTAACAAATTGTAACAGACCCCAGCCGCCTGTCAAATTTAAGAAGAAAATGTATGCTTAGTAACTGCTTTGCAAGCAAGTGCCTGTGCATCCTCACTCCTGTCTCCTTGCCTTAAAAAGCAGAGATAATGCTTTGCTTGCGTAGATGATGTTTTAGATAGCACTCTGCTCATCGCAAAGCAATGACCCAGGCCCACAGCTATAAAGGCTGGGCTTGTGTGCAGTTAGATACTCTATTATCCCCCAAGCAAGGACCTAGCTGGTCTGGTGGTCTGCTTTGTAATTCACATGTCTAAAGAATGTATCTTATTCCCCTCACCCATGACTTACCTAAAGATACACTAAGCCTTTGTACTCATGGTGGATTCTACAATCTCTGTCTCATCCTTCTTTCCCCAAGTTCCTGCTTACTATCACACAACTGTTAATGACGTTTTCCTTTGATTATACACAATAAATATGGGAGCATTTGAGAGGCTCATGGAGTTGGGTCCCTACGCCCTCTCTCTTTCGTGACTTTTTCCACAGAGTCTTGAGTATTCATTCCCTGTACGTAAGACTTCTGCCAGCCAGAACCCACAGTTCCAGGTGAGAAGGATGCAGGCTTTATCTCTCCTACCCGAGGGAGAGAGAGTAGAAAATTGAGATCTGCTCTTCCGTGGTCCCTTCCTGCCCCAGGTCTGCTCCAGTTCACCTGCAGCCTTCTGGCCTCTGCTCACACTGCCTCTGTCCCAGGACTGACAGCAGCCTTTTCTTCCCTGGTAAACATTTCCTGTGCCTTTTAGAAGTTGGTCTCTTCTCTGCAATACAACCCTGGCAGATGTGATGGTGGTAAACGTGCTGGTGGGCAGTCACTTGGGGACTGCCAGGAGCCATGCTGATTCTCCTGAGTCTCTCATTCGGGGTTACAGAACTGTCGAGCAGCAGAGGAAGCCCTTTAACGTGAGGCCAGCTCAGCATTGCATCACTTTCATTTTATTTTTGAATTTTCAGTGGAGAAATTATTTGTAGCAAACTGTTCCAGATTTTTGGCTGCCTGCTTTCCTCACCACCATTTCCTTGTTGGCTCTGGTGCTTGTTGTAAGAACCAGGTTTCTTCTCTGGTTATTTCTAGCAGCTGGGCTTGCCGAATCCTTGATCTGCATTTGAAGCAGAATGCTTCTTCGTGATGTCAAGCTGATTTTCCTATTTCTGAATATTTCGTGTACACTCAGCAACTCTTTCAAGTGAAATGCTCTTGTCCAATTCTGTTAACCCATATTTGCCGATCTCCTGCTTTCATGCTGAGGGCAGTTTCTTCTTCCTGTAATAAAAGTTAGCAATTTGCATTTACTATTTGAAGGTTCTGGCCCTAGGTGCTTTTGTCCTTAACAGTTTTAATACAATTCACCCAGTAAAATGTGCAGCGGCTTTTACTCAAAGCCCAGAATTGTGCATCGCAGTCAATCTTAGAATATTTTCATCCCCCAACAGGAAGCCCTGTATGCACAAGCAGTCATTCCCATCTTCCTCATCCTCCCCCAGCCCCAGGCAGCCATTGTTCTCTCTCTATGGATTTGCCTGTGCTGGACATTTCATGTAAAACAAGTTATTTCATGTAAATGGAACTGTCTATTGTGACTGACTTCTTTCACACTGAGTAACTTTTTCAATGTTTTTCCAGGTTGTGGCCTGGGTCAGTACTCTATGCTTTGCTATTGCTGAATTATATTCTACTGTATATCTGGGCCCTACTGTTTACCCATTCATCAGGTGATAGTCGTTTGTGTTGTTTCTGCTTTTTGTTTGTGAAGAGTAATGGCGCCGTGAATACTCCTGTAGGAATTTTTATGTGGACATTTGTTTTCAGTTCTCTTACTTGTGTGACCAGAGAGCAGAAATGCTGGGTCATTCATAAACCAAATGTTCAACTCTCTGAGGACCTGCCAGGCTGTTTTCTAAAGTGGCCACACTGTGTTACATCCTCACCAGCAAGGGCTGCTCGCTCCGCTTCCTCTGTGTCTTCATTAGTGCTTGTTACACATTTTTTTTATTATAACCTATTGTAGTAAGTGTGAAGTGGTTTCTCCTAGTGGTTTTGACTTGATTTCTTTTACAGCTAATGATATTGAACATCGTTTGATTGTGCTTATTGGCCATTTGTATATTTTCTTTGAAAAATACATTTTCAGATACTTTATACACATTTTAATTGAGTTCTCTTTTTCTTGTTGAGTTGTAGGAGTTTTTTCTTTTATTTGAAGATACAAATACTTAATCAGATAAATAATTTGAAAAAATTTTCTCCTCTCTGTTGTTTTTTCACCTTCTGGATGGTGTCCTTTGAAGCAAATTTTTAACATTTGATGAACTCCAATTTATCACTGTTTTCTTTGTTCCTTGAGCTTTTGGGGTAATATTTAAAATCTGAGGTATTTTATTTAAACTTTTATATAAAAAATAACTTAATTCTTAAGACCGTTCTAGGAGATGGGTGCGGTTGTTGTCCCCAGTCTATGGATAGGAGACTGAGGTGCAGAAAATTTCACTGAAATATCAGTGTCACAGCTACCCAGTGCTGTGGGATTTCAGACCCTCATGTTTGTCCCCAGCATTTGTGATCTTCACCACCATGCTCCACTACTGCCTGGAATCATTAATGAAAAAGTTTTCCTTTTTTGATTTCTTGATTGTTTGTTTTCTCATTGGGGAACTCACCTCTTCATTTTCCTTGCAGAGATCTGTGTAGGTTTATTTTAGATCTCATGTACTTATTTATTACACAGGCTCCAGTGATGATTGTGCCTAGTTGTTCTAATCAATTCATACTCAAGTCTTTCCTGCTCATGACACTAAAAAGAGAGTCATGATTTACATAATGCTCAAAGAAGAATGTACTTGAGTGATTTTATTTTTCTAACCAATCAAACAAATCAAATAAAAACCCGGTGTTGGAACAGATTATAAGCCCTGCAGAATAGGGTCACTGTCTTCCTTGTGTTTCATTTGATTTGTCACAGTGTCTGGATAGTGCCTTGCTGTCCAGCAGTTTTGTGAGTATACGGTGCTCGTGAATCATTGTAAGGAAAGAATTTTGACAACAGACTGTGTTGTTCATTTCACAAGGGAAAAGATCATATAGAAATACTGCTCAGATCTATTTTAAAATTAAGCTTGGTGTTTTGAGAAGGGTTCAAGAAACCATACAAAAATCTTTTTCACTAATTTTAAATCTATCTTAGACACATTATGCATACATAGCAGAGTAACTTATCAACTAGTTTTGACAAGAGGAGTGTATTATTGATTATCTATTTTAGTTGAAATATTCTACCTGGGATAAAGTAATCAGTGCCCATAAATGAACAAATATGTTTGTATTTCTATGCAACATGGGAGCAGACTTCATATGTTTCTATATAATATATATGACTGTGTGTTTTAATCTGTCTGTCAGTGTATTTATAGTTTTTCAGCAATGTTGTAACTTTAGAATTCTTCTATGGAAATCACCCCCAATTCTAGTGCAGTTTGTACTGTGTATCCTGTCTTATGCATGGGATTCCACTGTCCCCTCTGTGAGGAATTTCCTCTCCTATTGAGTTAGTAGCAGAGTTAAAGGAACTGTGATTTCTAGGCCTTTGCTCTCCATGTGTTTGCAGTTGGCTGTCAATCAAGATTTTCTCTTTCTTGAGTTTTCATTGTTCAATTAGAATTTTGGAAATAACAATTAATATGTTGCAACACTCTCCCTAGAAACTTGATGTGTTTGTGCTTTTCAGTTTCCAATTTACAAAAAATGTAAATGCACTCCTGTTTTTAAATAGTCCTTTTTCACTAGATATTTGTTAACTTCTTTATAGTCAAAATATTTTTTTCCCAATGAATGAATCGGTTTGCATGTTTTAAAAGATACTTTACTTTTTAAATTTCTTATTCTAACAGGTATATTCGTTGTACAGAATTTAGAAAATAAGGATAAACACAATTATAACTTAAAAATGGCCTCTAATCTCACCTGGAGATACAGTTGTAAGGTTTGAAATTGAGAATTACAAGTCCTCTCAAACTCTTCTTCTATTTCAAGTACGGTTTGGTTACTGAGATCTTCGAATTCTCATATGAATTGTAGCAGCAGATAGTCAGTTTCTGCAGAGGAACCCACTGGGATTGTGATCGAGTCCACGTTGAATATATGGATCGCTCTGGGGAGCACTGCCATCCCAAGAATGCTGTCATTTGATTCAGGAATGTGCGTGGTGTGTCTGTCCAGGTATTTAGGTATTCTTTAATTTTTTTCAGCATTGCATAGAGTTTACATTGGATTATTTTACTATATATTTTGCCTTTATACTGAGGACAAGTGTGCAAGGTACCGGGATCAGAAGTGTATTGGAGCTCCGCAACTTGCTGCCACCATGGACGCTGTGCTCTTGCTTCGCCCACTGTACAATGTTGCACAAAATAGGACCTAAGTAACTCTCCCTTGAAAGAATGATTATATGATTGCTGGATGATGCTTGAGAGTCCTTGTGATGATGTCTTTTTCCCAGAATTTCGCCTCTTCTTAACTATGCCCTTTCCCTTCCTTTCCTCCAGCCTGTGTTTCAGCCTGCCTGTGGCATTGATTTTCCTTGTCTGTGGACTCTTCCTTTCACTAGTTCGTGATAATGTTACATGTGAGATGTGGAAACTTGCTAGATGTCAAGAAAGAGCAAATCCATTGCATGCTAGATTTTTTAGAGTGTGTTATTGTATTATCGATTGAAATGAAATCAGGCTGACCCATTGAGCCATCCCCTGAGCTCTTTTCGCCTTCCTACAAGTGATACTGCTCTCCTTGCTGCATGTGTCCTTCCCCCAGACTTGGTTTTGGAGTTGAGTAAGTCACCATCACTGGAGCCCTCTCTTTAAATGATGACGAGAACATTTGCTCTATCTCCTTGTTTGGGGACTTCGATGAGATGAGGCAACAGATAAAGAATGGAGCCCCACCTCATTCTGATCCCCGCTCTTTCCGTTCCTTTCTCCATGGGAAGAGTACAATTCAAAAATATAAAGATTGTGAGCTAATGAGATAGACAAGACAACCGATCATTTATTAAATACCCTTTCATGCCAGAAACAAATGTATTATACACACAAAAAGCACATAAAATACGGTAGTACTGTGGTTACAAACGTGGGTCCGAGTTCGAGTCCTGGTCTGGAGTGACAAGTCCTGTGAGATGGAGAATTGATAGGTCAGCTTAGCCTCTCTTGGACTTGTTTTCTGTCCTGCAGAGATGGGGCTCACTAGGCGTCCCTCCCCCGTAGAGGTGCTGAGGGGTGTAAAAGACACGTGTAGGCAGACCGAGCACAGCGGCTCTTTCCTCGTAAGTGCAGGATAGCATCGCTTTTGCGGTGATGGCTTTATGACCGCACCGTGTAGACTCTCAGTGCTCCAAAGGGATGCCTTGCAGATTGGAGATGGGATTCTCACTTCTGTAAATACCCAAGGATTGTGTTATTGGGCCTTGCTGATTTGACTCTATTCTTTAGAAAGTACATAATGTAGATATATTTTTCAAACATGCATGAATTTTTTCTTTTATTATTTATAGTTCTACCCTCTCATCTCTTGGTGTGACTTTTCATGGAATCCAGGAAACAGTCCTAAGCAACCTGCCTCTTCACACTTCTCCGTGGTGGTTTCCTTCCCTGACTAGAAGAGGGTTTTGCATAGGTAATTTTGATTGCTCCCCTTCTCTTGGAGACTCTCTGTTTTTCTGCCCATCTCTCACCTGTCCATCTGTCCATTTCTCTACCCACTCATTCTTCTGACTTGTTTCAATAAGCATTTCAGGCAGCTTACAGAAGAACAGATACCAAATAAACAGGTGAGAAAATGGGGCCAAGTTCATACAGTGAGGCTAGGAGTTGAGCCTGTGTGAGAGTTGCAAGCGTGAGACACACGCCTCTGCCTTGTGACTTATAAGATAGACAACATCAATGTGCCTGAAGCTCCCAGCAGACACAGGGAAACAGGGTTTGTGGGAGATGCTCATTGGCTGTGAAATAAATAAGTGGCTTAGTAGAAGCCCAGCCTTTCCAAGTATTAAGGCTTAGGAGAATATTTTAGTGTCTTCCAAAATCAGATTATTGCATCTTTTCTTTTTCAGAGTTTTATGTATATTTGGTTTACATTCTATACCTGGAAATTTCTCCAAAACTTCTGCCCACGTGAGTCCCATGACTCGGGAATGGGGTGGTTCTGCTCATTGACGGGTGTTGGCCAGAAACGGAAAATGACAGCCTCAAAGGAGCCTGGGATTTATCAGTTATGCTTTGTCAGTGCTGTAGATTTCAGAAAATGCTTTCACCTTTTCTTTCCATCTGAGGCAGCAGCGCGCTCTCTTACCAGCATCAGGAGCTCAGGGCCACGGGATGGTGGGGGCTGACTGCACTGCCGTCAAGACAGCTGAGCTAGTCACTGCAGGTGTGGTTCTTTTACATACTGCAGTTCATGCTCTTTACTAGAATGTTTCAACAGGGAGTTAATTAACTGAGTTAATTAACATTTTATAAATATGATGCTTTGTTGAAAAGACAGTCATAGGCAGAATATAAGTTGTGATCACTTTAAAAATGGTTTCATTACTGAAATTTCAGTAGGAAAGATCCAGTTTATCTTATTTCCGCCTCTCTTTAAAAGTAACAAAGAAAGAAGACAGAAAAAGCAGAGGATGATTTCTGTTCTTCCTCTCGGCTTGCAGGTGCCCTCACCTCCAGTGGCATCCATCCAGACACCAGCACTGACACTGGCCGTGCTCAGAACTGCCTCAGCCCTGAAGACACATCTGACAAATGGAAGGGGGCCACGCCCTGTTACAGCAGGTGCTCTCACTTTGTGGGTCCTTATGTAACTGCGCGGTGTTATTCAGGATCGCCCTTTCTACACTTTGTGACGCTGCTGCGGTGTCTCCTAGTTATTTATTTCTGTAAGTACTCATGTAATTTTCCAATGTGTGGTACTAGACATCTAAAAATGCATTTTTCAGATGAAAAATAGTGTGTATTTAATATAAATGTCTGAAAAAAGGGTCAAAAGGATCTATCCTGGTGCCAGTACTCAGAGATAATAATTAACACATTAACATCTATTTTCTGTTCTTTTCATCAGTGTGTATTACCTCTGTCATGAAAACCAGCGAGCAATGTGTGCCTGTATACTGTGTGGAGACCTCCATTTTCCATTCGGCTTATTACACATTTTTCTACAATATTCTATCTCCCCTGGCATGATTTTTAATGACTAGTATAGCATTCTGTCTTGTGGAGTCCTCGTCCATTTTACTTTGGACTTAAATAAACTTTTAAATTCCAAGTATACTTAACTGAAATTCTGAAAAGAGATCTGTTGTGGTACCGAAAGTCCCCTACTTCCCTTCCCCTTTTTTCCTGAGAGTAAAAACTGCTGACAATGTGGAGTATATATTTCATGACCTTTATGCCTATGTCATATAAATAAACACATACATACACGTATATGAGAAATCTATGTCTATGTGTGTGTATATATGCTTTATTGAAAAATAAGGCCATACTATATGTTTTCTGCAGCTCGGTTTATTCACTTAGGTATATATCTCAGACGTCCTCTCCCTCTAGACTCACCCGGTCCTTTCAGATAGAGTAGAGGGTTTTCCTGATATGCAGGTTTGGTCTCTTGTGTAAGGACACCTTTCGTGGGAGCGTACTGTGGACAAGGCCTTGGACCACGCCGAAACACCGGAACTTTAGTGCCCAGAGCTCACCGTGATTTACCGCATCATTGTCTTGATGGTGGACACTTAAGTTTTCTCCATTTTCCACTGTCAGAAAGGGTGTTTGACTGGCATCCTTCTTGTACAAACATTCCTGTGATCTTGTATGAGTATTATTTTCGTTCAGTTTTCTGGAAATTTAGTCCTTGGATGTGACAACTACATAAATCACAGGCTCCTTTCAAGTGAATCTAGAAATTCCTTCTCCTGTGGGGCATGAAAAGATGTAGAATAACTTATGTAACCAATTCTCTATCGCTGGATATGATTTCACTTCAGCTTTTCTTCTCACCATTGTAAACAGTGCTGTGTAAATGCTCTGATAAGTACATCTTTTTGAACTGAATTTTTCTAAATGAAACGATTCCAAAATGTGGAGTTCAGCCTGTGTGTACACACGTTTTTCAGAGTTTACATATCCATTGACATGTCATCCTCCAAAAGATCTCTCACAGTTTGTTCTCTCAAAGATGGACACTAGCTAGAATATCTTTTAAAAATATGTGCCAATATGATGAGCAAAAGTACTTTTTCATTGTTTTAATTTGCACTTGATGACCAGTGAGGTATTGAGCATTTTTCACTCATTAGCCATCTGACTTTTAAAAAGTGAATGATCTCTTTTGTCCTTTGCACACATTTAAGTGAGGCAGCTTCTTGTTGCTTTGTGACAGCTCTATGTATATTATGAACATTAACCCCTTGTCTTCATCAACATGTATCAGAGAGCTTTCCCTTGTCATTTTTTGCCTTTCATTTTGTTCAGTAGGTTCATTTTTGTTGTGGCCCAAAATAATCTTAAGATTGTAAATGTCTTCTTTTTGGGTTTTATTCCTGATATTATTCTTAGAAATACTTTCTTATAATGGTATAAATTTCTTCTGTAGGTTTTTTTAATCTCTAAGTTGGAGATGATGATGGTACTTGTTATAGTGAAGAGAAGTTGAATTAATATGAGCAAAGAATTATATTCGCTGTTATTAGTACTTTCTAATATTCACATCACATTCTGTAATTTTTCTTGCGGTCATTATGACTGGAATAGAATTTGTTTTTTCCAGGGGATTCTCTGATTGTCCCAAGACAATTATTGAATTCCTACTTTGCTTTTTAACTTGAAATCCCACCTGTAAAGAATACTTATGTACACTAGAGTCTCTTTTTGAGCTCATGGTTTATTTTTATCAATCTTACTTTCTTACACTAGCACTATATCTTACATATTGTAAACATTTATTTAATATCTGACAGTGCGATTTTTTGATTCTCTTTTCGATCCCAAATTTTCTTGGATAGTATTATGACTTTATTATTCCTGAAGAATTCTAATATAATTTTTCAAGTTAAAAAAAAAAAAGAAGTGCTGTCGTGGGATTTTTTAGTACTTTTGAATTATCTTTAGGAGAACGTACATTTTTACAAAACTGCTTTCCTCCATACAAAATGTTGATGTCTCTACTTTCACACCTCTTACTTTACCCCACAGTACAGTCCTGTACTTCCTCCATGTACAACATGGGCATTGTTTTTGAGTTTATTCCAGATTATTGTTGATGTTTTTGTTAATTATTTAAGACAGAATTTTTTGCTATTGTATATTTTAACTGTTAAAACTGACACCTAGGAAGGCAGAATCGGTTTGTAAATACTCACTTTGTAACTTCTCATTTAAAATTGTAAGTATTAAGTACTTGTTACAGAATCCTTTCTTTTCTGTTTTTAAAAATTTGTTTCCAAGATTCTCAAAATGGCCATAGCAAAGTAGTATAGGTGGGGACAGAGATGGAGAGAGGTAGTGTGGCTCATGTACAAACTGTGAGCACTTTCATGGCTGTGTTTACGCTGGAAAAGCCGCTGAAGAGTCCAGGATAAAACAGGGGTGGCTTTGTATGCAGTTGAAAGCCAGCTTTCTTGCCTGGTGAAGCCTGGTGGGCGTGACAGGTAGATGATCAAGGTCGAATGGAGGTTATTGGCTGCACAGAGCGCTGTGTCTGAGAATTGGAGAATATCGCCATGGGAAATGCTTGGTGCCAGGAACAAAGCAGAGGAGCTGGGGACCCTGTGTGTTAAGGAATTTCCAGCCCTCGGAGTGGGAAGATCAGACTCTGCATTCAGATCTGAGTTTGAATTCATCCTCTTTAGTTTACTTGTCCTCTGACTTTTGTCAAGCTATATACCCTCTTTCACTTCCTGTTTTCTTATCTCTCAAAATAGGAGAATTACAGCCTGCTGCTAGATTGTTTGATCAGGTTAAATAATTAGTGTCTATAAGATGCCACGTACAGTCACAAGCTCAGTGAGAAATGGGCTGTCACCTGTTCTTCTGCAACTCAGTGCTTGACAAGACATGTGGGAAAGCCAGTCCCTAATTTGTGTGTGATGCAAGTAGGAACAAAATTAATGTCTTGCTTTTCCCTAGCAGTATACTTACAGCTTTGCTTCATTTACTTCTTTCCTCCTTTCCTTTCCCCTTTCCCATCCTCCACCAAAAGATCCTGAGACTCTCTCAGAATAGTAGATTCAAATTACTTTAAAGGTTGGCTCATCCTCATGAAATGATAGTAACATAAAAAAAATCTGTGCACATCCCAGAATACATTGTATTTGATTTACACACACACGTGTGCACACATACACACACACACAATCAGGCTACCTTCCACTTGCAGAGGGATTAGGACCACTTTTTCTGAGTTTTCACTCACTGAGCTTGAGAACAATGTCTCTTACACAGACTTTCACCAGGCTTCGTGCATGGTGTTTTTAATTGAATTTCGGCTTTGTGGCCATAGATATAGTCTCCTAATAGAAGAGAAAAAGTGGAGACATAGATATTCCGCTGAGATATTGGTGTCATCATATTTTAGTTGGAAAGGACTTAAGACAGCATAGAGTAGTAATATTATATGGGTGAGAATCCATGATGTTGTAACTTGGACAAGAACATGGACCTTCTGCCTTCTTGTCCACAAAGGTGAAGAGGCAACTGGGCAGGGGATGGTAAGGATCCTTCTTGCTTGAGTTCCATGTTCTTGCTAGTTTTCATTGCTCAGTTGCCTTTAGTTTATGTCCATGAGGCCTCTCATGGGAAGGTCACTCTGTCCTGATAGATTGAGTTTCTTATCAGCAAAAAGCTCTGGACCCACTCATATTTCCCAGAGTTTTCTGCTGACCTGCTGACACTTTATATAATTGAGACCTAAGAAACTACTGAATATAAAATCCTTATTGTTATTGTTTGCCCTCGAGTTCCATAGGAAGGGGTGCTGTCTCAGGCTGTCTAAAGCCAGATCTGAACAAAGATAGGGTGACAGGCTGTGCTGCTGATCCTCCACAGTTGAAGGGGATTTCCAAGTTAGCTTTATATTCAAGGCAGATGAGTTCAAATCTTGCCTTTACCAGTTATTATCTTTGTGAATTTGGGGAGAAACTGTACTTTTTTGTGTCCAAATTTGTTTATCTGTAAGTAAGTTCAGTATTTATTTTAAGGTTTCTGTTTTAGAATTGAATGAGCTAATACTCTCATTTATACCTAAAATAGTGATCTCATGGTTCTATGCTGGTGCCTTGGTAGTTGATTACTAAGGGACTCCGCAGTGAGATTGGGGGTGGGGGACCCTGGATAATAGAGCTTATATTCCAGGATATGCTTGTAAAAGACTGGATGTGCAGTGGATTTTTAGTAAATATCTACTCCTTTCCTAATCTGCATTGATTGTGTATATATCTTTATAATAATATATGAACAATTTTTATTGCAATTTAAATATCTTTGTAGTATTTACAATATCTAGTTATAAAAATACGTGAAATAAAAAGATTTGAATTTATTTTCTTTTCAATAAGCAAAACAAAATAAAATAGAAAAGAAAAAAGTTTTGAAGGAGTAGAAATAATTTTATTTCTGTGGAATCAATTCCTTGTAATAGGTTTTTTGTTCATGTTGTTAAAAAGCATATAAAATTGATAGGTTGTGAAATATTGGAAATGAGGAAACAGTGGAGACATACTACCTCTAAGGCAGTCAATTTGTTACCAAGTCCAAACTCGTTCTGCTTGCTGCATGACAGGCCAATTAATCGGGAGATGAGATGTTGGAGTAAGGAAAAGAGACTTTATTTGTAAAGCTGGCAGACCCAGAAAATGGCATATTGTTATCCAGTAGAACTCTCTTCCCCAGGGCAGAATTCAGTCTCCTTTTATACTAAAAAGTGGCGGGGATGTGGCTGGTTGTTGCAAACTTCTTGCTGTATGAATTGTTTGTCCTTGAAATCCTTTGTTCCTGCAGCTGTCCATGTGGGTCAAATTATGGTGCCCCTGTAAAACCTCCAAAAAAAAGAAAGGTTATTCACTATTTTACAACTTGCCATCTATACATAAGTGTAGAAGAGCAAATATCCTTAAAGATCAGAGCCCGAAGAATAGACCCTCCTGGATATTTCAGGCTAAAGGCAACTTTCTTTTACAAAAGGTGCAGAGATAGCAAGTCTGAGCCTAGAAAACAAGGTACAGGATTAAAGCCAAATGAACACATCTAACATGGAGTGAAATTTGTTCTTTCTATTACAATTTCTTTTTCTCCCTCATAAATAATTTTAGTAAGAAACATGAGCAATTTTTTTATTTTTGCTTCTTAATAAAGGACTACAACTACAATTTAGTGAGCAGGGATGCTGTGCGTGCCTTGGTGTCACAGCAAACTCTTGTTGGTGGTGGTCGACCCTGCAACATGCCTGATGCCCCGTGAGTGTTGGTGAGGGTCCCCCTAACCAGGGGCTCTATTCAGGAACCACCATATGCGCGTTGACCTCTGGCACCTCTTTTTCAGCTGCAGGAAATTTTTTCAGATTCTATGATAGAAAAATCACTCCAGCTAGGGATAATCAGGGAATAAAGGAAGAGGAAAAGGGCTTGAAGTAGAGTAGAAGAGAAAGACAGAAGCTCAGGGAGCCTGGGGGCTTGGCAGCGCTGACTCGGGAGAGAGAGGAGCAGAGGTGTGGATGGGACCGGCTACGGAACCAGCTCCTGCAGCTTTCCCTGCACCCAAGCCACACAGCTTTTAATAGGGCCCAGGACTCTCTCCTGGCTGGATGTCACCCTGGGCAGAACCTTGAGAATCGAAGGTAAGGGGTGGGCAGCACTCACCTAGGGGGTCACTGAGGACTTTGGTCAAGTCCACATTGACTTTTCCAGTCATGTGCCTTCACCTGTTCTTTATCTCAGGATCTGAGAAGCAGGAGCAAGGAACTCAGGGAGAGATCCAGGAAGATATCTGACTGTGTTAAGAGACGACAGTCACAGTGACACTGGGAGCGAAGACACTTGCAGCAAAGTAAAATAACTTCACAACTATTGCATCAGAGCTGCATGTGTGAGAGAGCCTAAGCCTGTCTCAGAGTGCAGGGGACAAGCGGAATGGAATGGTAAAATTAACACTGACAATTGAAATTTTGTTAAAAAGCCTGCTACTTTTAATTTTATCACTTCAATGTATGTAGGTGTATTTCTATGAGCATTTATAGGTTCACACAACACCACCAGCCCCTCTTGCCCCCATGGGGGATGGGATTTCTCAAGCACAGTGCCCCTCCTGCTTGCTTGGGCCACGCTGCGGGTCCTCACCTGGGGCCAGACTTCTACAGTACACTGAGTCCCCGAGGCACGGCCTGGGATACATGACAGGAACAACTGTGCTCTTGGCTGAGGGCCTCCATTTCCCCCTGCAGTGTAAGAATGCTGGTGACTCAGTTAGAAGCATGCATCCAAGCCGTCCTTCCGTGTCATCACCATCTAGAAGCGGTGCCTGAATCTTCTGAATTTCTGCAGAATGTGGTTTACAATCACCTTGAACAAGTGAGTGTGTGTCCTCTTTCAAGTGGAGGAGTTACTGCCGTTTTCCTGGAACTTACTCACCACTAGTCCATCTGATTTTTCTGTGCTAGGATTCAGTATGGCCTGCTAATAACTCTGCAGTCAGATCTAGAAACCCTGATGAAGAGGATTATTTATTTTCTTTCTTTATATGATAGTATTTTACTTTCAAATTTCTGAGTTTTCAGTTCTTGGAGGAATTTTTTCGGGGGTTGGAGAAACAACTTTGCTCTTACCATCTTTGTGACCTGTTGCTATATGCGTCTCACCTGTCTTCTGTCACATGTGAGGCGGTACTATTTTTGACCCTGTCCGGGTTGTTCCTATTTTAAAACATAAAATCTGTAAAAGTACAGTCCCTTTTACTCCGAAGACATTCCACAAATACTCCTTTAATCTGGGTATGGTTTTAAGAAGACACAATAATTAGAATATATACTTGCAGTTTGCCAGTGCAAAATCCCCAAATTAATAGTCGAGCTCAACATCTAAAATCTTTCTAATCTACCATGGATTTGTATGGATAAGTGAAGTAGTTTGCTAAGAACTCAATCCTCCCAAGCTGATGCTCTGCCAGATGGTGGAGCCGAGGGACGAGGGTGTGTCCTGCCCTTCCTGAGCTGACAGTTTCATGGCAAAGACCTTCACCAGGTGAAGAAATTGAAGTTTCTTCTAAGAACAGTGGGTCTGAAATGAGTCCAAAAGCGTGGGAGAGACACAATCACATTTGTCTCAAGTAGGGGAGAGTGGCTGTGGGGCCACTTGGGAGACTCATGAGTCCAGGTGGGCAGTGTTGTTGGCTTCCACTTGAGCGGTGGGACGGTCAGTGGGTAAAAGCGAACAGATTGAAGGCATGTTTAGATGGTAAAGAGGCAAGGATCAATGCTTTCTGTGAAGGTAGGATGGAGTAAGGCCCAGGTTTCTGGGTGGATTAATGAGTTAAATAATGGTCCTGCTGTGTTCTGAGGAGGGAAAGCAGCAGAGGGAGTTCTGGGGGAAAACTGATGAGTTCAGCTGTGGGTAAAGTGAAAGGCTGTTAGATGTGTGGTCTGGGAGCTCTGGTGAGAGCCAGTAGTGAGTAGGGGGCGGGGAGAGAGACTTTCAAATCATTTTGTCTTGTGAAAATACATACAAGAATGAGTAATGACACAACCCCTGTATATTCTGGATTTAAAACCCAGTAACATTTTGCTATATTGACTGCAGGGGTTCTTAATTTTTTAATAGAAATAAAATAAATAGAAACAAAATAGTGGAGTTAATGAATATCTTAGAGTTGATGTGTGTCCTTGTATGTATTTTCATACCTCATCTGTTTATAAACATAATCTACAAAAAGTTAACTTGCTTAGCATTAGAGTTAAACAGAGAGACGTGACACACTCTGTTGGTGGCTCAAGGTGATTTCTTGGGCAAATTATGTAGCCTCTCTGTGCCTTAGTTGCATCTTCTGTGACTGCCCCCGGGCCCCTCGTCACAGCTGATTTCCTAGACTAGATGTTGGGAGGGAGGCTGCTGAAGGGAGTAAGAGGTGGCAACTGCTAGGGTCACTGAAGAGAGAGACAAAAACAGATTAAAGCCGAGAAACTGAGTGCTAATACCCTCAAAGGAGAAAGAATCCCTTAGTTTTTTGAGCCACTTAGCCTAAGAGAAAGAAAATCATGTGGATCCAAAGCTCTTGAGCATATGAGTATTGTGGGTGGGAGGGTGTCATCAGAAAAGGGTTGAGAAAAGGCCTTTTGGTTTCCCTTTACGTTTCCAGTAAGGATGAGGTGCAGAAGAAAAACCACCCGTTTCACTGTAGAAGGTGCTGTTTTGTGCGAAACTGACCGAAGGTTGGAAACCATTCATCAGTGGTGCTGGCAAAAGAAGAGACTTCTGGATTGGGTGGGGCACTTGCTGTGACTTCCAGGTGACCTGCTAGCTGGGGGCTGTGAGGCGGGCAGTAGGTTTGCAGTGTGACCTGGTTATAATCCCTGGCAGTGAGGCTGCTGATCTGACTAGCAGAGCTGGGCAGACACCGTCCTAACGGGGCTGCTCGGGATGAGGCCTGGGACACCTGCCATGCTGAGGGCGAGAGGAGAGCTCCCATGAGGATGAGTCCCTATGAAGATTAGAAACGTCCTCCTGCAGGGGAGGAAGAGCCTCTGAGCAGCGGGTCGGATGCACAGGCAAGACCAGCCTGAGCATTTCAGGAAGCCGGAATTCATACAGGCCCGAACAGCCTTGTTCCTGAGAAACTGGAGGGAAAAGATGCTGCAAATGCAGGCTAAGTTCAGACACTATTGTGTGTCATGAGTGATAGGAAAAGACTGTTCAGGCAGCCACGAGAGAACCCTGTGGTTGTCCCAGTTGGGCGTCACACAGGAGGGAGGAGCAGAGTTATATACTTTGCCACTTATTAGCTGTGTGACTTTGAGCAATATCACCCCACTTCTCTCTATATATATCTACATCTGTAAAGAGACACAGTGACAAGCTCGTGTCATCAGAATGCTTTGTTTAGCTCTGATCCCCTTTGTCCAGTCCTGTCAGTGCTGCCCTGCAAGGTTCTGCAGCGGCTGCTCTTGCCCTGTGATGGGAGGGCATAAAAGGGCATTGTAGCACCCGAGGGCAGAAAGGGGTTGCTTTAAAAGCAGACATGTAGCCTCCTGCACCTGCAGACCTGCAGGCAGTTTGGTTCATGGTCGTGGAGAGGACTTTGGAGGCCTTAGCATCGTCTTAAGACTTGTTTTCCCTTGGGGACCTGATTTGCCTTTGCAGATTAATGTTGAAGATTTGGGCTTCTGGCAAAGCTGTTTTCAGAGATGTGTATATATGTAAAATATCATATAAAATAAAATGATTTATTTAACGTGTGCGACTTTGCAGCTGTTGGGAAGAGCTGTGTTGGCCTGGTCTCCACGGAGGACACCAAGGGTCAGCAGAGCGTGCGGGAGGGAAGGCAGCCTGCAGTGCTTCTGCGGGGGGTTCTCCCCAGCATGGTGCTCTGCTGAGTTGACTCTTCTCTGAGTTTGGTTGCCAGAGGAGCAGACAGCAAAGTAATGAGTTCTGGAGGGATTGTATAATGACAGGAAGAAATAGGAACCTGGAGATTTTCTGGACTAAAACACGCTTTTGGTTCCTGATTCAGTGTGTTCCATTACAGAATTGATGAGTTGTGTCTATTCTGGGACTTCATTGAAATAAACGTTCAGCCTAAATGTTAAGGGATTTGGTTTATTTGGCTGGAGGACTCGAGCCGGGATGACAGCCTCTCAGATCACTCTGAGGGACTGCTCCCAAGAGGTAGGGGAGGAGCTAGGATATATAGAAGCTTTACAACAAAGATCAGGTAATTGGAACAATAAAATATTGCTTGTTATCTAAAGAAAACCAGATATCTCAAGTTCAAGTATTTAGTGGTTTTCTATGTATGGTGGGAAGCAAACATTTCGGTCATTGAATTCATTCCTTTGGCAAGCCCCTGGCTATCTAGGGCCAGTATCCTGTCCTTTCTTACTCTGAGTCTGCTCAGAGGGCACCACTGTGAGTGGCTGAGAGGCCGGGCTGTAGGCATGTACTCGCTGGGGGTTGGCAGCAGCCGCTGATGACTCGGATTCAGCATTCTTTGTTTACTGTCATGGTTGCAGTATTTTCATGCACATTGTAGTATTTTCATTCACAGTGTTCCCCCTTGGTCCTAAATTCGACCAATATTTTGAGAGACATTTCATGACCAATTTTGTCCCACGTTGCTAGGATGGCTCATTCCTAGTTCAGGTGAAGAATCTTCTGAGTTGCCATTCAAGGTGTTAGTTTTTTTTATCAGGCCCTGTTCATACTAAAAGTTCTCTGGATCACCTGTCTTACTACTCTATTATGATCTAGGAAGTGTTTAACCTTCTTTGCTCATTCCCATACCTAGAATCACACTATTATATTTATTTTATTCAGGGTTATAAATTTTATCTGTTTCTTCAAGATGTTTAGCCATCATGAATCTTGTGGGCCTAGTTACACATTGGGAAATGTAACAGACAACAATTTTATAAAATAGACAGGATATAAGTAATACAGCTAGTAACGTTAATAAAGTCACGAGTAAGAATTTAATAGTCGAGAAGTTGTATTTTTGGGTTAAAATTTTGCTTGTGTTTCTGAGTTTGATCCTATGAGAAAGTTCATATTTATGGTCAGGGTCAGAGCAGGTATTAATTGGCCAGTTGAAATCTCCCACCTTGTAAGATCAACAGTGGCCTAAACAGAACTATGATTTCTTTTTAGAATAATGTTTCTGAGGGCTACCTAGTTAGAGCCTTGTATTAGGGAAACCCACCAAGGTAACACAGAAGTACTAGACATAGTTAATTTATCATAAACTTAACAATTGGAGTAGTTCATAATCAAAGGTTGGAGAAATTATCAAAGTAAATGGTATACAGTCCTGGTCCGGTGTCTTGGGTCAGCAGTCTAGCTCAGATGTCGTCTTCTTCTCATCCTGGTATGGAAGCTTTTTCTCCATTTGGGCATTGTTTTAAGGTGAGCAGCGCTCTATAGGCCAGTGCACTGCAGGGGCTGTTTCAGATAGGAAATGAATCCGAGACTCCGTTTCCTTCAGCTTTGGTGTGTATGGTCTAGTTAAGAGTATCTGAAAAAGGGTCTTTCCATTCAGGTTGGGGACAGTTCTTTAAGTCATGCCTGTTGCAGTATGTATAATCCCCTGGCTGCAGGTCATGGGGCATTGGAATTTTACCCAAGGATAGATTACTGAGCTTCAGAATCAAACCTAGTGTATTCTTTTCATAATTCAATTAAACTGTACAGCAGTGTGACATAACAGCAAGGAATGATCTGGGAAGTGTCTTAGTAAATATGGACCTCAATTAACAAAACTAGAATTTAATATCGACTAAAATATAATTTTTTTCTCTCTAAAGTTACCCTCAGTTTTCTCAAATATAGCCAAATCAAGATTAATTTCTTTACAAATTAAATCTGATTATTTGATCATATAGGCTTTTTAAATTGACTGTGTTGGAAGTTTTAATACGGAGTCTCAGGGTAGAATGTTAATAAGGTTTTCTAAGGCCAAGAAAGCCACGTCAAGGCTTTTCATGGATTTTTGCCTTACAGATTTAGGTAAATTCTTTTCTCTTTAAAATCCTTAAAATACCTTTATACTCCTATATCTCTTAGGAGATGATCTCCCTAATTTGTCTGATAGAGCCACTGGGGACCTAAGTATTTTTAGTCTTTTGAGGGATCAGATAGAGAGAAAAGATAACTGTTCCAAGTCTGTATACATAGTTATAATTTATCAAATTGCTGTGAACCATAACTAGCTTAAGGAGAAGAGATTCTTTATGTCTGGGAAACAGGTTAAAAGGCAGTAGTATTTCAAACAATATCAAAAATTATAACCATATTCAGCTGGTTAATCAGTCCCATGTAACTAATTCTTTTAATGAGAGTTTTCATTAGAACTTTAAAATTTCTTACCCAGTTTAGTTCAGTGCTGTAGTTTGAAATTTATTAGAAATCAGTAAATCTCCTTGAAGAGAAAGCATTTTGCAAAACCATCAGAAGAAAACAATTAACTGTCTATAAATGACAAAAGATTTAAAAGCATGGTTAAACACCGTTACACTATAATCAATAAAGAAACCTGTTCACTATACCCATAATTATCACTGGTAACATTTCAGATAAACCAGAATTTTAGGGAGTCCATATAATTTCTACAATACCTATATTAATAATATTTCTCATTCAATATAACCTTAGAAGTTTTATGATTCATTTGACAATTCCATGTTATTTAAAATGCCAAATGAAACTTTATAGTTAAAAATCTCTCTTTGGGATGTTTCAGGGGCCTTCTGTAGCATCCCAAACTTAACTGGAGATTAAAAGAATTTTAATTAATTAAATTAATTTTTATTTAATTAATTAGAATTTTATATTTGGGGAGCTTTTTGAAAGATTTCAGAACACTTGATCAGATAAATATATAGATCACTGTAATGTAGTACTAATTCATTAACAAGAAAATATGTCAAATGTAAAGGCAGAACAGATCAGCTAAGTGGTATATGAAGTTTTACAATCTGTTACTGAAGGTGGATTAATATTTTAAGAAAATTTTTTCCTCTTAACAGAGTGAAAACCAAATCTAATCTTGTTCCAGCTAACTTCTAAGATTCATTTACGTTGCCCAATTTGATTCTAAACTTAGCCAATTCTGACCACGTACAAAACTTTCCTCAGGGTTCCTTTTCCACAAGCCTTCCACAGCTTTCTATACTTATATTAGTGTGTCCCTTATTTTGTCTTCCATTCAGAGGTAACCAGCTTCAGGAGAAAGTCACTATTTTTCATTAACAAAGTATTATTCCATTCTTACATCTTCCTTTACGCATTTATATTACTTTCCTAGGATACTGAGATCATTCCCTTACTAATAGAGACTATTTCTGTGTGACACAAACCATTTATTAATATTTCTAAACACCTTTAGTTTCACTGTAAGAGGAAGTTAAATGTTAAGTAATTCATATTTCAATCATTTTATCTGAAAATGGCATAGATATTTAATAAAATCTTGTCATTTAACTTAATTTAGCACAACTCTAGAATTTAAAGATATCAAACATTTAGAGATTATTTTAAGCATACATTTTAAAAATATATTTTAAATATTTACCCAAAGCTCTCATCTCATTTGCATTTAATTTACTTAAAATTTTACCACAGCACATTACTGTTATTTTTTTTTTTTTGACAAATCTGCAACAGATATAACAGGATCTTGTTTGACTTTCATTAAACCTAGGTACAGTAAAGGTATTATAGTTAAGATGGATGATTTTAAAGATGTCTATATTTATTAGAACATACTTAAACTAAACAATATCAAATATTACCTTAATATTGAATATTTTCCAATTCACATGACACTGAAAGTCAATTTGTTAAGTTTTTATTTTAAAAATACTTAATTTTTAAGCTCTTATATTTTTACATCAATTAAGCAGAGCTCTTTGACTTCGAAATTTTTTTTTTTTAGCAGTAGAAATATCTCACTTCTATAATCTGTATGCAGGCTTATAAACAGACAAAAGCTAGAGATCTCATAGCTTCACTTTAAAACTTACTTATATTTATAATAATAGTTGGAGTAAGCTGAATTTGCTTTCTCAAATCACTAAGGCTTACTATTTATGAAACAGATAATTAAGATTTCCTCACAAAGTCTGAAGGACCCGTCAGAGTTCTGAGTTCTAAAATGCCAAAAATTTCATGGCCTCAAGTTTTATTTCGTTGAGCTAATTAGGCTCAGTCCTAGGTCACTGTTTGTTGTATTTATATTTCTGATCTGCAAGACAAAGACACTCTCTTCCAGGTCCCCAGATAACTGCTCTGTCACACAGACCCAATTTTATCTCCTTAATTGGCATTTTTGTATCAGTGAGAAGAGCTGTAAACAAAGAATTCCATGTTTTAAAACTAAGGTTTTCTTTATTTTGTCTTCCAAAGCTTGCATAAGACATTTATTAAGGTCTCTTTTCCTTGAGTTATAAGTTAAACCCAGGGTAAACCTATTTTTTTTTTTAGCTACTCAAATTACTTTTTAGATTTACGTTATATTGGACGTCTCAAGTAACTATATTGGTTTCCTTTAATTTGTTCAATTAATATTTTCAGAGGGACAGACATGTGCCCAGCCTTATAATACCAAGAAGGGGAAGCGTTTTTCCACTGAAACATATCTATCCCACAACATAAGCAAAAGGTTTATATAAAGACCATCTAAATATACCAATTTCACAAACTTTTATCTCAATTTTATTAAATCTTATACCTTTAATTTTTATATTTATTAAGTTTAATCAATAATTCTTATTTCTAGAAGGAGTGACAGAAACCTTTTTTTTGTGGGTGTACATTGTATATAATTTTATAGAAGTCTCTAGGATGCCCAAGTTTCAGCCAAAGAGCTTAGGCCCTTCTCGATTTTTAATTTCATTAATTGGTCTGTTGTCCCAATCCTTGATCAAGTATTTCAGTCTACATATAAATATATTTTAAACTGTGGTAAATAAAACGGACTTGTTTGAACTTTAATGTTGGGGGGGAGTAGGTGAACTCTTTGGCCCTTTTTTTTTAACTTTACGTAGTGTAGTATCAAAACCCTGTATGTAAATCCAAAAATGTCCATTTTATTTATCTCATTCAAAATAACCATATAAAAATATTTATCCTTTTGGGATAAGCCACTTATCTGTTTTTTTGACATTTTTACAATCCTTTTTCCAGTTATTCAACCTAATTAACATTAATTATACTAAGTTTTTATTAGCATCTCTAGAAACATTTATCAGAAAGGAAAAACAAAAATGTAGCTTTTCAAACCAGTTATATTTTTATATCTGAGTTCTTAGGTTAACCATTAGATATATTTTTCTGCATTTAAACTTTATTTTAATAGGTACCAATAAAACAGCCGTTTATAATGAGATCTCTTTAAACTTTCACCAATTAAAAAGTTTTTCCAAATTAAAAAATCCATCATATGGCCGTCAATTTATATACAAATATAATATATATATAGTGATTTTAAACCAATAAGATGAAGAGGCCCTTCCACATGAGAGTCGGGGTGTTGCCTAAATAAAATTCAAAGGTTTACTCTCCAAAAGCTTAAAGCCTTCGTGGTCCAGGCTGATGCAACAAAGTTTAAGATGGCAAAATATCTGAAAATTGGTACAATCAAAGAATTGCTTAGAATCCCAATTTATTTGCGTGGCCACCGTATGTACACAATACTTGAACCTTTTGTATGGCAGAGTCCAAGGTTTCCTTTAAAAACTAAACTAAACGTATATATACTTACATGCACACACTTAAAGCATCCAGAGAAAGATAAAACGTTTACATTTCAAGGACACAGGAAGAGAAATCCAAGTTCCCACTAAAGGGGATTTTGTTTTTATAAGTTCAGAATGCCAAAAAATGTTTTTATCAGGCCTGGTTATTTCCAGAGTGAGTTTTTTTTTTTTTCTTATTCCCAATTAATGTTGTAAGTTTTGTATGTACATAAATCTGGCTGGGGTTTTACTTGGAGACTGGCAATCTGTCATTTCTTTTTCTTTTCTTTTCTGTTCTTTATTTTTTTTTTGAAAGTTCTATTCCCCATTGTAAGGTCGGGTTCTCAGAATAAATTTGCTAGTAAGATTTCCCACAGGGACAACTCTGTGGCATGAAGTCTTTGTGTCTACCACTCCTGGAAGATTCCCTGTCACCCGAGAATGCTGTTACCAGCCAGGAGGATGGTCCAAAATTTGGAGTTGAAAGTTTCCTCATAAGAGTTTTACTTTTATCCTGAAAAATTCAATGGAGGTAACCAAATTGAGGAAAACATTAGACCAGCCTCTTACCTAACCACTCAGTCCTGAACCCAGTGTCTTTCAACTTGGACCCACTCGGGATGTCTCCACTGGGTGGGTAATTCACCTCAGTTTCTTTCAACTGGAGGGCCACGTACCTGGATACACCGCCAGATAAAACTTAGGATCATCAACCAATATGTGAGATCTGAGAACCAGGAGAGACTCAGCCAAATTCATCTGGACCCCCCGAGGAGGCGGATGAGCACAAAGGGCCACTGCTGGTACCAAGGCTCCGGTTACTTGGAGAGTTCAGGTGGAGAGAAATCTGCTGTGGTGCTTCATGGTGTCCAAAACTGTTGACTGAAATAAACGTGCAGCCTAAAAGTTAAGAGTTATGTTTTATTTGGCGGGAGGACTCGAGCCAGGATGACCGTCTCTCAGAACTCTCTGAGGGACTGCTCCCAAGAGGTTGAGGAAGAGCTAGGATATATAGGAGCTTTACAACAAAGACCAGGTTGTTGGAACAATAAAAGATTACTTGTTATCTAAAGAAAGCCAGGTATCTCAAGTTCAAGAATTTAGTGATTTTGTATGAATGGGAGGAAGCAAATATTAGGACTCACTGAATTCATTTTTTAGACAAGCACCTAGCTATCTCGGGCCAGTAGCCCGTCCTTTCTTATTCTGAGTCTGCTCAGAGGGCACCATTGTGAGTTGCTGCAGTGGCTGGGCTGCAGGCCTGTCCTCGCCGGGGAGTGGCAGAAGCCTTTAATGACTTGGTATCAGTATTCTTTGTTTACTGACATGGTTGCAGTATTCTCATTCACATTGTAGTATTTTCGTTCACAGACCGAATATGGATAATCTGCAAACTTGGAAAGCAACCGAGATGGAATTACTGCAGATACCTTCTGCTTTAATAAGCCGTGTGCAAACATAAACATGGAGGAAGCATACACTTGGATTTGGAGGTGTAGGAAAGGGATCCTGCACATTGCAGGAGAACGCAATGCAGAATTCCTTAAGTCCAACTTTCTTTACTGTAGTGGTTTCTGAGAACAGTTTATGGTAATTAAACAACATTGACAAACGGTGGCACACATTGCTTTTAAGAGATGGCCGGCTGCAAACTTTTATATTGGACAGGTGGAATTCATAGGCAAGTGGTCAGGTGGATGGGAGAGAGATGGAGCCAAGGCCTGGGCCCAGATTCCGGTTTAAATTGCCATTTCTTCACCATAGGGCCTTGGAATAGAATGCATACTCTCAACCTGTTGGTGAATCTGTGAAATGGGCATGATAATATTCATTTCTTCCTGGGATTGTTGTAAGATCTAAAGAGTATTATAGCACACATGAAGCATTTAACACCCTGGCACTTAGCAGTGTTCACTGTGTGGGGCCGCCCCGCTTAGCGTGCGTCAGAGCCGTAAAGGCAGCATTTGTCTGTTGAGGATGCACTTGTAGCCCCTTGGCTAGGTTGTGAATTTGTTGATTTCCTTTAATACTTGTAACTCTGTGTGACATGGGCAGTTATTTTCATGGACAGATGAGGAATCTCAGGGTAAAGAAGACTGTGTAATTTGCCCAAAGTCAGACCATAATTTTGGGTGCAGGGGTCTCAGTTCAGCATGGGCCCCTGGGCCTTCTGCTCTCTCCGTTCAGCACCAGAGCCAGATATGGAGTTGGCTGTTTCCCTGCCCAGAATATCCGGCAGGACCCAAGACACACCTGGCCCTGTGCTGCTTGAGCAAAAACTCCGGAGGAGAGGGAGTTACAAAAGGGATAAACATAAAAACATACGACAGCAAACTGTGATCAGCTCTGAGAAGGAAAGGAACACGTCTCGCCGTGCAGAGCTGGGAGCTTTCCCGTCTGGGCTGCTCTGGGGGTGTTCATCTCAGCTAAACAAGTTCTGCTGTTGCAGCAAGGCAGGAAGGCAGGGCGCGTGTGGGCAGGTAGACAGGGCCTCATTGATCGTACTCATTCCCCATTAAGCGGCAGCTTTCACGGGCACTTACCTAGTAAACATTTTCCATAATCTTCACGCAATTTGCTTGGTAGTTTTATTGACCCCAGCTTTGAGATGAGGTCATTGAAGCTGGGGAGTTTGCTGCATGCCCGTGATTACCTTGCAAATACCCCCACTGGTCTTTCAACCTAGACTGGTGTGGCTGTCATGCCCCATCCCTGTGAATGGCATCGTGTAGCTTCTCCCAAGTGGCCCAAATGACTGACATTGATATGCTTAATTCGTAGGAAATGGTATGTGGCAATAAGAGAATAAGGTAGTAAGAAATTGTTTGGAAAACAAGAAAAAAACCTATTCTTCCCCAGCTGGGGGAGCGTAACCTGTATCACCCACCCTAATCACTGCCTGTCACCTCCTCCCAGAGGATTCTGTGTTCAGAAGCCACTCTGAGCCTTGGGAGAACATTTTTCCTCATGACACTTTTGACTAGGACCTGCGACATCTCTGTCCCTGGTTAACACTCTCTTCAAAGCCGTTTAAATTTTTCGCAGGTTCCTCCACTCTGATGTAAGAATAGCCTGTATAACTTCTTGATGCAGCTCCTTAATGAAGATCTTGTGATAGAAACCTAGCCAAAACTGGGATGTATGCACATAGTGACTGCAACTTCAGCACATTGTGAGTTCATAATCAGAGGGGTGGGTGACTCAGGAAAGGCTTTTTTAAGGTAACAAGGGGAAAGTGAAAGGACGTTTGCTGTGTGAGAAAGAAACATCTCGGTAACAGCCAGCAAGACACCTGTGTTCATGATGGGGTGTGGCGAGTGCAGAGTTCTCACAAAGAAAGAAGTGATGTGATGGGAGGGAGGACAGTTGGGTAATTTATTGGGGAGGAAAAAAGTGGGCTGAACATTTCCTGGTTGAACAAGAGGATTGTGACATGACGTGCTTGTATTTTGGAGAGAAGGGTTTTGTGGGGACAGGCCTAGGAGTACGCTGTATGGCTGGGGAGTCAGCACAACAGAGAAACACAGAGAACCGGGCAGACCCCAAGGCCCAAGCTGGGGGAGAGGCTGCCCGCAAATTGGAACCCTGGAAGCTGGTTCTGTCCCTTAGCTGGGGCCTCAGACCTCACTTCATAGCCCAGTCCTGTTGATACAAGAATAAAAAACGTTGGGCATGAGAAGGGCTGTGTCCCAGGCTTTCGTTGAGCCCCTGGGATGTGCCCCACCAGATTTTGTTCTTTGACTTCATGCAGTAAAGAATTCAAGAGCAAGCCAGTGTTGAGTAAAGGTATATATATACAGACAGATACATTGAAATGCAAGAGAAACGTCACGAGGTGTGGGGGTTTCATGCACAGATTAGAAGTAGGTACACACCCCACAGACAGAAGGTCTGTCTTCTCCAAAGAGGGACAGAGAGTGGTGACCGCGAGGTGGCGCTGTGTTGCTTGTTTTCTTGGGCTTGGTGGTTTCATATGCTAATAAGTAGAAGGACCAGCCTTAGGGCAAGGGGCTAGGATTCCCAGGGAGTTGGCCATTTCCCACCCTTTGACCTTTTGTGGCTATCATTGGGACTGCCATGGTGCCTGGGGCATGTTATTCACAAGGTTACTATTACAATGGATGTTTACTGAATCTCAAGATCTGCTAGAAGTTAAATCTCTTCATCCTGAGCCTCAAGGCCTATTGGGGGTTGAATCCTTCACCATTTTGATGTCAATTGCTGCGGCCTTCCTTGAATGGCTGTGCTCTTCCCCCTTCCATCCTGTATCACTGTGATGACACAAAGACAGCAAAGGCCGGGCCCTAACCGTGCTCCTGCATTTAACGGCAGGAGGTGTGGTGTGGGCTTATGATGACTCTGAGTGGTGAGAAGGATGTTTCAGATTTTCCCACGTGAGACATGTGGACTTACCAGCAGCCTCCCCAGATTTATCTCACGGGCATTATCGCTTGTGTTGTTATGGAAACAAAAGGCCAGCCAAGAAATAAGAATCACACAGAGGGTTGGAGTACTGAGATTTATTACGCTGGCGGGCTCAGAGGGGTTTCTTTTCCAAAGCTCTGAGCACCTCCAAGACGTGCACATGAGGTTTTATAGGGTTAATTACAAGTATGGGGCTATTACACAATAAGGATCAAACAACAAAAAGCAAGGAATCAGTACACTGAAGCTTATCAATTTGGAACAGATCACGTTACTGACAACTGTTGACCTTGGATTTTCGGGTTAGCTTATTAGCCCAGTAAACTGACACTAAACTTCAGATTTACCAGGTAACCCAGCAAAACTTAGATCAGGAAACCGACACTTATCACACTTTGATTTGTGACTTAGCTTGTTAGCCCAGCTGTGGTTTTCCTTCAGTGTCACTTATCTTTTGAATTTTTCTTTTTTGCTTTTTTTTTTTAATATTTAATCCAAATTTAATATCAGGGTTCTTTGGGAAAGAAATTTCTCTTTTTCTTTTCTTTGGTGATCTTTTAGGGGCGCAGTTAATTAGATGTATTTACCTGTTAGTGGAAGCCCTGGGGCTTCAACCCAGGACCCCGTGCACGCTAAGCACACGCTCTACCACCCGCCCCATCATCATTTTCTTTTTGGTTTTGCTGCCAAGAATCCTACAGCTGAATTTCTAGTCAGCCTTAACACTTGCCCTGACTTCATGGAATCCATTTTTATGAGTTTACTTCCCCCTGGTTTCATTTAAGTATTGAATCTTCATTTTCTCTTCACTCTCAGTTTTGCCTTTTTGTTGTTATGGTTGTTAAGCTGTGTTTAACAGAATTGTTTAAATTCTCTTTTAGCAAGAGGCTGAATGTAAATAAATATGTAAGCAAACAGCACAATTAAATGCTTTTATACATTCTGAGCTGTTTAGTAGTAACTTAAAAACCGAATTGAATATTAAAGTGATAGCATTTTAAAAATATTTTTTAATTTTTCATAAAAATATAGCTGATTTAAAATATGATATTAGTTTCAGGTGTACAATAGATGCTCCATTTATAGTTACTGTAAAACATTGTCTGTATTCCCTGTGTTGTAAGATACATCCCTCTAGCGTGTTTACATTACATGTTGCAGTTTGTATAAGAAAGTTGGGTAACGCAGAGTCTGGAACGTGGCTGTGTATGACTCAGGTTCACGCTCACCCTGCCTGTCAGAGCTCAGGCCTTCACTCCTTTCTGCAGGGGAGCGAGTGGAGGCAGCTCTCATCAGCGCTGTCACCACCCTCTGAGTGGCAGTGACAGCAGTGACTGTGTGTGGACGTGCAAATTGTTTTTCCAAGAGCTTTATATGCGTTTCTGCATTTAATAATTAAAGCCCTCCTGTGAGGAAGCGTTTTAATGCATAATACATTTTATTTTGATATTGATAGATTTCAAAACTCTGGAAAATTTACAGTAGTACAATAAACGCTTAGATACTGTTCACCTTATAGGGCACTATTTGGCTTTCTGTGTCTGGCTTATTTTAGCATAAAATTTCAAGGTTCATCCATATTGTAGCCTGAATCAGTACTTTATTCTTTTTGTTTGATAATATCCTTTTCCATTTTTTTTGGTTTTAGTCTATTTAAAAATATTTTCATTGAAGTCTAGTCAGTTTATAATGTTGTGTCAGTTTCTTGTCTACAGCACAAGACTTCAGTTAAAAAGGGACATACCTGCATTCATTTTCATACTGTTTTTAAACATAAGTTACTATAAGATATTAAATATATTCTCCTGTGCTATACAGTATCAACTTGCTGTTTATTCTTTACATACTCAGTAACTGCAAATCTTGAACTCCCAATTTATTCCTTCCCACACCCTCCCCCCTCTGGTAACCACAGTTTGTTTTCTGTGACTCTGTGTCTGTTTCTGTTCTGTAGATAAGTTTATTTTTTTGTTTCTTTCTTTTTTTTTTTTTAGATTCCACATGTCAGCAATGTCATGTGGTATTTTCCTTTCTCTTTCTGGCTTACTTCACTTAGAATGACATTCTCCATGTCCATTGATGTTGCTGCAAATGGCATTATTTTATTATTATTTTATGGCTGAATAGTAGTCTATTGGACAAATATGCTACAACCTCTTTATCCAGCCATCTGTCAGTGGACATTTCGGTTGTTTCCATGTCTTGCTATTGTAAATAGTGCTGCTGTGAACATTGGGGTGTAGGTGTCTTTTTTAATTAGGGTTCCTTCTGGATATATGCCCAGGAGTGGGATTGCTGTGTCATCTGGGAGGTCAAGGTTTTGTCTTTTGATGAACCTCTATACATTTTTCCACAATGGCTCCACCAAACTGCATTCCCACCACAGTGTAGGAGGGTTCCCAATTCTCCGCAGCCTCTCCAGTATTTATTGTCTGTGAACTTCTCAATGATGGCTATTCTGACTGGTGAGAGGTGATATTTGATTGCAGTTTTGATTTGCATTTCTCTGAGAATGATATTGAACATTTTTTCATGTGCCTACTGGCCATTTGTGCGTCTTCATTGGAGAAATGTTTCTTTAGGACTTCTGCCATTTTTTGAATTGAATTGTTTGTTTTTCTTTCTTATTAAGTGTAAAAGCTGTTTACATATTCTGGGAATTAAGCCCCTAGCAGTTTCATTTATTGCAAATATTTTCTCCCATTCCATAGGTTGGTTGTCTTTTTGTTTTGCTTACTGTTTCCTTAGCTGTGCAAAAGTTTGTAAGTTTAATTAGATCCCTCTTGTATATTTTTGGTTGTTTTTCTATTGCTTGAGTAGACTGCTCTAGGAAAACATTGCTGAGATGTATGTCACATGTTTTGCCTATGGTTGCTTCTAAGAGGTTTATAGTGTCTTGTCTACATGTTTAAGTCTTTAACACATTTTGTATTCATTTTTGTATATTCTGTGAGGGAGTAGTCTAACTTCAATGATTTACATGCAGCTGTTAAGTTTTCCCTACACCATTTGCTGAAGAGGCTGTATTTACTCCATTGTATGTTCTCACCTCCTTTGTCAAAGTTTCAATGACCAAATGTTTGTGGGCCTATTCTTGGTAAATTTGTTTATCCGTTCATTGATGGATGGATATTGTTAGTAACTTTTGGCTACTCTGAATGATACTGCTATGAATATTGATGTGAAATTTTTTATGAGAATATGTTTTCATTCTGTTGGCTGTACATTTGCCCCGCCATATCTGTAGTTTCCACTACATGAATCCAGATGGTTGATTGTAAAGGGACTCGAACATCCTTGGATTATGGTATCCAGGGTGTGGGGTTCCTGAAACCAACCCCCCAAGGATATTGAGAGATGACTCTATATGTAGGAGTGGAATTGCTGAGACATATAACTCTAAGCTTTTGAGGAAATACCAGACTTCTCCAAAGAAGCTGCAACATTGTTCCTTTCCCCTGGCCACATATGAGGTTTCTCTGCCTCCTGAACGACATTTGTTATTGTCCATGTTTTGGTTATAACCATCCTAGTGGGTGTAAAATGAGATCTCATTTTGTTTTTGACTTCCCTAGTGATGCTGAGCATCTTTTCATATGATTATTGGCCATTTGTATATCTATTTAAATTCGTGGTAAATTTAAAAATTGGGTGTATTTTTTTTGTATTGTTCAGTTGTAAGCAATCGTTATATATCCTGGATACTACTCTCTTATTAGATACATGCTTTGCAAAATTTTTCTTCTATTCTGCACATTGTCCTTTAACTATATTTTTTTAAACATTAAAACAATTTCTTTACAAGGGAGGTAGTAAGATGTAAAGATTTATTTTATTTTTTTGCAAAGCACGCACTCTCTGACTTGAGATACCCTTTTCCCCTGTCATTTCACTTTCTTGATGATGTCCTTTGTAAGAAAAAGGTTTTAGTTTTGATGAAGTCCAGTTTATCTGCTTTTTCCTTCTATCACTTGTGCTCTTGGTTTTGTATCTAGGAAACCAAAGCCTATCCTAGGACCACAAAGATTTATACTGTGTCTTCTTTTAGAAAGTTTATAGGTTTAATTTTTACATTTCTGTCTGTGATCTATTTTGAATTAATTTTATTTGTTATATAAAATATGGGTGTTCAGATTCCAGATTGATTCTTTTGCCTACAGATACCCAGCTGTCCCTGAACCATTAGTTGAATAGACTATTCTTTCAATGGAGTGTTTTTGGCCCCCTAGTGGAAAAGTGTCTGTAAATGTAAGTTTTTCCCCGTGGGTTTTTATTGTGTCTTTTAGATTTATTTATCCAAACTTATGCCAGTATCATACTGACTTAGTACTATAGCATTTTAGTACACTTTAAAGTGAGTCCTCCAACTTTACTCTTCTTTTTCAAGGTTGTTTTTGCTGTCCTGGGCCCCTTGCACGTCCATGTGAATTTTGGGATCAGTTTTTCAATTTTGCATAGAAGTCAGCTGGAATTTTGATAGGGATTCCACTGAATATATAGTTCACTTTGAGGATTCTTAACATTTTTAATAATATTATCAATCATTCCATGAAAATGGGATGTCTTCCATATATGTAGATCTTTTAAAATTTATTCTGGTGATACTTCAAAAAGTTCAATGTACAAATCTTGTAAATTTTTGTTAAATGTATCTCTCACTTTATTGTTAATGCTGTTGTAAATGGAAAGGCTGAATTTCTTATGGGTGGGACTATGTATCAATCTTCTTATTTGTAGAATTCCTTCACAACAAATACCCTTGGAATATATTTGCTACATAAATCTATCCACAACTATTCCCCGCCCCGTGTTATAAGAAACCAAGACCCAAGGTAAGCTACTTGAAAACACCTATGTGGAAGTGAGAAATGAGACCCTTGGGTGGGTCTTTGTGCAGATGATACTGAGAGCTTATTCTGAATGGCTTCTTCTTAATTACTTTTAAACAACCCTTTCAGTGTATTTAGTCAGATACATTAAGATTATGCCCTTTTGATGTGCGGAGTAGCTAAGACTATAATTTTCAAATAAATTCTAGTGAGAGTGTTGTACTTGAAACCTAATTTGCATCAATCTTTGAAGATTTATGTTTCAGGAGCTTTGACTAAAGAACAACTGTCTTTATTCTATAATGAGAACTAAATGCTCAAGCAACATGTAAGAGTTTGAGCAAACTGCCCCTGCCCCGTAGTGCTGGGTGGCTGCAGCTGTAACTGGAGTCAGTGCTTACCTCTCCCAGTATGCTTGTGCTGATCTGCTCAAAGTGGTTCGTCCAACAGTTTGTCAGTAGTCTGTTGGACAAAGTCATAAAACATTGATTGAAGGTTGCTAGAATGCAATATATTCTTATTAATAGTAAGTAAGCACATATTGAATGCTTACTGTATGATGGAATTGTCCCTCAGCCTCACATGAATATTATTTCTCTTGAAACCTCACATATTTCCTTGTTATTCTCACTTTACAGATAAGGAGACTGAGAATTAGGTCTTCTCTCTTTTGGGGGGAGCTCATTATTAATGATGGGCAGTTGTAAGGAAAGATATTGATTCATCATGAGAAAACATTTTTGTGAGAGTCAGCAATGAATAAGATGAACACTGAAGAAGGTGATCATTGTTCGAGTGAGACAAGCCCTGGGTTGTGCGGAGTCAGCATCCCTGTCCTAGACACGGCACGTGTAGAGCTGCGTGGTGGGTGAGGCGGCGCGGCCGTGCAGGGAAAGCGGATGCTGGGGCCTTAGGCTGTGCTCAGGCCTGGTTGGGCTTTCTCCTAAGGGGAGTGAACCATCATTGACAGATTTTAAGTAGGAGAGTGGGGTGCTCTCATAGTTCATATTTGTCTTCTAGAATGTTTGGAAACATTTAGAAGGCTTGGCAGGAGATGATGTGATGAGTCAGAGTAGGGTGGCTGCGAGGTGTAGCAGTGTCCAATTTTCAAGTTGTTTTCAGGCCCAGGCTTGTGGCTTAGTAGCCGTGTCAGTTTGAATGACGCACGCAAGGAAGTGAAACAATTTATCTAATCAATTGAAGCAGTGATGTACCCAATTCCCAGGACTATTGTGGAGATCCAGTGAGATACACTGTGCAGTGTGCAGCGTGGTCTCCAGCAGAGAGTCAGTGCTGAGTGAGTGCCAGTGAGTATCTGGTAGGTCAGTTGAGGGTAGTGGGACTCGGTGTCTGAGGATATCTGGTCCCTGAAGGAGGGGTCCATTCACATCTGTGAGTGATGGGCCTGAGTTGGGAGACGCAGGGAGACCTTACCCTCCGACCAGGGGCCCTGGTAAGGACGGCTATGGGAGGAACACCGTGAAGTCAGCTCTTTGCATGTGGAGTTGGAGCTGCCTTTGAGACAACTAACTGCAGTGTCACGAGCTTAAAGAGGAGATCTGGGCCCAGGTTGTGCATTTTCCTAAAATCTCAACTCCTAAGGACGCCGAAGTATTGATCACTGAACGTGAAGTCATACTTTAAAGGACAAACGAATAGTAGTATTATCTCTGTCATCAAAGCTCACGTCTATTTATTCATCACTCAGTTTGCTAATTGGGTACTTACAGAGCTCACTTCACCGTCCTCCCGTGGGCTCAGGCTCCACAGAAAAGAGCTGGTGAGACTCCATCTTTTCTAGAATAAGACACATTTAGCTTGTAGACTTCTGTACCTCGCCAGACTTAGGAAATTAGTTTGTTGGTTTAATTGTATTTTCTGTTGGCCATGTCCTGACAGGAGAGAAATTTTACCTCATGGTCATGTTTCGATTAACTGTTACTGAGAATTGCTGATCTGATACATAGTGTATGTATTATATTAACTTTGTAGAGTAGTTATCATTTTTCTGTCTTTGCCCTTTAATTTTGTTTGCCCCTTCAGTGTTCTATTCTTTTTGGGGCCTTATTTCTTTTTAATTAAAAAATGTCTGTTAGCAGTTAAGAAAAAAAAAGCAAAGAAAAAATGCACATGAGAACTAAATTTAGAAAATGTCTAGTGTGTTTTCTGTCTCGGCAATGGAGGGTTCTAGAAACTCCTGAAAACCTTCATTACACAAGTTCCTTAAAATGCTGATTGAGAAATAAAACCTTCCTTCCTCATCTTTCAAGCTGCACAACTCATTGTCAAGAAAGTGAGGGAAAATTCTCAGAAGCCAAGACAAACGAGAAAGCAGGGTTTCTGAGAGATACGTGAGCGTTAGAAGCCGTGGTGTGCTGGTTGGCTCCTGAACTGATTTTCAGTTGCCTTGACAGGAGGGAAGGATGTGAGCCCCAGACCTCTCACAATAGGAGTTGGATGGGTGATCATATAATGGGCCAAGCCCATACTGAGAATCTTGCTTTAATAAAGGGTGAAATAGGAAAAAAAATATTCCTCAAGACAAGAAAGTAAGAAAAGTCAATTTTGTTGGAAGAGGGGAAAAATAACAAATCCAAAGTAAGGATATAGTTTAAAGCTGTTCTGGCATGAGAGTGACCACAAACTCCTGGCAGAAAAGCACAGCTACTCCTTGATTGATAAGTTGTGTTTTGAATGAATCAGTGAACAGCTATTCCGGAAAAGGCCTCCAGAGTCTTGTGGATCAAGATATTGGACAGCAAACACCTCTCTTCCAAGGCCTCATTCAAATAACCAGAAAGGTTTTAAAGGAAACTAACAATAATCTGAGTTGTATTTATTGACATTACTATATGCTAAGAATTCAGAGGTGACTATGGAGTTGTCTCCTCTTTTATGGACCTTATTTTCTCTTTGGGGAGAAAAATGACATAGTTGGGTATCTTGGTGGAGGGAGGTGTTAGTCTGTTGCAATTAGCCAGGAGAGGAGATTAAGAAAACAGTGAAGGGTGGGTGAAATTTTTAGCTGAGGACAGTCTTGTTCACTTGGCTTTTAATTGCAGGCTCAATGAGCTGTCACTGGAGGGACTAGATCTTACGGAGGATGGACTTAGCTCAGGCCTCTTTTGAATGGACAAGTGAACCTGGAAAAAGACAGTCAAATCTGTGCAGACATTAAAGTTCACTTGAACGTGCTGCATCCCTGAGCCAAAGATAGGACAAATATGCAGCAATTCTTGAGGACAGAAGAGTGGTTTTTAAGGTTCTCCAAGAATGAATCCCATGGAACCGAGATGGCCAGTTGTCAAACTGAGACTTTGTTCTTTGGACGGTGTACCCAGCAAGGGTATTGGCCTTTTATATGTTTCCATTTGTCTTTAATACATGTCTGTTGATGAGGACATGGGCACAAATGTTTGACACCTTGTCGAGGCGATTTTGGATACCTGCCTAGAAGCACGGGCACAGTTGCGGCTGCGTCATACATCTTGCAGCCCATCCCTTTCCCCGGCTCCGTGATCACGGCAGAGTGGTTCCTTGTTGACCTGTCCGTTTCCTCTGTGACATCATAACCCATGAAAAGACCGGAGCATATTAACTTGGCTTTGTTAAACTCAAAGAAACAGATCAAATATGGAGTCAGATTTGTTCTTTCCTATTTCAGTAGTACCATGGAGATGGCAGTTTGGGCAGCTTTTTGTAGTGTCCTGGAGGCTTTCTCTCTCAGCTTCTGGGTGCCTCTATTGAAAACCCTTCATTGCTGTCTGGCCTGCTGGTAATGCACACTG
Organism: Vicugna pacos; assembly: GCF_048564905.1. NCBI lineage: Eukaryota > Metazoa > Chordata > Mammalia > Artiodactyla > Camelidae > Vicugna > Vicugna pacos. The sequence continues at coordinate 26,558,743 of NW_027328741.1, forward strand.
CCTGTTTTGCCCTGAAGATGTGTTCTGTTTATAAACTCATCTCTACTCCTTGGAAAACAACTCAAGAAAAACTCAGTTGGTTTTCCACCAGCCATGGGCAGGGGTGAGGTAAACCGTGTTATTATTTCATAAAATAATAGTAATAATAGTAATAGTCATAGTAGTAGTACTTGTAGTAATAGTAATGATAATAATAATAATAATAATAATAATAATAATAATAATAATAATATTAATAGAAGTCTTAAAACAGGACAGAGCACATTGGAGAGAGTCAAAAAATGCTTTCTGGCTTAAATCAAAATTGATGACTAGTGATTCCATGGCTGCTGTATTTGCTAAGCTAATTACTCCTTTGCTCCATTACACATTTCTTTTATCTGAAAAAGAAATACAAGGAAATGGTTTAAAAAAATCTCAAACAGAGCACAAAAATACACAAGTGAAAGAAGTTTTCCCTCATCCTCTGTTTTTTCAGCCCTCTCTGGAGATGCCTCTGTTTACTATCCTTTGGGTTCTTTTCCAGATATGCTTTGCACATTCCCACCTATGTATGTAAATTCCTTTAAAATTTTAGTTATTTTTAACTTAAAGGGATTTAAATCCTCAAGTGGCTTCTGGCCGGGTAATATAACAGAACAAATCTGACTCCATATTAGTTCTGTTCCTTTGAATTTAACCCTGTGCTCTGTCACCTAGGCTTCATCTTGCTTGTAAAACAATGTTGCCTAGAGCCTGAAATAAACAGGAGACCCTATTCTGAAGGCTCTGACCTTTAAGGATATTTAACACTTTTTCATTCATTAAAAGATAGCAAATTGCAGAATAGAAATTAACGTTTCTTTTGTTGGAGGTTTACAGGGATCTGACCCACGCAGATAGCTGCAAGAACAAAGGATTCTAACAAGAAGGAATTCCTACACTAAGAAGTTTGCAACAACCAAGCACATAGGAAAGGAGCCTGAATTGTGACTTGGGGAGATGGTTTTCCAGGACATTAGTTTGCCATCTAGGTCTACAGAAACTTGCTATTCCATGCCCCAACATCTGGTCTCCCAACTTATTGGCCTGTCCTGCACTGAGGAGAATGAATTTGGACTTGGTAACACTCCTATCTACCTAGAAAGCTGGGCACTGGAGCTGAGTGTTATGGAAACAGGCCAGCCAAGAAAAAAGCACCAATCGGAGTGTTGGAGTACTCAGAATTATTATGCCGGTGGGCTCAGAGGGGCTTCGGCTCCGAAGTTTTGAGTACCTCCAAGACGTGCACATGAGGTTTTAAAGGCTTAATTACAAGTAAGGGGGGATTAGCCAATAAGGCTCAAAGAACAAAAAGCAAGGAATAATTACACTGGAGCTTATCAATTTGTAACAGATTACATTACTGACACTTGTTGAGCTTGGAATTACGAGTTAGGTTGTTAGGCCAATAAACTGACACTAAACTTCAGATTTACGAGATAGCCCAGCAGAATTTAGATCAGTAAACTGACACTTATCACACTTAGATTTGTGACTTAGCTTGTTAGCCCAGCTGGACTTTTCCTTCACATGAGGACAGCTCTCCCACACCCAGGGAACTACTGTGAGCCCTTGATGTTTCCACTAGGGTGGGTATGGTTTACCCAGGAGGGATGGGGACTATGCACCAACACTCAGGCAGTCTGCTCTGTCTGGGTCTCTGATCTTGTACCATCCCGCTCCCCGCCAGCCCAACACCTGGGACAGTGGAGCTAAGGCAGAGATCCTGCCTGCCTGTTTCCCAGCGTGTAAAAGGGGAATATGTGCTCTTCCCAAGGTAGTTCTGAGCGACAACACCTGCGGGTGCTTGGTTCTCAGAGCAACAGAAAACCCAGCTCCGCATGGGGGCAACGGGTGTGATCTCCCTAGGGTTTCTGCAGAAGCATCAGACGGAGGGTTGGATCACGGTGGTAAAATTGAGCTGCGGGGCTTGAAGGGTAACAGAAGGGTACAGAGGCAGGTCTGCCGCCTAGGGGTGCCCCAGAGGTAAAGCTTTTGTTCTCCAACTCCGCTAAGACCCTCCCTTCTCCAGAGCCCTTCCTTGTCTCTGCTCATCCTGTCCATCTGTATCCCTCCAACTTTCCCGTCCTCTCCACCCGCTCCCATCTTCTCCCTCCCTCGCTGTCCCACCTTCTCTCACAGAACCCAGAGAGGATCGCTGGCCCTCCTGCGCATGCGCAGTCAGTGCCAAGTGGTCCGCTGGTTGGGAGCTCCATATCCGAGCCGGGGATCGGGCCCAAAGGCTTCTCAACTACGTCGCCCGGTAGGCCTTTGGTTCCTGCCTGGGGCCGGGGCCTCTGACTGTGGAAGTGCAAGGTGGGGGGCTCCCAGGAAAGGGGTCAGGCGGCTGCGGGAGGGCGGTCCGCCTGTTACAGACCCCAAGGGCGCTAGTCAGCCCGTGTTCAGATGAATTGCTCAGGCCAGACCCCTCTGCCAGCGCCACCTGCCCCGGCGCCCCGGCCACAGTGTCCAGGGCCTGGTGTGCACCTGCCACCTCTCACCCAGCCGGGATCCCCTCAGTCCGCGGCTGGCGTCCCCTTCCCCTCTCCCTCCCGCTAGTCCTCTCCTCCCGGGCTTCCTCTCCTCGTCCGCCGGCCCGTCCCCGCCCCTGGGCGGGCTGTGTCCCGGGCGGGCGGGGTCTGCGGACCCGGACGGGGGCGGGCGCCTGGGGCTGGGGCTGGGGCTGTCCTCCGAGCGAGGCTGCAGCCCGCGTCCCCCTCCCCGCTTTCCCTGCCCCGCGACCCCGGGGCTGCCCTGCTCTCCCTTTCCTGCTCCCTGAGGACCAGCTCTGTGGCGTGGGCGCTGCTACCTGGGCTGAAAGCCACTGGCTCTAAAGCCCAGCTTCTCCTGGTGGAGTTGGGAAAAGGGAGCGTCACTGCTAAGCGAGGTTCTGTCTCCCCCCTCCATGTTTCTGCCGCAGGTAAGTACCTTGAACACTTTCAGGTGTTATGATGGAGGTGCTTGTTGATGTCACGTGTTTTTATAGTGAGAGGGATTGCAGTGGTGAAAGCAGGGCTTGGTTCTGTTAAAAATGTGCTGAAGGCATGAGGTTGTGACATCCTCCTTCCTTCCCTCTCCCAGGGTGAAAGGAGTGATCCTCGATTTTCAAAAGATAGTTACAGTCCCTAACTAGCCCAGCCCAGCTAATGTGTGTTAACAGGAACAGCACCACCAGAGGCCTTGGAGACCCAGGGATATTGCAGTCCTAAAGTGCTCCTGGCATAGTTTGGCTTGTTTAGGTTTTTTTTTTTCTTAAATTGTGGGACAGACTAGTGTATAAACTGAAAAATAATTGTCAAGAAATAATTTTCATAGGACAGTTTTATTGTGATATAGTTCACACACCATGAATTCCATCCATTTAAATGGTACAATTCAGCAGCTTTTTGCATATTCACAGTGGTGCATGCATTATTATTCCAGAACGTTTTCATCACTTCAGAAAGAGCAGTGGAAATGAATGACCTATCCACCCCTCCCAAGTGGTGGTTCTAAAGAAATTTCTTGGCTATTCCTGACCATAAATTAACTTGTTATATTCCAAGAAAAATCTGGTAGGAATTCTAACAAGAATTGAAATGAATCTGTCTATCAAAACAGGAAGAATTTATACCTTTATGGCATAAACTTCTTCTACCCATGAATATATCTGGGACCCTATCTTTTCATCTGACCAGAGCCTGGCCCATGTGAAGTCCTCACTACATTTTGGGCTTGTGAATGATGAGATTCTATACATCGTTAGTTGCAACTGTAGCCTTTCACAGAAGAGAAAAGTAACCTCAGTGAAGCAAGTGACTCTCTGATGGTCAGAAAGAGTGACAGCCAGTGCTGGAGTGATCCAGTGGACTTGGTGTTTGCAGCTAGATTTCTCGACCACCTACAGTTAAGGGGATTAGAGTGTTCTTTTATTTTTTCTTAATGGCATTGCATTTATTTTTACTTATTTTTTAAAATTATTTTTTATTTAAGTGTAGTCAATTTACAATGTTAGTTTCAAGTGTACAGCAGAGATTCAGTTATAAACATATGCATATGTATATATATATATGTTTTAGATTGTTTTTAGTATAAATCACTACAAGAAATTGAATATAGTTCCCTGTGTTATATAGCAGGTCCTTGTCATTTATTTTATATTTACAAATTTGTATCTGTTAATCCCCCCTTTCCTGCCTGCTAAACACAGTTTGCTTTCTATGTCCATGAGTCCATTACCAGGAGCACCGTTTTTCCTAGTAATATATGCTCTTTTGCTGCTTTCAGTTTCAGTAATTCCATCTTATCTGTGGGCGCTTTTCTTCTGGTGGCCTTAATATGGTTTGCACACGTGGTAATAGAGATCTGTATTTGGGAGAACCCCAGGCCTCATGTAGTCCCTGGTACAGAGTGCCCACTGAATTGATGCTTGAACTGGGAAAAAAGCACAGTAAATGTTGGAATTTCCACTATGGTTGAGAATTCTATAACCTCTTTTGACAAACTTAATATTGGCTGCACCCATTCTGGGTAATTTGGTGGAAATTCATGGTATGGTGGTGAAGAGACGGGGCCTTGTATGCTTCTTCTCTTTCTGTTTTCTAACACTCATTCTCCTGGGCCTTCCAGATCCTCCCCTAGAAGTGCCAGGTCTGGCTTGGTGCTGCGCTGAGGCAATATTTGTTAATAAGGCCCTTTCCTCATCTCTTCTGAGCCTCCGGTTCTTTCTCTGCACAATGAGGGCTTAGACTAGATAAATACTTTTCAGTTTCTTTTAAAGCCATGTTTCCTTTGAGAAACAGAAAATGCAAATCTCTCCTCTCAAACCAACCCTTTAGATTTTGAAAAGTCCTCCAAGGAGTCACATAGCTCTTTGTGGAAAATGAATGTGATTGTGATTCCAGGTGACACAGAAAAGACTATTCAGAGATTGATTGCAGGGAGAGGGCAGGAAAGGGGCAGTATGTCACACTTTCTAGTGTGAGCACTGGAGCAGGGGCTTGGATTTAAATATGGTGTCTGACTTGGCCTCTCTCTAATCTTGTAGAATGTGATAAACTTCTCTACCTCAGTTTCTTGATGTGTCAAGTTGGGGTGATAATATTTTAAGGCTTTTGTGACACATTATGCACATAAGCCATTTGTGTATGGGTAGAAACAAGACCTGCTAGGGATTCAGGGATTTGTTTAAAAAAAAAAATCTTGTCCATAGCACTCTGTCTGTGTGTATTTAGTAGTTCCTGAAGGGTGAGGGTGAGTCTAAAGTCCATCGTGGGAGAGGTGGCCCATGATTCTCTGTGCCCCTGAATGCCCCCTCCTCCCCAGTCCTCTTCCTCAGTCCAGGATGAAGTTCCCTAGTAGATTTACTCAGAGGTCTTGTGAAAATGGCTATTCATTTTATTGTTTCACCAAGAAGGGCTGCCATCATGATCTCTGTGGTCAGGTTTTGAAGGGCTGCCATCATGATATCTGGTAAGAATTCTATGGAATTGGGTGTTTCTATTTAATGAAAAGAAAAAAATTACAAATAGAAAATTAGAACAAGGATGGTCACATGGGCTCTTGGAAGTGGACACCATTAGAATTTGGAGGGACTAGTGGGCTCAGTGGGAATGTTAACTGAGTGTATCTCATGGGCTGGGCATTGTCCTATTTGTACTTTGTGTTCCTTATTTGAGACAGTGAGCTCACCTAACCTCGAAAACCTCTTTAAAAAATTAGACTTTTTATTTTGAGATGTAATGTAGATTCCCATGTGGTAGTAAGAGATTATATGGAGAGGGCCTATGGACTCTTTGCCCAGTTTTCCTTAATGGTTCCATCTTGCAATATTGGGGTACAATTCATTACTGACTCACTAACAATTTGAGGTTTGTGTTATTGCCCTCATTTCTATCCACGATTAAATTGGGGCTTAGAGAAGCACACAGGCCTGCCCAGGTCACCCACATTGTTAGTGCAGAGTCGGGTGAACGTGGGCTTGGGATTTCCAGGAAGTATCATTATGATGGTCTTTGGCAGGGAGCAGCATTCACTTTGCTTGTTTATTCATTCATTCAAAAAACATTTATTGAGTAAATTCTGTGGGTCAGATGCTTTCTTAGGGTTATCTGATTCTTCAGCAGTACTGAGAACCAGGTAATGTTTATATTTTTTAAACTGAGAAAATTAGCTCTGAGAGGTTATAACTCCCCCAAAGGAAGAATAGCTCATAAAGGGGGGATAGTACATTTGTACAGTCACCACTTTCTATGCAGGTGGTACCCTAGGCATTTTACATTTGCAAACATCCGTAATCCAGATATATTCTTGAAAGGCAAGGAATTTTTTAATTGATGTATAGTCAAGTTTACAATGTTGTGTCAATTGCAAGGTGTTTTTTGACTTTTGAATTAAAAAATACTTTTTCAGGAGGGAAATTAGGTGTATTTATTTGTTTGATTTTTTAAAATGAGGTACTGGGGTTTGAACCCAGGACCTCGTACATGCTAAGCATGTGCTCCACCAATGAACAGTACCCTCTACCCCAAGGCAAGTTTTCTTATCCATTACTATGAAGCTAAGGGGTTCAAATAAATTGAATAGAATTCCAGATCTTTTGATCCTACTGTGGTCCTTTTCTTTATATTCTGCTGAAGGGGTTTGGGGAAAGCATATCCTTTGTTCATTTCTTTATTCAGCATTTTTGAGCAGTGACTTTATATCAGAGCCTTGCTAGGTGCTTGGAAATAGAAAATAAGAAATGACACTTCTCTGCAGGGGCAGGAATCCTAGACCAAAAACTGGGTAATGTGATCCGAGCTACAGTAGCCATGTGCAGACTCTTAGGACAAACTGTACCCCCGGATTTGCTTTGGCTTCCCTTGCCTTCTGTCTGGTACACACCAGGTCACCGCAACCCAGATGGGCCCATAGCACACAGCAGAGTATGTACCTCGATCTCCTCTCCTGTCTCGGCAGGGCCTGCAACATGAGCATCCCTGACTACGTGCAGTGTGCTGAGGACCACCAGACCCTTCCCGTTGTAGTCCAAACCATGGAGATCATCTCAGAGGAGAATTTCTTTTGCATCTATCAGCTACTCACCTCGGTGAGCCATATCAGCCCATGTGGCTCCCAGTGGACACTCTGTATCCACTACAGGCACCGCTATGTGCCCGAGAATCGGTGGAGCGTCTTCCAGAAACACTGCAAGGTCGTGGGCCTTGTCACCATTACCGACTGTATCTCTGCCAAGGCCTTGGAGAAGCTCCACGTGCAGAGGAGCTGTATGGCACCTCGATAATGACTCTCAGCTCTTTGTCTTTGTACTGCATGTGGAGGAAGTCGAGCAGCCGCGCACCGACGTTGCCTTCAAATTTAGAGGACTGCAGGGTGGTGGAGAAGAGGATCGAGGACTTCACTGAGTCACTCTTCATCTTGCTCAAGTCCAAGTGGCTGGATGGTGGCCCCAAGAATTCTGGGGACAAGATCCCCCTCCCCTGCATCCCGTTTGAGAAGGAGGACTTCATGGGACTGGACACAGACAGCAGGTAAGTTTACCTGGAGGCCAGTCCACCCTGGCTTTGTGCCGGATTGCTTCCCTACATCCAGAAAGGGATCAGCAAGGAAGAAGTCTGTCTTGTAGCCAAGGGGGGATGGAGATGCAGCCCGCTGGTTTACAGACATTTCAAAGTGAATCCGCCTTTGTTTCAGAGAGATCCTTTTAGGGTTAGTGTGGACACTTACTCCCGCTTTACAGCCATGACCATGGTGGGACCCCTGGGGTTGCTGTCCAATAAAGTAGCCAAAGCCACTGATGCTAGGAGCACTGGGGAGGAGGCTGGACTGAGCTGAGATGTGCTGTAGGTCAAATGCACATCAGACACTGAGGCTTGTCTAGTAAAACTATATAAACTATCTCTTTACTTCCTATATTGATTACATGTCAAAATGATAGTATTTTACATACAGTTGATTAAGTAAGATCTGTTCTTAAAATCAGTTTCTAGCATTTTTTTTTTGTTTGTTGGTTGTTTCTTTGTTTACCATTTTAAACGTGGCAAATGGGAAACGTTATTTACATGGCTCTCATTTCATTTCTTTTGGGCAGCCTGTCCTGGGACAGTCTCATCCCTTTGCTTATAGATGAGATGCTGAACCCCGAGAGGCGGAACGAGGAGCTGGTTGAGCTGGGGCTGGAGCCGGTGTCTCCTGCCTCCCAGGCCCAGCACCTATTCTGCTCAGGCCCTCTCTTCTTGCCCGACAGCCTCCATGCCAAGTTAGGACATCAGAAACACCGCCAGGGACTTCCGAATGAACTCCTTATGCAGGGAAAGGTGTATCACGGTGTATGGGACAGAGCAGGAAAATGTTCATTCTCACTTTTTCCCTGTGATTAAGTCAACGGCCCCACATTGCCTCGGAAGTACAGACGAGCTCTTCTGGGCTGCCTACCCCCCCAACTTCAGCTCTGTTTCCCGGTGTATCTGTTGTGCTTTCCCTCAGGCAGAAGAGGGTGAGATGCCTTTTCCGAGACGTGGAAACCTTTGCTGGGGAGAGTGAGGGAAGCTGTGTTCCCCCGGCCTACGGCCTCTGTCCTTGAGTCTGGAGAGGGCTCATGGTGGTCCCACAGGTGACGGTCGGAGAACCTGGCACATGTTTCTGGGCCCGCTGTGAAGGAAGGGCTCTGTGACTCTTGAACTTAGCTAAGATCAGATCCTACTCTCTGGTTGTTGGTAAGTTGGAGGAGAAGATGCTAGAGAATTGATAAAAAGAATGTCTAGACCAGCCCTGTGAGTGAGAAGCACAGGGGACATGAGTACCACCTGCGAGAGACAATGTAGCGGGCTCTGGATGAATTTTCTGTTCCTCCCAGACATACCTCTATGACTTAAGGAAGGGGAGAGGCATGCTGTAGCCATGATCTGTACTTGTCCTCTCAGGGCCCTGTGATCTACATGCCCGCACTCCCCATCTGCTTCTTAAGATGAGCTGGCATGTATAGGAGTCTGGGCACTGCTGAGGGCATAGCTGCCAGCACCGTGCTACACCAAGACTGGCTCCATTCACCTCTCCTGTCAACACCTGCTGAGGCCCCAGGCATTAGTCAAGGTAGGTGCATCGGTGCAACATAAGCAGGGACCACTTCTCCCCCTGGACAGACTGGTGAGTGAGCAGTGGAAGCCTGGAGCCCTGCCCCAGCCCCCACGCCAGTGCCTCCTCTTTTGTCATAGGAGGCACTGGTGATATTTTTGCTCAACAAATGCTTGTCTCTGAGTCTGCAGCCCCACCAGAGAATGCCAGATTGTTTTTGTATTTTGAAGTCTGCCCTTGGGACTTGGCGGAGTATCCGGATGTGTAATTGGCCCACAGTGGTTGACACTGTCCCCATTGTTTACCCAGAACCTCGTGTACCAGGCATGGCTCCCAGTATCGAAATACAGCAGCGCATTAAACCTCCGTCCTTTTGGGTTTGTCTGTTCTGGTACCATAAGGGCTCAGCCAGCTTCTGAACGTCAGTGAGATAACGCGGCCAGTGAGCTCGGGTCAAGCATATTCTCCTCCAGTCACTTTTACCCCATTGTTGCTTTTAGTATTCCACAGTCATTAGTTATTTAAACAATTCTTTGGTACAGGAGCAGAGCCTAATTCTCTCCTGCTACTCTTGGTGGAAGTGAGTAAAACGATCCAGACTGAAATGCAACCACAATTTGTAGCTCAAAAGCTGCCTTGAAGCTTGTAGGTGGAATTTTGGTTAGGGGCGCTGACCAAGTTGGGGTCCCCCGGCAGCGCCGCTCCCCTCAGGTCCCTGCTTTCCCTGGAGCAGGGGGTGAGGGTGGGTCTCACCATCCCCTTGTCCCTGGCCTCACACACTCACGTAAATTCTTGTACATGCTGTCAAAATCATTTTTGTTCTTGTGTGTTTCTAATTTTCTCTTGTTCCTCTTTTCCTTTTTCTTTATTCCTTTTTCAATTGTACTGCCCAGTGAGCATGTTGTTGCATCTGAAAATGTGGGCTGTGCACACCCTGCATTGGAAATAGCCAGATTGCCCTCCATACTGTCTTCATTGCTTTAAAAAGCAAAATCTTTATATCTGTCTTGATCCATGTATTATCCTAGTCATTTTGTATTTTCTAATGTTTTGGAATATTTGCTTTGTTAGCACATTACCCACTGGTGTTAGATACCTGTTAAAATCCTTGCTTTGAGGGACCTGTTTGGTCCTCCTTTTATTTGGTGACAAATGCGCCCTTATTAAATTTGTTTGATTGTTTTGAAGAAGTAAGATGCGAATTGATTTAGTCGGCTGCTCAGGGATTCTTTTCATGGAGTATTTAAACTTGTAAGGTCAAACTCTGCAGCATTTTGCTCGATTCCTGCTTTTACACAAACGTGCTCGGCACGCGGTTCCTGGCTGTCGCTGTGTGACGTGCGTGATGGCGCTTCCTGGCCGGCGGTCACTGGTGAGGAAGTGGCCGCCACGGAGGTGACAGCTGCAGGGGACGCTGTTGGAGAAAGCGGTCACCGTTTGGTTCTTTAATTTTTTTTTTTTTGCATTCAACTTCCCCGTGTCATTTACTTTACTTTGCCTTCATAAAGGGGCAGAATTGGGTCTAAAATCCATGACACTATTTGTTCCCTTTACGAGGCTGGTTTTTCTGGGTATCAGGACAACATGACCTTCTCCTAAGTAGCTGGCTCACCTGGATCTGTTGGACACAGGGACAGCTAAAAGGGCCGTAGCTTCCTCTCTGCTCCAGCCAGTGGGCATTCAGAGCTGGGTCTGTGGTTTGCCTCAGCAGCCGTGCAGACCTCCCTGCCCCGGCCTTTACTTTTAACCCATGTTGGCAGTAAAGAGTTGAATCCGTTTCTGTTGCAGCTGACATCCACCACTGACAGCCGTGTCGTTAGTTTGTGGTAGTCAGTCTCCAACACCCCAGACAACCGTGAAGGAAGATGATTTGGCCGACCTAGGACCCTGGATTCTCACCCTCACCATGGTTCATCTCACCCGGTGGAAGGGTTTGGCCACCACCATCATGCTGACCATGAGGCCTTGTTTCTCCTTTCATGCTCTGGTCCAAATGTGGACACTTCATTTTTCACTGAATTTGTCTCGCTTGAGACAGGCCAGAATATCTGAATGAGTCCATCACATTCTGGGTGGGGAACAGAACAGAAGCAAGTGTCGCAAGTAGATGGAATCTAGGCTGTCCGGGTTGGCAAATGCAGGCTGGGATCTGTGATGGCTGGGCTGTACACTGGACACAGGTCTTTCCCGTGGCTCCCGAGAGCCCAGTAGTTGGAGTGATAACAGCCTTGCGTGGGTTCCCCCATCCTCATCTGCTCACTGGCAAGTGTGTCTGCTAATTAGGAGCTCCCCCAGACCTCGGGCCCATCAAAGCTCAGACCACGGGAAAATCTTGAGTCCCTTCTCCTGGGCCTCCTGTGTGAGAATCCAGTGCCTTCTGAGGTGACCAGCGGCAGGAGATGCCTTCCCCTCCAGGGAGCACCCTACGGCGGACTGTTAGTGAACCATGCTGTGAGCTTGTGTGTTTCCGGCCATGGTCCCTGCAAAACCACACTTGAGATCAGCTTATTGGCGAAAATAACAGGACTGATTCCAGGGCAGGGCCGGGGGGAGGGAACAGTGGAAATTGAATGTGACCTGAGACAACTAGGTGGGTGCTGGGGCTGTTACTAAAATGGGGAGTCTGGGAGGTACCTGCCAGGAATCGAATTCCAGAGTAAATGGTGGACATGAGGCATTTTTATGATGCCATTTTTCATCCAAGTTAGGACTTCAAAGAGGCACTCGGCTCTATGAGACTGGGGCTCAGGTGAAGGAGCTGGACTAGAGATACAAGTTGGGAGTCGTCATTCTTAGCTGGTGTTCACAGCCTTGCATGTGAATTAGATCATCTCGAGAGCTGCAGACTGAGGCTGAGGGAGGGGAGGGCTGTTCCTCGGTTGGAGGAAAGCCCAGACCATGCAGCTTTGGTGTGTCAGCCAGCGGCGTTTGTCATTTTCAGAGCAATCCCATTTATCCCTAAGGGGCCTGGGGGTCAGCAGGGCCAGCCAGAAAGAAATCCAAAGGGAGAGTCTTGGCCACGTGTGCGTCTTAGGAAGGTGCAGAGGCTGCAGGATACGGAAGGTTAGAATCCTCAGAAGCTGGAGTTGGAGTGGGGAGAAGGTATTCACAGTCACCTGTGAGGGAGGGAGGGAGGCCTAGGGAGTCCCCACCCTACCGGACTCGCTTTCCCATGAACAGGAGGCAGTCAGACAGAGGATCTGAGGTAAGAAGGATGGGCACTGGGAGGGGAGCCAACCTGGAGAATGGTGCTTGGAAAGTTCTGGAATAGTCTCCCTGAAAAATAGAGTTAAAAATACCCAGACTCTTAAGAATATTGTTAGTGACTTGGGAGGAGGCAGTTGTTTTTCTGGCCTCCTAAGTGTAAGTCATGTATCCAGGGATACACAGAAGATACGGGCAGTCTGTTCCGGGGGCTTGATCCTTACCAGGGGGATCAGTGCAAGTTTAAAGGGGCAGAAGGGCAGCGGAGGGAAATTAGCCAGGCCCCGTGTCAGGTAGCAGTCGGCCGCCCTACTTGCGTGTTTCATTCACATCCATGACTCCCAGGTGGGCGCTGACAGCCCCCTTTTGGGGATTGGGAAGCCTTCTCAGAGGGGTTAAGGAATTGGTTTGTTTAGCGGTTGATAAATGCTGTAGCAGGATTCAAGCAGAGCCTTGTCAGACTTCAAGGGCATGTTCTCTCTACTGTTTCCAGTACTTCCCTGTTATACCTGGAATGGTGAAGTGGGTCAGATTTGGAGCCTTTCAGAAAAAGTATCATTTAAGTGCCTCAGGACTGTTTCACAAAGCTCAGCGTTCTTTGATGGTTCTGAAGCATGCAGTGCTTTTCGCCCCACAGAGGTAACGTCTAACTCCATTGTCGATGATGTGGTTGCAAATGATATACAGGTGTAAAACCACACTTCGCAGCTTCTAAAGGGAAACTCTCCAATTCTCCCTTGGTCGGCTTTCTTCCTCGGGATGTAACTGTGCTGCAGCATAGGCCTGAGCTTCCGTATGGAGTGAGGATTTAATATACGATGTTAGCATAAAATGGTCAGATGAAGAAAACCGACATTGACAATTTATTTTTGGGTTTCATTAGTCAAGATATACTATCAGTTAATGGCCCATATAGCAAATGAAATTCAGTATAGGACATTGCATTTCTTCCTTTCTATTTAGAGTTCTCTTACCGAATAAGGTTGCCTGCTTTGGAACATCAGTTTCACCACCACGGCACCTATCAGTGTGTTGGTGTGATTGCATTTACAGAGTGAATCTAATCTGGTCTTCCTCAGCCCCAAACACTCCAGTGCAGAATCACGGGCTGTAGCCATCTGTTAGTCACGCAAATACTTCTAAAATTATATGATGCCAGAAAAGAAAGAAGAGAGAGAGAGAGAGATTGCCTTTATCAAAGTTCCTTTCAGTTCTAACTGCAAACTGTTGTTGAGCAGCTCTTGTTTCCTTTGGATATGAATATGTACATTTCTTTGCATGTAACCTAGGTTTTGGACTAGAACACCAAGTTCTTGCTGTCCCCAAGCCACAAAAATAGTAGCCAAATTGCACACGTGTGAAATAGTTTATACTTTTTTCTGAGAAAGTATCCTTGAATTTGGGACTTGGACTGTGATTTCTGCTTTTTGCTTCCCTCAACCGTCTTGTAATCTCTCACTCCTTCCCACGTGGTTCCCAAGTGTTCGTGGTCTCAAAGGAGCGGGCAAACACCCAGTTGGTCACCATGTACTGCTGCTATAAATAGAGACCAGACAAGACCTAAAGGACATTATCGGAGAGGAATTCCTGGAAGAAATGGGCTCTACATTCAGTTGTGAGGACAGAGTAAGAGTCAGCCAGGAGAAGGAGTCAAGAATGTGTCTCAGATCGCAGGTGCAGCCCGGGCAGAGGCCTGGAGGCTTTTGGCGTGGGCACCCGTGGAGAGTGCCCTGTGCGGTCCAGGGTGGAGGGAGCCCCTGCTGGGGAGGACACTGGAGAGAGTCCGGGATGTAGGGCTTTGGAAGAAATTGAGTTTTACTAGAACTGACACAGTAGGCAGTGAAGGGTGTCAACAGATGTGACCCTCAGGAAAGGTACTTCTGGTTTTGCTTCTGATATTCTACAGACCGAAGTATCGGGACGGGCGAGAGCAGGTATGTCTGTCCCTTTGAGACCCAACCGGTCATTCATTTATACATTACACGTGCACTTCTGTGAGTCTAGGGGAGAGAGCGTGTAGCCACATTAGTAAGCAAAATGTATTTGCTTCTTGAGAGCTTAGCATTGTCAGAAGTTGACTTAGCCTAGAATGTTCTAGGAAGAGAGGAACAAATTGTGGAGGTTGGAGGGAGGGAAGGCTTCCTTGGGAAACAGTCAAAATGAGACTGGAGCAAGTGGGAAGTAGGAGCAGGTCAGGGGCCCCTGTGGTCACTGGGGACCTGTGTACTTAGGTGAGGATGGGCGAGCAGGGTCTGGGGTGGGGCTAGAACTCTAACAGGGAGCCTCTAAAGGGTTTGAAGTGGGGGTTGATGTAATCAAATTTGTGATTTGGGAAGGCTGCTGTGGCTCTCTGTGTTTGTATAGCGGGGAAGAGGGGGTGGGTGCCACCAACTGGGGGATCATTAGAAGACCATTCACAGGCTGGGATATGGGCATCGGGGCTACTTGGGGATGGCAGGGGCAGTGTGGATGCCGGCTTTCCTTATTGGGGGACTTGTTAGCGGGCCGACCTAGAGGCATTTTGTGGCTGGAAGAAAACTGATGGAGGCCGCCAGGTGGATTTTCCTCTTCTCTCCTTCCCTGCCTAGTGTGATGATCTTAGCTCAGCCAACATTTGGAACAAAAGAGCTAATTTCCAGGGTTGCCCAGGACTTTGTAGAGCTCGTTCGAGTGAGATCTGATCGGATTTAGGTTTGTGTTCAGATCTGGATGTTCACTTAGCTAGAAACGTCCTGTCATTTCGATTTCCATAGGGGTTTTTTACTTCATAAAGATTGCTTTCTTGGTGAGCGGAAATTTAATACAGCTGTTGTCTTTTTCAAAAAAATCATATCATTTACGAACTTTAATATTCAAAAGAATAGGAATATATAAAATATTAAAGGAAGTCTTTGGTGTAGTTTCTTTGCTTTCTGAGCTAATGTGGAGTTAGAGCCTTTGCATTACTTAATAGCACATCCTTGTCAGTATTTAAAGAGCTGATAGTGGGCGCCCCAGGCCCCACCTCTCAAAGAATCGTTAAAGTTTGCTCTGAAATAGTGAGGTCATAAAGGTCTTGTTTTCAGAAATCAAACGGTTTATAATACGCAGCATAGCCACATTTATAAAATAATAATTAGTTCAAAATTAAGAAAGTGGAGGATAATTGATTTTTTTAAAGCCTATACATAAACTTTCTTGTGCTAATGTTGCAACTGGAAATTTTGAAAAGAAAAATCCTACTGCAATATCATCTACGTGGAATACATATATGAGTTTTACGCTTGAAAAGTAACTGCGCAGTGGTTTTCAAAGTCAGGAGCATTCCAGCTCAGATACTGGCAGTGATGGTTGCTGGTTTTCAATGAAAGAGCCTAAATTTGCCTTCTTAGCTTTTTTATTTTTGTATTGAGAGGGCTGATTAGTGCTTTGCGAGCATGATTTTGGGGCAAATTGAGGGCAGATGTCATGTAAAAACAGTGAGATATTTCCATGCATTTTATTTTCTGGACATCACCAGGGCACATGTGGGGTTTGTGCCTGCAGGCTGGAATGCTGCAGGACTCCCTAATCCATCACCATTATGTCCTGGAGCTGCTCAGGTCATTGAATGCTTTTCTGTTGCTTGGAGGAAAGGTGGTCTGATGGAGATGATCAGATGTGCAGTTAAAGTGCTATTACTTGAAATAAGAGTAACCTAGAAACATTGCTCTAACAATACAGGATGAGGGAGGAGAATTGTCTGAGCTACTTGCAGTGGGGAGTCTTCTCATGTTTCTCCCACACCGTGACTCCTGCCAATATCCGCCACAGTCCTGCACGGTAGTCCTGCCGAAGCAAGCAAGCACTTTGCTCAGAAACGCACTGAATTTCCTTGTGCCTCTGTTTGTTGGCTTTTTTTTGAAAGCACATTTTGCCCTTTGCTTAAATGCCATCCATGCTAGTCAACTCTTACACTCATTTTTCTGGAACTCGTCCATAAATAGCTGCTGAATGGATGAACAGAATGTAGTATCTCCATGTAGTGGAAGATTATTCACACGTAAGAGTGAATAAAAAAGAAAAAAAAAAGAGGAAAATGAAAAAGGCCACCTGTTTTTGGAAGTCCACCCTGACTGTTCAACCCACACTTTTCCCTTTGAAACCCAATCACTTATGCTCCACTCTACTCTTTTTGATAGTGCTTACCACCTTCTAATAATCTTTAACGTTTTCAAAAAAAAAAAAAAGAAAGAGATGCTGATACCACTTCAAAATATACAAGCCTTGATTACAGCTTGTTAATTGAAAGGAAGCAGACACAAACGGTCAAATATTGTTGATTTCAGTGATCTGAAATGCCCAGAAAAGGCACATGCAGAGGCAGAGAGCAGGTGATGGCTGGAAGGGGCTGGTTGGAGGGGAATTAGGGAGTGACTGCTAGTGATAGGCGGATTCTTTAGGGGTGATGAAGTGTTCTGGAAATAGAAGGTGATGAGTGCTACACAACCGTGAGTTTGCAGAAGACTGCTGAGCGCTGTGTCTGGGAGTGCCTGTTGTTGGGGCATCTTTATTTTGTTCTCATCCTGCAATGTGAAGAGCCATCTTCTGCTGTGGCTGTTCTACTCCTGTGAGTGGTGAGGGTCAGAGACTTTGCAGAGTCATGTTTCTTTTTTCCCCCTGGGTGAGTGTAGGCAAAAAAAGATTTAAGCCTAAGAAAGTGCTCCATCTGCAGAAATGTCTTTTTGTTTTGCATGGTGTAAAAACCTTGAGAGCTTTTAATCGTTGAGGCCAGTCTGTGGGAGGAAATAGCCCGTGAAGCCTGTTTGAGCCCGGGAAGCACCGTGCATCTCTCCCAGACACGGGTGGGGATTTCACCCCCGTTCAGGCAGTGAAGGGCCCAGACCCGTGAGTAGACTTGACAATCGTGAATATTTACGTGTATCCGCTGCTTCATCTTGGATATTAATTTCAAGCTGAGTCAGTTTGTGGCGGCAGCCTCATCCTACATCAGGAATTTATAGTATCTGCTCTTTGAGGTGAAGACCTGACAGACTTGATTATTTAACAGTCTGCCTTGAATTGATATCTCAGATTTCTTTGTCAAAAGCAAAACAGCAGAAATACAGAGGTCCTTTAATGCCAATGTGAACTGGAACGGGATTAGCCTCTGTGCCTCAGTCGCCTTATCTTTGAGTGGGTAAGATGATAACAGTGCTTCCCTCAGAGGAGCTGGTGAGGGGAGAGTCAGAAGCACAAATGGAGGACTTACATGAGGTGCTCATGAATGACCTAGTTTAGTGCTGTCAGTCTGGTGAGGCCTCAGGGGCAGAGATGTCAGAACAGAGCAGTCCTAGCCGGAGCTCGATCCGTGATGGCAGCTGTTATGATCAGTATCACCACTGTTGATTATCAGGTAGTTTATGACTTGGTAATATGAATTCATGAATAATGTTAAAGAACTAGATATCTCAGATCCAGTTTACATAGTCCTCAAAATTTCCTCTGAGAAATAGATGGTTTCTTCCCCATCTTAAATCTGAGATGAGTCTCTAAAAAAGTCTGGATTCCTCCATCTTTTTGCTTTAATTCCCCATTTCTTAAAAAAACAAAGTTTTTAAATGGAGTTACTGGGGACTGAACTGAGTGCCTCATGCATGCTAAGCACATACTCTCCCACATGAGGTATAACCTTCTCCCTGATTTTTTTTTAATTTACTTTCTTAATTTACGGAGTTTAGAGGCCTCTAATTCTTTTTCTGGAGACTTGTCCATGAACCTGTAAATCTATAATTAATGGACAAAATTTGGTTTATTAAAAAAATCAATAGAATATTGTGCAGTCCATCCAAAAAGAAATGCTCATTGACTTAAAATGTTTCTCCTTTAAGGTGATTTCTCCTTTGTGGTCTAGCTTAATTTATTAACGGGCATCCTCATCATCATAATGACCAAACTCACTGTGAGTGGACACCTACCTAAGGCTAAAATGCTTTCCTCATGTTTTAGTTCATAGCAGGTGTTTGATTGTAGGTATCAGTGTCTCCTTTTTTGCAGCTGAGGGATTGAGAGATGGAGCAGCTTGTTCCAAATTACACGCAGCAGGCTGTGGCTAGCTCGGTGCTGGAACCCAGGCTGCACAGGATGCTTTCTTAATTGCTCCTCTAATCAGCCTCCCGTTAAGTGGTTACCCAAACACCTGTGACTCCATAAATGGCCGAGTTTAGTGATCTCAGCTTGATGATGCCTTCAAAGGAGAGACACCATTGAGAAGGTGAGACAGAGTGGCAGAAATTACAATTGTTTATTTTCACAAATTTATAATTCTCAGGTAATTACTTAAAAAGTTAATTTTATATTTTAGTGCTCTGTAAGCACTAAAAACATAACATTAAAAATAATTATAGTGCAAAAGAGAAGTGGGCTCTGAAAGTCCAACCACTGCTATTGATGTTACTTGTTTTTCTCTAGTGGCCCTTATTGACAGAAATACTTACAAAGACTGAATTGGTTTTATGTAGTCTTAATATGGAAGAAAAGATTGTCAGTGAATATTGTAAGTAAAGTCTTTACTATTTTCTTTCCTGTTGATGAATATGTAAGTTGTTTTAATGGCTTAAGTACATTTCCTCATTTGTGAAATTTTAGTAATATTGTTTAATTTGTCTGACTGTGAGAGTTAGACGCCTTGTATACAAAGAACACAAGAGGTGCTTAATAAAAGTGCTGTCACAATGACAGATATTTTAGATTGATCAACACTGAATACTAAAGAGTGTCGCTTATTTCTGATGCATATTTAATATGTATATGTATGATATATTTGAATATGGTTTAAAGTAACAAGGATTCATTTTTTTTTTTGGTGTAGTATGAAGTTTTAATGAAATCTGTATCATTCTAGTGAGACAGGGACTAGTTAAATTGCCTTAATCAGATGACCTTGAAGATTATTTACACAGAATATGTATTGTTACAAATCAGAATTTATGTTGCCGTGTAACCATCCACTCAGATATTTAAATTCGTGGGATTCTGACCAGATCAATTAAGTTTAGTAAAATCCACATTGATCATTTTCAGGAAATAAGCTCCTCTCTTTTGTGATTAAAGAAAATTTTGATTTTTTTCTACACTCTTAACAGGTTTAAAATATCAAAACATTGATTTGACACATTACTTTTTTAATAGAGAGAATAAAGCTCATGCTGTTTTATTATGTAAATAAATATTTTTGTATGTCGACAAACTTGTATGATATCCTGGATCTTTGAGAAGTATTTTGCAAAATATTAGATAACCTACTGTTGGAAAAATACAAACGTGACTTTTATGAACATAGGCGTAGTACAGATCTGTTGGTTTTTGCTACAGTGCAAGACATGAGGCCTAGGATACCTTTGCTGCCGATTGCCAGGAGGACACATTCCATGTCTCAGTTTCCCCTCCTGTAAAATGAAGTGGCTGAACTGGATTCTTTCCTCTTCTAAGATGAGTTTCCATGAGCCTATGTCTTCTGTTTATATTCAGGAGTATTAGCAGTATCAAATTAAATACTGAATATCCCTCCCTTCCCCCGAATCAAAGTGCAGTATATGCTACATAAGCTTTTAGTTATCTGTTTCTCCTTTCTGATCCTACAGGCAATTTTTGTGTTGCATGTTTCCCGGCAACCTGGAAGGTCATTTTAGCCATAGGTGGCACTGTTGCACCTTCTTACAGTCTTAACATTCCTGTTTGTAAAAGAAGGCTTAAATAACTTTATTTTATTTTGATTCCTTTACTTAATGCTTCAGAAGAGCCCAATGTCTTTTATGTGTGTCTACCTGGAAAAGTTATTCTGCTTATATCTTAGATTTATTCTGTCATCTCACTGTGAACATTTCAGACTTGCTGTGCAAGCAATGGGAAAATCGGGCTTTTCTTCTAGTGTTAGAAACCAGTGAGCCGGGATTTTATAAAACAGCTAGAAGCGGCATCTGGACGACCTTAAAGGTGAAAAGTGTATTGAGTTCCCTGAGTTTTGACCCCGCCGCTGTGTGTTAATTGGTGGTAGGAGATTTGGTACATATACGAAGGGGTGTAGTTTTTTGACTTGGGTTTGGTTGCACGTGCTGCCACTGAGCCACGTGAGCCTGAGACAGTTCGTTTTGAGTTTTTCCCTCGTCTGTGAGATGGGGACATTCATATATGAATTGTAGAATTGTGAGAATTAGAAATTATGTGCAGTGTTTACCACAGTGAGTATGTCAAGAGGGCTCTTAAACTTTAGCTGCTGTTTTGTGTGAAGCCATCATTTGGGAGTCTTTGGCAATTACTAAGAAACAGGAAAATAAGAAGAGCTGTTTTTATGATGAAAGATATTTGAGGAGGTTCCATAGTTCCTATACCCATAATTTAGCATCAGCAGAGTCAGGACAGTTACACAGTCGCCCTGAACCAATGTTAAGCCACAGAAATATTTGTTGCTTCATATATTTTGGGGCTTAAGGAGATCCAATACTTATACACATGTTGTCTCCAGCAGCCAACTGAGAGATGACACAAAAGAGTAGACAGGCGATAAATGTCTTCTTTGTTACTGATGAAGCCACGTTCTTCATGAACTTCAAGGCTGTGGGAAAATGCGTGTCATGATACTGTGTCCCAGAAATACAGACTCACCCTGTCCCATGTAGCTCTGGGCCACAGCGAGCCTTCCCTTGAGAGGACCTGCCCCTTCATGCACAGGGCTTTCCTGCCATGGAGCTGAGCATCCCAGGTGCTTCCCAATGGTGACCAACACTGGAGTGAAAGGAAGGGTTTCACATGTCCCGCTTGTCTCCCCGGACTCACACCTCACTCTGTTAGTGTGATGAGTGCTAGCTGTGGGCCAGGGGCCAAGGGTGTGAAGGGAGAAGCACTCTCCATGGCCCAAAAGAGTGGTTAGGAGGCATCCCCTCCCTCAGTTTAAACAGGTGGTGGGATGGAACATAAGGGTACTCCCCAATTGTTTATAAAAGGAGAAATAAGGATGTTCTTTGGGACTTAGGCTAGCCAGGAAACACATAAGATGATTAGAGGGGAGACTTGTAAATAACTTTGATATTAAGTTGACATTTGTTGAACACCCAAAATGTGCTACATTCTTTTCTGAGCATTTTACAGAAATGAATCCTTCAATCTTCTCAACAAGTGAGTAAGGAAGGTTTGATTGTTATCCCAGTTTTACAGTGTGGAAATTGAGGCACACAGAGGGTAATTAAGTTGGCAAAATCACAGAACTAGTAATTGGCAGAGCTGGTATTTAAACCCTGGCTGTCTGGTTTTGAGGCTCCCAGAGATGGGCTTTTTGTGTTTAGCGTTATCAGCATCCCTGAATCTTTGTACCTCTGTGCATCAGTTAGCCTATAAAGGACAGGGAAAGGAGAGTTACATGGGTGCTCATAGTCATGTCTTGCCGCTGTCCACGGAGAGTGCACCGTGATTGTCGTTAATTGTCTTCTGGGCAGTAGATCTGTTCGTATAATAGAAATTTAGTTCATTGAGTTAATCTAGAAACCCTTCCTGCTCCGTTTCTGTCCATGCTTGCCATGTGACTGCCTGCCCGATATTGGGCAGTGGAGGAGAAAATATACTCATGGTTGAACTCTGATATTTCAGTCTGGTTCATAGATTCACGTCTTCTGTTACATTAATAAGCTAAGTTTCTGGTTTTCTTGCATCAGTGTCTCATGACTTTGGTTAATGTGAAACCAGTCCATGGGAGCCCAGGGGTGATGACGGTATAATTTCTGAGCACGCTGTGGCACTTCTACCCATGCAGACGTGGCTGAAGGATGTCCACCTTCCTCACTGATTTCCCCCAACAGCAGGGTCCTCTCCCACCCCTGGATGTGAGGTTGGGAGCTCTCTGAGTAGGCCAGTCAGAGGCCCAGTTAACCAATCAGAAAATGATGAAGTACCTGGAAGTGGGTTTAATAGAAGAAAAGAGCTTCCAGGTAGTCAGATGGGCTGTTCGAGTCCATTTGGTGAAAAGCTGTCCACTGTCTGTGGTTTAGCTGCTTCTTTGCTATTGAAAAGTCTGGAGTAGATGAAGGGATTTTAAAAAGCAGAAAGGAATGATTTCAGGTGGTACGTCCACACTGGTGAGAAGTGATGGATGACCACCAGTGTGAGGCATAGACAGAGTCTTACAAACTTCATAAAACAGCATTAAAAGCTCTGCCATCTGAGTGCACTTCATATGGGGTCCAGATCATCACTGGTGATGCAGTGAGGGCAAGTAACTGATGATGGCAGAAAGAACATGGACGCATCAAAAAGGTCTCGTTCACGTTCCCTGTTTAAGGGATGCGGCACAGTGTAATATATTTGAGCTGGTTTTTCACTGAAAAATTTTTAGTGTTTTCTGGGACTCCCCAGTACCCCAAGGGTCCATGCAGCTGGGTGTCCCCTCAGTGCAGCACTGTCAGCGCTTGCCCTGGGCTGACGCGGTGTCACACGGAATAGGACGGTCAGCGTCCCCGGCTCCTCTGAGCTCCGTCACCTCATCCGCAGAGCCGGGTTTCTCATCCATGTCTACTTAGTAGGGTTGTTGAGAATCACACGTGAAGCTTCAGGGGTGACTTGTGGTTGTCTCTGTGATTGGCATATAGTGAATATTTGATAGAAACACTTGTTTTTTTAGTATAATTGTAGTACCTAGGTTGCAGTGGTTTTTAGTCTGCGTTTTTTTATAACTTTATTCTTATTTTTTTTGTTTTGCATCTTTGTTTATTTATTTTTATTTTTATTTTTTAACATTTTTTATTGATTTATAATCATTTTACAGTGTTGTGTCAAATTCCAGTGTTCAGCACAATTTTTCAGTCATTCATGGAAATATACACACTCATTGTCACATTTTTTTCTCTGTGATTTATCATAACATTTTGTGTATATTTCCCTGTGTTTATTCTTTTTTTTACATTTTTTACTGATTCATAATCATTTTACAGTGCTGTATCAAATTCCAGTGTTCAGCACAATTTTTCAGTCATTCATGGACATATACACACTCATTGTCACATTTTTTTCTCTGTGATTTATCATAACATTTTGTGTATATTTCCCAGTGTTATACAGTGTAATCTTGTTTATTTATTCTACAATTTTGAAATCCCAGTCTATCCCTTCCCACCCTCTACCCCCCCCCTGTAACCACAAGTCTGTATTCTCGGTCCATGAGTCTATTTTTGTCCTGTATTTATGCTTTGTTTTTGTTTGTTTTTGTTTTTTAGATTCCGCATATGAGCGATCTCATATGGTATTTTTATTTCTCTTTCTGGCTTACTTCACTTAGAATGACATTCTCTAGGAGCATCCATGTTGCTGCAAATGGCATTATGTTGTCGGTTTTTGTGGCTGAGAAGTATTCCATTGTATATATATACCACATCTTCTTTATCCAGTCACCTGTTGATGGACATTTAGGTAGTTTCCATGTTTTGGCTATTGTAAATAGTTCTGCTATGAACATTGGGGTGCAGGTGTCAATCTGAAGTAGTTTTCCTTCTGGGTACAAGCCCAGGAGTGGGATTCCTGGGTCATATGGTAAGTCTATTCCTAGTCTTTTGAGGAATCTCCACACTGTCTTCCGTAGTGGCTGCACTATTCTTATTTTTAAATATGCACATAGTTTATTTATTTTTTTGGAGGTACTGGGGACTGAAGCCAGGACATTGTGCATGCTAATCAGGTGCTCTACAACTGAGTAAAACACACCCTCCTTTTCTGCACTTGAATATAAATATTGCTATACACAAAATAGCTCTTAAACACCATCATGGGACCTAGTCACTGTATAGACAATTGAACACGTATGCTATTTCAATAGGAATAAATGTTGATGAGACATACATTTCTGAATCTGTTAATGTGCTTAAAAACGATCATAGGTAGTGATAAACACGAATCTTTGATCCAGTACTTCTTAGGGTCTTTTTTGCAATCAAGGGAAATTACATTCTACAGAGAAGGCTAATTGGGTCTCTTTGATATTTGGATGGTTTAGCAGATGATGAAGACTTTCAAAAGCTGAAAGTTTTGTATTTTGAATTAACTACAAAGTTATCTTCTACAAGTTGTAAGTACTAAGCTTGTGAAGTGCTCAGTAATCCAGGGGGTATGTGTCTGTGTCTGTGTGAACGTTTGTGTGTGTGATATCAGGAAGATAGAAAGAAGTTCCATATAGGACTTCTGATAACTTTCTCCTCCATTTCAAGGTGTAGGCATATATTTACATAAATAAATTGATATTCTTTTGTCATTTGGCATGTTGGGAATAAGACTTTCTCATACTTGTTTCAGAAGGGTTAGGGAGGTTGAGCTTAGGAAATGGGAGGAGATAGAGACAGGGAGGTTCTTTAAACTGTGCAGAATGAGAAATAGTAACTTTTCTCTTTTCTTCTAGAGCAAACTGGCACTGAATTGTAACATAATATTACTCAGAATTGCTTTTCTGATCAGATACAAGTACCTCAGATTTTTTAAGGCAACATGAAAGATGAAATATGTTTTAGCATTTATCTTTAAAAGAAGTTTTATTTTTCAAGTAAAAGGTTATAGCCTGTTCTTTCTTCCAGCGGTACAAGAAATTCTCATTGATCTATCTAAATGACCTCTGTGCTTAGATTCTTTGTGTTTTTTTTTCTTTAAGTGCTTGTTTCATTGTGGTTTGAATGAATGTTTAAAATTTCTGGATTTTGATCTTTAGAACATGCTGATTTATCAAAACTGTTAAAAACCTGATTGTTCTCTGCTCCTGGTTTGGTGGGACAACCTACTGATTTCTGTTGTCTGTTCAAGAGGGAAATTCTTCCTCTAGCCTGCAGATCATTAAGTGAATGGTTTGCAGTGTGCCTTTAAAATTATTTGTATGCATTGAGCATGTTTGTCCAGTGAAATTTAAATTGACTCATTGTAATGACTTTGCTTTGATTCTGTGGTTTTGATCCTCTCCACAAGAATTTGAATTCTCTGTTGCATTTTGTATACGTGTTCTTAACAGGGGAAGAAATTTTACATTTTTTACAGAGGTGGGTTTTCCTATCCCCTCTGAATGCCTTCTAAAATTGATACATTAAAAATCTGTTATTGCAGTGCATAATTATTTCATAAACTATTTTTTGGCATAATCAGAAACAATGACCAAGAATGATAATAAAAAATACGAAAATCTTCCTTCCTTTGAAGAATAGAAATCAGGTAGTCAGGCTCCCTCATGCTTTGTGCCTGACACAATTACTCTCATGTCATTGTGTATCATGATTCGGAGATGGAGTTGCTTCAGGTTTATAGATTTTTGTTTTAAAATTTGTGTTGAATACTTTCTCCAGACTGATGTTTCCTGTTGTGTTTGTGGAAAGAGTAGAAGGGAAAAAAATAATTTGTTTTGTTTTCAGGAGGCCTGAGTTGATGAGAAAAGTGTTGAGGGTGGGCTGAGGAAAAGAGTGACACTCCCTCTCCTCCTGGCTGAAATTGATGAACAAAGAAATCAATTAAGTATATCGATATTTGACCAATAGAATTTAGCGAGCCCAAACTGGCTAGAAATGCACAACGGAAATTACTGAATTCAGCTGCAGAATGAGGTGCTTTACCAAGTAGAAGCAGCAGAGAGCAATCAGAAAAATCAGTAATATGATGAGATATAAAAGGAATATTATATCTTTTATTGCTGAAACTTTTCTACGGAAAGTTGTGTAGAGCTAAAATTAAGTTTCAAGCATCAGGAGTTAAGAGAGTGGGTGGTTCCGTAGGATCGTTATTCTCGGATGTGCGTAGACCCTGCTAGAGTGGCTGAAGATGGCAGGAAGAGACCCACATCCAGGATTAGTCATCCTAGGGTGTCCTCCATAATGGTTCCATGTGGGAGCCCATGATTGGGTTAACAAATTATAACACAGCACAGTCGCCTCTGAACTTTAAGAAGAAAAAATATGCTTTGGTACTGCTTTGCAAGCAAGTTCCTGTGCATCTTCACTCCAGTCTCCTTTCCTTAAAAAGCAGAGACAATGCTTTGCTTGTGTAGTTGAGGTTTTAGGTAGCACTCTGCTGGTTGCAAAGCAAGGACCGAGACCCTCAGCTATAAACGCTGGGCTTGTGTGTTGTTAGTCTATTATCCCCAAAACAAAGACCTGGCTGGTCTGGTGGTGTGCTTTGTAATGAACATATCTAAAAGTGTATCTTGTTCCCCTCACCCCATGACTTCCCTAAACATACACTAATCCTTTGTACTCATTGTGTATTCTACAATCTCTGCCTCATCCTGTCTTTCCCGAATTTCCTCCTTACTATCTCACAACTGTTAACGAAGTTTTCCTTTGATTATACACAATAAATATGGGAACATTTGAGAGGCTCATGGAGATGGCTCCCTACTCCCTCTCGATTTCTTGACTTTTTCCACAGAGTCTTGAATAATCATTCCGTGTCGGTAAGACTTCTTCCAGCCAGAACCCACAGTTCCAGGTGAGAAGGATGCAGGCTTTATCTCTCCTACAGGAGGGAGAGACAGAAGAGAATTGAGATATGCTCCCCCGTGATCCCTTCCTGCCCCAGGTCTACTGCAGTTCACCTGCAGCCTTCTGGCCTCTGCTCAGCGGGCCTCTGTCCCAGGACTAAACTCATCCTTTTCTTCCCTTGTCAACATTTCCGGTACCTTTCAGAACTTGGTCTCTTCCCTGCAATTCAACCCTGGCAGATGTGATGGTGGTCAGCGTGCTGGTGGGCAGTCCTTTGGGGACCCCCAGGAGCCATGCTGATTCTCCTGAGTCTATCAATCTGGGTTACAGAACAGTCGAGCACCGAAGGAAGCCCATTCACGTGATGTCAAGACAGCATTTCATCACTTTCATTTTATTTTTAAATTTTCGGTGGAGAAAATATTTGTAGCAAACTCTTCCAGATATTCGCCGCCTGCTTTCCTCACCACCATTTCCTTGTTGGCTCTGGTGCTAGTTTTATGAATCAGGATTCTTCTCTGGTCATTTCTGGCAGCAGGGCTTGCCGAATCCTTGATCTGCATTTGAAGCAGAATGCTTCTTCGTGATGTCAAGGTGATTCTCCTATTTCTGAATATTTCGTGTACACTCAGCAACTGTTTCAAGTGAAATGCTCTTGTCCAATTTCGGTTAACTCACATTTGCTGATCTCCTGCTTTCATGCTGAGGGCAGTTTCTTTTTCCTCTAATAAAAGTTAGCAATTTGCATTTACTCTGGAAGGTACTGCCCCGAGATGCTTTTGTTCTTAACAGTTTTAATACAATTCACCCATTAAAATGTACATCGGTTTTTACTCTATGCCCAGAATTGTGCATCCCATTCAATCTTAGAACATTTTCATCCCCCCAACAGGATACCCCGTATGCATAAGCAGACATTCCCATCTTCCCCATCCTCCCCCAGCCCCAAGGAGCCACTTTTCTCTCTGTGGATTTGCCTGTGCTGGACATTTAATGTAATTCGAGTCACTTCATGTAAGTGGAACCCTCTATTGTGACCGACTAGTTTCACACTGAGTAACGTTTTCAATGTTTGTCCATGTTGTGGCCTGAGTCACTATTCTATGCTTTGCTATTGCTGAATAACATTCCACTGTATGGCTGGGCCCCTCCGTTTACCCATTCACCAGGTGATAGGCATATGGGTTGTTTCTGCTTTTTGGCTGTGATGAGTAATGTCGCCGTGGACACTCATGTGGGATTTTTTATGTGGATATCTGTTTTCAGTTCTCTTTCATGTGTGCCCAGAGAGCAGAATTGCTGGGTAAGTCAGAAACGAAATGTTCAACTCTCTGAGGCCCTGCCAGGCTGTTTTCCAAAGTGGCCACGCTGTGTTACGTCCTCACCAGCAAGGGCTGTGCGCTCCACTTCCTCTGTGTCCTCATTAGTGCTTGTTACCATTTTTTTTATTATAACCTATTGTTGTGAGTGTGAAGCGGCTTCTCCTAGTGGTTTTGACTTGATTTTCCTTACAGCTAATGCTATTGAACATCATTTCATTGTGCTTATTGGACATTTCTATGTTTTTCTTGAAAAATACCTTTTCAGAACATTTATTAATTTTTTAATTGAGTTGCCTTTTTATTGTTGAGTTGTAGGGGTTTTTTTCTTCATTTGGAGATACAAATTCCTTATGAGATAAATGATTTGAAAAAATTTTCTCTAGTGTGTTGTTTTTTCACTTTCTGAATGGTGCCCTTTGAAGCAAAGTTTTAAATTTTGATGAACTCCAATTTATCTCTGTTTTCATTGTTCCATGTGTTTTGGGGTATTATTTTAAATCTGAAGTATTTTATTTAAGCTTTTATGTATAAAATATCTAAATTTGTAGAAACAGTCTAGGAGATGGGTGTGGTTGTTTTCTCCCGTCTTTGGATAAGAGACTGAGGTGCAGAAAATTTCACTGAAATATCAGTGTCACAGCTACCCAGTGCTGTGGGAGTTCAGACCCCTCATGTTTTTCCCCAGAATATGTGATCTTCACCACCATGCTCCACTACTGCCTGGAATCATTAATGAAAACATCTTTCCTTTTTTGATTTCTTGTTAGTTTGTTTTCTCATTGGGGACCTCATCTCCTTATTTTCCTTTCGGATGTCAGTGTAGATTTATTATAGGGCTCATGTAGGCAGGAGCATTGCTATCAGTTAACTTCTATATTACTCACTCTCCAGTGATGATTGTTGCTAGTTGACCTAATCAAGTCATGCTTAAGTCTTTCCTGCTCATGACACTAAAAACAGTCATGACTTACAGAACGCTCAAAGAAGAAAGTACTTGATTGATTTTATTTTGCTACCCAATCAAACCAATTAAGTAAAAACCCCAGTGTTGACACAGACTATAAGCCCTCCAGAATAGGGTCACTGTCTTCCTTGTGTTTCATTTATTTGGTCACAGTGTCTGGATAGTGCTTTGCTGTCCAGCAGTTTTGTGAGGATACTGTGCTCGTGAATATTTGTAAGCACAGAATTTTGACAACAGACTGTGTTGTTCATTTCACAAGGGAAAAGATAATATAGAAATACTGCTCAGATCTATTTTAAAATTAAGCTTGGAAATTTGAGAAGAATTCAAGAAGCCATACAAAGCTCTTTTTCACTAATTTTAGATCTATCTTAGACACTTTATGGTTACATAGCAGAGTAACTTATCAAGTAGATTTGACAAGAGGAGTGTTATATTGATTATTTGATCTAGTTGAAATATTCTACCAGGGATAAAGTCATAAGTGCCCATAAATGAACAAATATGTTTGTATTTCTATGCAACATGGGAGCAGACTACATATGTTTCTATATAATATATATGACTGTGTGTTTTAATCTGCCTGTCAGTGTTTTTTATAGTTTTTCAGCAATGTTATAACTTCAGAATTCTTCTAAGTTATTCACTCCCGATATTACTGCAGTTTGTACTGTGTATACTATCTTATGGATGGGATTCCACTGTCCCCTCAGTGAGGAATTTCCTCTCCTATTCCGTTAGTAGCAGAGTTAAAGGAACTGTGATTTCTAGGCCTTTGCTTTCCATGTGTTTGCAGTTGGCTGTAAATCACGAATTTCCCTTTCTTGAGTTTTCATTTTTCAATAAGAATTTTTAAAATAATTGTTAATATGTTTCACCAGTCTCCCTAGAAACTTGATGTGTTTGTGCTTTTCAGTTTTCAATTTATGAAAATTGTAAATGCACACTTGTTTTTAAGTAGTCCTTTTTCACTAGATATTTGTTTACTTCTTTAGAGTTAAAATAATTTTTTTCCCAATGAATGAATCGGTGTTCATGTTTTAAAAGATAACTTACTTTATATTTTTCTTATTCTAACAGGTATATTTGTTGTACAGAATTTAGAAAATAAGGATAAACAAAATAATAACTTAAAAATGGCCTCTAATCTCACTTGGAGATACAGATGTAAGGTTTGAAATTGAGAATTACAAGTCCTCTCACGTTGTACTTCTCTTTCAAGTACGTTTTGTTTACTGAGACCCTCGAATTCCCATATGAATTGTAGCAGCAGCTAGTCAGTTACTGCAGAGGAGCCCGCTGGGATTGTGATCGAGACCACGTTATATGTATGCATCGCTCTGGAGAGCACTGCCATCCCAAGAATGCTGTCATCTGATCCAGGAATCTGCGTGGTGTGTCTTTCCAGGTATTTAGGTCTTCTTTAATTTATTTCAGCAATGTGTATGGTTTACATAGTATTATTTTATTTATTTTTTGCCTTTATACTGAGGACAAGTGAGCAAGGTACCAGGATTAGAATTGTATTATAGCCCCGCAACTTGCTGCCACCATGGACGCTGCGGTCTCTCTTTGCCCTTTGTAAAATCTCGCAGAAAATAGGACCTAAGTAACTCTCTCTTGAAAGAATGATTATATGATTGCTGGATGATGCTTGAGAGTCCTTGTGATGATGTCTTTTTCCCAGACGTTCCTCTCTTCTTAACTATGCCCTTTCCCTTCCTTTCTTCCAGCCTGGGTTTCAGCGTGCCTGTGGCATTGATTTTTCTTGTCTGTGGACTCATCCTTTCACTAGTTCATGATAATGTTACATGTGGGCTGTGGAAACTTGCTAGATGTCAAGAAAGAGCAAATCCATTGCATGCTAGATTTTTTAGAGTGTGTTATTGTATTATCGATTGAAATGAAATCAGGCTGACCCATTGAGCCATCCCCTGAGCTCTTTTCGCCTTCCTACAGGTGATACTGCTCTCGTTGCTGCATGTGCCCTTCCCCCAGACTCGGTTTTGGAGTTGAGTAAGTCACCATCACTGGAGCCCTCTCATTAAAAGATGAAGAAAATCTTTGCTCCTTCTCCCTGTTTGGGGACTTGGATGAGATGAGGTAACAGATAAAGAATGGAGCCCCACCTCATTCTGACCACCGCTCTTTCCGTTCATTTCTCCAGGGGAAGGGTACAATTCAAAAATATAAAGATTGTGAGCTAATGAGATAGACAAGACAACCGATCATTTATTAAATACACTTTCATGCCAGAAACAAATGTATTATACACACAAAAAGCACATAAATTACGGTAGTACTGTGGTTACAAACGTGGGTCCGAGTTCGATTCCTGCTCTGGAGTGACAAGTCCTGTGAGATGGAGAAATGGTAGATCGGCTTAGCCTCTCTTGGACTTGTTTTCTGTCCTGCAGAGATGGGGTTCGCTAGGCATCCCTACCCCGTAGAGTTGCTGTGGGGTGTAAATGACGTGAGTGGGCAGCCCGAGCACACCTGCTCGTTCCTCGTAAGTGCAGGATAGCACAGCTTTTGCGGTGATGCCTTTATGACCACACCGTGTAGACTCTCAGTGCTCCGAAGGGATGCCTTGTGGATTGGAGTTGGGATTCTCACTTCTGTAAATACCCAAGAATTGGGTTATTGGGCCTTGCTGATTTGAATCTATTCTTTAGAAAGTACATAATGTAGATATATTTTTCAAACATGCATGCTTTTTATCTTTTATTATTTATACTTCTACCCTCTCATCTCTTGGTGTGACATTTCATGGAATCCAGGAAACAGTCCTAAGCCACCTGCCTCTTCACACTTCTTTGTGGTGGCTTTCTTCCCTGACTAGAAGAGGGTTTTGCACAGGAAATTTTGTTTGCTCCCCTTCTCTTGGAGTCTCCCTGTTTGTCTGCCCATCTCTCACCTGTCCATCTGTCCATTTCTCTACCCACTCATTCTTCTGACTTGTTCCAAGAAGCATTTCAGGCAGCTTACAGAAGAACAGATACCAAATAAACAGGTGAGAAAATGGGGCCAATTTCAGACAGTGAGGCTTGCAGTTGAGCCTGTGTGAGATTTGCAGGCGTGAGACACACGCCTCTGCCTTGTGCCTTATAAGATAGACAGCATCAATATGCCTGAGGCTCCCAGCAGACACAGGGAAACAGGGTTTGTGGGAGATGCTTACTGGCTGTGAAACAAATAAGTGGCTTAGGAGAAGCCCAGACTTTCCAACTACTAAGGCTTAGGAGAATATATTGAGTGTCTTCCAAAATCAGATTATTGCATCTTTTCTTTTTCAGAGTTTTATGTATAGTTGGTTTACATTCTATACCTGGAAATTTCTCCAAAACTGCTGCCCACGTGTGTCCCATGACTCGGGAATGGGGTGGTTCTGCTCATTGACGGGTGTTGGCCAGAAACGGAAAATGACAGCCTCAAAGGAGCCTGGGATTAAGCAGTTATGTTTTGTCAGTGCTGTAGATTTCAGAAAATACTTTTACCATTTCTCTCCGCCTGAGGAAGCAGCGTGCTCTCTTCCCAGCATCAGGAGCTCAGGGCCACGTGATGGTGGGGGCTGACTGCACTGCCGTCAAAACAGCTGTGCTAGTCACTGCAGGTGTGGTGCTTTCACGTAGTGCATTTCATGTTCTTTAATAGGTTTCAACAGGTAGTTAATTAACTGAGTTAATTAACATTTAATAAATATAATGCTTTGTTGAAAAGACAGTTATAGGCAGAATATAAGTTGTGAACAATATAAAAACTGTTTCAATACTGAAATTTCAGTAGGGAAGATTCAGTTTATCTTATTTCCGCCTCTCTTTAAAAGAGAAAAGAAACAAGACAGAAAAAGCAGAGGATGATTTCTGTTCTTCCTCTCGGCTTGCAGGTGCCTTCACCTCCAGTGGCATCCATCCAGACACCAGCACTGACACTGGCCGTGCTCAGAACTGCCTCAGCCCTGAAGACACAACTGACAAATGGAAGGGGGACGCGCCCTGTTACAGCGGGTGCTTTCAATTTTTGGGTCCTTATGTAACTGCGCGGTGTTATTCAGGATCACCCATTCTGCACTGTGTGACGGTGCTTCGGTGTCTCCTAGTTATTTGTTTCTGTAAGTACTCATGTATTTTTTCCAATGTGTGTTACTAGACATCTAAAAATGCATTTTTCAGATGAAAAATAATGTGTATTTAATATAAAATTCTGAAAAAAGGGTCAAAAGGGTCTATCCTGTTCCCAGTATTCAGAGATAATAATTAACACTTTAAAATCTATTTTCTGTTCTTTTCATCAGTGTGTATTACCTCTGTCATAAAAACCAGCAAGCACTGTGTGCCTGTTTGCTGTGTGGAGACCTCCATTTTCCATTCAGCTTATGACAATTTTTTTACAGTATTCTATCTCGGCTGGCATGATTTTTAATGACCATTATAGCATTCTGTCTTGTGGAGTCCTCGTCCATTTTACTTTG
The DNA here is from genome assembly GCF_048564905.1 of Vicugna pacos. Classification (NCBI taxonomy): domain Eukaryota; kingdom Metazoa; phylum Chordata; class Mammalia; order Artiodactyla; family Camelidae; genus Vicugna; species Vicugna pacos. The sequence goes on from NW_027328741.1 coordinate 26,592,223, forward strand.
GACTTAAGTAAACTTTTAAATTCCAAGTAAACTTAACTGGAATACTGAAAAGAGAACTGTGGTGGTACCGAAAGTCCCCTACTTCCTTCCCCTTTTTTCCTGAGAGTAAAAACTGCTGACAATGTGGAGTATATATTTCATGACCTTTATGCCTATGTCATATAAATAAACACATACATACACGTATATGAGAAATCTATGTCTATGTGTGTGTATATATGCTTTATTGAAAAATAAGGCCATACTATATGTTTTCTGCAGCTCGGTTTATTCACTAAGGTATATATCACAGACGTCCTCTCCCTCCAGACTCACCTGGTCCTTTCAGATAGAGTAGAGTGGTCTCCTGATGTGCAGGTTTGGTCTCTTGTGAAAGGACACCTTTCGTGGGAGAGAACTGTGGACAAGGCCTTGGACCACGCCGAAACACCGGAACTTTAGTGGCCACAGCTCACCGTGATTTACCGCATCATTGTCTTGATGGTGGACACTTAAGTTTTCTCCATTTTCCACTGTCAGAAAGGGTGTCTGACTGGCATCCTTCTTGTACAAACATTCCTGTGATCTTGTATAAGTATTCCTTTAGTTAAGGTTTCTGGAAATTTAGTCCTTGGATGTGACAACTACATAAATCACAGGCTCCTTTCAAGTGAATCTAGAAATTCCTTCTCCTGTGGGGAATGAAAAGATGTAGAATAACTTATGTAACCAATTCTCTATCCCTGGGTATGATTCCACTTCAGCTTTTCTTCCCACCAATGTAAACAGTGCTGTGTAAATTCTCTGATGAGTACATCTATTTGAACTGATTCTTTTTGTAAATGAAACGATTCCTAAAATTGAAGTTCAGCCTGTGTGTACACACGTTTTCCAGGGTTTACATATCCATTGACATGTCATCCTCCAAAAGATCGCTCACAGTTTGTTGTCTCAATGATGGACACTAGCTAGAATATCTTTTAAAAATATTTGCCAATATGATGAGCAAAATGATTTTCATTGTTTTAGTTTGCACTCTATGACCAGTGTGGTATTGAGCATTTTACACTCATTAGCCATCTGACTTTTAAAAAGTGAATGATCCCTTTTGTCCTTTGCAAATATTTAAGTGAGGGAGCTTCTTGTTGCTTTGTGACAGCTCTATGTATATTATGAACATTAGCCCCTTGTCTTCATCAACATGTATCACAGAGCTTTCCCTTGTCATTTTTTGCCTTTCATTTTGTTCAGTAGGTTCATTTTTGTTATGGCCCAAAATAAACTTTAGATAGTAAATGTCTTCTTTTTCGGTTTTATTCTTGATATTATTCTTAGAAATGCTTTCTTATAATGGTATAAATTTCTTCTGTAGGTTTTCTTAATCTCTAAGATGGAGATGATAATAGTGCTTGTCATAGTGAGGAGAAGCTGAATTGATATGAGCAAAGAGTTGTATTTGCTCTTATTAGTACTTTCTATTATTTACATCACTTTCTGTAATTTTTCTTGCGGTCATTTTGACCGGAATAGAATTTGTTTTTTCAAGGGGATTCTGTGATTGTCCCAAGACAATTATTGAATTCCTACTTTGCTCTTTAATTTGAAATCCCACCTGTAAAAATACTTATGTACACTAGAGTCTTTTTTGAGCTCATGATTTATTTCTGTCAATCTTACTTTCCTACACTAGCACTATATCTTACATATTGTAAAAATTTATTTAATATCTGACAGTGCAAATTTTTTGATTTGCTTTTCGATCCCTATTTTTCTTTGCTAGTATTATGACTTCATTTTTCCTGAAGAATTCTAATATAATTTTTTCAAGTTAAAAAAAAGGATAAGTGTTGCCATGGGATTTTTTAGTAATTTTGAATTATCTTTAGGAGAACGTACATCTTTACAAAACTGTTTTCCTCCATACAAAGGTTGATGTCTCTACTTTCACACTTCTTACTTTACCCCTCAGTACAGTCCTGTACTTCCTCCATATACAACATGGGCATTGTTTTTGAGTTTATTCCAGATTATTGTTGATGTTTTTGTTAATTTTTTAAGTGAGAAATTTTTGCTATTATATTTTTTAACTTTTAAAACTGACACCTAGGAAGGCAGATTCGGTTTGTAAATACTCACTTAGTAACTTCTCATTTAAAATTGTAAGTATTAAGTACTCGATACAGAATCCTTTCTTTTCTGTTTTTAAAAATTTGTTTCCAAGATTCTCAAAATGGTCATAGCAAAGTAGTATAGGTGGGGAGAGAGATGGAGAGAGGTAGTGTGGCTCATGTACAAACTGTGAGCACTTTCATGGCTGCCTTTATGCTGGAAAAGCTGCTGAAGAGTCCAGGTTAGACCAGGGGTGGCTTTGTATGCACTTGAAAGCCAGCTTTCCTGCCTGTATGGTGAAGCCTGGTGGGCGTGGCAGGTAGATGATCAAGGTCGAATGGAGGTTATTGGCTGCACAGAGCTCTGTGTCTGAGAACTGGAGACCATCGCCATGGGAAATGCTTGGTGCCAGGAACAATGCAGAGGAGCTGGGGACCCTGTGTGTTAAGGATTTTCCAGCCCTCGGAGTGAGAAGTTCAGACTCTGCATTCAGATCTGAGTTTGAATTCATCCTCTTTAGTTTACTTGTCCTCTGACTTTGGTCAAGCTATATACCCTCTTTCACTTCCTGTTACCTTGTCTCTCAAAGTAGGAGAATTACAGCCTGCTGCTAGAGTGTTTGATCAGGTTAAATAATTTGTGTCTATAAGATGTCACGTACAGTCACAAGCTCAGTGAGAAAAGGGCTGTTGCCTGTTCTTCTGCAACTCAGTGCTTGACAAGACATGGGGGAAAGCCAGTCCGTAATTTGTGTGTGATGCAAGTAGGAACAAAAATAATGTCTTGCCTTTCCCTAGCAGTACTCTTACAGCTTTGCTTCATTTACTTCTTTCCTCCTTTCCTTTCCCCTTTCCCATCCTCCACCAAAAGAGCCTGAGACTCTCTCAGAATAATAGATTCAAATTAATTTAAAGGTAGGCTCATTCTCACGAAATAATAGTAACATAAAAAAAAATCTGTGCACATCCCAGAATACGTTGTATTTGATTTACACACACACACGTGTGCGCACACACACACACACACACACACAATCAGGCTACCTCCCACTTGCAGAGGGAGAAGGACCACTTTTTCTGAGTTTTCACTCACTGAGCATGAGAACAATGTCTCTTACACAGACTTTCACCAGGCTTCGTGCATGGTGTTTTTAATTGAATTTCGGCTTTGTAGCCATAGATATAGTCTCCTAATAGAAGAGAGAAAGTGGAGACATAGACATTCTGCTGAGATATTGGTGTTATCATATTTTAGTTGGAACGGACTTAAGACAGCATAGAGTCATAACATTTCATGGGTGAGAATCCATTATGTTGTCACTTGGACAAGAACCTGGATCTTCTGCCATCTTGTCCACGTGGGTGAAGAGGCAACTGGGCAGGGGATGGCAGGCATCCTTCTTGCTTGAGTTCCATGTTCTTGCTAGTTTTCATTGCTCAGCTGCCTTTAGTTTATGTACATGAGGCCTCACATGGGAAGGTCACTCTGTCCTGATAGAATGAGTTTCTTATCAGCAAAAAGCTCTGGACCCACTCATATTTCCCAGAGTTTTCTGCTGATCTGCTGACACTTTATATAATTGAGACTTAAGAAAATACTGAATATAAAATCCTTATTGTTATTGTTTGCCCTCGAGTTCCATAGGAATGAGGTGCTGTCTCAGGCTGTCTAAAGTTAGATCTGAACAATGATAGGGTGATAGGTTGTGCTGCTTTACCTCCAAAGTCAAAGGGGATTTCCACCTTAGCTTTTAGAATCAGGCAGATTAGTTCAAATCTTGCCTTTACCAATTATTATCTTTGTGTCTTGGGGGAGAAACTGTACTTTTTTGTGTCCAAATTTGTTTATCTGTAAATAAGTTCAGTATTTTAAGGTTTCTGTTTCAGAATTGAATGAGCTAATACTCTCATTTATACCTAAAATAGTGATTGCATGGTTCTATGCTGGTGCCTTGGTAGTTGATTACTAAGGGACTCCGCAGTGAGAATGGGGGTAGGGGACTCCGGGGTAATAGAGCTTATATTCCAGGATATGCTTGTAAAAGACTGGATGTGCAGTGGATTTTTAGTAAATATCTACTCCTTTCCTAATCTGCATTGATTGTGTATATATCTTTATACTAATATATGAACAATTTTTATTGCAATTTAAATATCTTTGTAGTACTTACAATATGTAGCTTTAAAAAATACGTGAAATAAAATGATTTGACTTTTATTTTCTTTTCAATAAGCATAACAAAACAAAATAAAAAGAAGAAAATGTTTGAAGGAGTAGAAATAATTTTATTTTTTGGAATCAGTTTCGTATAATAGGTTTTTTGTTCGTGTTGTTAAACAGCATATAAAACTGATAAGTTGTGACATTCTGGAAATGAGGAAACAGTGGAGACATACTACCTCTAATGCAGTCACTTTGTTACCAAGTCCAAACTCGTTCTGCTTGCTGCATGACAGGCCAATAAATCGGGAGATGATATGTTGGATTAAGGAATAGTGACTTTATTTGAAAAGACGGCAGACCCAGAAAATGGCATATTGATATCCAGTAGAACTCTCTTCCCCAGGGCAGAATTCAGTCTCCTTTTATACTAAAAAGCGGCGGGGATGTGGCTGGTTGTTGCAAACTTCTTGCTGTACGAATTGTTTCTATTTGAAACCCTTTGTTCCTGCAGCTGTTCATGTGGGTCAAATTATGGTGCCCCCGTATAACCTCCAAAAAAAAGAATTTTTTTGCAACTTGCCATCTGTACATAAGTGTAGAAGAGCTAATATCCTTAAAGATCAGAGCCCGGAGAATAGGCCCTCCTGGGTATTTCAGGCTAAAGGCAACATTCTTTTACAAAAGGTGCAGAAACAGCAAGTCTGAGCCTAGAAAACAAGGTACAGGTTTAAATTCAGACGAACACATCTAACATGGAGTGAAATTTGTTCTTTTCTATTAGAATTACTTTTTCTACCTCATAAATAATTTTAGTAAGAAACATGAGCAATTTTTTTATTTTTGCTTCTTAATAAAGGACTACAACTACAATTTAGTGAGCAGGGATGCTGTGCGTGCTTTGGGGTCACAGCAAACTCTTGTTGGGGGTGCTCGACCCTGCAACATGTCTGATGCCCCGTGAGTGTTGGTGAGGGTCCCCCTAACCAGGGGCTCTCTTCAGGAACCACCATATGGGCATTGACCTCTGGAGACCTGTTTTTCAGCTGCAGGAAAATTTTTCAGAATCTGTGATGGGAAAATCACTCCAGCTGGGGATAATCAGGGAATAAAGGAAGAGGAAAAGGGCTTGAATTAGAGTAGAAGAGAAAGACAGAAGATCAGGGAGCCTGGGGGCTTGGCAGCGGGGCCTCGGGAGAGAGAGTAGCAGAGAAATGGAAGTGACCGTCTACGGAACCAGCTCCTGCACCTTTCCCCGCACCCAAGCCACACAGCTCTTAATTGGACCCAGGAATCTCTCCTGTCTGGATGTCACCCTGGGCAGAACCTTGAGAATCGAAGGTAAGGGGTGGGCAGCACTCACCTAGCGGGTCACTGAGGACTTTGATCAAGTCCACATTGACATTCCCAGTCATATGCCTTCACCTGTTCTTTATCTCAGGATCTGAGAAGCAGGAGCAAGGAACTCAGGGAGAGATCCAGGAAGACATCTGACTGTGTTAAGAGACGACAGTCACAGCGACACTGGGAGTGAAAACACTTGTAGCAAAATAAAATAAATTCAAAACTATTGCATCAGAGCTGCATGTGTGAGAGAGCCTAAGCCTGTCTCAGAGTGCAGGGGACAAGAGGAAAGGAATGGTAAAATTAACACTGATAATTGAAATTTTGTTAAATAGCCTGCTACAGTTAATTTTATCACGTGAATGTATGCAGGTTTATTTCTATGAGCATTTATAGGTTCACACAACCCCACCAGCCCGTCTTGCCCCCATCGGGGATGGGGTTTCTCAAGCACAGTGCCCCTCCTGCTTGCGTGGACCACGCTGCGGGTCCTCGCCTGGGGCCGCACTGCTACAGGACACTGAGTCCCCGAGGCACGATCTGGGATACATGACAGGAACATCTGTGCTCTTGGCTGAGGGCCTCCGTTTCACCCTGCTGTGTAAGAATGCCGGTGACTCAGTTAGAAGCATGCATCCAAGCCGTCCTTCCGTGTCATCACCATGTAGAAGTAGTGTCTGAATCTTCTGAATTTCTGCAGAATGCGGTTTACAGTCACCTTCAACAAGTGAGTGTGTGTCCTCTTTCAAGTGGAGGAATTACTGCCGTTTTCCTGGAACTTACTCACCACTAGTCCATCTGATTTTTCTGTGCTAGGATTCAGTATGGCCTGCTAATAACTCTGCAGTCAGATCTAGAAACCCTGATGAAGAGGATTATTTATTTTCTTTCTTTAGATGATAGAATTTTATTTTCAAAATTGTGAGTTTTCTGTTCTTGGAGGAATTTTTTCGGGGGTTGGATAAACAACTTTGCTCTTACCATCTTTGTGACCTGTTGCTATATGCGTCTCACCTGTCTTCTGTCACTTGTGAGGCGGTTCCATTTGTGACCCTGTCCTGGTTGTTCATGTAATAAAACATAAAATCTGTAAAAGTACAGTCCCTTTTACTCCGAAGACATTCCACAAATACTCCTTTAATCTGTGTGTGGTTTTAACAAGACACAATCATTAGAACATATACTTGCAGGTTGCCAGTGCAAAATCCCCAAATCAATTGTCTAGCTCAACATCTAATATCTTTCTAATCTACGTTGGATTTGTATGGATAAGTGAAGTTGTTTGCTAAGAACTCAAGACCAGGTTTATAATACAGGCTGATTTAGCTCAGCAGGTCCTCCCAAGCTGAAGCTCTGCCAGAGGGCGGGGCCAAGGGGAGAGGGCGGGTCCTGCCCTCCCTGAGCTGACAGTTTCATGGCAAAGACCTTCACCAGGTGAAGTAATTGAAGTTTCTTCTAAGAAAAATGGGTCTGAAGAGTCCAAAAAGCGCGGGAGTGACACAATCCCATTTGTCTAAAGTAGGGAAGAGTGGCTGTGGGGCCACTTGGGAGACTCATGAGTCCAGGTGCGCAGTGTTGGTGGCTTCCACTTGAGTGGTAGGACAGTCAGTGGGTAAAAGCGAACAGATTGAAGGCATGTTTTGATGGTTAAAATGAAAGGATCAATGCTGTCTGTGAAGGTAGGATGGAGTAAGGCCCAGGTTTCTGGGTGGATTAATGAGTTAAATAATGGTCCTGCTGTGTTCTGAGGACGGAAAGCTGCAGAGGGAGTTCTGGGGGAAAACTGATGAGTTCAGCTGTGGGTAAAGTGAAAAGGTATTAGATGTGTGATCTGGGAGCTCTGGTGAGAGCCAGTAGTGAGTAGGGGGCGGGGAGAGAGACTTTCAAATCATTTTGTCTTCTGAACATACATATAAGAATGAGTAATGACATAACCCCTCTATATTCTGGATTTAAAACCCAGTAACATTTTGCTATATAGGCTGCAGGGGTTCTTAATTTTTTAATAGAAATAAAATAAATTGAAACAAAACAGTGGAGTTAATGAACATCTTAGAGTTGATGTGTGTCCTTGTATGTATTTTGATTTCTCATCTGTTTATAAACATAATCTACAAAAAGTTAACTTGCTTAGCATAACTGTTAAATAGAGGGACGTGACACACTCTGTTGGTGGCTCAAGGTGATTTCTTGGGCAAATTATGTAGCCTCTCTGTGCCTTAGTTGCATCTTCTGTGACTGCCCCCGGGCCCCTCATCACAGCTGATTCCCTAGAATAGATGTTGGGAGGGAGGCTGCTGAAGGGAGTAAGAGGTGGCAACTGCTAGGGACACTGAAGAGAGAGACAAAAACAGATTAAAGCCAAGAAACTGAGTGCTAATACACTCAAAGGAGAAAGAATCCCGCAGTGCTTTGAGCCCCTTAGCATAAGGGAAACAAAATCACGTGGATCCAAACTCTTGCGCATATAAGTATTGTGGGTGGGAGGGTGTTATCAGAAAAGGGTTGAAAGAGGCCTTTTGGTTTCCCTTAACGTTTCCAGTAAGGATGGGGCACAGAAGCCAAAACCACCCGCTTCACAGTAGAAGGTGCTGTTTTGTGCAAAACTGACGAAGGTTGGAGACCAGTGATCAGTTGTACTGGCAAATGAAGAGACTTCTGGATTGGGGCACTTGCTGTGACTTCCAGGTGACCTGCTGGCTGGGGGCTGTGAGGCGGGCAGTAGGTTTGCAGTGTGACCTGGGCATAATCCCTGGCTCTGAGGCCCCTGCAAGTTTCTGCAGCAGCTGCTCTTGCCCTGCGATGGGAGGGCATAAAAGGGCATTGTAGCACACGAGGGCAGGAAGGGGCTGCTTTAAAAGCAGACATGTAGCCTCCTGCAGCTGCAGACCTGCAGGCAGTTTGGTTCATTGTCGTGGAGTGGACTTTGGAGGACTTAGTGTCGTCTTAAGACTTGTTTTCCCTTGGGGACCGGGTTTGCCTTTGCATATTAATATTGAAGGTTTGGGCTTCTGGCAAAGCTGTTTTCACAGATGGGTATATACGTAACATATCGTATAAAATAAAATGTTTTTATTTAATATGTGGGACTTTGCAGTTTTTGGGAACAGCTCTTTTGACCTGGTCTCCACGGAGGACACTAGCGGTCGGCAGAGCGTGCGGGAGGGCAGGCAGCCTGCAGTGCTGCTGCGGGGGTTCTCCCCAGCAGGACGCTCTGCTGAGTTGACTCTTCTCTGAGTTTGGTTGCCAGAGGAGCAGACAGCATAGTAATGAGTTCTGGTGGGATTGTATAATGACAGGAAGAAAGAGGGAGCCGTAGTTCTTCGGGACTACTACACTCTTTTGGTTCCTGATCCAGTGTGTCCCATTACAGAATTGATGAGTTGTGTCTATTTTGGGACTTGATTGAAATAAACGTGCAGCCTGAATGTTAAGAGTTATGTTTTATTTGTCAGGAGGACTCGAGCCAGGATGACCGCCTCTCGGAACACTCTGAGGGACTGCTCCCAAGAGTAGGGGAGAAGCTAGGATTATATAGGAGCTTTACGACAAAGACCAGGTAGTTAGAACAATAAAACATTGCTTGTTATCTAAAGAAAGCCAGGTATCTCACGTTCAAGAATTTAGTGCTTTTCAATATATGGGAGGAAGCCAACATTTGGGCTCACTGAATATATTCTTTAGACAAGCACCTAGCTATCTAGGGCCAGTAATCTGTCCTTTCTTATTCTGAGTCTGCTCAGAGGGCACCGTTGTGAGTGGCTGCAGGCCTGTTTTCACTGGGGTGCGGCAGCAGTCGCTGATGACTTGTTTTCAGCATTCTTTGTTTAGTGACATGGTTGCAGTATTTTCATTCACATTGTAGTATTTTCGTTCACAGAAAATTATGATATTACCCTGATTATGGATAATCTGGAACCTTGGAAAGGAACCGAGATGGAATTACTGCAGGTAACTTCTACTTTAATAAGCCGTGTGCAAACATGAACACGGAGGAAGCATACAAAAGGATTCGGTGGTGAATGGGAAGGGTTTCTGCACGTTACAGGAGAAGGCAAGGCAGAATTCCTCTTCTTTGTGGGCAGGGACGTGAGTCCAACTTTCCTTTCTGAAGTGCTTTCTGAGAACAGTTTATGGTAATTAAGGAACATAGACAAACGGTGGCACACATTGCATTTAAGAGCTGGCCGGTTTCAAACTTGGGTATTGGACAGGTGGATTTCATAGGCAAGTGGTCAGGTGGATGGGACAGAGATGGAGCCCAGGCCTGGGGCCATATTCACGTTGAAATCGCCATTACCTCACCATAGCACCTTGGACTAGAATGTAACCACTCTTAACCTGTTGGTGAATCTGTGAAATGGGCATGATAATATTCGTTACTTTCTGGGATTGTTGTAAGTTCTAAAGGGTATTATAGCACACATGAAACACTTAACACACTGGCACTTAGCAGTTTACACTTTGTGCGGCCACCAAGCTTGGCGTGTGTCAGAGCCATAAAGGCAGTATTCATCTGTTGAGGATGCACTGGTAGCCCCTTGGCTAGGTTGTGAATCTGGTGATTTCCTTTAATACTTGTAACTCTGTGTTCCATGGGCAGTTATTTTCATAGACAGATGAGGAATCTCAGGGTAAAAAAGACTGTAATTTGCCCAAAGTCAGACCATAATTTTGGGTGCAGAAGCCTCGGTTCAGCATGGGCCCCTGGGACTTGTGCCTTCTCCGTTCAGCACCAGAGCCAGATGTGGGCTCGGCTGTTTCCCTGCCCAAAATATCCGGCAGGCCGCAAGACACAACTGGCCCCGTGCTGCTTGAGCAAAATCTCCGGAGGAGAGGCAGTTACAAAAGGGATAAACATAAAAACAGACGACAGCAAACTGTGATCAGCTCTGAGAAGGAAAGGAACACGTCTCGCCGTGCAGAGCTGGGAGCTTTCCCGTCGGGCTGCTCTGGGGGCGTTCATCTCAGCTTAACAAACTCTGCTGCTGCACCAAGGCAGGAAGGCAGGGCGCGTGTGGCCAGGTAGACAGGGCCTCATTGATCGTACTCATTCCCCATTAAGCGACAGCTCTCACGGGCACTTAACTAATAAACAGATGTTGGCCATAATCATCACGCATTTTGACTGGTAGCTTTATTGGCGCCAACTTTGAGAGGAGGTCATTGAAGCTGGGGAGTTTGCTGCATGCCCGTGATTACCATGGAAATATTCCCACTGGTCTTTCAACCTAGACTGGTGTGGCTGTCATGTCCCGGCCCTGTGAATGGCATCGTGTAGCTTCTCCCACTTGCCCCAAATGACTTACATTGATATGCTTAATTCGTAGGAAATGGTATGTGGTAATAAGGGAAAAAAGGCAGTAAGAAATTGTTTGGAAAACTAGAAAAATAACTATTCTTTCCCGGCTGGGGGAGCGTACCCTGTATCACCCACCCTAATCACTGCCTGTCACCTCCTTCCTGCCGACTCCATGTTCAGAAGCCACTCTGAGCCTTGGGAGAACATTTTGCCTCATGAAACTTTTGACTAGGACCCGTGACTTCTCTGTCCCTGGTTAACTCTCTCTTCAAAGCCATGTAAATTTTTTGCAGGCTCCTCCACTCAGATGTAAGAATAGCCTCTTTAAACTTCTTGATGCAGCTCCTTAATGAAGATCTTGCGATGGAAACCTAGCCAAAACCTGGGAGGTATGCACATAGTGACTGCAACCACAGCACTTTGTGAGTTCAGAATCAGTGGGGTGGGTGACTCAGGAAAGGCTTTTTTAAGGTAATAAGGGGAAAGAGAAAGGACGCAGGCTATGTGAGAAAGAAACATCTCGGTCACAGCCAGCAAGACACCTGTGTTCAGGATGGGGTGTGGCGAGTGCAGAGTTCTCACAAAAAAAGAACTGATGTGATGGGAGGGAGGACAGTTGGGTACTTTATTGGGGAGGAAAAAAGTGGGCTGAACATTTCCTGGTTGAACAAGAGGATTGTGACATGATGTGCTTGTATTTTGGAGAGAAGGGTTTTGTGGGGATAGGCCTAGGAGTACGCTGTCTGGCTGGGGAGTCAGCACAACAGAGAAACACAGAGAACCGGGCAGACCCCAAGACCCATGCTGGGGGAGAGGCTGCCTGCAAGCTGGAGCCCTGGAGGCTGCTTCTGTCCCTTAGCTGGGGTCTCAGACCTCCCTTCACAGACCAGTCCTGTTGATAGAACAATAAAAAAACGTTGGGTATGAGAAGGGCTGTGTCCCAGGCTTCTGTTGAGTCCCTGGGATGTGCCCCACCAGATTTTGTTCCTTGACTTCATGCAGTAAAGAATTCAAGAGCAAGCCAGTGTTGAGTAAAGGTATATTTATTCAGAGAGATACATTGATAGGCAAGAGAAACTTCACGAGGTGTGGGGGTTTGATGCTCAGATTAGAAGTAGGTACACACTTCACAGACAGAGTGTGGGCCTTCACCAAAGAGGGAAAGAGTGGTGACCGCGAGGTGGCGCTGTGTTGCTTGTTTTCTTGGGCTTGGTGGTTTCATATGCTAATAAGTAGAAGGACCAGCCTTAGGGCAAGGGGCTGGGATTTCCAAGGAGTTGGCCATTTCCCACCCTTTGACCTTTTGTGGCTATCATTGGGACTGCCATGGTGCCTGGGGCATGTTATTCACCAGGTTACTATTACAATGGGTGTTTACTGAATCTCAAGATCTGCTAGAAGTTAAATCTCTTCATCCTGAGCCTCAAGACCTATTGGGGTTTGAATCCTTCACCATTTCTATGTTAATTGCGGTGGCCTTCCTTGAATGGCTGTGCTCTTCCCCCTTCCATCCTGTCTCACTGTGATGACACAGAGACAGCAAAGGCCAGGCCCTACCTGTGCTCCTGCATTTAAAGGCTGCAGGTTTGGGGTGGGCTTATGATGACTCTGAGTGTTGAGAAGGATGTTTCAGATTTTCCCTCGTGAGACATGGGGACCTGCCAGCAGCCACTGCAGATTTATCCCACGGGCGTTATTCCTTGTGTTGTTGTGGAAACAACAGGCCAGCCAAGAAACAAGAATCACTCAGAGGGTTGGAGTATTGAGATTTATTACGTTGGCGGGCTCTGAGGGGCTTCTTTTCCAAAGCTCTGAGCCCCTCCAAGATGTGCACATGATGTTTTATACGGTTAATTACAAGTATGGGACTATTAGCCAATAAGGCTCAAACAACAAAAAGCAAGGAATCAGTACACTGAAGCTTATCAATTTGGAACAGATCCCGTTACTGACAATTGTTCACCTTGGATTTTCGGGTTAGCTTATTAGCCCAGTAAACTGACACTAAACTTCAGATTTACCAGGTATCCCAGCAAAACTTAGATCAGGAAACTGACACTTATCACACTTAGATTTGTGACTTAGCTTGTTAGACCAGCTGTGGTTTTCCTTCACAGTGTCACTTATCTTTTCTATTTTTCTTTTTTGCTTTTTTTAAGTATTTAATCCAAATTTAATATCAGGGTTTTTTGGGAAAGAAATTTCTCTTTTTCTTTTCTTTGGTGATCTTTTATGGGGGCAGGTAATTTGACGTATTTATCTGTTAGTGGAAGCCCTGGGGCTTGAACCCAGGACCCTGTGCACGCTAAGCACACGCTCTACCACCCGCCCCATCATCTTTACTTTTTGGTTTAGCTGCCAAGAATCCTACAGCTGAATTTCTAGTCAGCCTTTAACACTTGCTCTGACTTCAGGGAATCCATTTTTATGAGTTTATCTCCCCCTGGTTTCATTTAAGTATTGAATCTCCATTTTCTCTTCATTCTCAGGTTTGCCTTTTTGTTGTTAAGGTTGTTAAGCTGTTTTTAAAAGAATTGTTTAAATTCTCTTTAGCAAGAGGCTGAATGTGAATAAATATGTAAACAAACAGCACAAATAAATGCTTTTATACATTCTAAACTATTTAGTAGTTACTTAAAAACCGAATTGAATATTAAAGTGATAACATTTTAGAAATATTTTTTAATTTTTTAGAAAGATATAGCTGATTTAATATATGATATTAGTTTCAGGTGTACAATAGATGCTCCATTTATAGTTACTGTAAAACATTGTCTGTATTCCCTGTGTTGTAAGATACATCCCTCTAGCGTGTTTACATTACATGTTGCAGTTTGTGTAAGAACGTTGGGTAATGCAGAGTCTGGGACGTGGCTCTGTCTGACCCAGGTTCACGCTCACCCTGCCTGTCAGAGCTCAGGCCTTCACTCCTTTCTGCAGGGGAGCGAGTGGAGGCAGCTCTCATCAGTGCTGGCACCACCCTCTGAGTGGCAGTGACAGCAGTCACTGTGTGTGGACGTGCAAAGTGTTTTTCCAAGAGCTTTATATGCGTTTCTGAATTTAATAATAAAAGCCCTCCTGTGAGGAAGCGTTTTAAGCTTTTAATGTATAATACATCTTATTTTGATATTGATAGATTTCAAACCACCAGAAAATTTAAAGGAGTAGTAAAATAAAACCTTAAATACAGTTCACCTTAAAGGGCACTATTTGACTTTTTGTGTGTGGCTTTTTAGCATAAAGTTTCAAGGTTCATCCATATTGTAGCCTGAATTAGTACTTTATTCTTTTTGTTTGATAATATCATTTTCCTTTTTTTCGTTTTTGGTCTATTTAAAAATATTTTCATTGAAGTCTAGTCAGTTTATAATTTTGTGTCAGTTTCTTGTGTGCAGCACAACATTTCAGTTAATTAGGAACATACCTGTATTCATTTTCATACTCTTTTTAAACACAAGATACTATGAGATATTAAATATATTCTCCTGTGCTATACAGTATAAACTTGCTGTTTATTTGTTACATACTCAGTATCTGCAAATCTTGAACTCCCAATTTATTCCTTCCCACACCCTCTCCCCTCTGGTAACCATAGTTTGGTTTCTATGACTCTGTGTCTGTTTCTGTTCTGTAGATAAGTTTATCTTTTTGTTTCTTTCTTTTTTTTTAGATTCCACCTGTGAGCAATCTCATATGGTATTTTCCTTTCTCTTTATAGCTTACTTCACTTAGAATGACATTCTCCACGTCCATTGATGTTGCTACAAATTGCATTATTTTATTATTATTTTATGGCTGAATAGTAGTCTATTGGACAAATATGCTACAACCTTTTTATCCAGTCATCTCTCAGTGGACATTTCGGTTGTTTCCATGTCTTGCTATTGTAAATAGTGCTGCTGTGAATATTGGGGTGTAGGTGTCTTTTTGAATTAGGGTTCCTTCTGGATATATGCCCAGGAGTGGCATTGCTAGTTCATATGGGAGGTCAATTTTTTGTCTTTAGAGGAACATCTGTACACTTTTCCACAATGGCTCCACCAAACTGAATTCCCTCCACAGTGTAGGAGTGTTCCCAATTCTCCGCAGCCTCTCCAGTATTTATTGTCAGTGAACTTCTGAATGATGCCTATTCTGACTGGTGAGAGGTGATACTTGATTGCAGTTTTGATTTGCATTTCTCTGATAATGATATTGAACATTTTTTCATGTGGCTACTGGCCATTTGTACGTCTTCATTGGAGAAATGTTTCTTTAGGACTTCTGCCAATTTTTGAATTGATTGTTTGCTTTTTTTCATATTAACTGTAAAAGCAGCTTACATATTCTGGGAATTAAGCCCCTAGCAGTTTCATTTATTGCAAATATTTTCTCCCATTCCATAGGTTGGTTGTCTTTTTGTTTTGCTTACTGTTTCCATAGCTGTGCAAAAGCTTGTAAGTTTAATTAGATCCCTCTTGTATATTTTTGGTTGTTTTTCTATTGCTTGAGTAGACTGATCTAGGAGAACATTGCTGAGATGTATGTCAGATGTTTTGCCTATGGTTGCTTCTAAGAGGTTTATAGAGTCTTGTTTACATGTTTAAGTCTTTAACAGATTTTAATTCTTTTTTGTGTATGCTGTGTGGCAGTAGTCTAGCTTCAATGATTAACATGCAGCTGTTCAGTTTTCCCTACACCATTTGCTGAAGAGGCTGTCTTTACTCCATTGTATGTTGTCACCTCCTTTGTCAAAGTTTCAATGACCAAAAGTTTGTGGGCCTATTCTTGGTAATTTTGTTTATCCGTTCATTGGTGGATGGATATTGTTAGTAACTTTTGGCTACTCTGAATGATACTGCTATGAATATTGATGTGAAATTTTTTATGAGAATATGTTTTCATTCTTTTGGCTGTACATTTGGCCCGCCATATCTGTAGTTTCCACTACATGGATCTAGATGGCTGATTGTAAAGGGACTCGAACATCCTTGGATTATGGTATCCAGGGTGTGGGGTTCCTGAAACCAACCACCCAAGGGTATTGAGGGATGACTCTACATATAGGAGTGGAATTGCTGAGCCATACAACTCTAAGCTTTTGAGGAAATACCAGACTTCTCCAAAGAAGCTGCAGCATTGTCCCTTTCCCCTGGCCACATATGAGGTTTCTCTGCCTCCTGAATGACATTTGTTATTGTCCATGTTTTGGTTATAACCATCCTAGTGGGTGTAAAATGAGATCTCATTTTGTTCTTGATTTCGCTAGTGATGCTGAGCATCGTTTCATATGCTTATTGGCCATTTGTATATCTATTTAAATTCATGGTAAATTTAAAAATTGTGTCTATTTTCTTGTATTGCTCAGTTGAAAGCATTCGATATATATATCCTGGATACTACTCTCTTATTAGATACATGCTTTGCAAAATTTTTCTTCTATTCTGCAAACTGTCTTTTCACTATATTTTTTTAAACATTAAAACAATTTCTTTACAGGGGAGGTAGATAGATGAAATGATTTATTTTATTTTTCTTACTAAGCACGCCCTCTCTGACTTGAGATAACCATTTCCCCTGTCATTTCACTTTCTTGATGATGTCCTTTGTAATAAAAAGATTTTAATTTTGGTGAAGTCCAGTTTATCTGCTTTTTTCTTCTATCACTTGCGCTCTTGATTTTGTATCTAGGAAACCAAAGCCTATCCTAGGCCCACAAAGATTTATACTGTGTCTTCTTTTAGAAATTTTATAAGTTTAATTTTTACATTTCTGTCTGTGATCTATTTTGAATTAATTTTATTTGTTATATAAAATATGGGTGTTCAGATTCCAGATTGATTCTTTTGCCTGCAGATACCCAGCTGTCCCTGCACCATTTGTTGAATAGGCTATTCTTTCAATGGAGTGTTTTTTGCCCCCAGGTGGAAAACTGTCTGTAAATGAAAGTTTTCCCCGTGGGTTTTTATTGTGTCTCTTAAATTTATTTATCCAAACTTATGCCAGTTTCATACTGACTTAGGGCTATAGCATTTTAGTACACTTTAAAGTGAGTCCTCCAACTTTACTCTTCTTTTTCAAGGTTGTTTTTGCTGTCCTGGGCCCCTTGCATGTCCATATGAATTTTGGGTTCAGTTTTTCAGTTTTTGCAATGAAGTTGGCTGGAATTTTGATAGGGATTCCACTGAATATATAGATCACTTTGAGGAGTCTTAACATTTTTAATAATATTGTCAATCATTCCATGAAAATGGAATGTCTTCCATATATGTAGATCTTTTAAAATTTATTTTGTTGATACTTCAAAAAGTTCAATGTACAAATCTTGTAAATTTTTGTTAAATGTATCTCTCACTTTATTCTTAATGCTGTTGTAAAAGGAAAGGCTGAGTTTCTTATGGGTGGTACTATACATCAATCTTCTTATTTCTAGAATTCCTTCACAGCAAATACCCTAGGTATATATTTGCTACATAAATCTATCCACAACTATTCCCCGCCCCGTGTTATAAGAAACCAAGACCCAAGGTAAGCTACTTGAAAACACCTATGTGGAAGTGAGAAATGAGACCCATGGTTGGGGCTTTGTGCAGATGATACTGAGAGCTTATTCAGAATGGCTTTTTCTTAATTACTTTTAAACAACCCTTTCAGTGTATTTAGTCAGATACATTAAGATTATGCCCTTTTGATGTGCGGAGTAGCTAAGACTATAATTTTCAAATAAATTCTAGTGAGAGTGTTGTACTTGAAACCTAATTTGCATCAATCTTTGAAGAATTATGTTTCAGGAGATTTGACTAAAGAACACCTATCTTTATTCTATAACGAGGACTAAATGCTCAAGCAACATGTAAGAGTTTGAGCAAACTGCCCCCGCCCCGTAGTGCTGGGTGGCTGCAGCTGTAACTGGAGTCAGTGCTTACCTCTCCCAGTACGCTAGTGCTGAACTGCTCAAAGTGGTTCATCCAACAGTTTGTCAGTAGCCTGTTGGACAAAGTCATAAAACATTGATTGAAGATTGCTAGAATGCAATATATTCTTACTAATATTAAGTAAGCACACATTGAGTGCTTACTGTATGATGGAATTGTCCCTCAGCCTCACATGAATATTATTTCTCTTAAAACCTCATATATTTCCTTGTTATTCTCACTTTACAGATAAGGAGACTGAGAATTAGGTCTTCTCTCTTTTGGGGGGAGCTCATTATCAATGATGGGCAGTTGTAAGGAAAAAGATATTGATTCATCATGAGAAAACATTTTTGTGAGAGTCAGCAATGAAGATGAACACTGAAGAATGTGATCATTGTTCGAGTGAGACAAGCCCTGGGTTGTGCGGAGTCAGCATCCCTGTCCTGGACACGGCACGTGTGAGGCAGCGCGGCCACGCAGGGAACGCGGATGCTGGGGTCTTAGGCTGTGCTCAAGCCCGGTGGGGCTTTCTCCTAAGGGCAGTGCACCATCATTGACAGATTTTAAGTAGGAGAATAGGCTGCTCTCGTAGTTCACATTTGTCTTGTAGAATGCTTGGAAAAGTTTAGAAGGCTTGGCAGGAGGTGATGTGCTGAGTCAGAGTAGGGTGGCTGCGAGGTGTAGCAGTGTTCAATTTTCAAGTGGTTTTCAGGCCCAGGCTTGTGGCTTAGTAGCCGTGTCATTTTGAATGACACACACAAGGAATTGAAACAATTTATCTAATCAATTGAAGCAGTGATGTACCCAATTCCCAGGACTGTTGTGGAGATCCAGTGAGATACACTGTGCAGTGTGCAGCGTGGTCTCCAGCACAGAGTCAGTGCTGTGTGAGTGCCAGTGAGTATCTGGTAGGTCAGTTGAGGGTGGTGGTACTCTGTGACTGAGGATATCTGGTCCCTGAAGGAGGGGTCCATTCACATCTGTGAGTAATGGGCCTGAGTTGGGAGACGCAGGGAGACCTTACCCTCCGACCAGGAGCCCTGGGCATGACGGCTATGGGAGGAGCACCGTGAAGTCAGCTCTTTGCAGGTTGAGTTGGGAGTGCCCTTGAGATATCTACGCAGAGTCACGAGCTTAAAGAGGAGGTCTGGGCCCAGGCTGTGCATTTTCCTAAAATCTCAACTCCTGAGGACACCGATGTATTGATCACTGAAAGTGAAGTCATACTTTAAAGGACAAGTGAATAGTAGTATCATCACTGTCAACAAAGCTCACGTCTATTTATTCATCACTCACTTTGCTAATTGGGTACTTACAGAGCTCACTTCACCGTCCTCCCGTGGGCTCCGGCTCCACAGAGAAGAGCTTGTGTGTCTCCTTCTTTTCCAGAAGAAGACACATTTAGCTTGTAGCCTTCTGTACCTTGCCAGACTTAGGATATTAGTTTGTTGGTTTAATTGTATTTTCTGTTGGCCATGTCCTGACAGGAGAGAAATTTTACCTCATGGTCATGTTTCAATTAGCTGTTACTGAGAATTGCTGATCTGATACATAGTGTATGTATTATATTAACTTTGTAGAGTAGTTATCATTTTTCTGTCTTTGCCCTTTAATTTTGTTTGCCCCTTCAGTGTTCTATCCTTTTTGGGGCCTTATTTTTTTTTTAATTAAATAATGTCTGTTAGCAGTTAAGAAAACAAAAGCAAAGAAAAAATGCACATGAGAGCTAAATTTAGAAAATGTCTAGTGTGTTTTCTGTCTCGGCAATGGAGGGTTGTATAACCTCTTGGAAACCTTCATTAGACAAGTTTCTTAAAATGCTGATTGAGAAATAAAACCTTCCTTCCTCATCTTTCAAGCTGCACAACTCATTGTCAAGAAAGGGGAAATTCTCAGAAGCCAAAACAAACGAGAAAACAGGAATTCTGGGAGATAAGTGAGCGTTAGAATCCGTGGTGTGCTGGTTGGCTCCTGAACTGATTTTCAGTTGCCTTGACAGGAGGGCAGGAGTTTAGCCCCAGGCCTCTCACACTAGGAGTTGGATGGGTGATCATATAATGGGCCTTGCCCATCCTGAGAATCTTGGTTTACTAAAGGGTGAAAGAGGAAAAAGAAAATTCCTCAAGACAAGAAAGTAAGGAAAGTCAATTTTTTGGAAGAGGGGGAAAATAACAAATCCAAAGTAAGGATATAGTTTAAAGCTGTTCTGGCATGAGAGTGACCACAAACTCCTGGCAGAAAAGCACAGCTACTCCTTGATTGATAAGTTGTGTTTTGAATGAATCAGTGAACAGCTATTCCGAAAAAGGCCTCCAGAGTCTTGTGGATCAATATACTGGACAGCAAACACCTCTCTTCCAAGGTCTCATTCAAATAACCAGAAAAGTTTTAAAGGAAAGTAGCAATAATCTGAGTTCTATTTATTGACATTACTATATGCTAAGAATTCAGAGGTGACTATGTAGTTTTCTCCTCTTTTATGGACCTTACTTTCTCTTTGGGGAGACAAAATGACATAGTTGGGTATCTTGGTGGAGGGAGGTGTTAGTCTGTTGCAATTAGCCAGGAGAGGAGATTAAGAAAACAGTGAAGGGTGGGTGAAATTTTTAGCTGAGGACAGTCTTGTTCACTTGGCTTTTAATTGCAGGCTCAATGAGCTGTCACTGGAGGGACTAGATCTTACGGAGGATGGACTTAGCTCAGGCCTCTTTTGAATGGACAAGTGAACCTGGAAAAAGACAGTCAAATCTGTGCAGACATTAAAGTTCACTTGAACGTGTTCCATCCCTGAGCCAAAGATAGGACAAATATGGAGCACTTCTTGAGGGCAGAGGAGTGGTTTTTAAGGTTCTTCAAGAATGAATCCCAGGGAACCGAGATGGCCAGTTGTCAAATTGAGACTTTGTTCTTTGGACGGTGTACCCAGCAAGGGTATTGGCCTTTTATATGGTTCCATTTGTCTTTAATACATGTCTTTTGATGAGGACGTGAGCACAAGTGTTTGACACCTTGTCGAGGCGATTTTGGATACCTGCCTAGAAGCACGGGCACAGTTGCGGCTGCGTCATACATCTTGCAGCCCATCCCTTTCTCCGGCTCTGTAATCACGGCAGAGTGGTTCCTTGTTGACCTGTCCATCTCCTCTGTCACATCATAACCCATGAAAAGACCGGAGCATATTAACTTGGCTTTGTTAAAGTCAAAGGTACAGATCAAATATGGAGTCAGATTTGTTCTTTCCTATTTCAGTAGTGCCATGGAGAAGGCAGTTTGGGCAGCTTTTTGTAGTGTCCTGGAGGCTTTCTCTCTCAGCTTCTGGGCGCCTCTGTTGAAAACCCTTCATAGCTGTCTGGCCTGCTGGAAAAGCACTCCTGCCTGTTTTACCCTGAAGATGTGTTCTGTTTATAAACTCATCTCTACTCCTTGGAAAACAACTCAAGAAAAACTCAGTTGGTTTTTCACCAGCCATGGGCAGGGGTGAGATAAACCATGTTATTATTTCATAAAATAATAGTAATAATAGTAATATTAATAGTAGTAGCAGTAGTAGTAGTAGTAATAATAATAATAGTAATAATTATATTAAAAGAATTCTTAAAACACGACTGCACATTGGAGAGAGTCAATAAATGCTTTCTGGCTTAAATCAAATGTGATGACTCAGTGATTCCATGGCTGCTGTATTTGCTATGCTAGTTACTCCTTTGTTCCATTACACAGTTTTTTTAACTGAAAAAGAAATACAAGCAAATGGTTAAAAAAAAAAACTCAAACAGAGCACAAAAATACACAAGTGAAAGAAGTTTTCCCTCATCTTGTGTTCTTTCAGCCCTCTCTGGAGATGCCACTGTTTGCTATCCTTTGGGTGCTGTTCCAGATATGCTTTGCACATTCCCACTTATGTATGTAAATTCATTTAAAGTTTTAGTTATTTTTAACTTAAACGGATTTAAATCCTCAAGTGGCTTCTGGCCGGGTAATAGAACAGAACAAATCTGACTCCATATTAGTTCTGTTCCTTTGAATTTAACCCTATGCTCTGTCTCCTAGGCTTCATCTTGCTTGTAATCAATGTCGCCTGGAGCCTGAAATATACAGGAGAGCCTATTCTGAAGCCTCTGACCTTTAAGGATATTTAACACTTTTTCATTCATTTAAAGATAGCAAATTACAGAATAGAAAATAACGTTTGTTTTGTTGGAGGTTTGCAGGGATCTGACCCACGCAGATAGCTGCAAGAAGAAAGGATTCTAACAAGAAGGAATTCCTACACTAAGAAGTTTGCAACAACCAAGCACATAGGAAAGGATCCTGAATTGTGACTTGGGGAGATGGTTTTCCAGGACATTAGTTTGCCATCTAGGTCTACAGAAACTTGCTATTCCATGCCCCAACATCTGGTCTCCCAACTTATTGGCCTGTCCTGCACTGAGGAGAAAGAATTTCGACTTGGTAACACTCCTATCTACCTAGAAAGCTGGGCACTGGAGCTGAGTGTTATGGAAACAGGCCAGCCAAGAAAAGCACCAATCGGGGTGTTGGTGTACTCAGAAGTATTATGCCGATGGGCTCAGTGGGGCTCCTGCTCCGAAGTTCTGAGCACCTCCAAGACGTGCACATGAGGTTTTAAAGGCTTAATTACAAGTAAGGGGGAATTAGCCAATAAGGCTCAAAGAACAAAAAGCAAGGAATCAGTACACTGGAGCTTATCAATTTGTAGCAGATCACATTACTGACACTTGTTGAGCTTGGAATTACGAGTTAGGTTGTTAGCCCAATAAACTGACACTAAACTTCAGATATATGAGATAGCCCAGCAGAATTTAGATCATTAAACCGACACTTATCACACTTAGATTTGTGACTTAGCTTGTTAGCCCAGCTGGACTTTTCCTTCACATGAGGACAGCTCTCCCACACCCAGGGAACTACTGTGAGCCCTTGATGTTTCCACTAGGGTTGGGTATGGTTTACTCAGGAGGGATGGGGACTATGCACCAACACTCAGGCAGTCTGCTCTGTCTGGGGCTCTGATCTTGTACCATCCCGCTCCCCGCCAGCCCAACACCTGGGACAGTGGAGCTAAGGCAGTGATCCTGCCTGCCTGTTTCCCAGCGTGTAAAAGGGGATTATGTACCTTTCCAAGGTAGTTCTGAGCGACAACACCTGCGGGTGCTTGGTTCTCAGAGCAAGAGAAAACCCAGGTCCGCGTGGGGGCAATGGGTGTGATCCCCATAGAGTTTCTGCAGAAGCATCCCATGGAGGGCTGGATCAGGGAGGTAAAACTTGAGCTGCGGAACTTGAAGGGTTACAGAAGGGTACAGAGGCAGGTCTGCCGCCTAGGGGTGCCCCAGAGGTAAAGCTTTTTCTCTCCAACTCCGCTAAGACCCTCCCCTCTCCAGATCCCTCCCTACTCTCTGCTCATCGTGTCCATCTGTATCTCTCCAATTTTCCCGTCCTCTCCACCCGCTCCCATCTTCTCCCTCCCTCCCTCCCTCCCTGTCCCACCTTCTCTCACAGAACCCAGAGAGGATCGCTGGTCCTCCTGCGCATGCGCAGTCAGTGCCAAGTGGTCCGCTGGTTGGGAGCTCCATATCCTAGCCGGGGATCGGGCCCAAAGGTTTCTCAACTCTGTCGCCCGGTAGGACTTTGGTTCCTGTCTGGGGCCGGGGCCTCTGGCTGTGGAAGTGCAAGGTGGGGGGCTCCCAGGAAAGGGGTCAGGCGGCTGCGGGAGGGCGGTCCGCCTGTCACAGTCCCCAAGGGCGCCAGGCAGCCCGTGTTCAGATGAATTGCTCAGGCCAGACCCCTCTACCCGCGCCACCTGCCCCGGCGCCCCGGCCACAGCTGCCAAGGGCCAGGTGTGCCCCTACCACCTCTCACCCAGCCGGGATCCCCTCAGTCCGCGGCTGGCGTCCCCTTCCCCTCTCCCGCCCGCGAGTCCTCTCCTCCCTGGCTTCCTCTCCTTGGCCGCCGGCCCGTTCACGCCCCTGGGAGGGCTGTGTCCGGGCGGGCGGGGACTGCGGACCCGGACGGGGCGGGGGGCTGGGGCTGGGGCTGGGGCTGACCTCCGAGCAGGGCTGCAGCCCGCGTCCCTCCCCTTTCCCTCCCCCCCGGGGCAGCCCTCCTCTCCCTTTCCCGCTCCCGGAGGACCAGCTCAGTGGCCTGGGCACTGCTCCCTGGGCTGAGAACCTCCGGCTGTAACGCCCTGCTTCTCCAGTTGGAGTCGGAAAAAGGGAGCCTCAGTGCTGAGCGAGCTTCTGTCTCCTCCCTCAGTTTTTCTGCTGCAGGTAAGTACTTTTAACACTTTCAGGTGTTATCATGGCTGTGCTTGTTGATGTCACGTGTTTTTATAGTGAGAGTGATTACAGTGGTGAAAGCAGGGCTTGGTTCTGTTAAAAATGAGCTGAAGGCATGAGGCTGTCACATCCTCCTTCCTTCCCTCTCCCAGGGTGAAAGGAGTGATCCTCGATTTTCAAAAGATAGTTACAGTCCCTAACTAGCACAGCCCAGCTAGTGTGTGTTAAGAGGAACAGCACCACCAGAGGCCTTGGAGACCCAGGGATATTGCAGTCCTAAAGAGCTCCTGGCACAGGTTGGTTTGTTTTGGTTTTTTGTTTTTCTTAAATTGTGTGATAGACTAGTGGTATAAACAGAAAAATAATTGTCAAGAAATATTTCTTCATGTAACAGTGTTATTGTGATATAGTTCACACACCATGAATTCCATCCATTTAAATGGTACAATTCAGCAGCTTTTAGCATATTCACAGTTGTGCAACCATTATTATTCCAGAGCGTTTTCATCACTTCAGAAAGACCAGTGGAAATGAATGACCTATCCACCCCTCCAAAGTGGTGGTTCTAAAGAAATTTCTTGGCTATTCCTGATCATAAATTAACTTGTTACATTCCAAGAAAAATCTGGTAGGAATTCTAATCAGAATTGCAATGAATCTGTCTATCAAAACTGGAAGAATTAATGTCTTTATGGCATAAACTTCTTCTACCCATGAATATATCTGGGACCCTATCTTTTCATCTGTCCAGTGACTGGCCCATGGGAAGTCCTCACTACTTGTTGGGCTTGTGAATGATGAGATTCTATACATCGTTAGTTGCAACTGTAGCCTTTCACAGAAGAGAAAAGTAACCTCAGTGAAGCAAGTGACTCTCTGATGGTCAGAAAGAGTGACAGCCAGTGCTGGAGTGATCCAGTGGACTTGGTGCTTGCAACCAGAATTCTCCACCACATACAGTTAAGGGGATTAGAGTGTTCTTTTATTTTTTCTTAATGGCGTTGCTTTTATTTTTACTTATTTTTTTAAATTCTTTTTTATTTAAGTGTAGTCAATTTACAATGTTAGTTTCAGGTGTACAGAAGAGATTCAGTTATAAACATATGCATATGTATATATATGTTTTAGATTGTTTTTAGTATAACTCATTACAAGAAATTGAATATAGTTCCCTGTGTTATATAGCAGGTCCTTGTCATTTATTTTATATTTACTAATTTGTATCTGTTAATCCCCCCTTTCCTGCCTGCTAAACACAGTTTACTTTCTATGTTCATGAGTCCATTTATAGGAGCACCGTTTTTCCTAGTAATATATGCTCTTTGGCTGCTTTCAGTTTCAGTAATTTCATCTTATCTGTGGGTGCTTTTATTCTGGTGGCCTTTATGTGGTTTGCACACGTGGTAATAGAGATCTGTATTTGGGACAAATTCAGGCCTCTGTAGTCCCTGGTACAGAGTGCCCACTGAATTGATGCTTGAACTGGGAAAAAGGCACAGTAAATTTTGGAATTTCAACTATGGTTGAGAATTCCAGGGTTCTATAACCTGTTTAGACAACCTTAATATTGGCTGCACCCATACTGGGTAATTTGGTGGAAATTCATGGTATGGTGGTGTAGAGACAGGGAATTGTATGCTTCTTCTCTTTCTGTTTTATTACACTCATTCTCCTGGGCCTCCCAGATTCTACCCTAGAAGGGCCCAGGGCTGGCTTGGTGCTGCGCTGAGGCAATATTTGTTAATAAGGCCCTTTCCTCTACTCATCTGAGCCTCCGGTTCTTTCTCTGCACAATGAGGGCTTAGACTTGATAAGTACTTTTCAGTTTCTTTTAAAGCCATGTTTCCTTTGAGAAACAGAAAATGCAAATCTCTCCTCTCAGCCCAACCCTTTAGATTTTGATAAGTCCTCCAAGGAGTGACATAGCTCTTTGTGGAATATGAATGTGATTGTGATCCCAGGTGAAACAGAAAAGACTCTTCAGAGATTGATTGCAGGGAGAGGGCAGGAAAGGGGCAGTATGTCACACTTTCTAGTGTGAGCACTGGAGCAGGGGCTTGGATTTAAATATGGTGACTGACGTGGCCTCTCTCTAATCTTGTAGAATGTGATAAACTTCTCTACCTCAGTTTCTTGATGTGTCAAGTTGGGGTGATAATATTTTAAGGCTTTTGTGAAACATTATACACATAAGCCATTTGTGTCTCGGTAGAAACAAGACCTGCTAGGGATTCAGGGATTTGTTTAAAAAAAATCTTGTCCATAGCAGACTGTCTGTGTGTATTTTAAGTTCCTGGAGGGTGAGGGTGAGTCTGAAGCCCATTGTGGGACAGGTGGGCCATAGTTCTCTGTGCCCCAGATTACCCCCTCCTCCCCAGTCCTCTTCCTCAGTCCAGAATGAAGTTCCCTTGTAGATTTTCTCAGAGGTCTTGTGGAAATAGCTTTTCATTTTATTGTTTCACCAAGAAGTTCTGCCATCATGATCTCTTTGGTCAGGCTTTGAAGGGCTGCCATCATGATATCTGGTAAGAATTCTATGGAATTGGGAGTTTCTATTTAATGAAAAGGAATAAAAATTACAAATAGAAAATTAGAACAAGGGTGGTTTCAGGGGCTCTTTGAAATGGACACCATTAGCTTTGTTAGCTTCAGGTGCTGTGGCCTGTTGCCACGAGGACCCATTCTCTTGCTCTGAAGTTGGAGGTACCAGTGGGTCCAGTGGGAATGTTAACTGAGTGTATCTCATGGGCTGGGCATTGACCTATTTGTACTGTGTGTTCCTAATTTGAGACAGTGAGCTCACCTAACCTCAATAACCTCTTTAAAAAATTAGACTTTTTATTTTGAGATGTAATGTAGATTCCCATGTGGTAGTAAGAGATTATATGGAGAGGGCTTATGGATCCTTTTGCCCAGTTTTCCTTCATGGTTCCATCTTGCAATGGTGAGGTACAATTCATTACTGACTCACTAACAATATGAGGTTTGTGTTATTGCCCTCATTTCTATTCATGATTAAACTGGGGCTTAGAGAAGCACACAGGCCTACCCAGGTCACCCACTTTGTTAGTGCAGAGTCGGGTGAACGTGGGCTTGGGATTTCCAGGCAGTACCATTATGATGGTCTGTGGCAGGGAGCAGCATTCACTTGCTTGTTTATTCATTCATTCAACAAACATTTATTGAGTAAACTCTGTGGGTCATATGCTTTCTTTGGCTTATCTGATTATTCATCACTACTGAGAATCAGGCAATGTTTATATTTTTTAATCTGAGAAAATTAGCTCTGAGAGGTTATAACCCTCTGAAAGGAAGTATAGCTCATTAAGGAGGGATAGTACATTTGTACAGTCACCTCTTTTTATGCAGGTGGTACCCTAGACATTTTACATTTGCAAACATCCGTAATTCAGATATATTCTTGTAAGGCAAGGATTTTTTTTTTAATTGAAGTATAGTCAAGTTTACAATGTTGTGTCAATTGCAAGGTGTTTTTTGACTTTTGAATTAAAAAATACTTTTTCAGGAGGGTAATTACGTGTATTTATTTGTTTCATTTTTTAAAATGAGTTACTGGGTTTTGAACCCAGGACCTCGTACATGGTAAAAATGTGCTGTACCACTGAACTGTATCCTCTTCCCCTAGGCAAGTTTTCTTCTCCATTATTATGAAGCTTAGGGGATCAAATAATTTGGATACAAATCCAGATCTTTTAATCCTACTGTGGTCCTTTTCTTTATATTCTGCTGAAGGGGTTTGGGGAAAGCATTTTCTTTGTTCATTTTTTATTCAGCATTTTTGAGCAGTGACTTTGCATCAGGGCCTTGCTAGGTGCTTGGAAATAGAAAATAAGAAATGACCCTTCTCTGCAGAGGCAGGAAGCCTAGACCAAAAGCTGGGTAATATGATCCGAGATACATTAGCCATGTGCAGACTCTGAGGACAAACTGTACCCCCGGATTTGCTTTGGCTTCCCTTGCCTTCTGGCTGGTACACACCAGGTCACAGCAACCCAGATGGGCCCGTAGCACACAGCAGATTATGTACCTCGATCTCCTCACCCCTCTCGGCAGGGCCAGCAACATGAGCATCCCTGACTACGTGCAGTGTGCTGAGGACCACCAGACCCGTCCCGTTGTGGTCCAACCAATGGAGATCATCTCAGAGGAGAATTTCTTTTGCATCTATCAGCTACTCACCTCGGTGTGCCATATCAGCCCATGCGGCTCCCAGTGGACATTCTGTATCCACTACAGGCACCACTATGTGCCCGAGAATGGGTGGAGCGTCTTCCAGACACACCGCAAAGTCGTGGGCCTTGTCACCATTACCAACTGTCTCTCTGCCAAGGCCTTGGATAAGCTGCTCGTGCAGAGGGGCTGTATGGCACCGCGCTTAATGACTCTCAGCTCTTTGTCTTTGTGCTGCATGGGGAGGTAGCCGAGCAGACGCGCACCGACGTGTCCTTCAATCTACGAGGACTGCAGGGTGGTGGAGAAGAGGATTGAGGAATTCACTGAGTCACTCTTCATCTTGCTCAAGTCCAAGTGGCTGGATGGTGGCCACAAGAATTTTGGGGCAAGATTCCCCTCCTCTGCATCCTGTTTGAGAAGGAGGACTTCATGGGACTGGACACAGACAGCAGGTAAGTTTACCTGGAGGCCAGCCCACCCTGGTTTTGTGCCGGATTGCTTCCCTACATCCAGAAAGGGATCAGCAAGGAAGAAGTCTGTCTTGTAGCCAAGGGGGGAGGGAGGTGCAGCCCGCTGGTTTACAGACATTTCAAAGTGAATCCGCCTTTGTTTCAGAGAGATCCTTTTAGGGTTAGTGTGGACACTTACTCCCGCTTTACAGCCAGGACCATGGTGGGAACCCTGGAGTTGCTGTCCAATAAAGTAGCCAAAGCCACTGATGCTAGGAGCACTGGGGAGGAGGCTGGACTGAGCTGAGATATGCTGTAGGTCAAATGCACATCAGACGCTGAGGCTTGTCTAGCAAATGTATATAAACTATCTCTTTACTTCCTACATTGATTACATGTCAAAATGATAGTATTTTACATACAGTTGATTAAGTAAGATCTGTTCTTAAAATCAGTTTCTAGTATTTGTTTTTTGTTTGTTGGTTTGCTTTTTTGTTTACTATTTTATACGTGGCAACTGGGAAACTTTCTTTACATGGCTCTCATTTCATTTCTGTTGGGCAGCCTGTCCTGGGACAGTCTCATTCCTTTGCTTTTGGATGAGATGCTTAACCCCGAGAGGCGGAACGGGGCACTGGTTGAGCTGGGGCTGGAGCCGGTGTCTCCTGCCTCTCAGGCCCAGCACCTGTTCGGCTCAGGCCCTCTCTTCTTGCCCGACAGCCACCATGCCAAGTTAGGACATCAGAAACACCGCCAGGGACTCCCGAATGAACTCCTTATGCAGGGAAAGGCGTATCACGGTGTATGGGACAGAGCAGGGAAATGTTCATTCTCAGTTTGTCCCTGTGATTAAGTCAAAGTCCCCACTTTGCCTCGGAAGTACAGACGAGCTCTTTTGGGCTGCCTACCCCCCACCTTCTGCTCTGTTTCCCGGTGTATCTATCGTGCTGTACCTCGGGCAGAAGAGGGTGAGATGTCTTTGCCGAGAAATGGTCCCCCTTTGCTGGGGAGAGTAAGGGAAGCTGTGTCCCCCCGTCCTATGGCCTCTGTCCTTGTGTCTGGAGAGGGCTCATGGTGGTCCCACAGGTGACGGTCCGAGAACCTGGCACATGTTTCTGGGCCCGCCGTGAAGGCAGTGCTCTGTGATTCTTGAACTTACCTAAGATCAGATCCTACTTTCTGGTTGTTGGTAAGTTGGAGGAGAAGATGCTAGAGAATTGATAAAAAGAATATCTAGACCAGCCCTGTGAGTGAGAAGAGAAGTGGACCCGAGTCCCACCTGCGAGAGCCCACCTAGCGGTCTCTGGATGAATTTTCTGTTCCTCCCAGAAATACCTGTATGGCTTAAGGAAGGGGAGAGGCTTGTCGTGGCCATGATCTGTGCTTGTCCTCACAGGGCCCTGTGATCTACATGCCCGCACTCCCCTTCTGCTTCTTGGGGATGTGCTGGTATGTTTAGGAGCCTGGGCACTGCTGAGGGCATAGCTCCCATCACCGTGCTACACCGAGTCTGGCTCTGTTCACCTCACCTGTCAACACCTGCTGAGGCCCCAGGCATTAGTCAAGGTAGGTGCATCGGTGCAACGTAAGCAGGGACCACCTTCTCCCCCTGGACAGACTGGTGAGTGAGCAGTTGAAGCCTTGAGCCCTGCCCCAGCCCCCACGCCAGTGCCTCCTCTTTTGTCATAGGAGTCACTGGTGACATTTTTACTCAACAAATGCTTGTCTCTGAGTCTGCAGAGCCACCAAAAAATGCCAGCTTGTTTTTGCCTTTTGAATTCTGCCCTTGGGACTTGGCAGAGTAGCCGAATGTGTACTTAGCCCACAGTGTTTGACACTGTCATCATTGATTACCCAGAACCTCATGTACCAGGCATGGCTCCCGGCATCAAAATACAGCAGCGCATTAAATCTCCCTCCTTGTGGGTCTGTCTGTCCTGGTACCATAAGAGCTCAGCCAGCTTCTGAACGTCAGTGAGATAACGCGGCCAGTGAGCTCAGGTCAAGCACATTCTCCTCCAGTCACTTTTACCACATTGTTGCTTTTAGTATTCCACAGTCATTAGTTTTTTAAACAATGCTTTGGTGAAGGAGCAGAGCCTAATTCTTTCCTGCTACTCTTGGTGGAAGTGAGTAAAACGGTCCAGAATGAAATGCGACCACAATTTGTAGCTCAAAATCTGCCTAGACGCTTGTAGGTGGAATTTGGGTTAGGGGCGCTGACCACGTTGTGGTCGTCCAGCAGCACCGCTCCCCTCAGGCCCCTGCTTTCCCTGGAGCAAGAGGTGAGGTTGGGTTTCACCATCCCCACGTCCCTGGCCTCACACACTCACGTAAATTCTTGTACATGCTTTCAAAATCATTTTTGTTCTTGTGTGTTTCTAATTTTCTCGTCTTCATCTTTTCCTTTTTCTTTATTCCTTTTTCACTTGTACTGCCCAGTGAGCATGTTGTTGCATCTGAAAATGTGGGCTGTGCACATCCTGCATTGGAAATAGCCAGATTGCCATCCGTGCTGTCTCAATCATTTTAAAAAGCAAAAACTTAACAGCTGTCTTGATCCATGTATTATCCTCGTCATTTTGTATTTTCTTAATTTTTGGAATATTTACTTTGTTTGCACATTACCCACTGGTTTTTGATACCTGTTAAAATCCTTGCTTTGAGGAACCTGTTTGGTCCTCTTTTTATTTGGTGACAAATGCGCCCTTATTAAATTTGTTTCATTGTTTTGAAGAAGTGAGATGCGAATTGATTTAGGCGGCTGCTGAGGGATTCTTTTCATGGAGTATTTAAACTTGTAAAGTCAAATTCTGCGGCAACTTGCACGATTCCTGCTTTTATACAAACGTGCTCGGCACGAGGTTCCTGGCTGTCGCTGTGTGACGTGCGTGACGGCGCTTCCTGGCCGGTGGTCACTGGTGAGGAAGTGGCCGGCTCGGGGGTGAGCATCTGCAGGGGACGCTGTTGGAGGAAGCAGTCACCGTTTGGTTCTTTAATTTTTTTTTTTTTGCATTCAACTTCCCCGTGCCATTTACTTTACTTTGCCTTCATAAAGGGGCCAAATTGGGTCTAAAATCCATGCCACTATTTTGTTCCCTTTATGAGGCTGGTTTTTCTGAGTATCAGGACAACATGGCCTTCTCCTAAGTAGCTGGCTCACCTGGATCTGTTGGACACAGGGACAGCTAAAAGGGCCATAGCTTCCTCTCTGCTTCAGCCGGTGGGCATTCAGAGCTGGGTCTGTGGTTTGCCTCAGCAGCCGTGCAGACCTTCCTACCCAGGGATTTACTTTTAACCCATGTTGGTAGTAAATAGCTGAATCCGTTTCTGTTGCAGCTGACGTTCACCACTGACGGCCGTGTCATTAGTTTGTGGTAGTCAGTCTCCAACACCCCAGACAACCATGAAGGAAGATGATTTGGCCGACCTAGGACCTTGGATTCTCACCCTCACTATGGTTCATCTCACCCGGTGGAAGGGTGTGGCCACCACCATCATGCTGACCATGAGGTCTTGTTTCTCCTTTCATGCTCTGGTCCAAATGTGGACACTTCATTTTTCACTGAATTTGTCTCACTTGAGACAGGCCAGAATATCTGAATGAGTCCATCACATTCTGGGTGGGGAACAGAACAGAAGTAAGTGTCGCAAGTAGATGGAGTCTAGGCTGTCCGGGTTGGCAATTGCAGGCTGGGATCTGTGATGGCCGGGCTGTACCCTGGACACAGGCCTTTCCCGTGGCTCCCATGAGCCCAGGAGTTGGAGTGAGAACAGCCTTGCTTGGGTTCCCACATCCTCATCTGCTCACTTTCAAGTGTGTCTGCTAATTAGGAGCTCCCCCAGACCTCGGGCCCTTCAAAGCTCAGACCACGGGAGAACCTTGAGTCCCTTCTCCTGGGCCTCCTGTGTGAGAATCCAGTGCCTTCTGAGGTGGCCAGTGGCAGGAGATGCCTCCCCCGCCGGGGAGCACCCTACGGAGGACTGTTATTCAGTGAACCATGCTGTGAGCTTGTGGGGTTCCGGCCATGGTCCCTGCAGAACCACACTTGAGATGGACTTATTGTCATAAATAACAGGACTGATTGCAGGGCAGGGCCAGGGTGAGGGAAGAGTGGAAATTGAATGTGACCTCAGACAACTAGGTGGGTGCAGGGGCTGTTACTAAAATGGGGAGTCTGGGAGATACCTGCCAGGAATCGAATTCCAGAGTAAATGGTGGACATGAGGCATTTTTAAGATGCCATTTTTCATCCAAGTTAGGACTTCAAAGAGGCACTCGGTTCGATGAGCCTGGGGCTCAAGTGAAGGAGCCGGACTAGAGATACACGTTGGGAGTCGTCATTCTTAGCTGGTGTTCACAGCCTTGCATGTGAATTAGATCTTCTCGAGGGCTGCAGACTGAGACTGAGGCGGGGCAGGGCTGTGCCTGGGTTGGAGGAAAGCCCAGACCATGCAGCTTTGGTGTGTCAGTTAGCTGCATTTGGCATTTTCAGAGCAATGCTATTTATCCTTAAGGGGCCAGGGGGTGGGCAGGGCCAACCAGGAAGAAATCTGCAGGGAGGGTCGTGGCCACATGTGCGTCTTGGGAAGGTGCAGAGGCTGCAGGGTCTGGGAGGGTAGAGTCCTCAGAAGCTGAAGTTGGAGTGGGGAGTGGGGAGAATGTAGTCACAGTCACCTGTGAGGGAGGGAGGGAGGGAGGCCTAGGGAGTCCCCACCTTACCGGACTCTCTTTCCCATGAACAGAAGGCAGTCAGACAGAGGATCTGAGGTGAGAAGGGATGGGCAAAGGGAGGGGAGCCAACCTGGAGAATGGTGTTTGGAAAGTTCTGGAGTAGTCTCCCTGAAAAATAGAGTTAAATATACCCAGACTCTTAAGAACATTGTTAGTGACTTGGGAGGAGGCAGTTGTTTTTCTGGCCTCCTAAGGGTAAGGCATGTATCCAGGGATACACAGAAGATACGGGCAGTCTGTTCCGGGGGCTTGATCGTTACCGGGGGAACAGTGCAAGTTTAAAGGGGGAGAAGGGCAGCGGAGGGAAACTAGCCAGGCCCCGTGTCAGGTACCAGTCGGCCGCCCTACTTGCGTGTTGCAATCACATCCATGCCTCCCAGGTGGGCAGTGGCAGCCCCCTTTTGCAGATTGGGAAGCCTTCTCAGAGGGGTTAAGGAATTTGTCTGTTTAGCGGCTAGTAAATGCTGTAGCAGGATTCAAGCAGGGCCTTGTCAGACTTCAAGGTCATGTTCTCTCTACTGTTTCCAGTACTTCCCTTTTATACCTGGAATGGTGAAGTGGGTCAATTTTGGAGCCTTTCAGAAAAAGTATGATTTAAGTGCCTAAGGACTGTTTCACAAAGCTCAGCGTTCTTTGATGATTCTGAAGCACGCAGTGCTTTTCGCCCCACAGAGGTAACGTCTAACTCCTTTGAAGATGACGTGGTTGCAAATGATGTACAGGTGCAAAACCAGACTCTGCAGCTTCTGAACGGAAACTCTCCAGTTCTCCCTTGGTCAGCTTTCTTCCGCGGGATGTAACTGTGCTGCAGCGTAAACCTGAGCTTTCCGTATGGAGTGAGTGTTTAATAGCCAAAGTTAGCAAAAAACGGTCAGATGAAGAAAACCGACGTTGACAATTTATTTTTGGGTTCCATTAGTCAAGATATACTATCAATTAATGACCCATATAGCAAATGAAATTCAGTATAGGACATTGCATTTCTTGCTTTCTATTTAGAGTTCTCTTACAGAATAAGGTTGCCTGCTTTGGAACATCAGCTTCACCACCACGGCACCTATCAGTGTGTTGGTGTGATTGCATTTATAGAGTGAATCTAATCTGGGCTTCCTAAGCCCCAAGCACTCCTGTGCAAAATCACGGGCTGTAGCCATCTGTTAGTCACGCAAATATTTCTAAAATTATATGATTCCAGAAAAGAAAGAAGAGAGAGAGAGAGATTGCCTTTATCAAATTTCCTTTCAGTTCTAACTGCAAACTGTTGTTGAGCAGCTCTTGTTTCCTTTGGATATGAATATATACATTTCTTTGCATGTAACCTAGGTTTTGGACTAGAACACCAAGTTCTTGCTGTCCCCAAGCCACAAAAATAGTAGCCAAATTGGACCCGTGTGAATAGTTTATACTTTTTTCTGAGAAAGTATCCTTGAATTTGGGACTTGGGCTGTGATTTTTGCTTTTTGATTCCCCCACCCGTCTTGTAATCTCTCACTCCTTCCCACGTGGCCCCCAAGGGTTCGTGGTCTTATTAGGAGCAGGCACCCTGTTGGTCTCCATATATTGCCGCTATAGATAGAGCCCAGACAAGACTTAAGGACATTATCAGAGAGGACTTCCTGGAAGAAATGGGCTCTAAATTCAGTTGTGAGGACAGAGTAAGAGTCAGCCAGGAGAAGGAGTCAAGAATGTGGCTCAGGTCGCAGGTGCAGCCTGGGCAGAGGCCTGGAGGCTTTTGGCGTGGGGACCCGGGGAGAGTGCCCTGTGCAGTCCAGGGTGGAGGGAGCCCCTGCTCGGGAGGACACTGGAGACAGTCCGTGGTGTAGGGCTTTGGAAGAAGTTGAGTTTTACTAGAACTGACACAGTAGGCAGTGAAGGGTGTCAACAGAAAGTGACCCTCAGGAAATGTACTTCAGGTTTTGCTTCTGATATTCTACAGACAGAAGGATCGGGATGGGCGAGAGCAGGTATGTCTGTCCCTTTGAGATCCAACCCGTCATTCATTTATTCATAACACGTGCACTTCTGTGAGTATAGGGGAGAGAGGGTGTAGCCACGATAATAAGCAAAATGTATTTGCTTCTTGAGAGCTTAGCATTGTCAGAAGTTGACTTAGCCTAGAAAGCTCTAGGAAGAGAGGAACAAATTGTGGAGGTTGGAGGGAGGGAAGGCTTCCTTGGGAAACAGTCAAAATGAGCCTGGAGGCAAGTGAGAGGTAGGAGCATGTCGGGGACCGCTGAGGTCACTGGGAACCTATGTACTGAGGTGAGGCTGGGCAAGCAGGGTCTGGGGTGG
Source organism: Vicugna pacos (assembly GCF_048564905.1). Lineage (NCBI taxonomy): Eukaryota > Metazoa > Chordata > Mammalia > Artiodactyla > Camelidae > Vicugna > Vicugna pacos. The sequence continues at coordinate 26,627,979 of NW_027328741.1, forward strand.
GGCTAGAACTCTAACAGGGAGCCTCTGAAGCATTCGAAGTGGGGTTGATGTAATCAAATTTGTGATTTGGGAAGGCTGCCGTGGCTCTGTGTGTGTAGCGGGGATGAGGGGGTGGGTGCCACCAACTGGGGGATCATAAGAATACCATTCACAGGCTGGAATATGGGCATCAGGGCTACTTGGGGACGGCAGGGGCAGTGTGGATGCCGGCTTTCTTTATGGGGGGCTTGTTAGCGGGGCCGCCCTTGAGGCACCTTGTGGCTGTAAGAAAACTGATGGAGGCTGCCAGGTGGACTTTCGTCTTCTCTCTTTCCCTTCCTTGTTTGATGATCTTAGCTCAGCCAACATTTGGAACAAAAGGGCTAATTTCCAGGGTTGCCCAGGACTTTGTTGAGCTCGTTCGAGTGAGATCTGATTGGATTTAGGTTTGTGTTCAGATCTGGATGTTCACTTAGCTAGAAACGTCCTGTCATTTCGATTTCCATAGGGGTTTTTATTCTTGATAAAGATTGCTTTCTTGGTGAGAGGAAATTTAAAACAGCTGTTGTCTTTTTCAAAAAATCCTCTTTTAAGAATTTTAATATTCAAAAGAATACGAATATATAAAATATTTAAGGAAGTCTTTGGTGTGGTTTCTTTGCTTTCTGAGCTAATGTGAAGTTAGAGCCTTTGCATTACTTAATAGCACATCCTTGTCAGTATTTAAAGAGCTGTTAGTGAGCGCCCCAGGTCCCACCTCTCAAAGAATCGTTAAAGTTTGCTCTGAAATAGTGAGGTCATAAAGGTCTTGTTTTCAGAAATCAAACGGTTTATAATACACAGCATAACTCCATTTATAAAATAATAATAAGTTCAAAACTAAGAAAGTGGAGGATAAATGATTTTTTTAAAGCCTAAACATAAATTTTCTTGTGCTAATGTTGCAAGTGGAAATTTTGAAAAGAAAAATCCTACTGCAATATCATATATATGGAATACATATATGAGTTTCACGTTTGAAAAGAATCTGCGCAGTGGTTTTCGAAGTCAGGAGCATTCCTGCTCAGATACTGGCAGTGATGGTTGCTGGTTTTCAATGGAAGAGCCTAAATTTGCCTTCTTAGCTTTTTGGTTTTTTTATAGTGAGAGGGTTGAGTAGTGCTTTGCCAGCATGGTTTTGGGGCAATTTGAGGGCAGATGTCGTGTGCCAGCAGTGAGAAATTTCCATGCATTTTATTTTCTGGACATCACCAGGGCACATGTGGGGTTTGTGCCTGCAGGCTGGAATGCTGCAGGACTCCCTGATCATTCACCTTTATGTCCTGGAGCTGCTCCGGTCAGTGAATGATTTTCTGTGGCTTGGAGATAATGTGGTCTGATGGAGATGATCAGATGTGCAGTTAAAATGCTATTACTTGAAATAAGAGTAACCTAGAAACATTTCTCTAACAATACAGGATGAGGGAGGAGGATTGGCTGAGCTGCTTGCAGTGGGGAGTCTTAGTTGACTCCCTCACCGTGACTCCTGCCAATATCCACCCCAGCCCTGCACGGTAGTCCTGCCGAAGCAAGCAAGCACTTTGCTCAGAAACGCACTGAATTTCCTTGTGCCTCTCTTTGTTGGATTTTTTTGAAAGCACATTTTGCCCTTTGCTTCAGTGCCATCCATGCTAGTCACCTCTTACACTCATTTTTCTGGCCTCGTCCATAAATAGCTGCTGAATGGATGAACAGAATGTAGTATCTCCATATAGTGGAACATTATTCACACGTAAGAGTGAATAAAAAAGACAAAAAAGAAGAGGAAAATGAAAAATGCCACCTGTTTTGGGAAGTCCACTTTGACTGTTCAACCCACACTTTTCCCTTTGAAACCCAATCACTTATGCTCCACTCTACTCTTTTTGATAGTACTTACCACCTTCTAATAATCTTTAAAGTTTTCAAAAAAAAAAAGAAAGAGATGCTGATACCACTTCAAAATGTACAAGACTTGATAACAGCATGTTAATTGAAAGGAAGCAGACACAAATGGCCACATATTGTTGATTTCAGTGATATGAAAAGCCCAGAATAGGCACATGCAGAGGCAGAGAGCAGGTGATGGTTGGAAGGAGCTGGTTGGAGGGGGATTAGGGAGTGACTGCTAGTGACAGGGGGATTCTTTTGGGGTGATGAAGTGTTCTGGAAATAGAAGGTGATCAGGGCTGCACAACCATGAGTGTGCAGAAGACTGCTGAGCACTGTTTCTGGGAGTGCCTGTTGTCGGGGCATCTTTATTTTTTCTCATCCTGCAATGTGAAGAACCATATTCTGCTCTGGCCATTCTACTCCTGTGAGTGGTGCGGGTCAGAGACTCTGTAGAGTCATGTTTCTTTTTTCCCCCTGGCTGAGTGTAGTCAAAAAAGATTTAAGCCTGAGAAAGTGCTCCATCTGCAGAAATGTCTTTTAGATTTGCATGGTGTAAAAATCTTGAGATCTTTTAATCATTGAGGCCAGTCTGTGGGGGGAAATACCCCGTGAAGCCTGGGTGAGCCAGGGAAGAGCCGCGCTTCTCTCCCAGACACGGGTGGGGATTGCACCCCCGTTCAGGCAGTGAAGGGCCCAGACCCGTGAGCAGAGTTGACAATCGTGAATATTTACGTGTATCCGCTGCTTCATCTTGGATATTAATTTCAAGCTGAGTCAGTTTGTGGCGGCAGCCTCATCCTACATCAGGAATTTATAGTATCTGCTCTTTGAGGTGAAGACCTGACAGACTTGATTATTTAACAGTCTGCCTTGAATTGATATCTCAGATTCCTTTGTCAAAAGCAAACAGCAGAAATACAGAATTCCTTTAATGCCAATGTGACCTGGAACGAGTTTAGTCTCTGTGCCTCAGTGGCCTTATCTGTGAGTGGGAAAGATGATAACAGTGCTTCCCTCAGAGGAGCTGGTGAGGGGAGAGTCAGAAGCACAAATGGAGGACTTACAAAAGATGCTCTTGAATGACCGAATTTAGTGCTCTCAGCCTGGTGAGGCCTGAGGGGCAGAGATGTCAGAACAGAGCAGTCCTAGCCGGAGCTCGATCCGTGATGGAAGCTGTTATGATCAGTATCACCACTGTGCATTATCAGGTAATTTTAAGACTTGGTAATATGAATTCTTGAATAATGTTAAAGGACTAGACATCTCAGATCCAGTTTACATAGTCCTCAAGATTTCTTCTGAGAAATGGATGGTTTCTTCCCCATCTTAAATCTGAGATGAGTCTCTAAAAAAGTCTGGATTCCTCCATCTTTTTGCTTTAATTTTCCATTTCCTAAAAAACCATGTTTTTAAATGGAGTTACTGGGGACTGAACTGAGTGCCTCATGCATGTTAAGCACTTACTCTCCCAAATGAGGTATAATCTCCTCCGTGATTTTTGTTAAAATTTACTTTCTTAGTTTACAGAGGTAAGAGGCCTCTAATTCTTTTTCTGGAGACTTGTCCATGAACCTGTAAATCTATAATTAATGGACAAAATTTGGTTTATTAAAAAATCATTAGAATATTCTGCAATTCATCCAAAAAGAAATGCTCATTGACTTAAAATGTTTCTCCTTTAAGGGGATTTCTCCTGTTTGGTCTAGCTTAATTTGTTAACAGCCATCCTCATCATCATAATGACCAAACTCACTGTGAGTGGACACCTACCTAAGGCTAAAATGTTTTCCTCATGTTTTAATTCATAGCAGGTGTTTGATTGTAGGTATCAGTGTCTCCTTTTTTGCAGCTGAGGGATTGAGAGATGGAGCAGCTTGTCCCAAATTACATGCAGCAGGCTGTGGCTAGCTCGGTGCTGGAACCCAGGCTGCACAGAATGCATTCTTAATTGCTCCTCTTATCAGCCTCCCGTTAAGTGGTTACCCGAACACCTGTGACTCCAAAAACGGCCGAGTTTAGTGATCTCAGACTGATGAGGACTTGAAAGGAGAGACACCATTGAGAAGTTGAGACAGAGTGGCAGAAATTAAAATTGTTCATTTTCACAAATTTTTAATTCTCAGGTAATTACATAAAAAGTTATTTTTTTTAATTTAGTGCTCTGTAAGCACTAAAAACAAAACATTAAAAATAATTATAGTGCAAAAGAGAAGTGAGCTCTTAAAGTCCAACCACTGCTAATGATGTTGCTTGTTTTTCTCTTGTGGCCCTTTTTGACAGAAATACTTACAAAGACTGAATTTGTTTTATGTAGTTTTAATATGGAAGAAAAGATTGTCAGTGAATATTGTAAGAAAAGTCTTTACTCTTTTCTTTCCTGTTGATGAATATGTACGTTATTTTCATGGCTTAAGTACATTTCCTCATTTGTGAAATTTGAGTAATATCGTTTAATTTGTCTGACTGTGAGAGGTAGATGCCTTGTATACAAAGAACCCAAGAGGTGCTTAATAAAAGTGTGCTGTCACAATGACAGATATTTTAGAAGGATCAACTCTGAATACTAAAGAGTGTCGCTTATTTCTGATACATATTCAATATGTATTTGTATGATATATTTGAATATGGTTTAAAGTAACAAGGATTCATTTTTTTTTGGTGTAGTATGAAGTTTTAATGAAATCTGTATCATTCTAGTGAGACAGGGACTAGTTAAATTGCCTTAATCAGATGACCTTGAAGATTATTTACACAGAATATGTATTGTTACAAATCAGAATTTATGTTGCCGTGTAACCATCCACTCAGACATTTAAATTCGTGGGATTCTGACCAGATCCGTTACGTTTAGTAAAATCCATATTGATCATTTTCAGGGAATAAGCTCCTCTATTTTGTGATTAAAGAAAATTTTGATTTTTTTCTACATTCTTAACAGGTTTAAAATATCAAAACATTGATTTGACATGTCACTTTTTTAATAGAGAGAATAAAGCTCATGCTGTTTTATTATGTAAATAAATGTTTTTGTATGGCAACAAAATTGTATGATATCCTGGCTCTTTTAGTATTTTGCAAGATACTTAGATAACCTACTGTTGGAAAAATACAAACGTGAATTTTATGAATATAGGCCTAGTACAGATCTGTTGGTTTTTGCTACAGTGCAAGACATGAGGCATAGGAGAGCTTTGCTGCTGATTGCCAGGAGGACAGATCCCATGTCTCAGTTTCCCCTCCTGTAAAATGAAGTGGCTGAACTGGATTCTTTCCTCTTCTAAGATGAGTTTCCATGAGCCTATATCTTCTGTTTATATTCAGGAGTATTAGCAATATCAGATTAAATACTGAATATCCCTCCTTTCCCCCGAATCAAAGTGCAGCATGTGCTACATAAGTTTTATTTATCTGATTCTCGTTACTGATCCTACAGGCAATTTTTGTGTTGCATCTTTCCTGGTAACCTGGAAGGTCATTTTACCCATAGGTGGCACTGTTGCACCTACTTAAAGTCTTAACTTTCCTGTTTGTAAAAGGAGGCTTAAACAACGTTATTTTATTTTGATTACTTTACTTAATGCTTCAGAATAGCCCAATGTCCATTATGTCTGTCTAACTGGAAAAGTTATTCTGCTTATATCTTAGATTTATTCTGTCATCTCACTGTGAACATTTCAGACTTGCTCTGCAAACAATAGCAAAATCGGGCTTTTCTTCTAGTGTTAGAAACCAGTGAGCCGGGATTTTATAAAACAGCTAGAAGCGGCATCTGGAGGACCTTAAAGGTGAAAAGTGTATTGAGTTCCCTGAGTTTTGACCCCGCCGCTGTGTGTTAATTGGTGGTAGGAGATTTGGTACATATACGAAGGGGTGTAGTTTTTGATATGGTTTGCCTGCACGCGCTGCCACTGAGCCACTTGAGCCTGAGACAGTTCGTTTTGAGTTTTTCCCTCGTCTGTGAGATGGGGACATTCGTATCTGATTTGTAGAATTGTGAGAATTAGAAATTATGTGCAGTGTTTACCACAGTGTGTATGTCAAGAGGGCTCTTAAACTTTAGCTGCTGTTTTGTGTGAAGCCATCATTTGAGAGTCTTTGGCAATTAATAAGAAACAGGAAAATAAGAAGAGATGGTTTTATGATGAAAGATATTTGAGGAGGTTCCATAGTTCCTATACCCATAATTTAGCATCAGCAGAGTCAGAACTGTTACACAGTCGCCCTAAACCAACGTTAAGCCACAGAATTATTTGTTACTTCATATATTTTGGGGTTTAAGGATATCCAATACTTATACATATGTTGTCTCCAGCAGCCTACTGAGAGATGACACAAAAGAGTATACAGGCAATAAATGTCTTCTTTGTTACTGATGAAGCCACGTTCTCCATGAACTTCAAGGCTGTGGGAAAATGCGTGTCATGATACTGTGTCCCAGAAATACAGACTCACCCTGTCCCATGTAGCTCTGGGCCACAGCGAGCCTTCCCTTGAGAAGACCTGCCCTTTCATGCACAGGGCTTTCCTGACATGGAGCTGAGCATCCCGAGGGCTTCCCAATGGTGACCAACACTGGAGTGAAAGGAAGGGTTTCACATGCCCTGCTTGTCTCCCCGGACTCACACCTCACTCTGTTAGTGTAATGAGTGCTAGCTGTGGGCCAGGGGCCAGGGGTGTGAAGGGAGAAGCACCCTCCATGGCCCAGAGGAGTGGTTAGGAGACATCCACTCCCTCAGTTTAAACAGGTGGTTGGATGGAACATAAGGGTGCTCCCCAAGAGTGTGTAAAAGGAGAAATAAGGATTTTATTTGGGACTTAGGCTAGCCAGGAAACAGATAAGATGATTAGAGGGGAGACTTGTAAAACAATTTGTTATTAAGTTGACATTTGTTGAACACCCAAAATGTGCTACATTCTTTTCTGAGCATTTTACAGAAATGAATCCTTCAATCTTCTCAACAAGCGAGTAAGGAAGGTTTGATTGTTATCCCAGTTTTACAGTGTGGAAATTGAGGTACACAGAGGGTAATTAAGTTGACAAAATCACAGAACTAGTAATTGGCAGAGCTGGTATTTAAACCCTGGCTGTCTGGTTTTGAGGTTCCCAGAGATGGGCTTTGGGTGTTTAGCATTATCGACATCCCTGAATCTTTATACCTCTGTGCATCAGTTAGCCTAGAAAGGACAGGGAAAGGAGTGTTACACAGGAGCTCATAGTCATTTCTTGGCTGCTGTCCACGGAGAGTGCACCGTGATTGGCGTTAATTGACTTCTGGGCAGTAGATCTGTTCGTATAATAGAAATATAGTCCATTGAATTAATCTAGAAACCCTTCCTGCTCCGTTTCTGTCCATGCTTGCCATGTGACTGCCTGCCCGTGATTGGGCCGTGGAGGAGAAAATGTACTCATGGTTGAACTCTGATATTTCAGTCTGGTTCATAGATTCACGTCTTCTGTTACATTAAAAATTTAAGTTTCTGGTTTTCTTGCATCAGTGTCTCATGAGCTTGGTTAATGTGAAACCAGTCCATGGGAGCCCAGGGATGATGACGGTATAATTTCTGAGCACGTTGAGGCACTTCTACCCGTGCAGACGTGGCTGGAGGATGTCCAGCTTCCTCACTGATTTCCCCCAACAGCATGGTCCTCTCCCACCCCTGGATGTGAGGTTGGGAGCTCTCTGAGTAGGCCAGTCAGAGGCCGAGTCCACCAATCAGAAAATGATGAAGTACCTGGAAGTGGGTTTAATAGAAGACAAGGGCTTCCAGGTTGTCAGATGGGCTGTTCGAGTCCATTTGGTGAAAAGCTGTCCACTGTCTGTGGTTGAGCTACTTCTTTGCTGTTGAAAAGTCTGGAGTAGATGAAGGGATTTTAAAAAGCAGAAAGGAGTGATTTCAGGTGGTACGTCCACACCGGTGAGAAGTGATGAATGACCGCCTTTGTGAGTCATAGACAGTCTTACAAACTTCATAAACCAGCTTTAAAAGCTCTTCCATCTGAGTGCACTTCATATGGGGTCCAGATCATCACTGGTCGCACTGTGAGGGCAAGTAACTGATAATGGCAGAAAGGACACGGAGGCATCAAAAAGGTCTCAGTCACTGCCCCTGTTTAAAGGATGCAGCACAGTGTAATATATTTTAGCTGGTTTTTCACTGAAAAGTTTTTAGTGTTTTCTGGGACTCCCCAGTGCCCCAAGGTTCCATGCAGCTGGGTGTCCCCTCAGTGCAGCTCTGTCAGCGCTTGCCCTGGGCTGACGCGGTGTCACGGGGAGCAGGACAGTCAGCGTCCCCGGCTCCTCCGAGCTCCGTCTCCTCATCCGCAGAGCCGGGTTTCTCATCCGTGTCTACTTAGTAGGGTTGCTGAGAATCACACGTGATGCTTCAGGTGTGACTTTTGGTTGTCTCTGTGATTGGCATATAGTTAATATTTGATAGAAACACTTGTTTTTTTTTAGTATAATTGTAGCACCTAGATTGCAGTGGTTTTTAGTCTGCATTTTTTATAACTTTATTCTTATTTTTAAATATGCACTTATTTTTATTTATTTTTTTTGGAGGTACTGGGGACTGAAGCCAGGACATTGTGCATGCTAAGCAGGTGCTCTACAACTGAGTAATACACACCCTCCTTTTCTGCACTTGAAGGTAAATATTGCTATACACAAAATAGCTCTTAAACACCATCATGGGACCTAGTCACTGTATAGACAATTGAACACGTATACTATTTCAATAGGAATAAATGTTTTTGAGACATACATTTCTGAATCTGTTAATGTGCTTAAAAACGATCATAGGTAGTGATAAACACGAATCTTTGATCCAGTACTTCTTAGAGACTGTTTTGCCATCAAGGGAAATTACATTCTACAGAGAAGGCTAATTGGGTCTCTTTGATATTTAGATGGTTTAGCAGATGATGAAGGCTTTCAAAAGCTGACAGTTTTGTATTTTAAAGTAACTACAAAGTTACCTTCTACAAGTTGTAAGTACTAAGCTTGTGAAGTGCCCAGTAATCCAGGGGGTATGTGTCTGTGTCTTTGTCTGTGTCTGTGTGAACGTTGGTGTGTGTGATTTCAGGAAGGTAGAAAGAAATTCCATATAGACTTCTGATACCTTTCTCCTCCATTTCAAGGTGTTGGCATATATTTACACTAATAAATTGATATTCAGTTGTCATTTGGCATATTGGGAATAAGACTTTCTCATACTTGTTTCAGAAGGATTAGGGAGCATGAGCTTAGGAAATGGGAGGAGATAGAGGCAGGGAGGTTCTTTAAACTTTGTGCAGAATTAGAAACAGTAACTTTTCTCTTTTCTTCTAAAGCAAACTGGCACTGAATTGTAACATACTATTACTCAGAATTGCTTTTCTGATCAGATACAGGTACCTCAGATTTTTAAATGCAACATGAATGATGAAATGTGTTTTAGCAGTTATTTTTAAAAGTAGTCTCTTTTCAAGTAAAAGGCTATAGCCTGTTCTTTCTTCTAGCGGTACAAGAAATTCTCATTGTTCTGTTGCAATGATCTATGTGCTTACTTTCTTTTTTTTTTTTCTTTAAGTGCTTTTTTCATTGTGGTTTGAATGAATGTTTAAAATTTCTGGATTTTGATCTTTAGAACATGCTGATTTCTCAGAACTGTTAAAAACCTGATTGTTCACTGCTCCTTGTTTGGTGGGGCACCCTATTGATTTCTGTTGTCTGTTAAAGAGTGAAATTCTTCCTCTAGCCTGCAGATCATTAAGTGAATGGTTTGCAGTGTGCCTTTAAAATTATTTGTATGCATTGAGCATGTTTGTCCAGTGAATTTTAAATTGACTCATTGTAATGACTTTGATTTGATTCTGTGTCTTTTGCTCCTCTCCACAAGAATTTGAATTCTCTGTTGCATTTTGTATACGTGTTCTTAACAGGGGAAGAAATTTTGCATTTTTTACAGAGGTGGGTTTTCCTATCCCCTCTGAATGCCTTCTAAAATTGATACAATAAAAATCAGTTATTGCAGTGCATAATTATTTCATAAATTATTTTTTGGCATAATCAGAAACAATGACCAAGAATGATAATAAAAAATACGAAAACCTTCCTTCCTTTGAAGAATAGAAATCAGGTAGTCAGGCTCCCTCATGCTTTGTGCCTGACACAATTACTCTCATGTCATTGTGTATCATGATTCGGAGATGGTATTGTTTCAGGTTTATAGATTTTTGTTTTAACATTTGTGTTGAATTCTTTCTCCAGGCTGATGTTTCCTGTTGGGTTTGTGGAAAGAGTAGAAGGGAAAAAAATACTTTGTTTTGTTTTCAGGAGGACTGAGTTGATGGGAAAAGAGTTGAGGGTGGGCTGAGGAAAAGAGTGACACTCCCTCTCCTCCTGGTTGAAATTGATAAACAAAGAAATCAATTAAGTATATCGATATTTGACCAAAAGAAGTTATCGAGCCCAAACTGGCTAGAAATGCACAATGGAAATTACTGAATTCAGCTTCAGAATGAGGTGCTTTACCAAGTAGAAGCAGCTTAGAGCAATCAGAAAATCAGTAATATGATGAGATATAAATGGAATATTATATCTTTTATTGCTGAAACTTTTCTACGTTAAGTTGTGTAGAGCTAAAATTAAGTTTCAATCACCAGGAGTTAAGAGAGTGAGTGGTACTGTAGGATCGTTATTCACGGATGTGCCTAGACCCTGATAGAGTGGCTGAAGATGGCAGGAAAAGACCCACATCCAGGATTTTCATCCTAGGGTGTCCTCCATAATGGTTCCATGTGGAAGCAGATGATTGGGTTAACAAATTGTAACACACCCCAGTCGCCTCTGAATTTTAAGAAGAAAAAATATGCTTTGATACTGCTTTACAAGCAAGTTCCTGTGCATCCTCACTCCAGACTCCTTGCCTTAAAAAGCAGAGACAATGCTTTGCTTGTGTAGTTGAGGTTTTAGATAGCACTCTGCTGGTTGCAAAGCAAGGACCGAGACCCTCAGCTATAAACGCTGGGCTTGTGTGTTGTTAGATAATGTATTATCCCCAAAACAAGGACCTGGCTGGTCTGGTGGTCTGCTTTTTAATGAACATATCTAAAAATGTATCTTGTTCCCCTCACCCCATGACTTCCCTAAAGATACACTAATCCTTTGTACTCATTGTGTATTCTACAATCTCTGCCTCATCCTGTCTTTCCCGAATTTCCTCCTTACTATCTCACAACTGTTAACGAAGTTTTCCTTTGATTATACCCTATAAATATGGGAGCATTTGAGAGGCTCATGGAGATGGCTCCCTAATCCCTCTCGATTTCTTGACTTTTTCCACAGAGTCTTGACTAATCATTCCTTGTCAGTAAGACTTCTTCCAGCCAGAACCCACAGTTCCAGGTGAGAAGGATGCAGGCTTTATCTCTCCTACAGGAGGCAGAGACAGAAGAGAATTGAGATATGCTCCCCCGTGATCCCTTCCTGCCCCAGGTCTACTGCAGTTCACCTGCAGCCTTCTGGCCTCTGCTCAGAGGGCCTCTGTCCCAGGACTGACCTCAGCGTTTTCTTCCCTTGTCAATATTTCCTGTGCCTTTCAGAACTTGGTCTCTTCTCTGCAATTCAACCCTGGCAGATGTGATGGTGGTCAGCGTGCTGGTGGGCAGTCCTTTGGGGACCCCCAGGAGCCATGCTGATTCTCCTTAGTCTCTCAATCGGGGTTACAGAACAGTCGAGCACCGAAGGAAGCCCATTCTCGAGATGTCAACAGAGCATTTCATCACTTTCATTTTATTTTTCAATTTTTGGTGGAGAAATTATTTGTAGTGAACTGTTCCAGATATTTGCCGCCTGCTTTCCTCATCACCATTCCTTGTTGTCTCTGGTGCTAGTTTTATAAACCAGGTTTCTTCTCTGGTCATTTCTGGCAGCTGGGCTTGCCGAATCCTTGATCTGTATTTGAAACAGAATGCTTCCTCGTGATGTCAAGGTGATTTTCCTATTTCTGAATATTTCGTGTACACTCAGCAACTGTTTCAAGTGAAATGCTCTTGTCCAATTTCGGTTAACTCACATTTGCTGATCTCCTGCTTTCATGCTGAGAGCAGTTTCTTTTTCCTCTAATAAAAGTTAGCAATTTGCATTTACTATGGAAGATACTGGCCCAAGGTCCTTTTGTTCTTAAGAGTTTTAATACAATTCACCCATTAAAATGTACATCGGTTTTTACTCTATGCCCAGAATTGTGCATCCCATTCAATCTTAGAATATTTTCATCCCCCCAACAGGAAGCCCTGTACGCATAAACAGACATTCCCATCTTCCCCATCCTCCCCCAGCCCCAAGGAGCCACTTTTCTCTCTGTGGATTTGCCTGTGCTGGACATTTCATGTAAATCGAGTCACTTCATATAAGTGGAAACGTCTATTGTGACTGACTTCTTTCACACTGAGTAACGTTTTCAATATTTGCTCATGTTGTGGCCTTAGGCACTATTCTATGCTATGCTATTGCTGAATAACATTCCACTCTATGGCCTGGCCCCACTGTTTACCCATTCATCAGGTGATATGCATTTGGGTTGTTTCTGTTTTTGACTGTGATGAGTAATGTCACCGTGAACACTCATGTGGTATTATTTATGTGGATATTTGTTTTCAGTTCTCTTACGTGTGTGCCCAGAGAGCAGAATTGCTGGGTAAGTCAGAAACGAAATGTTCAATTCTCTGAGGCCCTGCCAGGCTGTTTTCCAAAGTGGCCACGCTGTGTTACATCCTCACCAGCAAGGGCTGCGTGCTCCGCTTCCTCTGTGTCCTCTTTAGTGCTTGTTACGCTTTTTTTTTATTATACCCTATTGTAGTGAGTGTGAAGCGGTTTCTCCTAGTGGTTTTGACTTGATTTCCCTTACAGCTAATGCTATTGAACATCATTACATTGTGCTTTATGGACATTTGTATATTTTCCTTGAAAAATACCTTTTCAGATACTTTATTAACCTTTTAATTGAGTTGCCTTTTTATTGTTGAGTTGTAGGGTTTTTTTTTTCTTCATTTTGAGATACAAATTCCTTACCAGATAAGTGATTTGAAAAAATTTTCTCCTCTGTGTTGTTGTTTCACTTTCTGGATGGTGCCCTTTGAAGCAAAGTTTTAAATTTTGATGAACTGCAATTTGTCTCTATTTTCTTTGTTTCTTGTGCTTTTGGGGTATTATTTAAACTCTGAGGTATTTTATTTAAGCTTTTATATATAAAATAACTTAATTCTTAGGACCGTTATAGGAGATGGGTGTAGTTGTTGTCCCCAGTCTATGGATAGGAGACTGAGATGCAGAAAATTTCACTGAAATATCAGTGTCACATCTACCTAGTGCTGTGGGATTTCAGACCCTCATGTTTGTCCCCAGCATTTGTGATCTTCACCACCATGCTCCACTACTGCCTGGAATCGTTAATGAAAATGACTTTCATTTTTTGATTTCTTGTTAGTTTGTTTTCTCATTGGGGACCTCATCTCCTTATTTTCCTTTCGGATATCAGTGTAGATTTATTTTAGGTCTCATGTAGGCAGAAGCATTGCTATCAGTTAACTTCTTTATTACTCACTCTCCAGTGATGATTGTTGCTAGTTGACCTAACCAAGTCATGCTTAAGTCTTTCCTGCTAATGACACTAAAAACAGTCATGACTTATAGAATGCTCAAAGAAAGTACTTGATTGATTTTATTTTGCTACCCAATCAAACCAATCAAGTAAAAACCCCAGTGTTGACACAGACTATAAGCCCTCCAGAATAGGATCACTGTCTTCCTTGTGTTTCATTTATTTGGTCACAGTGTCTGGATAGTGACTTGCTGTCCAGCAGTTTTGTGAGGATATGGTGCTCGTGAATCATTGTAAGGACAGAATTTTGACAACAGACTGTGTTGTTCATTTCACAAGGGAAAAGATAATATAGAAATACTGCTCAGATCTATTTTAAAATTAAGCTTGGAATTTTGAGAAGAATTCAAGAAACCATACAAAGCTCTTTTTCACTAATTTTAGATCTATCTTAGACACATATGGTTACATAGCAGAGTAAGTTATCAAGTACATTTGACAATAGGAGTGTAATATTGATTATTTGTTTTAGTTGAAATATTCTACCTGGGATAAAGTAATCAGTGCCCATAAATGAACAAATATGTTTGTATTTCTATGCAACATGGGAGCAGAGTTCATGTTTCTATATAATATGTATGACTGTGTGTTTTAATCTGTCTGTCAGTGTTTTTATAGTTTTTCAGCAATGTTGTAACTTCAGAATTCTTCTAACATATTCACTCCCGATACTACTGCAGTTTGTACTGTGTATCCTATCTTATGCATGGGATTCCACTGTCCCCTCAGTGAGGAATTTCCTCTCCTATTGAGCTAGTAGCAGAGTTAAAGGAACAGTGATTTCAAGGCCTTTGCTCTCCACGTGTTTGCAGTTTCCTGTCAATCACGATTTTCTCTTTCTTGTGTTTTCATTGTGCAATTAGAATTTTTGAAAATAATTATTAATATGTTTCACCAGTCTCCCTAGAAATTTGATGTGTTTGTGCTTTTCAGTTTTCAATTTATGAAAATTGTAAATGCAGACTTGTTTTTAAGTAGTCCTTTTTCACTAGATATTTGTTTACCTCTTTATAGTTAAAATAATATTCCCCAATGAATGAATCGGTGTGCATGTTTTAAAAGATACTTTAGTTTTTATTTTTCTTATTCTAACAGGTATATTCGTTGTACAGAATTTAGAAAATAAGGATAAACACAATAATACCTTAAAAATGGCCTCTAATCTCACTTGTAGATACAGTTGTAATGTTTGAAATTGAGAATTACAAGTCCTCTCACTTTGTTCTACTCTTTCAGGTACGTTTTGGTTACTGAGACCCTCGAATTCCCATATGAATTGTAGCAGAAGCTAGTCAGTTATTGCTGAGGAGCCCGCTGGGATTGTGATCAAGACCACGTTGTATGTGTGCTTCACTCTGGGGAGCACTGCCATCCCAAGAATATTGTCATGTGATCCAGGAATTTGCGTGGTTTGTCTTTCCAGGTATTTAGGTCTTCTTTAATTTATTTCAGCAATGTGTATGGTTTACATAGTATTATTTTACTTTAATTTTTGCCTTTATACTGAGGACAATTGTGCAAGGTACCAAGATTAGAATTGTACTATAGCCCCGCAACTTGCTGCCACCGTGGACGCTGTGGTCTCTCTTTGCCCTTTGTAAAATCTCACACAAAATAGGACCTAAGTAACTCTCTCTTGAAAGAATGATTATATGATTGCTGGATGATGCTTGAGAGTCCTTGTGATGATGTCTTTTTCCCAGACTTTCCCCTCTTCTTAAATATGCCCTTTCTCTTCCTTTCCTCCAGCCTGGGTTTCAGCCTGCCTGTGGCATTGATTTTCCTTGTCTGTGGACTCTTCTTTTCACTAGTTCATGATAATGTTACATGTCGGCTGTGGAAACTTGCTAGATGTCAAGAAAGAGCAAATCCATTGCATGCTAGTATTTTTAGAGTGTGTTATTGAATTATCAATTGAAATTAAATCAGGCTGACCCATTGAGCCATCCCCTGAGCTCTTTTTGCCTTCCTACAGGTGATACTGCTCTCGTTGCTGCATGTGCCCTTCCCCCAGACTTAGTTTTGGAGTTGAGTAAATCACCATCCCTGGAGCCCTCTCTTTAAAAGATGAAGAGAACATTTGCTCCTTCTCCCTGGTTGGGGACTTGGATGAGATGAGGTAACAGATAAAGAATGAAGCCCCACCTCATTCTGACCACTGCTCTTTCCGTTCATTTCTCCAGGGGAAGAGTACAATTCAAAAATATAAAGATTGTGAGCTAATGAAATATACAAGACAACCGATCATTTATTAAATACACTTTCATGCCAGAAACAAATGTATTATACACACAAAAAGCACATAAATTACGGTAGTACTGTGGTTACAAACGTGGGCCGAGTTCGAGTCCTGCTCTGGAGTGACAAGTCCTGTGAAATGGAGAACTTGTAGGTCGGCTTAGCCTCTCCCGGACTTTTTTCTTTCCTGCAGAGACAGGGCTCGCTAGTCATCCCTCCCCCGTAGAGGTGCTGTGGGTTGTAAACGACGCGCGTGGGCAGGCCAAGCACAGCTGCTCGTTCCTCATAAGTGCAGGATAGCACAGCTTTTGTGGTTACGGCTTTATGATCGCACCGTGTAGACCCTCAGTGCTCCGAAGGGATGTCTTGCGGATTGGAGATGGGATTCTCACTTCTGTAAATACCCAAAGATTGTGTTATTGAGCCTTGCTGATATAAATCTATTCTTTAGAAAGTACATAATGTAGATATATTTTTCAAACATGCATGCTTTTTTTCTTTTATTATTTATACTTCTACCCTCTCATCACGTGGTGTGACTTTTGATGGAATCCAGGAAACAGTCCTAAGCCACCTGCCTCTACACACTTCTTCGTGATGGTTTTCTTCCTTGACTAGAAGAGGGTTTTGCATAGGAAATTTTGTTTGCTCCCCTTCTCTTGGAGTCTCCCTGTTTGTCTGCCCATCTCTCACCTGTCCATCTGTCCATTTCTCTACCCACTCATTCTTCTGACTTGTTCCAAGAAGCACTTCAGGCAGCTTACAGAAGAACAGATACCAAATAAACAGGTGAGAAAATGGGGCCAAGTTCACAAATTGAGGCTCGGAGTTGAGCCTGTGTGAGAGTTGCAGGCGTGAGACACACGCCTCTGCCTTGTGACTTATAAGATAGACAGCATCAATGTGCCTGAGGCTCCCAGCATACACAGGGAAGCAGGGTTTGTGGGAGATGCTCACTGGCTGTGAAATAAATAAGTGGCTTAGGAGAAGCCCAGCCTTTCCAAATACTAAGACTTAGGAGAATTGACACTCAAAATTGAGTGTCTTCCAAAATCTGAGTATTGCATCTTTTCTTTTTCAGAGTTTTATGTATAGTTGGTTAACATTCTATAACTGGAAATTTCTCCAAAACTGCTGCCCACGTGAGTCCCATGACTCGGGAATGGGGTGGTTCTGCTCATTGACGGGTGTTGGCCAGAAACGGAAAATGACAGCCTCAAAGGAGCCTGGGATTAAGCAGTTATGTTTTGTCAGTGCTGTAAATTTCAGAAAACGCTTTTACCGTTTCTCTCCATCTGAGGAAGCAGCGTGCTCTCTTCCCAGCATCAGGAGTTCAGGGTCTCGGGATGGTGGGGGCTGACTGCACTGCCGTAAAGACAGCTGAGCTAGTCACTGCATGTGTGGTGCTTTCACGTAGTGCATTTCATGTTTTTTAAAAGGTTTCAACAGGTAGTTAATTAACTGAGTTAATTAACATTTAATAAATATGAGGCTTTTTTGAAAAGACAGTTATAGGCAGAATATAAGTTGTGAACACTTTAAAAATGGCTTCATTACTGAAATTTCAGTAAGGAAGATTCAGTTTATCTTATTTACGCCTCTCTTTAAAAGTAACAAAGAAACAAGACAGAAAAAGCAGAGGATTACTTCTGTTCTTCCTCTCGGCTTGCAGGTGCCCTCACCTCCAGTGGCATCCATCCAGACACCAGCACTGACACTGGCCGTGCTCAGAAATGCCTCAGCCTGAAGACACAACTGACAAATGGAAGGGAGCCGCGTCCTGTTACAGCGGGTGCTCTCACTTTGTGGGTCCTTATGTAACTGCGTGGTGTTATTCAGGATCGCCCTTTCTACACTGTGTGATGGTGCTGCGGTGTCTCTTAGGTATTTGTTTCTGTAACTACTCATGTATTTTTTCCAATGTGTGGTACTAGACATCTAAAAATGCATTTTTCAGATGAAAAATAATGTGTATTTAATATAAAAGTCTGAAAAAAGAGTCAAAAGGGTCTATCCTGGTCCCAGTACTCAAAGATAATAATTAACACTTTAACATCTATTTTCTGTTCTTTTCATCAGTGTGTATCAGCTCTGTCATAAAAACCAGCGAGCACTGTGTGCCTGTTTACTGTGTGGAGACCTCCATTTTCCATTCGGCTTATTACACATTTTTCTACAATATTCTATCTCCCCTGACATGATTTTTAATGACCAGTATAGCATTCTGTTTTGTGGAGGCATCGTCCATTTTACTTTGTACTTAAGTAAACTTTTAAATTCCAAGTATACTTAATTGAAATTCTGAAAAGAGAACTGTGGTGGTACCGAAAGTCCCCTACTTCCCTTCCCCTTTTTTCCTGAGAGTAAAAGCTGCTGACAATGTGGAGTATATATTTCATGACCTTTATGCCTTTGTCATATATATATACACACATACATACACGTATATGAGAAATCTATGTATATGTGTGTGTATATATGCTTTATTGAAAAATAAGGCCATACTATATGTTTTCTGTAGCTCGGTTTATTCACTAACGTATATATCATAGACCTCCTCCCACTCCAGACTCACCCGGTCCTTTCAGATAGAGTAAAGGGGTCTCCTGATGTGCAGGTTTGGTCTCTTGTGTAACGACACCTTTCGTGGGAGAGTACTGTGGACAAGGCCTTGGACCACGCTGAAACGCTGCAACTTTAGTGCCCACAGCTCTCCGTGATTTACCGCATCATTGTCTTGATGGTGAACACTTAGGTTTTCTCCATTTTCCACTGTCAGAAAGGGTGTTTGACTGGCATCCTTCTTGTACAAACATTCCTGTGATCTTGTATGAGTATTCCTTTAGCTAAGGTTTCTGGAAATTTAGTCCTTGGATGTGACAACTTCATACATCACAGGATGCTTTCAAGTGAATCTTGAAATTCCTTCTCCTGTGGGGAATGAAAAGATGTAGAATAAATTATGTAACCAATTCTCTATCGCTGGATATGATTTCACTTCAGCATTTCTTCCCACCATTGTAAACAGTGCTGTGCAAATATTCTGATGAGTACATCTTTTTGAACTGATTTTTTCTAAATGTAACGATTCCTAAAAGTGGAGTTCAGCCTGTGTGCACACACGTTTTTCAGAGTTTACATATCCATTGACATGTCATCCTCCAAAAGATCGCTCACAGTTTGTTGTCTCAAAGATGGACACTAGCTATAATATCTTTTAAACATATTTGCCAATATGACGAGCAAAATGATTTTCATTATTTTAGTTTGCACTTGATGACCAGTGAGGTTTTGAGCATTTTTCACTCATTAGCCATCTGACTTTTAAAAAGTGAATGATCCCTTTTGTCCTTTGCAAACATTTAAGTAGGGGAGCTTCTTGCTGCTTTGTGACAGCTCAATGTGTATTATGAACATTAACCCCTTGTCTTCATCAACATGTATCAGAGAGCTTTTACTTGTCATTTCTTGCCTTTCATTTTGTTCAGTAGGTTCATTATTGTTGTGGCCCAAAATAATCTTAAGATAGTAAATGTCTTCTTTTTGGGTTTTATTCTTAGAAATGCTTTCTTATAATGGTATAAATTTCTTCTGTAGGTTTTTTTAATCTCTAAGATGGAGATGATAATGGTACTTGTTACAGTGAGGAGAAGCTGAATTGATATGAGCAAAGAGTTGTATTTGCTCTTATTAGTACTTTCTAATATTTACATCATTTTCTGTAATTTTTCTTGTGGTCATTTTGACGGGAATAGAATTTGTTTTTTCCAGGTATTCTCTGATTGTAACAAGACAATTATTAAATTCATACTTTGCTTTTTAATTTGAAATCCCACCTGTAAAAAATACTTATGTATACTAGAGTCTCTTTTTGAGCTCATGATTTATTTCTGTCAATCTTACTTTCTTACTCTAGCACTATATCTTACATATTGTAAAAATTTATTTAATATATTACAGTGCGAATTTTTTGATTCTTTTTTCGATCCCTAAATTTCTTGGCTTGTATTATGATTTTATTATTCCTGAAGAATTCTAATATAATTTTTTCAAGTTAAAAAAAAACAGATAAGTGTTGTCATGGGATTTTTTAGTAATTTTGAATTATCTTTAGGAGAACGTACATCTTTAAAACTGCTTTCCTCCATACAAAAGGTTGATGTCTCTACTTTCACACTTTTACTTTACCCCTCAGTACAGTCCTGTACTTTCTCCATGTACAACATGGGCATTGATTTTGAGTTTATTCCAGATTATTGTTGATGTTTTTGTTAATTTTTTAAGTGAGAAATTTTTGCTATTATATTTTTTAACTGTTTAAACTGACACCTAGGAAGGCAGATTCGGTTTGTAAATACTCACTTTGTAACTTCTCATTTAAAATTGTAAGTATTAAGTACTTGTTACAGAATCCTTTCTTTTCTGTTTTTAAAAATTTGTTTCCAAGATTCTCAAAATGGTCATAGCTAAGTAGTATAGGTGGGGAGACAGATGGAGAGAGGTAGTGTGGCTCATGTACAAACTGTGAGCACTTTCGTGGCTGCCTTTATGCTGGAAAAGCTGATAAACAGTCCAGCTTAAACCAGGGTGGCTTTGTATGCACTTGAAATCCAGCTTTCCTGCCTGTATAGTGAAGCCTGGTAGGCGTGGCAGGTAGATGATCAAGGTCGAATGGAGGTTATTGGCTGCACAGAGCACTGTGTCTGAGAATTGGAGACCATCGCCATGGGAAATGCTTGGTGCCAGGAACAATGCAGAGGAGCTGGGGAACCTTGTGTTAAGGATTTTCCAGCCCTGGGAGTGGGAATATCAGACTCTGCATTCAGATCTGAGTTTGAATTCATCCTCTTTAGTTTACTTGTCCTCTGACTTTTGTCAAGCTATATACCGTCTTTCACTTCCTGTTTTCTTGTCTCTCAAATTAGGAGAATTACATCCTGCTGCTAGAGTGTTTGATCAGGTTAAATAATTTGTGTCTATAAGATGTCACATACAGTCACAAGCTCAGTGAGAAATGGGCTGTCGCCTGTTCTTCTGCAGCTCAGTGCTTGACAAGACATGGGGGAAAGCCAGTCCCTAATTTGTGTGTGATGCAAGTAGGAACAAAATTAATGTCTTGCCTTTCCCTAGCAGTATTCTTACAGCTTTGCTTCATTTACTTCTTTCCTCCTTTCCTTTCCCCTTTCCCATCCTCCACCAAAAGAGCCTCTCAGAAAAATAGATTCAAATTACTTTAAAGGTTGGCTCATCCTCATGAAATGATAGTATCATAAAAAAAACTGTGCAAATTCCAGAATATATTTTATATGATTTACACACACACATGTGCGTGCAAACACACACACACACAAAATCAGTCTACCTCCCACTTGCAGGGGGAGAAGGTCCACTTTTTCTGAGTTTTCATTCACAGAGAGTGAGAACAATGTCTCTTACACAGACTTTCACCAGGCTTCGTGCATGGTGTTTTTAATTGAATTTCTGTTTGTGGCCATAGGTATAGTCTCCTAATAGAAGAGAGAAAGTGGAGACATAGACATTCCGCTGAGATATTGGTGTCATCATATTTTAGTTGTAAAGGACTTAAGACAGCATAGAGTCGCAACATTTTATGGGTGAGAATCCATGATGTTGTAACTTAGACAAGAACCTGGGTCTTCTGCCATTTTGTCCACGCGGGTGAAGAGGCAACTGGGCAGGGGATAGTAGGGATCCTTCCTGCTTCACTTCCATGTTCTTGCTAGTTTTCACTTCAGCTGCCTTTAGTTTATGTTCATGAGGCCACTCATGGGAAGGTCACTCTGTCCTGATAGATTGAGTTTCTTATCAGCGAAAAGCTCTGGACCCACTCATATTTCCCAGAGTTTTCTGCTGACCTGCTGACACTTTATATAATTGAGACCTAAGAAACTACTGAATATAAAATCCTTATTGTTATCGTTTCCCCTCGAGTTCCATAGGAGTGGGGTGCTGTCTCAGGCTGTCTAAAGCCAGATCTGAACAAAGATAGGGTGATGGGCTGTGCTGCTGGACCTACACAGTCGAAGGGGATTTCCACCTTAGCTTTATAATCAGGCAGATTAGTTCAAATCTTGCCTTTACCAATTATTATCTTTGTGTCTTGGGGGAGAAACTGTACTTTTTTGTGTCCAAATTTGTTTATCTGTAAATAAGTTCAGTATTTATTTTAAGGTTTCTGTTTTAGAATTGAATGAGCTAATTCATTCATTTATACCTAAAATAGCGATCGCATGGTTCTATGCTGGTGCCTTGGTAGTTGATTACTAAGGGAATCGGCAGTGAGAATGGGGGTGGGGGACCCCTGGATAATAGAGCTTATATTCCAGGATATGCTTGTAAAAGACTGGATGTGCAGTAGATTTTTAGTAAATATCTACTCCTTTCCTAATCTGCATTGATTGTTTATATATCTTTATACAAATATATTAACAATTTTTATTGCAATTTAAATATTTTTGTAGTATTTACATTATGTAGCTATAAAAATACATGAAATAAAATGATTTGACTTTTATTTTCTTTTCAATAAGCAAAACAAAATAAAATAGAAAAGAAAAAAGTCTTGAGGGAGTAGAAATAATTTTATTTCTGTGGAATCAATTCCGTATAATAGGTCTTTGTCATGTTGTTAAACAGCATATAAAATTGATAGGTTGTGACATACTGGAAATGAGGAAACAGTGGAGACATACTACCTCTAATGCAGTCATTTTGTTACCAAGTCCAAACTCGTTCTGCTTGCTGCATGACAGGCCAATAAATGGGGAGATGAGATGTTGGAGTAAGGAATAGTGACTTCATTTGAAAATCTGGCAGACCCAGAAAATGGCATATTGATATCCAGTAGAACTCTCTTCCCCAAAGCAGAATTCAGTCTCCTTTTATACTAAAAAGCGGCGGGGATGTGGTTGGTTGTTGCAAACTTCTCGCTGTACGAATTGTTTGTCCTTGGAATCCTTTGTTCCTGCAGCTGTCCATGGTGGGTCAAATTAAGGTGCCCCCGTAAAACCTCCAAATAAAAGAAAGGTTATTATCTATTTTGCAACTTGCCATCTGTACATAAGTGTAGAAGAGCTAATATCCTTAAAGATCAGAGCCCGGAGAATAGGCTGTCCTGGATATTTCAGGCTAAAGGCAACTTTTTTTACAAAAGGTGCAGAGATAGCAAGTCGGAGCCTAGAAAACAAGGTACAGGTTTAAAGCCAAACGAACACATCTAACATGGAGTCAAATTTGTTCTTTTCTTTTACAATTTCTTTTTCTAACTCATAAATAATTTTAGTAAGAAACATGAGAAATTTTTTTTATTTTTGCTTCTTAATAACGGATTACAACTACACTTTAGTGAGCAGGGATGCTGTGCATGCCTTGGGGTCACAGCAAACTCTTGTTGGGGGTGGTCGACCCTGTAACATACCTGATGTCCTGTGAGTGTTGGTGAGGGTCCCCCTAACCAGGGGCTCTCTTCAGGAACCACCATATGGGCATTGACCTCTGGAGACCTCTTTTTCAGCTGCAGGAAATTTTTTCAGATTTTGTGATGGAAAAATCTCTCCAGCTGCAGATAATCAGGGAATAAAGGAAGAGGAAAAGGGCTTGAAGTAGAGTAGAAGAGAAGGACAGAATATCAGGGAACGTGGGGGCTTGGCAGCGGGGCCTCGGGAGAGAGAGGAGCAGAGGTGTGGAGGGTCCCGGCTACGGAACTAGCTCCTGCACCTTTCCCCGCACCCAAGCCACACAGCTTTTAATTGGGCCCAGGACTCCCTCCTGTCTGGATGTCACCCTGGGCAGAACTTTGAGAATCGAAGCTAAGGGGTGGTCAACACTCACCTAGGGGGTCACTGAGGACTTTGCTCAAGTCCACATTGACTTTTCCAGTCATGTGCCTTCACCTGTTCTTTATCTCAGGATCTGAGAAGCAGGAGCAAGGAACTCATGGAGAGATCCAGGAAGATATCTGACTGTGTTAAGAGACGACAGTCACAGTGACACGTGGAGCGAAGACACTTGCAGTAAAGTAAAATAACTTCACAACTATTGCATCAGAGCTGCAAGTGTGAGAGAGCCTAAGCCTGTCTCAGAGTGCAGGGGACAAGAGAAAAGGAATGGTAAAATTACCACTGACATTTGAAATTTTGTTAAAAAGAATGCTACTGTTAATTGTATCACTTGAATGTATGCAGGTGTTTTTCTATGAGCATTCATAGGTTCACAAAACCCCACCAGCCACTCTTGCTCCTATCTGGTGTGGGCTTTCTCAAGCACAGTGCCCTTCCTGCTTGGGTGGGCCACGCTGCGGGTCCTCGCCTGGGGCCGGACTGCTACAGGACACTGAGTCCCCGAGGCACGACCTGGGATACATGACAGGAAAATCTCTGCTCTTGGCTGAGGGCCTCCGTTTCCCCCTGCAGTGTAAGAATGCCGGTGACTCAGTTAGAAGCATGCATCCAAGCCATCCTTCCGTGTCATCACCATCTAGAAGCGGTGCCTGAATATTCTGAATTTCTGCAGAATGTTGTTTACAATCACCTTGAACAAGTGAGTGTGTGTCCTCTTTCAAGTGGAGGAATTACTGCCGTTTTCCTGGAACTTACTCACCAGTAGTCCATCTGATTTTTCTGTGCTAGGATTCAGTATGGCCTGCTAATAACTCTGCAGTCAGATCTTGAAACCCTGATGAAGAGGATTATTTATTTTCTTTCCTTATATGATAGTATTTTACTTTCAAAATTCTGAGTTTTCTGTTCTTGGAGGAATTTTTTTGGGGTTTGGAGAAACAACTTTGCTCTTACCATCTTTGTGACCTGTTGCTATATGCGTCTCACCCGTCTTCTGTCACTTGTGAGGCAGTTCCATTTGTGACCCTGTCCGGGTTATTCATGTTATAAAACATAAAATCTGTAAAAGTACAGAACCCTTTTACTCCGAAGACATTCCACAAATACTCCTTTAATCTGGGTGTGGTTTTAACAAGACACAAACATTAGAACATATACTTGCAGGTTGCCAGTGCAAAATCCCCAAATGAATAGTCTAGCTCAACATCTAAAATCTTTCTTATCTACCTTGGATATGTATGGATAAGTGAAGCAGTTTGCTAAGAACCCAAGACCAGGTTTAGGATACAGGCTGATGTAGCTCAGCGGGTCCTCCCAAGCTGATGCTCTGCCAGAGAGTGGGGTTGAGGGGAGAGGGCGTGCCCTGCCCTCCATGAGCTGACAGTTTCATGGCAAATACCTTCACAAGGTGAAGAAATTGGAGTTTCTTCTATGAACAGTGGGTCTGAAAAGAGCCCAAAAAGCATGGGAGTGACACAATCCCATTTGTCTCAAGTAGGGGAGAGTGGCTGTGGGGCCACTTGGGAGACTCGTGAGTCCAGGTGGGCAGTGTTGGTGGCTTCCACTTGAGCGGTAGGATAGTGGGTAAAAGCGAACAGATTGAAGGCATGTTTAGATGGCAAAAAGAAAGATTTAAAGCTGTCTGTGAAGGTAGGATGGAGTAAGGCCCAGGTTTCTGGGTGGATTAATGAGTTAAATGATGATCCTGCTGTGTTCTGAGGAGGGAAAGCTGCAGAGGGATTTCTGGGGGAAAACTGATGAGTTCAGCTGTGGGTAAAGTGAAAGGTTGTTAGATGTGTGGTCTGGGATCTCAGGTGAGAGCCAGTAGTGAGTAGGGAGAGGGGAGAGAGACTTTCAAATAATTTTATCTTGTGAACATACATATAAGGATGAGTAATGACACACTTAACCCCTCTATATTCTGTATTTAAAACCCAGTAACATTTTGCTATATTGGTTGCAGGGGTTCTTAATTTTTTAATACAAATAAAATAAATAGAAACAAAATAGTGGAGTTAATGAATATCTTAGAGTTGATGTGTGTCCTTGTATGTATTTTGATTTCTCATCTTTATAAACATAATCTACAAAAAGTTAACTTGCTTAGAATAAGAGTTAAACACAGGGACATGACACACTCTGTTGGGGGTTGAAGGTGATATCTTTGGCAAATTATATAGCCTCTCTTTGCCTTTGTTGCATCTTCTGTGAATGACCCCGTGCCCCTCATCACAGCTGATTTCCTAGACTAGAAGTTGGGAGGGAGGCTGCTGAAGGGAGTAAGAGGTGGCAACTGCTAGGAACAAAGAAGACAAAGACAAAAACAGATTAAAGCCGAGAAACTGAGTCCTAATACCCTCAAAGGATAAATAATCCCGCAGTGTTTTGAGCCACTTATCGTAAGGGAAACAAAATCACGTGGATCCAAATCTCTTGAGCATATGTATATTGTGGGTGGGAGGGTATCATCAGAAAAGGGTTGAGAAGAGGCTTTTTGGTTTCCCTTAACGTTTTCAGTAAGAATGGGGTGCAGAAGCAAAAACCACCCGCTACACAGTAGAAGGTGTTGTTTTGTGCGAAACTGACCAAAGTTTGGAAACCAGTCATCAGTGGTGCTGGGATTTGAAGAGGCTTCTGGATTGGGTGGGGCACTTGCTGTGACTTCCAGGTGACCTGCTGGCTGGGGGCTGTGAGGCGGGCAGTAGGTTTGCAGTGTGACCTGGGCATAATCCCTGGCTCTGAGGCTGCTGGTCTGACTAGCAGACCTGGGCAGATGCAGTCCTATTGGGGCATCTCGCGATGTGGCCTGGGACACCTGCCATGCTGAGGGCGAGAGGAGGGATCCCCTAAGGGGGTGTCCCTGTGAAGAGTAGAAACGTCCTCCTGCAGGGGAGGAAGAGCCTCTGAGCAGCGGGCCGGATGCACAGGCAAGAGCAGCCTGAGCACGGAGATTTCAGGGACCTGGAAGTCATAAAGTGGCCCGAACATCCTTGTTCCTGAGAAACTGGAGGGAAAAGATGCTGCAAATGCAGGCTAATTTCAGACCCTGTGGTGGGTCATGAGTGATAGGAAAGAACTGGTCAGGCAGGCACGAAAGAACCCTGTGGTTGTCCCAGTTGGGGCGTCACACCAGAGGGAGGAGCAGAGTTATAGACTTTGTCACTTTTTATCTGTGTGACTTTGAACAATAACACCCCACCTCTCTCTATATATATCTTCATCTGTAAAGTGACAGAGTGACAACTCGTGTCATCAGAAGGCTTAGTTTAGCTCTGATCCTCATTGTCCAGTCCTGTCAGTGCTGCCCTGCAAGGTTCTGCAGTGGGTGCTCTTACCCTGAGATGGGAGGGCGTAGAAGGGCATTGTAGCACCCGAGGGCAGGAAGGGGTTGCTTTAAAAGCAGACATGTAGCCTCCTGCAGCTGCAGACCTACAGGCAGTTTGGTTTATGGTCGTGGAGAGGACTTTGGAGGTCTTAGCATCGTCTTAAGACTTGTTTTCCCTTGGGGACCTGATTTGCCTTTGCAGATTAATGTTGAAGATTTGGGCTTCTGGCAAAGCTGTTTTCAGAGATGGGTATATATGTAACATATAGTATAAAATGAAAGGTTTTATTTAATATTTGGGACTTTGTAGCTGTAGGGAACAGCTCTGTTGGCCTGGTTTCCACGGAGGACACTAGCAGTCGTCAGAGCGTGCGGGAGGGCAGGCAGCCTGCAGTGCTGCTGCGGGGGTTCTCCCCAGCAGGACGCTCTGCTGAGTTGACTCTTCTCTGAGTTTGGTTGCCAGAGGAGCAGACAGCAAAGTAATGAGTTCTGGTGGGATTGTATAATGACAGGAAGAAAGAGGGAGCCGTAGTTCTTAGGGACTACTACACTCTTTTGGTTCCTGATCCAGTGTGTCCCATTACACAATTGATGAGTTGTGTCTATTCTGGGACTTGATTGAAATAAACGTGCAGCCTGAATATTAAGAGTTATGTTTTATTTGTCAGAAGGACTCGAGCCAGGATGACCGCCTCTCAGAACACTCTGAGGGACTGCTCGCAAGAGTAGGGGAGAAGCTAGGATTATATAGGAGCTTTACAACAAAGACCAGGTAGTCAGAACAATAAAACATTGCTTGTTATCTAAAGAAAGCCAGGTATCTCAAGTTCATGAATTTAATGCTTTTCAATATATGGGAGGAAGCCAACATTTGGGCTGACTGAATATATACTTTAGACAAGCACCTAGCTATCTAGGGCCAGTAATCTGTCCTTTCTTATTCTGAGTCTGCTCAGAGGGCACCGTTGTGAATGGCTGCAGGCCCGTCTTCACTGGGGGGTGGCGGCAGCCGCTGATGACTTGTTTTCAGCATTCTTTGTTTAGTGACATGGTTGCAATATTTTCATTCAATTTGTAGTGTTTTCATTCACAGAAAATTATGGTATTACCCTGATTATGGATAATCTGGAAGCTTGGAATGGAACCGAGATGGAATTACTGCAGGTAACTTCTACTTTAATAAGCCATGTGTAAACATGAACACGGAGGAAGCATACAAAAGGATTCGGTGGTGAATGGGAAGGGTTTCTGCACGTTACAGGAGAAGGCAAGGCAGAATTCTTCTTCTTTGTGGGCAGGTATGTGAGTCCAACTTTCCTTTCTGAAGTGCTTTCTGAGAACTGTTTATGGTAATGAACCAACATTGACAAACGGTGACACACATTGCATTTAAGAGCTGGCTGGCTTCAACTTGGGTATTGGACAGGTGGAATTCATAGGCAGTGGTCAGGTGGATGGGAGAGAGATGGAGCCCAGGCCTGGGCCCATATTCAGGTTGAAATCGCCATTTACTCACCATAGCGCCTTGGACTTGAATGTAACCTCTCTTAAACTGATGGTGAGTCTGTGAAATGGGCATGATAATATTCGTTACTTCCTGGGCTTGTTGTAAGTTCTGAAGATTATTATAGCACACATGAAGCACTTAACACACTGACACTTAGCAGTGTACACTTTGTTCGACCACCACGCTTGGTGTGTGTCAGAGCCTTAAAGGCAGCATGTGTCTGTTTAGGATGCACTGGTAGCCCCTTGGCTACTTTGTGAATTTGGTGATTTCCTTTAATACTTGTAACTCTGTGTGCCATGGGCAGTTATTTTTATGGACAGATGAGGAATCTCAGGGTAAAAAAGACTGTGTAATTTGCCCAAAGTCAGACCATAATTTTGTGTGCAGGGGCCTCGGTTCAGCATGGGCTCCTGGGCCTTCTGCTCTCTCCGTTCAGCACCAGAGCCAGATGTGGGCTCGGCTGTTTCCCAGCCCAGAATATCCGGCAGGCCACAAGACACACCTGGTCCTGTGCTGCTTGAGCAAAATCTCCGGAGGAGAGGCAGTTACAAAAGGGATAAACATAAAAACAGACGACAGCAAATTGTGATCAGCTCTGAGAAGGAAAGGAACACGTCTGGCCGTGCAGAGCTGGGAGCTTTCCCGTCGGGGCTGCTCTGGGGGCGCTCATCTCAGCTAAACAAGCTGTGCTGCTGCACCAAGGCAGGAAGGCAGGGCGCGTGTGGCCAGGTAGACAGGGCCTCGTTGATCGTACTCATTCCCTACTAAGTGGCAGGTGTCACAGGCACTTAACTAATAAACAGATGTTGGCCAGAATCATCACGCATTTTGCTTGGTAGTTTTATTGGCGCCAACTTTGAGAGGAGGTCATTGAAGCTGGGGAGTTTGCTGCATGCCCGTGATTACCATGGAAATACCCCCACTGGTCTTTCAACCTAGACTGGTGTGGCTGTCATGTCCCAGCCCTGTGAATGGCATCGTGCAGCTTCTCCCAAGTGGCCCAAATGACTGACATTGATATGCTTAATTCGTAGGAAATGGTATGTGGCAATAAGAGAAAAAGGTAGTAAGAAATTGGAAAACTAGAAAATAACCAATTCTTCCCCTGCTGGGGGACCGTACCCTGTGTCTCTCACCTCACTCACTGCCTGTCACCTCCTCCCTGCCGACTCCGTGTTCAGAAGCCACTCTGAGCCTTTGAAGAACATTTTGCCTCATGACACTGTTGACTAGGACCTGCGACCTCTCTGTCCCTGGTTAACTCTCTCTTCAAAGCCATTTAAATTTCTTGCAGGCTCCTCCACTCAAATGTAAGAATAGCCCCATTTAAACTTCTTGATGCAGCTCCTTAATGAAGATCTTGGGAAGGAAACCTAGCCAAAACCTGGGAGGTATTCACAGAGTGAATGTAACCTGAGCATTTTTTGACGTTCAGAATCAGAGCGGTGGGAGACACAGGAAGGCCTTTTTAAGTTAGAAAGTGGAAAGAGAAAGGACTCAGGATGTTTGAGACTGAAACATCTCGGTCCCAGCCAGCAAGGCACCTGCGTTCAGGATGGTGTGTGGGGAGTGCAGAGTTCTCAAAAAGAAAGAAGTGGTGGGATGGCAGGGAGGACATTTAGGTACTTAACTGGGGAAGGAAAAAGTTGGCTGAACATTTCCTTGTTGAACAAGAGGATTGTGACATGATGTGCTTGTATTTTGGAGAGAAGGGTTTTGTGGAGCCAGGCCTAAGGAGAAATCTCTCTGACTGGGGAGTCAGCACAACAAAAAAACACAGAGAACCAGGCAGACCCCATGGCCCCTGATGGGGGAGAGGCTGCCCACCAATTGGAGACCTGGAGGCTGCTTCTGTCCCTTAGCTGGGGCCTCAGACCTCACTTCACATCCCAGTCCTGTTGATACAAGAAAAAATATGTGGGGCATGAGAAGGGCTGTGTCCCAGGCTTCCGTTGAGCCCCTGGGTTGTGCCCCACCAGATTTTGTTCCTTGGCTTCATGCAGTAAAGAATTCAAGAACAAGCCAGTGTTGAGTAAAGGTAGATTTATTCAGAGAGATACATTGACAGGCATGAGAAACGTCACGAAGTATGGGGGTTTGATGCTCAGATTAAAAGTAGGCACACACTCCACAGAAATAGTGTGGGCCTTCTCCGAAGAGGTAGAGAGAGGGGTTCCTGGGAGGTGGCTCTGTGTTGCTCCTTTTCTTGGGCTTCGTGGTTTCATATGCTAATAAGTAGAAGGACCAGCCTTAGGGCAAGGGGCTGGGATTCCAGGGAGTTGGCCATTTTCCACACTTTGACCTTTTGTGGCTAGCCTTGTGACTGCCATGGTGCCTGGGGCCGTGTTATTCACCACGTTACTATTACAATGGGTGTATAATGAAGCTCAAGATCTACTAGAAGTTAAATCTCTTCATCCTGAGCCTCAAGACCTATTGGGGGTTGAATTCTTCACCATTTTGATGTTAATTGCTGTGGTCTTTCTTGAATGGCTTGCTCTGCCCCCTTCCATCCTGTCTCACTGTGATGACACAGAGAGAGCAAAGGCCGGGCCCTGCGTGTGTTCCTGCATTTAACAGCGGGAGATGTGGGGTGGGCTGAGGATGACTCTGAGTGGTGAGAAATATGTTTCAGATTTTCCCACATGAGACATGGGGACCTGCCAGCAGCCATCGCAGATTTATCTCACGGGCATTATCGCTTGTGTTGTTACGGAAACAACAGGCCAGCCAAGAAATAAGCAGCACTCAGAGGGTGGGAGTACTGAGATTTATTATGCCAGCGGGCTCAGAGGGGCTTCTGTTCCCAAGCCCTGAGCACATCCAAGACGTGCACATGAGGTTTTATAGGGTTAATTACAAGTATGGGGCTTTTAGCCAATAAGGCTCAAACAACAAAAAGCAAGGAATCAGTACACTGAAGCTTATCAATTTGGAACAGATCACGTTACTGACAATTGTTGACCTTGGATTTACGAGTTAGCTTGTTAGCCCAGTAAACTGACACTGAACTTCAGATTTACGAGTTAGCCCAGCAAAACTTAGATCAGTAAACCGACACTTATCACACTTAGATTTGTGACTTAGCTTGTTAGCCCAGCTGGGGTTTTTCTTCACAGTGTCACTCATCTTTTCTATTTTCCTTTTATTTTTAAAGTATTTAATCCAAATTTAATATCAGGATTTTTTTGGAAAGAAATTTCTCTTTCTTTTCTTTGGGGCTCTTTTGGGGGGTAGGTAATTAGGTATATTTATCTGTTAGTGGAGGCCCTGGGGCTTGAACCCAGGACCCTGTGCACACTAAGCACACGCTCTACCACCTGCCCCATCATCTTTTTCTTTTTGCTTTAGCTGCCAAGAATCTTACAGCTGAATTTCTAGTCGGCCTTTAACACTTGCCCTGACTTCATGGAATCCATTTTTATGAGTTTACCTCCCCCTGGTTTCATTTAAGTATTGAATCTCCATTTTCTCTTCACTCTCAGTTTTGCCTTTTTGTTGTTATGGTTGTTAAGCTGTGTTTAAAAAATTGTTTAATTTCTCTTTTAGCAGGAGGCTGAAGTAAATAAATATGTAAACAAACATCACACTTAAATGCTTTTATATATTCTAAGCTGTTTAGTAGTTAATTAAAAACCAAATTGAATATTAAAGGGATAACATTTTTAAATTATTTTTTAATTTTTTATAAAGACGTAGCTGATTTAAAATATATGTTTCAGGTGTACAATAGATGCTCCATTTATAGTTACTGTAAAACATTGTCTGTATTCCCTGTGTTGTAAGATACATCCCTCTAGAGTGTTTACATTACATGTTGCAGTTTGTATAAGAAATTTGGGTAACGCAGAGTCTGGGACGTGGCTGTGGCTGACCCAGGTTCACGCAAACCCTGCCTGTCAAAGCTCAGGCCTTCACTCCTGTCTGCAGGGGAGCGAGTGGAGGCAGCTCTCATCAGCGCTGGCACCACACTCTGAGTGGCAGTGACAGCAGTGACTGTGTGTGGACGTGAAAATTGTTGTTCCAAGAGTTTTACATGCTTTTCTGCATTTAATAATTAAAGCCCTCCTGTGAGGAAGGGTTTTAAGTTTTTAATGAATAATACATTTTATTTTGATATTGATAGACTTCAAAACTCCGGAAAATTTACAGGAGTAGTACAATAAATGCTTAGATACAGTTCACCCTAAAGGGCACTATTTGCCCTTTTGTGACGGGCTTATTTTAGCATAAATTTTCAAAGTTCATTCATATTGTTGCCTGAATCAGTACATTATTCTTTTTGTTTGATAATATCCTTTTCCTTTTTTATTCGTTTTTGGTCTATTTAAAAATATTTTCATTGAAGTCTAGTCAGTTTATAGTGTTGCGTCAGTTTCTTGTGTACAGCACAAAACTTCAGTTAAATAGGAACATACCTGCATTCATTTTCATATTCTTTTTAAACATAAGTTACTATAAGTTATTAAATATATTCTCCTGTGCTATACAGTATATACTTGCTGTTTATTGTATACATACTCAGCATCTGCAAATCTTGAACTCCCAATTTATTCATTCCACACCCTCTCCCCTCTGGTAACCATAGTTTGGTTTCTATGTCTCTGTGTCTGTTTCTGTTCTGTAGATAAGTTTATCTTTTTGTTCCTTTGTTTTTGTTTTTTTTTTGTTTGTTTTAGATTCCACATGTGAGCGATCTCATATGGTATTTTTCTTTCTCTTTCTGGCTTATTTCACTTAGAATGTCATTCTCCTGGTCCATTCATATTGCTGCAAATGGCATTATTTTATTATTATTTTATTGCTGAACAGTAGTCTATTGGACATATATACTACAACCTCTTTATCCAGTCGTCTGTCAGTGGACATTTAGGTTGTTTCCATGTCTTGATATTGTAAATAATGCTGCTGTGAACATTGGGGTGAAAGTGTCTTTTTGAATTACGTTTCCTTACGGATATATGCCCTGGAGTGGGATTGCTGTGTCATCTGGGCCCCCAAGGTTTTGTCTTTTGAGGAACCTCTATACAGTTTTCCACAATGGCTCCACCAAACTGCATTCCCACCACAGTGTAGGAGTGTTCCCAATTCTCCACAGCCTCTCCAGCATTTAGTGTCTATGAACTTCTGAATGATGGCTATTCTGACTGGTGAAAGGTGATACTTGTTTGCAGTTTTGATTTGCATTTCTCTGATAATGATATTGAGCATTTTTTCATGTGCCTATTGGCCATTTGTATGTCTTCATTGGAGAAATGTTTCTTTAGGTCTTCTGCCCATTTTTGGATTGAATTGTTTGTTTTTCTTTTTTATCAAGTGTAAAAGCTGTTTACATATTCTGGGAATTAAGCCCTTGTCACTTTCATTTAATGCAACTATTTTCTCCCACTCCATAGGTTTGTCTTTTTGCTTTAATTTTTGTTTTCTTTTCTGTGCAAAAGCTTGTAAGTTTAATTAGAACCCACTTGTATATTTTTGCTTGTATTTCTATTGCTTGAGTAGACTGCTCTTGGAAAATATTGTTGAGATATATGTCAGATGTTTTGCCTATGTCTTCTTCTAAGAGGTTTATAGTGTCTTGTCTACAATTTTAAGTCTTTAAGCCATTTTGAATTCATTTTTTTGTATGTTGTGAGGGGGTAGTCTAACTTCATTGATTTACATGCAGCTGTGCAGTTTTCTCTGCACCATTTGCTGAAGAGGCTGTCTTTGCTCAATTGTATGTTCTCACCTCCTTTGTCAAAGATTCAATTACCAAAAGTTTGTGGGACTATTCTTGGTAATTTTGTTTATCCATTCATTGATGGATGGATATTTTTAGTGACTTTTAGCTACTCTGAATGATACTGCTATGAATATTGATGTGCAAGTTTTTGTGAGAATACATTTCCATTCTGTTGGCTGTACAGTTGGCCCACCATATCTGTAGTTTCCACTTCATGGATCCAGATGGCTGATTGCAAAGGGACTTGATCATCCTTGGATTATGGTATCCAGGGTGGGGGGTTCCTGAAACCAACCCCCCGAGGACACTGAAGGATGACTCTACATGTAGGAGTGGAATTGCTCAGCCACATAACTCTAACCTTTTGAGGAAACATCGGGCTCTTCCAAAGAAGCTGCACCATTGCCCCTTTCCAACGGCTGCATATTGAGGGTATCCATTTCTCTGCCTCCTGACTGACACTTGTTATTGTCCATGTTTTGATTATAACCATCCTAGTGAGTTTAAAATGAGATCTCATTTTGATTTTGATTTCGCTAGTGATGCTGACCATCTTTTCAGATGCTTATTGGCCAATTGTGTATCTATTTAAATCCTTGGCAAATTAAAAAATTGGGTCGATTTTCTTTGTATTGTTCAGTTGTAAGCATTTGTTTTATATCCTGGATACTAGTCTCTTATTAGATATATGCTTTGCAAGATTTTTCTCCTATTCTGCAGATTGTCATTTCACTTTAATTTTTTTAAACATTAAAACAATTTCTTTCTAGGGGAGGTAATTAGATTTATTCATTTTGTTTTTCTTCCTTAGCACGCACTCTATCATTTGAGCTACCCCTTTCCCCTTTCATTTCACACTCTTGATGTTGTCCTTTGTAACAAATGATTTTAATTTGATGAAGTCCATTTTATCTATTTTGTTTTATCACTTGTGCTCTTGGTATTGTATCTAGGAAGCCATAGCCTATCCTATGACCACAAAGATTCATACTATGTCTTCTTTTAGAAAGTTCATATATTTAGTTTTTACGTTTCTGTCTGTGATCCATTTTGAATTAATATTTGTTATATAAAATACGGGGTCCAGATTCCAGATTCATTCTTTTGCCTTCAGATACCCAGGTGTCTCTGCTCCATTTGTTGGATAGACTATACTTTCAATGGAGTGTTGTTGGCACATTTCTGGAAAACTGACTGTAAATGTAAGTTTCCCCCCAGGATTTTTTATTGTGTCTCATAGATTTCTGCATCCAAACTTATGACAGAAGCATAATGACTTGAGTGCTATAGATTTGCTGTAACCTTTGAGTGAGTCCTCCAAATTTGCTCTTCTTTTTCAAGATTGTTTTGGCTGACCTGGGTCCCTTGCTTTCAATATGAATTTTGGGATCAGTTTTTCAATTTTTGCAAAGAAGTCAGCTGGAATTTTGATAGGGATTCCATTAAATATGTAGATTACTTTGGGAAGTCTTAACATTTTTAACAATATTTTCTACCATTGCATGATCATGGGATGCCTTCCATATATGAAGATATTTTAAATTTTTTTTGGTGATACTTCAAAATATTCAATGTACAAATCTTGTAAACTTTTGTTAAATGTATCTCTCATTTTATTTTTTATGCAGTTGTAAATGGAACGGCTTAGCTTCATAAGGGTGGGACTATATATATCAATTTATTTATTTCTAGGATTCCTACATAGCAAATACACTAGGTTTATATTTGCTACATTGATCTATCCACAATTCTTCCCACCCCCGTGTCATAAGAAACCAAGACCCAGCTTAAGCCATCTGAACACCTATGTGGAAGTGAGAAATGAGACCTTTGGGTGGGGTTTGTGTAGATGATACTGAGATCTTATTCAGAATGGCTTCATCTTAATTTCTTTTAAACAATCCTTTCAGAGTATATAGTCAGATACATTAGGAAAATGCTGTTTTGATGTGCGGAGGAGCTAAGACTATAATTTTCAAGTAATTTCTAGTGGGAGTGTTGTACTTGAAACATAATTTGCATCAATCTTTGAAGATTTATGTTTCAGGAGCTTTGAGTAAATAATACCTGTCTTTATTCAATAACTACAACTAAATGCTCAAGCAACATGTAAGAGTTTGAGCAAACTGCTCCCGCCCCGTAGTGCTGGTTGGTTGCAGCTGTAACTGGAGTCAGCGCTTACCTCGCCCAGTACACTTGTGCTGATCTGCTCAAAACAGTTCGTCCAACAGTTTGTCGGTAGTCTTTTAGACAAAGCCATAAAGCATTGATTTAAGGTTGCTGGAATGTAATCTATTCTTATTAATATTAAGTAAGCACATATTGAGTACTTACTGTATGTTGGGAATTGTCCCTCAGCCTCACATGAATATTACTTCTAATAAAACCTCTCATATTTCCCTGTTATTTGCACTTTACAGATAAGGAGACTGAGGATTAGGTCTTCTCTCTTTTGGGGGGAGCTCATTATCAATGATGGGAAGTTGTAAGGAAAAAGATATTGATTCATCCAGAGAAAATATTTTTCTGAGATTCAGTATTGAAGAAGGTAACCACTGAAGAGGGTGATCATTGTTTGAGTGAGACGAGCCCCGGGTTGTACGGAGTCAGCATCCCTGTCTTGGATGCTGCACGTGTAGAGCTGCGTGGTGGGTGAGGCGGCGCGGCCGCGCAGGGAAAGCGGATGCCGGGCCGCTGGGCTGTGCTCAGGCCCGGTGGGGCTTTCTCCTAAGAGCAGTGGACCGTCATTGACAGATTTTAAGTAGGCTAGTGCGATGCTCTCGTAGATCACTTTTGTCTTGTAGAATGCTTAGAAACATTTAGAAGGCTCGGCAGGAGGTGATGTGATGAGTCAGAGTAGGGTGGCTGCGAGGTGTAGCAGTGTTCAATTTTCAAGTGATTTTCAGTCCCAGGTTTGTGGCTCAGTAGCCGTGTCACTTTGGATGACACACCCAAGGAAGTGAAACAATTTATCTAATCAATAGAAGCAGTGATGTACCGAACTCCCAGGACTGCTGTGTAGATCCAGTGAGATAACGTGTGCACAGTGTGCAGCATGGTCCCCAGCACAGAGTCAGTGCTGAGGGAGTGCCAGTGAGTACCTGGTAGGACAGGTGTGGGTGGTGGATCTCATTGACTGAGGAAATTTGTCCCTGAAGGAGGGGTCTTGTCACATCTGTGAGTGATTGGCCTGAGCTGGGAGAGGCAGGGAGACCTTGCCCCCGACCAAGGGCCCTGGGCAGGATGGCTATGGGAGGAACACCGTGAAGTTAGCTCTTTGCAGGTGGAGTTGGAGGTGCCCTTGAGACATCTAAGTGCAGTGTCACAATCACAGAAGTGGTCTGGTCCCGGGCTGTGCATTTTCCTGCTGGGATATTGATCTCTGAACGCGAAGACATACTTTACAGGACAAGTGAATAGTAGTATCATCTCTCATCAAAGCTCACATCTCTTTATTCATCACTCACTTTGCTAATTGGGTACTTACAGAACACACTTCACTGTCCTCCCCTGGGCTCAGGCTCCACAGAAAAGAGCTGGTGAGTCTCCCTCTTTTCCAGAAGAAGACACACTTAGCTGGTAGACTTCTATACCTCGCCAGACTTAGAATTTTAGGTTGTTGATTTAATTCTATTTTCTGTTGGTCATCTCCTGACAGGAGAGACGTTTTACCTCATGGTCAGGTTTCAATTAGCTGTTACTGAGAATTGCTGGTCTGATCCATAGTGTATTTATTCTATTAACTTTGTAGAGTACTTATCATTTTTCTGTCTTTGCTCTTTAATTTTGTTTGCCCCTTCAATTTTCTATCTTATTTGGGACCTTATTTTATTTTTTAATTAAAAAATGTCTATTAGCAGTTAACAAAACAAAAGCAAAGAAAAAATGCACATGATAGCTAAATTTAGAAAATATCTTGTGTGTTTTCTGTCTCAGCAATGGAGGGTTCTAGAAACTCGTGAAAAGCTTCATTACATAAGTTCCTTTAAATTCTGATTAAGAAATAAAACCTTCCTTCCTCATCTTTCAAGCTGCACAGCTAATTGTCAAGAAAGTGAGGGGAAATTCTCAGAAGCCAAGACAAACCAGAAAGCAGGGATTCTGGGAGATACGTGAGCCTTAGAAGCCCTGGGGTGCCGGTTGGCTCCTGAACTGAGTTTCAGTTGCCCTGGCAGGAGGGCAGGAGGTGAGCCTGTGGCCTCTCACACTGGGAGTTGGATGGCTGTTCTTATATAAGGCCAAGCACATCCTGAGAATCCTGCTTTATAAAAGGTTGAATTAGAAAGAAAAGAATAAAAGCATTCCTCAAGGCAAGGAAGTAAGGAAAGTAAAATTTTTTGGAAGCGGGAAAAAATAACATATCCAAAGTAAGGATTTAGTTTAAAGCTGTTCTGGCATGAGAGTGACCACAAACCCATGGCAGAAAATCACAGCTCCTCCCGGAAAGAGAAGGTGTGTTTTGAATGAATCAGTGGACAGCCATTCTGAAAAAGGCCTCCAGAGTCTTCTGGATCAAGATACTGGACTCAAACACCTCCCTTCCATGGTCTCATTTAAATAACCAGAAAGGTTTTAAAGGAAAGAAGCCATAATCATAGTTCTATTTATTGACATTACTTTATGCTAGGAATTCAAAGGTGACTATGGAGTTGTCTCCTCTTTTATGGACCTTACTTTCTATTTGACATAGTTGGGGAACTTGGTGGAGGGTGGTGTTAGTATGTTGCAATTAACCAGGAGAGGAGTTTAAGAAAGCAGTGAAGGGTTGGTGACATTTTTCGCTGAGGACAGTCCTGTTCAGTTGGCTTGTAATTACAGGCTCGTTGAGTTGTCACTGGAGGGAATTAATCTTAAGGAATTTGGTCTTAACTCAGGCCTCTTCAGAATGGACAAGTGAACCTGGAGAAAGACAGTCAAATCTGTGCAGACATTGAAGTTCACTTCAACATGTGGTATCCATGAGCCAAAGATAGGACTAGTAGGCAGCACTTCTTGAGGACAGAGGAGTGGTTTTTAAGGTTCTTCAAGAATGAATCCCAAGGTACCGGGATGGCCAGTTGTCAAACTGTGTCTTTGCTCTTTGGACGGTGTATCCACCAAGGGTATTGGCCGTTTATAAGTTTCCATTTCTCCTTAATACATGTCAGGTTATGAGGACGTGGGCATAAACGTTTCACACCTTGTCAAGGTGACTTTGGGTACCTGCCTAGAATCATGGGCACAGTTGCGGCTGCGTCATACATCTTGCCGCACATCCCGCTCCCCGGCTCCGTGATCACGGCAGAGTGGTTCCTTATTGAGCTGTCCATCTCCTCTGTGACATCGTAACCAAACAAAAGATTGGAGAGTATTAGCTTGGCTTTTTTCTTTTCTAACATTCCCTTCAAATTATGATGACTGATAGTGGACCCAGTTACGTTTGCAGATGATTTACAAGTAGGGCTGTCAGTACAAACCTTGTAATCCCCGCTGTGTGATCTAGAGAAGAAAGTTACACTCTTTCCAAATTGTTTTGATGCACTTATGTGGGAAAATGATGTATGTTTGAATATGTATTTCCTCTCTTACTCATCATGGCTAGAGATGAATATTTGTAGACATGGAATGAGTACTCTGTATTTGAACTGTATGGTCCCCTAAATTCTCCCCAGCTTTTTAAAGTCATCACTGGAGTGCTACCTCCAGAGTGCCGCAAAGCATCCAACACTGCCTGCTCTTCGGACACTGTAAGTTTCCAAGTTGGAGAAGGCTGCTGGCTGGTGAGGCATTCTCTCGCACATCTCTGGTTGGGTGATGTGAGCTGAGAACACAAGAATTGGCAGACAGTAACTAACCACGATCACGTCCATTTCTGGAACACTCATGGAGGATTTTACACCTATGCTAGTGGAATACGTTATTTCATTTAGTTTTCCCAAAAATCATAATTAGATTTTATCACCTGTATTAAAAAGGAAACTGTCAAAGCGAGTGACGTGCAGACTTTGGACTGGAACACGGGTCTTTCTGATCCCTGTCTCTGTTCCCTCCCCGGCCTATCCTTGCAAATGACCAGGAGACTCTTCCTCAGTCTTGAGTTTCCCTCTGATGTTACCACTCTCTTTGTTTCTAAGAGAGGAAAACAAGTCTAAACTTACTTTCCAGTTGGAAATGGAATGGAGAGTTAACGTTGGAAGCCGGGAGAATCTGTCCTGTGATGAAGTGGTCTCCGAGCCACTTCCACTGGGATGTCACATCACTGTCTGGGCCCCTTGCTCAGCCTGTGCACAGGTGACAGCGCAGTTGTGCCGAGCAGTCCTCCCGGACAGGGCAGTGGGTTGGAAATGAGTTTGGGGATTTGGTTTCATTACACAAGTTCCTGAGGGTCTTGACCTGGCACTTCGAGTGGGAGCATTCCCTGTCCCACAGACTGTGCTCTGGGCCCGTGCAGACCTGACGTGGCCTCAGCCTGAGTCTCAGGGCCCGTGGTGATGAGGAGCATTTTAGCCCAGGGTCTGCCGGAGGCTCTGAGACTACTGGGCTGTGGGACTTTGTCCAGGATGATAATAATTCCTCCCCGAGTTTCAGATTTCCTTGCCTGTGAGCCGGGGTAGTAGTTGTTTCTGAGATGATTGTAATGATTCAGTAACGGGCGCAGCGTGTGCTGACAGGTAGCTGGGTGCTTTAGGAGCAGAAGTCGCAGTCACTCTGTCAACCTCTCCCTGTGCGCTCTGTGCTTTGAGAAGTTGTGTGTTTGGTGAAAGTCCCGCCCAGACCCTAGGGTCTAGATGAACTGTTGTTCCTTTACTTTCCCTTCCTTTTCCTCTTTCCCTTCTCTGTGTCCCATGTTTAGGTAGCAGATTCCTCTATTTCAGGGAATACGGGCTTTTCTAGTAAAGGGACAGGTGGAATGCGGAGAGGTGGGGCCCAGAGGGGGTCTGGAGTGTCTGCACAGTGCTGCTTCCCTGCGTTTCTGCATCCGGTCCCATCAGTGCACTAAGTCAGCCTTCCTCTTCCTTCCTGTGTCATCGGGTCTCTGTTTTAAGGGAAAACCATTTTTATGGGTCTTTTTTCACTTACATGTTTCATTCAGATGCTTGTTGCTTTTCTCCCTGTGCTTCAGCGTTCCGAGGAGAAAATTCAGCCGTGCAGCATCCTCTCCGAGCTCTACGAGTTGATCGGCTTCCACTGCAAGTCCACCTACTTCAAGCGGGTGGCCCCCGTGTGGCACGCGGCCCCCGGCATCCCGGAGCCTGGTGGGAAGGCCTGCTCCCGACTCCTCCTGCAGATGCTTCCTGGCTACAGTCTGTCACTGGACTTGCAGGACTTCAGCAAATGTGTTGGAACTAAAACATTGCTTCAGCCCCATTAACCATGCCTGGTTTGGGCCCTGCTGTCCTGCCTCATCAGGGTGAATCTTGATTCATTTAGAACAGGGCTCAGCAGACTTTTCCTTTCAAGGGCTTGGGGGTAAATATTTCAGGGTCTGAAAACCTCCTGATCTCTGGTGCAGCTGCTCAGCTCTACTGTTTAGATGCCAGAACAGCCAGATAGTCCACACACCCATAGAGCTTTATTAACAGCGGTGGCTGGGGCTGGATTGGGTGTATGAACTGCAGTTTGCCCCCACAGCCTCCTCAATATTGACACCTGCACCAGAGTGTACATTTGTGACAATGGGTGAACCTACACTGACATGTCATCATCACCCATAGCCCATAGTTGACACTAGGATTTACACATTGTGTTGTGCACTCTGTGGGTTTGGACAGATGTACAATGACATGTATCCACCATCACAACATCATACAGAGTCATCTGTCTTAGTGACCTTAAAATGCTCCGTGCTGCACCTCATTCATTGCTCTTTCCCCTCTAGCCTCTGGCAGCCACTGATCTTTCAGTCTCTGTGTTTTTCCCTTTCCCAGAACACCATACAGTTGGAATCAGACAGTTGCTGAAACTTCCCAGATTGGCTTCTTTCACTTGGTAATATGCATTTAAGGTTCCTCCATGTCTTTCCATTCCTTGATAACTCATTTCATTTTAGCACCAAATAATAGTCCATTTTCTGGTGGGACCACAGTTTATTTATCCATTCACCTACTGAAGAAGAGCTTAGTTGCTTCTGAATCCTGTTGAGTATGAATAAAGCTGCTATTAACATCTGTATGCAGATTTGTGTGTGAACATAAGTTTCCATTTCATCGAGTAAACACCAAGGAGCACAGTTGCCTGATCATATGTTAGAATTACGTCTAGCTCTGTAAAAAATTGCCAGACCGTCTTCCAAAGTACCTGGGCCATTTTTCATTCCCACCAACAATGCATTATAATTTCTGGTGCTCCACATCCTCACCAGCATTCGGTGCTGTCAGTGTTCTGCATTTTGGCAGTTCTGACAGGTGTGCAGTGGTATCTCGCTGTTTCAGTCTGCATCCCCTTGATGACAGGTGCTGTGGAGCATCTTTCCAAAGGCTTCTTTGGCATCCAGATTTCTTCTTTGATGAGGTGTGTGTTCAGGCATTTTGCTCATTTTTTAATCAGGTTATTCATCCTTCTTGTTGAGTGTAAAGAAATTTTGGTATATTCTGTATTTCAGCCCTTTATCAGTGTGTCCCTGCCCTTCACCTTCAGTGCCAGAGTTGTCCTTTGTGTCTCAGTGGAGTGTCAGATCTTCAAAGAGATTCCCTGTCTTCCCTCAGCCTAAATACTGTCCTTGTATTTTTCACTTTCATTGACTCATTTTGTTCTTTTTAAATACCATTTCCCATAATTTGTAAGTATATTAAAGAGAAAAGGGCAATGATTGAACACCGCCTGCCCCACCAGGCTGTGTGCCCTGTGAGAGCAGAGGCCCTGTCCCCACTCACCGTTTCCCATGACAGCACATGTCACATGTCCATGTAAAAGTGTGTAACGTGGGGCCAAACCTGATGAGCAGCTATGACGACATGTGTTGTCTACCATTTATTGAGTAGACTTTGTTTCTGATCTTAATTATTAAATCATATGAATGAAACTTGGTTGTTTTGAAAAATAAAACAACAAAGCACACCTCAATGTGATTGGTAATTTCTACTTAGATTTCTGACCCAGGAGGGGATGTTCACCATCATTTTGTTGAGGAGGTTGGGAAGGTAAAGTAAGAGAGTGAGATCAAATAAAGTAAAAATGATAACAGTCAGTTGGCTTTATATTCACTGAAATAAAAGTTATTTTAAACCCTATCTCAGCTGTTGTTCTGTTGTTTTAAACATTTCTCATAGAATTAAACGGAAGCCCACTAAACCCTGAAAGGGAAACTGTGTGCTCAGGTCCTGAAAATTGTTTATGTCTGTTTCTTGAGATATAAATATACCTGCTGGTTACAGAAATTCGAGGCGGGAACACAACAGTGCACTGCATGTGTCTGCCAGATTCACGGGCTGCTCAGTGACAATTTCATTTTCTTGGATTGCAGGTTAGGACGGATTTCCATGAGAAATATTGCTCAGACATTTCCTGAATGAAGGATTGAATTTTCCACAGGAAATATTATGAAAGAGAGTGACAAGGCACAAGGGTTTCCCATAAAAGAATAGTTGATGTAATAAACTCTCACTATGGTGAATATTTTTAATAAAAGCCAGTTGAAAATTTTCTCACTAGGTCAAATGGCACAAATCCGTCTGAAGAAAAAAGATTCAAATTTTGTAGAAGAAGCGGTTTGAATTAAGTAGAAATTATGATTTCTACAATATTTGTTGAAAGAAGTTATACTCAGTCTTATCATAATTGCCAGTGGAAGGAAGAGGATCATTATTTATTTATTAAAAAAAAATCCACAAGGTGCTATTTGCCCCATTATTGATGCGGCAGTCCTGTGATTAGTTAAGTTGGGACATTTAGGAAACTTAGCTAGGTTTTCAGGACATTGATTTCAGCCACTTTATCTTTACTACAATCTATTCATTTGTGTCGGCATATGGTCCATAAATATTTATGGGGAGGAACAACATCCAACTCGGTTTTACAGTGCAAAACGCAGGCACTTCAAACCGGCACTAGGAAACAGACTGAGAAACCAGAGTAAGTGTTTATCCAGCAACCCGTTCTCTTTGTGCTAAATGAAAGAACGTCTCTCCACATGCTCAGTTCTGAGAGATAAGTGAGTGTGAAAGCCGTCCTTCACCTAGCTTGAAGGGAACACAAAGTTTCTTTTCAGTTGCA
This sequence comes from Vicugna pacos, assembly GCF_048564905.1. Taxonomy (NCBI): domain Eukaryota; kingdom Metazoa; phylum Chordata; class Mammalia; order Artiodactyla; family Camelidae; genus Vicugna; species Vicugna pacos. Next base: position 26,672,360 of record NW_027328741.1, read on the forward strand.
AATTCCATTCCGTACATATATATGGGGAGGTACAAGCTCCAACTCGGATTTACAGTGAAAACGGCAGACACTTCAAACCGGCACTAGGAAACAGACTGAGAAACCAGAGTAAGGGTTTCCCCTGCAACCCGTTCCCTTTGTGCTGGATGAACGAACGTCTCTCCACATGCTCAGTTCTGAGAGATAAGTGTGTGTGAAAGCCGTCCTTCACCTAGATTGAAGGGATCACAAAGTTTCTTTTCAGTAGCCAACTCCACTCCATACATATATATGGGGAGGTACAAGCTCCAACTCGGTTTTACAGTGAAAACGGCAGGCACTTCCAACCGGCACTAGGAAACAGACTGAGAAACCAGAGTAAGGGTTTCTCCTGCAACCCGATCCCTTTGTGCTGGATGAACGAACTTCTCTCCACATGCTCAGTTCTGAGAGATAAGTGTGTGTGAAAGCCGTCCTTCACCTAGCTTGAAGGGAACATAAAGTTTCTTTTCAGTTGCCAACACCATTCCATACATATATATGGGGAGGTACAAGCTCCAACTCGGTTTTACAGTGAAAACGGCAGGCACTTCAAACCGGCACTAGGAAACAGACTGAGAAACCAGAGTAAGGGTTTCTCCTGCAACCCGTTCCCTTTGTGCTGGATGAACGAACGTCTCTCCACATGCTCAGTTCTGAGGGATAAGTGTGTGTGAAAGCCATCCTTCACCAAGCTTGAAGGGAACACAAAGTTTTTTTTCAGTAGCCAACTCCTCTCCATACATATATATGGGGAGGTACAAGCTCCAACTCGGTTTTACAGTGAAAACGGCAGGCACTTCCAACCGGCACTAGGAAACAGACTGAGAAACCAGAGTAAGGGTTTCTCCTGCAACCCGTTCCCTTTGTGCTGGATGAACGAACGTCTCTCCACATGCTCAGTTCTGAGAGATAAGTGTGTGTGAAAGCCGTCCTTCACCTAGCTTGAAGGGAACACAAAGTTTCCTTTCAGTTGCCAACTCCACTCCATACATATATATGGGGAGGTACAAGCTCCAACTCGGTTTTACGGTGAAAACGGCAGGCACTTCAAACCGGCACTAGGAAACAGACTGAGAAACCAGAGTAAGGGTTTCTCCGGCAACCCGTTCCCTTTGTGCTGAATGAACGAACGTCTCTCCACATGCTCAGTTCTGAGAGATAAGTGTGTGTGAAAGCCGTCCTTCACCTAGCTTGAAGGGAACACAAAGTTTCTTTTCAGTTGCCAACTCCACTCCATACATATATATGGGGAGGTACAAGCTCCAACTCGGTTTTACAGTGGAAACGGCAGGCACTTCCAACCGGCACTAGGAAACAGACTGAGAAACCAGAGTAAGGGTTTCTCCTGCAACCCGTTCCCTTTGTGCTGGATGAAAGAACGTCTCTCCACATGCTCAGTTCTGAGAGATAAGTCTGTGTGAAAGCCGTCCTTCACCTAGCTTGAAGGGAACACAAAGTTTCTTTTCAGTTGCCAACTCCACTCCATACATATATATGGGGAGGTACAAGCTCCAACTCGGTTTTACAGTGAAAACGGCAGGCACTTCAAACCGGCACTAGGAAACAGACTGAGAAACCAGAGTAAGGGTTTCTCCTGCAACCCGTTCCCTTTGTGCTGGATGAACGAACGTCTCTCCACATGCTCAGTTCTGAGAGATAATTGTGTGTGAAAGCCGTCCTTCACCTAGCTTGAAGGGAACACAAAGTTTCTTTTCAGTTGCCAACTCCACTCCATACATATATATGGGGAGGTACAAGCTCCAACTCGGTTTTACAGTGAAAACGGCAGGCACTTCCAACCGGCACTAGGAAACACACTGAGAAACCAGAGTAAGGGTTTCTCCTGCAACCCGTTCCCTTTGTGCTGGATGAACGAACGTCTCTCCACATGCTCAGTTCTGAGAGATAAGTGTGTGTGAAAGCCGTCCTTCACCTAGCTTGAAGGGAACACAAAGTTCCTTTTAAGTTGCCAACTCCACTCCATACATATATATGGGGAGGTACAAGCTCCAACTCGGTTTTACAGTGAAAACGGCAGGGACTTCAAACCGGCACTAGGAAACAGACTGAGAAACCAGAGTAAGTGTTTCACCTGCAACCCTTTCCCTTTGTGCTGGATGAACGAACGTCTCTCCACATGCTCAGTTCTTAGAGATAAGTGTGTGTGAAAGCCGTCCTTCACCTAGCTTGAAGGGAACACAAAGTTTCTTTTCAGTAGCCAACTCCACTCCATACATATATATGGGAAGGTACAAGCTCCAACTCGGTTTTACAGTGAAAACGGCAGGCACTTCAAACCGGCACTAGGAAACAGACTGAGAATAGAGAGTAAGGGTTTCTCCTGCAACCCGTTCCCTTTGTGCTGGATGAAAGAACGTCTCTCCACATGTTCAGTTCTGAGAGATAAGTGTGTGTGAAAGCCGTCCTTCACCTAGCTTGAAGGGAACACAAAGTTTCTTTTCAGTTGCCAACTCCAATCCATACATATATATGGGGAGGTACAAGCTCCAACTCGGTTTTACAGTGAAAACGGCAGGCACTTCCAACCGGCACTAGGAAACAGACTGAGAAACCAGAGTAAGGGTTTCTCCTGCAACCCGTTCCCTTTGTGCTGGATGAACGAACGTCTCTCCACATGCTCAGTTCTGAGAGATAAGTGTGTGTGAAAGCCGTCCTTCACCTAGCTTGAAGGGAACACAAACTTTCCTTTCAGTTGCCAACTCCACTCCATACATATATATGGGGAGGTACAAGCTCCAACTCGGTTTTACGGTGAAAACGGCAGGCACTTCAAACCGGCACTAGGAAACAGACTGAGAAACCAGAGTAAGGGTTTCTCCGGCAAACCGTTCCCTTTGTGCTGGATGAACGAACGTCTCTCCCCATGCTCAGTTCTGAGAGATAAGTGTGTGTGAAAGCCGTCCTTCACCTAGCTTGAAGGGAACACAAAGTTTCTTTTCAGTTGCCAACTCCACTCCATACATATATATGGGGAGGTACAAGCTCCAACTCGGTTTTACAGTGAAAACGGCAGGCACTTCAAACGGGCGCTATGAAAAATACTGAGAAACCAGAGTAAGGGTTTCTCCTGCAACCCGTTCCCTTTGTGCTGGATGAACGAACGTCTCTCCACATGCTCAGTTAGGAGAGATAAGTGTGTGTGAAAGCCGTCTTTCACCTAGCTTGAAGGGAACACAAAGTTTCTTTTCAGTTGCCAACTCCACTCCATACATATATATGGGGAGGTACAAGCTCCAACTCGGATTTACAGTGAAAACGGCAGGCACTTCAAACCGGCGCTAGGAAACAGACTGAGAAACCAGAGTAATGGTTTCTCCTGCAACCCGTTCCCTTTGTGCTGGATGAACGAACGTCTCTCCACATGCTCAGTTCTGAGAGATAAGTGTGTGTGAAAGCCGTCCTTCACCTAGCTTGAAGGGAACACAAAGTTTCTTTTCAGTTGCCAACTCCACTCCATACATATATATGGGGAGGTACAAGCTCCAACTCGGTTTTACAGTGAAAACGGCAGGCACATCAAACCGGCACTAGGAAACAGACTGAGAAACCAGAGTAAGGGTTTCTCCTGCAACCCGTTCCCTTTGTGCTGGATGAACGAACGTCTCTCCACATGCTCAGTTCTGAGAGATAAGTGTGTGTGAAAGCCGTCCTTCACCTAGCTTGAAGGGAACACAAAGTTTCTTTCCAGTTGCCAGCTCCACTCCATACATATATATGGGGAGGTACAAGCTCCAACTCGGTTTTACAGTGAAAACGGCAGGCACTTCAAACCGGCACTAGGAAACAGACTGAGAAACCAGAGTAAGGGTTTCTCCTGCAACCCGTTCCATTTGTGCTGGATGAACGAACGTCTCTCCACAAGCTCAGTTCTGAGAGTTAAGTGTGTGTGAAAGCCGTCCTTCACCTAGCTTGAAGGGAACACAAAGTTTCTTTTCAGTTGCCAACTCCACTCCATACATATATATGGGGAGGTACAAGCTCCAACTCGGTTTTACAGTGAAAACGGCAGGCACTTCCAACCGGCACTAGGAAACAGACTGAGAAACCAGAGTAAGGGTTTCTCCTGCAACCCGTTCCCTTTGTGCTGGATGAACGAACGTCTCTCCCCATGCTCAGTTCTGAGAGATAAGTGTGTGTGAAAGCCGTCCTTCACCTAGCTTGAAGGGAACACAAAGTTTCTTTTCAGTTGCCAACTCCACTCCATACATATATATGGGGAGGTACTAGCTCCAACTCGGTTTTACAGTGAAAACGGCACGCACTTCCAACCGGCAGTAGGAAACAGACTGAGAAACCAGAGTAAGGGTTTCTCCTGCAACCCGTTCCCTTTGTGCTGGATGAACGAACGTCTCTCCACATGCTCAGTTCTGAGAGATAAGTGTGTGTGAAAGCCGTCCTTCACCTAGCTTGAAGGGAACACAAAGTTTCTTTTCAGTTGCCAACACCACTCCATACATATATATGGGGAGGTACAAGCTCCAACTCGGTTTTACAGTGAAAACGGCAGGCACTTCAAACCGGCACTAGGAAACAGACTGAGAAACCAGAGTAAGGGTTTCTCCTGCTACCCGTTCCCTTTGTGCTGGATGAACGAACGTCTCTCCACATGCTCAGTTCTGAGAGATAAGTGTGTGTGAAAGCCGTCCTTCACCTAGATTGAAGGGAACACAAAGTTTCTTTTCAGTTGCCAACTCCACTCCATACATATATATGGGGAGGTACAAGCTCCAACTCGGTTTTACAGTGAAAACGGCAGGCACTTCCAACCGGCACTAGGAAACAGACTGAGAAACCAGAGTAAGGGTTTCTCCTGCAACCCGTTCCCTTTGTGCTGGATGAACGAACGTCTCTCCACATGCTCAGTTCTGAGAGATAAGTGTGTGTGAAAGCCGTCCTTCACCTAGCTTGAAGGGAACACAAAGTTTCTTTTCAGTTGCCAACTCCACTCCATACATATATATGGGGAGGTACAAGCTACATCTCGGTTTTACAGTGAAAACGGCAGGCACTTCAAACCGGCACTAGGAAACAGACTGAGAAACCAGAGTATGGGTTTCTCCTGCATCCCGTTCCCTTTGTGCTGGATGAACGAACGTCTCTCCACATGCTCAGTTCTGAGAGATAAGTGTGTGTGAAAGCCGTCCTTCACCTAGCTTGAAGGGAACACAAAGTTTCTTTTCAGTTGCCAAACCCACTCCATACATATATATGGGGTGGTACAAGCTCCAACTCGGTTTTACAGTGAAAACGGCAGGCACTACAAACGGGCGCTAGGAAAAATACTGAGAAACCAGAGAAAGGGTTTCTCCTGCAACCCGTTCCTTTGTGCTGGATGAATGAACGTCTCTCCACATGCTCAGTTCTGAGAGATAAGTGTGTGTGAAAGCCGTCCTTCACCTAGCTTGAAGGGAACACAAAGTTCCTTTTCAGTTGCCAACTCCACTCCATACATATATATGGGGAGGTACAAGCTCCAACTCGGTTTTACAGTGAAAACGGCAGGCACTTCCAACCGGCACTAGGAAACAGACTGAGAAACCAGAGTAAGGGTTTCTCCTGCAAAACGTTCCCTTTGTGCTGGATGAACGAACGTCTCTCCACATGCTCAGTTCTGAGAGATAAGTGTGTGTGAAAGCCGTCCTTCACCTAGCTTGAAGGGAACACAAAGTTTCTTTTCAGTTGCCAAATTCACTCCATACATATATATGGGGAGGTACAAGCTCCAACTCGGTTTTACAGTGAAAACGGCAGGCACTTCCAACCGGCACTAGGAAACAGACTGAGAAACCAGAGTAAGGGTTTCTCCTGCAACCCGTTCCCTTTGTGCTGGATGAACGAACGTCTCTCCCCATGCTCAGTTCTGAGAGATAAGTGTGTGTGAAAGCCGTCCTTCACCTAGCTTGAAGGGAACACAAAGTTTCTTTTCAGTTGCCAACTCCACTCCATACATATATATGGGGAGGTACAAGCTCCAACTCGGTTTTACAGTGAAAACGGCAGGCACTTCCAACCGGCAGTAGGAAACAGACTGAGAAACCAGAGTAAGGGTTTCTCCTGCAACCCGTTCCCTTTGTGCTGGATGAACGAATGTCTCTCCACATGCTCAGTTCTGAGAGATAAGTGTGTGTGAAAACCGTCCTTCACCTAGCTTGAAGGGAACTCAAAGTTTCTTTTCAGTTGCCAACTCCACTCCATACATATATATGGGGAGGTACAAGCTCCATCTCGGTTTTACAGTGAAAACGGCAGGCACTTCAAACCGGCACTAGGAAACAGACTGAGAAACCAGAGTATGGGTTTCTCCTGCATCCCGTTCCCTTTGTGCTGGATGAACGATCGTCTCTCCACATGCTCAGTTCTGAGAGATAAGTGTGTGTGAAAGCCGTCCTTCACCTAGCTTGAAGGGAACACAAAGTTTCTTTTCAGTTGCCAAACCCACTCCATACATATATATGGGGAGGTACAAGCTCCAACTCGGTTTTACAGTGAAAACGGCAGGCACTTCCAACCGGCACTAGGAAACAGACTGAGAAACCAGAGTAAGGGTTTCTCCTGCAACCCGTTCCCTTTGTGCTGGATGAACGAACGTCTCTCCGCATGCTCAGTTCTGAGAGATAAGTGTGTGTGAAAGCCGTCCTTCACCTAGCTTGAAGGGAACACAAAGTTTCTTTTCAGTTGCCAACTCCACTCCATACATATATATGGGGAGGTACAAGCTCCAAATCGGTTTTACAGTGAAAACGGCAGGCACTTCAAACCGGCACTAGGAAACAGACTGAGAAACCAGAGGAAGGGTTTCTCCTGCAAACCGTTCCCTTTGTGCTGGATGAACGAACGTCTCTCCACATGCTCAGTTCTGAGAGATAAGTGTGTGTGAAAGCCGTCCTTCACCTAGCTTGAAGGGAACACAAAGTTTCTTTTCAGTTGCCAACTCCACTCCATACATATATATGGGGAGGTACAAGCTCCAACTCGGTTTTACAGTGAAAACGGCAGGCACTTCCAACCGGCACTAGGAAACAGACTGAGAAACCAGAGTAAGGGTTTCTCCTGCAACCCGTTCCCTTTGTGCTGGATGAACGAACGTCTCTCCCCATGCTCAGTTCTGAGAGATAAGTGTGTGTGAAAGCCGTCCTTCACCTAGCTTGAAGGGAACACAAAGTTTCTTTTCAGTTGCCAACTCCACTCCATACATATATATGGGGAGGTACAAGCTCCAACTCGGTTTTACAGTGAAAACGGCAGGCACTTCAAACCGGCACTAGGAAACAGACTGAGAAACCAGAGTAAGGGTTTCTCCTGCAACCCGTTTCCTTTGTGCTGGATGAACGAACGTCTCTCCCCATGCTCAGTTCTGAGAGATAAGTGTGTGTGAAAGCCGTACTTCACCTAGCTTGAAGGGAACACAAAGTTTCTTTTCAGTTGCCAAACCCACTCCATACATATATATGGGGAGGTACAAGCTCCAACTCGGTTTTACAGTGAAAACGGCAGGCACTTAGAACCGGCACTAGGAAACAGACTGAGAAACCAGAGTAAGGGTTTCTCCTGCATCCCGTTCCCTTTGTGCTGGATGAACGAACGTCTCTCCACATGCTCAGTTCTGAGAGATAAGTGTGTGTGAAAGCCGTCCTTCACCTAGCTTGAAGGGAACACAAAGTTTCTTTTCAGTTGCCAAACCCACTCCATACATATATATGGGGAGGTACAAGCTCCAACTCGGTTTTACAGTGAAAACGGCAGGCACTTCAAACGGGCGCTAGGAAAAATACTGAGAAACCAGAGTAAGGGTTTCTCCTGCATCCCGTTCCCTTTGTGCTGGATGAACGAACGTCTCTCCACATGCTCAGTTCTGAGAGATAAGTGTGTGTGAAAGCCGTCCTTCACCTAGCTTGAAGGGAACACAAAGTTTCTTTTCAGTTGCCAACTCCACTCCATACATATATATGGGGAGGTACAAGCTCCAACTCGGTTTTACAGTGAAAACGGCAGGCACTTCCAACCGGCACTAGGAAACAGACTGAGAAACCAGAGTAAGGGTTTCTCCTGCAACCCGTTCCCTTTGTGCTGGATGAACGAACGTCTCTCCACATGCTCAGTTCTGAGAGATAAGTGTGTGTGAAAGCCGTCCTTCACCTAGCTTGAAGGGAACACAAAGTTTCTTTTCAGTTGCCAACTCCACTCCATACATATATATGGGGAGGTACAAGCTCCAACTCGGTTTTACAGTGAAAACGGCAGGCACTTCAAACCGGAACTAGGAAACAGACTGAGAAACCAGAGTAAGGGTTTCTCCTGCAACCCGTTCCCTTTGTGCTGGATGAACGAACGTCTCTCCACATGCTCAGTTCTGAGAGATAAGTGTGTGTGAAAGCCGTCCTTCACCTAGCTTGAAGGGAACACAAAGTTTCTTTTCAGTTGCCAACTCCACTCCATACATATATATGGGGAGGTACAAGCTCCAACTCGGTTTTACAGTGAAAACGGCAGGCACTTCCAACCGGCAGTAGGAAACAGACTGAGAAACCAGAGTAAGGGTTTCTCCTGCAACCCGTTCCCTTTGTGCTGGATGAACGAACGTCTCTCCACATGCTCAGTTCTGAGAGATAAGTGTGTGTGAAAGCCGTCCTTCACCTAGCTTGAAGGGAACACAAAGTTTCTTTTCAGTTGCCAAACCCACTCCATACATATATATGGGGAGGTACAAGCTCCAACTCGGTTTTACAGTGAAAACGGCAGGCACTTCCAACCGGCACTAGGAAACAGACTGAGAAACCAGAGTAAGGGTTTCTCCTGCAACCCGTTCCCTTTGTGCTGGATGAACGAACGTCTCTCCACATGCTCAGTTCTGAGAGATAAGTGTGTGTGAAAGCCGTCCTTCACCTAGCTTGAAGGGAACACAAAGTTTCTTTTCAGTTGCCAACTCCACTCCATACATATATATGGGGAGGTACAAGCTCCAACTCGGTTTTACAGTGAAAACGGCAGGCACTTCAAACCGGCACTAGGAAACAGACTGAGAAACCAGAGTAAGGGTTTCTCCTGCAACCCGTTCCCTTTGTGCTGGATGAACGAACGTCTCTCCACATGCTCAGTTCTGAGAGATAAGTGTGTGTGAAAGCCGTCCTTCACCTAGCTTGAAGGGAACACAAAGTTTCTTTTCAGTTGCCAACTCCACTCCATACATATATATGGGGAGGTACAAGCTCCAACTCGGTTTTACAGTGAAAACGGCAGGCACTTCCAACCGGCACTAGGAAACAGACTGAGAAACCAGAGTAAGGGTTTCTCCTGCAACCCGTTCCCTTTGTGCTGGATGAACGAACGTCTCTCCACATGCTCAGTTCTGAGAGATAAGTGTGTGTGAAAGCCGTCCTTCACCTAGCTTGAAGGGAACACAAAGTTTCTTTTCAGTTGCCAACTCCACTCCATACATATATATGGGGAGGTACAAGCTCCAACTCGGTTTTACAGTGAAAACGGCAGGCACTTCAAACCGGCACTAGGAAACAGACTGAGAAACCAGAGTAAGGGTTTCTCCTGCAACCCGTTCCCTTTGTGCTGGATGAACGAACGTCTCTCCCCATGCTCAGTTCTGAGAGATAAGTGTGTGTGAAAGCCGTCCTTCACCTAGCTTGAAGGGAACACAAAGTTTCTTTTCAGTTGCCAACTCCACTCCATACATATATATGGGGAGGTACAAGCTCCAACTCGGTTTTACAGTGAAAACGGCAGGCACATCAAACCGGCACTAGGAAACAGACTGAGAAACCAGAGTAAGGGTTTCTCCTGCAACCCGTTCCCTTTGTGCTGGATGAACGAACGTCTCTCCCCATGCTCAGTTCTGAGAGATAAGTGTGTGTGAAAGCCGTCCTTCACCTAGCTTGAAGGGAACACAAAGTTTCTTTTCAGATGCCAACTCCAATCCATACATATATATGGGGAGGTACAAGCTCCAACTCGGTTTTACAGTGAAAACGGCAGGCACTTCGAACCGGCAATAGGAAACAGACTGAGAAACCAGAGTAAGGGTTTCTCCTGCATCCCGTTCCCTTTGTGCTGGATGAACGAACGTCTCTCCCCATGCTCAGTTCTGAGAGATAAGTGTATGTGAAAGCCGTCCTTCACCTAGCTTGAAGGGAACACAAAGTTTCTTTTCAGTTGCCAAACCCACTCCATACATATATATGGGGAGGTACAAGCTCCAACTCGGTTTTACAGTGAAAACGGCAGGCACTTCCAACCGGCACTAGGAAACAGACTGAGAAACCAGAGTAAGGGTTTCTCCTGCAACCCGTTCCCTTTGTGCTGGATGAACGAACGTCTCTCCCCATGCTCAGTTCTGAGAGATAAGTGTGTGTGAAAGCCGTCCTTCACCTAGCTTGAAGGGAACACAAAGTTTCTTTTCAGTTGCCAACTCCACTCCATACATATATATGGGGAGGTACAAGCTCCAACTCGGTTTTACAGTGAAAACGGCAGGCACTTCAAACCGGCACTAGGAAACAGACTGAGAAACCAGAGTAAGGGTTTCTCCTGCAACCCGTTCCCTTTGTGCTGGATGAACGAACGTCTCTCCACATGCTCAGTTCTGAGAGATAAGTGTGTGTGAAAGCCGTCCTTCACCTAGCTTGAAGGGAACACAAAGTTTCTTTTCAGTTGCCAACTCCACTCCATACATATATATGGGGAGGTACAAGCTCCAACTCGGTTTTACAGTGAAAACGGCAGGCACTTCAAACCGGCACTAGGAAACAGACTGAGAAACCAGAGTAAGGGTTTCTCCTGCAACCCGTTCCCTTTGTGCTGGATGAACGAACGTCTCTCCCCATGCTCAGTTCTGAGAGATAAGTGTGTGTGAAAGCCGTCCTTCACCTAGCTTGAAGGGAACACAAAGTTTCTTTTCAGATGCCAACTCCACTCCATAAATATATATGGGGAGGTACAAGCTCCAACTCGGTTTTACAGTGAAAAAGGCAGGCACTTAGAACCGGCACTAGGAAACAGACTGAGAAACCAGAGTAAGTGTTTCTCCTGCATCCCGTTACCTTTGTGCTGGATGAACGGCCGTCTCTCCACATGCTCAGTTCTGAGAGATAAGTGTGTGTGAAAGCCGTCCTTCACCTAGCTTGAAGGGAACACAAAGTTTCTTTTCAGTTGCCAAACCCACTCCATACATATATATGGGGAGGTACAAGCTCCAACTCGGTTTTACAGTGAAAACGGCAGGCATTTCAAACGGGCGCTAGGAAAAATACTGAGAAACCAGAGTAAGGGTTTCTCCTGCATCCCGTTCCCTTTGTGCTGGATGAACGAACGTCTCTCCACATGCTCAGTTCTGAGAGATAAGTGTGTGTGAAAGCCGTCCTTCACCTAGCTTGAAGGGAACACAAAGTTTCTTTTCAGTTGCCAACTCCACTCCATACATATATATGGGGAGGTACAAGCTCCAACTCTGTTTTACAGTGAAAACGGCAGGCACTTCAAACCGGCGCTAGGAAACAGACTGAGAAACCAGAGCAATGGTTTCTCCTGCAACCCGTTCCCTTTGTGCTGGATGAACGAACGTCTCTCCACATGCTCAGTTCTGAGAGATAAGTGTGTGTGAAAGCCGTCCTTCACCTAGCTTGAAGGGAACACAAAGTTTCTTTTCAGTTGCCAACTCCACTCCATACATATATATGGGGAGGTACAAGCTCCAACTCGGTTTTACAGTGAAAACGGCAGGCACATCAAACCGGCACTAGGAAACAGACTGAGAAACCAGAGTAAGGGTTTCTCCTGCAACCCGTTCCCTTTGTGCTGGATGAACGAACGTCTCTCCCCATGCTCAGTTCTGAGAGATAAGTGTGTGTGAAAGCCGTCCTTCACCTAGCTTGAAGGGAACACAAAGTTTCTTTTCAGTTGCCAACTCCACTCCATACATATATATGGGGAGGTACAAGCTCCAACTCGGTTTTACAGTGAAAACGGCAGGCACTTCAAACCGGCGCTAGGAAACAGACTGAGAAACCAGAGTAATGGTTTCTCCTGCAACCCGTTCCCTTTGTGCTGGATGAACGAAGGTCTCTCCACATGCTCAGTTCTGAGAGATAAGTGTGTGTGAAAGCCGTCCTTCACCTAGCTTGAAGGGAACACAAAGTTTCTTTTCAGTTGCCAACTCCACTCCATACATATATATGGGGAGGTACAAGCTCCAACTCGGTTTTACAGTGAAAACGGCAGGCACATCAAACCGGCACTAGGAAACAGACTGAGAAACCAGAGTAAGGGTTTCTCCTGCAACCCGTTCCCTTTGTGCTGGATGAACGAACGTCTCTCCCCATGCTCAGTTCTGAGAGATAAGTGTGTGTGAAAGCCGTCCTTCACCTAGCTTGAAGGGAACACAAAGTTTCTTTTCAGTTGCCAACTCCACTCCATACATATATATGGGGAGGTACAAGCTCCAACTCGGTTTTACAGTGAAAACGGCAAGCACTTCAAACCGGCACTAGGAAACAGACTGAGAAACCAGAGTAAGGGTTTCTCCTGCAACCCGTTCCCTTTGTGCTGGATGAACGAACGTCTCTCCCCATGCTCAGTTCTGAGAGATAAGTGTGTGTGAAAGCCGTCCTTCACCTAGCTTGAAGGGAACACAAAGTTTCTTTTCAGATGCCAACTCCACTCCATACATATATATGGGGAGGTACAAGCTCCAACTCGGTTTTACAGTGAAAACGGCACGCACTTCGAACCGGCACTAGGAAACAGACTGAGAAACCAGAGTAAGGGTTTCTCCTGCATCCCGTTCCCTTTGTGCTGGATGAACGAACGTCTCTCCACATGCTCAGTTCTGAGAGATAAGTGTGTGTGAAAGCCGTCCTTCACCTAGCTTGAAGGGAACACAAAGTTTCTTTTCAGTTGCCAAACCCACTCCATACATATATATGGGGAGGTACAAGCTCCAACTCGGTTTTACACTGAAAACCGCAGGCACTTCAAACGGGCGCTAGGAAAAATACTGAGAAACCAGAGTAAGGGTTTCTCTTGCAACCCGTTCCCTTTGTGCTGGATGAACGAACGTCTCTCCACATGCTCAGTTCTGAGAGATAAGTGTGTGTGAAAGCCGTCCTTCACCTAGCTTGAAGGGAACACAAAGTTTCTTTTCAGTTGCCAACTCCACTCCATACATATATATGGGGAGGTACAAGCTCCAACTCGGTTTTACAGTGAAAACGGCAGGCACTTCAAACCGGCGCTAGGAAACAGACTGAGAAACCAGAGTAATGGTTTCTCCTGCAACCCGTTCCCTTTGTGCTGGATGAACGAACGTCTCTCCACATGCTCAGTTCTGAGAGATAAGTGTGTGTGAAAGCCGTCCTTCACCTAGCTTGAAGGGAACACAAAGTTTCTTTTCAGTTGCCAACTCCACTCCATACATATATATGGGGAGGTACAAGCTCCAACTCGGTTTTACAGTGAAAATGGCAGGCACTTCCAACCGGCACTAGGAAACAGACTGAGAAACCAGAGTAAGGGTTTCTCCTGCAACCCGTTCCCATTGTGCTGGATGAACGAACGTCTCTCCCCATGCTCAGTTCTGAGAGTTAAGTGTGTGTGAAAGCCGTCCTTCACCTAGCTTGAAGGGAACACAAAGTTTCTTTTCAGTTGCCAACTCCACTCCATACATATATATGGGGAGGTACAAGCTCCAACTCGGTTTTACAGTGAAAACGGCAGGCACTTCCAACCGGCACTAGGAAACAGACTGAGAAACCAGAGTAAGGGTTTCTCCTGCATCCCGTTCCCTTTGTGCTGGATGAACGAACGTCTCTCCACATGCTCAGTTCTGAGAGATAAGTGTGTGTGAAAACCGTCCTTCACCTAGCTTGAAGGGAACACAAAGTTTCTTTCCAGTTGCCAAACCCACTCCATACATATATATGGGGAGGTACAAGCTCCAACTCGGTTTTACAGTGAAAACGGCAGGCACTTCAAACCGGCGCTAGGAAAAATACTGAGAAACCAGAGTAAGGGTTTCTCCTGCAAACCGTTCCCTTTGTGCTGGATGAACGAACGTCTCTCCACATGCTCAGTTCTGAGAGATAAGTGTGTGTGAAAGCCGTCCTTCACCTAGCTTGAAGGGAACACAAAGTTTCTTTTCAGTTGCCAAATCCACTCCATACATATATATGGGGAGGTACAAGCTCCAACTCGGTTTTACAGTGAAAACGGCAGGCACTTCAAACCGGCGCTAGGAAACAGACTGAGAAACCAGAGTAATGGTTTCTCCTGCAACCCGTTCCCTTTGTGCTGGATGAACGAACGTCTCTCCACATGCTCAGTTCTGAGAGATAAGTGTGTGTGAAAGCCGTCCTTCACCTAGCTTGAAGGGAACACAAAGTTTCTTTTCAGTTGCCAACTCCACTCCATACATATATATGGGGAGGTACAAGCTCCAACTCGGTTTTACAGTGGAAACGGCAGGCACATCAAACCGGCACTAGGAAACAGACTGAGAAACCAGAGTAAGGGTTTCTCCTGCAACCCGTTCCCTTTGTGCTGGATGAACGAACGTCTCTCCACATGCTCAGTTCTGAGAGATAAGTGTGTGTGAAAGCCGTCCTTCACCTAGCTTGAAGGGAACACAAAGTTTCTTTTCAGTTGCCAACTCCACTCCATACATATATATGGGGAGGTACAAGCTCCAACTCGGTTTTACAGTGAAAACGGCAGGCACTTCAAACCGGCACTAGGAAACAGACTGAGAAACCAGAGTAAGGGTTTCTCCTGCAACCCGTTCCCTTTGTGCTGGATGAACGAACGTCTCTCCCCATGCTCAGTTCTGAGAGATAAGTGTGTGTGAAAGCCGTCCTTCACCTAGCTTGAAGGGAACACAAAGTTTCTTTTCAGTTACCAACTCCACTCCATACATATATATGGGGAGGTACAAGCTCCAACTCGGTTTTACAGTGAAAACGGCAGGCACTTCCAACCGGCACTAGGAAACAGACTGAGAAACCAGAGTAAGGGTTTCTCCTGCAACCCGTTCCCTTTGTGCTGGATGAACGAACGTCTCTCCACATGCTCAGTTCTGAGAGATAAGTGTGTGTGAAAGCCGTCCTTCACCTAGCTTGAAGGGAACACAAAGTTTCTTTTCAGTTGCCAAATCCACTCCATACATATATATGGGGAGGTACAAGCTCCAACTCGGTTTTACAGTGAAAACGGCAGGCACTTCAAACCGGCACTAGGAAACAGACTGAGAAACCAGAGTAAGGGTTTCTCCTGTAACCCGTTCCCTTTGTGCTGGATGAACGAACGTCTCTCCACATGCTCAGTTCTGAGAGATAAGTGTGTGTGAAAACCGTCCTTCACCTAGCTTGAAGGGAACACAAAGTTTCTTTTCAGTTGCCAACTCCACTCCATACATATATATGGGGAGGTACAAGCTCCAACTCGGTTTTACAGTGAAAACGGCAGGCACTTCCAACAGGCACTAGGAAACAGACTGAGAAACCAGAGTAAGGCTTTCTCCTGCAACCCGTTCCCTTTGTGCTGGATGAACGAACGTCTCTCCCCATGCTCAGTTCTGAGAGATAAGTGTGTGTGAAAGCCGTCCTTCACCTAGCTTGAAGGGAACACAAAGTTCCTTTTCAGTTGCCAAATCCACTCCATACATATATATGGGGAGGTACAAGCTCCAACTCGTTTTTACAGTGAAAACGGCAGGCACTTCAAACCGGCACTAGGAAACAGACTGAGAAACCAGAGTAAGGGTTTCTCCTGCAACCCGTTCCCTTTGTGCTGGATGAACGAACGTCTTTCCACATGCTCAGTTCTGAGAGATAAGTGTGTGTGAAAGCCGTCCTTCACCTAGCTTGAAGGGAACACAAAGTTTCTTTTCAGTTGCCAACTCCACTCCATACATATATATGGGGAGGTACAAGCTCCAACTCGGTTTTACAGTGAAAACGGCAGGCACTTCAAACCGGCACTAGGAAACAGACTGAGAAACCAGAGTAAGGCTTTCCCTGCAACCCGTTCCCTTTGTCCTGGCTGAACGAACGTCTCTCCCCATGCTCAATTCTGAAAGATAAGTGTGTGTGAAAGCCGTCCTTCACATAGCTTGAAGAGAACACAAAGTTTCTTTTCAGTTGCCAACTCCACTCCATACATATATATGGGGAGGTACAAGCTCCAACTCGGTTTTACAGTGAAAACGGCAGGCACGTCCAACCGGCACTAGGAAACAGACTGAGAAACCAGAGTAAGGGTTTCTCCTGCAACCCGTTCCCTTTGTGCTGGATGAACGAACGTCTCTCCACATGCTCAGTTCTGAGAGATAAGTGTGTGTGAAAGCCGTCCTTCACCTAGCTTGAAGGGAACACAAAGTTTCTTTTCAGTTGCCAACTCCACTCCATACATATATATGGGGAGGTACAAGCTCCAACTCGGTTTTACAGTGAAAACGGCAGGCACTTCAAACCGGCACTAGGAAACAGACTGAGAAACCAGAGTAAGGGTTTCTCCTGCAACCCGTTCCCTTTGTGCTGGATGAACGAACGTCTCTCCACATGCTCAGTTCTGAGAGATAAGTGTGTGTGAAAGCCGTCCTTCACCTAGCTTGAAGGGAACACAAAGTTTCTTTTCAGTTGCCAACTCCACTCCATACATACATATGTGGAGGTACAAGCTCCAACTCGGTTTTACAGTGAAAACGTCAGGCACTTCCAACCGGCAGTAGGAAACAGACTGAGAAACCAGAGTAAGGGTTTCTCCTGCAACCCGTTCCCTTTGTGCTGGATGAACGAACGTCTCTCCACATGCTCAGTTCTGAGAGATAAGTGTGTGTGAAAGCCGTCCTTCACCTAGCTTGAAGGGAACACAAAGTTTCTTTTCAGTTGCCAACTCCACTCCATACATATATATGGGGAGGTACAAGCTCCAACTCGGTTTTACAGTGAAAACGGCAGGCACTTCAAACCGGCGCTAGGAAACAGACTGAGAAACCAGAGTAATGGTTTCTCCTGCAACCCGTTCCCTTTGTGCTGGATGAACGAACGTCTCTCCACATGCTCAGTTCTGAGAGATAAGTGTGTGTGAAAGCCGTCCTTCACCTAGCTTGAAGGGAACACAAAGTTTCTTTTCAGTTGTCAACTCCACTCCATACATATATATGGGGAGGTACAAGCTCCAACTCGGTTTTACAGTGAAAATGGCAGGCACTTCCAACCGGCACTAGGAAACAGACTGAGAAACCAGAGTAAGGGTTTCTCCTGCAACCCGTTCCCATTGTGCTGGATGAACGAACGTCTCTCCCCATGCTCAGTTCTGAGAGTTAAGTGTGTGTGAAAGCCGTCCTTCACCTAGCTTGAAGGGAACACAAAGTTTCTTTTCAGTTGCCAACTCCACTCCATACATATATATGGGGAGGTACAAGCTCCAACTCGGTTTTACAGTGAAAACGGCAGGCACTTCCAACCGGCACTAGGAAACAGACTGAGAAACCAGAGTAAGGGTTTCTCCTGCATCCCGTTCCCTTTGTGCTGGATGAACGAACGTCTCTCCACATGCTCAGTTCTGAGAGATAAGTGTGTGTGAAAACCGTCCTTCACCTAGCTTGAAGGGAACACAAAGTTTCTTTCCAGTTGCCAAACCCACTCCATACATATATATGGGGAGGTACAAGCTCCAACTCGGTTTTACAGTGAAAACGGCAGGCACTTCAAACGGGCGCTAGGAAAAATACTGAGAAACCAGAGTAAGGGTTTCTCCTGCAAACCGTTCCCTTTGTGCTGGATGAACGAACGTCTCTCCACATGCTCAGTTCTGAGAGATAAGTGTGTGTGAAAGCCGTCCTTCACCTAGCTTGAAGGGAACACAAAGTTTCTTTTCAGTTGCCAAATCCACTCCATACATATATATGGGGAGGTACAAGCTCCAACTCGGTTTTACAGTGAAAACGGCAGGCACTTCAAACCGGCGCTAGGAAACAGACTGAGAAACCAGAGTAATGGTTTCTCCTGCAACCCGTTCCCTTTGTGCTGGATGAACGAACGTCTCTCCACATGCTCAGTTCTGAGAGATAAGTGTGTGTGAAAGCCGTCCTTCACCTAGCTTGAAGGGAACACAAAGTTTCTTTTCAGTTGCCAACTCCACTCCATACATATATATGGGGAGGTACAAGCTCCAACTCGGTTTTACAGTGGAAACGGCAGGCACATCAAACCGGCACTAGGAAACAGACTGAGAAACCAGAGTAATGGTTTCTCCTGCAACCCGTTCCCTTTGTGCTGGATGAACGAACGTCTCTCCACATGCTCAGTTCTGAGAGATAAGTGTGTGTGAAAGCCGTCCTTCACCTAGCTTGAAGGGAACACAAAGTTTCTTTTCAGTTGCCAACTCCACTCCATACATATATATGGGGAGGTACAAGCTCCAACTCGGTTTTACAGTGAAAACGGCAGGCACTTCCAACCGGCACTAGGAAACAGACTGAGAAACCAGAGTAAGCGTTTCTCCTGCAACCCGTTCCCTTTGTGCTGGATGAACGAACGTCTCTCCCCATGCTCAGTTCTGAGAGATAAGTGTGTGTGAAAGCCGTCCTTCACCTAGCTTGAAGGGAACACAAAGTTTCTTTTCAGTTACCAACTCCACTCCATACATATATATGGGGAGGTACAAGCTCCAACTCGGTTTTACAGTGAAAACGGCAGGCACTTCCAACCGGCACTAGGAAACAGACTGAGAAACCAGAGTAAGGGTTTCTCCTGCAACCCGTTCCCTTTGTGCTGGATGAACGAACGTCTCTCCACATGCTCAGTTCTGAGAGATAAGTGTGTGTGAAAGCCGTCCTTCACCTAGCTTGAAGGGAACACAAAGTTTCTTTTCAGTTGCCAAACCCACTCCATACATATATATGGGGAGGTACAAGCTCCAACTCGGTTTTACAGTGAAAACGGCAGGCATTTCAAACGGGCGCTAGGAAAAATACTGAGAAACCAGAGTAAGGGTTTCTCCTGCATCCCGTTCCCTTTGTGCTGGATGAACGAACGTCTCTCCACATGCTCAGTTCTGAGAGATAAGTGTGTGTGAAAGCCGTCCTTCACCTAGCTTGAAGGGAACACAAAGTTTCTTTTCAGTTGCCAACTCCACTCCATACATATATATGGGGAGGTACAAGCTCCAACTCTGTTTTACAGTGAAAACGGCAGGCACTTCAAACCGGCGCTAGGAAACAGACTGAGAAACCAGAGCAATGGTTTCTCCTGCAACCCGTTCCCTTTGTGCTGGATGAACGAACGTCTCTCCACATGCTCAGTTCTGAGAGATAAGTGTGTGTGAAAGCCGTCCTTCACCTAGCTTGAAGGGAACACAAAGTTTCTTTTCAGTTGCCAACTCCACTCCATACATATATATGGGGAGGTACAAGCTCCAACTCGGTTTTACAGTGAAAACGGCAGGCACATCAAACCGGCACTAGGAAACAGACTGAGAAACCAGAGTAAGGGTTTCTCCTGCAACCCGTTCCCTTTGTGCTGGATGAACGAACGTCTCTCCCCATGCTCAGTTCTGAGAGATAAGTGTGTGTGAAAGCCGTCCTTCACCTAGCTTGAAGGGAACACAAAGTTTCTTTTCAGTTGCCAACTCCACTCCATACATATATATGGGGAGGTACAAGCTCCAACTCGGTTTTACAGTGAAAACGGCAGGCACTTCAAACCGGCGCTAGGAAACAGACTGAGAAACCAGAGTAATGGTTTCTCCTGCAACCCGTTCCCTTTGTGCTGGATGAACGAAGGTCTCTCCACATGCTCAGTTCTGAGAGATAAGTGTGTGTGAAAGCCGTCCTTCACCTAGCTTGAAGGGAACACAAAGTTTCTTTTCAGTTGCCAACTCCACTCCATACATATATATGGGGAGGTACAAGCTCCAACTCGGTTTTACAGTGAAAACGGCAGGCACATCAAACCGGCACTAGGAAACAGACTGAGAAACCAGAGTAAGGGTTTCTCCTGCAACCCGTTCCCTTTGTGCTGGATGAACGAACGTCTCTCCCCATGCTCAGTTCTGAGAGATAAGTGTGTGTGAAAGCCGTCCTTCACCTAGCTTGAAGGGAACACAAAGTTTCTTTTCAGTTGCCAACTCCACTCCATACATATATATGGGGAGGTACAAGCTCCAACTCGGTTTTACAGTGAAAACGGCAAGCACTTCAAACCGGCACTAGGAAACAGACTGAGAAACCAGAGTAAGGGTTTCTCCTGCAACCCGTTCCCTTTGTGCTGGATGAACGAACGTCTCTCCCCATGCTCAGTTCTGAGAGATAAGTGTGTGTGAAAGCCGTCCTTCACCTAGCTTGAAGGGAACACAAAGTTTCTTTTCAGATGCCAACTCCACTCCATACATATATATGGGGAGGTACAAGCTCCAACTCGGTTTTACAGTGAAAACGGCACGCACTTCGAACCGGCACTAGGAAACAGACTGAGAAACCAGAGTAAGGGTTTCTCCTGCATCCCGTTCCCTTTGTGCTGGATGAACGAACGTCTCTCCACATGCTCAGTTCTGAGAGATAAGTGTGTGTGAAAGCCGTCCTTCACCTAGCTTGAAGGGAACACAAAGTTTCTTTTCAGTTGCCAAACCCACTCCATACATATATATGGGGAGGTACAAGCTCCAACTCGGTTTTACACTGAAAACCGCAGGCACTTCAAACGGGCGCTAGGAAAAATACTGAGAAACCAGAGTAAGGGTTTCTCTTGCAACCCGTTCCCTTTGTGCTGGATGAACGAACGTCTCTCCACATGCTCAGTTCTGAGAGATAAGTGTGTGTGAAAGCCGTCCTTCACCTAGCTTGAAGGGAACACAAAGTTTCTTTTCAGTTGCCAACTCCACTCCATACATATATATGGGGAGGTACAAGCTCCAACTCGGTTTTACAGTGAAAACGGCAGGCACTTCAAACCGGCGCTAGGAAACAGACTGAGAAACCAGAGTAATGGTTTCTCCTGCAACCCGTTCCCTTTGTGCTGGATGAACGAACGTCTCTCCACATGCTCAGTTCTGAGAGATAAGTGTGTGTGAAAGCCGTCCTTCACCTAGCTTGAAGGGAACACAAAGTTTCTTTTCAGTTGCCAACTCCACTCCATACATATATATGGGGAGGTACAAGCTCCAACTCGGTTTTACAGTGAAAATGGCAGGCACTTCCAACCGGCACTAGGAAACAGACTGAGAAACCAGAGTAAGGGTTTCTCCTGCAACCCGTTCCCATTGTGCTGGATGAACGAACGTCTCTCCCCATGCTCAGTTCTGAGAGTTAAGTGTGTGTGAAAGCCGTCCTTCACCTAGCTTGAAGGGAACACAAAGTTTCTTTTCAGTTGCCAACTCCACTCCATACATATATATGGGGAGGTACAAGCTCCAACTCGGTTTTACAGTGAAAACGGCAGGCACTTCCAACCGGCACTAGGAAACAGACTGAGAAACCAGAGTAAGGGTTTCTCCTGCATCCCGTTCCCTTTGTGCTGGATGAACGAACGTCTCTCCACATGCTCAGTTCTGAGAGATAAGTGTGTGTGAAAACCGTCCTTCACCTAGCTTGAAGGGAACACAAAGTTTCTTTCCAGTTGCCAAACCCACTCCATACATATATATGGGGAGGTACAAGCTCCAACTCGGTTTTACAGTGAAAACGGCAGGCACTTCAAACCGGCGCTAGGAAAAATACTGAGAAACCAGAGTAAGGGTTTCTCCTGCAAACCGTTCCCTTTGTGCTGGATGAACGAACGTCTCTCCACATGCTCAGTTCTGAGAGATAAGTGTGTGTGAAAGCCGTCCTTCACCTAGCTTGAAGGGAACACAAAGTTTCTTTTCAGTTGCCAAATCCACTCCATACATATATATGGGGAGGTACAAGCTCCAACTCGGTTTTACAGTGAAAACGGCAGGCACTTCAAACCGGCGCTAGGAAACAGACTGAGAAACCAGAGTAATGGTTTCTCCTGCAACCCGTTCCCTTTGTGCTGGATGAACGAACGTCTCTCCACATGCTCAGTTCTGAGAGATAAGTGTGTGTGAAAGCCGTCCTTCACCTAGCTTGAAGGGAACACAAAGTTTCTTTTCAGTTGCCAACTCCACTCCATACATATATATGGGGAGGTACAAGCTCCAACTCGGTTTTACAGTGGAAACGGCAGGCACATCAAACCGGCACTAGGAAACAGACTGAGAAACCAGAGTAAGGGTTTCTCCTGCAACCCGTTCCCTTTGTGCTGGATGAACGAACGTCTCTCCACATGCTCAGTTCTGAGAGATAAGTGTGTGTGAAAGCCGTCCTTCACCTAGCTTGAAGGGAACACAAAGTTTCTTTTCAGTTGCCAACTCCACTCCATACATATATATGGGGAGGTACAAGCTCCAACTCGGTTTTACAGTGAAAACGGCAGGCACTTCAAACCGGCACTAGGAAACAGACTGAGAAACCAGAGTAAGGGTTTCTCCTGCAACCCGTTCCCTTTGTGCTGGATGAACGAACGTCTCTCCCCATGCTCAGTTCTGAGAGATAAGTGTGTGTGAAAGCCGTCCTTCACCTAGCTTGAAGGGAACACAAAGTTTCTTTTCAGTTACCAACTCCACTCCATACATATATATGGGGAGGTACAAGCTCCAACTCGGTTTTACAGTGAAAACGGCAGGCACTTCCAACCGGCACTAGGAAACAGACTGAGAAACCAGAGTAAGGGTTTCTCCTGCAACCCGTTCCCTTTGTGCTGGATGAACGAACGTCTCTCCACATGCTCAGTTCTGAGAGATAAGTGTGTGTGAAAGCCGTCCTTCACCTAGCTTGAAGGGAACACAAAGTTTCTTTTCAGTTGCCAAATCCACTCCATACATATATATGGGGAGGTACAAGCTCCAACTCGGTTTTACAGTGAAAACGGCAGGCACTTCAAACCGGCACTAGGAAACAGACTGAGAAACCAGAGTAAGGGTTTCTCCTGTAACCCGTTCCCTTTGTGCTGGATGAACGAACGTCTCTCCACATGCTCAGTTCTGAGAGATAAGTGTGTGTGAAAACCGTCCTTCACCTAGCTTGAAGGGAACACAAAGTTTCTTTTCAGTTGCCAACTCCACTCCATACATATATATGGGGAGGTACAAGCTCCAACTCGGTTTTACAGTGAAAACGGCAGGCACTTCCAACAGGCACTAGGAAACAGACTGAGAAACCAGAGTAAGGCTTTCTCCTGCAACCCGTTCCCTTTGTGCTGGATGAACGAACGTCTCTCCCCATGCTCAGTTCTGAGAGATAAGTGTGTGTGAAAGCCGTCCTTCACCTAGCTTGAAGGGAACACAAAGTTCCTTTTCAGTTGCCAAATCCACTCCATACATATATATGCGGAGGTACAAGCTCCAACTCGTTTTTACAGTGAAAACGGCAGGCACTTCAAACCGGCACTAGGAAACAGACTGAGAAACCAGAGTAAGGGTTTCTCCTGCAACCCGTTCCCTTTGTGCTGGATGAACGAACGTCTTTCCACATGCTCAGTTCTGAGAGATAAGTGTGTGTGAAAGCCGTCCTTCACCTAGCTTGAAGGGAACACAAAGTTTCTTTTCAGTTGCCAACTCCACTCCATACATATATATGGGGAGGTACAAGCTCCAACTCGGTTTTACAGTGAAAACGGCAGGCACTTCAAACCGGCACTAGGAAACAGACTGAGAAACCAGAGTAAGGCTTTCCCTGCAACCCGTTCCCTTTGTCCTGGCTGAACGAACGTCTCTCCCCATGCTCAATTCTGAAAGATAAGTGTGTGTGAAAGCCGTCCTTCACATAGCTTGAAGAGAACACAAAGTTTCTTTTCAGTTGCCAACTCCACTCCATACATATATATGGGGAGGTACAAGCTCCAACTCGGTTTTACAGTGAAAACGGCAGGCACGTCCAACCGGCACTAGGAAACAGACTGAGAAACCAGAGTAAGGGTTTCTCCTGCAACCCGTTCCCTTTGTGCTGGATGAACGAACGTCTCTCCACATGCTCAGTTCTGAGAGATAAGTGTGTGTGAAAGCCGTCCTTCACCTAGCTTGAAGGGAACACAAAGTTTCTTTTCAGTTGCCAACTCCACTCCATACATATATATGGGGAGGTACAAGCTCCAACTCGGTTTTACAGTGAAAACGGCAGGCACTTCAAACCGGCACTAGGAAACAGACTGAGAAACCAGAGTAAGGGTTTCTCCTGCAACCCGTTCCCTTTGTGCTGGATGAACGAACGTCTCTCCACATGCTCAGTTCTGAGAGATAAGTGTGTGTGAAAGCCGTCCTTCACCTAGCTTGAAGGGAACACAAAGTTTCTTTTCAGTTGCCAACTCCACTCCATACATACATATGTGGAGGTACAAGCTCCAACTCGGTTTTACAGTGAAAACGTCAGGCACTTCCAACCGGCAGTAGGAAACAGACTGAGAAACCAGAGTAAGGGTTTCTCCTGCAACCCGTTCCCTTTGTGCTGGATGAACGAACGTCTCTCCACATGCTCAGTTCTGAGAGATAAGTGTGTGTGAAAGCCGTCCTTCACCTAGCTTGAAGGGAACACAAAGTTTCTTTTCAGTTGCCAACTCCACTCCATACATATATATGGGGAGGTACAAGCTCCAACTCGGTTTTACAGTGAAAACGGCAGGCACTTCAAACCGGCGCTAGGAAACAGACTGAGAAACCAGAGTAATGGTTTCTCCTGCAACCCGTTCCCTTTGTGCTGGATGAACGAACGTCTCTCCACATGCTCAGTTCTGAGAGATAAGTGTGTGTGAAAGCCGTCCTTCACCTAGCTTGAAGGGAACACAAAGTTTCTTTTCAGTTGTCAACTCCACTCCATACATATATATGGGGAGGTACAAGCTCCAACTCGGTTTTACAGTGAAAATGGCAGGCACTTCCAACCGGCACTAGGAAACAGACTGAGAAACCAGAGTAAGGGTTTCTCCTGCAACCCGTTCCCATTGTGCTGGATGAACGAACGTCTCTCCCCATGCTCAGTTCTGAGAGTTAAGTGTGTGTGAAAGCCGTCCTTCACCTAGCTTGAAGGGAACACAAAGTTTCTTTTCAGTTGCCAACTCCACTCCATACATATATATGGGGAGGTACAAGCTCCAACTCGGTTTTACAGTGAAAACGGCAGGCACTTCCAACCGGCACTAGGAAACAGACTGAGAAACCAGAGTAAGGGTTTCTCCTGCATCCCGTTCCCTTTGTGCTGGATGAACGAACGTCTCTCCACATGCTCAGTTCTGAGAGATAAGTGTGTGTGAAAACCGTCCTTCACCTAGCTTGAAGGGAACACAAAGTTTCTTTCCAGTTGCCAAACCCACTCCATACATATATATGGGGAGGTACAAGCTCCAACTCGGTTTTACAGTGAAAACGGCAGGCACTTCAAACGGGCGCTAGGAAAAATACTGAGAAACCAGAGTAAGGGTTTCTCCTGCAAACCGTTCCCTTTGTGCTGGATGAACGAACGTCTCTCCACATGCTCAGTTCTGAGAGATAAGTGTGTGTGAAAGCCGTCCTTCACCTAGCTTGAAGGGAACACAAAGTTTCTTTTCAGTTGCCAAATCCACTCCATACATATATATGGGGAGGTACAAGCTCCAACTCGGTTTTACAGTGAAAACGGCAGGCACTTCAAACCGGCGCTAGGAAACAGACTGAGAAACCAGAGTAATGGTTTCTCCTGCAACCCGTTCCCTTTGTGCTGGATGAACGAACGTCTCTCCACATGCTCAGTTCTGAGAGATAAGTGTGTGTGAAAGCCGTCCTTCACCTAGCTTGAAGGGAACACAAAGTTTCTTTTCAGTTGCCAACTCCACTCCATACATATATATGGGGAGGTACAAGCTCCAACTCGGTTTTACAGTGGAAACGGCAGGCACATCAAACCGGCACTAGGAAACAGACTGAGAAACCAGAGTAATGGTTTCTCCTGCAACCCGTTCCCTTTGTGCTGGATGAACGAACGTCTCTCCACATGCTCAGTTCTGAGAGATAAGTGTGTGTGAAAGCCGTCCTTCACCTAGCTTGAAGGGAACACAAAGTTTCTTTTCAGTTGCCAACTCCACTCCATACATATATATGGGGAGGTACAAGCTCCAACTCGGTTTTACAGTGAAAACGGCAGGCACTTCCAACCGGCACTAGGAAACAGACTGAGAAACCAGAGTAAGCGTTTCTCCTGCAACCCGTTCCCTTTGTGCTGGATGAACGAACGTCTCTCCCCATGCTCAGTTCTGAGAGATAAGTGTGTGTGAAAGCCGTCCTTCACCTAGCTTGAAGGGAACACAAAGTTTCTTTTCAGTTACCAACTCCACTCCATACATATATATGGGGAGGTACAAGCTCCAACTCGGTTTTACAGTGAAAACGGCAGGCACTTCCAACCGGCACTAGGAAACAGACTGAGAAACCAGAGTAAGGGTTTCTCCTGCAACCCGTTCCCTTTGTGCTGGATGAACGAACGTCTCTCCACATGCTCAGTTCTGAGAGATAAGTGTGTGTGAAAGCCGTCCTTCACCTAGCTTGAAGGGAACACAAAGTTTCTTTTCAGTTGCCAACTCCACTCCATACATATATATGGGGAGGTACAAGCTCCAACTCGGTTTTACAGTGAAAACGGCAGGCACTTCAAACCGGCACTAGGAAACAGACTGAGAAACCAGAGTAAGGGTTTCTCCTGTAACCCGTTCCCTTTGTGCTGGATGAACGAACGTCTCTCCACATGCTCAGTTCTGAGAGATAAGTGTGTGTGAAAACCGTCCTTCACCTAGCTTGAAGGGAACACAAAGTTTCTTTTCAGTTGCCAACTCCACTCCATACATATATATGGGGAGGTACAAGCTCCAACTCGGTTTTACAGTGAAAACGGCAGGCACTTCCAACCGGCACTAGGAAACAGACTGAGAAACCAGAGTAAGGCTTTCTCCTGCAACCCGTTCCCTTTGTGCTGGATGAACGAACGTCTCTCCCCATGCTCAGTTCTGAGAGATAAGTGTGTGTGAAAGCCGTCCTTCACCTAGCTTGAAGGGAACACAAAGTTCCTTTTCAGTTGCCAAATCCACTCCATACATATATATGGGGAGGTACAAGCTCCAACTCGTTTTTACAGTGAAAACGGCAGGCACTTCAAACCGGCACTAGGAAACAGACTGAGAAACCAGAGTAAGGGTTTCTCCTGCAACCCGTTCCCTTTGTGCTGGATGAACGAACGTCTTTCCACATGCTCAGTTCTGAGAGGTAAGTGTGTGTGAAAGCCGTCCTTCACCTAGCTTGAAGGGAACACAAAGTTTCTTTTCAGTTGCCAACTCCACTCCATACATATATATGGGGAGGTACAAGCTCCAACTCGGTTTTACAGTGGAAACGGCAGGCACATCAAACCGGCACTAGGAAACAGACTGAGAAACCAGAGTAAGGGTTTCTCCTGCAACCCGTTCCCTTTGTGCTGGATGAACGAACGTCTCTCCACATGCTCAGTTCTGAGAGATAAGTGTGTGTGAAAGCCGTCCTTCACCTAGCTTGAAGGGAACACAAAGTTTCTTTTCAGTTGCCAACTCCACTCCATACATATATATGGGGAGGTACAAGCTCCAACTCGGTTTTACAGTGAAAACGGCAGGCACTTCCAACCGGCACTAGGAAACAGACTGAGAAACCAGAGTAAGCGTTTCTCCTGCAACCCGTTCCCTTTGTGCTGGATGAACGAACGTCTCTCCCCATGCTCAGTTCTGAGAGATAAGTGTGTGTGAAAGCCGTTCTTCACCTAGCTTGAAGGGAACACAAAGTTTCTTTTCAGTTACCAACTCCACTCCATACATATATATGGGGAGGTACAAGCTCCAACTCGGTTTTACAGTGAAAACGGCAGGCACTTCCAACCGGCACTAGGAAACAGACTGAGAAACCAGAGTAAGGGTTTCTCCTGCAACCCGTTCCCTTTGTGCTGGATGAACGAACGTCTCTCCACATGCTCAGTTCTGAGAGATAAGTGTGTGTGAAAGCCGTCCTTCACCTAGCTTGAAGGGAACACAAAGTTTCTTTTCAGTTGCCAACTCCACTCCATACATATATATGGGGAGGTACAAGCTCCAACTCGGTTTTACAGTGGAAACGGCAGGCACATCAAACCGGCACTAGGAAACAGACTGAGAAACCAGAGTAATGGTTTCTCCTGCAACCCGTTCCCTTTGTGCTGGATGAACGAACGTCTCTCCACATGCTCAGTTCTGAGAGATAAGTGTGTGTGAAAGCCGTCCTTCACCTAGCTTGAAGGGAACACAAAGTTTCTTTTCAGTTGCCAACTCCACTCCATACATATATATGGGGAGGTACAAGCTCCAACTCGGTTTTACAGTGAAAACGGCAGGCACTTCCAACCGGCACTAGGAAACAGACTGAGAAACCAGAGTAAGCGTTTCTCCTGCAACCCGTTCCCTTTGTGCTGGATGAACGAACGTCTCTCCCCATGCTCAGTTCTGAGAGATAAGTGTGTGTGAAAGCCGTCCTTCACCTAGCTTGAAGGGAACACAAAGTTTCTTTTCAGTTGCCAACTCCACTCCATACATATATATGGGGAGGTACAAGCTCCAACTCGGTTTTACAGTGAAAACGGCAGGCACTTCCAACCGGCACTAGGAAACAGACTGAGAAACCAGAGTAAGCGTTTCTCCTGCAACCCGTTCCCTTTGTGCTGGATGAACGAACGTCTCTCCCCATGCTCAGTTCTGAGAGATAAGTGTGTGTGAAAGCCGTCCTTCACCTAGCTTGAAGGGAACACAAAGTTTCTTTTCAGTTACCAACTCCACTCCATACATATATATGGGGAGGTACAAGCTCCAACTCGGTTTTACAGTGAAAACGGCAGGCACTTCCAACCGGCACTAGGAAACAGACTGAGAAACCAGAGTAAGGGTTTCTCCTGCAACCCGTTCCCTTTGTGCTGGATGAACGAACGTCTCTCCACATGCTCAGTTCTGAGAGATAAGTGTGTGTGAAAGCCGTCCTTCACCTAGCTTGAAGGGAACACAAAGTTTCTTTTCAGTTGCCAACTCCACTCCATACATATATATGGGGAGGTACAAGCTCCAACTCGGTTTTACAGTGAAAACGGCAGGCACTTCAAACCGGCACTAGGAAACAGACTGAGAAACCAGAGTAAGGGTTTCTCCTGTAACCCGTTCCCTTTGTGCTGGATGAACGAACGTCTCTCCACATGCTCAGTTCTGAGAGATAAGTGTGTGTGAAAACCGTCCTTCACCTAGCTTGAAGGGAACACAAAGTTTCTTTTCAGTTGCCAACTCCACTCCATACATATATATGGGGAGGTACAAGCTCCAACTCGGTTTTACAGTGAAAACGGCAGGCACTTCCAACCGGCACTAGGAAACAGACTGAGAAACCAGAGTAAGGCTTTCTCCTGCAACCCGTTCCCTTTGTGCTGGATGAACGAACGTCTCTCCCCATGCTCAGTTCTGAGAGATAAGTGTGTGTGAAAGCCGTCCTTCACCTAGCTTGAAGGGAACACAAAGTTCCTTTTCAGTTGCCAAATCCACTCCATACATATATATGGGGAGGTACAAGCTCCAACTCGTTTTTACAGTGAAAACGGCAGGCACTTCAAACCGGCACTAGGAAACAGACTGAGAAACCAGAGTAAGGGTTTCTCCTGCAACCCGTTCCCTTTGTGCTGGATGAACGAACGTCTTTCCACATGCTCAGTTCTGAGAGGTAAGTGTGTGTGAAAGCCGTCCTTCACCTAGCTTGAAGGGAACACAAAGTTTCTTTTCAGTTGCCAACTCCACTCCATACATATATATGGGGAGGTACAAGCTCCAACTCGGTTTTACAGTGAAAACGGCAGGCACTTCCAACCGGCACTAGGAAACAGACTGAGAAACCAGAGTAAGGCTTTCCCTGCAACCCGTTCCCTTTGTCCTGGCTGAACGAACGTCTCTCCCCATGCTCAATTCTGAGAGATAAGTGTGTGTGAAAGCCGTCCATCACCTAGCTTGAAGAGAACACAAAGTTTCTTTTCAGTTGCCAACTCCACTCCATACATATATATGGGGAGGTACAAGCTCCAACTCGGTTTTACAGTGAAAACGGCAGGCACGTCCAACCGGCACTAGGAAACAGACTGAGAAACCAGAGTAAGGGTTTCTCCTGCAACCCGTTCCCTTTGTGCTGGATGAACGAACGTCTCTCCACATGCTCAGTTCTGAGAGATAAGTGTGTGTGAAAGCCGTCCTTCACCTAGCTTGAAGGGAACACAAAGTTTCTTTTCAGTTGCCAACTCCACTCCATACATATATATGGGGAGGTACAAGCTCCAACTCGGTTTTACAGTGAAAACGGCAGGCACTTCAAACCGGCACTAGGAAACAGACTGAGAAACCAGAGTAAGGGTTTCTCCTGGAACCCGTTCCCTTTGTGCTGGATGAACGAACGTCTCTCCACATGCTCAGTTCTGAGAGATAAGTGTGTGTGAAAGCCGTCCTTCACCTAGCTTGAAGGGAACACAAAGTTTCTTTTCAGTTGCCAACTCCACTCCATACATACATATGTGGAGGTACAAGCTCCAACTCGGTTTTACAGTGAAAACGGCAGGCACTTCCAACCGGCAGTAGGAAACAGACTGAGAAACCAGAGTAAGGGTTTCTCCTGCAACCCGTTCCCTTTGTGCTGGATGAACGAACGTCTCTCCACATGCTCAGTTCTGAGAGATAAGTGTGTGTGAAAGCCGTCCTTCACCTAGCTTGAAGGGAACACAAAGTTTCTTTTCAGTTGCCAACTCCACTCCATACATATATATGGGGAGGTTCAAGCTCCAACTCAGTTTTACAGTGAAAACGGCAGGCACTTCCAACCGGCACTAGGAAACAGACTGAGAAACCAGAGTAAGGGTTTCTCCTGCAACCCGTTCCCTTTGTGCTGGATGAACGAACGTCTCTCCACATGCTCAGTTCTGAGAGATAAGTGTGTGTGAAAGCCGTCCTTCACCTAGCTTGAAGGGAACACAAAGTTTCTTTCCAGATGCCAACTCCACTCCATACATATATATGGGGAGGTACAAGCTCCAACTCGGTTTTACAGTGAAAACGGCAGGCACTTAGAACCGGCACTAGGAAACAGACTGAGAAACCAGAGTAAGGGTTTCTCCTGCATCCCGTTCCCTTTGTGCTGGATGAACGAACGTCTCTCCACATGCTCAGTTCTGAGAGATAAGTGTGTGTGAAAGCCGTCCTTCACCTAGCTTGAAGGGAACACAAAGTTTCTTTTCAGTTGCCAAACCCACTCCATACATATATATGGGGAGGTACAAGCTCCAACTCGGTTTTACAGTGAAAACGGCAGGAACTTCAAACGGGCGCTAGGAAAAATACTGAGAAACCAGAGTAAGGGTTTCTCCTGCATCCCGTTCCCTTTGTGCTGGATGAACGAACGTCTCTCCACATGCTCAGTTCTGAGAGATAAGTGTGTGTGAAAGCCGTCCTTCACCTAGCTTGAAGGGAACACAAAGTTTCTTTTCAGTTGCCAACTCCAATCCATACATATATATGGGGAGGTACAAGCTCCAACTCGGTTTTACAGTGAAAACGGCAGGCACTTCAAACCGGCGCTAGGAAACAGACTGAGAAACCAGAGTAATGGTTTCTCCTGCAACCCGTTCCCTTTGTGCTGGATGAACGAACGTCTCTCCACATGCTCAGTTCTGAGAGATAAGTGTGTGTGAAAGCCGTCCTTCACCTAGCTTGAAGGGAACACAAAGTTTCTTTTCAGTTGCCAACTCCACTCCATACATATATATGGGGAGGTACAAGCTCCAACTCGGTTTTACAGTGAAAACGGCAGGCACATCAAACCGGCACTAGGAAACAGACTGAGAAACCAGAGTAAGGGTTTCTCCTGCAACCCGTTCCCTTTGTGCTGGATGAACGAACGTCTCTCCCCATGCTCAGTTCTGAGAGATAAGTGTGTGTGAAAGCCGTCCTTCACCTAGCTTTAAGGGAACACAAAGTTTCTTTTCAGTTGCCAACTCCACTCCATACATATATATGGGGAGGTACAAGCTCCAACTCGGTTTTACAGTGAAAACGGCAGGCACTTCAAACCGGCACTAGGAAACAGACTGAGAAACCAGAGTAAGGTTTTCTCCTGCAACCCGTTCCCTTTGTGCTGGATGAACGAACGTCTCTCCCCATGCTCAGTTCTGAGAGATAAGTGTGTGTGAAAGCCGTCCTTCACCTAGCTTGAAGGGAACACAAAGTTTCTTTTCAGATGCCAACTCCACTCCATACATATATATGGGGAGGTACAAGCTCCAACTCGGTTTTACAGTGAAAACGGCAGGCACTTCGAACCGGCACTAGGAAACAGACTGAGAAACCAGAGTAAGGGTTTCTCCTGCATCCCGTTCCCTTTGTGCTGGATGAACGAACGTCTCTCCACATGCTCAGTTCTGAGAGATAAGTGTGTGTGAAAGCCGTCCTTCACCTAGCTTGAAGGGAACACAAAGTTTCTTTTCAGTTGCCAAACCCACTCCATACATATATATGGGGAGGTACAAGCTCCAACTCGGTTTTACAGTGAAAACGGCAGGCACTTCCAACCGGCACTAGGAAACAGACTGAGAAACCAGAGTAAGGGTTTCTCCTGCAACCCGTTCCCTTTGTGCTGGATGAACGAACGTCTCTCCACATGCTCAGTTCTGAGAGATAAGTGTGTGTGAAAGCCGTCCTTCACCTAGCTTGAAGGGAACACAAAGTTTTTTTTCAGTTGCCAACTCCACTCCATACATATATATGGGGAGGTACAAGCTCCAACTCGGTTTTACAGTGAAAACGGCAGGCACTTCCAACCGGCACTAGGAAACAGACTGAGAAACCAGAGTAAGGGTTTCTCCTGCAACCCGTTCCCTTTGTGCTGGATGAACGAACGTCTCTCCACATGCTCAGTTCTGAGGGATAAGTGTGTGTGAAAGCCGTCCTTCACCTAGCTTGAAGGGACCACAAAGTTTCTTTTCAGTTGCCAACTCCACTCCATACATATATATGGGGAAGTACAAGCTCCAACTCGGTTTTACAGTGAAAACGGCAGGCACTTCAAACCGGCACTAGGAAACAGACTGAGAAACCAGAGTAAGGGTTTCTCCTGCAACCCGTTCCCTTTGTGCTGGATGAACGAACGTCTCTCCACATGCTCAGTTCTGAGAGATAAGTGTGTGTGAAAGCCGTCCTTCACCTAGCTTGAAGGGAACACAAAGTTTCTTTTCAGTTGCCAACTCCACTCCATACATATATATGGGGAGGTACAAGCTCCAACTCGGTTTTACAGTGAAAACGGCAGGCACTTCCAACCGGCACTAGGAAATAGACTGAGAAACCACAGTAAGGGTTTCCCCTGCAACCCGTTCTCTTTGTGCTGGATGAACGAACGTCTCTACCCATGCTCAGTTCTGAGAGTTAAGTGTGTGTGAAAGCCGTCCTTCACCTAGCTTGATGGGAACACAAAGTTTCTTTTCAGTTGCCAACTCCACTCCATACATATATATGGGGAGGTACAAGCTCCAACTCGGTTTTACAGTGAAAACGGCAGGCACTTCCAACCGGCACTAGGAAACAGACTGAGAAACCAGAGTAAGGGTTTCTCCTGCAACCCGTTCCCTTTGTGCTGGATGAACGAACGTCTCTCCACATGCTCAGTTCTGAGAGATAAGTGTGTGTGAAAGCCGTCCTTCACCTAGCTTGAAGGGAACACAAAGTTTCTTTTCAGTTGCCAACTCCACTCCATACATATATATGGGGAGGTACAAGCTCCAACTCGGTTTTACAGTGAAAACGGCAGGCACTTCCAACCGGCACTAGGAAACAGACTGAGAAACCAGAGTAAGGGTTTCTCCTGCATCCCGTCCCCTTTGTGCTGGATGAACGAACGTCTCTCCACATGCTCAGTTCTGAGAGATAAGTGTGTGTGAAAGCCGTCCTTCACCTAGCTTGAAGGGAACACAAAGTTTCTTTTCAGTTGCCAACTCCACTCCATACATATATATGGGGAGGTACAAGCTCCAACTCGGTTTTACAGTGAAAACGGCAGGCACTTCCAACCGGCACTAGGAAACAGACTGAGAAACCAGAGTAAGGGTTTCTCCTGCAACCCGTTCCCTTTGTGCTGGATGAACGAACGTCTCTCCACATGCTCAGTTCTGAGAAATATGTGTGTGTGAAAGCCGTCCTTCACCTAGCTTGAAGGGAACACAAAGTTTCTTTTCAGTTGCCAACTCCACTCCATACATATATATGGGGAGGTACAAGCTCCAACTCGGTTTTACAGTGAAAACGGCAGGCACTTCCAACCGGCACTAGGAAACAGACTGAGAAACCAGAGTAAGGGTTTCTCCTGCAACCCGTTCCCTTTGTGCTGGATGAACGAACGTCTCTCCCCATGCTCAGTTCTGAGAGATAAGTGTGTGTGAAAGCCGTCCTTCACCTAGCTTGAAGGGAACACAAAGTTTCTTTTCAGTTGACAACTCCACTCCATACATATATATGGGGAGGTACAAGCTCCAACTCTGTTTTACAGTGAAAACGGCAGGCACTTCCAACCGGCACTAGGAAACAGACTGAGAAACCAGAGTAAGGGTTTCTCCTGCAACCCGTTCCCTTTGTGCTGGATGAACGAACGTCTCTACCCATGCTCAATTCTGAGAGTTAAGTGTGTGTGAAAGCCGTCCTTCACCTAGCTTGAAGGGAACACAAAGTTTCTTTTCAGTTGCCAACTCCACTCCATACATATATATGGGGAGGTACAAGCTCCAACTCGGTTTTACAGTGAAAACGGCAGGCACTTCCAACCGGCACTAGGAAACAGACTGAGAAACCAGAGTAAGGGTTTCTCCTGCAACCCGTTCCCTTTGTGCTGGATGAACGAACGTCTCTCCACATGCTCAGTTCTGAGAGATAAGTGTGTGTGAAAGCCGTCCTTCACCTAGCTTGAAGGGAACACAAAGTTTCTTTTCAGTTGCCAACTCCACTCCATACATATATATGGGGAGGTACAAGCTCCAACTCGGTTTTACAGTGAAAACGGCAGGCACTTCCAACCGGCACTAGGAAACAGACTGAGAAACCAGAGTAAGGGTTTCTCCTGCAACCCGTTCCCTTTGTGCTGGATGAACGAACGTCTCTCCACATGCTCAGTTTTGAGAAATATGTGTGTGTGAAAGCCGTCCTTCACCTAGCTTGAAGGGAACACAAAGTTTCTTTTCAGTTGCCATAACCACTCCATACATATATATGTGGAGGTACAAGCTCCAACTCGGTTTTACAGTGAAAACGGCAGGCACTTTCAACCGGCACTAGGAAACAGACTGAGAAACCAGAGTAAGGGTTTCTCCTGCAACCCGTTCCCTTTGTGCTGGATGAACGAACGTCTCTCCACATGCTCAGTTCTGAGAGATAAGTGTGTGTGAAAGCCGTCCTTCACCTAGCTTGAAGGGAACACAAAGTTTCTTTTCAGTTGCCAACTCCACTCCATACATATATATGGGGAGGTACAAGCTCCAACTCGGTTTTACAGTGAAAACGGCAGGCACTTCAAACCGGCACTAGGAAACAGACTGAGAAACCAGAGTAAGGGTTTCTCCTGCAACCCGTTCCCTTTGTGCTGGATGAACGAACGTCTCTCCCCATGCTCAGTTCTGAGAGATAAGTGTGTGTGAAAGCCGTCCTTCACCTAGCTTGAAGGGAACACAAAGTTTCTTTTCAGTTGCCAACTCCACTCCATACATATATATGGGGAAGTACAAGCTCCAACTCGGTTTTACAGTGAAAACGACAGGCACTTCCAACCGGCACTAGGAAACAGACTGAGAAACCAGAGGAAGGGTTTCTCCTGCAACCCGTTCCCTTTGTGCTGGATGAACGAACGTCTCTCCACATGCTCAGTTCTGAGAGATAAGTGTGTGTGAAAGCCGTCCTTCACCTAGCTTCAAGGGAACACAAAGTTTCTTTTCAGTTGCCATCTCCACTCCATACATATATATGGGGAAGTACAAGCTCCAACTCGGTTTTACAGTGAAAACGGCAGGCACTTCCAACCGGCACTAGGAAACAGACTGAGAAACCAGAGTAAGGGTTTCTCCTGCAACCCGTTCCCTTTGTGCTGGATGAACGAACGTCTCTCCACATGCTCAGTTCTGAGAGATAAGTGTGTGTGAAAGCCGTCCTTCACCTAGCTTGAAGGGAACACAAAGTTTCTTTTCAGTTGCCAACTCCACTCCATACATATATATGGGGAGGTACAAGCTCCAACTCGGTTTTACAGTGAAAACGGCAGGCACTTCCAACCGGCACTAGGAAACAGACTGAGAAACCAGAGTAAGGGTTTCCCCTGCAACCCGTTCCCTTTGTGCTGGATGAACGAACGTCTCTCCCCATGCTCAGTTCTGAGAGATAAGTGTGTGTTTAAGCCGTCCTTCACCTAGCTTGAAGGGAACACAAAGTTTCTTTTCAGTTGCCAACTCCACTCCATACATATATATGGGGAGGTACAAGCTCCAACTCGGTTTTACAGTGAAAACGGCAGGCACTTCAAACCGGCACTAGGAAACAGACTGAGAAACCAGAGTAAGGGTTTCTCCTGCAACCCGTTCCCTTTGTGCTGGATGAAAGAACGTCTCTCCACATGCTAAGTTCTGAGAGATAAGTGTGTGTGAAAGCCGTCCTTCACCTAGCTTGAAGGGAACACAAAGTTTCTTTTCAGTTGCCAACTCCACTCCATACATATATATGGGGAAGTACAAGCTCCAACTCGGTTTTACAGTGAAAACGGCAGGCACTTCCAACCGGCACTAGGAAACAGACTGAGAAACCAGAGTAAGGGTTTCTCCTGCAACCCGTTCCCTTTGTGCTGGATGAACGAACGTCTCTCCACATGCTCAGTTCTGAGAGATAAGTGTGTGTGAAAGCCGTCCTTCACCTAGCTTGAAGGGAACACAAAGTTTCTTTTCAGTTGCCAACTCCACTCCATACATATATATGGGGAAGTACAAGCTCCAACTCGGTTTTACACTGAAAACGGCAGGCACTTCCAACCGGCACTAGGAAACAGACTGAGAAACCAGAGGAAGGGTTTCTCCTGCAACCCGTTCCCTTTGTGCTGGATGAACGAACGTCTCTCCCCATGCTCAGTTCTGAGAGATAAGTGTGTGTGAAAGCCGTCCTTCACCTAGCTTGAAGGGAACACAAAGTTTCTTTTCAGTTGCCAACTCCACTCCATACATATATATGGGGAAGTACAAGCTCCAACTCGGTTTTACAGTGAAAACGGCAGGCACTTCAAACCGGCACTAGGAAACAGACTGAGAAACCAGAGTAAGGGTTTCTCCTGCAACCCGTTCCCTTTGTGCTGGATGAACGAACGTCTCACCACATGCTCAGTTCTGAGAGATAAGTGTGTGTGAAAGCCGTCCTTCACCTAGCTTGAAGGGAACACAAAGTTTCTTTTCAGTTGCCAACTCCACTCCATACATATATATGGGGAGGTACAAGCTCCAACTCGGTTTTACAGTGAAAACGGCAGGCACTTCAAAACGGCACTAGGAAACAGACTGAGAAGCCAGAGTAAGGGTTTCTCCTGCAACCCGTTCCCTTTGTGCTGGATGAACGAACGTCTCTCCACATGCTCAGTTCTGAGAGATAATTGTGTGTGAAAGCCGTCCTTCACCTAGCTTGAAGGGAACACAAAGTTTCTTTTCAGTTGCCAAACCCACTCCATACATATATATGGGGAGGTACAAGCTCCAACTCGGTTTTACAGTGAAAACGGCAGGCAGTTCAAACCGGCGCTAATAAACAGACTGATAAACCAGAGTAAGGGTTTCTCCTGCAACCCGTTCCCTTTGTGCTGGATGAACGAACGTCTCTCCACATGCTCAGTTCTGAGAGATAAGTGTGTGTGAAAGCCGTCCTTCACCTTGCTTGAAGGGAACACAAAGTTTCTTTTCAGTTGCCAACTCCACTCCATACATATATATGGGGAGGTACAAGCTCCAACTCGGTTTTACAGTGAAAACGGCAGGCACTTCCAACCGGCACTAGGAAACAGACTGAGAAACCAGAGTAAGGGTTTCCCCTGCAACCCGTTCCCTTTGTGCTGGATGAACGAACGTCTCTCCCCATGCTCAGTTCTGAGAGATAAGTGTGTTTTTAAGCCGTCCTTCACCTAGCTTGAAGGGAACACAAAGTTTCTTTTCAGTTGCCAACTCCACTCCATACATATATATGGGGAGGTACAAGCTCCAACTCGGTTTTACAGTGAAAACGGCAGGCACTTCAAACCGGCACTAGGAAACAGACTGAGAAACCAGAGTAAGGGTTTCTCCTGCAACCCGTTCCCTTTGTGCTGGATGAACGAACGTCTCTCCACATGCTAAGTTCTGAGAGATAAGTGTGTGTGAAAGCCGTCCTTCACCTAGCTTGAAGGGAACACAAAGTTTCTTTTCAGTTGCCAACTCCACTCCATACATATATATGGGGAGGTACAAGCTCCAACTCGGTTTTACAGTGAAAACGGCAGGCACTTCCAACCGGCACTAGGAAACAGACTGAGAAACCAGAGTAAGGGTTTCTCCTGCAACCCGTTCCCTTTGTGCTGGATGAACGAACGTCTCTCCACATGCTCAGTTCTGAGAGATAAGTGTGTGTGAAAGCCGTCCTTCACCTAGCTTGAAGGGAACACAAAGTTTCTTTTCAGTTGCCAACTCCACTCCATACATATATATGGGGAAGTACAAGCTCCAACTCGGTTTTACAGTGAAAACGGCAGGCACTTCCAACAGGCACTAGGAAACAGACTGAGAAACCAGAGTAAGGGTTTCTCCTGCAACCCGTTCCCTTTGTGCTGGATGAACGAACGTCTCTCCCCATGCTCAGTTCTGAGAGATAAGTGTGTGTGAAAGCCGTCCTTCACCTAGCTTGAAGGGAACACAAAGTTTCTTTTCAGTTGCCAACTCCACTCCATACATATATATGGGGAGGTACAAGCTCCAACTCGGTTTTACAGTGAAAACGGCAGGCACTTCAAACCGGCACTAGGAAACAGACTGAGAAACCAGAATAATGGTTTCTCCTGCAACCCGTTCCCTTTGTGCTGGATGAACGAACGTCTCTCCACATGCTCAGTTCTGAGAGATAAGTGTGTGTGAAAGCCGTCCTTCACCTAGCTTGAAGGGAACACAAAGTTTCTTTTCAGTTGCCAACTCCACTCCATACATATATATGGGGAGGTACAAGCTCCAACTCGGTTTTACAGTGAAAACGGCAGGCACTTCAAAACGGCACTAGGAAACAGACTGAGAAGCCAGAGTAAGGGTTTCTCCTGCAACCCGTTCCCTTTGTGCTGGATGAACGAACGTCTCTCCACATGCTCAGTTCTGAGAGATAAGTGTGTGTGAAAGCCGTCCTTCACCTAGCTTGAAGGGAACACAAAGTTTCTTTTCAGTTGCCAACTCCACTCCAGACATATATATGGGGAGGTACAAGCTCCAACTCGGTTTTACAGTGAAAACGGCAGGCACTTCCAACCGGCACTAGGAAACAGACTGAGAAACCAGAGTAAGGGTTTCTCCTGCAACCCGTTCCCTTTGTGCTGGATGAACGAACGTCTCTCCACATGCTCAGTTCTGAGAGATAAGTGTGTGTGAAAGCCGTCCTTCACCTAGCTTGAAGGGAACACAAAGTTTCTTTTCAGTTGCCAACTCCACTCCATACATATATATGGGGAGGTACAAGCTCCAACTCGGTTTTACAGTGAAAACGGCAGGCACTTCCAACCGGCACTAGGAAACAGACTGAGAAACCAGAGTAAGGGTTTCTCCTGCAACCCGTTCCCTTTGTGCTGGATGAACGAACGTCTCTCCACATGCTCAGTTCTGAGAGATAAGTGTGTGTGAAAGCCGTCCTTCACCTAGCTTGAAGGGAACACAAAGTTTCTTTTCAGTTGCCAACTCCACTCCATACATATATATGGGGAGGTACAAGCTCCAACTCGGTTTTACAGTGAAAAAGGCAGGCACTTCCAACCGGCACTAGGAAACAGACTGAGAAACCAGAGTAAGGGTTTCTCCTGCAACCCGTTCCCTTTGTGCTGGATGAACGAACGTCTCTCCCCATGCTCAGTTCTGAGAGATAAGTGTGTGTGAAAGCCGTCCTTCACCTAGCTTGAAGGGAACACAAAGTTTCTTTTCAGTTGCCAACTCCACTCCATACATATATATGGGGAGGTACAAGCTCCAACTCGGTTTTACAGTGAAAACGGCAGGCACTTCCAACCGGCACTAGGAAACAGACTGAGAAACCAGAGTAAGGGTTTCTCCTGCAACCCGTTCCCTTTGTGCTGGATGAACGAACGTCTCTCCACATGCTCAGTTCTGAGAGATAAGTGTGTGTGAAAGCCGTCCTTCACCTAGCTTGAAGGGAACACAAAGTTTCTTTTCAGTTGCCAACTCCACTCCATACATATATATGGGGAAGTACAAGCTCCAACTCGGTTTTACAGTGAAAACGGCAGGCACTTCAAACCGGCACTAGGAAACAGACTGAGAAACCAGAGTAAGGGTTTCTCCTGCAACCCGTTCCCTTTGTGCTGGATGAACGAACGTCTCTCCACATGCTCAGTTCTGAGAGATAAGTGTGTGTGAAAGCCGTCCTTCACCTAGCTTGAAGGGAACACAAAGTTTCTTTTCAGTTGCCAACTTCACTCCATACATATATATGGGGAGGTACAAGCTCCAACTCGGTTTTACAGTGAAAACGGCAGGCACTTCAAAACGGCACTAGGAAACAGACTGAGAAGCCAGAGTAAGGGTTTCTCCTGCAACCCGTTCCCTTTGTGCTGGATGAACGAACGTCTCTCCACATGCTCAGTTCTGAGAGATAAGTGTGTGTGAAAGCCGTCCTTCACCTAGCTTGAAGGGAACACAAAGTTTCTTTTCAGTTGCCAACTCCACTCCAGACATATATATGGGGAGGTACAAGCTCCAACTCGGTTTTACAGTGAAAACGGCAGGCACTTCCAACCGGCACTAGGAAACAGACTGAGAAACCAGAGTAAGGGTTTCTCCTGCAACCCGTTCCCTTTGTGCTGGATGAACGAACGTCTCTCCACATGCTCAGTTCTGAGAGATAAGTGTGTGTGAAAGCCGTCCTTCACCTAGCTTGAAGGGAACACAAAGTTTCTTTTCAGTTGCCAACTCCACTCCATACATATATATGGGGAGGTACAAGCTCCAACTCGGTTTTACAGTGAAAACGGCAGGCACTTCCAACCGGCACTAGGAAACAGACTGAGAAACCAGAGTAAGGGTTTCTCCTGCAACCCGTTCCCTTTGTGCTGGATGAACGAACGTCTCTCCACATGCTCAGTTCTGAGAGATAAGTGTGTGTGAAAGCCGTCCTTCACCTAGCTTGAAGGGAACACAAAGTTTCTTTTCAGTTGCCAACTCCACTCCATACATATATATGGGGAGGTACAAGCTCCAACTCGGTTTTACAGTGAAAACGGCAGGCACTTCCAACCGGCACTAGGAAACAGACTGAGAAACCAGAGTAAGGGTTTCTCCTGCAACCCGTTCCCTTTGTGCTGGATGAACGAACGTCTCTCCCCATGCTCAGTTCTGAGAGATAAGTGTGTGTGAAAGCCGTCCTTCACCTAGCTTGAAGGGAACACAAAGTTTCTTTTCAGTTGCCAACTCCACTCCATACATATATATGGGGAGGTACAAGCTCCAACTCGGTTTTACAGTGAAAACGGCAGGCACTTCCAACCGGCACTAGGAAACAGACTGAGAAACCAGAGTAAGGGTTTCTCCTGCAACCCGTTCCCTTTGTGCTGGATGAACGAACGTCTCTCCACATGCTCAGTTCTGAGAGATAAGTGTGTGTGAAAGCCGTGCTTCACCTAGCTTGAAGGGAACACAAAGTTTCTTTTCAGTTGCCAACTCCACTCCATACATATATATGGGGAGGTACAAGCTCCAACTCGGTTTTACAGTGAAAACGGCAGGCACTTCCAACCGGCACTAGGAAGCAGACTGAGAAACCAGAGTAAGGGTTTCTCCTGCAACCCGTTCCCTTTGTGCTGGATGAACGAACATCTCTCCACATGCTCAGTTCTGAGAAATATGTGTGTGTGAAAGCCGTCCTTCACCTAGCTTGAAGGGA
Source organism: Vicugna pacos (assembly GCF_048564905.1). Taxonomy (NCBI): domain Eukaryota; kingdom Metazoa; phylum Chordata; class Mammalia; order Artiodactyla; family Camelidae; genus Vicugna; species Vicugna pacos. The sequence goes on from NW_027328741.1 coordinate 26,714,662, forward strand.
ACACAAAGTTTCTTTTCAGTTGCCAACTCCACTCCATACATATATATGTGGAGGTACTAGCTCCAACTCGGTTTTACAGTGAAAACGGCAGGCACTTTCAACCGGCACTAGGAAACAGACTGAGAAACCAGAGTAAGGGTTTCTCCTGCAACCCGTTCCCTTTGTGCTGGATGAACGAACGTCTCTCCACATGCTCAGTTCTGAGAGATAAGTGTGTGTGAAAGCCGTCCTTCACCTAGCTTGAAGGGAACACAAAGTTTCTTTTCAGTTGCCAACTCCACTCCATACATATATATGGGGAGGTACAAGCTCCAACTCGGTTTTACAGTGAAAACGGCTGGCACTTCAAACCGGCACTAGGAAACAGACTGAGAAACCAGAGTAAGGGTTTCTCCTGCAACCCGTTCCCTTTGTGCTGGATGAACGAACGTCTCTCCCCATGCTCAGTTCTGAGAGATAAGTGTGTGTGAAAGCCGTCCTTCACCTAGCTTGAAGGGAACACAAAGTTTCTTTTCAGTTGCCAACTCCACTCCATACATATATATGGGGAGGTACAAGCTCCAACTCGGTTTTACAGTGAAAACGGCAGGCACTTCCAACCGGCACTAGGAAACAGACTGAGAAACCAGAGTAAGGGTTTCTCCTGCAACCCGTTCCCTTTGTGCTGGATGAACGAACGTCTCTCCCCATGCTCAGTTCTGAGAGATAAGTGTGTGTGAAAGCCGTCCTTCACCTAGCTTGAAGGGAACACAAAGTTTCTTTTCAGTTGCCAACTCCACTCCATACATATATATGGGGAGGTACAAGCTCCAACTCGGTTTTACAGTGAAAACGGCAGGCACTTCCAACCGGCACTAGGAAACAGACTGAGAAACCAGAGTAAGGGTTTCTCCTGCAACCCGTTCCCTTTGTGCTGGATGAACGAACGTCTCTCCCCATGCTCAGTTCTGAGAGATAAGTGTGTGTGAAAGCCGTCCTTCACCTAGCTTGAAGGGAACACAAAGTTTCTTTTCAGTTGCCAACTCCACTCCATACATATATATGGGGAGGTACAAGCTCCAACTCGGTTTTACAGTGAAAACGGCAGGCACTTCAAACCGGCACTAGGAAACAGACTGAGAAACCAGAGTAAGGGTTTCTCCTGCAGCCCGTTCCCTTTGTGCTGGATGAACGAACGTCTCTCCACATGCTAAGTTCTGAGAGATAAGTGTGTGTGAAAGCCGTCCTTCACCTAGCTTGAAGGGAACACAAAGTTTCTTTTCAGTTGCCAACTCCACTCCATACATATATATGGGGAGGTACAAGCTCCAACTCGGTTTTACAGTGAAAACGGCAGGCACTTCAAACCGGCACTAGGAAACAGACTGAGAAACCAGAGTAAGGGTTTCTCCTGCAACCCGTTCCCTTTGTGCTGGATGAACGAACGTCTCTCCCCATGCTCAGTTCTGAGAGATAAGTGTGTGTGAATGCCGTCCTTCACCTAGCTTGAAGGGAACACAAAGTTTCTTTTCAGTTGCCAACTCACCTCCATACATATATATGGGGAGGTACAAGCTCCAACTCGGTTTTACAGTGAAAACGGCAGGCACTTCCAACCGGCACTAGGAAACAGACTGAGAAACCCGAGTAAGGGTTTCTCCTGCAACCCGTTCCCTTTGTGCTGGATGAACGAACGTCTCTCCCCATGCTCAGGTCTGAGAGATAAGTGTGTGTGAAAGCCGTCCTTCACCTAGCTTGAAGGGAACACAAAGTTTCTTTTCAGTTGCCAACTCCACTCCATACATATATATGGGGAGGTACAAGCTCCAACTCGGTTTTACAGTGAAAACGGCAGGCACTTCCAACCGGCACTAGGAAACAGACTGAGAAACCAGAGTAAGGGTTTCTCCTGCAACCCGTTCCCTTTGTGCTGGATGAACGAACGTCTCTCCCCATGCTCAGTTCTGAGAGATAAGTGTGTGTGAAAGCCGTCCTTCACCTAGCTTGAAGGGAACACAAAGTTTCTTTTCAGTTGCCAACTCCACTCCATACATATATATGGGGAGGTACAAGCTCCAACTCGGTTTTACAGTGAAAACGGCAGGCACTTTCAACCGGCACTAGGAAACAGACTGAGAAACCAGAGTAAGGGTTTCTCCTGCAACCCGTTCCCTTTGTGCTGGATGAACGAACGTCTCTCCCCATGCTCAGGTCTGAGAGATAATTGTGTGTGAAAGCCGTCCTTCACCTAGCTTGAAGGGAACACAAAGTTTCTTTTCAGTTGCCAACTCCACTCCATACATATATATGGGGAAGTACAAGCTCCAACTCGGTTTTACAGTGAAAACGGCAGGCACTTCCAACCGGCACTAGGAAACAGACTGAGAAACCAGAGTAAGGGTTTCTCCTGCAACCCGTTCCCTTTGTGCTGGATGAACGAACGTCTCTCCCCATGCTCAGTTCTGAGAGATAAGTGTGTGTGAAAGCCGTCCTTCACCTAACTTGAAGGGAACACAAAGTTTCTTTTCAGTTGCCAACTCCACTCCATACATATATATGGGGAAGTACAAGCTCCAACTCGGTTTTACAGTGAAAACGGCAGGCACTTCCAACCGGCACTAGGAAACAGACTGAGAAACCAGAGGAAGGGTTTCTCCTGCAACCCGTTCCCTTTGTGCTGGATGAACGAACGTCTCTCCACATGCTCAGTTCTGAGAGATAAGTGTGTGTGAAAGCCGTCCTTCACCTAGCTTGAAGGGAACACAAAGTTTCTTTTCAGTTGCCAACTCCACTCCATACATATATATGGGGAAGTACAAGCTCCAACTCGGTTTTACAGTGAAAACGGGAGGCACTTCCAACCGGCACTAGGAAACAGACTGAGAAACCAGAGTAAGGGTTTCTCCTGCAACCCGTTCCCTTTGTGCTGGATGAACGAACGTCTCTCCACATGCTCAGTTCTGAGAGATAAGTGTGTGTGAAAGCCGTCCTTCACCTAGCTTGAAGGGAACACAAAGTTTCTTTTCAGTTGCCAACTCCTCTCCATACATATATATGGGGAGGTACAAGCTCCAACTCGGTTTTACAGTGAAAACGGCAGGCACTTCCAACCGGCACTAGGAAACAGACTGAGAAACCAGAGTAAGGGTTTCTCCTGCAACCCGTTCCCTTTGTGCTGGATGAACGAACATCTCTCCACATGCTCAGTTCTGAGAAATATGTGTGTGTGAAAGCCGTCCTTCACCTAGCTTGAAGGGAACACAATGTTTCTTTTCAGTTGCCAACTCCACTCCATACATATATATGTGGAGGTACAAGCTCCAACTCGGTTTTACAGTGAAAACGGCAGGCACTTTCAACCGGCACTAGGAAACAGACTGAGAAACCAGAGTAAGGGTTTCTCCTGCAACCCGTTCCCTTTGTGCTGGATGAACGAACGTCTCTCCACATGCTCAGTTCTGAGAGATAAGTGTGTGTGAAAGCCGTCCTTCACCTAGCTTGAAGGGAACACAAAGTTTCTTTTCAGTTGCCAACTCCAATCCATACATATATATGGGGAGGTACAAGCTCCAACTCGGTTTTACAGTGAAAACGGCAGGCACTTCCAACCGGCACTAGGAAACAGACTGAGAAACCAGAGTAAGGGTTTCTCCTGCAACCCGTTCCCTTTGTGCTGGATGAACGAACGTCTCTCCCCATGCTCAGTTCTGAGAGATAAGTGTGTGTGAAAGCCGTCCTTCACCTAGCTTGAAGGGAACACAAAGTTTCTTTTCAGTTGCCAACTCTACTCCATACATATATATGGGGAGGTACAAGCTCCAACTCGGTTTTACAGTGAAAACGGCAGGCACTTCCAACCGGCACTAGGAAACAGACTGAGAAACCAGAGTAAGGGTTTCTCCTGCAACCCGTTCCCTTTGTGCTGGATGAACGAACATCTCTCCACATGCTCAGTTCTGAGAAATATGTGTGTGTGAAAGCCGTCCTTCACCTAGCTTGAAGGGAACACAAAGTTTCTTTTCAGTTGACAACTCCACTCCATACATATATATGGGGAGGTACAAGCTCCAACTCGGTTTTACAGTGAAAACGGCAGGCACTTTCAACCGGCACTATGAAACAGACTGAGAAACCAGAGTAAGGGTTTCTCCTCAACCCGTTCCCTTTGTGCTGGATGAACGAACGTCTCTCCACATGCTCAGTTCTGAGAGATAAGTGTGTGTGAAAGCCGTCCTTCACCTAGCTTGAAGGGAACACAAAGTTTCTTTTCAGTTGCCAACTCCACTCCATACATATATATGGGGAGGTACAAGCTCCAACTCGGTTTTACAGTGAAAACGGCTGGCACTTCAAACCGGCACTAGGAAACAGACTGAGAAACCAGAGTAAGGGTTTCTCCTGCAACCCGTTCCCTTTGTGCTGGATGAACGAACGTCTCTCCCCATGCTCAGTTCTGAGAGATAAGTGTGTGTGAAAGCCGTCCTTCACCTAGCTTGAAGGGAACACAAAGTTTCTTTTCAGTTGCCAACTCCACTCCATACATATATATGGGGAGGTACAAGCTCCAACTCGGTTTTACAGTGAAAACGGCAGGCACTTCCAACCGGCACTAGGAAACAGACTGAGAAACCAGAGTAAGGGTTTCTCCTGCAACCCGTTCCCTTTGTGCTGGATGAACGAACGTCTCTCCCCATGCTCAGTTCTGAGAGATAAGTGTGTGTGAAAGCCGTCCTTCACCTAGCTTGAAGGGAACACAAAGTTTCTTTTCAGTTGCCAACTCCACTCCATACATATATATGGGGAGGTACAAGCTCCAACTCGGTTTTACAGTGAAAACGGCAGGCACTTCCAACCGGCACTAGGAAACAGACTGAGAAACCAGAGTAAGGGTTTCTCCTGCAACCCGTTCCCTTTGTGCTGGATGAACGAACGTCTCTCCCCATGCTCAGTTCTGAGAGATAAGTGTGTGTGAAAGCCGTCCTTCACCTAGCTTGAAGGGAACACAAAGTTTCTTTTCAGTTGCCAACTCCACTCCATACATATATATGGGGAGGTACAAGCTCCAACTCGGTTTTAAAGTGAAAACGGCAGGCACTTCAAACCGGCACTAGGAAACAGACTGAGAAACCAGAGTAAGGGTTTCTCCTGCAGCCCGTTCCCTTTGTGCTGGATGAACGAACGTCTCTCCACATGCTAAGTTCTGAGAGATAAGTGTGTGTGAAAGCCGTCCTTCACCTAGCTTGAAGGGAACACAAAGTTTCTTTTCAGTTGCCAACTCCACTCCATACATATATATGGGGAGGTACAAGCTCCAACTCGGTTTTACAGTGAAAACGGCAGGCACTTCCAACCGGCACTAGGAAACAGACTGAGAAAACAGAGTAAGGGTTTCTCCTGCAACCCCTTCCCTTTGTGCTGGATGAACGAACGTCTCTCCCCATGGTCAGTTCTGAGAGATAAGTGTGTGTGAAAGCCGTCCTTCACCTAGCTTGAAGGGAACACAAAGTTTCTTTTCAGTTGCCAACTCCACTCCATACATATATATGGGGAGGTACAAGCTCCAACTCGGTTTTACAGTGAAAACGGCAGGCACTTCCAACCGGCACTAGGAAACAGACTGAGAAACCAGAGTAAGGGTTTCTCCTGCAACCCGTTCCCTTTGTGCTGGATGAACGAACGTCTCTCCCCATGCTCAGGTCTGAGAGATAAGTGTGTGTGAAAGCCGTCCTTCACCTAGCTTGAAGGGAACACAAAGTTTCTTTTCAGTTGCCAACTCCACTCCATACATATATATGGGGAGGTACAAGCTCCAACTCGGTTTTAAAGTGAAAACGGCAGGCACTTCAAACCGGCACTAGGAAACAGACTGAGAAACCAGAGTAAGGGTTTCTCCTGCAGCCCGTTCCCTTTGTGCTGGATGAACGAACGTCTCTCCGCATGCTAAGTTCTGAGAGATAAGTGTGTGTGAAAGCCGTCCTTCACCTAGCTTGAAGGGAACACAAAGTTTCTTTTCAGTTGCCAACTCCACTCCATACATATATATGGGGAGGTACAAGCTCCAACTCGGTTTTACAGTGAAAACGGCAGGCACTTCCAACCGGCACTAGGAAACAGACTGAGAAAACAGAGTAAGGGTTTCTCCTGCAACCCCTTCCCTTTGTGCTGGATGAACGAACGTCTCTCCCCATGGTCAGTTCTGAGAGATAAGTGTGTGTGAAAGCCGTCCTTCACCTAGCTTGAAGGGAACACAAAGTTTCTTTTCAGTTGCCAACTCCACTCCATACATATATATGGGGAGGTACAAGCTCCAACTCGGTTTTACAGTGAAAACGGCAGGCACTTCCAACCGGCACTAGGAAACAGACTGAGAAACCAGAGTAAGGGTTTCTCCTGCAACCCGTTCCCTTTGTGCTGGATGAACGAACGTCTCTCCCCATGCTCAGGTCTGAGAGATAAGTGTGTGTGAAAGCCGTCCTTCACCTAGCTTGAAGGGAACACAAAGTTTCTTTTCAGTTGCCAACTCCACTCCATACATATATATGGGGAGGTACAAGCTCCAACTCGGTTTTACAGTGAAAACGGCAGGCACTTCAAACCGGCTCTAGGAAACAGACTGAGAAACCAGAGTAAGGGTTTCTCCTGCAACCCGTTCCCTTTGTGCTGGATGAACGAACGTCTCTCCACATGCTCAGTTCTGAGAGATAAGTGTGTGTGAAAGCCGTCCTTCACCTAGCTTGAAGGGAACACAAAGTTTCTTTTCAGTTGCCAACTCCACTCCATACATATATATGGGGAGGTACAAGCTCCAACTCGGTTTTACAGTGAAAACGGCAGGCACTTCCAACCGGCACTAGGAAACAGACTGAGAAACCAGAGTAAGGGTTTCTCCTGCAACCCGTTCCCTTTGTGCTGGATGAACGAACGTCTCTCCCCATGCTCAGTTCTGAGAGATAAGTGTGTGTGAAAGCCGTCCTTCACCTAGCTTGAAGGGAACACAAAGTTTCTTTTCAGTTGCCAACTCCACTCCATACATATATATGGGGAAGTACAAGCTCCAACTCGGTTTTACAGTGAAAACGGCAGGCACTTCCAACCGGCACTAGGAAACAGACTGAGAAACCAGAGGAAGGGTTTCTCCTGCAACCCGTTCCCTTTGTGCTGGATGAACGAACGTCTCTCCACATGCTCAGTTCTGAGAGATAAGTGTGTGTGAAAGCCGTCCTTCACCTAGCTTGAAGGGAACACAAAGTTTCTTTTCAGTTGCCAACTCCACTCCATACATATATATGGGGAAGTACAAGCTCCAACTCGGTTTTACAGTGAAAACGGGAGGCACTTCCAACCGGCACTAGGAAACAGACTGAGAAACCAGAGTAAGGGTTTCTCCTGCAACCCGTTCCCTTTGTGCTGGATGAACGAACGTCTCTCCACATGCTCAGTTCTGAGAGATAAGTGTGTGTGAAAGCCGTCCTTCACCTAGCTTGAAGGGAACACAAAGTTTCTTTTCAGTTGCCAACTCCTCTCCATACATATATATGGGGAGGTACAAGCTCCAACTCGGTTTTACAGTGAAAACGGCAGGCACTTCCAACCGGCACTAGGAAACAGACTGAGAAACCAGAGTAAGGGTTTCTCCTGCAACCCGTTCCCTTTGTGCTGGATGAACGAACATCTCTCCACATGCTCAGTTCTGAGAAATATGTGTGTGTGAAAGCCGTCCTTCACCTAGCTTGAAGGGAACACAATGTTTCTTTTCAGTTGCCAACTCCACTCCATACATATATATGTGGAGGTACAAGCTCCAACTCGGTTTTACAGTGAAAACGGCAGGCACTTTCAACCGGCACTAGGAAACAGACTGAGAAACCAGAGTAAGGGTTTCTCCTGCAACCCGTTCCCTTTGTGCTGGATGAACGAACGTCTCTCCACATGCTCAGTTCTGAGAGATAAGTGTGTGTGAAAGCCGTCCTTCACCTAGCTTGAAGGGAACACAAAGTTTCTTTTCAGTTGCCAACTCCACTCCATACATATATATGGGGAGGTACAAGCTCCAACTCGGTTTTACAGTGAAAACGGCAGGCACTTCAAACCGGCACTAGGAAACAGACTGAGAAACCAGAGTAAGGGTTTCTCCTGCAACCCGTTCCCTTTGTGCTGGATGAACGAACGTCTCTCCCCATGCTCAGTTCTGAGAGATAAGTGTGTGTGAAAGCCGTCCTTCACCTAGCTTGAAGGGAACACAAAGTTTCTTTTCAGTTGCCAACTCTACTCCATACATATATATGGGGAGGTACAAGCTCCAACTCGGTTTTACAGTGAAAACGGCAGGCACTTCCAACCGGCACTAGGAAACAGACTGAGAAACCAGAGTAAGGGTTTCTCCTGCAACCCGTTCCCTTTGTGCTGGATGAACGAACATCTCTCCACATGCTCAGTTCTGAGAAATATGTGTGTGTGAAAGCCGTCCTTCACCTAGCTTGAAGGGAACACAAAGTTTCTTTTCAGTTGACAACTCCACTCCATACATATATATGGGGAGGTACAAGCTCCAACTCGGTTTTACAGTGAAAACGGCAGGCACTTTCAACCGGCACTATGAAACAGACTGAGAAACCAGAGTAAGGGTTTCTCCTCAACCCGTTCCCTTTGTGCTGGATGAACGAACGTCTCTCCACATGCTCAGTTCTGAGAGATAAGTGTGTGTGAAAGCCGTCCTTCACCTAGCTTGAAGGGAACACAAAGTTTCTTTTCAGTTGCCAACTCCACTCCATACATATATATGGGGAGGTACAAGCTCCAACTCGGTTTTAAAGTGAAAACGGCAGGCACTTCAAACCGGCACTAGGAAACAGACTGAGAAACCAGAGTAAGGGTTTCTCCTGCAGCCCGTTCCCTTTGTGCTGGATGAACGAACGTCTCTCCACATGCTAAGTTCTGAGAGATAAGTGTGTGTGAAAGCCGTCCTTCACCTAGCTTGAAGGGAACACAAAGTTTCTTTTCAGTTGCCAACTCCACTCCATACATATATATGGGGAGGTACAAGCTCCAACTCGGTTTTACAGTGAAAACGGCAGGCACTTCCAACCGGCACTAGGAAACAGACTGAGAAAACAGAGTAAGGGTTTCTCCTGCAACCCCTTCCCTTTGTGCTGGATGAACGAACGTCTCTCCCCATGGTCAGTTAAGAGAGATAAGTGTGTGTGAAAGCCGTCCTTCACCTAGCTTGAAGGGAACACAAAGTTTCTTTTCAGTTGCCAACTCCACTCCATACATATATATGGGGAGGTACAAGCTCCAACTCGGTTTTACAGTGAAAACGGCAGGCACTTCCAACCGGCACTAGGAAACAGACTGAGAAACCAGAGTAAGGGTTTCTCCTGCAACCCGTTCCCTTTGTGCTGGATGAACGAACGTCTCTCCCCATGCTCAGGTCTGAGAGATAAGTGTGTGTGAAAGCCGTCCTTCACCTAGCTTGAAGGGAACACAAAGTTTCTTTTCAGTTGCCAACTCTACTCCATACATATATATGGGGAGGTACAAGCTCCAACTCGGTTTTACAGTGAAAACGGCAGGCACTTCCAACCGGCACTAGGAAACAGACTGAGAAACCAGAGTAAGGGTTTCTCCTGCAACCCGTTCCCTTTGTGCTGGATGAACGAACATCTCTCCACATGCTCAGTTCTGAGAAATATGTGTGTGTGAAAGCCGTCCTTCACCTAGCTTGAAGGGAACACAAAGTTTCTTTTCAGTTGCCAACTCCACTCCATACATATATATGGGGAGGTACAAGCTCCAACTCGGTTTTACAGTGAAAACGGCAGGCACTTTCAACCGGCACTATGAAACAGACTGAGAAACCAGAGTAAGGGTTTCTCCTCAACCCGTTCCCTTTGTGCTGGATGAACGAACGTCTCTCCACATGCTCAGTTCTGAGAGATAAGTGTGTGTGAAAGCCGTCCTTCACCTAGCTTGAAGGGAACACAAAGTTTCTTTTCAGTTGCCAACTCCACTCCATACATATATATGGGGAGGTACAAGCTCCAACTCGGTTTTACAGTGAAAACGGCAGGCACTTCAAACCGGCACTAGGAAACAGACTGAGAAACCAGAGTAAGGGTTTCTCCTGCAACCCGTTCCCTTTGTGCTGGATGAACGAACGTCTCTCCCCATGCTCAGTTCTGAGAGATAAGTGTGTGTGAAAGCCGTCCTTCACCTAGCTTGAAGGGAACACAAAGTTTCTTTTCAGTTGCCAACTCCACTCCATACATATATATGGGGAGGTACAAGCTCCAACTCGGTTTTACAGTGAAAACGGCAGGCACTTCCAACCGGCACTAGGAAACAGACTGAGAAACCAGAGTAAGGGTTTCTCCTGCAACCCGTTCCCTTTGTGCTGGATGAACGAACGTCTCTCCCCATGCTCAGTTCTGAGAGATAAGTGTGTGTGAAAGCCGTCCTTCACCTAGCTTGAAGGGAACACAAAGTTTCTTTTCAGTTGCCAACTCCACTCCATACATATATATGGGGAGGTACAAGCTCCAACTCGGTTTTACAGTGAAAACGGCAGGCACTTCCAACCGGCACTAGGAAACAGACTGAGAAAACAGAGTAAGGGTTTCTCCTGCAACCCCTTCCCTTTGTGCTGGATGAACGAACGTCTCTCCCCATGGTCAGTTCTGAGAGATAAGTGTGTGTGAAAGCCGTCCTTCACCTAGCTTGAAGGGAACACAAAGTTTCTTTTCAGTTGCCAACTCCACTCCATACATATATATGGGGAGGTACAAGCTCCAACTCGGTTTTACAGTGAAAACGGCAGGCACTTCCAACCGGCACTAGGAAACAGACTGAGAAACCAGAGTAAGGGTTTCTCCTGCAACCCGTTCCCTTTGTGCTGGATGAACGAACGTCTCTCCCCATGCTCAGGTCTGAGAGATAAGTGTGTGTGAAAGCCGTCCTTCACCTAGCTTGAAGGGAACACAAAGTTTCTTTTCAGTTGCCAACTCTACTCCATACATATATATGGGGAGGTACAAGCTCCAACTCGGTTTTACAGTGAAAACGGCAGGCACTTCCAACCGGCACTAGGAAACAGACTGAGAAACCAGAGTAAGGGTTTCTCCTGCAACCCGTTCCCTTTGTGCTGGATGAACGAACATCTCTCCACATGCTCAGTTCTGAGAAATATGTGTGTGTGAAAGCCGTCCTTCACCTAGCTTGAAGGGAACACAAAGTTTCTTTTCAGTTGCCAACTCCACTCCATACATATATATGGGGTGGTACAAGCTCCAACTCGGTTTTACAGTGAAAACGGCAGGCACTTTCAACCGGCACTATGAAACAGACTGAGAAACCAGAGTAAGGGTTTCTCCTCAACCCGTTCCCTTTGTGCTGGATGAACGAACGTCTCTCCACATGCTCAGTTCTGAGAGATAAGTGTGTGTGAAAGCCGTCCTTCACCTAGCTTGAAGGGAACACAAAGTTTCTTTTCAGTTGCCAACTCCACTCCATACATATATATGGGGAGGTACAAGCTCCAACTCGGTTTTACAGTGAAAACGGCAGGCACTTCAAACCGGCACTAGGAAACAGACTGAGAAACCAGAGTAAGGGTTTCTCCTGCAACCCGTTCCCTTTGTGCTGGATGAACGAACGTCTCTCCCCATGCTCAGTTCTGAGAGATAAGTGTGTGTGAAAGCCGTCCTTCACCTAGCTTGAAGGGAACACAAAGTTTCTTTTCAGTTGCCAACTCCACTCCATACATATATATGGGGAGGTACAAGCTCCAACTCGGTTTTACAGTGAAAACGGCAGGCACTTCCAACCGGCACTAGGAAACAGACTGAGAAACCAGAGTAAGGGTTTCTCCTGCAACCCGTTCCCTTTGTGCTGGATGAACGAACGTCTCTCCCCATGCTCAGTTCTGAGAGATAAGTGTGTGTGAAAGCCGTCCTTCACCTAGCTTGAAGGGAACACAAAGTTTCTTTTCAGTTGCCAACTCCACTCCATACATATATATGGGGAGGTACAAGCTCCAACTCGGTTTTACAGTGAAAACGGCAGGCACTTCCAACCGGCACTAGGAAACAGACTGAGAAACCAGAGTAAGGGTTTCTCCTGCAACCCGTTCCCTTTGTGCTGGATGAACGAACGTCTCTCCCCATGCTCAGTTCTGAGAGATAAGTGTGTGTGAAAGCCGTCCTTCACCTAGCTTGAAGGGAACACAAAGTTTCTTTTCAGTTGCCAACTCCACTCCATACATATATATGGGGAGGTACAAGCTCCAACTCGGTTTTACAGTGAAAACGGCAGGCACTTCAAACCGGCACTAGGAAACAGACTGAGAAACCAGAGTAAGGGTTTCTCCTGCAGCCCGTTCCCTTTGTGCTGGATGAACGAACGTCTCTCCACATGCTAAGTTCTGAGAGATAAGTGTGTGTGAAAGCCGTCCTTCACCTAGCTTGAAGGGAACACAAAGTTTCTTTTCAGTTGCCAACTCCACTCCATACATATATATGGGGAGGTACAAGCTCCTACTCGGTTTTACAGTGAAAACGGCAGGCACTTCCAACCGGCACTAGGAAACAGACTGAGAAAACAGAGTAAGGGTTTCTCCTGCAACCCCTTCCCTTTGTGCTGGATGAACGAACGTCTCTCCCCATGGTCAGTTCTGAGAGATAAGTGTGTGAAAGCCGTCCTTCACCTAGCTTGAAGGGAACACAAAGTTTCTTTTCAGTTGCCAACTCCACTCCATACATATATATGGGGAGGTACAAGCTCCAACTCGGTTTTACAGTGAAAACGGCAGGCACTTCCAACCGGCACTAGGAAACAGACTGAGAAACCAGAGTAAGGGTTTCTCCTGCAACCCGTTCCCTTTGTGCTGGATGAACGAACGTCTCTCCCCATGCTCAGGTCTGAGAGATAAGTGTGTGTGAAAGCCGTCCTTCACCTAGCTTGAAGGGAACACAAAGTTTCTTTTCAGTTGCCAACTCCACTCCATACATATATATGGGGAGGTACAAGCTCCAACTCGGTTTTACAGTGAAAACGGCAGGCAATTCCAACCGGCACTAGGAAACAGACTGAGAAACCAGAGTAAGGGTTTCTCCTGCAACCCGTTCCCTTTGTGCTGGATGAACGAACGTCTCTCCCCATGCTCAGTTCTGAGAGATAAGTGTGTGTGAAAGCCGTCCTTCACCTAGCTTGAAGGGAACACAAAGTTTCTTTTCAGTTGCCAAATCCACTCCATACATATATATGGGGAGGTACAAGCTCCAACTCGGTTTTACAGTGAAAACGGCAGGCACTTCCAACCGGCACTAGGAAACAGACTGAGAAACCAGAGTAAGGGTTTCTCCTGCAACCCGTTCCCTTTGTGCTGGATGAACGAACGTCTCTCCCCATGCTCAGGTCTGAGAGATAAGTGTGTGTGAAAGCCGTCCTTCACCTAGCTTGAAGGGAACACAAAGTTTCTTTTCAGTTGCCAACTCCACTCCATACATATATATGGGGAGGTACAAGCTCCAACTCGGTTTTACAGTGAAAACGGCAGGCACTTCCAACCGGCACTAGGAAACAGACTGAGAAACCAGAGTAAGGGTTTCTCCTGCAACCCGTTCCCTTTGTGCTGGATGAACGAACGTCTCTCCCCATGCTCAGTTCTGAGAGATAAGTGTGTGTGAAAGCCGTCCTTCACCTAACTTGAAGGGAACACAAAGTTTCTTTTCAGTTGCCAACTCCACTCCATACATATACATGGGGAAGTACAAGCTCCAACTCAGTTTTACAGTGAAAACGGCAGGCACTTACAACCGGCACTAGGAAACAGACTGAGAAACCAGAGGAAGGGTTTCTCCTGCAACCCGTTCCCTTTGTGCTGGATGAACGAAAGTCTCTCCACATGCTCAGTTCTGAGAGATAAGTGTGTGTGAAAGCCGTCCTTCACCTAGCTTGAAGGGAACACAAAGTTTCTTTTCAGTTGCCAACTCCACTCCATACATATATATGGGGAAGTACAAGCTCCAACTCGGTTTTACAGTGAAAACGGCAGGCACTTCAAACCGGCACTAGGAAACAGACTGAGAAACCAGAGTAAGGGTTTCTCCTGCAACCCGTTCCCTTTGTGCTGGATGAACGAACGTCTCTCCACATGCTCAGTTCTGAGAGATAAGTGTGTGTGAAAGCCGTCCTTCACCTAGCTTGAAGGGAACACAAAGTTTCTTTTCAGTTGCCAACTCCACTCCATACATATATATGGGGAGGTACAAGCTCCAACTCGGTTTTACAGTGAAAACGGCAGGCAGTTCCAACCGGCACTAGGAAACAGACTGAGAAACCAGAGTAAGGGTTTCTCCTGCAACCCGTTCCCTTTGTGCTGGATGAACGAACGTCTCTCCACATGCTCAGTTCTGAGAAATATGTGTGTGTGAAAGCCGTCCTTCACCTAGCTTGAAGGGAACACAAAGTTTCTTTTCAGTTGCCAACTCCACTCCATACATATATATGTGGAGGTACAAGCTCCAACTCGGTTTTACAGTGAAAACGGCAGGCACTTTCAACCGGCACTAGGAAACAGACTGAGAAACCAGAGTAAGGGTTTCTCCTGCAACCCGTTCCCTTTGTGCTGGATGAACGAACGTCTCTCCACATGCTCAGTTCTGAGAGATAAGTGTGTGTGAAAGCCGTCCTTCACCTAGCTTGAAGGGAACACAAAGTTTCTTTTCAGTTGCCAACTCCACTCCATACATATATATGGGGAGGTACAAGCTCCAACTCGGTTTTACAGTGAAAACGGCAGGCACTTCAAACCGGCACTAGGAAACAGACTGAGAAACCAGAGTAAGGGTTTCTCCTGCAACCCGTTCCCTTTGTGCTGGATGAACGAACGTCTCTCCCCATGCTCAGTTCTGAGAGATAAGTGTGTGTGAAAGCCGTCCTTCACCTAGCTTGAAGGGAACACAAAGTTTCTTTTCAGTTGCCAACTCCACTCCATACATATATATGGGGAGGTACAAGCTCCAACTCGGTTTTACAGTGAAAACGGCAGGCACTTCCAACCGGCACTAGGAAACAGACTGAGAAACCAGAGTAAGGGTTTCTCCTGCAACCCGTTCCCTTTGTGCTGGATGAACTAACGTCTCTCCCCATGCTCAGTTCTGAGAGATAAGTGTGTGTGAAAGCCGTCCTTCACCTAGCTTGAAGGGAACACAAAGTTTCTTTTCAGTTGCCAACTCCACTCCATACATATATATGGGGAGGTACAAGCTCCAACTCGGTTTTACAGTGAAAACGGCAGGCACTTCAAACCGGCACTAGGAAACAGACTGAGAAACCAGAGTAAGGGTTTCTCCTGCAACCCGTTCCCTTTGTGCTGGATGAACGAACGTCTCTCCACATGCTAAGTTCTGAGAGATAAGTGTGTGTGAAAGCCGTCCTTCACCTAGCTTGAAGGGAACACAAAGTTTCTTTTCAGTTGCCAACTCCACTCCATACATATATATGGGGAGGTACAAGCTCCAACTCGGTTTTACAGTGAAAACGGCAGGCACTTCCAACCGGCACTAGGAAACAGACTGAGAAACCAGAGTAAGGGTTTCTCCTGCAACCCGTTCCCTTTGTGCTGGATGAACGAACGTCTCTCCCCATGCTCAGTTCTGAGAGATAAGTGTGTGTGAAAGCCGTCCTTCACCTAGCTTGAAGGGAACACAAAGTTTCTTTTCAGTTGCCAACTCCACTCCATACATATATATGGGGAGGTACAAGCTCCAACTCGGTTTTACAGTGAAAACGGCAGGCACTTCCAACCGGCACTAGGAAACAGACTGAGAAACCAGAGGAAGGGTTTCTCCTGCAACCCGTTCCCTTTGTGCTGGATGAACGAACGTCTCTCCACATGCTCAGTTCTGAGAGATAAGTGTGTGTGAAAGCCGTCCTTCACCTAGCTTGAAGGGAACACAAAGTTTCTTTTCAGTTGCCAACTCCACTCCATACATATATATGGGGAAGTACAAGCTCCAACTCGGTTTTACAGTGAAAACGGGAGGCACTTCCAACCGGCACTAGGAAACAGACTGAGAAACCAGAGTAAGGGTTTCTCCTGCAACCCGTTCCCTTTGTGCTGGATGAACGAACGTCTCTCCACATGCTCAGTTCTGAGAGATAAGTGTGTGTGAAAGCCGTCCTTCACCTAGCTTGAAGGGAACACAAAGTTTCTTTTCAGTTGCCAACTCCACTCCATACATATATATGGGGAAGTACAAGCTCCAACTCGGTTTTACAGTGAAAACGGCAGGCACTTCCAACCGGCACTAGGAAACAGACTGAGAAACCAGAGTAAGGGTTTCTCCTGCAACCCGTTCCCTTTGTGCTGGATGAACGAACATCTCTCCACATGCTCAGTTCTGAGAAATATGTGTGTGTGAAAGCCGTCCTTCACCTAGCTTGAAGGGAACACAAAGTTTCTTTTCAGTTGCCAACTCCACTCCATACATATATATGTGGAGGTACAAGCTCCAACTCGGTTTTACAGTGAAAACGGCAGGCACTTTCAACCGGCACTAGGAAACAGACTGAGAAACCAGAGTAAGGGTTTCTCCTGCAACCCGTTCCCTTTGTGCTGGATGAACGAACGTCTCTCCACATGCTCAGTTCTGAGAGATAAGTGTGTGTGAAAGCCGTCCTTCACCTAGCTTGAAGGGAACACAAAGTTTCTTTTCAGTTGCCAACTCCACTCCATAAATATATATGGGGAGGTACAAGCTCCAACTCGGTTTTACAGTGAAAACGGCAGGCACTTCAAACCGGCACTAGGAAACAGACTGAGAAACCAGAGGAAGGGTTTCTCCTGCAACCCGTTCCCTTTGTGCTGGATGAACGAACGTCTCTCCCCATGCTCAGTTCTGAGAGATAAGTGTGTGTGAAAGCCGTCCTTCACCTAGCTTGAAGGGAACACAAAGTTTCTTTTCAGTTGCCAACTCCACTCCATACATATATATGGGGAGGTACAAGCTCCAACTCGGTTTTACAGTGAAAACGGCAGGCACTTCCAACCGGCACTAGGAAACAGACTGAGAAACCAGAGTAAGGGTTTCTCCTGCAACCCGTTCCCTTTGTGCTGGATGAACGAACGTCTCTCCCCATGCTCAGGTCTGAGAGATAAGTGTGTGTGAAAGCCGTCCTTCACCTAGCTTGAAGGGAACACTAAGTTTCTTTTCAGTTGCCAACTCCACTCCATACATATATATGGGGAGGTACAAGCTCCAACTCGGTTTTACAGTGAAAACGGCAGGCACTTCCAACCGGCACTAGGAAACAGACTGAGAAACCAGAGTAAGGGTTTCTCCTGCAACCCGTTCCCTTTGTGCTGGATGAACGAACGTCTCTCCCCATGCTCAGTTCTGAGAGATAAGTGTGTGTGAAAGCCGTCCTTCACCTAGCTTGAAGGGAACACAAAGTTTCTTTTCAGTTGCCAACTCCACTCCATACATATATATGGGGAGGTACAAGCTCCAACTCGGTTTTACAGTGAAAACGGCAGGCACTTCCAACCGGCACTAGGAAACAGACTGAGAAACCAGAGTAAGGGTTTCTCCTGCAACCCGTTCCCTTTGTGCTGGATGAACGAACGTCTCTCCCCATGCTCAGTTCTGAGAGATAAGTGTGTGTGAAAGCCGTCCTTCACCTAGCTTGAAGGGAACACAAAGTTTCTTTTCAGTTGCCAACTCCACTCCATACATATATATGGGGAGGTACAAGCTCCAACTCGGTTTTACAGTGAAAACGGCAGGCACTTCAAACCGGCACTAGGAAACAGACTGAGAAACCAGAGTAAGGGTTTCTCCTGCAACCCGTTCCCTTTGTGCTGGATGAACGAACGTCTCTCCACATGCTAAGTTCTGAGAGATAAGTGTGTGTGAAAGCCGTCCTTCACCTAGCTTGAAGGGAACACAAAGTTTCTTTTCAGTTGCCAACTCCACTCCATACATATATATGGGGAGGTACAAGCTCCAACTCGGTTTTACAGTGAAAACGGCAGGCACTTCCAACCGGCACTAGGAAACAGACTGAGAAACCAGAGTAAGGGTTTCTCCTGCAACCCGTTCCCTTTGTGCTGGATGAACGAACGTCTCTCCCCATGCTCAGTTCTGAGAGATAAGTGTGTGTGAAAGCCGTCCTTCACCTAGCTTGAAGGGAACACAAAGTTTCTTTTCAGTTGCCAACTCCACTCCATACATATATATGGGGAAGTACAAGCTCCAACTCGGTTTTACAGTGAAAACGGCAGGCACTTCCAACCGGCACTAGGAAACAGACTGAGAAACCAGAGGAAGGGTTTCTCCTGCAACCCGTTCCCTTTGTGCTGGATGAACGAACGTCTCTCCACATGCTCAGTTCTGAGAGATAAGTGTGTGTGAAAGCCGTCCTTCACCTAGCTTGAAGGGAACACAAAGTTTCTTTTCAGTTGCCAACTCCACTCCATACATATATATGGGGAAGTACAAGCTCCAACTCGGTTTTACAGTGAAAACGGGAGGCACTTCCAACCGGCACTAGGAAACAGACTGAGAAACCAGAGTAAGGGTTTCTCCTGCAACCCGTTCCCTTTGTGCTGGATGAACGAACGTCTCTCCACATGCTCAGTTCTGAGAGATAAGTGTGTGTGAAAGCCGTCCTTCACCTAGCTTGAAGGGAACACAAAGTTTCTTTTCAGTTGCCAACTCCACTCCATACATATATATGGGGAGGTACAAGCTCCAACTCGGTTTTACAGTGAAAACGGCAGGCACTTCCAACCGGCACTAGGAAACAGACTGAGAAACCAGAGTAAGGGTTTCTCCTGCAACCCGTTCCCTTTGTGCTGGATGAACGAACATCTCTCCACATGCTCAGTTCTGAGAAATATGTGTGTGTGAAAGCCGTCCTTCACCTAGCTTGAAGGGAACACAAAGTTTCTTTTCAGTTGCCAACTCCACTCCATACATATATATGTGGAGGTACAAGCTCCAACTCGGTTTTACAGTGAAAACGGCAGGCACTTTCAACCGGCACTAGGAAACAGACTGAGAAACCAGAGTAAGGGTTTCTCCTGCAACCCGTTCCCTTTGTGCTGGATGAACGAACGTCTCTCCACATGCTCAGTTCTGAGAGATAAGTGTGTGTGAAAGCCGTCCTTCACCTAGCTTGAAGGGAACACAAAGTTTCTTTTCAGTTGCCAACTCCACTCCATACATATATATGGGGAGGTACAAGCTCCAACTCGGTTTTACAGTGAAAACGGCAGGCACTTCAAACCGGCACTAGGAAACAGACTGAGAAACCAGAGTAAGGGTTTCTCCTGCAACCCGTTCCCTTTGTGCTGGATGAACGAACGTCTCTCCCCATGCTCAGTTCTGAGAGATAAGTGTGTGTGAAAGCCGTCCTTCACCTAGCTTGAAGGGAACACAAAGTTTCTTTTCAGTTGCCAACTCCACTCCATACATATATATGGGGAGGTACAAGCTCCAACTCGGTTTTACAGTGAAAACGGCAGGCACTTCCAACCGGCACTAGGAAACAGACTGAGAAACCAGAGTAAGGGTTTCTCCTGCAACCCGTTCCCTTTGTGCTGGATGAACGAACGTCTCTCCCCATGCTCAGGTCTGAGAGATAAGTGTGTGTGAAAGCCGTCCTTCACCTAGCTTGAAGGGAACACAAAGTTTCTTTTCAGTTGCCAACTCCACTCCATACATATATATGGGGAGGTACAAGCTCCAACTCGGTTTTACAGTGAAAACGGCAGGCACTTTCAACCGGCACTAGGAAACAGACTGAGAAAACAGAGTAAGGGTTTCTCCTGCAACCCGTTCCCTTTGTGCTGGATGAACGAACGTCTCTCCACATGCTAAGTTCTGAGAGATAAGTGTGTGTGAAAGCCGTCCTTCACCTAGCTTGAAGGGAACACAAAGTTTCTTTTCAGTTGCCAACTCCACTCCATACATATATATGGGGAGGTACAAGCTCCAACTCGGTTTTACAGTGAAAACGGCAGGCACTTCCAACCGGCACTAGGAAACAGACTGAGAAACCAGAGTAAGGGTTTCTCCTGCAACCCGTTCCCTTTGTGCTGGATGAACGAACGTCTCTCCCCATGCTCAGTTCTGAGAGATAAGTGTGTGTGAAAGCCGTCCTTCACCTAGCTTGAAGGGAACACAAAGTTTCTTTTCAGTTGCCAACTCCACTCCATACATATATATGGGGAAGTACAAGCTCCAACTCGGTTTTACAGTGAAAACGGCAGGCACTTCCAACCGGCACTAGGAAACAGACTGAGAAACCAGAGGAAGGGTTTCTCCTGCAAACCGTTCCCTTTGTGCTGGATGAACGAACGTCTCTCCACATGCTCAGTTCTGAGAGATAAGTGTGTGTGAAAGCCGTACTTCACCTAGCTTGAAGGGAACACAAAGTTTCTTTTCAGTTGCCAACTCCACTCCATACATATATATGGGGAAGTACAAGCTCCAACTCGGTTTTACAGTGAAAACGGCAGGCACTTCCAACCGGCACTAGGAAACAGACTGAGAAACCAGAGTAAGGGTTTCTCCTGCAAACCGTTCCCTTTGTGCTGGATGAACGAACGTCTCTCCCCATGCTCAGGTCTGAGAGATAAGTGTGTGTGAAAGCCGTCCTTCACCTAGCTTGAAGGGAACACAAAGTTTCTTTTCAGTTGCCAACTCCACTCCATACATATATATGGGGAGGTACAAGCTCCAACTCGGTTTTACAGTGAAAACGGCAGGCACTTCAAACCGGCACTAGGAAACAGACTGAGAAACCAGAGTAAGGGTTTCTCCTGCAACCCGTTCCCTTTGTGCTGGATGAACGAACGTCTCTCCACATGCTCAGTTCTGAGAGATAAGTGTGTGTGAAAGCCGTCCTTCACCTAGCTTGAAGGGAACACAAAGTTTCTTTTCAGTTGCCAACTCCACTCCATACATATATATGGGGAGGTACAAGCTCCAACTCGGTTTTACAGTGAAAACGGCAGGCACTTCCAACCGGCACTAGGAAACAGACTGAGAAACCAGAGTAAGGGTTTCTCCTGCAACCCGTTCCCTTTGTGCTGGATGAACGAACGTCTCTCCCCATGCTCAGTTCTGAGAGATAAGTGTGTGTGAAAGCCGTCCTTCACCTAGCTTGAAGGGAACACAAAGTTTCTTTTCAGTTGCCAACTCCACTCCATACATATATATGGGGAAGTACAAGCTCCAACTCGGTTTTACAGTGAAAACGGCAGGCACTTCCAACCGGCACTAGGAAACAGACTGAGAAACCAGAGGAAGGGTTTCTCCTGCAACCCGTTCCCTTTGTGCTGGATGAACGAACGTCTCTCCACATGCTCAGTTCTGAGAGATAAGTGTGTGTGAAAGCCGTCCTTCACCTAGCTTGAAGGGAACACAAAGCTTCTTTTCAGTTGCCAACTCCACTCCATACATATATATGGGGAGGTACAAGCTCCAACTCGGTTTTACAGTGAAAACGGCAGGCACTTCCAACCGGCACTAGGAAACAGACTGAGAAACCAGAGTAAGGGTTTCTCCTGCAACCCGTTCCCTTTGTGCTGGATGAACGAACATCTCTCCACATGCTCAGTTCTGAGAAATATGTGTGTGTGAAAGCCGTCCTTCACCTAGCTTGAAGGGAACACAAAGTTTCTTTTCAGTTGCCAACTCCACTCCATACATATATATGTGGAGGTACAAGCTCCAACTCGGTTTTACAGTGAAAACGGCAGGCACTTTCAACCGGCACTAGGAAACAGACTGAGAAACCAGAGTAAGGGTTTCTCCTGCAACCCGTTCCCTTTGTGCTGGATGAACGAACGTCTCTCCACATGCTCAGTTCTGAGAGATAAGTGTGTGTGAAAGCCGTCCTTCACCTAGCTTGAAGGGAACACAAAGTTTCTTTTCAGTTGCCAACTCCACTCCATACATATATATGGGGAGGTACAAGCTCCAACTCGGTTTTACAGTGAAAACGGCAGGCACTTCAAACCGGCACTAGGAAACAGACTGAGAAACCAGAGTAAGGGTTTCTCCTGCAACCCGTTCCCTTTGTGCTGGATGAACGAACGTCTCTCCCCATGCTCAGTTCTGAGAGATAAGTGTGTGTGAAAGCCGTCCTTCACCTAGCTTGAAGGGAACACAAAGTTTCTTTTCAGTTGCCAACTCCACTCCATACATATATATGGGGAGGTACAAGCTCCAACTCGGTTTTACAGTGAAAACGGCAGGCACTTCCAACCGGCACTAGGAAACAGACTGAGAAACCAGAGTAAGGGTTTCTCCTGCAACCCGTTCCCTTTGTGCTGGATGAACGAACGTCTCTCCCCATGCTCAGTTCTGAGAGATAAGTGTGTGTGAAAGCCGTCCTTCACCTAGCTTGAAGGGAACACAAAGTTTCTTTTCAGTTGCCAACTCCACTCCATACATATATATGGGGAGGTACAAGCTCCAACTCGGTTTTACAGTGAAAACGGCAGGCACTTCAAACCGGCACTAGGAAACAGACTGAGAAACCAGAGTAAGGGTTTCTCCTGCAACCCGTTCCCTTTGTGCTGGATGAACGAACGTCTCTCCACATGCTAAGTTCTGAGAGATAAGTGTGTGTGAAAGCCGTCCTTCACCTAGCTTGAAGGGAACACAAAGTTTCTTTTCAGTTGCCAACTCCACTCCATACATATATATGGGGAGGTACAAGCTCCAACTCGGTTTTACAGTGAAAACGGCAGGCACTTCCAACCGGCACTAGGAAACAGACTGAGAAACCAGAGTAAGGGTTTCTCCTGCAACCCGTTCCCTTTGTGCTGGATGAACGAACGTCTCTCCCCATGCTCAGTTCTGAGAGATAAGTGTGTGTGAAAGCCGTCCTTCACCTAGCTTGAAGGGAACACAAAGTTTCTTTTCAGTTGCCAACTCCACTCCATACATATATATGGGGAAGTACAAGCTCCAACTCGGTTTTACAGTGAAAACGGCAGGCACTTCCAACCGGCACTAGGAAACAGACTGAGAAACCAGAGGAAGGGTTTCTCCTGCAACCCGTTCCCTTTGTGCTGGATGAACGAACGTCTCTCCACATGCTCAGTTCTGAGAGATAAGTGTGTGTGAAAGCCGTCCTTCACCTAGCTTGAAGGGAACACAAAGTTTCTTTTCAGTTGCCAACTCCACTCCATACATATATATGGGGAAGTACAAGCTCCAACTCGGTTTTACAGTGAAAACGGCAGGCACTTCCAACCGGCACTAGGAAACAGACTGAGAAACCAGAGTAAGGGTTTCTCCTGCAACCCGTTCCCTTTGTGCTGGATGAACGAACGTCTCTCCACATGCTCAGTTCTGAGAGATAAGTGTGTGTGAAAGCCGTCCTTCACCTAGCTTGAAGGGAACACAAAGTTTCTTTTCAGTTGCCAACTCCACTCCATACATATATATGGGGAGGTACAAGCTCCAACTCGGTTTTACAGTGAAAACGGCAGGCACTTCCAACCGGCACTAGGAAACAGACTGAGAAACCAGAGTAAGGGTTTCTCCTGCAACCCGTTCCCTTTGTGCTGGATGAACGAACATCTCTCCACATGCTCAGTTCTGAGAAATATGTGTGTGTGAAAGCCGTCCTTCACCTAGCTTGAAGGGAACAGAAAGTTTCTTTTCAGTTGCCAACTCCACTCCATACATATATATGTGGAGGTACAAGCTCCAACTCGGTTTTACAGTGAAAACGGCAGGCACTTTCAACCGGCACTAGGAAACAGACTGAGAAACCAGAGTAAGGGTTTCTCCTGCAACCCGTTCCCTTTGTGCTGGATGAACGAACGTCTCTCCACATGCTCAGTTCTGAGAGATAAGTGTGTGTGAAAGCCGTCCTTCACCTAGCTTGAAGGGAACACAAAGTTTCTTTTCAGTTGCCAACTCCACTCCATACATATATATGGGGAGGTACAAGCTCCAACTCGGTTTTACAGTGAAAAAGGCAGGCACTTCAAACTGGCACTAGGAAACAGACTGAGAAACCAGAGTAAGGGTTTCTCCTGCAACCCGTTCCCTTTGTGCTGGATGAACGAACGTCTCTCCACATGCTAAGTTCTGAGAGATAAGTGTGTGTGAAAGAGGTCCTTCACCTAGCTTGAAGGGAACACAAAGTTTCTTTTCAGTTGCCAACTCCACTCCATACATATATATGGGGAGGTACAAGCTCCAACTCGGTTTTACAGTGAAAACGGCAGGCACTTCCAACCGGCACTAGGAAACAGACTGAGAAACCAGAGGAAGGGTTTCTCCTGCAACCCGTTCCCTTTGTGCTGGATGAACGAACGTCTCTCCACATGCTCAGTTCTGAGAGATATGTGTGTGTGAAAGCCGTCCTTCACCTAGCTTGAAGGGAACACAAAGTTTCTTTTCAGTTGCCAACTCCACTCCATACATATATATGGGGAGGTACAAGCTCCAACTCGGTTTTACAGTGAAAACGGCAGGCACTTCAAACCGGCACTAGGAAACAGACTGAGAAACCAGAGTAAGGGTTTCTCCTGCAGCCCGTTCCCTTTGTGCTGGATGAACGAACGTCTCTCCACATGCTAAGTTCTGAGAGATAAGTGTGTGTGAAAGCCGTCCTTCACCTAGCTTGAAGGGAACACAAAGTTTCTTTTCAGTTGCCAACTCCACTCCATACATATATATGGGGAGGTACAAGCTCCAACTCGGTTTTACAGTGAAAACGGCAGGCACTTCCAACCGGCACTAGGAAACAGACTGAGAAACCAGAGTAAGGGTTTCTCCTGCAACCCGTTCCCTTTGTGCTGGATGAACGAACGTCTCTCCCCATGCTCAGTTCTGAGAGATAAGTGTGTGTGAAAGCCGTCCTTCACCTAGCTTGAAGGGAACACAAAGTTTCTTTTCAGTTGCCAACTCCACTCCATACATATATATGGGGAGGTACAAGCTCCAACTCGGTTTTACAGTGAAAACGGCAGGCACTTCCAACCGGCACTAGGAAACAGACTGAGAAACCAGAGTAAGGGTTTCTCCTGCAACCCGTTCCCTTTGTGCTGGATGAACGAACGTCTTTCCCCTTGCTCAGGTCTGAGAGATAAGTGTGTGTGAAAGCCGTCCTTCACCTAGCTTGAAGGGAACACAAAGTTTCTTTTCAGTTGCCAACTCCACTCCATACATATATATGGGGAGGTACAAGCTCCAACTCGGTTTTACAGTGAAAACGGCAGGCACTTCCAACCGGCACTAGGAAACAGACTGAGAAACCAGAGTAAGGGTTTCTCCTGCAACCCGTTCCCTTTGTGCTGGATGAACGAACGTCTCTCCCCATGCTCAGTTCTGAGAGATAAGTGTGTGTGAAAGCCGTCCTTCACCTAGCTTGAAGGGAACACAAAGTTTCTTTTCAGTTGCCAACTCCACTCCATACATATATATGGGGAGGTACAAGCTCCAACTCGGTTTTACAGTGAAAACGGCAGGCACTTCCAACCGGCACTAGGAAACAGACTGAGAAACCAGAGTAAGGGTTTCTCCTGCAACCCGTTCCCTTTGTGCTGGATGAACGAACGTCTCTCCCCATGCTCAGGTCTGAGAGATAAGTGTGTGTGAAAGCCGTACTTCACCTAGCTTGAAGGGAACACAAAGTTTCTTTTCAGTTGCCAACTCCACTCCATACATATATATGGGGAGGTACAAGCTCCAACTCGGTTTTACAGTGAAAACGGCAGGCACTTCCAACCGGCACTAGGAAACAGACTGAGAAACCAGAGTAAGGGTTTCTCCTGCAACCCGTTCCCTTTGTGCTGGATGAACGAACGTCTCTCCCCATGCTCAGTTCTGAGAGATAAGTGTGTGTGAAAGCCGTCCTTCACCTAGCTTGAAGGGAACACAAAGTTTCTTTTCAGTTGCCAACTCCACTCCATACATATATATGGGGAGGTACAAGCTCCAACTCGGTTTTACAGTGAAAACGGCAGGCACTTCCAACCGGCACTAGGAAACAGACTGAGAAACCAGAGTAAGGGTTTCTCCTGCAACCCGTTCCCTTTGTGCTGGATGAACGAACGTCTCTCCCCATGCTCAGTTCTGAGAGATAAGTGTGTGTGAAAGCCGTCCTTCACCTAACTTGAAGGGAACACAAAGTTTCTTTTCAGTTGCCAACTCCACTCCATACATATATATGGGGAAGTACAAGCTCCAACTCGGTTTTACAGTGAAAACGGCAAGCACTTCCAACCGGCACTAGGAAACAGACTGAGAAACCAGAGGAAGGGTTTCTCCTGCAACCCGTTCCCTTTGTGCTGGATGAACGAACGTCTCTCCACATGCTCAGTTCTGAGAGATAAGTGTGTGTGAAAGCCGTCCTTCACCTAGCTTGAAGGGAACACAAAGTTTCTTTTCAGTTGCCAACTCCACTCCATACATATATATGGGGAAGTACAAGCTCCAACTCGGTTTTACAGTGAAAACGGCAGGCACTTCAAACCGGCACTAGGAAACAGACTGAGAAACCAGAGTAAGGGTTTCTCCTGCAACCCGTTCCCTTTGTGCTGGATGAACGAACGTCTCTCCACATGCTCAGTTCTGAGAGATAAGTGTGTGTGAAAGCCGTCCTTCACCTAGCTTGAAGGGAACACAAAGTTTCTTTTCAGTTGCCAACTCCACTCCATACATATATATGGGGAGGTACAAGCTCCAACTCGGTTTTACAGTGAAAACGGCAGGCACTTCCAACCGGCACTAGGAAACAGACTGAGAAACCAGAGTAAGGGTTTCTCCTGCAACCCGTTCCCTTTGTGCTGGATGAACGAACGTCTCTCCACATGCTCAGTTCTGAGAAATTTGTGTGTGTGAAAGCCGTCCTTCACCTAGCTTGAAGGGAACACAAAGTTTCTTTTCAGTTGCCAACTCCACTCCATACATATATATGTGGAGATACAAGCTCCAACTCGGTTTTACAGTGAAAACGGCAGGCACTTTCAACCGGCACTAGGAAACAGACTGAGAAACCAGAGTAAGGGTTTCTCCTGCAACCCGTTCCCTTTGTGCTGGATGAACGAACGTCTCTCCACATGCTCAGTTCTGAGAGATAAGTGTGTGTGAAAGCCGTCCTTCACCTAGCTTGAAGGGAACACAAAGTTTCTTTTCAGTTGCCAACTCCACTCCATACATATATATGGGGAAGTACAAGCTCCAACTCGGTTTTACAGTGAAAACGGCAGGCACTTCAAACCGGCACTAGGAAACAGACTGAGAAACCAGAGTAAGGGTTTCTCCTGCAACCCGTTCCCTTTGTGCTGGATGAACGAACGTCTCTCCCCATGCTCAGTTCTGAGAGATAAGTGTGTGTGAAAGCCGTCCTTCACCTAGCTTGAAGGGAACACAAAGTTTCTTTTCAGTTGCCAACTCCACTCCATACATATATATGGGGAGGTACAAGCTCCAACTCGGTTTTACAGTGAAAACGGCAGGCACTTCCAACCGGCACTAGGAAACAGACTGAGAAACCAGAGTAAGGGTTTCTCCTGCAACCCGTTCCCTTTGTGCTGGATGAACGAACGTCTCTCCCCATGCTCAGTTCTGAGAGATAAGTGTGTGTGAAAGCCGTCCTTAACCTAGCTTGAAGGGAACACAAAGTTTCTTTTCAGTTGCCAACTCCACTCCATACATATATATGGGGAGGTACAAGCTCCAACTCGGTTTTACAGTGAAAACGGCAGGCACTTCCAACCGGCACTAGGAAACAGACTGAGAAACCAGAGTAAGGGTTTCTCCTGCAACCCGTTCCCTTTGTGCTGGATGAACGAACGTCTCTCCACATGCTAAGTTCTGAGAGATAAGTGTGTGTGAAAGCCGTCCTTCACCTAGCTTGAAGGGAACACAAAGTTTCTTTTCAGTTGCCAACTCCACTCCATACATATATATGGGGAGGTACAAGCTCCAACTCGGTTTTACAGTGAAAACGGCAGGCACTTCCAACCGGCACTAGGAAACAGACTGAGAAACCAGAGTAAGGGTTTCTCCTGCAACCCGTTCCCTTTGTGCTGGATGAACGAACGTCTCTCCCCATGCTCAGTTCTGAGAGATAAGTGTGTGTGAAAGCCGTCCTTCACCTAGCTTGAAGGGAACACAAAGTTTCTTTTCAGTTGCCAACTCCACTCCATACATATATATGGGGAAGTACAAGCTCCAACTCGGTTTTACAGTGAAAACGGCAGGCACTTCCAACCGGCACTAGGAAACAGACTGAGAAACCAGAGGAAGGGTTTCTCCTGCAAACCGTTCCCTTTGTGCTGGATGAACGAACGTCTCTCCACATGCTCAGTTCTGAGAGATAAGTGTGTGTGAAAGCCGTCCTTCACCTAGCTTGAAGGGAACACAAAGTTTCTTTTCAGTTGCCAACTCCACTCCATACATATATATGGGGAAGTACAAGCTCCAACTCGGTTTTACAGTGAAAACGGGAGGCACTTCCAACCGGCACTAGGAAACAGACTGAGAAACCAGAGTAAGGGTTTCTCCTGCAACCCGTTCCCTTTGTGCTGGATGAACGAACGTCTCTCCACATGCTAAGTTCTGAGAGATAAGTGTGTGTGAAAGCCGTCCTTCACCTAGCTTGAAGGGAACACAAAGTTTCTTTTTAGTTGCCAACTCCACTCCATACATATATATGGGGAAGTACAAGCTCCAACTCGGTTTTACAGTGAAAACGGGAGGCACTTCCAACCGGCACTAGGAAACAGACTGAGAAACCAGAGTAAGGGTTTCTCCTGCAACCCGTTCCCTTTGTGCTGGATGAACGAACGTCTCTCCACATGCTCAGTTCTGAGAGATAAGTGTGTGTGAAAGCCGTCCTTCACCTAGCTTGAAGGGAACACAAAGTTTCTTTTCAGTTGCCAACTCCACTCCATACATATATATGGGGAAGTACAAGCTCCAACTCGGTTTTACAGTGAAAACGGGAGGCACTTCCAACCGGCACTAGGAAACAGACTGAGAAACCAGAGGAAGGGTTTCTCCTGCAACCCGTTCCCTTTGTGCTGGATGAACGAACGTCTCTCCCCATGCTCAGTTCTGAGAGATAAGTGTGTGTGAAAGCCGTCCTTCACCTAGCTTGAAGGGAACACAAAGTTTCTTTTCAGTTGCCAACTCCACTCCATACATATATATGGGGAGGTACAAGCTCCAACTCGGTTTTACAGTGAAAACGGCAGGCACTTCCAACCGGCACTAGGAAACAGACTGAGAAACCAGAGGAAGGGTTTCTCCTGCAACCCGTTCCCTTTGTGCTGGATGAACGAACGTCTCTCCACATGCTCAGTTCTGAGAGATAAGTGTGTGTGAAAGCCGTCCTTCACCTAGCTTGAAGGGAACACAAAGTTTCTTTTCAGTTGCCAACTCCACTCCATACATATATATGGGGAAGTACAAGCTCCAACTCGGTTTTACAGTGAAAACGGCAGGCACTTCCAACCGGCACTAGGAAACAGACTGAGAAACCAGAGTAAGGGTTTCTCCTGCAACCCGTTCCCTTTGTGCTGGATGAACGAACGTCTCTCCACATGCTCAGTTCTGAGAGATAAGTGTGTGTGAAAGCCGTCCTTCACCTAGCTTGAAGGGAACACAAAGTTTCTTTTCAGTTGCCAACTCCACTCCATACATATATATGTGGAGGTACAAGCTCCAACTCGGTTTTACAGTGAAAACGGCAGGCACTTTCAACCGGCACTAGGAAACAGACTGAGAAACCAGAGTAAGGGTTTCTCCTGCAACCCGTTCCCTTTGTGCTGGATGAACGAACGTCTCTCCACATGCTCAGTTCTGAGAGATAAGTGTGTGTGAAAGCCGTCCTTCACCTAGCTTGAAGGGAACACAAAGTTTCTTTTCAGTTGCCAACTCCACTCCATACATATATATGGGGAGGTACAAGCTCCAACTCGGTTTTACAGTGAAAAAGGCAGGCACTTCAAACCGGCACTAGGAAACAGACTGAGAAACCAGAGTAAGGGTTTCTCCTGCAACCCGTTCCCTTTGTGCTGGATGAACGAACGTCTCTCCACATGCTAAGTTCTGAGATATAAGTGTGTGTGAATGCCGTCCTTCACCTAGCTTGAAGGGAACACAAAGTTTCTTTTCAGTTGCCAACTCCACTCCATACATATATATGGGGAGGTACAAGCTCCAACTCGGTTTTACAGTGAAAACGGCAGGCACTTCCAACCGGCACTAGGAAACATACTGAGAAACCAGAGTAAGGGTTTCTCCTGCAACCCGTTCCCTTTGTGCTGGATGAACGAACGTCTCTCCCCATGCTCAGTTCTGAGAGATAAGTGTGTGTGAAAGCCGTCCTTCACCTAGCTTGAAGGGAACACAAAGTTTCTTTTCAGTTGCCAACTCCACTCCATACATATATATGGGGAAGTACAAGCTCCAACTCGGTTTTACAGTGAAAACGGCAGGCACTTCCAACCGGCACTAGGAAACAGACTGAGAAACCAGAGTAAGGGTTTCTCCTGCAACCCGTTCCCTTTGTGCTGGATGAACGAACGTCTCTCCACATGCTCAGTTCTGAGAGATAAGTGTGTGTGAAAGCCGTCCTTCACCTAGCTTGAAGGGAACACAAAGTTTCTTTTCAGTTGCCAACTCCACTCCATACATATATATGGGGAGGTACAAGCTCCAACTCGGTTTTACAGTGAAAACGGCAGGCACTTCCAACCGGCACTAGGAAACAGACTGAGAAACCAGAGTAAGGGTTTCTCCTGCAACCCGTTCCCTTTGTGCTGGATGAACGAACGTCTCTCCCCATGCTCAGTTCTGAGAGATAAGTGTGTGTGAAAGCCGTCCTTCACCTAGCTTGAAGGGAACACAAAGTTTCTTTTCAGTTGCCAACTCCACTCCATACATATATATGGGGAAGTACAAGCTCCAACTCGGTTTTACAGTGAAAACGGCAGGCACTTCCAACCGGCACTAGGAAACAGACTGAGAAACCAGAGGAAGGGTTTCTCCTGCAACCCGTTCCCTTTGTGCTGGATGAACGAACGTCTCTCCACATGCTCAGTTCTGAGAGATAAGTGTGTGTGAAAGCCGTCCTTCACCTAGCTTGAAGGGAACACAAAGTTTCTTTTCAGTTGCCAACTCCACTCCATACATATATATGGGGAAGTACAAGCTCCAACTCGGTTTTACAGTGAAAACGGCAGGCACTTCCAACCGGCACTAGGAAACAGACTGAGAAACCAGAATAAGGGTTTCTCCTGCAACCCGTTCCCTTTGTGCTGGATGAACGAACGTCTCTCCACATGCTCAGTTCTGAGAGATAAGTGTGTGTGAAAGCCGTCCTTCACCTAGCTTGAAGGGAACACAAAGTTTCTTTTCAGTTGCCAACTCCACTCCATACATATATATGTGGAGGTACAAGCTCCAACTCGGTTTTACAGTGAAAACGGCAGGCACTTTCAACCGGCACTAGGAAACAGACTGAGAAACCAGAGTAAGGGTTTCTCCTGCAACCCGTTCCCTTTGTGCTGGATGAACGAACGTCTCTCCACATGCTCAGTTCTGAGAGATAAGTGTGTGTGAAAGCAGTCCTTCACCTAGCTTGAAGGGAACACAAAGTTTCTTTTCAGTTGCCAACTCCACTCCATACATATATATGGGGAGGTACAAGCTCCAACTCGGTTTTACAGTGAAAACGGCAGGCACTTCAAACCGGCACTAGGAAACAGACTGAGAAACCAGAGTAAGGGTTTCTCCTGCAACCCGTTCCCTTTGTGCTGGATGAACGAACGTCTCTCCACATGCTAAGTTCTGAGAGATAAGTGTGTGTGAAAGCCGTCCTTCACCTAGCTTGAAGGGAACACAAAGTTTCTTTTCAGTTGCCAACTCCACTCCATACATATATATGGGGAGGTACAAGCTCCAACTCGGTTTTACAGTGAAAACGGCAGGCACTTCCAACCGGCACTAGGAAACAGACTGAGAAACCAGAGTAAGGGTTTCTCCTGCAACCCGTTCCCTTTGTGCTGGATGAACGAACGTCTCTCCCCATGCTCAGTTCTGAGAGATAAGTGTGTGTGAAAGCCGTCCTTCACCTAGCTTGAAGGGAACACAAAGTTTCTTTTCAGTTGCCAACTCCACTCCATACATATATATGGGGAAGTACAAGCTCCAACTCGGTTTTACAGTGAAAACGGCAGGCACTTCCAACCGGCACTAGGAAACAGACTGAGAAACCAGAGGAAGGGTTTCTCCTGCAACCCGTTCCCTTTGTGCTGGATGAACGAACGTCTCTCCACATGCTCAGTTCTGAGAGATAAGTGTGTGTGAAAGCCGTCCTTCACCTAGCTTGAAGGGAACACAAAGTTTCTTTTCAGTTGCCAACTCCACTCCATACATATATATGGGGAAGTACAAGCTCCAACTCGGTTTTACAGTGAAAACGGGAGGCACTTCCAACCGGCACTAGGAAACAGACTGAGAAACCAGAGGAAGGGTTTCTCCTGCAACCCGTTCCCTTTGTGCTGGATGAACGAACGTCTCTCCCCATGCTCAGTTCTGAGAGATAAGTGTGTGTGAAAGCCGTCCTTCACCTAGCTTGAAGGGAACACAAAGTTTCTTTTCAGTTGCCAACTCCACTCCATACATATATATGGGGAGGTACAAGCTCCAACTCGGTTTTACAGTGAAAACGGCAGGCACTTCCAACCGGCACTAGGAAACAGACTGAGAAACCAGAGTAATGGATTCTCCTGCAACCCGTTCCCTTTGTGCTGGATGAACGAACATCTCTCCACATGCTCAGTTCTGAGAAATATGTGTGTGTGAAAGCCGTCCTTCACCTAGCTTGAAGGGAACACAAAGTTTCTTTTCAGTTGCCAACTCCACTCCATACATATATATGTGGAGGTACAAGCTCCAACTCGGTTTTACAGTGAAAACGGCAGGCACTTTCAACCGGCACTAGGAAACAGACTGAGAAACCAGAGTAAGGGTTTCTCCTGCAACCCGTTCCATTTGTGCTGGATGAACGAACGTCTCTCCACATGCTCAGTTCTGAGAGATAAATGTGTGTGAAAGCCGTCCTTCACCTAGCTTGAAGGGAATACAAAGTTTCTTTTCAGTTGCCAACTCCACTCCATACATATATATGGGGAGGTACAAGCTCCAACTCGGTTTTACAGTGAAAACGGCAGGCACTTCAAACCGGCACTAGGAAACAGACTGAGAAACCAGAGTAAGGGTTTCTCCTGCAACCCGTTCCCTTTGTGCTGGATGAACGAACGTCTCTCCACATGCTAAGTTCTGAGAGATAAGTGTGTGTGAAAGCCGTCCTTCACCTAGCTTGAAGGGAACACAAAGTTTCTTTTCAGTTGCCAACTCCACTCCATACATATATATGGGGAGGTACAAGCTCCAACTCGGTTTTACAGTGAAAACGGCAGGCACTTCCAACCGGCACTAGGAAACAGACTGAGAAACCAGAGTAAGGGTTTCTCCTGCAACCCGTTCCCTTTGTGCTGGATGAACGAACGTCTCTCCCCATGCTCAGTTCTGAGAGATAAGTGTGTGTGAAAGCCGTCCTTCACCTAGCTTGAAGGGAACACAAAGTTTCTTTTCAGTTGCCAACTCCACTCCATACATATATATGGGGAAGTACAAGCTCCAACTCGGTTTTACAGTGAAAACGGCAGGCACTTCCAACCGGCACTAGGAAACAGACTGAGAAACCAGAGGAAGGGTTTCTCCTGCAACCCGTTCCCTTTGTGCTGGATGAACGAACGTCTCTCCACATGCTCAGTTCTGAGAGATAAGTGTGTGTGAAAGCCGTCCTTCACCTAGCTTGAAGGGAACACAAAGTTTCTTTTCAGTTGCCAACTCCACTCCATACATATATATGGGGAAGTACAAGCTCCAACTCGGTTTTACAGTGAAAACGGCAGGCACTTCCAACCGGCACTAGGAAACAGACTGAGAAACCAGAGTAAGGGTTTCTCCTGCAACCCGTTCCCTTTGTGCTGGATGAACGAACGTCTCTCCACATGCTCAGTTCTGAGAGATAAGTGTGTGTGAAAGCCGTCCTTCACCTAGCTTGAAGGGAACACAAAGTTTCTTTTCAGTTGCCAACTCCACTCCATACATATATATGGGGAGGTACAAGCTCCAACTCGGTTTTACAGTGAAAACGGCAGGCACTTCCAACCGGCACTAGGAAACAGACTGAGAAACCAGAGTAAGGGTTTCTCCTGCAACCCGTTCCCTTTGTGCTGGATGAACGAACGTCTCTCCCCATGCTCAGTTCTGAGAGATAAGTGTGTGTGAAAGCCGTCCTTCACCTAGCTTGAAGGGAACACAAAGTTTCTTTTCAGTTGCCAACTCCACTCCATACATATATATGGGGAAGTACAAGCTCCAACTCGGTTTTACAGTGAAAACGGCAGGCACTTCCAACCGGCACTAGGAAACAGACTGAGAAACCAGAGGAAGGGTTTCTCCTGCAACCCGTTCCCTTTGTGCTGGATGAACGAACGTCTCTCCACATGCTCAGTTCTGAGAGATAAGTGTGTGTGAAAGCCGTCCTTCACCTAGCTTGAAGGGAACACAAAGTTTCTTTTCAGTTGCCAACTCCACTCCATACATATATATGTGGAGGTACAAGCTCCAACTCGGTTTTACAGTGAAAACGGCAGGCACTTTCAACCGGCACTAGGAAACAGACTGAGAAACCAGAGTAAGGGTTTCTCCTGCAACCCGTTCCCTTTGTGCTGGATGAACGAACGTCTCTCCACATGCTCAGTTCTGAGAGATAAGTGTGTGTGAAAGCCGTCCTTCACCTAGCTTGAAGGGAACACAAAGTTTCTTTTCAGTTGCCAACTCCACTCCATACATATATATGGGGAGGTACAAGCTCCAACTCGGTTTTACAGTGAAAACGGCAGGCACTTCAAACCGGCACTAGGAAACAGACTGAGAAACCAGAGTAAGGGTTTCTCCTGCAACCCGTTCCCTTTGTGCTGGATGAACGAACGTCTCTCCACATGCTAAGTTCTGAGAGATAAGTGTGTGTGAAAGCCGTCCTTCACCTAGCTTGAAGGGAACACAAAGTTTCTTTTCAGTTGCCAACTCCACTCCATACATATATATGGGGAGGTACAAGCTCCAACTCGGTTTTACAGTGAAAACGGCAGGCACTTCCAACCGGCACTAGGAAACAGACTGAGAAACCAGAGTAAGGGTTTCTCCTGCAACCCGTTCCCTTTGTGCTGGATGAACGAACGTCTCTCCACATGCTAAGTTCTGAGAGATAAGTGTGTGTGAAAGCCGTCCTTCACCTAGCTTGAAGGGAACACAAAGTTTCTTTTCAGTTGCCAACTCCACTCCATACA
The DNA here is from genome assembly GCF_048564905.1 of Vicugna pacos. NCBI lineage: Eukaryota > Metazoa > Chordata > Mammalia > Artiodactyla > Camelidae > Vicugna > Vicugna pacos. The sequence continues at coordinate 26,750,054 of NW_027328741.1, forward strand.
TATATATGGGGAAGTACAAGCTCCAACTCGGTTTTACAGTGAAAACGGCAGGCACTTCCAACCGGCACTAGGAAACAGACTGAGAAACCAGAGGAAGGGTTTCTCCTGCAACCCGTTCCCTTTGTGCTGGATGAACGAACGTCTCTCCACATGCTAAGTTCTGAGAGATAAGTGTGTGTGAAAGCCGTCCTTCACCTAGCTTGAAGGGAACACAAAGTTTCTTTTCAGTTGCCAACTCCACTCCATACATATATATATGGAGGTACAAGCTCCAACTCGGTTTTACAGTGAAAACGGCAGGCACTTTCAACCGGCACTAGGAAACAGACTGAGAAACCAGAGTAAGGGTTTCTCCTGCAACCCGTTCCATTTGTGCTGGATGAACGAACGTCTCTCCACATGCTCAGTTCTGAGAGATAAATGTGTGTGAAAGCCGTCCTTCACCTAGCTTGAAGGGAACACAAAGTTTCTTTTCAGTTGCCAACTCCACTCCATACATATATATGGGGAGGTACAAGCTCCAACTCGGTTTTACAGTGAAAACGGCAGGCACTTCAAACCGGCACTAGGAAACAGACTGAGAAACCAGAGTAAGGGTTTCTCCTGCAACCCGTTCCCTTTGTGCTGGATGAACGAACGTCTCTCCACATGCTAAGTTCTGAGAGATAAGTGTGTGTGAAAGCCGTCCTTCACCTAGCTTGAAGGGAACACAAAGTTTCTTTTCAGTTGCCAACTCCACTCCATACATATATATGGGGAGGTACAAGCTCCAACTCGGTTTTACAGTGAAAACGGCAGGCACTTCCAACCGGCACTAGGAAACAGACTGAGAAACCAGAGTAAGGGTTTCTCCTGCAACCCGTTCCCTTTGTGCTGGATGAACGAACGTCTCTCCCCATGCTCAGTTCTGAGAGATAAGTGTGTGTGAAAGCCGTCCTTCACCTAGCTTGAAGGGAACACAAAGTTTCTTTTCAGTTGCCAACTCCACTCCATACATATATATGGGGAAGTACAAGCTCCAACTCGGTTTTACAGTGAAAACGGCAGGCACTTCCAACCGGCACTAGGAAACAGACTGAGAAACCAGAGGAAGGGTTTCTCCTGCAACCCGTTCCCTTTGTGCTGGATGAACGAACGTCTCTCCACATGCTCAGTTCTGAGAGATAAGTGTGTGTGAAAGCCGTCCTTCACCTAGCTTGAAGGGAACACAAAGTTTCTTTTCAGTTGCCAACTCCACTCCATACATATATATGGGGAAGTACAAGCTCCAACTCGGTTTTACAGTGAAAACGGCAGGCACTTCCAACCGGCACTAGGAAACAGACTGAGAAACCAGAGTAAGGGTTTCTCCTGCAACCCGTTCCCTTTGTGCTGGATGAACGAACGTCTCTCCACATGCTCAGTTCTGAGAGATAAGTGTGTGTGAAAGCCGTCCTTCACCTAGCTTGAAGGGAACACAAAGTTTCTTTTCAGTTGCCAACTCCACTCCATACATATATATGGGGAGGTACAAGCTCCAACTCGGTTTTACAGTGAAAACGGCAGGCACTTCAAACCGGCACTAGGAAACAGACTGAGAAACCAGAGTAAGGGTTTCTCCTGCAACCCGTTCCCTTTGTGCTGGATGAACGAACGTCTCTCCCCATGCTCAGTTCTGAGAGAAAAGTGTGTGTGAAAGCCGTCCTTCACCTAGCTTGAAGGGAACACAAAGTTTCTTTTCAGTTGCCAACTCCACTCCATACATATATATGGGGAGGTACAAGCTCCAACTCGGTTTTACAGTGAAAACGGCAGGCACTTCCAACCGGCACTAGGAAACAGACTGAGAAACCAGAGGAAGGGTTTCTCCTGCAAGCCGTTCCCTTTGTGCTGGATGAACGAACGTCTCTCCACATGCTCAGTTCTGAGAGATAAGTGTGTGTGAAAGCCGTCCTTCACCTAGCTTGAAGGGAACACAAAGTTTCTTTTCAGTTGCCAACTCCACTCCATACATATATATGGGGAGGTACAAGCTCCAACTCGGTTTTACAGTGAAAACGGCAGGCACTTCAAACCGGCACTAGGAAACAGACTGAGAAACCAGAGTAAGGGTTTCTCCTGCAACCCGTTCCCTTTGTGCTGGATGAACGAACGTCTCTCCCCATGCTCAGTTCTGAGAGATAAGTGTGTGTGAAAGCCGTCCTTCACCTAGCTTGAAGGGAACACAAAGTTTCTTTTCAGTTGCCAACTCCACTCCATACATATATATGGGGAAGTACAAGCTCCAACTCGGTTTTACAGTGAAAACGGCAGGCACTTCCAACCGGCACTAGGAAACAGACTGAGAAACCAGAGGAAGGGTTTCTCCTGCAACCCGTTCCCTTTGTGCTGGATGAACGAACGTCTCTCCACATGCTCAGTTCTGAGAGATAAGTGTGTGTGAAAGCCGTCCTTCACCTAGCTTGAAGGGAACACAAAGTTTCTTTTCAGTTGCCAACTCCACTCCATACATATATATGGGGAAGTACAAGCTCCAACTCGGTTTTACAGTGAAAACGGGAGGCACTTCCAACCGGCACTAGGAAACAGACTGAGAAACCAGAGGAAGGGTTTCTCCTGCAACCCGTTCCCTTTGTGCTGGATGAACGAACGTCTCTCCCCATGCTCAGTTCTGAGAGATAAGTGTGTGTGAAAGCCGTCCTTCACCTAGCTTGAAGGGAACACAAAGTTTCTTTTCAGTTGCCAACTCCACTCCATACATATATATGGGGAGGTACAAGCTCCAACTCGGTTTTACAGTGAAAACGGCAGGCACTTCCAACCGGCACTAGGAAACAGACTGAGAAACCAGAGTAATGGATTCTCCTGCAACCCGTTCCCTTTGTGCTGGATGAACGAACATCTCTCCACATGCTCAGTTCTGAGAAATATGTGTGTGTGAAAGCCGTCCTTCACCTAGCTTGAAGGGAACACAAAGTTTCTTTTCAGTTGCCAACTCCACTCCATACATATATATGTGGAGGTACAAGCTCCAACTCGGTTTTACAGTGAAAACGGCAGGCACTTTCAACCGGCACTAGGAAACAGACTGAGAAACCAGAGTAAGGGTTTCTCCTGCAACCCGTTCCATTTGTGCTGGATGAACGAACGTCTCTCCACATGCTCAGTTCTGAGAGATAAATGTGTGTGAAAGCCATCCTTCACCTAGCTTGAAGGGAATACAAAGTTTCTTTTCAGTTGCCAACTCCACTCCATACATATATATGGGGAGGTACAAGCTCCAACTCGGTTTTACAGTGAAAACGGCAGGCACTTCAAACCGGCACTAGGAAACAGACTGAGAAACCAGAGTAAGGGTTTCTCCTGCAACCCGTTCCCTTTGTGCTGGATGAACGAACGTCTCTCCACATGCTAAGTTCTGAGAGATAAGTGTGTGTGAAAGCCGTCCTTCACCTAGCTTGAAGGGAACACAAAGTTTCTTTTCAGTTGCCAACTCCACTCCTTACATATATATGGGGAGGTACAAGCTCCAACTCGGTTTTACAGTGAAAACGGCAGGCACTTCCAACCGGCACTAGGAAACAGACTGAGAAACCAGAGTAAGGGTTTCTCCTGCAACCCGTTCCCTTTGTGCTGGATGAACGAACGTCTCTCCCCATGCTCAGTTCTGAGAGATAAGTGTGTGTGAAAGCCGTCCTTCACCTAGCTTGAAGGGAACACAAAGTTTCTTTTCAGTTGCCAACTCCACTCCATACATATATATGGGGAAGTACAAGCTCCAACTCGGTTTTACAGTGAAAACGGCAGGCACTTCCAACCGGCACTAGGAAACAGACTGAGAAACCAGAGGAAGGGTTTCTCCTGCAACCCGTTCCCTTTGTGCTGGATGAACGAACGTCTCTCCACATGCTCAGTTCTGAGAGATAAGTGTGTGTGAAAGCCGTCCTTCACCTAGCTTGAAGGGAACACAAAGTTTCTTTTCAGTTGCCAACTCCACTCCATACATATATATGGGGAAGTACAAGCTCCAACTCGGTTTTACAGTGAAAACGGCAGGCACTTCCAACCGGCACTAGGAAACAGACTGAGAAACCAGAGTAAGGGTTTCTCCTGCAACCCGTTCCCTTTGTGCTGGATGAACGAACGTCTCTCCACATGCTCAGTTCTGAGAGATAAGTGTGTGTGAAAGCCGTCCTTCACCTAGCTTGAAGGGAACACAAAGTTTCTTTTCAGTTGCCAACTCCACTCCATACATATATATGGGGAGGTACAAGCTCCAACTCGGTTTTACAGTGAAAACGGCAGGCACTTCCAACCGGCACTAGGAAACAGACTGAGAAACCAGAGTAAGGGTTTCTCCTGCAACCCGTTCCCTTTGTGCTGGATGAACGAACGTCTCTCCCCATGCTCAGTTCTGAGAGATAAGTGTGTGTGAAAGCCGTCCTTCACCTAGCTTGAAGGGAACACAAAGTTTCTTTTCAGTTGCCAACTCCACTCCATACATATATATGGGGAAGTACAAGCTCCAACTCGGTTTTACAGTGAAAACGGCAGGCACTTCCAACCGGCACTAGGAAACAGACTGAGAAACCAGAGGAAGGGTTTCTCCTGCAACCCGTTCCCTTTGTGCTGGATGAACGAACGTCTCTCCACATGCTCAGTTCTGAGAGATAAGTGTGTGTGAAAGCCGTCCTTCACCTAGCTTGAAGGGAACACAAAGTTTCTTTTCAGTTGCCAACTCCACTCCATACATATATATGGGGAAGTACAAGCTCCAACTCGGTTTTACAGTGAAAACGGCAGGCACTTCCAACCGGCACTAGGAAACAGACTGAGAAACCAGAGTAAGGGTTTCTCCTGCAACCCGTTCCCTTTGTGCTGGATGAACGAACGTCTCTCCACATGCTCAGTTCTGAGAGATAAGTGTGTGTGAAAGCCGTCCTTCACCTAGCTTGAAGGGAACACAAAGTTTCTTTTCAGTTGCCAACTCCACTCCATACATATATATGGGGAGGTACAAGCTCCAACTCGGTTTTACAGTGAAAACGGCAGGCACTTCAAACCGGCACTAGGAAACAGACTGAGAAACCAGAGTTAGGGTTTCTCCTGCAACCCGTTCCATTTGTGCTGGATGAACGAACGTCTCTCCACATGCTAAGCTCTGAGAGATAAGTGTGTGTGAAAGCCGTCCTTCACCTAGCTTGAAGGGAACACAAAGCTTCTTTTCAGTTGCCAACTCCACTCCATACATATATATGGGGAGGTACAAGCTCCAACTCGGTTTTACAGTGAAAACGGCAGGCACTTCCAACCGGCACTAGGAAACAGACTGAGAAACCAGAGTAAGGGTTTCTCCTGCAACCCGTTCCCTTTGTGCTGGATGAACGAACGTCTCTCCCCATGCTCAGTTCTGAGAGATAAGTGTGTGTGAAAGCCGTCCTTCACCTAGCTTGAAGGGAACACAAAGTTTCTTTTCAGTTGCCAACTCCACTCCATACATATATATGGGGAAGTACAAGCTCCAACACGGTTTTACAGTGAAAACGGCAGGCACTTCCAACCGGCACTAGGAAACAGACTGAGAAACCAGAGGAAGGGTTTCTCCTGCAACCCGTTCCCTTTGTGCTGGATGAACGAACGTCTCTCCACATGCTCAGTTCTGAGAGATAAGTGTGTGTGAAAGCCGTCCTTCACCTAGCTTGAAGGGAACACAAAGTTTCTTTTCAGTTGCCAACTCCACTCCATACATATATATGGGGAAGTACAAGCTCCAACTCGGTTTTACAGTGAAAACGGCAGGCACTTCCAACCGGCACTAGGAAACAGACTGAGAAACCAGAGTAAGGGTTTCTCCTGCAACCCGTTCCCTTTGTGCTGGATGAACGAACGTCTCTCCACATGCTCAGTTCTGAGAGATAAGTGTGTGTGAAAGCCGTCCTTCACCTAGCTTGAAGGGAACACAAAGTTTCTTTTCAGTTGCCAACTCCACTCCATACATATATATGGGGAGGTACAAGCTCCAACTCGGTTTTACAGTGAAAACGGCAGGCACTTCCAACCGGCACTAGGAAACAGACTGAGAAACCAGAGTAAGGGTTTCTCCTGCAACCCGTTCCCTTTGTGCTGGATGAACGAACGTCTCTCCCCATGCTCAGTTCTGAGAGATAAGTGTGTGTGAAAGCCGTCCTTCACCTAGCTTGAAGGGAACACAAAGTTTCTTTTCAGTTGCCAACTCCACTCCATACATATATATGGGGAGGTACAAGCTCCAACTCGGTTTTACAGTGAAAACGGCAGGCACTTCAAACCGGCACTAGGTAACAGACTGAGAAACCAGAGTAAGGGTTTCTCCTGCAACCCGTTCCCTTTGTGCTGGATGAACGAACGTCTCTCCACATGCTCAGTTCTGAGAGATAAGTGTGTGTGAAAGCCGTCCTTCACCTAGCTTGAAGGGAACACAAAGTTTCTTTTCAGTTGCCAACTCCACTCCATACATATATATGGGGAGGTACAAGCTCCAACTCGGTTTTACAGTGAAAACGGCAGGCACTTCCAACCGACACTAGGAAACAGACTGAGAAACCAGAGTAAGGGTTTCTCCTGCAACCCGTTCCCTTTGTGCTGGATGAACGAACGTCTCTCCCCATGCTCAGTTCTGAGAGATAAGTGTGTGTGAAAGCCGTCCTTCACCTAGCTTGAAGGGAACACAAAGTTTCTTTTCAGTTGCCAACTCCACTCCATACATATATATGGGGAAGTACAAGCTCCAACTCGGTTTTACAGTGAAAACGGCAGGCACTTCCAACCGGCACTAGGAAACAGACTGAGAAACCAGAGGAAGGGTTTCTCCTGCAACCCGTTCCCTTTGTGCTGGATGAACGAACGTCTCTCCACATGCTCAGTTCTGAGAGATAAGTGTGTGTGAAAGCCGTCCTTCACCTAGCTTGAAGGGAACACAAAGTTTCTTTTCAGTTGCCAACTCCACTCCATACATATATATGGGGAAGTACAAGCTCCAACTCGGTTTTACAGTGAAAACGGCAGGCACTTCCAACCGGCACTAGGAAACAGACTGAGAAACCAGAGTAAGGGTTTCTCCTGCAACCCGTTCCCTTTGTGCTGGATGAACGAACGTCTCTCCACATGCTCAGTTCTGAGAGATAAGTGTGTGTGAAAGCCGTCCTTCACCTAGCTTGAAGGGAACACAAAGTTTCTTTTCAGTTGCCAACTCCACTCCATACATATATATGGGGAGGTACAAGCTCCAACTCGGTTTTACAGTGAAAACGGCAGGCACTTCCAACCGGCACTAGGAAACAGACTGAGAAACCAGAGTAAGGGTTTCTCCTGCAACCCGTTCCCTTTGTGCTGGATGAACGAACATCTCTCCACATGCTCAGTTCTGAGAGATAAGTGTGTGTGAAAGCCGTCCTTCACCTAGCTTGAAGGGAACACAAAGTTTCTTTTCAGTTGCCAACTCCACTCCATACATATATATGGGGAGGTACAAGCTCCAACTCGGTTTTACAGTGAAAACGGCAGGCACTTCCAACCGGCACTAGGAAACAGACTGAGAAACCAGAGTAAGGGTTTCTCCTGCAACCCGTTCCCTTTGTGCTGGATGAACGAACGTCTCTCCCCATGCTCAGTTCTGAGAGATAAGTGTGTGTGAAAGCCGTCCTTCACCTAGCTTGAAGGGAACACAAAGTTTCTTTTCAGTTGCCAACTCCACTCCATACATATATATGGGGAGGTACAAGCTCCAACTCGGTTTTACAGTGAAAACGGCAGGCACTTCAAACCGGCACTAGGTAACAGACTGAGAAACCAGAGTAAGGGTTTCTCCTGCAACCCGTTCCCTTTGTGCTGGATGAACGAACGTCTCTCCACATGCTCAGTTCTGAGAGATAAGTGTGTGTGAAAGCCGTCCTTCACCTAGCTTGAAGGGAACACAAAGTTTCTTTTCAGTTGCCAACTCCACTCCATACATATATATGGGGAGGTACAAGCTCCAACTCGGTTTTACAGTGAAAACGGCAGGCACTTCCAACCGGCACTAGGAAACAGACTGAGAAACCAGAGTAAGGGTTTCTCCTGCAACCCGTTCCCTTTGTGCTGGATGAACGAACGTCTCTCCCCATGCTCAGTTCTGAGAGATAAGTGTGTGTGAAAGCCGTCCTTCACCTAGCTTGAAGGGAACACAAAGTTTCTTTTCAGTTGCCAACTCCACTCCATACATATATATGGGGAAGTACAAGCTCCAACTCGGGTTTACAGTGAAAACGGCAGGCACTTCCAACCGGCACTAGGAAACAGACTGAGAAACCAGAGGAAGGGTTTCTCCTGCAACCCGTTCCCTTTGTGCTGGATGAACGAACGTCTCTCCACATGCTCAGTTCTGAGAGATAAGTGTGTGTGAAAGCCGTCCTTCACCTAGCTTGAAGGGAACACAAAGTTTCTTTTCAGTTGCCAACTCCACTCCATACATATATATGGGGAAGTACAAGCTCCAACTCGGTTTTACAGTGAAAACGGCAGGCACTTCCAACCGGCACTAGGAAACAGACTGAGAAACCAGAGTAAGGGTTTCTCCTGCAACCCGTTCCCTTTGTGCTGGATGAACGAACGTCTCTCCACATGCTCAGTTCTGAGAGATAAGTGTGTGTGAAAGCCGTCCTTCACCTAGCTTGAAGGGAACACAAAGTTTCTTTTCAGTTGCCAACTCCACTCCATACATATATATGGGGAGGTACAAGCTCCAACTCGGTTTTACAGTGAAAACGGCAGGCACTTCCAACCGGCACTAGGAAACAGACTGAGAAACCAGAGTAAGGGTTTCTCCTGCAACCCGTTCCCTTTGTGCTGGATGAACGAACATCTCTCCACATGCTCAGTTCTGAGAAATATGTGTGTGTGAAAGCCGTCCTTCACCTAGCTTGAAGGGAACACAAAGTTTCTTTTCAGTTGCCAACTCCACTCCATACATATATATGTGGAGGTACAAGCTCCAACTCGGTTTTACAGTGAAAACGGCAGGCACTTTCAACCGGCACTAGGAAACAGACTGAGAAACCAGAGTAAGGGTTTCTCCTGCAACCCGTTCCCTTTGTGCTGGATGAACGAACGTCTCTCCACATGCTCAGTTCTGAGAGATAAGTGTGTGTGAAAGCCGTCCTTCACCTAGCTTGAAGGGAACACAAAGTTTCTTTTCAGTTGCCAACTCCACTCCATACATATATATGGGGAGGTACAAGCTCCAACTCGGTTTTACAGTGAAAAAGGCAGGCACTTCAAACCGGCACTAGGAAACAGACTGAGAAACCAGAGTAAGGGTTTCTCCTGCAACCCGTTCCATTTGTGCTGGATGAACGAACGTCTCTCCACATGCTAAGTTCTGAGAGATAAGTGTGTGTGAAAGCCGTCCTTCACCTAGCTTGAAAGGAACACAAAGTTTCTTTTCAGTTGCCAACTCCACTCCATACATATATATGGGGAGGTACAAGCTCCAACTCGGTTTTACAGTGAAAACGGCAGGCACTTCCAACCGGCACTAGGAAACAGACTGAGAAACCAGAGTAAGGGTTTCTCCTGCAACCCGTTCCCTTTGTGCTGGATGAACGAACGTCTCTCCCCATGCTCAGTTCTGAGAGATAAGTGTGTGTGAAAGCCGTCCTTCACCTAGCTTGAAGGGAACACAAAGTTTCTTTTCAGTTGCCAACTCCAATCCATACATATATATGGGGAAGTACAAGCTCCAACTCGGTTTTACAGTGAAAACGGCAGGCACTTCCAACCGGCACTAGGAAACAGACTGAGAAACCAGAGGAAGGGTTTCTCCTGCAAACCGTTCCCTTTGTGCTGGATGAACGAACGTCTCTCCACATGCTCAGTTCTGAGAGATAAGTGTGTGTGAAAGCCGTCCTTCACCTAGCTTGAAGGGAACACAAAGTTTCTTTTCAGTTGCCAACTCCACTCCATACATATATATGGGGAAGTACAAGCTCCAACTCGGTTTTACAGTGAAAACGGCAGGCACTTCCAACCGGCACTAGGAAACAGACTGAGAAACCAGAGTAAGGGTTTCTCCTGCAACCCGTTCCCTTTGTGCTGGATGAACGAACGTCTCTCCACATGCTCAGTTCTGAGAGATAAGTGTGTGTGAAAGCCGTCCTTCACCTAGCTTGAAGGGAACACAAAGTTTCTTTTCAGTTGCCAACTCCACTCCATACATATATATGGGGAGGTACAAGCTCCAACTCGGTTTTACAGTGAAAACGGCAGGCACTTCCAACCGGCACTAGGAAACAGACTGAGAAACCAGAGTAAGGGTTTCTCCTGCAACCCGTTCCCTTTGTGCTGGATGAACGAACATCTCTCCACATGCTCACTTCTGAGAAATATGTGTGTGTGAAAGCCGTCCTTCACCTAGCTTGAAGGGAACACAAAGTTTCTTTTCAGTTGCCAACTCCACTCCATACATATATATGTGGAGGTACAAGCTCCAACTCGGTTTTACAGTGAAAACGGCAGGCACTTTCAACCGGCCCTAGGAAACAGACTGAGAAACCAGAGTAAGGGTTTCTCCTGCAACCCGTTCCCTTTGTGCTGGATGAACGAACGTCTCTCCACATGCTCAGTTCTGAGAGATAAGTGTGTGTGAAAGCCGTCCTTCACCTAGCTTGAAGGGAACACAAAGTTTCTTTTCAGTTGCCAACTCCACTCCATACATATATATGGGGAGGTACAAGCTCCAACTCGGTTTTACAGTGAAAACGGCAGGCACTTCAAACCGGCACTAGGAAACAGACTGAGAAACCAGAGTAAGGGTTTCTCCTGCAACCCGTTCCCTTTGTGCTGGATGAACGAACGTCTCTCCCCATGCTCAGTTCTGAGAGATAAGTGTGTGTGAAAGCCGTCCTTCACCTAGCTTGAAGGGAACACAAAGTTTCTTTTCAGTTGCCAACTCCACTCCATACATATATATGGGGAGGTACAAGCTCCAACTCGGTTTTACAGTGAAAACGGCAGGCACTTCCAACCGGCACTAGGAAACAGACTGAGAAACCAGAGTAAGGGTTTCTCCTGCAACCCGTTCCCTTTGTGCTGGATGAACGAACGTCTCTCCCCATGCTCAGTTCTGGGAGATAAGTGTGTGTGAAAGCCGTCCTTCACCTAGCTTGAAGGGAACACAAAGTTTCTTTTCAGTTGCCAACACCATTCCATACATATATATGGGGAGGTACAAGCTCCAACTCGGTTTTACAGTGAAAACGGCAGGCACTTCAAACCGGCACTAGGAAACAGACTGAGAAACCAGAGTAAGGGTTTCTCCTGCAACCCGTTCCCTTTGTGCTGGATGAACGAACGTCTCTCCACATGCTAAGTTCTGAGAGATAAGTGTGTGTGAACGCCGTCCTTCACCTAGCTTGAAGGGAACACAAAGTTTCTTTTCAGTTGCCAACTCCACTCCATACATATATATGGGGAAGTACAAGCTCCAACTCGGTTTTACAGTGAAAACGGCAGGCACTTCCAACCGGCACTAGGAAACAGACTGAGAAACCAGAGGAAGGGTTTCTCCTGCAACCCGTTCCCTTTGTGCTGGATGAACGAACGTCTCTCCACATGCTCAGTTCTGAGAGATAAGTGTGTGTGAAAGCCGTCCTTCACCTAGCTTGAAGGGAACACAAAGTTTCTTTTCAGTTGCCAACTCCACTCCATACATATATATGGGGAAGTACAAGCTCCAACTCGGTTTTACAGTGAAAACGGCAGGCACTTCCAACCGGCACTAGGAAACAGACTGAGAAACCAGAGTAAGGGTTTCTCCTGCATCCCGTTCCCTTTGTGCTGGATGAACGAACGTCTCTCCACATGCTCAGTTCTGAGAGATAAGTGTGTGTGAAAGCCGTCCTTCACCTAGCTTGAAGGGAACACAAAGTTTCTTTTCAGTTGCCAACTCCACTCCATACATATATATGGGGAGGTACAAGCTCCAACTCGGTTTTACAGTGAAAACGGCAGGCACTTCCAACCGGCACTAGGAAACAGACTGAGAAACCAGAGTAAGGGTTTCTCCTGCAACCCGTTCCCTTTGTGCTGGATGAACGAACGTCTCTCCACATGCTCAGTTCTGAGAAATATGTGTGTGTGAAAGCCGTCCTTCACCTAGCTTGAAGGGAACACAAAGTTTCTTTTCAGTTGGCAACTCCACTCCATACATATATATGTGGAGGTACAAGCTCCAACTCGTTTTTACAGTGAAAACGGCAGGCACTTTCAACCGGCACTAGGAAACAGACTGAGAAACCAGAGTAAGGGTTTCTCCTGCAACCCGTTCCCTTTGTGCTGGATGAACGAACGTCTCTCCACATGCTCAGTTCTGAGAGATAAGTGTGTGTGAAAGCCGTCCTTCACCTAGCTTGAAGGGAACACAAAGTTTCTTTTCAGTTGCCAACTCCACTCCATACATATATATGGGGAGGTACAAGCTCCAACTCGGTTTTACAGTGAAAACGGCAGGCACTTCAAACCGGCACTAGGAAACAGACTGAGAAACCAGAGTAAGGGTTTCTCCTGCAACCCGTTCCCTTTGTGCTGGATGAACGAACGTCTCTCCCCATGCTCAGTTCTGAGAGATAACTGTGTGTGAAAGCCGTCCTTCACCTAGCTTGAAGGGAACACAAAGTTTCTTTTCAGTTGCCAACTCCACTCCATACATATATATGGGGAGGTACAAGCTCCAACTCGGTTTTACAGTGAAAACGGCAGGCACTTCCAACCGGCACTAGGAAACAGACTGAGAAACCAGAGTAAGGGTTTCTCCTGCAACCCGTTCCCTTTGTGCTGGATGAACGAACGTCTCTCCACATGCTCAGTTCTGAGAGATAAGTGTGTGTGAAAGCCGTCCTTCACCTAGCTTGAAGGGAACACAAAGTTTCTTTTCAGTTGCCAACTCCACTCCATACATATATATGGGGAGGTACAAGCTCCAACTCGGTTTTACAGTGAAAACGGCAGGCACTTCAAACCGGCACTAGGAAACAGACTGAGAAACCAGAGTAAGGGTTTCTCCTGCAACCCGTTCCCTTTGTGCTGGATGAACGAACGTCTCTCCACATGCTAAGTTCTGAGAGATAAGTGTGTGTGAAAGCCGTCCTTCACCTAGCTTGAAGGGAACACAAAGTTTCTTTTCAGTTGCCAACTCCACTCCATACATATATATGGGGAGGTACAAGCTCCAACTCGGTTTTACAGTGAAAACGGCAGGCACTTCCAACCGGCACTAGGAAACAGACTGAGAAACCAGAGTAAGGGTTTCTCCTGCAACCCGTTCCCTTTGTGCTGGATGAACGAACGTCTCTCCCCATGCTCAGTTCTGAGAGATAACTGTGTGTGAAAGCCGTCCTTCACCTAGCTTGAAGGGAACACAAAGTTTCTTTTCAGTTGCCAACTCCACTCCATACATATATATGGGGAGGTACAAGCTCCAACTCGGTTTTACAGTGAAAACGGCAGGCACTTCCAACCGGCACTAGGAAACAGACTGAGAAACCAGAGGAAGGGTTTCTCCTGCAACCCGTTCCCTTTGTGCTGGATGAACGAACGTCTCTCCACATGCTCAGTTCTGAGAGATAAGTGTGTGTTAAAGCCGTCCTTCACCTAGCTTGAAGGGAACACAAAGTTTCTTTTCACTTGCCAACTCCACTCCATACATATATATGGGGAAGTACAAGCTCCAACTCGGTTTTACAGTGAAAACGGCAGGCAGTTCAAACCGGCGCTAATAAACAGACTGAGAAACCAGAGTAAGGGTTTCTCCTGCAACCCGTTCCCTTTGTGCTGGATGAACGAACGTCTCTCCACATGCTCAGTTCTGAGAGATAAGTGTGTGTTAAAGCCGTCCTTCACCTAGCTTGAAGGGAACACAAAGTTTCTTTTCAGTTGCCAACTCCACTCCATACATATATATGGGGAGGTACAAGCTCCAACTCGGTTTTACAGTGAAAACGGCAGGCACTTCCAACCGGCACTAGGAAACAGACTGAGAAACCAGAGTAAGGGTTTCTCCTGCATTCCGTCCCCTTTGTGTTGGATGAACGAACGTCTCTCCACATGCTCAGTTCTGAGAGATAAGTGTGTGTGAAAGCCGTCCTTCACCTAGCTTGAAGGGAACACAAAGTTTCTTTTCAGTTGCCAAACCCACTCCATACATATATATGGAGAGGTACAAGCTCCAACTCGGTTTTACAGTGAAAACGGCAGGCAGTTCAAACCGGCGCTAATAAACAGACTGAGAAACCAGAGGAAGGGTTTCTCCTGCAACCCGTTCCCTTTGTGCTGGATGAACGAACGTCTCTCCCCATGCTCAGTTCTGAGAGATAAGTGTGTGTGAAAGCCGTCCTTCACCTAGCTTGAAGGGAACACAAAGTTTCTTTTCAGTTGCCAACTCCACTCCATACATATATATGGGGAGGTACAAGCTCCAACTCGGTTTTACAGTTAAAACGGCAGGCAGTTCAAACCGGCGCTAATAAACAGACTGAGAAACCAGAGGAAGGGTTTCTCCTGCAACCCGTTCCCTTTGTGCTGGATGAACGAACGTCTCTCCACATGCTCAGTTCTGAGAGATAAGTGTGTGTGAAAGCCGTCCTTCACCTAGCTTGAAGGGAACACAAAGTTTCTTTTCAGTTGCCAACTCCACTCCATACATATATATGGGGAGGTACAAGCTCCAACTCGGTTTTACAGTGAAAACGGCAGGCACTTCAAACCGGCACTAGGAAACAGACTGAGAAACCAGAGTAAGGGTTTCTCCTGCAACCCGTTCCCTTTGTGCTGGATGAACGAACGTCTCTCCCCATGCTCAGTTCTGAGAGATAAGTGTGTGTGAAAGCCGTCCTTCACCTAGCTTGAAGGGAACACAAAGTTTCTTTTCAGTTGCCAACTCCACTCCATACATATATATGGGGAGGTACAAGCTCCAACTCGGTTTTACAGTGAAAACGGCAGGCACTTCCAACCGGCACTAGGAAACAGACTGAGAAACCAGAGGAATGGTTTCTCCTGCAACCCGTTCCCTTTGTGCTGGATGAACGAACGTCTCTCCACATGCTCAGTTCTGAGAGATAAGTGTGTGTGAAAGCCGTCCTTCACCTAGCTTCAAGGGAACACAAAGTTTCTTTTCAGTTGCCATCTCCACTCCATACATATATATGGGGAGGTACAAGCTCCAACTCGGTTTTACAGTGAAAACGGCAGGCACTTACAACCGGCACTAGGAAACAGACTGAGAAACCAGAGTAAGGGTTTCTCCTGCAACCCGTTCCCTTTGTGCTGGATGAACGAACGTCTCTCCCCATGCTCAGTTTTGAGAGATAAGTGTGTGTGAAAGCCGTCCTTCACCTAGCTTGAAGGGATCACAAAGTTACTTTTCAGTTGCCAACTCCACTCCATACATGTATATGGGGAGGTACAAGCTCCAACTCGGTTTTACAGTGAAAACGGCAGGCACTTCCAACCGGCACTAGGAAACAGACTGAGAAACCAGAGTAAGGGTTTCCCCTGCAACCCGTTCCCTTTGTGCTGGATGAACGAACGTCTCTACCCATGCTCAATTCTGAGAGTTAAGTGTGTGTGAAAGCCGTCCTTCACCTAGCTTGAAGGGAACACAAAGTTTCTTTTCAGTTGCCAACTCCACTCCATACATATATATGGGGAGGTACAAGCTCCAACTCGGTTTTACAGTGAAAACGGCAGGCACTTCAAACCGGCACTAGGAAACAGACTGAGAAACCAGAGTAAGGGTTTCTCCTGCAACCCGTTCCCTTTGTGCTGGATGAACGAACGTCTCTCCACATGCTCAGTTCTGAGAGATAAGTGTGTGTGAAAGCCGTCCTTCACCTAGCTTGATGGGAACACAAAGTTTCTTTTCAGTTGCCAACTCCACTCCATACATATATATGGGGAGGTACAAGCTCCAACTCGGTTTTACAGTGAAAACGGCAGGCACTTCCAACCGGCACTAGGAAACAGACTGAGAAACCAGAGTAAGGGTTTCTCCTGCAACCCGTTCCCTTTGTGCTGGATGAACGAACGTCTCTCCCCATGCTCAGTTCTGAGAGATAAGTGTGTGTGAAAGCCGTCCTTCACCTAGCTTGAAGGGAACACAAAGTTTCTTTTCAGTTGCCAAATCCACTCTATACATATATATGGGGAGGTACAAGCTCCAACTCGGTTTTACAGTGAAAACGGCAGGCACTTCCAACCGGCACTAGGAAACAGACTGAGAAACCAGAGGAAGGGTTTCTCCTGCAACCCGTTCCCTTTGTGCTGGATGAACGAACGTCTCTCCCCATGCTCAGTTCTGAGAGATAAGTGTGTGTGAAAGCCGTCCTTCACCTAGCTTGAAGGGAACACAAAGTTTCTTTTCAGTTGCCAACTCCACTCCATACATATATATGGGGAGGTACAAGCTCCAACTCGGTTTTACAGTGAAAACGGCAGGCACTTCCAACCGGCACTAGGAAACAATCTGAGAAACCAGAGTAAGGGTTTCTCCTGCAACCCGTTCCCTTTGTGCTGGATGAACGAACGTCTCTCCACATGCTCAGTTCTGAGAGATAAGTGTGTGTGAAAGCCGTCCTTCACCTAGCTTGAAGGGAACACAAAGTTTCTTTTCAGTTGCCAACTCCACTCCATACATATATATGGGGAGGTACAAGCTCCAACTCGGTTTTACAGTGAAAACGGCAGGCAGTTCAAACCGGCGCTAATAAACAGACTGAGAAACCAGAGGAAGGGTTTCTCCTGCAACCCGTTCCCTTTGTGCTGGATGAACGAACGTCTCTCCACATGCTCAGTTCTGAGAGATAAGTGTGTGTGAAAGCCGTCCTTCACCTAGCTTGAAGGGAACACAAAGTTTCTTTTCAGTTGCCAACTCCACTCCATACATATATATGGGGAGGTACAAGCTCCAACTCGGTTTTACAGTGAAAACGGCAGGCACTTCAAACCGGCACTAGGAAACAGACTGAGAAACCAGAGTAAGGGTTTCTCCTGCAACCCGTTCCCTTTGTGCTGGATGAACGAACGTCTCTCCCCATGCTCAGTTCTGAGAGATAAGTGTGTGTGAAAGCCGTCCTTCACCTAGCTTGAAGGGAACACAAAGTTTCTTTTCAGTTGCCAACTCCACTCCATACATATATATGGGGAGGTACAAGCTCCAACTCGGTTTTACAGTGAAAACGGCAGGCACTTCCAACCGGCACTAGGAAACAGACTGAGAAACCAGAGGAAGGGTTTCTCCTGCAACCCGTTCCCTTTGTGCTGGATGAACGAACGTCTCTCCACATGCTCAGTTCTGAGAGATAAGTGTGTGTGAAAGCCGTCCTTCACCTAGCTTCAAGGGAACACAAAGTTTCTTTTCAGTTGCCATCTCCACTCCATACATATATATGGGGAGGTACAAGCTCCAACTCGGTTTTACAGTGAAAACGGCAGGCACTTACAACCGGCACTAGGAAACAGACTGAGAAACCAGAGTAAGGGTTTCTCCTGCAACCCGTTCCCTTTGTGCTGGATGAACGAACGTCTCTCCCCATGCTCAGTTTTGAGAGATAAGTGTGTGTGAAAGCCGTCCTTCACCTAGCTTGAAGGGATCACAAAGTTACTTTTCAGTTGCCAACTCCACTCCATACATGTATATGGGGAGGTACAAGCTCCAACTCGGTTTTACAGTGAAAACGGCAGGCACTTCCAACCGGCACTAGGAAACAGACTGAGAAACCAGAGTAAGGGTTTCCCCTGCAACCCGTTCCCTTTGTGCTGGATGAACGAACGTCTCTACCCATGCTCAATTCTGAGAGTTAAGTGTGTGTGAAAGCCGTCCTTCACCTAGCTTGAAGGGAACACAAAGTTTCTTTTCAGTTGCCAACTCCACTCCATACATATATATGGGGAGGTACAAGCTCCAACTCGGTTTTACAGTGAAAACGGCAGGCACTTCAAACCGGCACTAGGAAACAGACTGAGAAACCAGAGTAAGGGTTTCTCCTGCAACCCGTTCCCTTTGTGCTGGATGAACGAACGTCTCTCCACATGCTCAGTTCTGAGAGATAAGTGTGTGTGAAAGCCGTCCTTCACCTAGCTTGATGGGAACACAAAGTTTCTTTTCAGTTGCCAACTCCACTCCATACATATATATGGGGAGGTACAAGCTCCAACTCGGTTTTACAGTGAAAACGGCAGGCACTTCCAACCGGCACTAGGAAACAGACTGAGAAACCAGAGTAAGGGTTTCTCCTGCAACCCGTTCCCTTTGTGCTGGATGAACGAACGTCTCTCCCCATGCTCAGTTCTGAGAGATAAGTGTGTGTGAAAGCCGTCCTTCACCTAGCTTGAAGGGAACACAAAGTTTCTTTTCAGTTGCCAAATCCACTCTATACATATATATGGGGAGGTACAAGCTCCAACTCGGTTTTACAGTGAAAACGGCAGGCACTTCCAACCGGCACTAGGAAACAGACTGAGAAACCAGAGGAAGGGTTTCTCCTGCAACCCGTTCCCTTTGTGCTGGATGAACGAACGTCTCTCCCCATGCTCAGTTCTGAGAGATAAGTGTGTGTGAAAGCCGTCCTTCACCTAGCTTGAAGGGAACACAAAGTTTCTTTTCAGTTGCCAACTCCACTCCATACATATATATGGGGAGGTACAAGCTCCAACTCGGTTTTACAGTGAAAACGGCAGGCACTTCCAACCGGCACTAGGAAACAATCTGAGAAACCAGAGTAAGGGTTTCTCCTGCAACCCGTTCCCTTTGTGCTGGATGAACGAACGTCTCTCCACATGCTCAGTTCTGAGAGATAAGTGTGTGTGAAAGCCGTCCTTCACCTAGCTTGAAGGGAACACAAAGTTTCTTTTCAGTTGCCAACTCCACTCCATACATATATATGGGGAGGTACAAGCTCCAACTCGGTTTTACAGTGAAAACGGCAGGCACTTCCAACCGGCACTAGGAAACAGACTGAGAAACCAGAGTAAGGGTTTCCCCTGCAACCCGTTCCCTTTGTGCTGGATGAACGAACGTCTCTACCCATGCTCAATTCTGAGAGTTAAGTGTGTGTGAAAGCCGTCCTTCACCTAGCTTGATGGGAACACAAAGTTTCTTTTCAGTGGCCAACTCCACTCCATACATATATATGGGGAGGTACAAGCTCCAACTCGGTTTTACAGTGAAAACGGCAGGCACTTCAAACCGGCACTAGGAAACAGACTGAGAAACCAGAGTAAGGGTTTCTCCTGCAACCCGTTCCCTTTGTGCTGGATGAACGAACGTCTCTCCACATGCTAAGTTCTGAGAGATAAGTGTGTGTGAAAGCCGTCCTTCACCTAGCTTGAAGGGAATACAAAGTTTCTTTTCAGTTGCCAACTCCACTCCATACATATATATGGGGAGGTACATGCTCCAAATCGGTTTTACAGTGAAAACGGCAGGCACTTCAAACCGGCACTAGGAAACAGACTGAGAAATCAGAGTAAGGTTTCTCCTGCAACGCGTTCCCTTTGTGCTGGATGAACGAACGTCTCTCCACATGCTCAGTTCTGAGAGATAAGTGTGTGTGAAAGCCGTCCTTCACCTAGCTTGAAGGGAACACAAAGTTTCTTTTCAGTTGCCAACTCCACTCCATACATATATATGGGGAGGTACAAGCTCCAACTCGGTTTTACAGTGAAAACGGCAGGCACTTCCAACCGGCACTAGGAAACAGACTGAGAAACCAGAGTAAGGGTTTCTCCTGCAACCCGTTCCCTTTGTGCTGGATGAACGAACGTCTCTCCCCATGCTCAGTTCTGAGAGTTAAGTGTGTGTGAAAGCCGTCCTTCACCTAGCTTGAAGGGAACACAAAGTTTCTTTTCAGTTGCCAACTCCACTCCATACATATATATGGGGAGGTACAAGCTCCAACTCGGTTTTACAGTGAAAACGGCAGGCACTTCAAACCGGCACTAGGAAACAGACTGAGAAACCAGAGTAAGTGTTTCTCCTGCAACCCGTTCCCTTTGTGCTGGATGAACGAACGTCTCTCCCCATGATCAGTTCTGAAAGTTAAGTGTGTGTGAAAGCCGTCCTTCACCTAGCTTGAAGGGAACACAAAGTTTCTTTTCAGTTGCCAACTCCACTCCATACATATATATGGGGAGGTACAAGCTCCAACTCGGTTTTACAGTGAAAACGGCAGGCACTTCAAACCGGCACTAGGAAACAGACTGAGAAACCAGAGTAAGGGTTTCTCCTGCAACCCGTTCCCTTTGTGCTGGATGAACGAACGTCTCTCCACATGCTCAGTTCTGAGAGATAAGTGTGTGTGAAAGCCGTCCTTCACCTAGCTTGAAGGGAACACAAAGTTTCTTTTCAGTTGCCAACTCCACTCCATACATATATATGGGGAGGTACAAGCTCCAACTCGGTTTTACAGTGAAAACGGCAGGCACTTCCAACCGGCACTAGGAAACAGACTGAGAAACCAGAGGAAGGGTTTCTCCTGCAACCCGTTCCCTTTGTGCTGGATGAACGAACGTCTCTCCACATGCTCAGTTCTGAGAGATAAGTGTGTGTGAAAGCCGTCCTTCACCTAGCTTGAAGGGAACACAAAGTTTCTTTTCAGTTGCCAACTCCACTCCATACATATATATGGGGAGGTACAAGCTCCAACTCGGTTTTACAGTGAAAACGGCAGGCACTTCAAACCGGCACTAGGAAACAGACTGAGAAACCAGAGTAAGGGTTTCTCCTGCAACCCGTTCCCTTTGTGCTGGATGAACGAACGTCTCTCCACATGCTCAGTTCTGAGAGATAAGTGTGTGTGAAAGCCGTCCTTCACCTAGCTTGATGGGAACACAAAGTTTCTTTTCAGTTGCCAACTCCACTCCATACATATATATGGGGAGGTACAAGCTCCAACTCGGTTTTACAGTGAAAACGGCAGGCACTTCCAACCGGCACTAGGAAACAGACTGAGAAACCAGAGTAAGGGTTTCTCCTGCAACCCGTTCCCTTTGTGCTGGATGAACGAACGTCTCTCCCCATGCTCAGTTCTGAGAGATAAGTGTGTGTGAAAGCCGTCCTTCACCTAGCTTGAAGGGAACACAAAGTTTCTTTTCAGTTGCCAAATCCACTCTATACATATATATGGGGAGGTACAAGCTCCAACTCGGTTTTACAGTGAAAACGGCAGGCACTTCCAACCGGCACTAGGAAACAGACTGAGAAACCAGAGGAAGGGTTTCTCCTGCAACCCGTTCCCTTTGTGCTGGATGAACGAACGTCTCTCCCCATGCTCAGTTCTGAGAGATAAGTGTGTGTGAAAGCCGTCCTTCACCTAGCTTGAAGGGAACACAAAGTTTCTTTTCAGTTGCCAACTCCACTCCATACATATATATGGGGAGGTACAAGCTCCAACTCGGTTTTACAGTGAAAACGGCAGGCACTTCCAACCGGCACTAGGAAACAATCTGAGAAACCAGAGTAAGGGTTTCTCCTGCAACCCGTTCCCTTTGTGCTGGATGAACGAACGTCTCTCCACATGCTCAGTTCTGAGAGATAAGTGTGTGTGAAAGCCGTCCTTCACCTAGCTTGAAGGGAACACAAAGTTTCTTTTCAGTTGCCAACTCCACTCCATACATATATATGGGGAGGTACAAGCTCCAACTCGGTTTTACAGTGAAAACGGCAGGCAGTTCAAACCGGCGCTAATAAACAGACTGAGAAACCAGAGGAAGGGTTTCTCCTGCAACCCGTTCCCTTTGTGCTGGATGAACGAACGTCTCTCCACATGCTCAGTTCTGAGAGATAAGTGTGTGTGAAAGCCGTCCTTCACCTAGCTTGAAGGGAACACAAAGTTTCTTTTCAGTTGCCAACTCCACTCCATACATATATATGGGGAGGTACAAGCTCCAACTCGGTTTTACAGTGAAAACGGCAGGCACTTCAAACCGGCACTAGGAAACAGACTGAGAAACCAGAGTAAGGGTTTCTCCTGCAACCCGTTCCCTTTGTGCTGGATGAACGAACGTCTCTCCCCATGCTCAGTTCTGAGAGATAAGTGTGTGTGAAAGCCGTCCTTCACCTAGCTTGAAGGGAACACAAAGTTTCTTTTCAGTTGCCAACTCCACTCCATACATATATATGGGGAGGTACAAGCTCCAACTCGGTTTTACAGTGAAAACGGCAGGCACTTCCAACCGGCACTAGGAAACAGACTGAGAAACCAGAGTAAGGGTTTCTCCTGCAACCCGTTCCCTTTGTGCTGGATGAACGAACGTCTCTCCACATGCTCAGTTCTGAGAGATAAGTGTGTGTGAAAGCCGTCCTTCACCTAGCTTCAAGGGAACACAAAGTTTCTTTTCAGTTGCCATCTCCACTCCATACATATATATGGGGAGGTACAAGCTCCAACTCGGTTTTACAGTGAAAACGGCAGGCACTTACAACCGGCACTAGGAAACAGAATGAGAAACCAGAGTAAGGGTTTCTCCTGCAACCCGTTCCCTTTGTGCTGGATGAACGAACGTCTCTCCCCATGCTCAGTTTTGAGAGATAAGTGTGTGTGAAAGCCGTCCTTCACCTAGCTTGAAGGGATCACAAAGTTACTTTTCAGTTGCCAACTCCACTCCATACATGTATATGGGGAGGTACAAGCTCCAACTCGGTTTTACAGTGAAAACGGCAGGCACTTCCAACCGGCACTAGGAAACAGACTGAGAAACCAGAGTAAGGGTTTCCCCTGCAACCCGTTCCCTTTGTGCTGGATGAACGAACGTCTCTACCCATGCTCAATTCTGAGAGTTAAGTGTGTGTGAAAGCCGTCCTTCACCTAGCTTGAAGGGAACACAAAGTTTCTTTTCAGTTGCCAACTCCACTCCATACATATATATGGGGAGGTACAAGCTCCAACTCGGTTTTACAGTGAAAACGGCAGGCACTTCAAACCGGCACTAGGAAACAGACTGAGAAACCAGAGTAAGGGTTTCTCCTGCAACCCGTTCCCTTTGTGCTGGATGAACGAACGTCTCTCCACATGCTCAGTTCTGAGAGATAAGTGTGTGTGAAAGCCGTCCTTCACCTAGCTTGATGGGAACACAAAGTTTCTTTTCAGTTGCCAACTCCACTCCATACATATATATGGGGAGGTACAAGCTCCAACTCGGTTTTACAGTGAAAACGGCAGGCACTTCCAACCGGCACTAGGAAACAGACTGAGAAACCAGAGTAAGGGTTTCTCCTGCAACCCGTTCCCTTTGTGCTGGATGAACGAACGTCTCTCCCCATGCTCAGTTCTGAGAGATAAGTGTGTGTGAAAGCCGTCCTTCACCTAGCTTGAAGGGAACACAAAGTTTCTTTTCAGTTGCCAAATCCACTCTATACATATATATGGGGAGGTACAAGCTCCAACTCGGTTTTACAGTGAAAACGGCAGGCACTTCCAACCGGCACTAGGAAACAGACTGAGAAACCAGAGGAAGGGTTTCTCCTGCAACCCGTTCCCTTTGTGCTGGATGAACGAACGTCTCTCCCCATGCTCAGTTCTGAGAGATAAGTGTGTGTGAAAGCCGTCCTTCACCTAGCTTGAAGGGAACACAAAGTTTCTTTTCAGTTGCCAACTCCACTCCATACATATATATGGGGAGGTACAAGCTCCAACTCGGTTTTACAGTGAAAACGGCAGGCACTTCCAACCGGCACTAGGAAACAATCTGAGAAACCAGAGTAAGGGTTTCTCCTGCAACCCGTTCCCTTTGTGCTGGATGAACGAACGTCTCTCCACATGCTCAGTTCTGAGAGATAAGTGTGTGTGAAAGCCGTCCTTCACCTAGCTTGAAGGGAACACAAAGTTTCTTTTCAGTTGCCAACTCCACTCCATACATATATATGGGGAGGTACAAGCTCCAACTCGGTTTTACAGTGAAAACGGCAGGCACTTCCAACCGGCACTAGGAAACAGACTGAGAAACCAGAGTAAGGGTTTCCCCTGCAACCCGTTCCCTTTGTGCTGGATGAACGAACGTCTCTACCCATGCTCAATTCTGAGAGTTAAGTGTGTGTGAAAGCCGTCCTTCACCTAGCTTGATGGGAACACAAAGTTTCTTTTCAGTGGCCAACTCCACTCCATACATATATATGGGGAGGTACAAGCTCCAACTCGGTTTTACAGTGAAAACGGCAGGCACTTCAAACCGGCACTAGGAAACAGACTGAGAAACCAGAGTAAGGGTTTCTCCTGCAACCCGTTCCCTTTGTGCTGGATGAACGAACGTCTCTCCACATGCTAAGTTCTGAGAGATAAGTGTGTGTGAAAGCCGTCCTTCACCTAGCTTGAAGGGAATACAAAGTTTCTTTTCAGTTGCCAACTCCACTCCATACATATATATGGGGAGGTACATGCTCCAACTCGGTTTTACAGTGAAAACGGCAGGCACTTCAAACCGGCACTAGGAAACAGACTGAGAAATCAGAGTAAGGTTTCTCCTGCAACGCGTTCCCTTTGTGCTGGATGAACGAACGTCTCTCCACATGCTCAGTTCTGAGAGATAAGTGTGTGTGAAAGCCGTCCTTCACCTAGCTTGAAGGGAACACAAAGTTTCTTTTCAGTTGCCAACTCCACTCCATACATATATATGGGGAGGTACAAGCTCCAACTCGGTTTTACAGTGAAAACGGCAGGCACTTCCAACCGGCACTAGGAAACAGACTGAGAAACCAGAGTAAGGGTTTCTCCTGCAACCCGTTCCCTTTGTGCTGGATGAACGAACGTCTCTCCCCATGCTCAGTTCTGAGAGTTAAGTGTGTGTGAAAGCCGTCCTTCACCTAGCTTGAAGGGAACACAAAGTTTCTTTTCAGTTGCCAACTCCACTCCATACATATATATGGGGAGGTACAAGCTCCAACTCGGTTTTACAGTGAAAACGGCAGGCACTTCAAACCGGCACTAGGAAACAGACTGAGAAACCAGAGTAAGTGTTTCTCCTGCAACCCGTTCCCTTTGTGCTGGATGAACGAACGTCTCTCCCCATGATCAGTTCTGAAAGTTAAGTGTGTGTGAAAGCCGTCCTTCACCTAGCTTGAAGGGAACACAAAGTTTCTTTTCAGTTGCCAACTCCACTCCATACATATATATGGGGAGGTACAAGCTCCAACTCGGTTTTACAGTGAAAACGGCAGGCACTTCAAACCGGCACTAGGAAACAGACTGAGAAACCAGAGTAAGGGTTTCTCCTGCAACCCGTTCCCTTTGTGCTGGATGAACGAACGTCTCTCCACATGCTCAGTTCTGAGAGATAAGTGTGTGTGAAAGCCGTCCTTCACCTAGCTTGAAGGGAACACAAAGTTTCTTTTCAGTTGCCAACTCCACTCCATACATATATATGGGGAGGTACAAGCTCCAACTCGGTTTTACAGTGAAAACGGCAGGCACTTCCAACCGGCACTAGGAAACAGACTGAGAAACCAGAGGAAGGGTTTCTCCTGCAACCCGTTCCCTTTGTGCTGGATGAACGAACGTCTCTACCCATGCTCAATTCTGAGAGTTAAGTGTGTGTGAAAGCCGTCCTTCACCTAGCTTGAAGGGAACACAAAGTTTCTTTTCAGTTGCCAACTCCACTCCATACATATATATGGGGAGGTACAAGCTCCAACTCGGTTTTACAGTGAAAACGGCAGGCACTTCCAACCGGCACTAGGAAACAGACTGAGAAACCAGAGTAAGGGTTTCTCCTGCAACCCGTTCCCTTTGTGCTGGATGAACGAACGTCTCTCCACATGCTCAGTTCTGAGAGATAAGTGAGTGTGAAAGCCGTCCTTCACCTAGCTTGAAGGGAACACAAAGTTTCTTTTCAGTTGCCAACTCCACTCCATACATATATATGGGGAGGTACAAGCTCCAACTCGGTTTTACAGTGAAAACGGCAGGCACTTCCAACCGGCACTAGGAAACAGACTGAGAAACCAGAGTAAGGGTTTCTCCTGCATTCCGTCCCCTTTGTGCTGGATGAACGAACGTCTCTCCACATGCTCAGTTCTGAGAGATAAGTGTGTGTGAAAGCCGTCCTTCACCTAGCTTGAAGGGAACACAAAGTTTCTTTTCAGTTGCCAAACCCACTCCATACATATATATGGAGAGGTACAAGCTCCAACTCGGTTTTACAGTGAAAACGGCAGGCAGTTCAAACCGGCGCTAATAAACAGACTGAGAAACCAGAGGAAGGGTTTCTCCTGCAACCCGTTCCCTTTGTGCTGGATGAACGAACGTCTCTCCACATGCTCAGTTCTGAGAGATAAGTGTGTGTGAAAGCCGTCCTTCACCTAGCTTGAAGGGAACACAAAGTTTCTTTTCAGTTGCCAACTCCACTCCATACATATATATGGGGAGGTACAAGCTCCAACTCGGTTTTACAGTGAAAACGGCAGGCACTTCAAACCGGCACTAGGAAACAGACTGAGAAACCAGAGTAAGGGTTTCTCCTGCAACCCGTTCCCTTTGTGCTGGATGAACGAACGTCTCTCCCCATGCTCAGTTCTGAGAGATAAGTGTGTGTGAAAGCCGTCCTTCACCTAGCTTGAAGGGAACACAAAGTTTCTTTTCAGTTGCCAACTCCACTCCATACATATATATGGGGAGGTACAAGCTCCAACTCGGTTTTACAGTGAAAACGGCAGGCACTTCCAACCGGCACTAGGAAACAGACTGAGAAACCAGAGGAAGGGTTTCTCCTGCAACCCGTTCCCTTTGTGCTGGATGAACGAACGTCTCTCCACATGCTCAGTTCTGAGAGATAAGTGTGTGTGAAAGCCGTCCTTCACCTAGCTTCAAGGGAACACAAAGTTTCTTTTCAGTTGCAATCTCCACTCCATACATATATATGGGGAGGTACAAGCTCCAACTCGGTTTTACAGTGAAAACGGCAGGCACTTCCAACCGGCACTAGGAAACAGACTGAGAAACCAGAGTAAGGGTTTCTCCTGCAACCCGTTCCCTTTGTGCTGGATGAATGAACGTCTCTCCCCATGCTCAGTTTTGAGAGATAAGTGTGTGTGAAAGCCGTCCTTCACCTAGCTTGAAGGGATCACAAAGTTACTTTTCAGTTGCCAACTCCACTCCATACATGTATATGGGGAGGTACAAGCTCCAACTCGGTTTTACAGTGAAAACGGCAGGCACTTCCAACCGGCACTAGGAAACAGACTGAGAAACCAGAGGAAGGGTTTCCCCTGCAACCCGTTCCCTTTGTGCTGGATGAACGAACGTCTCTACCCATGCTCAATTCTGAGAGTTAAGTGTGTGTGAAAGCCGTCCTTCACCTAGCTTGAAGGGAACACAAAGTTTCTTTTCAGTTGCCAACTCCACTCCATACATATATATGGGGAGGTACAAGCTCCAACTCGGTTTTACAGTGAAAACGGCAGGCACTTCAAACCGGCACTAGGAAACAGACTGAGAAACCAGAGGAAGGGTTTCTCCTGCAACCCGTTCCCTTTGTGCTGGATGAACGAACGTCTCTCCACATGCTCAGTTCTGAGAGATAAGTGTGTGTGAAAGCCGTCCTTCACCTAGCTTGAAGGGAACACAAAGTTTCTTTTCAGTTGCCAACTCCACTCCATACATATATATGGGGAGGTACAAGCTCCAACTCGGTTTTACAGTGAAAACGGCAGGCACTTCCAACCGGCACTAGGAAACAGACTGAGAAACCAGAGTAAGGGTTTCTCCTGCAACCCGTTCCCTTTGTGCTGGATGAACGAACGTCTCTCCCCATGCTCAGTTCTGAGAGATAAGTGTGTGTGAAAGCCGTCCTTCACCTAGCTTGAAGGGAACACAAAGTTTCTTTTCAGTTGCCAAATCCACTCCATACATATATATGGGGAGGTACAAGCTCCAACTCGGTTTTACAGTGAAAACGGCAGGCACTTCCAACCGGCACTAGGAAACAGACTGAGAAACCAGAGGAAGGGTTTCTCCTGCAACCCGTTCCCTTTGTGCTGGATGAACGAACGTCTCTCCCCATGCTCAGTTCTGAGAGATAAGTGTGTGTGAAAGCCGTCCTTCACCTAGCTTGAAGGGAACACAAAGTTTCTTTTCAGTTGCCAACTCCACTCCATACATATATATGGGGAGGTACAAGCTCCAACTCGGTTTTACAGTGAAAACGGCAGGCACTTCCAACCGGCACTAGGAAACAATCTGAGAAACCAGAGTAAGGGTTTCTCCTGCAAACCGTTCCCTTTGTGCTGGATGAACGAACGTCTCTCCACAT
This sequence comes from Vicugna pacos, assembly GCF_048564905.1. NCBI lineage: Eukaryota > Metazoa > Chordata > Mammalia > Artiodactyla > Camelidae > Vicugna > Vicugna pacos. The sequence continues at coordinate 26,778,341 of NW_027328741.1, forward strand.
GCTCAGTTCTGAGAGATAAGTGTGTGTGAAAGCCGTCCTTCACCTAGCTTGAAGGGAACACAAAGTTTCTTTTCAGTTGCCAACTCCACTCCATACATATATATGGGGAGGTACAAGCTCCAACTCGGTTTTACAGTGAAAACGGCAGGCACTTCCAACCGGCACTAGGAAACAGACTGAGAAACCAGAGTAAGGGTTTCCCCTGCAACCCGTTCCCTTTGTGCTGGATGAACGAACGTCTCTACCCATGCTCAATTCTGAGAGTTAAGTGTGTGTGAAAGCCGTCCTTCACCTAGCTTGATGGGAACACAAAGTTTCTTTTCAGTTGCCAACTCCACTCCATACATATATATGGGGAGGTACAAGCTCCAACTCGGTTTTACAGTGAAAACGGCAGGCACTTCAAACCGGCACTAGGAAACAGACTGAGAAACCAGAGTAAGGGTTTCTCCTGCAACCCGTTCCCTTTGTGCTGGATGAACGAACGTCTCTCCACATGCTCAGTTCTGAGAGATAAGTGTGTGTGAAAGCCGTCCTTCACCTAGCTTGAAGGGAACACAAAGTTTCTTTTCAGTTGCCAACTCCACTCCATACATATATATGGGGAGGTACATGCTCCAACTCGGTTTTACAGTGAAAACGGCAGGCACTTCAAACCGGCACTAGGAAACAGACTGAGAAATCAGAGTAAGGTTTCTCCTGCAACCCGTTCCCTTTGTGCTGGATGAACGAACGTCTCTCCACATGCTCAGCTCTGAGAGATAAGTGTGTGTGAAAGCCGTCCTTCACCTAGCTTGAAGGGAACACAAAGTTTCTTTTCAGTTGCCAACTCCACTCCATACATATATATGGGGAGGTACAAGCTCCAACTCGGTTTTACAGTGAAAACGGCAGGCACTTCCAACCGGCACTAGGAAACAGACTGAGAAACCAGAGTAAGGGTTTCTCCTGCAACCCGTTCCCTTTGTGCTGGATGAACGAACGTCTCTCCCCATGCTCAGTTCTGAGAGTTAAGTGTGTGTGAAAGCCGTCCTTCACCTAGCTTGAAGGGAACACAAAGTTTCTTTTCAGTTGCCAACTCCACTCCATACATATATATGGGGAGGTACAAGCTCCAACTCGGTTTTACAGTGAAAACGGCAGGCACTTCAAACCGGCACTAGGAAACAGACTGAGAAACCAGAGTAAGGGTTTCTCCTGCAACCCATTCCCTTTGTGCTGGATGAACGAACGTCTCTCCCCATGATCAGTTCTGAAAGTTAAGTGTGTGTGAAAGCCGTCCTTCACCTAGCTTGAAGGGAACACAAAGTTTCTTTTCAGTTGCCAACTCCACTCCATACATATATATGGGGAGGTACAAGCTCCAACTCGGTTTTACAGTGAAAACGGCAGGCACTTCAAACCGGCACTAGGAAACAGACTGAGAAACCAGAGTAAGGGTTTCTCCTGCAAACCGTTCCCTTTGTGCTGGATGAACGAACGTCTCTCCACATGCTCAGTTCTGAGAGATAAGTGTGTGTGAAAGCCGTCCTTCACCTAGCTTGAAGGGAACACAAAGTTTCTTTTCAGTTGCCAACTCCACTCCATACATATATATTGGGAGGTACAAGCTCCAACTCGGTTTTACAGTGAAAACGGCAGGCACTTCCAACCGGCACTAGGAAACAGACTGAGAAACCAGAGTAAGGGTTTCTCCTGCAACCCGTTCCCTTTGTGCTGGATGAACGAACGTCTCTACCCATGCTCAATTCTGAGAGTTAAGTGTGTGTGAAAGCCGTCCTTCACCTAGCTTGAAGGGAACACAAAGTTTCTTTTCAGTTGCCAACTCCACTCCATACATATATATGGGGAGGTACAAGCTCCAACTCGGTTTTACAGTGAAAACGGCAGGCACTTCCAACCGGCACTAGGAAACAGACTGAGAAACCAGAGTAAGGGTTTCTCCTGCAACCCGTTCCCTTTGTGCTGGATGAACGAACGTCTCTCCACATGCTCAGTTCTGAGAGATAAGTGTGTGTGAAAGCCGTCCTTCACCTAGCTTGAAGGGAACACAAAGTTTCTTTTCAGTTGCCAACTCCACTCCATACATATATATGGGGAGGTACAAGCTCCAACTCGGTTTTACAGTGAAAACGGCAGGCACTTCCAACCGGCACTAGGAAACAGACTGAGAAACCAGAGTAAGGGTTTCTCCTGCAACCCGTTCCCTTTGTGCTGGATGAACGAACGTCTCTACCCATGCTCAATTCTGAGAGTTAAGTGTGTGTGAAAGCCGTCCTTCACCTAGCTTGAAGGGAACACAAAGTTTCTTTTCAGTTGCCAACTCCACTCCATACATATATATGGGGAGGTACAAGCTCCAACTCGGTTTTACAGTGAAAACGGCAGGCACTTCCAACCGGCACTAGGAAACAGACTGAGAAACCAGAGTAAGGGTTTCTCCTGCAACCCGTTCCCTTTGTGCTGGATGAACGAACGTCTCTCCACATGCTCAGTTCTGAGAGATAAGTGTGTGTGAAAGCCGTCCTTCACCTAGCTTGAAGGGAACACAAAGTTTCTTTTCAGTTGCCAACTCCACTCCATACATATATATGGGGAGGTACAAGCTTCAACTCGGGTTTACAGTGAAAACGGCAGGCACTTCCAACCGGCACTAGGAAACAGACTGAGAAACCAGAGTAAGGGTTTCTCCTGCAACCCGTTCCCTTTGTGCTGAATGAACGAACGTCTCTCCCCATGCTCAGTTCTGAGAGTTAAGTGTGTGTGAAATCCGTCCTTCACCTAGCTTGAAGGGAACACAAAGTTTCTTTTCAGTTGCCAATTCCACTCCATACATATATATGGGGAGGTACAAGCTCCAACTCGGTTTTACAGTGAAAACGGCAGGCACTTCCAACCGGCACTAGGAAACAGACTGAGAAACCAGAGTAAGGGTTTCTCCTGCATCCCGTTCCCTTTGTGCTGGATGAACGAACGTCTCTCCACATGCTCAGTTCTGAGAGATAAGTGTGTGTGAAAGCCGTCCTTCACCTAGCTTGAAGGGAACACAAAGTTTCTTTTCAGTTGCCAACTCCACTCCATACATATATATGGGGAGGTACAAGCTCCAACTCGGTTTTACAGTGGAAACGGCAGGCACATCAAACCGGCACTAGGAAACAGACTGAGAAACCAGAGTAAGGGTTTCTCCTGCAACCCGTTCCCTTTGTGCTGGATGAACGAACGTCTCTCCACATGCTCAGTTCTGAGAGATAAGTGTGTGTGAAAGCCGTCCTTCACCTAGCTTGAAGGGAACACAAAGTTTCTTTTCAGTTGCCAACTCCACTCCATACATATATATGGGGAGGTACAAGCTCCAACTCGGTTTTACAGTGAAAACGGCAGGCACTTCAAACCGGCTCTAGGAAAAATACTGAGAAACCAGAGTAAGGGTTTCACCTGCAAACCGTTCCCTTTGTGCTGGATGAACGAACGTCTCTCCACATGCTCAGTTCTGAGAGATAGGTGTGTGTGAAAGCCGTCCTTCACCTAGCTTGAAGGGAACACAAAGTTTCTTTTCAGTTGCCAACTCCACTCCATACATATATATGGGGAGGTACAATCTCCAACTCGGTTTTACAGTGGAAACGGCAGGCACATCAAACCGGCACTAGGAAACAGACTGAGAAACCAGAGTAAGGGTTTCTCCTGCAACCCGTTCCCTTTGTGCTGGATGAACGAACGTCTCTCCACATGCTCAGTTCTGAGAGATAAGTGTGTGTGAAAGCCGTCCTTCACCTAGCTTGAAGGGAACACAAAGTTTCTTTTCAGTTGCCAACTCCACTCCATACATATATATGGGGAGGTACAAGCTCCAACTCGGTTTTACAGTGAAAACGGCAGGCACTTCCAACCGGCCCTAGGAAACAGACTGAGAAACCAGAGTAAGGGTTTCTCCTGCAACCCGTTCCCTTTGTGCTGGATGAACGAACGTCTCTCCCCATGCTCAGTTCTGAGAGATAAGTGTGTGTGAAAGCCGTCCTTCACCTAGCTTGAAGGGAACACAAAGTTTCTTTTCAGTTGCCAACTCCACTCCATACATATATATGGGGAGGTACAAGCTCCAACTCGGTTTTACAGTGAAAACGGCAGGCACTTCCAACCGGCACTAGGAAACAGACTGAGAAACCAGAGTAAGGGTTTCTCCTGCAACCCGTTCCCTTTGTGCTGGATGAACGAACGTCTCTCCACATGCTCAGTTCTGAGAGATAAGTGTGTGTGAAAGCCGTCCTTCAACTAGGTTGAAGGGAACACAAAGTTTCTTTTCAGTTGCCAACTCCAATCCATACATGTATATGGGGAGGTACAAGCTCCAACTCGGTTTTACAGTGAAAACGGCAGGCACTTCAAACCGGCACTAGGAAACAGACTGAGAAACCAGAGTAAGGGTTTCTCCTGCAACCCGTTCCCTTTGTGCTGGATGAACGAACGTCTCTCCACATGCTCAGTTCTGAGAGATAAGTGTGTGTGAAAGCCGTCCTTCACCTAGCTTGAAGGGAACACAAAGTTTCTTTTCAGTTGCCAACTCCACTCCATACATATATATGGGGAGGTACAAGCTCCAACTCGGTTTTACAGTGAAAACGGCAGGCACTTCCAACCGGCACTAGGAAACAGACTGAGAAACCAGAGTAAGGGTTTCTCCTGCAACCCGTTCCCTTTGTGCTGGATGAACGAACGTCTCTCCACATGCTCAGTTCTGAGAGATAAGTGTGTGTGAATGCCGTCCTTCACCTAGCTTGAAGGGAACACAAAGTTTCTTTTCAGTTGGCAACTCCATTCCATACATATATATGGGGAGGTACAAGCTCCAACTCGGTTTTACAGTGAAAACGGCAGGCACTTCCAACCGGCACTAGGAAACAGACTGAGAAACCAGAGTAAGGGTTTCTCCTGCAACCCGTTCCCTTTGTGCTGGATGAACGAACGTCTCTCCCCATGCTCAGTTTTGAGAGATAAGTGTGTGTGAAAGCCGTCCTTCATATAGCTTGAAGGGAACACAAAGTTTCTTTTCAGTTGCCAACTCCACTCCATACATATATATGGGGAGGTACAAGCTCCAACTCGGTTTTACAGTGAAAACGGCAGGCACTTCAAACCGGCACTAGGAAACAGACTGAGAAACCAGAGTAAGGGTTTCTCCTGCAACACGTTCCCTTTGTGCTGGATGAACGAACGTCTCTCCACATGCTCAGTTCTGAGAGATAAGTGTGTGTGAAAGCCGTCCTTCACCTAGCTTGAAGGGAACACAAAGTTTCTTTTCAGTTGCCAACTCCACTCCATACATATATATGGGGAGGTACAAGCTCCAACTCGGTTTTACAGTGAAAACGGCAGGCACTTCAAACCGGCACTAGGAAACAGACTGAGAAGCCAGAGTAAGGGTTTCTCCTGCAACCCGTTCCCTTTGTGCTGGATGAACGAACGTCTCTCCACATGCTCAGTTCTGAGAGATATGTGTGTGTGAAAGCCGTCCTTCACCTAGCTTGAAGGGAACACAAAGTTTCTTTTCAGTTGCCAACTCCAATCCAGACATATATATGGGGAAGTACAAGCTCCAACTCGGTTTTACAGTGAAAACGGCAGGCACTTCCAACCGGCACTAGGAAACAGACTGAGAAACCAGAGTAAGGGTTTCTCCTGCAACACGTTCCCTTTGTGCTGGATGAACGAACGTCTCTCCCCATGCTCAGTTCTGAGAGATAAGTGTGTGTGAAAGCCGTCCTTCACCTAGCTTGAAGGGAACACAAAGTTTCTTTTCAGTTGCCAACTCCACTCCATACATATATATGGGGAGGTACAAGCTCCAACTCGGTTTTACAGTGAAAACGGCAGGCACTTCAAACCGGCACTAGGAAACAGACTGAGAAACCAGAGTAAGGGTTTCTCCTGCAACCCATTCCCTTTGTGCTGGATGAACGAACGTCTCTCCCCATGATCAGTTCTGAAAGTTAAGTGTGTGTGAAAGCCGTCCTTCACCTAGCTTGAAGGGAACACAAAGTTTCTTTTCAGTTGCCAACTCCACTCCATACATATATATGGGGAGGTACAAGCTCCAACTCGGTTTTACAGTGAAAACGGCAGGCACTTCAAACCGGCACTAGGAAACAGACTGAGAAACCAGAGTAAGGGTTTCTCCTGCAAACCGTTCCCTTTGTGCTGGATGAACGAACGTCTCTCCACATGCTCAGTTCTGAGAGATAAGTGTGTGTGAAAGCCGTCCTTCACCTAGCTTGAAGGGAACACAAAGTTTCTTTTCAGTTGCCAACTCCACTCCATACATATATATGGGGAGGTATAAGCTCCAACTCGGTTTTACAGTGAAAACGGCAGGCACTTCCAACCGGCACTAGGAAACAGACTGAGAAACCAGAGTAAGGGTTTCTCCTGCAACCCGTTCCCTTTGTGCTGGATGAACGAACGTCTCTACCCATGCTCAATTCTGAGAGTTAAGTGTGTGTGAAAGCCGTCCTTCACCTAGCTTGAAGGGAACACAAAGTTTCTTTTCAGTTGCCAACTCCACTCCATACATATATATGGGGAGGTACAAGCTCCAACTCGGTTTTACAGTGAAAACGGCAGGCACTTCCAACCGGCACTAGGAAACAGACTGAGAAACCAGAGTAAGGGTTTCTCCTGCAACCCGTTCCCTTTGTGCTGGATGAACGAACGTCTCTCCACATGCTCAGTTCTGAGAGATAAGTGTGTGTGAAAGCCGTCCTTCACCTAGCTTGAAGGGAACACAAAGTTTCTTTTCAGTTGCCAACTCCACTCCATACATATATATGGGGAGGTACAAGCTCCAACTCGGTTTTACAGTGAAAACGGCAGGCACTTCCAACCGGCACTAGGAAACAGACTGAGAAACCAGAGTAAGGGTTTCTCCTGCAACCCGTTCCCTTTGTGCTGGATGAACGAACGTCTCTACCCATGCTCAATTCTGAGAGTTAAGTGTGTGTGAAAGCCGTCCTTCACCTAGCTTGAAGGGAACACAAAGTTTCTTTTCAGTTGCCAACTCCACTCCATACATATATATGGGGAGGTACAAGCTCCAACTCGGTTTTACAGTGAAAACGGCAGGCACTTCCAACCGGCACTAGGAAACAGACTGAGAAACCAGAGTAAGGGTTTCTCCTGCAACCCGTTCCCTTTGTGCTGGATGAACGAACGTCTCTCCACATGCTCAGTTCTGAGAGATAAGTGTGTGTGAAAGCCGTCCTTCACCTAGCTTGAAGGGAACACAAAGTTTCTTTTCAGTTGCCAACTCCACTCCATACATATATATGGGGAGGTACAAGCTTCAACTCGGTTTTACAGTGAAAACGGCAGGCACTTCCAACCGGCACTAGGAAACAGACTGAGAAACCAGAGTAAGGGTTTCTCCTGCAACCCGTTCCCTTTGTGCTGAATGAACGAACGTCTCTCCCCATGCTCAGTTCTGAGAGTTAAGTGTGTGTGAAATCCGTCCTTCACCTAGCTTGAAGGGAACACAAAGTTTCTTTTCAGTTGCCAATTCCACTCCATACATATATATGGGGAGGTACAAGCTCCAACTCGGTTTTACAGTGAAAACGGCAGGCACTTCCAACCGGCACTAGGAAACAGACTGAGAAACCAGAGTAAGGGTTTCTCCTGCATCCCGTTCCCTTTGTGCTGGATGAACGAACGTCTCTCCACATGCTCAGTTCTGAGAGATAAGTGTGTGTGAAAGCCGTCCTTCACCTAGCTTGAAGGGAACACAAAGTTTCTTTTCAGTTGCCAACTCCACTCCATACATATATATGGGGAGGTACAAGCTCCAACTCGGTTTTACAGTGGAAACGGCAGGCACATCAAACCGGCACTAGGAAACAGACTGAGAAACCAGAGTAAGGGTTTCTCCTGCAACCCGTTCCCTTTGTGCTGGATGAACGAACGTCTCTCCACATGCTCAGTTCTGAGAGATAAGTGTGTGTGAAAGCCGTCCTTCACCTAGCTTGAAGGGAACACAAAGTTTCTTTTCAGTTGCCAACTCCACTCCATACATATATATGGGGAGGTACAAGCTCCAACTCGGTTTTACAGTGAAAACGGCAGGCACTTCAAACCGGCTCTAGGAAAAATACTGAGAAACCAGAGTAAGGGTTTCACCTGCAAACCGTTCCCTTTGTGCTGGATGAACGAACGTCTCTCCACATGCTCAGTTCTGAGAGATAGGTGTGTGTGAAAGCCGTCCTTCACCTAGCTTGAAGGGAACACAAAGTTTCTTTTCAGTTGCCAACTCCACTCCATACATATATATGGGGAGGTACAATCTCCAACTCGGTTTTACAGTGGAAACGGCAGGCACATCAAACCGGCACTAGGAAACAGACTGAGAAACCAGAGTAAGGGTTTCTCCTGCAAACCGTTCCCTTTGTGCTGGATGAACGAACGTCTCTCCACATGCTCAGTTCTGAGAGATAAGTGTGTGTGAAAGCCGTCCTTCACCTAGCTTGAAGGGAACACAAAGTTTCTTTTCAGTTGCCAACTCCACTCCATACATATATATGGGGAGGTACAAGCTCCAACTCGGTTTTACAGTGAAAACGGCAGGCACTTCCAACCGGCCCTAGGAAACAGACTGAGAAACCAGAGTAAGGGTTTCTCCTGCAACCCGTTCCCTTTGTGCTGGATGAACGAACGTCTCTCCCCATGCTCAGTTCTGAGAGATAAGTGTGTGTGAAAGCCGTCCTTCACCTAGCTTGAAGGGAACACAAAGTTTCTTTTCAGTTGCCAACTCCACTCCATACATATATATGGGGAGGTACAAGCTCCAACTCGGTTTTACAGTGAAAACGGCAGGCACTTCCAACCGGCACTAGGAAACAGACTGAGAAACCAGAGTAAGGGTTTCTCCTGCAACCCGTTCCCTTTGTGCTGGATGAACGAACGTCTCTCCACATGCTCAGTTCTGAGAGATAAGTGTGTGTGAAAGCCGTCCTTCAACTAGGTTGAAGGGAACACAAAGTTTCTTTTCAGTTGCCAACTCCACTCCATACATGTATATGGGGAGGTACAAGCTCCAACTCGGTTTTACAGTGAAAACGGCAGGCACTTCAAACCGGCACTAGGAAACAGACTGAGAAACCAGAGTAAGGGTTTCTCCTGCAACCCGTTCCCTTTGTGCTGGATGAACGAACGTCTCTCCACATGCTCAGTTCTGAGAGATAAGTGTGTGTGAAAGCCGTCCTTCACCTAGCTTGAAGGGAACACAAAGTTTCTTTTCAGTTGCCAACTCCACTCCATACATATATATGGGGAGGTACAAGCTCCAACTCGGTTTTACAGTGAAAACGGCAGGCACTTCCAACCGGCACTAGGAAACAGACTGAGAAACCAGAGTAAGGGTTTCTCCTGCAACCCGTTCCCTTTGTGCTGGATGAACGAACGTCTCTCCACATGCTCAGTTCTGAGAGATAAGTGTGTGTGAATGCCGTCCTTCACCTAGCTTGAAGGGAACACAAAGTTTCTTTTCAGTTGGCAACTCCATTCCATACATATATATGGGGAGGTACAAGCTCCAACTCGGTTTTACAGTGAAAACGGCAGGCACTTCCAACCGGCACTAGGAAACAGACTGAGAAACCAGAGTAAGGGTTTCTCCTGCAACCCGTTCCCTTTGTGCTGGATGAACGAACGTCTCTCCCCATGCTCAGTTTTGAGAGATAAGTGTGTGTGAAAGCCGTCCTTCACATAGCTTGAAGGGAACACAAAGTTTCTTTTCAGTTGCCAACTCCACTCCATACATATATATGGGGAGGTACAAGCTCCAACTCGGTTTTACAGTGAAAACGGCAGGCACTTCAAACCGGCACTAGGAAACAGACTGAGAAACCAGAGTAAGGGTTTCTCCTGCAACACGTTCCCTTTGTGCTGGATGAACGAACGTCTCTCCACATGCTCAGTTCTGAGAGATAAGTGTGTGTGAAAGCCGTCCTTCACCTAGCTTGAAGGGAACACAAAGTTTCTTTTCAGTTGCCAACTCCACTCCATACATATATATGGGGAGGTACAAGCTCCAACTCGGTTTTACAGTGAAAACGGCAGGCACTTCAAACCGGCACTAGGAAACAGACTGAGAAACCAGACTAAGGGTTTCTCCTGCAACCCGTTCCCTTTGTGCTGGATGAACGAACGTCTCTCCACATGCTCAGTTCTGAGAGATATGTGTGTGTGAAAGCCGTCCTTCACCTAGCTTGAAGGGAACACAAAGTTTCTTTTCAGTTGCCAACTCCAATCCAGACATATATATGGGGAAGTACAAGCTCCAACTCGGTTTTACAGTGAAAACGGCAGGCACTTCCAACCGGCACTAGGAAACAGACTGAGAAACCAGAGTAAGGGTTTCTCCTGCAACACGTTCCCTTTGTGCTGGATGAACGAACGTCTCTCCCCATGCTCAGTTCTGAGAGATAAGTGTGTGTGAAAGCCGTCCTTCACCTAGCTTGAAGGGAACACAAAGTTTCTTTTCAGTTGCCAACTCCATTCCATACATATATATGGGGAGGTACAAGCTCCAACTCGGTTTTACAGTGAAAACGGCAGGCACTTCCAACCGGCACTAGGAAACAGACTGAGAAACCAGAGTAAGGGTTTCTCCTGCAACCCGTTCCCTTTGTGCTGGATGAACGAACGTCTCTCCCCATGCTCAGTTCTGAGAGATAAGTGTGTGTGAAAGCCGTCCTTCACCTAGCTTGAAGGGAACACAAAGTTTCTTTTCAGTTGCCAACTCCACTCCATACATATATATGGGGAGGTACAAGCTCCAACTCGGTTTTACAGTGAAAACGGCAGGCACTTCCAACCGGCACTAGGAAACAGACTGAGAAACCAGAGGAAGGGTTTCTCCTGCAACCCGTTCCCTTTGTGCTGGATGAACGAACGTCTCTCCACATGCTCAGTTCTGAGAGATAAGTGTGTGTGAAAGCCTTCCTTCACCTAGCTTGAAGGGAACACAAAGTTTCTTTTCAGTTGCCAACTCCACTCCATATATATATATATGGGGAGGTACAAGCTCCAACTCGGTTTTACAGTGAAAACGGCAGGCACTTCCAACCGGCACTAGGAAACAGACTGAGAAACCAGAGTAAGGGTTTCTCCTGCAACACGTTCCCTTTGTGCTGGATGAACGAACGTCTCTCCACATGCTCAGTTCTGAGAGATAAGTGTGTGTGAAAGCCGTCCTTCACCTAGCTTGAAGGGAACACAAAGTTTCTTTTCAGTTGCCAACTCCACTCCATACATATATATGGGGAGGTACAAGCTCCAACTCGGTTTTACAGTGAAAACGGCAGGCACTTCAAACCGGCACTAGGAAACAGACTGAGAAACCAGAGTAAGGGTTTCTCCTGCAACCCGTTCCCTTTGTGCTGGATGAACGAACGTCTCTCCACATGCTCAGTTCTGAGAGATAAGTGTGTGTGAAAGCCGTCCTTCACCTAGCTTGAAGGGAACACAAAGTTTCTTTTCAGTTGCCAACTCCACTCCATACATATATATGGGGAAGTACAAGCTCCAACTCGGTTTTACAGTGAAAACGGCAGGCACTTCCAACCGGCACTAGGAAACAGACTGAGAAACCAGAGTAAGGGTTTCTCCTGCAACCCGTTCCCTTTGTGCTGGATGAACGAACGTCTCTCCACATGCTCAGTTCTGAGAGATAATTGTGTGTGAAAGCCGTCCTTCACCTAGCTTGAAGGGAACACAAAGTTTCTTTTCAGTTGCCAACTCCACTCCATACATATATATGGGGAGGTACAAGCACCAACTCGGTTTTACAGTGAAAACGGCAGGCACTTCCAACCGGCACTAGGAAACAGACTGAGAAACCAGAGTAAGGGTTTCTCCTGCAACCGTTCCCTTTGTGCTGGATGAACGAACGTCTCTCCCCATGCTCAGTTTTGAGAGATAAGTGTGTGTGAAAGCCGTCCTTCACCTAGCTTGAAGGGAACACAAAGTTTCTTTTAAGTTGCCTATTCCACTCCATACATATATATGGGGAGGTACAAGCTCCAACTCGGTTTTACAGTGAAAACGGCAGGCACTACCAACCGGCACTAGGAAACAGACTGAGAAACCAGAGTAAGGGTTTCTCCTGCAACACGTTCCCTTTGTGCTGGATGAACGAACGTCTCTCCACATGCTCAGTTCTGAGAGATAAGTGTGTGTGAAAGCCGTCCTTCACCTAGCTTGAAGGGAACACAAAGTTTCTTTTCAGTTGCCAACTCCACTCCATACATATATATGGGGAGGTACAAGCTCCAACTCGGTTTTACAGTGAAAACGGCAGGCACTTCCAACCGGCACTAGGAAACAGACTGAGAATCCAGAGTAAGGGTTTCTCCTGCAACACGTTCCCTTTGTGCTGGATGAACGAAAGTCTATCCACATGCTCAGTTCTGAGAGATAAGTGTGTGTGAAAGCCGTCCTTCACCTAGCTTGAAGGGAACACAAAGTTTCTTTTCAGTTGCCAACTCCACTCCATACATATATATGGGGAGGTACAAGCTCCAACTCGTTTTTACAGTGAAAACGGCAGGCACTTCAAACCGGCACTAGGAAACAGACTGAGAAACCAGAGTAAGGGTTTCTCCTGCAACCCGTTCCCTTTGTGCTGGATGAACGAACGTCTCTCCCCATGCTCAGTTTTGAGAGATAAGTGTGTGTGAAAGCCGTCCTTCACCTAGCTTGAAGGGAACACAAAGTTTCTTTTCAGTTGCCAACTCCACTCCATACATATATATGGGGAGGTACAAGCTCCAACTCGGTTTTACAGTGAAAACGGCAGGCACTTCCAACCGGCACTAGGAAATAGACTGAGAAACCAGAGTAAGGGTTTCTCCTGCAACACGTTCCCTTTGTGCTGGATGAACGAACGTCTACCCACATGCTCAGTTCTGAGAGATAAGTGTGTGTGAAAGCCGTCCTTCACCTAGCTTGAAGGGAACACAAAGTTTCTTTTCAGTTGCCAACTCCACTCCATACATATATATGGGGAGGTACAAGCTCCAACTCGGTTTTACAGTGAAAACGGCAGGCACTTCAAACCGGCACTAGGAAACAGACTGAGAAACCAGAGTAAGGGTTTCTCCTGCAACCCGTTCCCTTTGTGCTGGATGAACGAACGTCTATCCACGTGCTCAGTTCTGAGAGTTAAGTGTGTGTGAAAGCCGTCCTTCACCTAGCTTGAAGGGAACACAAAGTTTCTTTACAGTTGCCAACTCCACGCCATACATACATATGGGGAGGTACAAGCTCCAACTCGGTTTTACAGTGAAAACGGCAGGCACTTCCAACAGCACTAGGAAACAGACTGAGAAACCAGAGTAAGGGTTTCTCCTGCAACCCGTTCCCTTTGTGCTGGATGAACGAACGTCTCTCCACATGCTCAGTTCTGAGAGATAATTGTGTGTGAAAGCCGTCCTTCACATAGCTTGAAGGGAACACAAAGTTTCTTTTCAGTTGCCAACCCCACTCCATTCATATATATGGGGAGGTACAAGCTCCAACTCGATTTTACAGTGAAAACGGCAGGCACTTCCAACCGGCACTAGGAAACAGACTGAGAAACCAGAGTAAGGGTTTCACCTGCAACCCGTTCCCTTTGTGCTGGATGAACGAACGTCTCTCCACATGCTCAGTTCTGACAGATAAGTGTGTGTGAAAGCCGTCCTTCACCTAGCTTGAAGGGAACACAAAGTTTCTTTTCAGTTGCCAACTCCACTCCATACATATATATGGGGAGGTACAAGCTCCAACTCGGTTTTACAGTGAAAACGGCAGGCACTTCCAATCGGCACTAGGAAACAGACTGAGAAACCAGAGTAAGGGTTTCTCCTGCAACCCGTTCCCTTTGTGCTGGATGAACGAACGTCTCTCCCCATGCTCAGTTCTGAGAGATAACTGTGTGTGAAAGCCGTCCTTCACCTAGCTTGAAGGGAACACAAAGTTTCTTTTCAGTTGCCAACTCCACTCCATACATATATATGGGGAGGTACAAGCTCCAACTCGGTTTTACAGTGAAAACGGCAGGCACTTCCAACCGGCACTAGGAAACAGACTGAGAAACCAGAGTAAGGGTTTCTCCTGCAACCCGTTCCCTTTGTGCTGGATGAACGAACGTCTCTCCACATGCTCAGTTCTGAGAGAAAAGTGTGTGTGAAAGCCGTCCTTCACCTAGCTTGAAGGGAACACAAAGTTTCTTTTCAGTAGCCAACTCCACTTCATACATATATATGGGGAGGTACAAGCTCCAACTCGGTTTTACAGTGAAAACGGCAGGCACTTCCAACCGGCGCTAGGAAACAGACTGAGAAACCTGAATAAGCGTTTCTCCTGCAACCCGTTCCCTTTGTGCTGGATGAACGAACGTCTCTCCCCATGCTCAGTTTTGAGAGATAAGTGTGTGTGAAGTCGTACTTCACCTAGCTTGAAGGGAACACAAAGTTTCTTTTCAGTTGCCAACTCCACTCCATACATATATATGGGGAGGTACAAGCTCCAACTCGGTTTTACAGTGAAAACGGCAGGCACTTCCAACCGGCACTAGGAAACAGACTGAGAAACCAGAGTAAGGGTTTCTCCTGCAACCCGTTCCCTTTGTGCTGGATGAACGAACGTCTCTCCACATGCTCAGTTCTGAGAGATAAGAGTGTGTTAAAGCCGCCCTTCACCTAGCTTGAAGGGAACACAAAGTTTCTTTTCAGTTGCCAACTCCACTCCATACATATATATGGGGAGGTACAAGCTCCAACTCGGTTTTACAGTGAAAACGGCAGGCACTTCCAACCGGCACTAGGAAACAGACTGAGAAACCAGAGTAAGGGTTTCTCCTGCAACCCGTTTCTTTTGTACTGGATGAACGAACGTCTCTCCACATGCTCAATTCTGAGAGATAAGTGTGTGTGAAAGCCATCCTTCACCTAGCTTGAAGGGAACACAAAGTTTCTTTTCAGTTGCCAACGCCACTCCATACATATATATGGGGAGGTACAAGCTCCAACTCGGTTTTACAGTGAAAACGGCAGGCACTTCAAACCGGCACTAGGAAACAGACTGAGAAACCAGAGTAAGGGTTTCTCCTGCAACCCGTTCCCTTTGTCCTGGATGAACGAACGTCTCTCCACATGCTCAGTTCTGAGAGATAAGTGTGTGTGAAAGCCGCCCTTCACCTAGCTTGAAGGGAACACAAAGTTTCTTTTCAGTTGCCAACTCCACTCCATACATATATATGGGGAGGTACAAGCTCCAACTCGGTTTTACAGTGAAAACGGCAGGCACTTCAAACCGGCACTAGGAAACAGACTGAGAAACCAGAGTAAGGGTTTCTCCTGCAACCCGTTTCTTTTGTACTGGATGAACGAACGTCTCTCCACATGCTCAATTCTGAGAGATAAGTGTGTGTGAAAGCCATCCTTCACCTAGCTTGAAGGGAACACAAAGTTTCTTTTCAGTTGCCAACGCCACTCCATACATATATATGGGGAGGTACAAACTCCAACTCGGTTTTACAGTGAAAACGGCAGGCACTTCAAACCGGCACTAGGAAACAGACTGAGAAACCAGAGTAAGGGTTTCTCCTGCAACCCGTTCCCTTTGTCCTGGATGAACGAACGTCTCTCCACATGCTCAGTTCTGAGAGATAAGTGTGTGTGAAAGCCGCCCTTCACCTAGCTTGAAGGGAACACAAAGTTTCTTTTCAGTTGCCAACTCCACTCCATACATATATATGGGGAGGTACAAGCTCCAACTCGGTTTTACAGTGAAAACGGCAGGCACTTCCAACCGGCACTAGGAAACAGACTGAGAAACCAGAGTAAGGGTTTCTCCTGCAACCCGTTCCCTTTGTGCTGGATGAACGAACGTCTCTCCACATGCTCAGTTCTGAGAGATAAGTGTGTGTGAAAGCCGTCCTTCACCTAGCTTGAAGGGAACACAAAGTTTCTTTTCAGTAGCCAACTCCACTTCATACATATATATGGGGAGGTACAAGCTCCAACTCGGTTTTACAGTGAAAACGGCAGGCACTTCCAACCGGCACTAGGAAACAGACTGAGAAACCTGAGTAAGCGTTTCTCCTGCAACCCGTTCCCTTTGTGCTGGATGAACGAACGTCTCTCCCCATGCTCAGTTTTGAGAGATAAGTGTGTGTGAAGTCGTACTTCACCTAGCTTGAAGGGAACACAAAGTTTCTTTTCAGTTGCCAACTCCACTCCATACATATATATGGGGAGGTACAAGCTCCAACTCGGTTTTACAGTGAAAACGGCAGGCACTTCCAACCGGCACTAGGAAACAGACTGAGAAACCAGAGTAAGGGTTTCTCCTGCATCCCGTTCCCTTTGTGCTGGATGAACGAACGTCTCTCCACATGCTCAGTTCTGAGAGATAAGTGTGTGTGAAAGCCGCCCTTCACCTAGCATGAAGGGAACACAAAGTTTCTTTTCAGTTGCCAACTCCACTCCATACATATATATGGGGAGGTACAAGCTCCAACTCGGTTTTACAGTGAAAACGGCAGGCACTTCCAACCGGCACTAGGAAACAGACTGAGAAACCAGAGTAAGGGTTTCTCCTGCAACCCGTTTCTTTTGTACTGGATGAACGAACGTCTCTCCACATGCTCAATTCTGAGAGATAAGTGTGTGTGAAAGCCATCCTTCACCTAGCTTGAAGGGAACACAAAGTTTCTTTTCAGTTGCCAACGCCACTCCATACATATATATGGGGAGGTACAAGCTCCAACTCGGTTTTACAGTGAAAACGGCAGGCACTTCAAACCGGCACTAGGAAACAGACTGAGAAACCAGAGTAAGGGTTTCTCCTGCAACCCGTTCCCTTTGTCCTGGATGAACGAACGTCTCTCCACATGCTCAGTTCTGAGAGATAAGTGTGTGTGAAAGCCGTCCTTCACCTAGCTTGAAGGGAACACAAAGTTTCTTTTCAGTTGCCAACTCCACTCCATACATATATATGGGGAGGTACAAGCTCCAAGTCGGTTTTACAGTGAAAACGGCAGGCACTTCCAACCGGCACTAGGAAACAGACTGAGAAACCAGAGTAAGGGTTTCTCCTGCAACCCGTTCCCTTTGTGCTGGATGAACGAACGTCTCTCCACATGCTCAGTTCTGAGAGATAAGTGTGTGTGAAAGCCGTCCTTCACCTAGCTTGAAGGGAACACAAAGTTTCTTTTCAGTTGCCAACTCCACTCCATACATATATATGGGGAGGTACAAGCTCCAACTCGGTTTTACAGTGAAAACGGCAGGCACTTCCAACCGGCACTAGGAAACAGACTGAGAAACCAGAGTAAGGGTTTCTCCTGCAACACGTTCCCTTTGTGCTGGATGAACGAACGTCTCTCCACATGCTCAGTTCTGAGAGATAAGTGTGTGTGAAAGCCGTCCTTCACCTAGCTTGAAGGGAACACAAAGTTTCTTTTCAGTTGCCAACTCCACTCCATACATATATATGGGGAGGTACAAGCTCCAACTCGTTTTTACAGTGAAAACGGCAGGCACTTCAAACCGGCACTAGGAAACAGACTGAGAAACCAGAGTAAGGGTTTCTCCTGCAACCCGTTCCCTTTGTGCTGGATGAACGAACGTCTCTCCCCATGCTCAGTTTTGAGAGATAAGTGTGTGTGAAAGCCGTCCTTCACCTAGCTTGAAGGGAACACAAAGTTTCTTTTCATTTGCCAACTCCACTCCATACATATATATGGGGAGGTACAAGCTCCAACTCGGTTTTACAGTGAAAACGGCAGGCACTTCCAACCGGCACTAGGAAACAGACTGAGAAACCAGAGTAAGGGTTTCTCCTGCAACACGTTCCCTTTGTGCTGGATGAACGAACGTCTATCCACATGCTCAGTTCTGAGAGATAAGTGTGTGTGAAAGCCGTCCTTCACCTAGCTTGAAGGGAACACAAAGTTTCTTTTCAGTTGCCAACTCCACTCCATACATATATATGGGGAGGTACAAGCTCCAACTCGGTTTTACAGTGAAAACGGCAGGCACTTCAAACCGGCACTAGGAAACAGACTGAGAAACCAGAGTAAGGGTTTCTCCTGCAACCCGTTCCCTTTGTGCTGGATGAACGAACGTCTATCCACGTGCTCAGTTCTGAGAGATAAGTGTGTGTGAAAGCCGTCCTTCACCTAGCTTGAAGGGAACACAAAGTTTCTTTACAGTTGCCAAATCCACGCCATATATACATATGGGGAGGTACAAGCTCCAACTCGGTTTTACAGTGAAAACGGCAGGCACTTCCAACCGGCACTAGGAAACAGACTGAGAAACCAGAGTAAGGGTTTCTCCTGCAACCCGTTCCTTTGTGCTGGATGAACGAACGTCTCTCCACATGCTCAGTTCTGAGAGATAATTGTGTGTGAAAGCCGTCCTTCACCTAGCTTGAAGGGAACACAAAGTTTCTTTTCAGTTGCCAACCCCACTCCATTCATATATATGGGGAGGTACAAGCTCCAACTCGGTTTTACAGTGAAAACGGCAGGCACTTCCAACCGGCACTAGGAAACAGACTGAGAAACCAGAGTAAGGGTTTCACCTGCAACCCGTTCCCTTTGTGCTGGATGAAAGAACGTCTCTCCACATGCTCAGTTCTGAGAGATAAGTGTGTGTGAAAGCCGTCCTTCACCTAGCTTGAAGGGAACACAAAGTTTCTTTTCAGTTGCCAACTCCACTCCATACATATATATGGGGAGGTACAAGCTCCAACTCGGTTTTACAGTGAAAACGGCAGGCACTTCAAATCGGCACTAGGAAACAGACTGAGAAACCAGAGTAAGGGTTTCTCCTGCAACCCGTTCCCTTTGTGCTGGATGAACGAACGTCTCTCCCCATGCTCAGTTCTGAGAGATAACTGTGTGTGAAAGCCGTCCTTCACCTAGCTTGAAGGGAACACAAAGTTTCTTTTCAGTTGCCAACTCCACTCCATACATATATATGGGGAGGTACAAGCTCCAACTCGGTTTTACAGTGAAAACGGCAGGCACTTCCAACCGGCACTAGGAAACAGACTGAGAAACCAGAGTAAGGGTTTCTCCTGCAACCCGTTCCCTTTGTGCTGGATGAACGAACGTCTCTCCACATGCTCAGTTCTGAGAGATAAGTGTGTGTGAAAGCCGTCCTTCACCTAGCTTGAAGGGAACACAAAGTTTCTTTTCAGTAGCCAACTCCACTTCATACATATATATGGGGAGGTACAAGCTCCAACTCGGTTTTACAGTGAAAACGGCAGGCACTTCCAACCGGCACTAGGAAACAGACTGAGAAACCTGAGTAAGCGTTTCTCCTGCAACCCGTTCCCTTTGTGCTGGATGAACGAACGTCTCTCCCCATGCTCAGTTTTGAGAGATAAGTGTGTGTGAAGTCGTACTTCACCTAGCTTGAAGGGAACACAAAGTTTCTTTTCAGTTGCAAACTCCAATCCATATATATATATGGGGAGGTACAAGCTCCAACTCGGTTTTACAGTGAAAACGGCAGGCACTTCCAACCGGCACTAGGAAACAGACTGAGAAACCAGAGTAAGGGTTTCTCCTGCAACACGTTTCCTTTGTGCTGGATGAACGAACGTCTCTCCACATGCTCAGTTCTGAGAGATAAGTGTGTGTGAAAGCCGTCCTTCACCTAGCTTGAAGGGAACACAAAGTTTCTTTTCAGTTGCCAACTCCACTCCATACATATATATGGGGAGGTACAAGCTCCAACTCGGTTTTACAGTGAAAACGGCAGGCACTTCCAACCGGCACTAGGAAACAGACTGAGAAACCAGAGTAAGGGTTTCTCCTGCAACCTGTTCCCTTTGTGCTGGATGAACGAACGTCTCTCCACATGCTCAGTTCTGAGAGATAAGTGTGTGTGAAAGCCGTCCTTCACCTAGCTTGAAGGGAACACAAAGTTTCTTTTCAGTTGCCAACTCCACTCCATACATATATATGGGGAGGTACAAGCTCCAACTCGGTTTTACAGTGAAAACGGCAGGCACTTCCAACCGGCACTAGGAAACAGACTGAGAAACCAGAGTAAGGGTTTCTCCTGCAACCCGTTCCCTTTGTGCTGGATGAACGAACGTCTCTCCACATGCTCAGTTCTGAGAGATAAGTGTGTGTGAAAGCCGTCCTTCACCTAGCTTGAAGGGAACACAAAGTTTCTTTTCAGTTGCCAACTCCACTCCATACATATATATGGGGAGGTACAAGCTCCAACTCGGTTTTACAGTGAAAACGGCAGGCACTTCCAACCGGCACTAGGAAACAGACTGAGAAACCAGAGTAAGGGTTTCTCCTGCAACCCGTTTCTTTTGTACTGGATGAACGAACGTCTCTCCACATGCTGAATTCTGAGAGATAGGTGTGTGTGAAAGCCGTCCTTCACCTAGCTTGAAGGGAACACAAAGTATCTTTTCAGTTGCCAACGCCACTCCATACATATATATGGGGAGGTACAAGCTCCAACTCGGTTTTACAGTGAAAACGGCAGGCACTTCCAACCGGCACTAGGAAACAGACTGAGAAACCAGAGTAAGGGTTTCTCCTGCAACCCGTTCCCTTTGTCCTGCATGAACGAACGTCTCTCCACATGCTCAGTTCTGAGAGATAAGTGTGTGTGAAAGCCGTCCTTCACCTAGCTTGAAGGGAACACAAAGTTTCTTTTCAGTTGCCAACTCCACTCCATACATATATATGGGGAGGTACAAGCTCCAACTCGGTTTTACAGTGAAAACGGCAGGCACTTCCAACCGGCACTAGGAAACAGACTGAGAAACCAGAGTAAGGGTTTCTCCTGCAACCCGTTCCCTTTGTGCTGGATGAACGAACGTCTCTCCACATGCTCAGTTCTGAGAGATAAGTGTGTGTGAAAACCGTCCTTCACCTAGCTTGAAGGGAACACAAAGTTTCTTTTCAGTTGCCAACTCCACTCCATACATATATATGGGGAGGTACAAGCTCCAACTCGGTTTTACAGTGAAAACGGCAGGCACTTCCAACCGGCACTAGGAAACAGACTGAGAAACCAGAGTAAGGGTTTCTCCTGCAACCCGTTCCCTTTGTGCTGGATGAACGAACGTCTCTCCACATGCTCAGTTCTGAGAGATAAGTGTGTGTGAAAGCCGTCCTTCACCTAGCTTGAAGGGAACACAAAGTTTCTTTTCAGTTGCCAACTCCACTCCATACATATATATGGGGAGGTACAAGCTCCAACTCGGTTTTACAGTGAAAACGGCAGGCACTTCCAACCGGCACTAGGAAACAGACTGAGAAACCAGAGTAAGGGTTTCTCCTGCAACCCGTTCCCTTTGTGCTGGATGAACGAACGTCTCTCCCCATGCTCAGTTCTGAGAGATAACTGTGTGTGAAAGCCGCCTTCACCTAGCTTGAAGGGAACACAAGGTTTCTTTTCAGTTGCCAACTCCACTACATACATATATATGGGGAGGTACAAGCTCCAACTCGGTTTTACAGTGAAAACGGCAGGCACTTCCAACCGGCACTAGGAAACAGACTGAGAAACCAGAGTAAGGGTTTCTCCTGCAACCCGTTCCCTTTGTGCTGGATGAACGAACGTCTCTCCACATGCTCAGTTCTGAGAGATAAGTGTGTGTGAAAGCCGTCCTTCACCTAGCTTGAAGGGAACACAAAGTTTCTTTTCAGTTGCCAACTCCACTCCATACATATATATGGTGAGGTACAATCTCCAACTCGGTTTTACAGTGAAAACGGCAGGCACTTCCAACCGGCACTAGGAAACAGACTGAGAAACCAGAGTAAGGGTTTCTCCTGCAACCCGTTCCCTTTGTGCTGGATGAACGAACGTCTCTCCACATGCTCAGTTCTGAGAGATAAGTGTGTGTGAAAGCCGTCCTTCACCTAGCTTGAAGGGAACACAAAGTTTCTTTTCAGTTGCCAACTCCACTCCATACATATATATGGGGAGGTACAAGCTCCAACTCGGTTTTACAGTGAAAACGGCAGGCACTTCCAACCGGCACTAGGAAACAGACTGAGAAACCAGAGTAAGGGTTTCTCCTGCAACCCGTTCCCTTTGTGCTGGATGAACGAACGTCTCTCCACATGCTCAGTTCTGAGAGATAAGTGTGTGTGAAAGCCGTCCTTCACCTAGCTTGAAGGGAACACAAAGTTTCTTTTCAGTTGCCAACTCCACTCCATACATATATATGGGGAGGTACAAGCTCCAACTCGTTTTTACAGTGAAAACGGCAGGCACTTCCAACCGGCACTAGGAAACAGACTGAGAAACCAGAGTAAGGGTTTCTCCTGCAACCCGTTCCCTTTGTGCTGGATGAACGAACGTCTCTCCACATGCTCAGTTCTGAGAGATAAGTGTGTGTGAAAGCCGTCCTTCACCTAGCTTGAAGGGAACACATAGTTTCTTTTCAGTTGCCAACTCCACTCCATACATATATATGGGGAGGTACAAGCTCCAACTCGGTTTTACAGTGAAAACGGCAGGCACTTCCAACCGGCACTAGGAAACAGACTGAGAAACCAGAGTAAGGGTTTCTCCTGCAACCCGTTCCCTTTGTGCTGGATGAACGAAAGTCTCTCCACATGCTCAGTTCTGAGAGATAAGTGTGTGTGAAAGCCGTCCTTCACCTAGCTTGAAGGGAACACAAAGTTTCTTTTCAGTTGCCAACTCCACTCCATACATATATATGGGGAGGTACAAGCTCCAACTCTGTTTTACAGTGAAAACGGCAGGCACTTCCAACCGGCACTAGGAAACAGACTGAGAAACCAGAGTAAGGGTTTCTCCTGCAACCCGTTCCCTTTGTGCTGGATGAACGAACGTCTCTCCAAATGCTCAGTTCTGAGAGATAAGTGTGTGTGAAAGCCGTCCTTCACCTAGCTTGAAGGGAACACATAGTTTCTTTTCAGTTGCCAACTCCACTCCATACATATATATGGGGAGGTACAAGCTCCAACTCGGTTTTACAGTGAAAACGGCAGGCACTTCCAACCGGCACTAGGAAACAGACTGAGAAACCAGAGTAAGGGTTTCTCCTGCAACACGTTCCCTTTGTGCTGGATGAACGAACGTCTCTCCACATGCTCAGTTCTGAGAGATAAGTGTGTGTGAAAGCCGTCCTTCACCTAGCTTGAAGGGAACACAAAGTTTCTTTTCAGTTGCCAACTCCACTCCATACATATATATGGGGAGGTACAAGCTCCAACTCGGTTTTACAGTGAAAACGGCAGGCACTTACAACCAGCACTAGGAAACAGACTGAGAAACCAGAGTAAGGGTTTCTCCTGCAACCCGTTCCCTTTGTGCTGGATGAACGAACGTCTCTCCACATGCTCAGTTCTGAGAGATAAGTGTGTGTGAAAGCCGTCCTTCACCTAGCTTGAAATGAACACAAAGTTTGTTTTCAGTTGCTAACTCCACTCCATACATATATATGGGGAGGTACAAGATCCAACTCGGTTTTACAGTGAAAACGGCAGGCACTTCCAACCGGCACTAGGAAACAGACTGAGAAACCAGAGTAAGGGTTTCTCCTGCAACCCGTTCCCTTTGTGCTGGATGAACGAACGTCTCTCCACATGCTCAGTTCTGAGAGATAAGTGTGTGTGAAAGCCGTCCTTCACCTAGCTTGAAGGGAACACAAAGTTTCTTTTCAGTTGCCAACTCCACTCCATACATATATATGGGGAGGTACAAGCTCCAACTCGGTTTTACAGTGAAAACGGCAGGCACTTCCAACCGGCACTAGGAAACAGACTGAGAAACCAGAGTAAGGGTTTCTCCTGCAACCCGTTCCCTTTGTGCTGGATGAACGAACGTCTCTCCACATGCTCAGTTCTGAGAGATAAGTGTGTGTGAATGCCGTCCTTCACCTAGCTTGAAGGGAACACAAAGTTTCTTTTCAGTTGCAAAATCCAATCCATACATATATATGGGGAGGTACAAGCTCCAACTCGGTTTTACAGTGAAAACGGCAGGCACTTCCAACCGGCACTAGGAAACAGACTGAGAAACCAGAGTAAGCGTTTCTCCTGCAACCCTTTCCTTTTGTGCTGGATGAACGAACGTCTCTCCACATGCTCAGTTCTGAGAGATAAGTGTGTGTGAAAGCCGTCCTTCACCTAGCTTGAAGGGAACACAAAGTTTCTTTTCAGTTGCCAACTCCACTCCATACATATATATGGGGAG
The DNA here is from genome assembly GCF_048564905.1 of Vicugna pacos. NCBI lineage: Eukaryota > Metazoa > Chordata > Mammalia > Artiodactyla > Camelidae > Vicugna > Vicugna pacos. The sequence goes on from NW_027328741.1 coordinate 26,802,598, forward strand.
GTACAAGCTCCAACTCGGTTTTACAGTGAAAACGGCAGGCACTTCCAACCGGCACTAGGAAACAGACTGAGAAACCAGAGTAAGGGTTTCACCTGCAACCCGTTCCCTTTGTGCTGGATGAAAGAACGTGTCTCCACATGCTCAGTTCTGAGAGATAAGTGTGTGTGAAAGCCGTCCTTCACCTAGCTTGAAGGGAACACAAAGTTTCTTTTCAGTTGCCAACTCCACTCCATACATATATATGGGGAGGTACAAGCTCCAACTCGTTTTTACAGTGAAAACGGCAGGCACTTCCAACCGGCACTAGGAAACAGACTGAGAAACCAGAGTAAGGGTTTCTCCTGCAACCCGTTCCCTTTGTGCTGGATGAAAGAACGTCTCTCCACATGCTCAGTTCTGAGAGATAAGTGTGTGTGAAAGCCGTCCTTCACCTAGCTTGAAGGGAACACAAAGTTTCTTTTCAGTTGCCAACTCCACTCCATACATATATATGGGGAGGTACAAGCTCCAACTCGGTTTTACAGTGAAAACGGCAGGCACTTCCAACCGGCACTAGGAAACAGACTGAGAAACCAGAGTAAGGGTTTCTCCTGCAAACCGTTCCCTTTGTGCTGGATGAACGAACGTCTCTCCACATGCTCAGTTCTGAGAGATAAGTGTGTGTGAAAGCCGTCCTTCACCTAGCTTGAAGGGAACACATAGTTTCTTTTCAGTTGCCAACTCCACTCCATACATATATATGGGGAGGTACAAGCTCCAACTCGGTTTTACAGTGAAAACGGCAGTCACTTCCAACCGGCACTAGGAAACAGACTGAGAAACCAGAGTAAGGGTTTCTCCTGCAACCCGTTCCCTTTGTGCTGGATGAACGAACGTCTCTCCACATGCTCAGTTCTGAGAGATAAGTGTGTGTGAAAGCCGTCCTTCACCTAGCTTGAAGGGAACACAAAGTTTCTTTTCAGTTGCCAACTCCACTCCATACATATATATGGGGAGGTACAAGCTCCAACTCTGTTTTACAGTGAAAACGGCAGGCACTTCCAACCGGCACTAGGAAACAGACTGAGAAACCAGAGTAAGGGTTCTCCTGCAACCCGTTCCCTTTGTGCTGGATGAACGAACGTCTCTCCACATGCTCAGTTCTGAGAGATAAGTGTGTGTGAAAGCCGTCCTTCACCTAGCTTGAAGGGAACACATAGTTTCTTTTCAGTTGCCAACTCCACTCCATACATATATATGGGGAGGTACAAGCTCCAACTCGGTTTTACAGTGAAAACGGCAGGCACTTCCAACCGGCACTAGGAAACAGACTGAGAAACCAGAGTAAGGGTTTCTCCTGCAACCCGTTCCCTTTGTGCTGGATGAACGAACGTCTCTCCACATGCTCAGTTCTGAGAGATAAGTGTGTGTGAAAGCCGTCCTTCACCTAGCTTGAAGGGAACACAAAGTTTCTTTTCAGTTGCCAACTCCACTCCATACAAATATATGGGGAGGTACAAGCTCCAACTCGGTTTTACAGTGAAAACGGCAGGCACTTCCAACCAGCACTAGGAAACAGACTGAGAAACCAGAGTAAGGGTTTCTCCTGCAACCCGTTCCCTTTGTGCTGGATGAACGAACGTCTCTCCACATGCTCAGTTCTGAGAGATAAGTGTGTGTGAAAGCCGTCCTTCACCTAGCTTGAAGGGAACACAAAGTTTGTTTTCAGTTGCTAACTCCACTCCATACATATATATGGGGAGGTACAAGTTCCAACTCGGTTTTACAGTGAAAACGGCAGGCACTTCCAACCGGCACTAGGAAACAGACTGAGAAACCAGAGTAAGGGTTTCTCCTGCAACCCGTTCCCTTTGCGCTGGATGAACGAACGTCTCTCCACATGCTCAGTTCTGAGAGATAAGTGTGTGTGAAAGCCGTCCTTCACCTAGCTTGGAGGGAACACAAAGTTTCTTTTCAGTTGCCAACTCCACTCCATACATATATATGGGGAGGTACAAGCTCCAACTCGGTTTTACAGTGAAAACGGCAGGCACTTCCAACCGGCACTAGGAAACAGACTGAGAAACCAGAGTAAGGGTTTCTCCTGCAACTCGTTCCCTTTGTGCTGGATGAACGAACGTCTCTCCACATGCTCAGTTCTGAGAGATAAGTGTGTGTGAATGCCGTCCTTCACCTAGCTTGAAGGGAACACAAAGTTTCTTTTCAGTTGCAAACTCCAATCCATACATATATATGGGGAGGTACAAGCTCCAACTCGGTTTTACAGTGAAAACGGCAGGCACTTCCAACCGGCACTCGGAAACATACTGAGAAACCAGAGTAAGCGTTTCTCCTGCAACCCTTTCCTTTTGTGCTGGATGAACGAACGTCTCTCCACATGCTCAGTTCTGAGAGATAAGTGTGTGTGAAAGCCGTCCTTCACCTAGCTTGAAGGGAACACAAAGTTTCTTTTCAGTTGCCAACTCCACTCCATACATATATATGGGGAGGTACAAGCTCCAACTCGGTTTTACAGTGAAAACGGCAGGCACTTCCAACCGGCACTAGGAAACAGACTGAGAAACCAGAGTAAGGGTTTCTCCTGCAACCCGTTCCCTTTGTGCTGGATGAACGAACGTCTCTCCACATGCTCAGTTCTGAGAGATAAGTGTGTGTGAAAGCCGTCCTTCACCTAGCTTGAAGGGAACACAAAATTTCTTTTCAGTTGCCAACTCCACTCCATACATATATATGGGGAGGTACAAGCTCCAACTCGTTTTTACAGTGAAAACGGCAGGAACTTCCAACCGGCACTAGGAAACAGACTGAGAAACCAGAGTAAGGGTTTCTCCTGCAACCCGTTCCCTTTGTGCTGGATGAACGAACGTCTCTCCACATGCTCAGTTCTGAGAGATAAGTGTGTGTGAAAGCCGTCCTTCACCTAGCTTGAAGGGAACACAAAGTTTCTTTTCAGTTGCCAACTCCACTCCATACATATATATGGGGAGGTACAAGCTCCAACTCGGTTTTACAGTGAAAACGGCAGGCACTTCCAACCGGCACTAGGAAACAGACTGAGAAACCAGAGTAAGGGTTTCTCCTGCAAGCCGTTCCCTTTGTGCTGGATGAACGAACGTCTCTCCACATGCTCAGTTCTGAGAGATAAGTGTGTGTGAAAGCCGTCCTTCACCTAGCTTGAAGGGAACACAAAGTTTCTTTTCAGTTGCCAACTCCACTCCATACATATATATGGGGAGGTACAAGCTCCAACTCGGTTTTACAGTGAAAACGGCAGGCACTTCCAAACGGCACTAGGAAATAGACTGAGAAACCAGAGTAAGGGTTTCTCCTGCAACACGTTCCCTTTGTGCTGGATGAACGAACGTCTCTCCACTTGCTCAGTTCTGAGAGATAAGTGTGTGTGAAAGCCGTCCTTCACCTAGCTTGAAGGGAACACAAAGTTTCTTTACAGTTGCCAACTCCACTACATACATATATATGGGGAGTTACAAGCTCCAACTCGGTTTTTCAGAGAAAACGGCAGGCACTTCCAACCGGCACTAGGAAACAGACTGAGAAACCAGAGTAAGGGTTTCCCCTGCAACCCGTTCCCTTTGTGCTGGATGAACGAACGTCTCTCCACATGCTCAGTTCTGAGAGATAAGTGTGTGTGAAAGCCGTCCTTCACCTAGCTTGAAGGGAACACAAAGTTTCTTTTCAGTTGCCAACTCCACTCCATACATATATATGGGGAGGTACAAGCTCCAACTCGTTTTTACAGTGAAAACGGCAGGCACTTCCAACCGGCACTAGGAAACAGACTGAGAAACCAGAGTAAGGGTTTCTCCTGCAACCCGTTCCCTTTGTGCTGGATGAACGAACGTCTCTCCACATGCTCAGTTCTGAGAGATAAGTGTGTGTGAAAGCCGTCCTTCACCTAGCTTGAAGGGAACACATAGTTTCTTTTCAGTTGCCAACTCCACTCCATACATATATATGGGGAGGTACAAGCTCCAACTCGGTTTTACAGTGAAAACGGCAGGCACTTCCAACCGGCACTAGGAAACAGACTGAGAAACCAGAGTAAGGGCTTCTCCTGCAACCCGTTCCCTTTGTGCTGGATGAACGAACGTCTCTCCACATGCTCAGTTCTGAGAGATAAGTGTGTGTGAAAGCCGTCCTTCACCTAGCTTGAAGGGAACACAAAGTTTCTTTTCAGTTGCCAACACCACTCCATACATATATATGGGGAGGTACAAGCTCCAACTCTGTTTTACAGTGAAAACGGCAGGCACTTCCAAGCGGCACTAGAAAACAGACTGAGAAACCAGAGTAAGGGTTTCTCCTGCAACCCGTTCCCTTTGTGCTGGATGAACGAACGTCTCTCCACATGCTCAGTTCTGAGAGATAAGTGGGTGTGAAAGCCGTCCTTCACCTAGCTTGAAGGGAACACATAGTTTCTTTTCAGTTGCCAACTCCACTCCATACATATATATGGGGAGGTACAAGCTCCAACTCGGTTTTACAGTGAAAACGGCAGGCACTTCCAACCGGCACTAGGAAACAGACTGAGAAACCAGAGTAAGGGTTTCTCCTGCAACCCGTTCCCTTTGTGCTGGATGAACGAACGTCTCTCCACATGCTCAGTTCTGAGAGATAAGTGTGTGTGAAAGCCGTCCTTCACCTAGCTTGAAGGGAACACAAAGTTTCTTTTCAGTTGCCAACTCCACTCCATACAAATATATGGGGAGGTACAAGCTCCAACTCGGTTTTACAGTGAAAACGGCAGGCACTTCCAACCAGCACTAGGAAACAGACTGAGAAACCAGAGTAAGGGTTTCTCCTGCAACCCGTTCCCTTTGTGCTGGATGAACGAACGTCTCTCCACATGCTCAGTTCTGAGAGATAAGTGTGTGTGAAAGCCGTCCTTCACCTAGCTTGAAGGGAACACAAAGTTTGTTTTCAGTTGCTAACTCCACTCCATACATATATATGGGGAGGTACAAGCTCCAACTCGTTTTTACAGTGAAAACGGCAGGCACTTCCAACCGGCACTAGGAAACAGACTGAGAAACCAGAGTAAGGGTTTCTCCCGCAAACCGTTCCCTTTGCGCTGGATGAACGAACGTCTCTCCACATGCTCAGTTCTGAGAGATAAGTGTGTGTGAAAGCCGTCCTTCACCTAGCTTGAAGGGAACACAAAGTTTCTTTTCAGTTGCCAACTCCACTCCATACATATATATGGGGAGGTACAAGCTCCAACTCGGTTTTACAGTGAAAACGGCAGGCACTTCCAACCGGCACTAGGAAACAGACTGAGAAACCAGAGTAAGGGTTTCTCCTGCAACCCGTTCCCTTTGTGCTGGATGAACGAACGTCTCTCCACATGCTCAGTTCTGAGAGATATGTGTGTGTGAAAGCCGTCCTTCACCTAGCTTGAAGGGAACACATAGTTTCTTTTCAGTTGCCAACTCCACTCCATACATATATATGGGGAGGTACAAGCTCCAACTCGGTTTTACAGTGAAAACGGCAGGCACTTCCAACCGGCACTAGGAAACAGACTGAGAAACCAGAGTAAGGGTTTCTCCTGCAAGCCGTTCCCTTTGTGCTGGATGAACGAACGTCTCTCCACATGCTCAGTTCTGAGAGATAAGTGTGTGTGAAAGCCGTCCTTCACCTAGCTTGAAGGGAACACAAAGTTTCTTTTCAGTTGCCAACTCCACTCCATACAAATATATGGGGAGGTACAAGCTCCAACTCGGTTTTACAATGAAAACGGCAGGCACTTCCAACCAGCACTAGGAAACAGACTGAGAAACCAGAGTAAGGGTTTCTCCTGCAACCCGTTCCCTTTGTGCTGGATGAACGAACGTCTCTCCACATGCTCAGTTCTGAGAGATAAGTGTGTGTGAAAGCCGTCCTTCACCTAGCTTGAAGGGAACACAAAGTTTGTTTTCAGTTGCTAACTCCACTCCATACATATATATGGGGAGGTACAAGCTCCAACTCGGTTTACAGTGAAAATGGCAGGCACTTCCAACCGGCACTAGGAAACAGACTGAGAAACCAGAGTAAGCGTTTCTCCTGCAACCCTTTCCTTTTGTGCTGGATGAACGAACGTCTCTCCACATGCTCAGTTCTGAGAGATAAGTGTGTGTGAAAGCCGTCCTTCACCTAGCTTGAAGGGAACACAAAGTTTCTTTTCAGTTGCCAACTCCACTCCATACATATATATGGGGAGGTACAAGCTCCAACTCGGTTTTACAGTGAAAACGGCAGGCACTTCCAACCGGCACTAGGAAACAGACTGAGAAACCAGAGTAAGGGTTTCTCCTGCAAACCGTTCCCTTTGTGCTGGATGAACGAACGTCTCTCCACATGCTCAGTTCTGAGAGATAAGTGTGTGTGAAAGCCGTCCTTCACCTAGCTTGAAGGGAACACAAAGTTTCTTTTCAGTTGCCAACTCCACTCCATACATATATATGGGGAGGTACAAGCTCCAACTCGTTTTTACAGTGAAAACGGCAGGCACTTCCAACCGGCACTAGGAAACAGACTGAGAAACCAGAGTAAGGGTTTCTCCTGCAACCCGTTCCCTTTGTGCTGGATGAACGAACGTCTCTCCACATGCTCAGTTCTGAGAGATAAGTGTGTGTGAAAGCCGTCCTTCACCTAGCTTGAAGGGAACACATAGTTTCTTTTCAGTTGCCAACTCCACTCCATACATATATATGGGGAGGTACAAGCTCCAACTCGGTTTTACAGTGAAAACGGCAGGCACTTCCAACCGGCACTAGGAAACAGACTGAGAAACCAGAGTAAGGGTTTCTCCTGCAACCCGTTCCCTTTGTGCTGGATGAACGAAAGTCTCTCCACATGCTCAGTTCTGAGAGATAAGTGTGTGTGAAAGCCGTCCTTCACCTAGCTTGAAGGGAACACAAAGTTTCTTTTCAGTTGCCAACTCCACTCCATACATATATATGGGGAGGTACAAGCTCCAACTCTGTTTTACAGTGAAAACAGCAGGCACTTCAAACCGGCACTAGGAAACAGACTGAGAAACCAGAGTAAGGGTTTCTCCTGCAACCCGTTCCCTTTGTGCTGGATGAAAGAACGTCTCTCCACATGCTCAGTTCTGAGAGATAAGTGTGTGTGAAAGCCGTCCTTCACCTAGCTTGAAGGGAACACATAGTTTCTTTTCAGTTGCCAACTCCACTCCATACATATATATGGGGAGGTACAAGCTCCAACTCGGTTTTACAGTGAAAACGGCAGGCACTTCCAACCGGCACTAGGAAACAGACTGAGAAACCAGAGTAAGGGTTTCTCCTGCAACCCGTTCCCTTTGTGCTGGATGAACGAACGTCTCTCCACATGCTCAGTTCTGAGAGATAAGTGTGTGTGAAAGCCGTCCTTCACCTAGCTTGAAGGGAACACAAAGTTTCTTTTCAGTTGCCAACTCCACTCCATACAAATATATGGGGAGGTACAAGCTCCAACTCGGTTTTACAGTGAAAACGGCAGGCACTTCCTACCAGAACTAGGAAACAGACTGAGAAACCAGAGTAAGGGTTTCTCCTGCAACCCGTTCCCTTTGTGCTGGATGAACGAACGTCTCTCCACATGCTCAGTTCTGAGAGATAAGTGTGTGTGAAAGCCGTCCTTCACCTAGCTTGAAGGGAACACAAAGTTTGTTTTCAGTTGCTAACTCCACTCCATACATATATATGGGGAGGTACAAGCTCCAACTCGTTTTTACAGTGAAAACGGCAGGCACTTCCAACCGGCACTAGGAAACAGACTGAGAAACCAGAGTAAGGGTTTCTCCTGCAAACCGTTCCCTTTGCGCTGGATGAACGAACGTCTCTCCACATGCTCAGTTCTGAGAGATAAGTGTGTGTGAAAGCCGTCCTTCACCTAGCTTGAAGGGAACACAAAGTTTCTTTTCAGTTGCCAACTCCACTCCATACATATATATGGGGAGGTACAAGCTCCAACTCGGTTTTACAGTGAAAACGGCAGGCACTTCCAACCGGCACTAGGAAACAGACTGAGAAACCAGAGTAAGGGTTTCTCCTGCAACCCGTTCCCTTTGTGCTGGATGAACGAACGTCTCTCCACATGCTCAGTTCTGAGAGATAAGTGTGTGTGAAAGCCGTCCTTCACCTAGCTTGAAGGGAACACATAGTTTCTTTTCAGTTGCCAACTCCACTCCATACATATATATGGGGAGGTACAAGCTCCAACTCGGTTTTACAGTGAAAACGGCAGGCACTTCCAACCGGCACTAGGAAACAGACTGAGAAACCAGAGGAAGGGTTTCTCCTGCAACCCGTTCCCTTTGTGCTGGATGAACGAACGTCTCTCCACATGCTCAGTTCTGAGAGATAAGTGTGTGTGAAAGCCGTCCTTCACCTAGCTTGAAGGGAACACAAAGTTTCTTTTCAGTTGCCAACTCCACTCCATACAAATATATGGGGAGGTACAAGCTCCAACTCGGTTTTACAGTGAAAACGGCAGGCACTTCCAACCAGCACTAGGAAACAGACTGAGAAACCAGAGTAAGGGTTTCTCCTGCAACCCGTTCCCTTTGTGCTGGATGAACGAACGTCTCTCCACATGCTCAGTTCTGAGAGATAAGTGTGTGTGAAAGCCGTCCTTCACCTAGCTTGAAGGGAACACAAAGTTTGTTTTCAGTTGCTAACTCCACTCCATACATATATATGGGGAGGTACAAGCTCCAACTCGGTTTTACAGTGAAAATGGCAGGCACTTCCAACCGGCACTAGGAAACAGACTGAGAAACCAGAGTAAGCGTTTCTCCTGCAACCCTTTCCTTTTGTGCTGGATGAACGAACGTCTCTCCACATGCTCAGTTCTGAGAGATAAGTGTGTGTGAAAGCCGTCCTTCACCTAGCTTGAAGGGAACACAAAGTTTCTTTTCAGTTGCCAACTCCACTCCATACATATATATGGGGAGGTACAAGCTCCAACTCGGTTTTACAGTGAAAACGGCAGGCACTTCCAACCGGCACTAGGAAACAGACTGAGAAACCAGAGTAAGGGTTTCTCCTGCAACCCGTTCCCTTTGTGCTGGATGAACGAACGTCTCTCCACATGCTCAGTTCTGAGAGATAAGTGTGTGTGAAAGCCGTCCTTCACCTAGCTTGAAGGGAACACAAAGTTTCTTTTCAGTTGCCAACTCCACTCCATACATATATATGGGGAGGTACAAGCTCCAACTCGTTTTTACAGTGAAAACGGCAGGCACTTCCAACCGGCACTAGGAAACAGACTGAGAAACCAGAGTAAGGGTTTCTCCTGCAACCCGTTCCCTTTGTGCTGGATGAACGAACGTCTCTCCACATGCTCAGTTCTGAGAGATAAGTGTGTGTGAAAGCCGTCCTTCACCTAGCTTGAAGGGAACACATAGTTTCTTTTCAGTTGCCAACTCCACTCCATACATATATATGGGGAGGTACAAGCTCCATCTCGGTTTTACAGTGAAAACGGCAGGCACTTCCAACCGGCACTAGGAAACAGACTGAGAAACCAGAGTAAGGGTTTCTCCTGCAACCCGTTCCCTTTGTGCTGGATGAACGAAAGTCTCTCCACATGCTCAGTTCTGAGAGATAAGTGTGTGTGAAAGCCGTCCTTCACCTAGCTTGAAGGGAACACAAAGTTTCTTTTCAGTTGCCAACTCCACTCCATACATATATATGGGGAGGTACAAGCTCCAACTCTGTTTTACAGTGAAAACGGCAGGCACTTCAAACCGGCACTAGGAAACAGACTGAGAAACCAGAGTAAGGGTTTCTCCTGCAACCCGTTCCCTTTGTGCTGGATGAAAGAACGTCTCTCCACATGCTCAGTTCTGAGAGATAAGTGTGTGTGAAAGCCGTCCTTCACCTAGCTTGAAGGGAACACATAGTTTCTTTTCAGTTGCCAACTCCACTCCATACATATATATGGGGAGGTACAAGCTCCAACTCGGTTTTACAGTGAAAACGGCAGGCACTTCCAACCGGCACTAGGAAACAGACTGAGAAACCAGAGTAAGGGTTTCTCCTGCAACCCGTTCCCTTTGTGCTGGATGAACGAACGTCTCTCCACATGCTCAGTTCTGAGAGATAAGTGTGTGTGAAAGCCGTCCTTCACCTAGCTTGAAGGGAACACAAAGTTTCTTTTCAGTTGCCAACTCCACTCCATACATATATATGGGGAGGTACAAGCTCCAACTCGGTTTTACAGTGAAAACGGCAGGCACTTCCAACCAGCACTAGGAAACAGACTGAGAAACCAGAGTAAGGGTTTCTCCTGCAACCCGTTCCCTTTGTGCTGGATGAACGAACGTCTCTCCACATGCTCAGTTCTGAGAGATAAGTGTGTGTGAAAGCCGTCCTTCACCTAGCTTGAAATGAACACAAAGTTTGTTTTCAGTTGCTAACTCCACTCCATACATATATATGTGGAGGTACAAGCTCCAACTCGGTTTTACAGTGAAAACGGCAGGCACTTCCAACCGGCACTAGGAAACAGACTGAGAAACCAGAGTAAGGGTTTCTCCTGCAACCCGTTCCCTTTGTGCTGGATGAACGAACGTCTCTCCACATGCTCAGTTCTGAGAGATAAGTGTGTGTGAAAGCCGTCCTTCACCTAGCTTGAAGGGAACACAAAGTTTCTTTTCAGTTGCCAACTCCACTCCATACAAATATATGGGGAGGTACAAGCTCCAACTCGGTTTTACAGTGAAAACGGCAGGCACTTCCAACCAGCACTAGGAAACAGACTGAGAAACCAGAGTAAGGGTTTCTCCTGCAACCCGTTCCCTTTGTGCTGGATGAACGAACGTCTCTCCACATGCTCAGTTCTGAGAGATAAGTGTGTGTGAAAGCCGTCCTTCACCTAGCTTGAAGGGAACACAAAGTTTGTTTTCAGTTGCTAACTCCACTCCATACATATATATGGGGAGGTACAAGCTCCAACTCGGTTTTACAGTGAAAACGGCAGGCACTTCCAACCGGCACTAGGAAACAGACTGAGAAACCAGAGTAAGCGTTTCTCCTGCAACCATTTCCTTTTGTGCTGGATGAACGAACGTCTCTCCACATGCTCAGTTCTGAGAGATAAGTGTGTGTGAAAGCCGTCCTTCACCTAGCTTGAAGGGAACACAAAGTTTCTTTTCAGTTGCCAACTCCACTCCATACATATATATGGGGAGGTACAAGCTCCAACTCGGTTTTACAGTGAAAACGGCAGGCACTTCCAACCGGCACTAGGAAACAGACTGAGAAACCAGAGTAAGGGTTTCTCCTGCAACCCGTTCCCTTTGTGCTGGATGAACGAAAGTCTCTCCACATGCTCAGTTCTGAGAGATAAGTGTGTGTGAAAGCCGTCCTTCACCTAGCTTGAAGGGAACACAAAGTTTCTTTTCAGTTGCCAACTCCACTCCATACATATATATGGGGAGGTACAAGCTCCAACTCTGTTTTACAGTGAAAACGGCAGGCACTTCAAACCGGCACTAGGAAACAGACTGAGAAACCAGAGTAAGGGTTTCTCCTGCAACCCGTTCCCTTTGTGCTGGATGAAAGAACGTCTCTCCACATGCTCAGTTCTGAGAGATAAGTGTGTGTGAAAGCCGTCCTTCACCTAGCTTGAAGGGAACACATAGTTTCTTTTCAGTTGCCAACTCCACTCCATACATATATATGGGGAGGTACAAGCTCCAACTCGGTTTTACAGTGAAAACGGCAGGCACTTCCAACCGGCACTAGGAAACAGACTGAGAAACCAGAGTAAGGGTTTCTCCTGCAACCCGTTCCCTTTGTGCTGGATGAACGAACGTCTCTCCACATGCTCAGTTCTGAGAGATAAGTGTGTGTGAAAGCCGTCCTTCACCTAGCTTGAAGGGAACACAAAGTTTCTTTTCAGTTGCCAACTCCACTCCATACATATATATGGGGAGGTACAAGCTCCAACTCGGTTTTACAGTGAAAACGGCAGGCACTTCCAACCAGCACTAGGAAACAGACTGAGAAACCAGAGTAAGGGTTTCTCCTGCAACCCGTTCCCTTTGTGCTGGATGAACGAACGTCTCTCCACATGCTCAGTTCTGAGAGATAAGTGTGTGTGAAAGCCGTCCTTCACCTAGCTTGAAATGAACACAAAGTTTGTTTTCAGTTGCTAACTCCACTCCATATATATATATGGGGAGGTACAAGCTCCAACTCGGTTTTACAGTGAAAACGGCAGGCACTTCCAACCGGCACTAGGAAACAGACTGAGAAACCAGAGTAAGGGTTTCTCCTGCAACCCGTTCCCTTTGTGCTGGATGAACGAACGTCTCTCCACATGCTCAGTTCTGAGAGATAAGTGTGTGTGAAAGCCGTCCTTCACCTAGCTTGAAGGGAACACAAAGTTTCTTTTCAGTTGCCAACTCCACTCCATACAAATATATGGGGAGGTACAAGCTCCAACTCGGTTTTACAGTGAAAACGGCAGGCACTTCCAACCAGCACTAGGAAACAGACTGAGAAACCAGAGTAAGGGTTTCTCCTGCAACCCGTTCCCTTTGTGCTGGATGAACGAAAGTCTCTCCACATGCTCAGTTCTGAGAGATAAGTGTGTGTGAAAGCCGTCCTTCACCTAGCTTGAAGGGAACACAAAGTTTCTTTTCAGTTGCCAACTCCACTCCATACATATATATGGGGAGGTACAAGCTCCAACTCTGTTTTACAGTGAAAATGGCAGGCACTTCAAACCGGCACTAGGAAACAGACTGAGAAACCAGAGTATGGGTTTCTCCTGCAACCCGTTCCCTTTGTGCTGGATGAACGAACGTCTCTCCACATGCTCAGTTCTGAGAGATAAGTGTGTGTGAAAGCCGTCCTTCACCTAGCTTGAAGGGAACACATAGTTTCTTTTCAGTTGCCAACTCCACTCCATACATATATATGGGGAGGTACAAGCTCCAACTCGGTTTTACAGTGAAAACGGCAGGCACTTCCAACCGGCACTAGGAAACAGACTGAGAAACCAGAGTAAGGGTTTCTCCTGCAACCCGTTCCCTTTGTGCTGGATGAACGAACGTCTCTCCACATGCTCAGTTCTGAGAGATAAGTGTGTGTGAAAGCCGTCCTTCACCTAGCTTGAAGGGAACACAAAGTTTCTTTTCAGTTGCCAACTCCACTCCATACATATATATGGGGAGGTACAAGCTCCAACTCGGTTTTACAGTGAAAACGGCAGGCACTTCCAACCAGCACTAGGAAACAGACTGAGAAACCAGAGTAAGGGTTTCTCCTGCAACCCGTTCCCTTTGTGCTGGATGAACGAACGTCTCTCCACATGCTCAGTTCTGAGAGATAAGTGTGTGTGAAAGCCGTCCTTCACCTAGCTTGAAATGAACACAAAGTTTGTTTTCAGTTGCTAACTCCACTCCATACATATATATGGGGAGGTACAAGCTCCAACTCGGTTTTACAGTGAAAACGGCAGGCACTTCCAACCGGCACTAGGAAACAGACTGAGAAACCAGAGTAAGGGTTTCTCCTGCAACCCGTTCCCTTTGTGCTGGATGAACGAACGTCTCTCCACATGCTCAGTTCTGAGAGATAAGTGTGTGTGAAAGCCGTCCTTCACCTAGCTTGAAGGGAACACAAAGTTTCTTTTCAGTTGCCAACTCCACTCCATACATATATATGGGGAGGTACAAGCTCCAACTCGGTTTTACAGTGAAAACGGCAGGCACTTCCAACCGGCACTAGGAAACATACTGAGAAACCAGAGTAAGGGTTTCTCCTGCAACCCGTTCCCTTTGTGCTGGATGAACGAACGTCTCTCCACATGCTCAGTTCTGAGAGATAAGTGTGTGTGAATGCCGTCCTTCACCTAGCTTGAAGGGAACACAAAGTTTCTTTTCAGTTGCAAAATCCAATCCATACATATATATGGGGAGGTACAAGCACCAACTCGGTTTTACAGTGAAAACGGCAGGCACTTCCAACCGGCACTAGGAAACAGACTGAGAAACCAGAGTAAGCGTTTCTCCTGCAACCCTTTCCTTTTGTGCTGGATGAACGAACGTCTCTCCACATGCTCAGTTCTGAGAGATAAGTGTGTGTGAAAGCCGTCCTTCACCTAGCTTGAAGGGAACACAAAGTTTCTTTTCAGTTGCCAACTCCACTCCATACATATATATGGGGAGGTACAAGCTCCAACTCGGTTTTACAGTGAAAACGGCAGGCACTTCCAACCGGCACTAGGAAACAGACTGAGAAACCAGAGTAAGGGTTTCTCCTGCAACCCGTTCCCTTTGTGCTGGATGAAAGAACGTCTCTCCACATGCTCAGTTCTGAGAGATAAGTGTGTGTGAAAGCCGTCCTTCACCTAGCTTGAAGGGAACACAAAGTTTCTTTTCAGTTGCCAACTCCACTCCATACATATATATGGGGAGGTACAAGCTCCAACTCGTTTTTACAGTGAAAACGGCAGGCACTTCCAACCGGCACTAGGAAACAGACTGAGAAACCAGAGTAAGGGTTTCTCCTGCAACCCGTTCCCTTTGTGCTGGATGAACGAACGTCTCTCCACATGCTCAGTTCTGAGAGATAAGTGTGTGTGAAAGCCGTCCTTCACCTAGCTTGAAGGGAACACAAAGTTTCTTTTCAGTTGCCAACTCCACTCCATACATATATATGGGGAGGTACAAGCTCCAACTCGGTTTTACAGTGAAAACGGCAGGCACTTCCAACCGGCACTAGGAAACAGACTGAGAAACCAGAGTAAGGGTTTCTCCTGCAACCCGTTCCCTTTGTGCTGGATGAACGAACGTCTCTCCACATGCTCAGTTCTGAGAGATAAGTGTGTGTGAAAGCCGTCCTTCACCTAGCTTGAAGGGAACACATAGTTTCTTTTCAGTTGCCAACTCCACTCCATACATATATATGGGGAGGTACAAGCTCCAACTCGGTTTTACAGTGAAAACGGCAGTCACTTCCAACCGGCACTAGGAAACAGACTGAGAAACCAGAGTAAGGGTTTCTCCTGCAACCCGTTCCCTTTGTGCTGGATGAACGAACGTCTCTCCACATGCTCAGTTCTGAGAGATAAGTGTGTGTGAAAGCCGTCCTTCACCTAGCTTGAAGGGAACACAAAGTTTCTTTTCAGTTGCCAACTCCACTCCATACATATATAAGGGGAGGTACAAGCTCCAACTCTGTTTTACAGTGAAAACGGCAGGCACTTCCAACCGGCACTAGGAAACAGACTGAGAAACCAGAGTAAGGGTTCTCCTGCAACCCGTTCCCTTTGTGCTGGATGAACGAACGTCTCTCCACATGCTCAGTTCTGAGAGATAAGTGTGTGTGAAAGCCGTCCTTCACCTAGCTTGAAGGGAACACATAGTTTCTTTTCAGTTGCCAACTCCACTCCATACATATATATGGGGAGGTACAAGCTCCAACTCGGTTTTACAGTGAAAACGGCAGGCACTTCCAACCGGCACTAGGAAACAGACTGAGAAACCAGAGTAAGGGTTTCTCCTGCAACCCGTTCCCTTTGTGCTGGATGAACGAACGTCTCTCCACATGCTCAGTTCTGAGAGATAAGTGTGTGTGAAAGCCGTCCTTCACCTAGCTTGAAGGGAACACAAAGTTTCTTTTCAGTTGCCAACTCCACTCCATACAAATATATGGGGAGGTACAAGCTCCATCTCGGTTTTACAGTGAAAACGGCAGGCACTTCCAACCAGCACTAGGAAACAGACTGAGAAACCAGAGTAAGGGTTTCTCCTGCAACCCGTTCCCTTTGTGCTGGATGAACGAACGTCTCTCCACATGCTCAGTTCTGAGAGATAAGTGTGTGTGAAAGCCGTCCTTCACCTAGCTTGAAGGGAACACAAAGTTTGTTTTCAGTTGCTAACTCCACTCCATACATATATATGGGGAGGTACAAGCTCCAACTCGGTTTTACAGTGAAAACGGCAGGCACTTCCAACCGGCACTAGGAAACAGACTGAGAAACCAGAGTAAGGGTTTCTCCTGCAACCCGTTCCCTTTGCGCTGGATGAACGAACGTCTCTCCACATGCTCAGTTCTGAGAGATAAGTGTGTGTGAAAGCCGTCCTTCACCTAGCTTGAAGGGAACACAAAGTTTCTTTTCAGTTGCCAACTCCACTCCATACATATATATGGGGAGGTACAAGCTCCAACTCGGTTTTACAGTGAAAACGGCAGGCACTTCCAACTGGCACTAGGAAACAGACTGAGAAACCAGAGTAAGTGTTTCTCCTGCAACCCGTTCCCTTTGTGCTGGATGAACGAACGTCTCTCCACATGCTCAGTTCTGAGAGATAAGTGTGTGTGAATGCCGTCCTTCACCTAGCTTGAAGGGAACACAAAGTTTCTTTTCAGTTGCAAACTCCAATCCATACATATATATGTGGAGGTACAAGCTCCAACTCGGTTTTACAGTGAAAACGGCAGGCACTTCCAACCGGCACTCGGAAACATACTGAGAAACCAGAGTAAGCGTTTCTCCTGCAACCCTTTCCTTTTGTGCTGGATGAACGAACGTCTCTCCACATGCTCAGTTCTGAGAGATAAGTGTGTGTGAAAGCCGTCCTTCACCTAGCTTGAAGGGAACACAAAGTTTCTTTTCAGTTGCCAACTCCATTCCATACATATATATGGGGAGGTACAAGCTCCAACTCGGTTTTACAGTGAAAACGGCAGGCACTTCCAACCGGCACTAGGAAACAGACTGAGAAACCAGAGTAAGGGTTTCTCCTGCAACCCGTTCCCTTTGTGCTGGATGAACGAACGTCTCTCCACATGCTCAGTTCTGAGAGATAAGTGTGTGTGAAAGCCGTCCTTCACCTAGCTTGAAGGGAACACAAAATTTCTTTTCAGTTGCCAACTCCACTCCATACATATATATGGGGAGGTACAAGCTCCAACTCGTTTTTACAGTGAAAACGGCAGGCACTTCCAACCGGCACTAGGAAACAGACTGAGAAACCAGAGTAAGGGTTTCTCCTGCAACCCGTTCCCTTTGTGCTGGATGAACGAACGTCTCTCCACATGCTCAGTTCTGAGAGATAAGTGTGTGTGAAAGCCGTCCTTCACCTAGCTTGAAGGGAACACAAAGTTTCTTTTCAGTTGCCAACTCCACTCCATACATATATATGGGGAGGTACAAGCTCCAACTCGGTTTTACAGTGAAAACGGCAGGCACTTCCAACCGGCACTAGGAAACAGACTGAGAAACCAGAGTAAGGGTTTCTCCTGCAACCCGTTCCCTTTGTGCTGGATGAACGAACGTCTCTCCACATGCTCAGTTCTGAGAGATAAGTGTGTGTGAAAGCCGTCCTTCACCTAGCTTGAAGGGAACACAAAGTTTCTTTTCAGTTGCCAACTCCACTCCATACATATATATGGGGAGGTACAAGCTCCAACTCGGTTTTACAGTGAAAACGGCAGGCACTTCCAAACGGCACTAGGAAATAGACTGAGAAACCAGAGTAAGGGTTTCTCCTGCAACACGTTCCCTTTGTGCTGGATGAACGAACGTCTCTCCACTTGCTCAGTTCTGAGAGATAAGTGTGTGTGAAAGCCGTCCTTCACCTAGCTTGAAGGGAACACAAAGTTTCTTTACAGTTGCCAACTCCACTACATACATATATATGGGGAGTTACAAGCTCCAACTCGGTTTTTCAGAGAAAACGGCAGGCACTTCCAACCGGCACTAGGAAACAGACTGAGAAACCAGAGTAAGGGTTTCCCCTGCAACCCGTTCCCTTTGTGCTGGATGAACGAACGTCTCTCCACATGCTCAGTTCTGAGAGATAAGTGTGTGTGAAAGCCGTCCTTCACCTAGCTTGAAGGGAACACAAAGTTTCTTTCCAGTTGCCAACTCCACTCCATACATATATATGGGGAGGTACAAGCTCCAACTCGTTTTTACAGTGAAAACGGCAGGCACTTCCAACCGGCACTAGGAAACAGACTGAGAAACCAGAGTAAGGGTTTCTCCTGCAACCCGTTCCCTTTGTGCTGGATGAACGAACGTCTCTCCACATGCTCAGTTCTGAGAGATAAGTGTGTGTGAAAGCCGTCCTTCCCCTAGCTTGAAGGGAACACATAGTTTCTTTTCAGTTGCCAACTCCACTCCATACATATATATGGGGAGGTACAAGCTCCAACTCGGTTTTACAGTGAAAACGGCAGTCACTTCCAACCGGCACTAGGAAACAGCCTGAGAAACCAGAGTAAGGGTTTCTCCTGCAACCCTTTCCCTTTGTGCTGGATGAACGAACGTCTCTCCACATGCTCAGTTCTGAGAGATAAGTGTGTGTGAAAGCCGTCCTTCACCTAGCTTGAAGGGAACACAAAGTTTCTTTTCAGTTGCCAACACCACTCCATACATATATATGGGGAGGTACAAGCTCCAACTCTGTTTTACAGTGAAAACGGCAGGCACTTCCAAGCGGCACTAGGAAACAGACTGAGAAACCAGAGTAAGGGTTTCTCCTGCAACCCGTTCCCTTTGTGCTGGATGAACGAACGTCTCTCCACATGCTCAGTTCTGAGAGATAAGTGTGTGTGAAAGCCGTCCTTCACCTAGCTTGAAGGGAACACATAGTTTCTTTTCAGTTGCCAACTCCTCTCCATACATATATATGGGGAGGTACAAGCTCCAACTCGGTTTTACAGTGAAAACGGCAGGCACTTCCAACCGGCACTAGGAAACAGACTGAGAAACCAGAGTAAGGGTTTCTCCTGCAACCCGTTCCCTTTGTGCTGGATGAACGAACGTCTCTCCACATGCTCAGTTCTGAGAGATAAGTGTGTGTGAAAGCCGTCCTTCACCTAGCTTGAAGGGAACACAAAGTTTCTTTTCAGTTGCCAACTCCACTCCATACAAATATATGGGGAGGTACAAGCTCCAACTCGGTTTTACAGTGAAAACGGCAGGCACTTCCAACCAGCACTAGGAAACAGACTGAGAAACCAGAGTAAGGGTTTCTCCTGCAACCCGTTCCCTTTGTGCTGGATGAACGAACGTCTCTCCACATGCTCAGTTCTGAGAGATAAGTGTGTGTGAAAGCCGTCCTTCACCTAGCTTGAAGGGAACACAAAGTTTGTTTTCAGTTGCTAACTCCACTCCATACATATATATGGGGAGGTACAAGCTCCAACTCGGTTTTACAGTGAAAACGGCAGGCACTTCCAACCGGCACTAGGAAACAGACTGAGAAACCAGAGTAAGGGTTTCTCCTGCAACCCGTTCCCTTTGTGCTGGATGAACGAACGTCTCTCCACATGCTCAGTTCTGAGAGATAAGTGTGTGTGAAAGCCGTCCTTCACCTAGCTTGAAGGGAACACAAAGTTTCTTTTCAGTTGCCAACTCCACTCCATACATATATATGGGGAGGTACAAGCTCCAACTCGGTTTTACAGTGAAAACGGCAGGCACTTCCAACCGGCACTAGGAAACATACTGAGAAACCAGAGTAAGGGTTTCTCCTGCAACCCGTTCCCTTTGTGCTGGATGAACGAACGTCTCTCCACATGCTCAGTTCTGAGAGATAAGTGTGTGTGAATGCCGTCCTTCACCTAGCTTGAAGGGAACACAAAGTTTCTTTTCAGTTGCAAAATCCAATCCATACATATATATGGGGAGGTACAAGCACCAACTCGGTTTTACAGTGAAAACGGCAGGCACTTCCAACCGGCACTAGGAAACAGACTGAGAAACCAGAGTAAGCGTTTCTCCTGCAACCCTTTCCTTTTGTGCTGGATGAACGAACGTCTCTCCACATGCTCAGTTCTGAGAGATAAGTGTGTGTGAAAGCCGTCCTTCACCTAGCTTGAAGGGAACACAAAGTTTCTTTTCAGTTGCCAACTCCACTCCATACATATATATGGGGAGGTACAAGCTCCAACTCGGTTTTACAGTGAAAACGGCAGGCACTTCCAACCGGCACTAGGAAACAGACTGAGAAACCAGAGTAAGGGTTTCTCCTGCAACCCGTTCCCTTTGTGCTGGATGAAAGAACGTCTCTCCACATGCTCAGTTCTGAGAGATAAGTGTGTGTGAAAGCCGTCCTTCACCTAGCTTGAAGGGAACACAAAGTTTCTTTTCAGTTGCCAACTCCACTCCATACATATATATGGGGAGGTACAAGCTCCAACTCGTTTTTACAGTGAAAACGGCAGGCACTTCCAACCGGCACTAGGAAACAGACTGAGAAACCAGAGTAAGGGTTTCTCCTGCAACCCGTTCCCTTTGTGCTGGATGAACGAACGTCTCTCCACATGCTCAGTTCTGAGAGATAAGTGTGTGTGAAAGCCGTCCTTCACCTAGCTTGAAGGGAACACAAAGTTTCTTTTCAGTTGCCAACTCCACTCCATACATATATATGGGGAGGTACAAGCTCCAACTCGGTTTTACAGTGAAAACGGCAGGCACTTCCAACCGGCACTAGGAAACAGACTGAGAAACCAGAGTAAGGGTTTCTCCTGCAACCCGTTCCCTTTGTGCTGGATGAACGAACGTCTCTCCACATGCTCAGTTCTGAGAGATAAGTGTGTGTGAAAGCCGTCCTTCACCTAGCTTGAAGGGAACACATAGTTTCTTTTCAGTTGCCAACTCCACTCCATACATATATATGGGGAGGTACAAGCTCCAACTCGGTTTTACAGTGAAAACGGCAGTCACTTCCAACCGGCACTAGGAAACAGACTGAGAAACCAGAGTAAGGGTTTCTCCTGCAACCCGTTCCCTTTGTGCTGGATGAACGAACGTCTCTCCACATGCTCAGTTCTGAGAGATAAGTGTGTGTGAAAGCCGTCCTTCACCTAGCTTGAAGGGAACACAAAGTTTCTTTTCAGTTGCCAACTCCACTCCATACATATATAAGGGGAGGTACAAGCTCCAACTCTGTTTTACAGTGAAAACGGCAGGCACTTCCAACCGGCACTAGGAAACAGACTGAGAAACCAGAGTAAGGGTTCTCCTGCAACCCGTTCCCTTTGTGCTGGATGAACGAACGTCTCTCCACATGCTCAGTTCTGAGAGATAAGTGTGTGTGAAAGCCGTCCTTCACCTAGCTTGAAGGGAACACATAGTTTCTTTTCAGTTGCCAACTCCACTCCATACATATATATGGGGAGGTACAAGCTCCAACTCGGTTTTACAGTGAAAACGGCAGGCACTTCCAACCGGCACTAGGAAACAGACTGAGAAACCAGAGTAAGGGTTTCTCCTGCAACCCGTTCCCTTTGTGCTGGATGAACGAACGTCTCTCCACATGCTCAGTTCTGAGAGATAAGTGTGTGTGAAAGCCGTCCTTCACCTAGCTTGAAGGGAACACAAAGTTTCTTTTCAGTTGCCAACTCCACTCCATACAAATATATGGGGAGGTACAAGCTCCATCTCGGTTTTACAGTGAAAACGGCAGGCACTTCCAACCAGCACTAGGAAACAGACTGAGAAACCAGAGTAAGGGTTTCTCCTGCAACCCGTTCCCTTTGTGCTGGATGAACGAACGTCTCTCCACATGCTCAGTTCTGAGAGATAAGTGTGTGTGAAAGCCGTCCTTCACCTAGCTTGAAGGGAACACAAAGTTTGTTTTCAGTTGCTAACTCCACTCCATACATATATATGGGGAGGTACAAGCTCCAACTCGGTTTTACAGTGAAAACGGCAGGCACTTCCAACCGGCACTAGGAAACAGACTGAGAAACCAGAGTAAGGGTTTCTCCTGCAACCCGTTCCCTTTGCGCTGGATGAACGAACGTCTCTCCACATGCTCAGTTCTGAGAGATAAGTGTGTGTGAAAGCCGTCCTTCACCTAGCTTGAAGGGAACACAAAGTTTCTTTTCAGTTGCCAACTCCACTCCATACATATATATGGGGAGGTACAAGCTCCAACTCGGTTTTACAGTGAAAACGGCAGGCACTTCCAACTGGCACTAGGAAACAGACTGAGAAACCAGAGTAAGTGTTTCTCCTGCAACCCGTTCCCTTTGTGCTGGATGAACGAACGTCTCTCCACATGCTCAGTTCTGAGAGATAAGTGTGTGTGAATGCCGTCCTTCACCTAGCTTGAAGGGAACACAAAGTTTCTTTTCAGTTGCAAACTCCAATCCATACATATATATGTGGAGGTACAAGCTCCAACTCGGTTTTACAGTGAAAACGGCAGGCACTTCCAACCGGCACTCGGAAACATACTGAGAAACCAGAGTAAGCGTTTCTCCTGCAACCCTTTCCTTTTGTGCTGGATGAACGAACGTCTCTCCACATGCTCAGTTCTGAGAGATAAGTGTGTGTGAAAGCCGTCCTTCACCTAGCTTGAAGGGAACACAAAGTTTCTTTTCAGTTGCCAACTCCATTCCATACATATATATGGGGAGGTACAAGCTCCAACTCGGTTTTACAGTGAAAACGGCAGGCACTTCCAACCGGCACTAGGAAACAGACTGAGAAACCAGAGTAAGGGTTTCTCCTGCAACCCGTTCCCTTTGTGCTGGATGAACGAACGTCTCTCCACATGCTCAGTTCTGAGAGATAAGTGTGTGTGAAAGCCGTCCTTCACCTAGCTTGAAGGGAACACAAAATTTCTTTTCAGTTGCCAACTCCACTCCATACATATATATGGGGAGGTACAAGCTCCAACTCGTTTTTACAGTGAAAACGGCAGGCACTTCCAACCGGCACTAGGAAACAGACTGAGAAACCAGAGTAAGGGTTTCTCCTGCAACCCGTTCCCTTTGTGCTGGATGAACGAACGTCTCTCCACATGCTCAGTTCTGAGAGATAAGTGTGTGTGAAAGCCGTCCTTCACCTAGCTTGAAGGGAACACAAAGTTTCTTTTCAGTTGCCAACTCCACTCCATACATATATATGGGGAGGTACAAGCTCCAACTCGGTTTTACAGTGAAAACGGCAGGCACTTCCAACCGGCACTAGGAAACAGACTGAGAAACCAGAGTAAGGGTTTCTCCTGCAACCCGTTCCCTTTGTGCTGGATGAACGAACGTCTCTCCACATGCTCAGTTCTGAGAGATAAGTGTGTGTGAAAGCCGTCCTTCACCTAGCTTGAAGGGAACACAAAGTTTCTTTTCAGTTGCCAACTCCACTCCATACATATATATGGGGAGGTACAAGCTCCAACTCGGTTTTACAGTGAAAACGGCAGGCACTTCCAAACGGCACTAGGAAATAGACTGAGAAACCAGAGTAAGGGTTTCTCCTGCAACACGTTCCCTTTGTGCTGGATGAACGAACGTCTCTCCACTTGCTCAGTTCTGAGAGATAAGTGTGTGTGAAAGCCGTCCTTCACCTAGCTTGAAGGGAACACAAAGTTTCTTTACAGTTGCCAACTCCACTACATACATATATATGGGGAGTTACAAGCTCCAACTCGGTTTTTCAGAGAAAACGGCAGGCACTTCCAACCGGCACTAGGAAACAGACTGAGAAACCAGAGTAAGGGTTTCCCCTGCAACCCGTTCCCTTTGTGCTGGATGAACGAACGTCTCTCCACATGCTCAGTTCTGAGAGATAAGTGTGTGTGAAAGCCGTCCTTCACCTAGCTTGAAGGGAACACAAAGTTTCTTTCCAGTTGCCAACTCCACTCCATACATATATATGGGGAGGTACAAGCTCCAACTCGTTTTTACAGTGAAAACGGCAGGCACTTCCAACCGGCACTAGGAAACAGACTGAGAAACCAGAGTAAGGGTTTCTCCTGCAACCCGTTCCCTTTGTGCTGGATGAACGAACGTCTCTCCACATGCTCAGTTCTGAGAGATAAGTGTGTGTGAAAGCCGTCCTTCCCCTAGCTTGAAGGGAACACATAGTTTCTTTTCAGTTGCCAACTCCACTCCATACATATATATGGGGAGGTACAAGCTCCAACTCGGTTTTACAGTGAAAACGGCAGTCACTTCCAACCGGCACTAGGAAACAGCCTGAGAAACCAGAGTAAGGGTTTCTCCTGCAACCCTTTCCCTTTGTGCTGGATGAACGAACGTCTCTCCACATGCTCAGTTCTGAGAGATAAGTGTGTGTGAAAGCCGTCCTTCACCTAGCTTGAAGGGAACACAAAGTTTCTTTTCAGTTGCCAACACCACTCCATACATATATATGGGGAGGTACAAGCTCCAACTCTGTTTTACAGTGAAAACGGCAGGCACTTCCAAGCGGCACTAGGAAACAGACTGAGAAACCAGAGTAAGGGTTTCTCCTGCAACCCGTTCCCTTTGTGCTGGATGAACGAACGTCTCTCCACATGCTCAGTTCTGAGAGATAAGTGTGTGTGAAAGCCGTCCTTCACCTAGCTTGAAGGGAACACATAGTTTCTTTTCAGTTGCCAACTCCTCTCCATACATATATATGGGGAGGTACAAGCTCCAACTCGGTTTTACAGTGAAAACGGCAGGCACTTCCAACCGGCACTAGGAAACAGACTGAGAAACCAGAGTAAGGGTTTCTCCTGCAACCCGTTCCCTTTGTGCTGGATGAACGAACGTCTCTCCACATGCTCAGTTCTGAGAGATAAGTGTGTGTGAAAGCCGTCCTTCACCTAGCTTGAAGGGAACACAAAGTTTCTTTTCAGTTGCCAACTCCACTCCATACAAATATATGGGGAGGTACAAGCTCCAACTCGGTTTTACAGTGAAAACGGCAGGCACTTCCAACCAGCACTAGGAAACAGACTGAGAAACCAGAGTAAGGGTTTCTCCTGCAACCCGTTCCCTTTGTGCTGGATGAACGAACGTCTCTCCACATGCTCAGTTCTGAGAGATAAGTGTGTGTGAAAGCCGTCCTTCACCTAGCTTGAAGGGAACACAAAGTTTGTTTTCAGTTGCTAACTCCACTCCATACATATATATGGGGAGGTACAAGCTCCAACTCGTTTTTACAGTGAAAACGGCAGGCACTTCCAACCGGCACTAGGAAACAGACTGAGAAACCAGAGTAAGGGTTTCTCCTGCAAACCGTTCCCTTTGCGCTGGATGAATGAACGTCTCTCCACATGCTCAGTTCTGAGAGATAAGTGTGTGTGAAAGCCGTCCTTCACCTAGCTTGAAGGGAACACAAAGTTTCTTTTCAGTTGCCAACTCCACTCCATACATATATATGGGGAGGTACAAGCTCCAACTCGGTTTTACAGTGAAAACGGCAGGCACTTCCAACCGGCACTAGGAAACAGACTGAGAAACCAGAGTAAGGGTTTCTCCTGCAACCCGTTCCCTTTGTGCTGGATGAAAGAACGTCTCTCCACATGCTCAGTTCTGAGAGATAAGTGTGTGTGAAAGCCGTCCTTCACCTAGCTTGAAGGGAACACAAAGTTTCTTTTCAGTTGCCAACTCCACTCCATACATATATATGGGGAGGTACAAGCTCCAACTCGGTTTTACAGTGAAAACGGCAGGCACTTCAAACCGGCACTAGGAAACAGACTGAGAAACCAGAGTAAGGGTTTCTCCTGCAACCCTTTCCTTTTGTGCTGGATGAACGAACGTCTCTCCACATGCTCAGTTCTGAGAGATAAGTGTGTGTGAAAGCCGTCCTTCACCTAGCTTGAAGGGAACACAAAGTTTCTTTTCAGTTGCCAACTCCACTCCATACATATATATGGGGAGGTACAAGCTCCAACTCGGTTTTATAGTGAAAACGGCAGGCACTTCCAACCGGCACTAGGAAACAGACTGAGAAACCAGAGTAAGGGTTTCTCCTGCAACCCGTTCCCTTTGTGCTGGATGAACGAACGTCTCTCCACATGCTCAGTTCTGAGAGATAAGTGTGTGTGAATGCCGTCCTTCACCTAGCTTGAAGGGAACACAAAGTTTCTTTTCAGTTGCAAACTTCAATCCATACATATATATGGGGAGGAACAAGCTCCAACTCGGTTTTACAGTGAAAACGGCAGGCACTTCCAACCGGCACTAGGAAACAGACTGAGAAACCAGAGTAAGCGTTTCTCCTGCAACCCTTTCCTTTTGTGCTGGATGAACGAACGTCTCTCCACATGCTCAGTTCTGAGAGATAAATGTGTGTGAAAGCCGTCCTTCACCTAGCTTGAAGGGAACACAAAGTTTCTTTTCAGTTGCCAACTCCACTCCATACATATATATGGGGAGGTACAAGCTCCAACTCGGTTTTACAGTGAAAACGGCAGGCACTTCCAACCGGCACTAGGAAACAGACTGAGAAACCAGAGTAAGGGTTTCTCCTGCAACCCGTTCCCTTTGTGCTGGATGAAAGAACGTCTCTCCACATGCTCAGTTCTGAGAGATAAGTGTGTGTGAAAGCCGTCCTTCACCTAGCTTGAAGGGAACACAAAGTTTCTTTTCAGTTGCCAACTCCACTCCATACATATATATGGGGAGGTACAAGCTCCAACTCGGTTTTACAGTGAAAACGGCAGGCACTTCAAACCGGCACTAGGAAACAGACTGAGAAACCAGAGTAAGGGTTTCTCCTGCAACCCTTTCCTTTTGTGCTGGATGAACGAACGTCTCTCCACATGCTCAGTTCTGAGAGATAAGTGTGTGTGAAAGCCGTCCTTCACCTAGCTTGAAGGGAACACAAAGTTTCTTTTCAGTTGCCAACTCCACTCCATACATATATATGGGGAGGTACAAGCTCCAACTCGGTTTTACAGTGAAAACGGCAGGCACTTCCAACCGGCACTAGGAAACAGACTGAGAAACCAGAGTAAGGGTTTCTCCTGCAACCCGTTCCCTTTGTGCTGGATGAACGAACGTCTCTCCACATGCTCAGTTCTGAGAGATAAGTGTGTGTGAATGCCGTCCTTCACCTAGCTTGAAGGGAACACAAAGTTTCTTTTCAGTTGCAAACTTCAATCCATACATATATATGGGGAGGAACAAGCTCCAACTCGGTTTTACAGTGAAAACGGCAGGCACTTCCAACCGGCACTAGGAAACAGACTGAGAAACCAGAGTAAGCGTTTCTCCTGCAACCCTTTCCTTTTGTGCTGGATGAACGAAAGTCTCTCCACATGCTCAGTTCTGAGAGATAAATGTGTGTGAAAGCCGTCCTTCACCTAGCTTGAAGGGAACACAAAGTTTCTTTTCAGTTGCCAACTCCACTCCATACATATATATGGGGAGGTACAAGCTCCAACTCGGTTTTACAGTGAAAACGGCAGGCACTTCCAACCGGCACTAGGAAACAGACTGAGAAACCAGAGTAAGGGTTTCTCCTGCAACCCGTTCCCTTTGTGCTGGATGAAAGAACGTCTCTCCACATGCTCAGTTCTGAGAGATAAGTGTGTGTGAAAGCCGTCCTTCACCTAGCTTGAAGGGAACACAAAGTTTCTTTTCAGTTGCCAACTCCACTCCATACATATATATGGGGAGGTACAAGCTCCAACTCGTTTTTACAGTGAAAACGGCAGGCACTTCCAACCGGCACTAGGAAACAGACTGAGAAACCAGAGTAAGGGTTTCTCCTGCAACCCGTTCCCTTTGTGCTGGATGAACGAACGTCTCTCCACATGCTCAGTTCTGAGAGATAAGTGTGTGTGAAAGCCGTCCTTCACCTAGCTTGAAGGGAACACAAAGTTTCTTTTCAGTTGCCAACTCCACTCCATACATATATATGGGGAGGTACAAGCTCCAACTCGGTTTTACAGTGAAAACGGCAGGCACTTCCAACCTGCACTAGGAAACAGACTGAGAAATCAGAGTAAGGGTTTCTCCTGCAACCCGTTCCCTTTGTGCTGGATGAACGAACGTCTCTCCACATGCTCAGTTCTGAGAGATAAGTGTGTGTGAAAGCCGTCCTTCACCTAGCTTGAAGGGAACACAAAGTTTCTTTTCAGTTGCCAACTCCACTCCATACATATATATGGGGAGGTACAAGCTCCAACTCGGTTTTACAGTGAAAACGGCAGGCACTTCCAACCGGCACTAGGAAACAGACTGAGAAACCAGAGTAAGGGTTTCTCCTGCAACCCGTTCCCTTTGTGCTGGATGAACGAACGTCTCTCCACATGCTCAGTTCTGAGAGATAAGTGTGTGTGAAAGCCGTCCTTCACCTAGCTTGAAGGGAACACAAAGTTTCTTTTCAGTTGCCAACTCCACTCCATACATATATATGGGGAGGAACAAGCTCCAACTCGGTTTTACAGTGAAAACGGCAGGCACTTCCAACCGGCACTAGGAAACAGACTGAGAAACCAGAGTAAGCGTTTCTCCTGCAACCCTTTCCTTTTGTGCTGGATGAACGAACGTCTCTCCACATGCTCAGTTCTGAGAGATAAATGTGTGTGAAAGCCGTCCTTCACCTAGCTTGAAGGGAACACAAAGTTTCTTTTCAGTTGCCAACTCCACTCCATACATATATATGGGGAGGTACAAGCTCCAACTCGTTTTTTCAGTGAAAACGGCAGGCACTTCCAACCGGCACTAGGAAACAGACTGAGAAACCAGAGTAAGGGTTTCTCCTGCAACCCGTTCCCTTTGTGCTGGATGAACGAACGTCTCTCCACATGCTCAGTTCTGAGAGATAAGTGTGTGTGAAAGCCGTCCTTCACCTAGCTTGGAGGGAACACAAAGTTTCTTTTCAGTTGCCAACTCCACTCCATACATATATATGGGGAGGTACAAGCTCCAACTCGGTTTTACAGTGAAAACGGCAGGCACTTCCAACCGGCACTAGGAAACAGACTGAGAAACCAGAGTAATGGTTTCTCCTGCAACCCGTTCCCTTTGTGCTGGATGAACGAACGTCTCTCCACATGCTCAGTTCTGAGAGATAAGTGTGTGTGAAAGCCGTCCTTCACCTAGCTTGAAGGGAACACAAAGTTTCTTTTCAGTTGCCAACTCCACTCCATACATATATATGGGGAGGTACAAGCTCCAACTCGGTTTTACAGTGAAAACGGCAGGCACTTCCAACCGGTACTAGGAAACAGACTGAGAAACCAGAGTAAGGGTTTCTCCTGCAACCCGTTCCCTTTGTGCTGGATGAACGAACGTCTCTCCACATGCTCAGTTCTGAGAGATAAGTGTGTGTGAAAGCCGTCCTTCACCTAGCTTGAAGGGAACACAAAGTTTCTTTTCAGTTGCCAACTCCACTCCATACATATATATGGGGAGGTACAAGCTCCAACTCGGTTTTACAGTGAAAACGGCAGGCACTTCCAACCGGCACTAGGAAACAGACTGAGAAACCAGAGTAAGGGTTTCTCCTGCAACCCGTTCCCTTTGTGCTGGATGAACGAACGTCTCTCCACATGCTCAGTTCTGAGAGATAAGTGTGTGTGAAAGCCGTCCTTCACCTAGCTTGAAGGGAACACAAAGTTTCTTTTCAGTTGCCAACTCCACTCCATACATATATATGGGGAGGTACAAGCTCCAACTCGGTTTTACAGTGAAAACGGCAGGCACTTCCAACCGGCACTAGGAAACAGACTGAGAAACCAGAGTAAGGGTTTCTCCTGCAACCCGTTTCTTTTGTGCTGGATGAACGAACGTCTCTCCACATGCTCAGTTCTGAGAGATAAGTGTGTGTGAAAGCCGTCCTTCACCTAGCTTGAAGGGAACACAAAGTTTCTTTTCAGTTGCCAACTCCACTCCATACATATATATGGGGAGGTACAAGCTCCAACTCGGTTTTACAGTGAAAACGGCAGGCACTTACAACCGGCACTAGGAAACAGACTGAGAAACCAGAGTAAGGGTTTCTCCTGCAACCCGTTCCCTTTGTGCTGGATGAACGAACGTCTCTCCACATGCTCAGTTCTGAGAGATAAGTGTGTGTGAAAGCCGTCCTTCACCTAGCTTGAAGGGAACACAAAGTTTCTTTTCAGTTGCCAACGCCACTCCATACATATATATGGGGAGGTACAAGCTCCAACTCGGTTTTACAGTGAAAACGGCAGGCACTTCCAACCGGCACTAGGAAACAGACTGAGAAACCAGAGTAAGGGTTTCTCCTGCAACCCGTTCCCTTTGTGCTGGATGAACGAACGTCTCTCCACATGCTCAGTTCTGAGAGATAAGTGTGTGTGAATGACGTCCTTCACCTAACTTGAAGGGAACACAAAGTTTCTTTTCAGTTGCCAACTCCACTCCATACATATATATGGGGAGGTACAAGCTCCAACTCTGTTTTACAGTGAAAACGGCAGGCACTTCCAACCGGCACTAGGAAACAGACTGAGAAACCAGAGTAAGGGTTCTCCTGCAACCCGTTCCCTTTGTGCTGGATGAACGAACGTCTCTCCACATGCTCAGTTCTGAGAGATAAGTGTGTGTGAAAGCCGTCCTTCACCTAGCTTGAAGGGAACACAAAGTTTCTTTTCAGTTGCCAACTCCACTCCATACATATATATGGGGAGGTACAAGCTCCAACTCGGTTTTACAGTGAAAACGGCAGGCACTTCAAACCGGCACTAGGAAACAGACTGAGAAACCAGAGTAAGGGTTTCTCCTGCAACCCGTTCCCTTTGTGCTGCATGAACGAACGTCTCTCCACATGCTCAGTTCTGAGAGATAAGTGTGTGTGAAAGCCGTCCTTCACCTAGCTTGAAGGGAACACAAAGTTTCTTTTCAGTTGCCAACTCCACTCCATACATATATATGGGGAGGTACAAGCTCCAACTCGGTTTTACAGTGAAAACGGCAGGCACTTCCAACCGGCACTAGGAAACAGACTGAGAAACCAGAGTAAGGGTTTCTCCTGCAACCCGTTCCCTTTGTGCTGGATGAACGAACGTCTCTCCACATGCTCAGTTCTGAGAGATAAGTGTGTGTGAATGCCGTCATTCACCTAGCTTGAAGGGAACACAAAATTTCTTTTCAGTTGCTAACTCCAATCCATACATATATATGGGGAGGTACAAGCTCCAACTCGGTTTTACAGTGAAAACGGCAGGCACTTCCAACCGGCACTAGGAAACAGACTGAGAAACCAGAGTAAGCGTTTCTCCTGCAACCCTTTCCTTTTGTGCTGGATGAACGAACGTCTCTCCACATGCTCAGTTCTGAGAGATAAGTGTGTGTGAAAGCCGTCCTTCACCTAGCTTGAAGGGAACACAAAGTTTCTTTTCAGTTGCCAACTCCACTCCATACATATATATGGGGAGGTACAAGCTCCAACTCGGTTTTACAGTGAAAACGGCAGGCACTTCCAACCGGCACTAGGAAACAGACTGAGAAACCAGAGTAAGGGTTTCTCCTGCAACCCTTTCCCTTTGTGCTGGATGAACGAACGTCTCTCCACATGCTCAGTTCTGAGAGATAAGTGTGTGTGAAAGCCGTCCTTCACCTAGCTTGAAGGGAACACAAAGTTTCTTTTCAGTTGCCAACTCCACTCCATACATATATATGGGGAGGTACAAGCTCCAACTCGTTTTTACAGTGAAAACGGCAGGCACTTCCAACCGGCACTAGGAAACAGACTGAGAAACCAGAGTAAGGGTTTCTCCTGCAACCCGTTCCCTTTGTGCTGGATGAACGAACGTCTCTCCACATGCTCAGTTCTGAGAGATAAGTGTGTGTGAAAGCCGTCCTTCACCTAGCTTGAAGGGAACACATAGGTTCTTTTCAGTTGCCAACTCCACTCCATACATATATATGGGGAGGTACAAGCTCCAACTCTGTTTTACAGTGAAAACGGCAGGCACTTCCAACCGGCACTAGGAAACAGACTGAGAAACCAGAGTAAGGGTTTCTCCTGCAAACCGTTCCTTTTGTGCTGGATGAACGAACGTCTCTCCACATGCTCAGTTCTGAGAGATAAGTGTGTGTGAAAGCCGTCCTTCACCTAGCTTGAAGGGAACACAAAGTTTCTTTTCAGTTGCCAACTCCACTCCATACAAATATATGGGGAGGTACAAGCTCCAACTCGGTTTTACAGTGAAAACGGCAGGCACTTCCAACCGGCACTAGGAAACAGACTGAGAAACCAGAGTAAGGGTTTCTCCTGCAACCCGTTCCCTTTGTGCTGGATGAACGAACGTCTCTCCACATGCTCAGTTCTGAGAGATAAGTGTGTGTGAAAGCCGTCCTTCACCTAGCTTGAAGGGAACACATAGTTTCTTTTCAGTTGCCAACTCCACTTCATACATATATATGGGGAGGTACAAGCTCCAACTCGGTTTTACAGTGAAAACGGCAGGCACTTCCAACCGGCACTAGGAAACAGACTGAGAAACCAGAGTAAGGGTTTCTCCTGCAACCCGTTCCCTTTGTGCTGGATGAACGAACGTCTCTCCACATGCTCAGTTCTGAGAGATAAGTGTGTGTGAAAGCCGTCCTTCACCTAGCTTGAAGGGAACACAAAGTTTCTTTTCAGTTGCCAACTCCACTCCATACATATATATGGGGAGGTACAAGCTTCAACTCTGTTTTACAGTGAAAACGGCAGGCACTTCCAACCGGCACTAGGAAACAGACTGAGAAACCAGAGTAAGGGTTTCTCCTGCAACCCGTTCCCTTTGTGCTGGATGAAAGAACGTCTCTCCACATGCTCAGTTCTGAGAGATAAGTGTGTGTGAAAGCCGTCCTTCACCTAGCTTGAAGGGAACACAAAGTTTCTTTTCAGTTGCCAACTCCACTCCATACATATATATGGGGAGGTACAAGCTCCAACTCGGTTTTACAGTGAAAACGGCAGGCACTTCCAACCGGCACTAGGAAACAGACTGAGAAACCAGAGTAAGGGTTTCTCCTGCAACCCGTTCCCTTTGTGCTGGATGAACGAACGTCTCTCCACATGCTCAGTTCTGAGAGATAAGTGTGTGTGAAAGCCGTCCTTCACCTAGCTTGAAGGGAACACAAAGTTTCTTTTCAGTTGCCAACTCCACTCCATACATATATATGGGGAGGTACAAGCTCCAACTCGGTTTTACAGTGAAAACGGCAGGCACTTCCAACCAGCACTAGGAAACAGACTGAGAAACCAGAGTAAGGGTTTCTCCTGCAACCCGTTCCCTTTGTGCTGGATGAACGAACGTCTCTCCACATGCTCAGTTCTGAGAGATAAGTGTGTGTGAAAGCCGTCCTTCACCTAGCTTGAAGGGAACACAAAGTTTGTTTTCAGTTGCCAACTCCACTCCATACATATATATGGGGAGGTACAAGCTCCAACTCGGTTTTACAGTGAAAACGGCAGGCACTTCCAACCGGCACTAGGAAACAGACTGAGAATCCAGAGTAAGGGTTTCTCCTGCAACCCTTTCTTTTGTGCTGGATGAACGAACGTCTCTCCACATGCTCAGTTCTGAGAGATAAGTGTGTGTGAAAGCCGTCCTTCACCTAGCTTGAAGGGAACACAAAGTTTCTTTTCAGTTGCCAACTCCACTCCATACATATATATGGGGAGGTACAAGCTCCAACTCGGTTTTACAGTGAAAACGGCAGGCACTTCCAACCGGCACTAGGAAACAGACTGAGAAACCAGAGTAAGGGTTTCTCCTGCAACCCGTTCCCTTTGTGCTGGATGAAAGAACGTCTCTCCACATGCTCAGTTCTGAGAGATAAGTGTGTGTGAAAGCCGTCCTTCACCTAGCTTGAAGGGAACACAAAGTTTCTTTTCAGTTGCCAACTCCACTCCATACATATATATGGGGAGGTACAAGCTCCAACTCGTTTTTACAGTGAAAACGGCAGGCACTTCCAACCGGCACTAAGAAACAGACTGAGAAACCAGAGTAAGGGTTTCTCCTGCAACCCGTTCCCTTTGTGCTGGATGAACGAACGTCTCTCCACATGCTCAGTTCTGAGAGATAAGTGTGTGTGAAAGCCGTCCTTCACCTAGCTTGAAGGGAACACAAAGTTTCTTTTCAGTTGCCAACTCCACTCCATACATATATATGGGGAGGTACAAGCTCCAACTCGGTTTTACAGTGAAAACGGCAGGCACTTCCAACCGGCATTAGGAAACAGACTGAGAAACCAGAGTAAGGGTTTCTCCTGCAACCCGTTCCCTTTGTGCTGGATGAACGAACGTCTCTCCACATGCTCAGTTCTGAGAGATAAGTGTGTGTGAATGCCGTCCTTCACCTAGCTTGAAGGGAACACAAAGTTTCTTTTCAGTTGCCAACTCCACTCCATACATATATATGGGGAGGTACAAGCTCCAACTCGGTTTTACAGTGAAAACGGCAGGCACTTCCAACCGGCACTAGGAAACAGACTGAGAATCCAGAGTAAGGGTTTCTCCTGCAACCCTTTCCTTTTGTGCTGGATGAACGAACGTCTCTCCACATGCTCAGTTCTGAGAGATAAGTGTGTGTGAAAGCCGTCCTTCACCTAGCTTGAAGGGAACACAAAGTTTCTTTTCAGTTGCCAACTCCACTCCATACATATATATGGGGAGGTACAAGCTCCAACTCGGTTTTACAGTGAAAACGGCAGGCACTTCCAACCGGCACTAGGAAACAGACTGAGAAACCAGAGTAAGGGTTTCTCCTGCAACCCGTTCCCTTTGTGCTGGATGAAAGAACGTCTCTCCACATGCTCAGTTCTGAGAGATAAGTGTGTGTGAAAGCCGTCCTTCACCTAGCTTGAAGGGAACACAAAGTTTCTTTTCAGTTGCCAACTCCACTCCATACATATATATGGGGAGGTACAAGCTCCAACTCGTTTTTACAGTGAAAACGGCAGGCACTTCCAACCGGCACTAAGAAACAGACTGAGAAACCAGAGTAAGGGTTTCTCCTGCAACCCGTTCCCTTTGTGCTGGATGAACGAACGTCTCTCCACATGCTCAGTTCTGAGAGATAAGTGTGTGTGAAAGCCGTCCTTCACCTAGCTTGAAGGGAACACAAAGTTTCTTTTCAGTTGCCAACTCCACTCCATACATATATATGGGGAGGTACAAGCTCCAACTCGGTTTTACAGTGAAAACGGCAGGCACTTCCAACCGGCACTAGGAAACAGACTGAGAAACCAGAGTAAGGGTTTCTCCTGCAACCCGTTCCCTTTGTGCTGGATGAACGAACGTCTCTCCACATGCTCAGTTCTGAGAGATAATTGTGTGTGAAAGCCGTCCTTCACCTAGCTTGAAGGGAACACAAAGTTTCTTTTCAGTTGCCAACTCCACTCCATACATATATATGGGGAGGTACAAGCTCCAACTCGGTTTTACAGTGAAAACGGCAGGCACTTCCAACCGGCACTAGGAAATAGACTGAGAAACCAGAGTAAGGGTTTCTCCTGCAACACGTTCCCTTTGTGCTGGATGAACGAACGTCTCTCCACTTGCTCAGTTCTGAGAGATAAGTGTGTGTGAAAGCCGTCCTTCACCTAGTTTGAAGGGAACACAAAGTTTCTTTACAGTTGCCAACTCCACTACATACATATATATGGGGAGTTACAAGCTCCAACTCGGTTTTTCAGAGAAAACGGCAGGCACTTCCAACCGGCACTAGGAAACAGACTGAGAAACCAGAGTAAGGGTTTCCCCTGCAACCCGTTCCCTTTGTGCTAGATGAACGAACGTCTCTCCACATGCTCAGTTCTGAGAGATAAGTGTGTGTGAAAGCCGTCCTTCACCTAGCTTGAAGGGAACACAAAGTTTCTTTTCAGTTGCCAACTCCACTCCATACATATATATGGGGAGGTACAAGCTCCAACTCGGTTTTACAGTGAAAACGGCAGGCACTTCCAACCGGCACTAGGAAACAGACTGAGAAACCAGAGTAAGGGTTTCTCCTGCAACCCGTTCCCTTTGTGCTGGATGAACGAACGTCTCTCCACATGCTCAGTTCTGAGAGATAAGTGTGTGTGAAAGCCGTCCTTCACCTAGCTTGAAGGGAACACAAAGTTTCTTTACAGTTGCCAACTCCACTCCATACATATATATGGGGAGGTACAAGCTCCAACTCGGTTTTTCAGAGAAAACGGCAGGCACTTCCAACCGGCACTAGGAAACAGACTGAGAAACCAGAGTAAGGGTTTCTCCTGCAACCCGTTCCCTTTGTGATGGATGAACGAACGTCTCTCCACATACTCAGTTCTGAGAAATAAGTGTGTGTGAAAGCCGTCCTTCACCTAGCTTGAAGGGAACACAAAGTTTCTTTTCAGTTGGCAACTCCACTCCATACATATATATGGGGAGGTACAAGCTCCAACTCGGTATAACAGTGAAAACGGCAGGCACTTCCAACCGGCACTAGGAAACAGACTGAGAAACCAGAGTAAGGGTTTCTCCTGCAACCCGTTCCTTTTTTGCTGGATGAACGAACGTCTCTCCACATGCTCAATTCTGAGAGATAAGTGTGTGTGAAAGCCGTCCTTCACCTAGCTTGAAGGGAACACAAAGTTTCTTTTCAGTTGCCAACCCCACTCCATACATATATATGGGGAGGTACAAGCTCCAACTCGGTTTTACAGTGAAAACGGCAGGCACTTCCAACCGGCACTAGGAAACAGACTGAGAAACCAGAGTAAGGGTTTCTCCTGCAACCCGTTCCCTTTGTGCTGGATGAACGAACGTCTCTCCACATGCTCAGTTCTGAGAGATAAGTGTGTGTGAAAGCCGTCCTTCACCTAGCTTGAAGGGAACACAAAGTTTCTTTTCAGTTGCCAACTCCACTCCATACATATATATGGGGAGGTACAAGCTCCAACTCGGTTTTACAGTGAAAACGGCAGGCACTTCAAACCGGCACTAGGAAACAGACTGAGAAACCAGAGTAAGGGTTTCTCCTGCAACCCGTTCCCTTTGTGCTGGATGAACGAACGTCTCTCCCCATGCTCAGTTCTGAGAGATAAGTGTGTGTGAAAGCCGTCCTTCACCTAGCTTGAAGGGAACACAAAGTTTCTTTTCAGTTGCCATCTCCACTCCATACATATATATGGGGAGGTACAAGCTCCAACTCGGTTTTACAGTGAAAACGGCAGGCACTTCCAACCGGCACTAGGAAACAGACTGAGAAACCAGAGTAAGGGTTTCCCTGCAACCCGTTCCTTTTGTGCTGGATGAACGAACGTCTCTCCACATGCTCAGTTCTGAGAGATTAGTGTGTGTGAAAGACGTCCTACACCTAACTTGAAGGGAACACAAAGTTTCTTTTCAGTTGCCAACTCCACTCCATACATATATATGGGGAGGGACAAGCTCCAACTCGGTTTTACAGTGAAAACGGCAGGCACTTCCAACCGGCATTAGGAAACAGACTGAGAAACCAGAGTAAGGGTTTCTCCTGCAACCCGTTCCCTTTGTGCGGGATGAACGAACGTCTCTCCACATGCTCAGTTCGGAGAGATAAGTGTGTGTGAAAGCCGTCCTTCACCTAGCTTGAAGGGAACACAAAGTTTCTTTTCAGTTGCCAACTCCACTCCATACATATATATGGGGAGGTACAAGCTCCAACTCGGTTTTACAGTGAAAACGGCAGGCACTTCCAACCGGCACTAGGAAACAGACTGAGAAACAAGAGTAAGGGTTTCTCCTGCAAAACGTTCCCTTTGTGCTGGATGAACGAACGTCTCTCCACATGCTCAGTTCTGAGAGATAAGTGTGTGTGAAAGCCGTCCTTCACCTAGCTTGAAGGGAACACAAAGTTTCTTTTCAGTTGCCAACTCCACTCCATACATATATATGGGGAGGTACAAGCTCCAACTCGGTTTTACAGTGAAAACGGCAGGCACTTCCAACCGGCACTAGGAAACAGACTGAGAAACCAGAGTAATGGTTTCTCCTGCAACCCGTTCCCTTTGTGCTGGATGAACGAACGTCTCTCCACATGCTCAGTTCTGAGAGATAAGTGTGTGTGAAAGCCGTCCTTCACCTAGCTTGAAGGGAACACAAAGTTTCTTTTCAGTTGCCAACTCCACTCCATACATATATATGGGGAGGTACAAGCTCCAACTCGGTTTTACAGTGAAAACGGCAGGCACTTCCAACCGGTACTAGGAAACAGACTGAGAAACCAGAGTAAGGGTTTCTCCTGCAACCCGTTCCCTTTGTGCTGGATGAACGAACGTCTCTCCACATGCTCAGTTCTGAGAGATAAGTGTGTGTGAAAGCCGTCCTTCACCTAGCTTGAAGGGAACACAAAGTTTCTTTTCAGTTGCCAACTCCACTCCATACATATATATGGGGAGGTACAAGCTCCAACTCGGTTTTACAGTGAAAACGGCAGGCACTTCCAACCGGCACTAGGAAACAGACTGAGAAACCAGAGTAAGGGTTTCTCCTGCAACCCGTTCCCTTTGTGCTGGATGAACGAACGTCTCTCCACATGCTCAGTTCTGAGAGATAAGTGTGTGTGAAAGCCGTCCTTCACCTAGCTTGAAGGGAACACAAAGTTTCTTTTCAGTTGCCAACTCCACTCCATACATATATATGGGGAGGTACAAGCTCCAACTCGGTTTTACAGTGAAAACGGCAGGCACTTCCAACCGGCACTAGGAAACAGACTGAGAAACCAGAGTAAGGGTTTCTCCTGCAACCCGTTTCTTTTGTGCTGGATGAACGAACGTCTCTCCACATGCTCAGTTCTGAGAGATAAGTGTGTGTGAAAGCCGTCCTTCACCTAGCTTGAAGGGAACACAAAGTTTCTTTTCAGTTGCCAACTCCACTCCATACATATATATGGGGAGGTACAAGCTCCAACTCGGTTTTACAGTGAAAACGGCAGGCACTTACAACCGGCACTAGGAAACAGACTGAGAAACCAGAGTAAGGGTTTCTCCTGCAACCCGTTCCCTTTGTGCTGGATGAACGAACGTCTCTCCACATGCTCAGTTCTGAGAGATAAGTGTGTGTGAAAGCCGTCCTTCACCTAGCTTGAAGGGAACACAAAGTTTCTTTTCAGTTGCCAACGCCACTCCATACATATATATGGGGAGGTACAAGCTCCAACTCGGTTTTACAGTGAAAACGGCAGGCACTTCCAACCGGCACTAGGAAACAGACTGAGAAACCAGAGTAAGGGTTTCTCCTGCAACCCGTTCCCTTTGTGCTGGATGAACGAACGTCTCTCCACATGCTCAGTTCTGAGAGATAAGTGTGTGTGAATGACGTCCTTCACCTAACTTGAAGGGAACACAAAGTTTCTTTTCAGTTGCCAACTCCACTCCATACATATATATGGGGAGGTACAAGCTCCAACTCTGTTTTACAGTGAAAACGGCAGGCACTTCCAACCGGCACTAGGAAACAGACTGAGAAACCAGAGTAAGGGTTCTCCTGCAACCCGTTCCCTTTGTGCTGGATGAACGAACGTCTCTCCACATGCTCAGTTCTGAGAGATAAGTGTGTGTGAAAGCCGTCCTTCACCTAGCTTGAAGGGAACACAAAGTTTCTTTTCAGTTGCCAACTCCACTCCATACATATATATGGGGAGGTACAAGCTCCAACTCGGTTTTACAGTGAAAACGGCAGGCACTTCAAACCGGCACTAGGAAACAGACTGAGAAACCAGAGTAAGGGTTTCTCCTGCAACCCGTTCCCTTTGTGCTGCATGAACGAACGTCTCTCCACATGCTCAGTTCTGAGAGATAAGTGTGTGTGAAAGCCGTCCTTCACCTAGCTTGAAGGGAACACAAAGTTTCTTTTCAGTTGCCAACTCCACTCCATACATATATATGGGGAGGTACAAGCTCCAACTCGGTTTTACAGTGAAAACGGCAGGCACTTCCAACCGGCACTAGGAAACAGACTGAGAAACCAGAGTAAGGGTTTCTCCTGCAACCCGTTCCCTTTGTGCTGGATGAACGAACGTCTCTCCACATGCTCAGTTCTGAGAGATAAGTGTGTGTGAATGCCGTCATTCACCTAGCTTGAAGGGAACACAAAATTTCTTTTCAGTTGCTAACTCCAATCCATACATATATATGGGGAGGTACAAGCTCCAACTCGGTTTTACAGTGAAAACGGCAGGCACTTCCAACCGGCACTAGGAAACAGACTGAGAAACCAGAGTAAGCGTTTCTCCTGCAACCCTTTCCTTTTGTGCTGGATGAACGAACGTCTCTCCACATGCTCAGTTCTGAGAGATAAGTGTGTGTGAAAGCCGTCCTTCACCTAGCTTGAAGGGAACACAAAGTTTCTTTTCAGTTGCCAACTCCACTCCATACATATATATGGGGAGGTACAAGCTCCAACTCGGTTTTACAGTGAAAACGGCAGGCACTTCCAACCGGCACTAGGAAACAGACTGAGAAACCAGAGTAAGGGTTTCTCCTGCAACCCTTTCCCTTTGTGCTGGATGAACGAACGTCTCTCCACATGCTCAGTTCTGAGAGATAAGTGTGTGTGAAAGCCGTCCTTCACCTAGCTTGAAGGGAACACAAAGTTTCTTTTCAGTTGCCAACTCCACTCCATACATATATATGGGGAGGTACAAGCTCCAACTCGTTTTTACAGTGAAAACGGCAGGCACTTCCAACCGGCACTAGGAAACAGACTGAGAAACCAGAGTAAGGGTTTCTCCTGCAACCCGTTCCCTTTGTGCTGGATGAACGAACGTCTCTCCACATGCTCAGTTCTGAGAGATAAGTGTGTGTGAAAGCCGTCCTTCACCTAGCTTGAAGGGAACACATAGGTTCTTTTCAGTTGCCAACTCCACTCCATACATATATATGGGGAGGTACAAGCTCCAACTCTGTTTTACAGTGAAAACGGCAGGCACTTCCAACCGGCACTAGGAAACAGACTGAGAAACCAGAGTAAGGGTTTCTCCTGCAAACCGTTCCTTTTGTGCTGGATGAAC
Organism: Vicugna pacos; assembly: GCF_048564905.1. Classification (NCBI taxonomy): domain Eukaryota; kingdom Metazoa; phylum Chordata; class Mammalia; order Artiodactyla; family Camelidae; genus Vicugna; species Vicugna pacos. Next base: position 26,843,300 of record NW_027328741.1, read on the forward strand.
GAACGTCTCTCCACATGCTCAGTTCTGAGAGATAAGTGTGTGTGAAAGCCGTCCTTCACCTAGCTTGAAGGGAACACAAAGTTTCTTTTCAGTTGCCAACTCCACTCCATACAAATATATGGGGAGGTACAAGCTCCAACTCGGTTTTACAGTGAAAACGGCAGGCACTTCCAACCGGCACTAGGAAACAGACTGAGAAACCAGAGTAAGGGTTTCTCCTGCAACCCGTTCCCTTTGTGCTGGATGAACGAACGTCTCTCCACATGCTCAGTTCTGAGAGATAAGTGTGTGTGAAAGCCGTCCTTCACCTAGCTTGAAGGGAACACATAGTTTCTTTTCAGTTGCCAACTCCACTTCATACATATATATGGGGAGGTACAAGCTCCAACTCGGTTTTACAGTGAAAACGGCAGGCACTTCCAACCGGCACTAGGAAACAGACTGAGAAACCAGAGTAAGGGTTTCTCCTGCAACCCGTTCCCTTTGTGCTGGATGAACGAACGTCTCTCCACATGCTCAGTTCTGAGAGATAAGTGTGTGTGAAAGCCGTCCTTCACCTAGCTTGAAGGGAACACAAAGTTTCTTTTCAGTTGCCAACTCCACTCCATACATATATATGGGGAGGTACAAGCTTCAACTCTGTTTTACAGTGAAAACGGCAGGCACTTCCAACCGGCACTAGGAAACAGACTGAGAAACCAGAGTAAGGGTTTCTCCTGCAACCCGTTCCCTTTGTGCTGGATGAAAGAACGTCTCTCCACATGCTCAGTTCTGAGAGATAAGTGTGTGTGAAAGCCGTCCTTCACCTAGCTTGAAGGGAACACAAAGTTTCTTTTCAGTTGCCAACTCCACTCCATACATATATATGGGGAGGTACAAGCTCCAACTCGGTTTTACAGTGAAAACGGCAGGCACTTCCAACCGGCACTAGGAAACAGACTGAGAAACCAGAGTAAGGGTTTCTCCTGCAACCCGTTCCCTTTGTGCTGGATGAACGAACGTCTCTCCACATGCTCAGTTCTGAGAGATAAGTGTGTGTGAAAGCCGTCCTTCACCTAGCTTGAAGGGAACACAAAGTTTCTTTTCAGTTGCCAACTCCACTCCATACATATATATGGGGAGGTACAAGCTCCAACTCGGTTTTACAGTGAAAACGGCAGGCACTTCCAACCAGCACTAGGAAACAGACTGAGAAACCAGAGTAAGGGTTTCTCCTGCAACCCGTTCCCTTTGTGCTGGATGAACGAACGTCTCTCCACATGCTCAGTTCTGAGAGATAAGTGTGTGTGAAAGCCGTCCTTCACCTAGCTTGAAGGGAACACAAAGTTTGTTTTCAGTTGCCAACTCCACTCCATACATATATATGGGGAGGTACAAGCTCCAACTCGGTTTTACAGTGAAAACGGCAGGCACTTCCAACCGGCACTAGGAAACAGACTGAGAATCCAGAGTAAGGGTTTCTCCTGCAACCCTTTCTTTTGTGCTGGATGAACGAACGTCTCTCCACATGCTCAGTTCTGAGAGATAAGTGTGTGTGAAAGCCGTCCTTCACCTAGCTTGAAGGGAACACAAAGTTTCTTTTCAGTTGCCAACTCCACTCCATACATATATATGGGGAGGTACAAGCTCCAACTCGGTTTTACAGTGAAAACGGCAGGCACTTCCAACCGGCACTAGGAAACAGACTGAGAAACCAGAGTAAGGGTTTCTCCTGCAACCCGTTCCCTTTGTGCTGGATGAAAGAACGTCTCTCCACATGCTCAGTTCTGAGAGATAAGTGTGTGTGAAAGCCGTCCTTCACCTAGCTTGAAGGGAACACAAAGTTTCTTTTCAGTTGCCAACTCCACTCCATACATATATATGGGGAGGTACAAGCTCCAACTCGTTTTTACAGTGAAAACGGCAGGCACTTCCAACCGGCACTAAGAAACAGACTGAGAAACCAGAGTAAGGGTTTCTCCTGCAACCCGTTCCCTTTGTGCTGGATGAACGAACGTCTCTCCACATGCTCAGTTCTGAGAGATAAGTGTGTGTGAAAGCCGTCCTTCACCTAGCTTGAAGGGAACACAAAGTTTCTTTTCAGTTGCCAACTCCACTCCATACATATATATGGGGAGGTACAAGCTCCAACTCGGTTTTACAGTGAAAACGGCAGGCACTTCCAACCGGCATTAGGAAACAGACTGAGAAACCAGAGTAAGGGTTTCTCCTGCAACCCGTTCCCTTTGTGCTGGATGAACGAACGTCTCTCCACATGCTCAGTTCTGAGAGATAAGTGTGTGTGAATGCCGTCCTTCACCTAGCTTGAAGGGAACACAAAGTTTCTTTTCAGTTGCCAACTCCACTCCATACATATATATGGGGAGGTACAAGCTCCAACTCGGTTTTACAGTGAAAACGGCAGGCACTTCCAACCGGCACTAGGAAACAGACTGAGAATCCAGAGTAAGGGTTTCTCCTGCAACCCTTTCCTTTTGTGCTGGATGAACGAACGTCTCTCCACATGCTCAGTTCTGAGAGATAAGTGTGTGTGAAAGCCGTCCTTCACCTAGCTTGAAGGGAACACAAAGTTTCTTTTCAGTTGCCAACTCCACTCCATACATATATATGGGGAGGTACAAGCTCCAACTCGGTTTTACAGTGAAAACGGCAGGCACTTCCAACCGGCACTAGGAAACAGACTGAGAAACCAGAGTAAGGGTTTCTCCTGCAACCCGTTCCCTTTGTGCTGGATGAAAGAACGTCTCTCCACATGCTCAGTTCTGAGAGATAAGTGTGTGTGAAAGCCGTCCTTCACCTAGCTTGAAGGGAACACAAAGTTTCTTTTCAGTTGCCAACTCCACTCCATACATATATATGGGGAGGTACAAGCTCCAACTCGTTTTTACAGTGAAAACGGCAGGCACTTCCAACCGGCACTAAGAAACAGACTGAGAAACCAGAGTAAGGGTTTCTCCTGCAACCCGTTCCCTTTGTGCTGGATGAACGAACGTCTCTCCACATGCTCAGTTCTGAGAGATAAGTGTGTGTGAAAGCCGTCCTTCACCTAGCTTGAAGGGAACACAAAGTTTCTTTTCAGTTGCCAACTCCACTCCATACATATATATGGGGAGGTACAAGCTCCAACTCGGTTTTACAGTGAAAACAGCAGGCACTTCCAACCGGCACTAGGAAACAGACTGAGAAACCAGAGTAAGGGTTTCTCCTGCAACCCGTTCCCTTTGTGCTGGATGAACGAACGTCTCTCCACATGCTCAGTTCTGAGAGATAATTGTGTGTGAAAGCCGTCCTTCACCTAGCTTGAAGGGAACACAAAGTTTCTTTTCAGTTGCCAACTCCACTCCATACATATATATGGGGAGGTACAAGCTCCAACTCGGTTTTACAGTGAAAACGGCAGGCACTTCCAACCGGCACTAGGAAATAGACTGAGAAACCAGAGTAAGGGTTTCTCCTGCAACACGTTCCCTTTGTGCTGGATGAACGAACGTCTCTCCACTTGCTCAGTTCTGAGAGATAAGTGTGTGTGAAAGCCGTCCTTCACCTAGTTTGAAGGGAACACAAAGTTTCTTTACAGTTGCCAACTCCACTACATACATATATATGGGGAGTTACAAGCTCCAACTCGGTTTTTCAGAGAAAACGGCAGGCACTTCCAACCGGCACTAGGAAACAGACTGAGAAACCAGAGTAAGGGTTTCCCCTGCAACCCGTTCCCTTTGTGCTAGATGAACGAACGTCTCTCCACATGCTCAGTTCTGAGAGATAAGTGTGTGTGAAAGCCGTCCTTCACCTAGCTTGAAGGGAACACAAAGTTTCTTTTCAGTTGCCAACTCCACTCCATACATATATATGGGGAGGTACAAGCTCCAACTCGGTTTTACAGTGAAAACGGCAGGCACTTCCAACCGGCACTAGGAAACAGACTGAGAAACCAGAGTAAGGGTTTCTCCTGCAACCCGTTCCCTTTGTGCTGGATGAACGAACGTCTCTCCACATGCTCAGTTCTGAGAGATAAGTGTGTGTGAAAGCCGTCCTTCACCTAGCTTGAAGGGAACACAAAGTTTCTTTACAGTTGCCAACTCCACTCCATACATATATATGGGGAGGTACAAGCTCCAACTCGGTTTTTCAGAGAAAACGGCAGGCACTTCCAACCGGCACTAGGAAACAGACTGAGAAACCAGAGTAAGGGTTTCTCCTGCAACCCGTTCCCTTTGTGATGGATGAACGAACGTCTCTCCACATACTCAGTTCTGAGAAATAAGTGTGTGTGAAAGCCGTCCTTCACCTAGCTTGAAGGGAACACAAAGTTTCTTTTCAGTTGGCAACTCCACTCCATACATATATATGGGGAGGTACAAGCTCCAACTCGGTATAACAGTGAAAACGGCAGGCACTTCCAACCGGCACTAGGAAACAGACTGAGAAACCAGAGTAAGGGTTTCTCCTGCAACCCGTTCCTTTTTTGCTGGATGAACGAACGTCTCTCCACATGCTCAATTCTGAGAGATAAGTGTGTGTGAAAGCCGTCCTTCACCTAGCTTGAAGGGAACACAAAGTTTCTTTTCAGTTGCCAACCCCACTCCATACATATATATGGGGAGGTACAAGCTCCAACTCGGTTTTACAGTGAAAACGGCAGGCACTTCCAACCGGCACTAGGAAACAGACTGAGAAACCAGAGTAAGGGTTTCTCCTGCAACCCGTTCCCTTTGTGCTGGATGAACGAACGTCTCTCCACATGCTCAGTTCTGAGAGATAAGTGTGTGTGAAAGCCGTCCTTCACCTAGCTTGAAGGGAACACAAAGTTTCTTTTCAGTTGCCAACTCCACTCCATACATATATATGGGGAGGTACAAGCTCCAACTCGGTTTTACAGTGAAAACGGCAGGCACTTCAAACCGGCACTAGGAAACAGACTGAGAAACCAGAGTAAGGGTTTCTCCTGCAACCCGTTCCCTTTGTGCTGGATGAACGAACGTCTCTCCCCATGCTCAGTTCTGAGAGATAAGTGTGTGTGAAAGCCGTCCTTCACCTAGCTTGAAGGGAACACAAAGTTTCTTTTCAGTTGCCATCTCCACTCCATACATATATATGGGGAGGTACAAGCTCCAACTCGGTTTTACAGTGAAAACGGCAGGCACTTCCAACCGGCACTAGGAAACAGACTGAGAAACCAGAGTAAGGGTTTCCCTGCAACCCGTTCCTTTTGTGCTGGATGAACGAACGTCTCTCCACATGCTCAGTTCTGAGAGATTAGTGTGTGTGAAAGACGTCCTACACCTAACTTGAAGGGAACACAAAGTTTCTTTTCAGTTGCCAACTCCACTCCATACATATATATGGGGAGGGACAAGCTCCAACTCGGTTTTACAGTGAAAACGGCAGGCACTTCCAACCGGCATTAGGAAACAGACTGAGAAACCAGAGTAAGGGTTTCTCCTGCAACCCGTTCCCTTTGTGCGGGATGAACGAACGTCTCTCCACATGCTCAGTTCGGAGAGATAAGTGTGTGTGAAAGCCGTCCTTCACCTAGCTTGAAGGGAACACAAAGTTTCTTTTCAGTTGCCAACTCCACTCCATACATATATATGGGGAGGTACAAGCTCCAACTCGGTTTTACAGTGAAAACGGCAGGCACTTCCAACCGGCACTAGGAAACAGACTGAGAAACAAGAGTAAGGGTTTCTCCTGCAAAACGTTCCCTTTGTGCTGGATGAACGAACGTCTCTCCACATGCTCAGTTCTGAGAGATAAGTGTGTGTGAAAGCCGTCCTTCACCTAGCTTGAAGGGAACACAAAGTTTCTTTTCAGTTGCCAACTCCACTCCATACATATATATGGGGAGGTACAAGCTCCAACTCGGTTTTACAGTGAAAACGGCAGGCACTTCCTACCGGCACTAGGAAACAGACTGAGAAACCAGAGTAAGGGTTTCTCCTGCAACCCGTTCCCTTTGTGCTGGATGAACGAACGTCTCTCCACATGCTCAGTTCTGAGAGATAAGTGTGTGTGAAAGCCGTCCTTCACCTAGCTTGAAGGGAACACAAAGTTTCTTTTCAGTTGCCAACTCCACTCCATACATATATATGGGGAGGTACAAGCTCCAACTCGGTTTTACAGTGAAAACGGCAGGCACTTCCAACCGGCACTAGGAAACAGACTGAGAAACCAGAGTAAGGGTTTCTCCTGCAACCCGTTCCCTTTGTGCTGGATGAACGAACGTCTCTCCACATGCTCAGTTCTGAGAGATAAGTGTGTGTGAAAGCCGTCCTTCATCTAGCTTGAAGGGAACACAAAGTTTCTTTTCAGTTGCCAACTCCACTCCATACATATATATGGGGAGGTACAAGCTCCAACTCGGTTTTACAGTGAAAACGGCAGGCACTTCCAACCGGCACTAGGAAACAGACTGAGAAACCAGAGTAAGGGTTTCTCCTGCAACCCGTTCCCTTTGTGCTGGATGAACGAACGTCTCTCCACATGCTCAGTTCTGAGAGATAAGTGTGTGTGAAAGCCGTCCTTCACCTAGCTTGAAGGGAACACAAAGTTTCTTTTCAGTTGCCAACTCCACTCCATACATATATATGGGGAGGTACAAGCTCCAACTCGGTTTTACAGTGAAAACGGCAGGCACTTCCAACCGGCACTAGGAAACAGACTGAGAAACCAGAGTAAGGGTTTCTCCTGCAACCCGTTCCCTTTGTGCTGGATGAACGAACGTCTCTCCACATGCTCAGTTCTGAGAGATAAGTGTGTGTGAAAGCCGTCCTTCACCTAGCTTGAAGGGAACACAAAGTTTCTTTCCAGTTGCCAACTCCACTCCATACATATATATGGGGAGGTACAAGCTCCAACTCGGTTTTACAGTGAAAACGGCAGGCACTTCCAACCGGCACTAGGAAACAGACTGAGAAACCAGAGTAAGGGTTTCTCCTGCAACCCGTTCCCTTTGTGCTGGATGAACGAACGTCTCTCCCCATGCTCAGTTCTGAGAGATAAGTGTGTGTGAAAGCCGTCCTTCACCTAGCTTGAAGGGAACACAAAGTTTCTTTTCAGTTGCCAACTCCACTCCATACATATATATGGGGAGGTACAAGCTCCAACTCGGTTTTACAGTGAAAACGGCAGGCACTTCCAACCGGCACTAGGAAACAGACTGAGAAACCAGAGTAAGGGTTTCTCCTGCAACCCGTTCCCTTTGTGCTGGATGAACGAACGTCTCTCCACATGCTCAGTTCAGAGAGATAAGTGTGTGTGAAAGCCGTCCTTCACCTAGCTTGAAGGGAACACAAAGTTTCTTTTCAGTTGCCAACTCCACTCCATACATATATATGGGGAGGTACAAGCTCCAACTCGGTTTTACAGTGAAAACGGCAGGCACTTCCAACCGGCACTAGGAAACAGACTGAGAAACCAGAGTAAGGGTTTCTCCTGCAACCCGTTCCCTTTGTGCTGGATGAACGAACGTCTCTCCACATGCTCAGTTCTGAGAGATAAGTGTGTGTGAAAGCCGTCCTTCACCTAGCTTGAAGGGAACACAAAGTTTCTTTACAGTTGCCAACTCCACTCCATACATATATATGGGGAGGTACAAGCTCCAACTCGGTTTTTCAGAGAAAACGGAAGGCACTTCCAACCGGCACTAGGAAACAGACTGAGAAACCAGAGTAAGGGTTTCTCCTGCAACCCGTTCCCTTTGTGATGGATGAACGAACGTCTCTCCACATACTCAGTTCTGAGAAATAAGTGTGTGTGAAAGCCGTCCTTCACCTAGCTTGAAGGGAACACAAAGTTTCTTTTCAGTTGGCAACTCCACTCCATACATATATATGGGGAGGTACAAGCTCCAACTCGGTATAACAGTGAAAACGGCAGGCACTTCCAACCGGCACTAGGAAACAGACTGAGAAACCAGAGTAAGGGTTTCTCCTGCAACCCGTTCCCTTTGTGCTGGATGAACGAACGTCTCTCCCCATGCTCAGTTCTGAGAGATAACTGTGTGTGAAAGCCGTCCTTCACTTAGCTTGAAGGGAACACAAGGTTTCTTTTCAGTTGCCAACTCCACTCCATACATATATATGGGGAGGTACAAGCTCCAACTCGGTTTTACAGTGAAAACGGCAGGCACGTCCAACCGGCACTAGGAAACAGACTGAGAAACCAGAGTAAGGGTTTCTCCTGCAATCCGTTCCCTTTGGGCTGGATGAACGAACGTCTCTCCACATGCTCATTTCTGAGAGATAAGTGTGTGTGAAAGCCGTCCTTCACCTAGCTTGAAGGGAACACAAAGTTTCTTTTCAGTTGCCAACTCCACTCCATACATATATATGGGGAGGTACAAGCTCCAACTCGGTTTTACAGTGAAAACGGCAGGCACTTCCAACCGGCACTAGGAAACAGACTGAGAAACCAGAGTAAGGGTTTCTCCTGCAACCCGTTCCCTTTGTGCTGGATGAACGAACGTCTCTCCACATGCTCAGTTCTGAGAGATAAGTGTGTGTGAAAGCCGTCCTTCACCTAGCTTGAAGGGAACACAAAGTTTCTTTTCAGTTGCCAACTCCACTCCATACATATATATGGGGAGGTACAAGCTCCAACTCGGTTTTACAGTGAAAACGGCAGGCACTTCCAACCGGCACTAGGAAACAGACTGAGAAACCAGAGTAAGGGTTTCTCCTGCAACCCGTTCCCTTTGTGCTGGATGAACGAACGTCTCTCCACATGCTCAGTTCTGAGAGATAAGTGTGTGTGAAAGCCGTCCTTCACCTAGCTTGAAGGGAACACAAAGTTTCTTTTCAGTTGCCAACTCCACTCCATACATATATATGGGGAGGTACAAGCTCCAACTCGGTTTTACAGTGAAAACGGTAGGCACTTCCAACCGGCACTAGGAAACAGACTGAGAAACCAGAGTAAGGGTTTCTCCTGCAACCCGTTCCCTTTGTGCTGGATGAACGAACGTCTCTCCCCATGCTCAGTTCTGAGAGATAAGTGTGTGTGAAAGCCGTCCTTCACCTAGCTTGAAGGGAACACAAAGTTTCTTTTCAGTTGCCAACTCCACTCCATACATTTATATGGGGAGGTACAAGCTCCAACTCGGTTTTACAGTGAAAACGGCAGGCACTTCCAACCGGCACTAGGAAACAGACTGAGAAACCAGAGTAAGGGTTTCTCCTGCAACCCGTTCCCTTTGTGCTGGATGAACGAACGTCTCTCCACATGCTCAGTTCTGAGAGATAAGTGTGTGTGAAAGACGTCCTTCACCTAGCTTGAAGGGAACACAAAGTTTCTTTTCAGTTGCCAACTCCACTCCATACATATATATGGGGAGGTACAAGCTCCAACTCGGTTTAACAGTGAAAACGGCAGGCACTTCCAACCGGCACTAGGAAACAGACTAAGAAACCAGAGTAAGGGTTTCTCCTGCAACCCGTTCCCTTTGTGCTGGATGAACGAACGTCTCTCCACATGCTCAGTTCAGAGAGATAAGTGTGTGTGAAAGCCGTCCTTCACCTAGCTTGAAGGGAACACAAAGTTTCTTTTCAGTTGCCAACTCCACTCCATACATATATATGGGGAGGTACAAGCTCCAACTCGGTTTTACAGTGAAAACGGCAGGCACTTCCAACCGGCACTAGGAAACAGACTGAGAAACCAGAGTAAGGGTTTCTCCTGCAACCCGTTCCCTTTGTGCTGGATGAACGAACGTCTCTCCACATGCTCAGTTCTGAGAGATAAGTGTGTGTGAAAGCCGTCCTTCACCTAGCTTGAAGGGAACACAAAATTTCTTTACAGTTGCCAACTCCACTCCATACATATATATGGGGAGGTACAAGCTCCAACTCGGTTTTTCAGAGAAAACGGCAGGCACTTCCAACCGGCACTAGGAAACAGACTGAGAAACCAGAGTAAGGGTTTCTCCTGCAACCCGTTCCCTTTGTGATGGATGAACGAACGTCTCTCCACATACTCAGTTCTGAGAAATAAGTGTGTGTGAAAGCCGTCCTTCACCTAGCTTGAAGGGAACACAAAGTTTCTTTTCAGTTGGCAACTCCACTCCATACATATATATGGGGAGGTACAAGCTCCAACTCGGTATAACAGTGAAAACGGCAGGCACTTCCAACCGGCACTAGGAAACAGACTGAGAAACCAGAGTAAGGGTTTCTCCTGCAACCCGTTCCTTTTTTGCTGGATGAACGAACGTCTCTCCACATGCTCAATTCTGAGAGATAAGTGTGTGTGAAAGCCGTCCTTCACCTAGCTTGAAGGGAACACAAAGTTTCTTTTCAGTTGCCAACCCCACACCATACATATATATGGGGAGGTACAAGCTCCAACTCGGTTTTACAGTGAAAACGGCAGGCACTTCCAACCGGCACTAGGAAACAGACTGAGAAACCAGAGTAAGGGTTTCTCCTGCAACCCGTTCCCTTTGTGCTGGATGAACGAACGTCTCTCCACATGCTCAGTTCTGAGAGATAAGTGTGTGTGAAAGCCGTCCTTCACCTAGCTTGAAGGGAACACAAAGTTTCTTTTCAGTTGGCAACTCCACTCCATACATATATATGGGGAGGTACAAGCTCCAACTCGGTTTTACAGTGAAAACGGCAGGCACTTCCAACCGGCACTAGGAAACAGACTGAGAAACCAGAGTAAGGGTTTCTCCTGCAACCCGTTCCCTTTGTGCTGGATGAACGAACGTCTCTCCCCATGCTCAGTTCTGAGAGATAAGTGTGTGTGAAAGCCGTCCTTCACCTAGCTTGAAGGGAACACAAAGTTTCTTTTCAGTTGCCAACTCCACTCCATACATATATATGGGGAGGTACAAGCTCCAACTCGGTTTTACAGTGAAAACGGCAGGCACTTCCAACCGGCACTAGGAAACAGACTGAGAAACCAGAGTAAGGGTTTCTCCTGCAACCCGTTCCCTTTGTGCTGGATGAACGAACGTCTCTCCACATGCTCAGTTCTGAGAGATAAGTGTGTGTGAAAGCCGTCCTTCACCTAGCTTGAAGGGAACACAAAGTTTCTTTTCAGTTGCAAACTTCAATCCATACATATATATGGGGAGGAACAAGCTCCAACTCGGTTTTACAGTGAAAACGGCAGGCACTTCCAACCGGCACTAGGAAACATACTGAGAAACCAGAGTAAGCGTTTCTCCTGCAACCCTTTCCTTTTGTGCTGGATGAACGAACGTCTCTCCACATGCTCAGTTCTGAGAGATAAATGTGTGTGAAAGCCGTCCTTCACCTAGCTTGAAGGGAACACAAAGTTTCTTTTCAGTTGCCAACTCCACTCCATACATATATATGGGGAGGTACAAGCTCCAACTCGGTTTTACAGTGAAAACGGCAGGCACTTCCAACCGGCACTAGGAAACAGACTGAGAAACCAGAGTAAGGGTTTCTCCTGCAACCCGTTCCCTTTGTGCTGGATGAAAGAACGTCTCTCCACATGCTCAGTTCTGAGAGATAAGTGTGTGTGAAAGCCGTCCTTCACCTAGCTTGAAGGGAACACAAAGTTTCTTTTCAGTTGCCAACTCCACTCCATACATATATATGGGGAGGTACAAGCTCCAACTCGGTTTTACAGTGAAAACGGCAGGCACTTCCAACCGGCACTAGGAAACAGACTGAGAAACCAGAGTAAGGGTTTCTCCTGCAACCCGTTCCCTTTGTGCTGGATGAACGAACGTCTCTCCACATGCTCAGTTCTGAGAGATAAGTGTGTGTGAATGCCGTCCTTCACCTAGCTTGAAGGGAACACAAAGTTTCTTTTCAGTTGCAAACTTCAATCCATACATATATATGGGGAGGAACAAGCTCCAACTCGGGTTTACAGTGAAAACGGCAGGCACTTCCAACCGGCACTAGGAAACATACTGAGAAACCAGAGTAAGCGTTTCTCCTGCAACCCTTTCCTTTTGTGCTGGATGAACGAACGTCTCTCCACATGCTCAGTTCTGAGAGATAAATGTGTGTGAAAGCCGTCCTTCACCTAGCTTGAAGGGAACACAAAGATTCTTTTCAGTTGCCAACTCCACTCCATACATATATATGGGGAGGTACAAGCTCCAACTCGTTTTTACAGTGAAAACGGCAGGCACTTCCAACCGGCACTAGGAAACAGACTGAGAAACCAGAGTAAGGGTTTCTCCTGCAACCCGTTCCCTTTGTGCTGGATGAACGAACGTCTCTCCACATGCTCAGTTCTGAGAGATAAGTGTGTGTGAAAGCCGTCCTTCACCTAGCTTGAAGGGAACACAAAGTTTCTTTTCAGTTGCCAACTCCACTCCATACATATATATGGGGAGGTACAAGCTCCAACTCGGTTTTACAGTGAAAACGGCAGGCACTTCCAACCTGCACAAGGAAACAGACTGAGAAATCAGAGTAAGGGTTTCTCCTGCAACCCGTTCCCTTTGTGCTGGATGAACGAACGTCTCTCCACATGCTCAGTTCTGAGAGATAAGTGTGTGTGAAAGCCGTCCTTCACCTAGCTTGAAGGGAACACAAAGTTTCTTTTCAGTTGCCAACTCCACTCCATACATATATATGGGGAGGTACAAGCTCCAACTCGGTTTTACAGTGAAAACGGCAGGCACTTCCAACCGGCACTAGGAAACAGACTGAGAAACCAGAGTAAGGGTTTCTCCTGCAACCCGTTCCCTTTGTGCTGGATGAACGAACGTCTCTCCACATGCTCAGTTCTGAGAGATAAGTGTGTGTGAAAGCCGTCCTTCACCTAGCTTGAAGGGAACACAAAGTTTCTTTTCAGTTGCCAACTCCACTCCATACATATATATGGGGAGGAACAAGCTCCAACTCGGTTTTACAGTGAAAACGGCAGGCACTTCCAACCGGCACTAGGAAACATACTGAGAAACCAGAGTAAGCGTTTCTCCTGCAACCCTTTCCTTTTGTGCTGGATGAACGAACGTCTCTCCACATGCTCAGTTCTGAGAGATAAATGTGTGTGAAAGCCGTCCTTCACCTAGCTTGAAGGGAACACAAAGTTTCTTTTCAGTTGCCAACTCCACTCCATACATATATATGGGGAGGTACAAGCTCCAACTCGTTTTTTCAGTGAAAACGGCAGGCACTTCCAACCGGCACTAGGAAACAGACTGAGAAACCAGAGTAAGGGTTTCTCCTGCAACCCGTTCCCTTTGTGCTGGATGAACGAACGTCTCTCCACATGCTCAGTTCTGAGAGATAAGTGTGTGTGAAAGCCGTCCTTCACCTAGCTTGAAGGGAACACAAAGTTTCTTTTCAGTTGCCAACTCCACTCCATACATATATATGGGGAGGTACAAGCTCCAACTCGGTTTTACAGTGAAAACGGCAGGCACTTCCAACCGGCACTAGGAAACAGACTGAGAAACCAGAGTAATGGTTTCTCCTGCAAACCGTTCCCCTTGTGCTGGATGAACGAACGTCTCTCCACATGCTCAGTTCTGAGAGATAAGTGTGTGTGAAAGCCGTCCTTCACCTAGCTTGAAGGGAACACAAAGTTTCTTTTCAGTTGCCAACTCCACTCCATACATATATATGGGGAGGTACAAGCTCCAACTCGGTTTTACAGTGAAAACGGCAGGCACTTCCAACCGGCACTAGGAAACAGACTGAGAAACCAGAGTAAGGGTTTCTCCTGCAACCCGTTCCCTTTGTGCTGGATGAACGAACGTCTCTCCACATGCTCAGTTCTGAGAGATAAGTGTGTGTGAAAGCCGTCCTTCACCTAGCTTGAAGGGAACACAAAGTTTCTTTTCAGTTGCCAACTCCACTCCATACATATATATGGGGAGGTACAAGCTCCAACTCGGTTTTACAGTGAAAACGGCAGGCACTTCCAACCGGCACTAGGAAACAGACTGAGAAACCAGAGTAAGGGTTTCTCCTGCAACCCGTTCCCTTTGTGCTGGATGAACGAACGTCTCTCCACATGCTCAATTCTGAGAGATAAGTGTGTGTGAAAGCCGTCCTTCACCTAGCTTGAAGGGAACACAAAGTTTCTTTTCAGTTGCCAACGCCACTCCATACATATATATGGGGAGGTACAAGCTCCAACTCGGTTTTACAGTGAAAACGGCAGGCACTTCAAACCGGCAGTAGGAAACAGACTGAGAAACCAGAGTAAGGGTTTCTCCTGCAACCCGTTCCCTTTGTGCTGGATGAACGAACGTCTCTCCACATGCTCAGTTCTGAGAGATAAGTGTGTGTGAATGACGTCCTTCACCTAACTTGAAGGGAACACAAAGTTTCTTTTCTGTTGCCAACTCCACTCCATACATATATATGGGGAGGTACAAGCTCCAACTCGGTTTTACAGTGAAAACGGCAGGCACTTCCAACCGGCATTAGGAAACAGACTGAGAAACCAGAGTAAGGGTTTCTCCTGCAAACCGTTCCCTTTGTGCTGGATGAACGAACTTCTCTCCACATGCTCAGTTCTGAGAGATAAGTGTGTGTGAAAGCCGTCCTTCACCTAGCTTGAAGGGAACACAAAGTTTCTTTTCAGTTGCCAACTCCACTCCATACATATATATGGGGAGGTACAAGCTTCAACTCGGTTTTACAGTGAAAACGGCAGGCACTTCAAACCGGCACTAGGAAACAGACTGAGAAACCAGAGTAAGGGTTTCTCCTGCAACCCGTTCCCTTTGTGCTGCATGAACGAACGTCTCTCCACATGCTCAATTCTGAGAGATAAGTGTGTGTGAAAGCCGTCCTTCACCTAGCTTGAAGGGAACACAAAGTTTCTTTTCAGTTGCCAACTCCACTCCATACATATATATGGGGAGGTACAAGCTCCAACTCGGTTTTACAGTGAAAACGGCAGGCACTTCCAACCGGCACTAGGAAACAGACTGAGAAACCAGAGTAAGGGTTTCTCCTGCAACCCGTTCCCTTTGTGCTGGATGAACGAACGTCTCTCCACATGCTCAGTTCTGAGAGATAAGTGTGTGTGAATGCCGTCATTCACCTAGCTTGAAGGGAACACAAAGTTTCTTTTCAGTTGCAAACTCCAATCCATACATATATATGGGGAGGTACAAGCTCCAACTCGGTTTTACAGTGAAAACGGCAGGCACTTCCAACCGGCACTAGGAAACAGACTGAGAAACCAGAGTAAGCGTTTCTCCTGCAACCCTTTCCTTTTGTGCTGGATGAACGAACGTCTCTCCACATGCTCAGTTCTGAGAGATAAGTGTGTGTGAAAGCCGTCCTTCACCTAGCTTGAAGGGAACACAAAGTTTCTTTTCAGTTGCCAACTCCACTCCATACATATATATGGGGAGGTACAAGCTCCAACTCGGTTTTACAGTGAAAACGGCAGGCACTTCCAACCGGCACTAGGAAACAGACTGAGAAACCAGAGTAAGGGTTTCTCCTGCAACCCGTTCCCTTTGTGCTGGATGAACGAACGTCTCTCCACATGCTCAGTTCTGAGAGATAAGTGTGTGTGAAAGCCGTCCTTCACCTAGCTTGAAGGGAACACAAAGTTTCTTTTCAGTTGCCAACTCCACTCCATACATATATATGGGGAGGTACAAGCTCCAACTCGTTTTTACAGTGAAAACGGCAGGCACTTCCAACCGGCACTAGGAAACAGACTGAGAAACCAGAGAAAGGGTTTCTCCTGCAACCCGTTCCCTTTGTGCTGGATGAACGAACGTCTCTCCACATGCTCAGTTCTGAGAGATAAGTGTGTGTGAAAGCCGTCCTTCACCTAGCTTGAAGGGAACACATAGTTTCTTTTCAGTTGCCAACTCCACTCCATACATATATATGGGGAGGTACAAGCTCCAACTCTGTTTTACAGTGAAAACGGCAGGCACTTCCAACCGGCACTAGGAAACAGACTGAGAAACCAGAGTAAGGGTTTCTCCTGCAACCCGTTCCCTTTGTGCTGGATGAACGAACGTCTCTCCACATGCTCAGTTCTGAGAGATAAGTGTGTGTGAAAGCCGTCCTTCACCTAGCTTGAAGGGAACACAAAGTTTCTTTTCAGTTGCCAACTCCACTCCATACATATATATGGGGAGGTACAAGCACCAACTCTGTTTTACAGTGAAAACGGCAGGCACTTCCAACCGGCACTAGGAAACAGACTGAGAAACCAGAGTAAGGGTTTCTCCTGCAACCCGTTCCCTTTGTGCTGGATGAACGAACGTCTCTCCACATGCTCAGTTCTGAGAGATAAGTGTGTGTGAAAGCCGTCCTTCACCTAGCTTGAAGGGAACACATAGTTTCTTTTCAGTTGCCAACTCCACTTCATACATATATATGGGGAGGTACAAGCTCCAACTCGGTTTTACAGTGAAAACGGCAGGCACTTCCAACCGGCACTAGGAAACAGACTGAGAAACCAGAGTAAGGGTTTCTCCTGCAACCCGTTCCCTTTGTGCTGGATGAACGAACGTCTCTCCACATGTTCAGTTCTGAGAGATAAGTGTGTGTGAAAGCCGTCCTTCACCTAGCTTGAAGGGAACACAAAGTTTCTTTTCAGTTGCCAACTCCACTCCATACATATATATGGGGAGGGACAAGCTCCAACTCGGTTTTACAGTGAAAACGGCAGGCACTTCCAACCAGCACTAGGAAACAGACTGAGAAACCAGAGTAAGGGTTTCTCCTGCAACCCGTTCCCTTTGTGCTGGATGAACGAACGTCTCTCCACATGCTCAGTTCTGAGAGATAAGTGTGTGTGAAAGCCGTCCTTCACCTAGCTTGAAGGGAACACAAAGTTTCTTTTCAGTTGCCAACTCCACTCCATACATATATATGGGGAGGTACAAGCTCCAACTCGGTTTTACAGTGAAAACGGCAGGCACTTCCAACCGGCACTAGGAAACAGACTGAGAAACCAGAGTAAGGGTTTCTCCTGCAACCCGTTCCCTTTGTGCTGGATGAACGAACGTCTCTCCACATGCTCAGTTCTGAGAGATAAGTGTGTGTGAATGCCGTCCTTCACCTAGCTTGAAGGGAACACAAAGTTTCTTTTCAGTTGCAAACTCCAATCCATACATATATATGGGGAGGTACAAGCTCCAACTCGGTTTTACAGTGAAAACGGCAGGCACTTCCAACCGGCACTAGAAAACAGACTGAGAAACCAGAGTAAGCGTTTCTCCTGCAACCCTTTCCTTTTGTGCTGGATGAACGAACGTCTCTCCACATGCTCAGTTCTGAGAGATAAGTGTGTGTGAAAGCCGTCCTTCACCTAGCTTGAAGGGAACACAAAGTTTCTTTTCAGTTGCCAACTCCACTCCATACATATATATGGGGAGGTACAAGCTCCAACTCGGTTTTACAGTGAAAACGGCAGGCACTTCCAACCGGCACTAGGAAACAGACTGAGAAACCAGAGTAAGGGTTTCTCCTGCAACCCGTTCCCTTTGTGCTGGATGAAAGAACGTCTCTCCACATGCTCAGTTCTGAGAGATAAGTGTGTGTGAAAGCCGTCCTTCACCTAGCTTGAAGGGAACAAAAAGTTTCTTTTCAGTTGCCAACTCCACTCCATAAATATATATGGGGAGGTACAAGCTCCAACTCGTTTTTACAGTGAAAACGGCAGGCACTTCCAACCGGCACTAGGAAACAGACTGAGAAACCAGAGTAAGGGTTTCTCCTGCAACCCGTTCCCTTTGTGCTGGATGAACGAACGTCTCTCCACATGCTCAGTTCTGAGAGATAAGTGTGTGTGAAAGCCGTCCTTCACCTAGCTTGAAGGGAACACAAAGTGTCTTTTCAGTTGCCAACTCCACTCCATACATATATATGGGGAGGTACAAGCTCCAACTCGTTTTTACAGTGAAAACGGCAGGCACTTCCAACCGGCACTAGGAAACAGACTGAGAAACCAGAGTAAGGGTTTCTCCTGCAACCCGTTCCCTTTGTGCTGGATGAACGAACGTCTCTCCACATGCTCAGTTCTGAGAGATAAGTGTGTGTGAAAGCCGTCCTTCACCTAGCTTGAAGGGAACACATAGTTTCTTTTCAGTTGCCAACTCCACTCCATACATATATATGGGGAGGTACAAGCTCCAACTCGGTTTTACAGTGAAAACGGCAGGCACTTCCAACCGGCACTAGGAAACAGACTGAGAAACCAGAGTAAGGGTTTCTCCTGCAACCCGTTCCCTTTGTGCTGGATGAACGAACGTCTCTCCACATGCTCAGTTCTGAGAGATAAGTGTGTGTGAAAGCCGTCCTTCACCTAGCTTGAAGGGAACACAAAGTTTCTTTTCAGTTGCCAACTCCACTCCATACATATATATGGGGAGGTAAAAGCTCCAACTCGGTTTTACAGTGAAAACGGCAGGCACTTCCAACCGGCACTAGGAAACAGACTGAGAAACCAGAGTAAGGGTTTCTCCTGCAACCAGTTCCCTTTGTGCTGGATGAACGAACGTCTCTCCACATGCTCAGTTCTGAGAGATAAGTGTGTGTGAATGCCGTCCTTCACCTAGCTTGAAGGGAACACAAAGTTTCTTTTCAGTTGCCAACTCCACTCCATACATATATATGGGGAGGTACAAGCTCCAACTCGGTTTTACAGTGAAAACGGCAGGCACTTCCAACCGGCACTAGGAAACAGACTGAGAAACCAGAGTAAGGGTTTCTCCTGCAACCCTTTCCTTTTGTGCTGGATGAACGAACGTCTCTCCACATGCTCAGTTCTGAGAGATAAGTGTGTGTGAAAGCCGTCCTTCACCTAGCTTGAAGGGAACACAAAGTTTCTTTTCAGTTGCCAACTCCACTCCATACATATATATGGGGAGGTACAAGCTCCAACTCGGTTTTACAGTGAAAACGGCAGGCACTTCCAACCGGCACTAGGAAACAGACTGAGAAACCAGAGTAAGGGTTTCTCCTGCAACCCGTTCCCTTTGTGCTGGATGAAAGAACGTCTCTCCACATGCTCAGTTCTGAGAGATAAGTGTGTGTGAAAGCCGTCCTTCACCTAGCTTGAAGGGAACACAAAGTTTCTTTTCAGTTGCCAACTCCACTCCATACATATATATGGGGAGGTACAAGCTCCAACTCGTTTTTACAGTGAAAACGGCAGGCACTTCCAACCGGCACTAAGAAACAGACTGAGAAACCAGAGTAAGGGTTTCTCCTGCAACCCGTTCCCTTTGTGCTGGATGAACGAACGTCTCTCCACATGCTCAGTTCTGAGAGATAAGTGTGTGTGAAAGCCGTCCTTCACCTAGCTTGAAGGGAACACAAAGTTTCTTTTCAGTTGCTAACTCCACTCCATACATATATATGGGGAGGTACAAGCTCCAACTCGGTTTTACAGTGAAAACGGCAGGCACTTCCAACCGGCACTAGGAAACAGACTGAGAAACCAGAGTAAGGGTTTCTCCTGCAACCCGTTCCCTTTGTGCTGGATGAACGAACGTCTCTCCACATGCTCAGTTCTGAGAGATAATTGTGTGTGAAAGCCGTCCTTCACCTAGCTTGAAGGGAACACAAAGTTTCTTTTCAGTTGCCAACTCCACTCCATACATATATATGGGGAGGTACAAGCTCCAACTCGGTTTTACAGTGAAAACGGCAGGCACTTCCAACCGGCACTAGGAAATAGACTGAGAAACCAGAGTAAGGGTTTCTCCTGCAACACGTTCCCTTTGTGCTGGATGAACGAACGTCTCTCCACATGCTCAGTTCTGAGAGATAAGTGTGTGTGAAAGCCGTCCTTCACCTAGCTTGAAGGGAACACAAAGTTTCTTTTCAGTTGCCAACTCCACTCCATACATATATATGGGGAGGTACAAGCTCCAACTCGGTTTTACAGTGAAAACGACAGGCACTTCAAACCGGCACAAGGAAACAGACTGAGAAACCAGAGTAAGGGTTTCCCCTGCAACCCGTTCCCTTTGTGCAGGATGAACGAATGTCTCTCCCCATGCTCAGTTCTGAGAGATAAGTGTGTGTGAAAGCCGTCCTTCACCTAGCTTGAAGGGAACACAAAGTTTCTTTTCAGTTGCCATCTCCACTCCATACATATATATGGGGAGGTACAAGCTCCAACTCGGTTTTACAGTGATAACGGCAGGCACTTCCAACCGGCACTAGGAAACAGACTGAGAAACCAGAGTAAGGGTTTCCCTGCAACCCGTTCCTTTTGTGCTGGATGAACGAACGTCTCTCCACATGCTCAGTTCTGAGAGATTAGTGTGTGTGAAAGACGTCCTACACCTAACTTGAAGGGAACACAAAGTTTCTTTTCAGTTGCCAACTCCACTCCATACATATATATGGGGAGGGACAAGCTCCAACTCGGTTTTACAGTGAAAACGGCAGGCACTTCCAACCGGCATTAGGAAACAGACTGAGAAACCAGAGTAAGGGTTTCTCCTGCAACCCGTTCCCTTTGTGCTGGATGAACGAACGTCTCTCCACATGCTCAGTTCTGAGAGATAAGTGTGTGTGAAAGCCGTCCTTCACCTAGCTTGAAGGGAACACAAAGTTTCTTTTCAGTTGCCAACTCCACTCCATACATATATATGGGGAGGTACAAGCTCCAACTCGGTTTTACAGTGAAAACGGCAGGCACTTCCAACCGGCACTAGGAAACAGACTGAGAAACAAGAGTAAGGGTTTCTCCTGCAAAACGTTCCCTTTGTGCTGGATGAACGAACGTCTCTCCACATGCTCAGTTCTGAGAGATAAGTGTGTGTGAAAGCCGTCCTTCACCTAGCTTGAAGGGAACACAAAGTTTCTTTTCAGTTGCCAACTCCACTCCATACATATATATGGGGAGGTACAAGCTCCAACTCGGTTTTACAGTGAAAACGGCAGGCACTTCCTACCGGCACTAGGAAACAGACTGAGAAACCAGAGTAAGGGTTTCTCCTGCAACCCGTTCCCTTTGTGCTGGATGAACGAACGTCTCTCCACATGCTCAGTTCTGAGAGATAAGTGTGTGTGAAAGCCGTCCTTCACCTAGCTTGAAGGGAACACAAAGTTTCTTTTCAATTGCCAACTCCACTCCATACATATATATGGGGAGGTACAAGTTCCAACTCGGTTTTACAGTGAAAACGGCAGGCACTTCCAACCGGCACTAGGAAACAGACTGAGAAACCAGAGTAAGGGTTTCTCCTGCAACCCGTTCCCTTTGTGCTGGATGAACGAACGTCTCTCCACATGCTCAGTTCTGAGAGATAAGTGTGTGTGAAAGCCGTCCTTCATCTAGCTTGAAGGGAACACAAAGTTTCTTTTCAGTTGCCAACTCCACTCCATACATATATATGGGGAGGTACAAGCTCCAACTCGGTTTTACAGTGAAAACGGCAGGCACTTCCAACCGGCACTAGGAAACAGACTGAGAAACCAGAGTAAGGGTTTCTCCTGCAACCCGTTCCCTTTGTGCTGGATGAACGAACGTCTCTCCACATGCTCAGTTCTGAGAGATAAGTGTGTGTGAAAGCCGTCCTTCACCTAGCTTGAAGGGAACACAAAGTTTCTTTTCAGTTGCCAACTCCACTCCATACATATATATGGGGAGGTACAAGCTCCAACTCGGTTTTACAGTGAAAACGGCAGGCACTTCCAACCGGCACTAGGAAACAGACTGAGAAACCAGAGTAAGGGTTTCTCCTGCAACCCGTTCCCTTTGTGCTGGATGAACGAACGTCTCTCCACATGCTCAGTTCTGAGAGATAAGTGTGTGTGAAAGCCGTCCTTCACCTAGCTTGAAGGGAACACAAAGTTTCTTTCCAGTTGCCAACTCCACTCCATACATATATATGGGGAGGTACAAGCTCCAACTCGGTTTTACAGTGAAAACGGCAGGCACTTCCAACCGGCACTAGGAAACAGACTGAGAAACCAGAGTAAGGGTTTCTCCTGCAACCCGTTCCCTTTGTGCTGGATGAACGAACGTCTCTCCCCATGCTAAGTTCTGAGAGATAAGTGTGTGTGAAAGCCGTCCTTCACCTAGCTTGAAGGGAACACAAAGTTTCTTTTCAGTTGCCAACTCCACTCCATACATATATATGGGGAGGTACAAGCTCCAACTCGGTTTTACAGTGAAAACGGCAGGCACTTCCAACCGGCACTAGGAAACAGACTGAGAAACCAGAGTAAGGGTTTCTCCTGCAACCCGTTCCCTTTGTGCTGGATGAACGAACGTCTCTCCACATGCTCAGTTCTGAGAGATAAGTGTGTGTGAAAGCCGTCCTTCACCTAGCTTGAAGGGAACACAAAGTTTCTTTTCAGTTGCCAACTCCACTCCATACATATATATGGGGAGGTACAAGCTCCAACTCGGTTTTACAGTGAAAACGGCAGGCACTTCCAACCGGCACTAGGAAACAGACTGAGAAACCAGAGTAAGGGTTTCTCCTGCAACCCGTTCCCTTTGTGCTGGATGAACGAACGTCTCTCCACATGCTCAGTTCAGAGAGATAAGTGTGTGTGAAAGCCGTCCTTCACCTAGCTTGAAGGGAACACAAAGTTTCTTTTCAGTTGCCAACTCCACTCCATACATATATATGGGGAGGTACAAGCTCCAACTCGGTTTTACAGTGAAAACGGCAGGCACTTCCAACCGGCACTAGGAAACAGACTGAGAAACCAGAGTAAGGGTTTCTCCTGCAACTCGTTCCCTTTGTGTTGGATGAACGAACGTCTCTCCACATGCTCAGTTCTGAGAGATAAGTGTGTGTGAAAGCCGTCCTTCACCTAGCTTGAAGGGAACACAAAGTTTCTTTACATTTGCCAACTCCACTCCATACATATATATGGGGAGGTACAAGCTCCAACTCGGTTTTTCAGAGAAAACGGCAGGCACTTCCAACCGGCACTAGGAAACAGAATGAGAAACCAGAGTAAGGGTTTCTCCTGCAACCCGTTCCCTTTGTGATGGATGAACGAACGTCTCTCCACATACTCAGTTCTGAGAAATAAGTGTGTGTGAAAGCCGTCCTTCACCTAGCTTGAAGGGAACACAAAGTTTCTTTTCAGTTGGCAACTCCACTCCATACATATATATGGGGAGGTACAAGCTCCAACTCGGTATAACAGTGAAAACGGCAGGCACTTCCAACCGGCACTAGGAAACAGACTGAGAAAACAGAGTAAGGGTTTCTCCTGCAACCCGTTCCTTTTTTGCTGGATGAACGAACGTCTCTCCACATGCTCAATTCTGAGAGATAAGTGTGTGTGAAAGCCGTCCTTCACCTAGCTTGAAGGGAACACAAAGTTTCTTTTCAGTTGCCAACCCCACTCCATACATATATATGGGGAGGTACAAGCTCCAACTCGGTTTTACAGTGAAAACGGCAGGCACTTCCAACCGGCACTAGGAAACAGACTGAGAAACCAGAGTAAGGGTTTCTCCTGCAACCCGTTCCCTTTGTGCTGGATGAACGAACGTCTCTCCACATGCTCAGTTCTGAGAGATAAGTGTGTGTGAAAGCCGTCCTTCACCTAGCTTGAAGGGAACACAAAGTTTCTTTTCAGTTGCCAACTCCACTCCATACATATATATGGGGAGGTACAAGCTCCAACTCGGTTTTACAGTGAAAACGGCAGGCACTTCAAACCGGCACTAGGAAACAGACTGAGAAACCAGAGTAAGGGTTTCTCCTGCAACCCGTTCCCTTTGTGCTGGATGAACGAACGTCTCTCCCCATGCTCAGTTCTGAGAGATAAGTGTGTGTGAAAGCCGTCCTTCACCTAGCTTGAAGGGAACACAAAGTTTCTTTTCAGTTGCCATCTACACTCCATACATATATATGGGGAGGTACAAGCTCCAACTCGGTTTTACAGTGAAAACGGCAGGCACTTCCAACCGGCACTAGGAAACAGACTGAGAAACCAGAGTAAGGGTTTCCCTGCAACCCGTTCCTTTTGTGCTGGATGAACGAACGTCTCTCCACATGCTCAGTTCTGAGAGATTAGTGTGTGTGAAAGACGTCCTACACCTAACTTGAAGGGAACACAAAGTTTCTTTTCAGTTGCCAACTCCACTCCATACATATATATGGGGAGGGACAAGCTCCAACTCGGTTTTACAGTGAAAACGGCAGGCACTTCCAACCGGCATTAGGAAACAGACTGAGAAACCAGAGTAAGGGTTTCTCCTGCAACCCGTTCCCTTTGTGCTGGATGAACGAACGTCTCTCCACATGCTCAGTTCTGAGAGATAAGTGTGTGTGAAAGCCGTCCTTCACCTAGCTTGAAGGGAACACAAAGTTTCTTTTCAGTTGCCAACTCCACTCCATACATATATATGGGGAGGTACAAGCACCAACTCGGTTTTACAGTGAAAACGGCAGGCACTTCCAACCGGCACTAGGAAACAGACTGAGAAACAAGAGTAAGGGTTTCTCCTGCAAAACGTTCCCTTTGTGCTGGATGAACGAACGTCTCTCCACATGCTCAGTTCTGAGAGATAAGTGTGTGTGAAAGCCGTCCTTCACCTAGCTTGAAGGGAACACAAAGTTTCTTTTCAGTTGCCAACTCCACTCCATACATATATATGGGGAGGTACAAGCTCCAACTCGGTTTTACAGTGAAAACGGCAGGCACTTCCTACCGGCACTAGGAAACAGACTGAGAAACCAGAGTAAGGGTTTCTCCTGCAACCCGTTCCCTTTGTGCTGGATGAACGAACGTCTCTCCCCATGCTCAGTTCTGAGAGATAAGTGTGTGTGAAAGCCGTCCTTCACCTAGCTTGAAGGGAACACAAAGTTTCTTTTCAGTTGCCAACTCCACTCCATACATATATATGGGGAGGTACAAGCTCCAACTCGGTTTTACAGTGAAAACGGCAGGCACTTCCAACCGGCACTAGGAAACAGACTGAGAAACCAGAGTAAGGGTTTCTCCTGCAACCCGTTCCCTTTGTGCTGGATGAACGAACGTCTCTCCACATGCTCAGTTCTAAGAGATAAGTGTGTGTGAAAGCCGTCCTTCACCTAGCTTGAAGGGAACACAAAGTTTCTTTTCAGTTGCCAACTCCACTCCATACATATATATGGGGAGGTACAAGCTCCAACTCGGTTTTACAGTGAAAACGGCAGGCACTTCCAACCGGCACTAGGAAACAGACTGAGAAACCAGAGTAAGGGTTTCTCCTGCAACCCGTTCCCTTTGTGCTGGATGAACGAACGTCTCTCCACATGCTCAGTTCTGAGAGATAATTGTGTGTGAAAGCCGTCCTTCACCTTGCTTGAAGGGAACACAAAGTTTCTTTCCAGTTGCCAACTCCACTCCATACATATATATGGGGAGGTACAAGCTCCAACTCGGTTTTACAGTGAAAACGGCAGGCACTTCCAACCGGCACTAGGAAACAGACTGAGAAACCAGAGTAAGGGTTTCTCCTGCAACCCGTTCCCTTTGTGCTGGATGAACGAACGTCTCTCCCCATGCTCAGTTCTGAGAGATAAGTGTGTGTGAAAGCCGTCCTTCACCTAGCTTGAAGGGAACACAAAGTTTCTTTTCAGTTGCCAACTCCACTCCATACATATATATGGGGAGGTACAAGCTCCAACTCGGTTTTACAGTGAAAACGGCAGGCACTTCCAACCGGCACTAGGAAACAGACTGAGAAACCAGAGTAAGGGTTTCTCCTGCAACCCGTTCCCTTTGTGCTGGATGAACGAACGTCTCTCCACATGCTCAGTTCTGAGAGATAAGTGTGTGTGAAAGCCGTCCTTCACCTAGCTTGAAGGGAACACAAAGTTTCTTTTCAGTTGCCAACTCCACTCCATACATATATATGGGGAGGTACAAGCTCCAACTCGGTTTTACAGTGAAAACGGCAGGCACTTCCAACCGGCACTAGGAAACAGACTGAGAAACCAGAGTAAGGGTTTCTCCTGCAACCCGTTCCCTTTGTGCTGGATGAACGAACGTCTCTCCACATGCTCAGTTCTGAGAGATAAGTGTGTGTGAAAGCCGTCCTTCACCTAGCTTGAAGGTAACACAAAGTTTCTTTCCAGTTGCCAACTCCACTCCATACATATATATGGGGAGGTACAAGCTCCAACTCGGTTTTACAGTGAAAACGGCAGGCACTTCCAACCGGCACTAGGAAACAGACTGAGAAACCAGAGTAAGGGTTTCTCCTGCAACCCGTTCCCTTTGTGCTGGATGAACGAACGTCTCTCCCCATGCTCAGTTCTGAGAGATAAGTGTGTGTGAAAGCCGTCCTTCACCTAGCTTGAAGGGAACACAAAGTTTCTTTTCAGTTGCCAACTCCACTCCATACATATATATGGGGAGGTACAAGCTCCAACTCGGTTTTACAGTGAAAACGGCAGGCACTTCCAACCGGCACTAGGAAACAGACTGAGAAACCAGAGTAAGGGTTTCTCCTGCAACCCGTTCCCTTTGTGCTGGATGAACGAACGTCTCTCCACATGCTCAGTTCTGAGAGATAAGTGTGTGTGAAAGCCGTCCTTCACCTAGCTTGAAGGGAACACAAAGTTTCTTTTCAGTTGCCAACTCCACTCCATACATATATATGGGGAGGTACAAGCTCCAACTCGGTTTTACAGTGAAAACGGCAGGCACTTCCAACCGGCACTAGGAAACAGACTGAGAAACCAGAGTAAGGGTTTCTCCTGCAACCCGTTCCCTTTGTGCTGGATGAACGAACGTCTCTCCACATGCTCAGTTCAGAGAGATAAGTGTGTGTGAAAGCCGTCCTTCACCTAGCTTGAAGGGAACACAAAGTTTCTTTTCAGTTGCCAACTCCACTCCATACATATATATGGGGAGGTACAAGCTCCAACTCGGTTTTACAGTGAAAACGGCAGGCACTTCCAACCGGCACTAGGAAACAGACTGAGAAACCAGAGTAAGGGTTTCTCCTGCAACCCGTTCCCTTTGTGTTGGATGAACGAACGTCTCTCCACATGCTCAGTTCTGAGAGATAAGTGTGTGTGAAAGCCGTCCTTCACCTAGCTTGAAGGGAACACAAAGTTTCTTTACATTTGCCAACTCCACTCCATACATATATATGGGGAGGTACAAGCTCCAACTCGGTTTTTCAGAGAAAACGGCAGGCACTTCCAACCGGCACTAGGAAACAGAATGAGAAACCAGAGTAAGGGTTTCTCCTGCAACCCGTTCCCTTTGTGATGGATGAACGAACGTCTCTCCACATACTCAGTTCTGAGAAATAAGTGTGTGTGAAAGCCGTCCTTCACCTAGCTTGAAGGGAACACAAAGTTTCTTTTCAGTTGGCAACTCCACTCCATACATATATATGGGGAGGTACAAGCTCCAACTCGGTATAACAGTGAAAACGGCAGGCACTTCCAACCGGCACTAGGAAACAGACTGAGAAACCAGAGTAAGGGTTTCTCCTGCAACCCGTTCCTTTTTTGCTGGATGAACGAACGTCTCTCCACATGCTCAATTCTGAGAGATAAGTGTGTGTGAAAGCCGTCCTTCACCTAGCTTGAAGGGAACACAAAGTTTCTTTTCAGTTGCCAACCCCACTCCATACATATATATGGGGAGGTACAAGCTCCAACTCGGTTTTACAGTGAAAACGGCAGGCACTTCCAAACGGCACTAGGAAACAGACTGAGAAACCAGAGTAAGGGTTTCTCCTGCAACCCGTTCCCTTTGTGCTGGATGAACGAACGTCTCTCCACATGCTCAGTTCTGAGAGATAAGTGTGTGTGAAAGCCGTCCTTCACCTAGCTTGAAGGGAACACAAAGTTTCTTTTCAGTTGCCAACTCCACTCCATACATATATATGGGGAGGTACAAGCTCCAACTCGGTTTTACAGTGAAAACGGCAGGCACTTCAAACCGGCACTAGGAAACAGACTGAGAAACCAGAGTAAGGGTTTCTCCTGCAACCCGTTCCCTTTGTGCTGGATGAACGAACGTCTCTCCCCATGCTCAGTTCTGAGAGATAAGTGTGTGTGAAACCCGTCCTTCACCTAGCTTGAAGGGAACACAAAGTTTCTTTTCAGTTGCCATCTACACTCCATACATATATATGGGGAGGTACAAGCTCCAACTCGGTTTTACAGTGAAAACGGCAGGCACTTCCAACCGGCACTAGGAAACAGACTGAGAAACCAGAGTAAGGGTTTCCCTGCAACCCGTTCCTTTTGTGCTGGATGAACGAACGTCTCTCCACATGCTCAGTTCTGAGAGATTAGTGTGTGTGAAAGACGTCCTACACCTAACTTGAAGGGAACACAAAGTTTCTTTTCAGTTGCCAACTCCACTCCATACATATATATGGGGAGGGACAAGCTCCAACTCGGTTTTACAGTGAAAACGGCAGGCACTTCCAACCGGCATTAGGAAACAGACTGAGAAACCAGAGTAAGGGTTTCTCCTGCAACCCGTTCCCTTTGTGCTGGATGAACGAACGTCTCTCCACATGCTCAGTTCTGAGAGATAAGTGTGTGTGAAAGCCGTCCTTCACCTAGCTTGAAGGGAACACAAAGTTTCTTTTCAGTTGCCAACTCCACTCCATACATATATATGGGGAGGTACAAGCTCCAACTCGGTTTTACAGTGAAAACGGCAGGCACTTCCAACCGGCACTAGGAAACAGACTGAGAAACAAGAGTAAGGGTTTCTCCTGCAAAACGTTCCCTTTGTGCTGGATGAACGAACGTCTCTCCACATGCTCAGTTCTGAGAGATAAGTGTGTGTGAAAGCCGTCCTTCACCTAGCTTGAAGGGAACACAAAGTTTCTTTTCAGTTGCCAACTCCACTCCATACATATATATGGGGAGGTACAAGCTCCAACTCGGTTTTACAGTGAAAACGGCAGGCACTTCCTACCGGCACTAGGAAACAGACTGAGAAACCAGAGTAAGGGTTTCTCCTGCAACCCGTTCCCTTTGTGCTGGATGAACGAACGTCTCTCCACATGCTCAGTTCTGAGAGATAAGTGTGTGTGAAAGCCGTCCTTCACCTAGCTTGAAGGGAACACAAAGTTTCTTTTCAGTTGCCAACTCCACTCCATACATATATATGGGGAGGTACAAGCTCCAACTCGGTTTTACAGTGAAAACGGCAGGCACTTCCAACCGGCACTAGGAAACAGACTGAGAAACCAGAATAAGGGTTTCTCCTGCAACCCGTTCCCTTTGTGCTGGATGAACGAACGTCTCTCCACATGCTCAGTTCTGAGAGATAAGTGTGTGTGAAAGCCGTCCTTCATCTAGCTTGAAGGGAACACAAAGTTTCTTTTCAGTTGCCAACTCCACTCCATACATATATATGGGGAGGTACAAGCTCCAACTCGGTTTTACAGTGAAAACGGCAGGCACTTCAAACCGGCACTAGGAAACAGACTGAGAAACCAGAGTAAGGGTTTCTCCTGCAACCCGTTCCCTTTGTGCTGGATGAACGAACGTCTCTCCACATGCTCAGTTCTAAGAGATAAGTGTGTGTGAAAGCCGTCCTTCACCTAGCTTGAAGGGAACACAAAGTTTCTTTTCAGTTGCCAACTTCACTCCATACATATATATGGGGAGGTACAAGCTCCAACTCGGTTTTACAGTGAAAACGGCAGGCACTTCCAACCGGCACTAGGAAACAGACTGAGAAACCAGAGTAAGGGTTTCTCCTGCAACCCGTTCCCTTTGTGCTGGATGAACGAACGTCTCTCCACATGCTCAGTTCTGAGAGATAAGTGTGTGTGAAAGCCGTCCTTCACCTAGCTTGAAGGGAACACAAAGTTTCTTTCCAGTTGCCAACTCCACTCCATACATATATATGGGGAGGTACAAGCTCCAACTCGGTTTTACAGTGAAAACGGCAGGCACTTCCAACCGGCACTAGGAAACAGACTGAGAAACCAGAGTAAGGGTTTCTCCTGCAACCCGTTCCCTTAGTGCTGGATGAACGAACGTCTCTCCCCATGCTCAGTTCTGAGAGATAAGTGTGTGTGAAAGCCGTCCTTCACCTAGCTTGAAGGGAACACAAAGTTTCTTTTCAGTTGCCAACTCCACTCCATACATATATATGGGGAGGTACAAGCTCCAACTCGGTTTTACAGTGAAAACGGCAGGCACTTCCAACCGGCACTAGGAAACAGACTGAGAAACCAGAGTAAGGGTTTCTCCTGCAACCCGTTCCCTTTGTGCTGGATGAACGAACGTCTCTCCACATGCTCAGTTCTGAGAGATAAGTGTGTGTGAAAGCCGTCCTTCACCTAGCTTGAAGGGAACACAAAGTTTCTTTTCAGTTGCCAACTCCACTCCATACATATATATGGGGAGGTACAAGCTCCAACTCGGTTTTACAGTGAAAACGGCAGGCACTTCCAACCGGCACTAGGAAACAGACTGAGAAACCAGAGTAAGGGTTTCTCCTGCAACCCGTTCCCTTTGTGCTGGATGAACGAACGTCTCTCCACATGCTCAGTTCTGAGAGATAAGTGTGTGTGAAAGCCGTCCTTCACCTAGCTTGAAGGGAACACAAAGTTTCTTTTCAGTTGCCAACTCCACTCCATACATATATATGGGGAGGTACAAGCTCCAACTCGGTTTTACAGTGAAAACGGCAGGCACTTCCAACCGGCACTAGGAAACAGACTGAGAAACCAGAGTAAGGGTTTCTCCTGCAACCCGTTCCCTTTGTGCTGGATGAACGAACGTCTCTCCACATGCTCAGTTCTGAGAGATAAGTGTGTGTGAAAGCCATCCTTCACCTAGCTTGAAGGGAACACAAAGTTTCTTTACAGTTGCCAACTCCACTCCATACATATATATGGGGAGGTACAAGCTCCAACTCGGTTTTTCAGAGCAAACGGCAGGCACTTCCAACCGGCACTAGGAAACAGACTGAGAAACCAGAGTAAGGGTTTCTCCTGCAACCCGTTCCCTTTGTGATGGATGAACGAACGTCTCTCCACATACTCAGTTCTGAGAAATAAGTGTGTGTGAAAGCCGTCCTTCACCTAGCTTGAAGGGAACACAAAGTTTCTTTTCAGTTGCCAACTCCACTCCATACATATATATGGGGAGGTACAAGCTCCAACTCGGTATAACAGTGAAAACGGCAGGCACTTCCAACCGGCACTAGGAAACAGACTGAGAAACCAGAGTAAGGGTTTCTCCTGCAACCCGTTCTCTTTGAGCTGGATGAACGAACGTCTCTCCCCATGCTCAGTTCTGAGAGATAACTGTGTGTGAAAGCCGTCCTTCACTTAGCTTGAAGGGACACAAGGTTTCTTTTCAGTTGCCAACTCCACTCCATACATATATATGGGGAGGTACAAGCTCCAACTCGGTTTTACAGTGAAAACGGCAGGCACGTCCAACCGGCACTAGGAAACAGACTGAGAAACCAGAGTAAGGGTTTCTCCTGCAACCCGTTCCCTTTGTGCTGGATGAACGAACGTCTCTCCACATGCTCAGTTCTGAGAGATAAGTGTGTGTGAAAGCCGTCCTTCACCTAGCTTGAAGGGAACACAAAGTTTCTTTTCAGTTGCCAACTCCACTCCATACATATATATGGGGAGGTACAAGCTCCAACTCGGTTTTACAGTGAAAACGGCAGGCACTTCCAACCGGCACTAGGAAACAGACTGAGAAACCAGAGTAAGGGTTTCTCCTGCAACCCGTTCCCTTTGTGCTGGATGAACGAACGTCTCTCCACATGCTCAGTTCTGAGAGATAAGTGTGTGTGAAAGCCGTCCTTCACCTAGCTTGAAGGGAACACAAAGTTTCTTTTCAGTTGCCAACTCCACTCCATACATATATATGGGGAGGTACAAGCTCCAACTCGGTTTTACAGTGAAAACGGCAGGCACTTCCAACCGGAACTAGGAAACAGACTGAGAAACCAGAGTAAGGGTTTCTCCTGCAACCCGTTCCCTTTGTGCTGGATGAACGAACGTCTCTCCACATGCTCAGTTCTGAGAGATAAGTGTGTGTGAAAGCCGTCCTTCACCTAGCTTGAAGGGAACACAAAGTTTCTTTTCAGTTGCCAACTCCACTCCATACATATATATGGGGAGGTACAAGCTCCAACTCGGTTTTACAGTGAAAACGGCAGGCACTTCCAACCGGCACTAGGAAACAGACTGAGAAACCAGAGTAAGGGTTTCTCCTGCAACCCGTTCCCTTTGTGCTGGATGAACGAACGTCTCTCCACATGCTCAGTTCAGAGAGATAAGTGTGTGTGAAAGCCGTCCTTCACCTAGCTTGAAGGGAACACAAAGTTTCTTTTCAGTTGCCAACTCCACTCCATACATATATATGGGGAGGTACAAGCTCCAACTCGGTTTTACAGTGAAAACGGCAGGCACTTCCAACCGGCACTAGGAAACAGACTGAGAAACCAGAGTAAGGGTTTCTCCTGCAACCCGTTCCCTTTGTGCTGGATGAACGAACGTCTCTCCACATGCTCAGTTCTGAGAGATAAGTGTGTGTGAAAGCCGTCCTTCACCTAGCTTGAAGGGAACACAAAATTTCTTTACAGTTGCCAACTCCACTCCATACATATATATGGGGAGGTACAAGCTCCAACTCGGTTTTTCAGAGAAAACGGCAGGCACTTCCAACCGGCACTAGGAAACAGACTGAGAAACCAGAGTAAGGGTTTCTCCTGCAACCCGTTCCCTTTGTGCTGGATGAACGAACGTCTCTCCACATACTCAGTTCTGAGAAAAAAGTGTGTGTGAAAGCCGTCCTTCACCTAGCTTGAAGGGAACACAAAGTTTCTTTTCAGTTGGCAACTCCACTCCATACATATATATGGGGAGGTACAAGCTCCAACTCGGTATAACAGTGAAAACGGCAGGCACTTCCAACCGGCACTAGGAAACAGACTGAGAAACCAGAGTAAGGGTTTCTCCTGCAACCCGTTCCTTTTTTGCTGGATGAACGAACGTCTCTCCACATGCTCAATTCTGAGAGATAAGTGTGTGTGAAAGCCGTCCTTCACCTAGCTTGAAGGGAACACAAAGTTTCTTTTCAGTTGCCAACCCCACTCCATACATATATATGGGGAGGTACAAGCTCCAACTCGGTTTTACAGTGAAAACGGCAGGCACTTCCAACCGGCACTAGGAAACAGACTGAGAAACCAGAGTAAGGGTTTCTCCTGCAACCCGTTCCCTTTGTGCTGGATGAACGAACGTCTCTCCACATGCTCAGTTCTGAGAGATAAGTGTGTGTGAAAGCCGTCCTTCACCTAGCTTGAAGGGAACACAAAGTTTCTTTTCAGTTGCCAACTCCACTCCATACATATATATGGGGAGGTACAAGCTCCAACTCGGTTTTACAGTGAAAACGGCAGGCACTTCCAACCGGCACTAGGAAACAGACTGAGAAACCAGAGTAAGGGTTTCTCCTGCAACCCGTTCCCTTTGTGCTGGATGAACGAACGTCTCTCCACATGCTCAGTTCTGAGAGATAAGTGTGTGTGAAAGCCGTCCTTCACCTAGCTTGAAGGGAACACAAAGTTTCTTTTCAGTTGCCAACTCCACTCCATACATATATATGGGGAGGTACAAGCTCCAACTCGGTTTTACAGTGAAAACGGCAGGCACTTCCAACCGGCACTAGGAAACAGACTGAGAAACCAGAGTAAGGGTTTCTCCTGCAACCCTTTCCCTTTGTGCTGGATGAACGAACGTCTCTCCACATGCTCAGTTCTGAGAGATAAGTGTGTGTGAAAGCCGTCCTTCACCTAGCTTGAAGGGAACACAAAGTTTCTTTTCAGTTGCCAACTCCACTCCATACATATATATGGGGAGGTACAAGCTCCAACTCGGTTTTACAGTGAAAACGGTAGGCACTTCCAACCGGCACTAGGAAACAGACTGAGAAACCAGAGTAAGGGTTTCTCCTGCAACCCGTTCCCTTTGTGCTGGATGAACGAACGTCTCTCCCCATGCTCAGTTCTGAGAGATAAGTGTGTGTGAAAGCCGTCCTTCACCTAGCTTGAAGGGAACACAAAGTTTCTTTTCAGTTGCCAACTCCACTCCATACATATATATGGGGAGGTACAAGCTCCAACTCGGTTTTACAGTGAAAACGGCAGGCACTTCCAACCGGCACTAGGAAACAGACTGAGAAACCAGAGTAAGGGTTTCTCCTGCAACCCGTTCCCTTTGTGCTGGATGAACGAACGTCTCTCCACATGCTCAGTTCTGAGAGATAAGTGTGTGTGAAAGCCGTCCTTCACCTAGCTTGAAGGGAACACAAAGTTTCTTTCCAGTTGCCAACTCCACTCCATACATATATATGGGGAGGTACAAGCTCCAACTCGGTTTTACAGTGAAAACGGCAGGCACTTCCAACCGGCACTAGGAAACAGACTGAGAAACCAGAGTAAGGGTTTCTCCTGCAACCCGTTCCCTTTGTGCTGGATGAACGAACGTCTCTCCCCATGCTCAGTTCTGAGAGATAAGTGTGTGTGAAAGCCGTCCTTCACCTAGCTTGAAGGGAACACAAAGTTACTTTTCAGTTGCCAACTCCACTCCATACATATATATGGGGAGGTACAAGCTCCAACTCGGTTTTACAGTGAAAACGGCAGGCACTTCCAACCGGCACTAGGAAACAGACTGAGAAACCAGAGTAAGGGTTTCTCCTGCAACCCGTTCCCTTTGTGCTGGATGAACGAACGTCTCTCCACATGCTCAGTTCTGAGAGATAAGTGTGTGTGAAAGCCGTCCTTCACCTAGCTTGAAGGGAACACAAAGTTTCTTTTCAGTTGCCAACTCCACTCCATACATATATATGGGGAGGTACAAGCTCCAACTCGGTTTTACAGTGAAAACGGCAGGCACTTCCAACCGGCACTAGGAAACAGACTGAGAAACCAGAGTAAGGGTTTCTCCTGCAACCCGTTCCCTTTGTGCTGGATGAACGAACGTCTCTCCACATGCTCAGTTCAGAGAGATAAGTGTGTGTGAAAGCCGTCCTTCACCTAGCTTGAAGGGAACACAAAGTATCTTTTCAGTTGCCAACTCCACTCCATACATATATATGGGGAGGTACAAGCTCCAACTCGGTTTTACAGTGAAAACGGCAGGCACTTCCAACCGGCACTAGGAAACAGACTGAGAAACCAGAGTAAGGGTTTCTCCTGCAACCCGTTCCCTTTGAGCTGGATGAACGAACGTCTCTCCCCATGCTCAGTTCTGAGAGATAACTGTGTGTGAAAGCCGTCCTTCACTTAGCTTGAAGGGACACAAGGTTTCTTTTCAGTTGCCAACTCCACTCCATACATATATATGGGGAGGTACAAGCTCCAACTCGGTTTTACAGTGAAAACGGCAGGCACTTCCAACCGGAACTAGGAAACAGACTGAGAAACCAGAGTAAGGGTTTCTCCTGCAACCCGTTCCCTTTGTGCTGGATGAACGAACGTCTCTCCACATGCTCAGTTCTGAGAGATAAGTGTGTGTGAAAGACGTCCTTCACCTAGCTTGAAGGGAACACAAAGTTTCTTTTCAGTTGCCAACTCCACTCCATACATATATATGGGGAGGTACAAGCTCCAACTCGGTTTTACAGTGAAAACGGCAGGCACTTCCAACCGGCACTAGGAAACAGACTGAGAAACCAGAGTAAGGGTTTCTCCTGCAACCCGTTCCCTTTGTGCTGGATGAACGAACGTCTCTCCACATGCTCAGTTCAGAGAGATAAGTGTGTGTGAAAGCCGTCCTTCACCTAGCTTGAAGGGAACACAAAGTTTCTTTTCAGTTGCCAACTCCACTCCATACATATATATGGGGAGGTACAAGCTCCAACTCGGTTTTACAGTGAAAACGGCAGGCACTTCCAACCGGCACTAGGAAACAGACTGAGAAACCAGAGTAAGGGTTTCTCCTGCAACCCGTTCCCTTTGTGCTGGATGAACGAACGTCTCTCCACATGCTCAGTTCTGAGAGATAAGTGTGTGTGAAAGCCGTCCTTCACCTAGCTTGAAGGGAACACAAAATTTCTTTACAGTTGCCAACTCCACTCCATACATATATATGGGGAGGTACAAGCTCCAACTCGGTTTTTCAGAGAAAACGGCAGGCACTTCCAACCGGCACTAGGAAACAGACTGAGAAACCAGAGTAAGGGTTTCTCCTGCAACCCGTTCCCTTTGTGCTGGATGAACGAACGTCTCTCCACATACTCAGTTCTGAGAAAAAAGTGTGTGTGAAAGCCGTCCTTCACCTAGCTTGAAGGGAACACAAAGTTTCTTTTCAGTTGGCAACTCCACTCCATACATATATATGGGGAGGTACAAGCTCCAACTCGGTATAACAGTGAAAACGGCAGGCACTTCCAACCGGCACTAGGAAACAGACTGAGAAACCAGAGTAAGGGTTTCTCCTGCAACCCGTTCCTTTTTTGCTGGATGAACGAACGTCTCTCCACATGCTCAATTCTGAGAGATAAGTGTGTGTGAAAGCCGTCCTTCACCTAGCTTGAAGGGAACACAAAGTTTCTTTTCAGTTGCCAACCCCACTCCATACATATATATGGGGAGGTACAAGCTCCAACTCGGTTTTACAGTGAAAACGGCAGGCACTTCCAACCGGCACTAGGAAACAGACTGAGAAACCAGAGTAAGGGTTTCTCCTGCAACCCGTTCCCTTTGTGCTGGATGAACGAACGTCTCTCCACATGCTCAGTTCTGAGAGATAAGTGTGTGTGAAAGCCGTCCTTCACCTAGCTTGAAGGGAACACAAAGTTTCTTTTCAGTTGCCAACTCCACTCCATACATATATATGGGGAGGTACAAGCTCCAACTCGGTTTTACAGTGAAAACGGCAGGCACTTCCAACCGGCACTAGGAAACAGACTGAGAAACCAGAGTAAGGGTTTCTCCTGCAACCCGTTCCCTTTGTGCTGGATGAACGAACGTCTCTCCCCATGCTCAGTTCTGAGAGATAAGTGTGTGTGAAAGCCGTCCTTCACCTAGCTTGAAGGGAACACAAAGTTTCTTTTCAGTTGCCAACTCCACTCCATACATATATATGGGGAGGTACAAGCTCCAACTCGGTTTTACAGTGAAAACGGCAGGCACTTCCAACCGGCACTAGGAAACAGACTGAGAAACCAGAGTAAGGGTTTCTCCTGCAACCCGTTCCCTTTGTGCTGGATGAACGAACGTCTCTCCACATGCTCAGTTCTGAGAGATAAGTGTGTGTGAAAGCCGTCCTTCACCTAGCTTGAAGGGAACACAAAGTTTCTTTTCAGTTGCCAACTCCACTCCATACATATATATGGGGAGGTACAAGCTCCAACTCGGTTTTACAGTGAAAACGGTAGGCACTTCCAACCGGCACTAGGAAACAGACTGAGAAACCAGAGTAAGGGTTTCTCCTGCAACCCGTTCCCTTTGTGCTGGATGAACGAACGTCTCTCCCCATGCTCAGTTCTGAGAGATAAGTGTGTGTGAAAGCCGTCCTTCACCTAGCTTGAAGGGAACACAAAGTTTCTTTTCAGTTGCCAACTCCACTCCATACATATATATGGGGAGGTACAAGCTCCAACTCGGTTTTACAGTGAAAACGGCAGGCACTTCCAACCGGCACTAGGAAACAGACTGAGAAACCAGAGTAAGGGTTTCTCCTGCAACCCGTTCCCTTTGTGCTGGATGAACGAACGTCTCTTCACGTGCTCAGTTCTGAGAGATAAGTGTGTGTGAAAGCCGTCCTTCACCTAGCTTGAAGGGAACACAAAGTTTCTTTTCAGTTGCCAACTCCACTCCATACATATATATGGGGAGGTACAAGCTCCAACTCGGTTTTTCAGAGAAAACGGCAGGCACTTCCAACCGGCACTAGGAAACAGACTGAGAAACCAGAGTAAGGGTTTCTCCTGCAACCCGTTCCCTTTGTGCTGGATGAACGAACGTCTCTCCACATGCTCAGTTCTGAGAGATAAGTGTGTGTGAAAGCCGTCCTTCACCTAGCTTGAAGGGAACACAAATTTTCTTTTCAGTTGCCAACGCCACTCCATACATATATATGGGGAGGTACAAGCTCCAACTCGGTTTTACAGTGAAAACGGCAGGCACTTCCAACCGGCACTAGGAAACAGACTGAGAAACCAGAGTAAGGGTTTCTCCTGCAACCCGTTCCTTTTGTGCTGGATGAACGAACGTCTCTCCACATGCTCAGTTCTGAGAGATAAGTGTGTGTGAAAGCCGTCCTTCACCTAGCTTGAAGGGAACACAAAGTTTCTTTTCAGTTGCCAACTCCACTCCATACATATATATGGGGAGGTACAAGCTCCAACTCGGTTTTACAGTGAAAACAGCAGGCACTTCCAACCGGAACTAGGAAACAGACTGAGAAACCAGAGTAAGGGTTTCTCCTGCAACCCTTTCCCTTTGTGCTGGATGAACGAACGTCTCTCCACATGCTCAGTTCTGAGAGATAAGTGTGTGTGAAAGCCGTCCTTCACCTAGCTTGAAGGGAACACAAAGTTTCTTTTCAGTTGCCAACTCCACTCCATACATATATATGGGGAGGTACAAGCTCCAACTCGGTTTTACAGTGAAAACGGCAGGCACTTCCAACCGGCACTAGTAAACAGACTGAGAAACCAGAGTAAGGGTTTCTCCTGCAACCCGTTCCCTTTGTGCTGGATGAACGAACGTCTCTCCACATGCTCAGTTCTGAGAGATAAGTGTGTGTGAAAGTCGTCCTTCACCTAGCTTGAAGGGAACACAAAGTTTGTTTTCAGTTGCCAACTCCACTCCAACATATATATGGGGAGGTACAAGCTCCAACTCGGTTTTACAGTGAAAACGGCAGGCACTTCCAACCGGCACTAGGAAACAGACTGAGAAACCAGACTAAGGGTTTCTCCTGCAACCCGTTCCCTTTCTGCTGGATGAACGAACTTCTCTCCACATGCTCAGTTCTGAGAGATAAGTGTGTGTGAAAGTCGTCCTTCACCTAGCTTGAAGGGAACACAAAGTTTCTTTTCAGTTGCCAACTCCACTCCATACATATATATGGGGAGGTACAAGCTCCAACTCGGTTTTACAGTGAAAACGGCAGGCACTTCCAACCGGCACTAGGAAACAGACTGAGAAACCAGAGTAAGGGTTTCTCCTGCAACCCGTTCCCTTTGTGCTGGATGAACGAACGTCTCTCCACATGCTCAGTTCTGAGAGATAAGTGTGTGTGAAAGCTTTCCTTCACCTAGCTTGAAGGGAACACAAAGTTTCTTTTCAGTTGCCAACTCCACTCCATACATATATATGGGGAGGTACAAGCTCCAACTCGGTTTTACAGTGAAAACGGCAGGCACTTCCAACCGGCATTAGGAAACAGACTGAGAAACCAGAGTAAGGGTTTCTCCTGCAACCCGTTCCCTTTGTGCTGGATGAACGAACGTCTCTCCACATGCTCAGTTCAGAGAGATAAGTGTGTGTGAAAGCCGTCCTTCACCTAGCTTGAAGGGAACACAAAGTTTCTTTTCAGTTGCCAACTCCACTCCATACATATATATGGGGAGGTACAAGCTCCAACTCGGTTTTACAGTGAAAACAGCAGGCACTTCCAACCGGAACTAGGAAACAGACTGAGAAACCAGAGTAAGGGTTTCTCCTGCAACCCGTTCCCTTTGTGCTGGATGAACGAACGTCTCTCCACATGCTCAGTTCTGAGAGATAAGTGTGTGTGAAAGCCGTCCTTCACCTAGCTTGAAGGGAACACAAAGTTTCTTTTCAGTTGCCAACTCCACTCCATACATATATATGGGGTGGTACAAGCTCCAACTCGGTTTTACAGTGAAAACGGCAGGCACTTCCAACCGGCACTAGGAAACAGACTGAGAAACCAGAGTAAGTGTTTCTCCTGCAACCCGTTCCCTTTGTGCTGGATGAACGAACGTCTCTCCACATGCTCAGTTCTGAGAGATAAGTGTGTGTGAAAGCCGTCCTTCACCTAGCTTGAAGGGAACACAAAGTTTCTTTTCAGTTGCCAACTCCACTCCATACATATATATGGGGAGGTACAAGCTCCAACTCGGTTTTACAGTGAAAACGGTAGGCACTTCCAACCGGCACTAGGAAACAGACTGAGAAACCAGAGTAAGGGTTTCTCCTGCAACCCGTTCCCTTTGTGCTGGATGAACGAAAGTCTCTCCACATGCTCAGTTCTGAGAGATAAGTGTGTGTGAAAGCCGTCCTTCACCTAGCTTGAAGGGAACACAAAGTTTCTTTTCAGTTGCCAACTCCACTCCATACATATATATGGGGAGGTACAAGCTCCAACTCGGTTTTACAGTGAAAACGGCAGGCACTTCCAACCGGCACTAGGAAACAGACTGAGAAACCAGAGAAAGGGTTTCTCCTGCAACCCGTTCCCTTTGTGCTGGATGAACGAACGTCTCTCCACGTGCTCAGTTCTGAGAGTTAAGTGTGTGTGAAAGCCGTCCTTCACCTAGCTTGAAGGGAACACAAAGTTTCTTTTCAGTTGCCAACTCCACTCCATACATATATATGGGGAGGTACAAGCTCCAACTCGGTTTTTCAGAGAAAACCGCAGGCACTTCCAACCGGCACTAGGAAACAGACTGAGAAACCAGAGTAAGGGTTTCTCCTGCAACCCGTTCCCTTTGTGCTGGATGAACGAATGTCTCTCCACATGCTCAGTTCTGAGAGATAAGTGTGTGTGAAAGCCGTCCTTCACCTAGCTTGAAGGGAACACAAAGTTTCTTTTCAGTTGCCAACTCCACTCCATACATATATATGGGGAGGTACAAGCTCCAACTCGGTTTTACAGTGAAAACGGCAGGCACTTCCAACCGGCACTAGGAAACAGACTGAGAAACCAGAGTAAGGGTTTCTCCTGCAACCCGTTCCTTTTGTGCTGGATGAACGAACGTCTCTCCGCATGCTCAATTCTGAGAGATAAGTGTGTGTGAAAGCTGTCCTTCACCTAGCTTGAAGGGAACACAAAGTTTCTTTTCAGTTGCCAACTCCACTCCATACATATATATGGGGAGGTACAAGACCCAACTCGGTTTTACAGTGAAAACGGCAGGCACTTCCAACCGGCATTAGGAAACAGACTGAGAAACCAGAGTAAGGGTTTCTCCTGCAACCCGTTCCCTTTGTGCTGGATGAACGAACGTCTCTCCACGTGCTCAGTTCTGAGAGTTAAGTGTGTGTGAAAGCCGTCCTTCACCTAGCTTGAAGGGAACACAAAGTTTCTTTTCAGTTGCCAACTCCACTCCATACATATATATGGGGAAGTACAAGCTCCAACTCGGTTTTTCAGAGAAAACCGCAGGCACTTCCAACCGGCACTAGGAAACAGACTGAGAAACCAGAGTAAGGGTTTCTCCTGCAACCCGTTCCCTTTGTGCTGGATGAACGAACGTCTCTCCACATGCTCAGTTCTGAGAGATAAGTGTGTGTGAAAGCCGTCCTTCACCTAGCTTGAAGGGAACACAAAGTTTCTTTTCAGTTGCCAACTCCACTCCATACATATATATGGGGAGGTACAAGCTCCAACTCGGTTTTACAGTGAAAACGGCAGGCACTTCCAACCGGCACTAGGAAACAGACTGAGAAACCAGAGTAAGGGTTTCTCCTGCAACCCGTTCCTTTTGTGCTGGATGAACGAACGTCTCTCCGCATGCTCAATTCTGAGAGATAAGTGTGTGTGAAAGCTGTCCTTCACCTAGCTTGAAGGGAACACAAAGTTTCTTTTCAGTTGCCAACTCCACTCCATACATATATATGGGGAGGTACAAGCTCCAACTCGGTTTTACAGTGAAAACGGCAGGCACTTCCAACCGGCATTAGGAAACAGACTGAGAAACCAGAGTAAGGGTTTCTCCTGCAACCCGTTCCCTTTGTGCTGGATGAACGAACGTCTCTCCACATGCTCAGTTCTGAGAGATAAGTGTGTGTGAAAGCCGTCCTTCACCTAGCTTGAAGGGAACACAAAGTTTCTTTTCAGTTGCCAACTCCACTCCATACATATATATGGGGAGGTACAAGCTCCAACTCGGTTTTACAGTGAAAACGGCAGGCACTTCCAACCGGAACTAGGAAACAGACTGAGAAACCAGAGTAAGGGTTTCTCCTGCAACCCTTTCCCTTTGTGCTGGATGAACGAACGTCTCTCCACATGCTCAGTTCTGAGAGATAAGTGTGTGTGAAAGTCGTCCTTCACCTAGCTTGAAGGGAACACAAAGTTTGTTTTCAGTTGCCAACTCCACTCCATACATATATATGGGGAGGTACAAGCTCCAACTCGGTTTTACAGTGAAAACGGCAGGCACTTCCAACCGGCACTAGGAAACAGACTGAGAAACCAGACTAAGGGTTTCTCCTGCAACCCGTTCCCTTTGTGCTGGATGAACGAACGTCTCTCCACATGCTCAGTTCTGAGAGATAAGTGTGTGTGAAAGCCGTCCTTCACCTAGCTTGAAGGGAACACAAAGTTTCTTTTCAGTTGCCAACTCCACTCCATACATATATATGGGGAGGTACAAGCTCCAACTCGGTTTTTCAGAGAAAACCCCAGGCACTTCCAACCGGCACTAGGAAACAGACTGAGAAACCAGAGTAAGGGTTTCTCCTGCAACCCGTTCCCTTTGTGCTGGATGAACGAACGTCTCTCCACATGCTCAGTTCTGAGAGATAAGTGTGTGTGAAAGCCGTCCTTCACCTAGCTTGAAGGGAACACAAAGTTTCTTTTCAGTTGCCAACTCCACTCCATACATATATATGGGGAGGTACAAGCTCCAACTCGGTTTTACAGTGAAAACGGCAGGCACTTCCAACCGGCACTAGGAAACAGACTGAGAAACCAGAGTAAGGGTTTCTCCTGCAACCCGTTCCTTTTGTGCTGGATGAACGAACGTCTCTCCGCATGCTCAATTCTGAGAGATAAGTGTGTGTGAAAGCCGTCCTTCACCTAGCTTGAAGGGAACACAAAGTTTCTTTTCAGTTGCCAACTCCACTCCATACATATATATGGGGAGGTACAAGCTCCAACTCGGTTTTACAGTGAAAACGGCAGGCACTTCCAACCGGCATTAGGAAACAGACTGAGAAACCAGAGTAAGGGTTTCTCCTGCAACCCGTTCCCTTTGTGCTGGATGAACGAACGTCTCTCCACATGCTCAGTTCTGAGAGATAAGTGTGTGTGAAAGCCGTCCTTCACCTAGCTTGAAGGGAACACAAAGTTTCTTTTCAGTTGCCAACTCCACTCCATACATATATATGGGGAGGTACAAGTTCCAACTCGGTTTTACAGTGAAAACGGCAGGCACTTCCAACCGGAACTAGGAAACAGACTGAGAAACCAGAGTAAGGGTTTCTCCTGCAACCCTTTCCCTTTGTGCTGGATGAACGAACGTCTCTCCACATGCTCAGTTCTGAGAGATAAGTGTGTGTGAAAGCCGTCCTTCACCTAGCTTGAAGGGAACACAAA
Source organism: Vicugna pacos (assembly GCF_048564905.1). Classification (NCBI taxonomy): domain Eukaryota; kingdom Metazoa; phylum Chordata; class Mammalia; order Artiodactyla; family Camelidae; genus Vicugna; species Vicugna pacos. The sequence continues at coordinate 26,886,698 of NW_027328741.1, forward strand.
GTTTCTTTTCAGTTGCCAACTCCACTCCATACATATATATGGGGAGGTACAAGCTCCAACTCGGTTTTACAGTGAAAACGGCAGGCACTTCCAACCGGCACTAGGAAACAGACTGAGAAACCAGAGTAAGGGTTTCTCCTGCAACCCGTTCCCTTTGTGCTGGATGAACGAACGTCTCTCCACATGCTCAGTTCTGAGAGATAAGTGTGTGTGAAAGTCGTCCTTCACCTAGCTTGAAGGGAACACAAAGTTTGTTTTCAGTTGCCAACTCCACTCCATACATATATATGGGGAGGTACAAGCTCCAACTCGGTTTTACAGTGAAAACGGCAGGCACTTCCAACCGGCACTAGGAAACAGACTGAGAAACCAGAGTAAGGGTTTCTCCTGCAACCCGTTCCCTTTGTGCTGGATGAACGAACGTCTCTCCACATGCTCAGTTCTGAGAGATAAGTGTGTGTGAAAGTCGTCCTTCACCTAGCTTGAAGGGAACACAAAGTTTCTTTTAAGTTGCCAACTCCAATCCATACATATATATGGGGAGGTACAAGCTCCAACTCGGTTTTACAGTGAAAACGGCAGGCACTTCCAACCGGCACTAGGAAACAGACTGAGAAACCAGAGTAAGGGTTTCTCCTGCAACCCGTTCCCTTTGTGCTGGATGAACGAACGTCTCTCCCCATGCTCAGTTCTGAGAGATAACTGTGTGTGAAAGCCGTCCTTCACCTAGCTTGAAGGGAACACAAGGTTTCTTTTCAGTTGCCAACTCCACTCCATACATATATATGGGGAGGTACAAGCTCCAACTCGGTTTTACAGTGAAAACGGCAGGCACGTCCAACCGGCACTAGGAAACAGACTGAGAAACCAGAGTAAGGGTTTCTCCTGCAACCCGTTCCCTTTGTGCTGGATGAACGAACGTCTCTCCACATGCTCAGTTCTGAGAGATAAGTGTGTGTGAAAGCTGTCCTTCACCTAGCTTGAAGGGAACACAAAGTTTCTTTTCAGTTGCCAACTCCACTCCATACATATATATGGGGAGGTACAAGCTCCAACTCGGTTTTACAGTGAAAACGACAGGCACTTCCAACCGGCATTAGGAAACAGACTGAGAAACCAGAGTAAGGGTTTCTACTGCAACCCGTTCCCTTTGTGCTGGATGAACGAACGTCTCTCCACATGCTCAGTTCTGAGAGATAAGTGTGTGTGAAAGCCGTCCTTCACCTAGCTTGAAGGGAACACAAAGTTTCTTTTCAGTTGGCAACTCCACTCCATACATATATATGGGGAGGTACAAGCTCCAACTCGGTTTTACAGTGAAAACGGCAGGCACTTCAAACCGGCACTAGGAAACAGACTGAGAAACCAGAGTAAGGGTTTCTCCTGCAACTCGTTCCCTTTGTGCTGGATGAACGAACGTCTCTACCCATGCTCAGTTTTGAGAGATAAGTGTGTGTGAAAGCCGTCCTTCACCTAGCTTGAAGGGAACACAAAGTTTCTTTTCAGTTGCCAACTCCACTCCATACATATATATGGGGAGGTACAAGCTCCAACTCGGTTTTACAGTGAAAACGGCAGGCACTTCCAACCGGCACTAGGAAACAGACTGAGAAACCAGAGTAAGGGTTTCTCCTGCAACCCGTTCCCTTTGTGCTGGATGAACGAACGTCTCTCCACATGCTCAGTTCTGAGAGATAAGTGTGTGTGAAAGCCGTCCTTCACCTAGCTTGAAGGGAACACAAAGTTTCTTTTCAGTTGGCAACTCCACTCCATACATATATATGGGGAGGTACAAGCTCCAACTCGGTTTTACAGTGAAAACGGCAGGCACTTCAAACCGGCACTAGGAAACAGACTGAGAAACCAGAGTAAGGGTTTCTCCTGCAACTCGTTCCCTTTGTGCTGGATGAACGAACGTCTCTACCCATGCTCAGTTTTGAGAGATAAGTGTGTGTGAAAGCCGTCCTTCACCTAGCTTGAAGGGAACACAAAGTTTCTTTTCAGTTGCCAACTCCACTCCATACATATATATGGGGAGGTACAAGCTCCAACTCGGTTTTACAGTGAAAACGGCAGGCACTTCCAACCGGCACTAGGAAACAGACTGAGAAACCAGAGTAAGGGTTTCTCCTGCAACCCGTTCCCTTTGTGCTGGATGAACGAACGTCTCTCCACATGCTCAGTTCTGAGAGATAAGTGTGTGTGAAAGCCGTCCTTCACCTAGCTTGAAGGGAACACAAAGTTTCTTTTCAGTTGCCAACTCCACTCCATACATATATATGGGGAGGTGCAAGCTCCAACTCGGTTTTACAGTGAAAACGGCAGGCACTTCCAACCGGCACTAGGAAACAGACTGAGAAACCAGAGTAATTGTTTGTCCTGCAACCCGTTCCCATTGTGCTGGATGAACGAAAGTCTCTCCACATGCTCAGTTATGAGAGATAAGTGTGTGTGAAAGCCGTCCTTCACCTAGCTTGAAGGGAACACAAAGTTTCTTTTCAGTTGCCAACTCCACTCCATACATATATATGGGGAGGTAAAAGCTCCAACTCGGTTTTACAGTGAAAACGGCAGGCAGTTCCAACTGGCACTAGGAAACAGACTGAGAAACCAGAGTAAGGGTTTCTCCTGCAACCCGTTCCCTTTGTGCTGGATGAACGAACGTCTCTCCACGTGCTCAGTTCTGAAAGATAAGTGTGTGTGAAATCCGTCCTTCACCTAGCTTGAAGGGAACACAAAGTTTGTTTTCAGTTGCCAACTCCACTACATACATATATATGGGGAGGTACAAGCTCCAACTCGGTTTTTCAGAGAAAACGGCAGGCACTTCCAACCGGCACTAGGAAACAGACTGAGAAACCAGAGTAAGGGTTTCTCCTGCAACCCGTTCCCTTTGTGCTGGATGAACGAACGTCTCTCCACATGCTCAGTTCTGAGAGATAAGTGTGTGTGAAAGCCGTCCTTCACCTAGCTTGAAGGGAACACAAAGTTTCTTTTCAGTTGCCAACTCCACTCCATACATATATATGGGGAGGTACAAGTTCCAACACGGTTTTACAGTGAAAACGGCAGGCACTTCCAACCGGCACTAGGAAACAGACTGAGAAACCAGAGTAAGGGTTTCTCCTGCAACCCGTTCCCTTTGTGCTGGATGAACGAACGTCTCTCCACATGCTCAGTTCTGAGAGATAAGTGTGTGTGAAAGCCGTCCTTCACCTAGCTTGAAGGGAACATAAAGTTTCTTTTCAGTTGGCAACACCACTCCATACATATATATGGGGAGGTACAAGCTCCAACTCGGTTTTACAGTGAAAACGGCAGGCACTTCAAACCGGCACTAGGAAACAGACTGAGAAACCAGAGTAAGGGTTTCTCCTGCAACTCGTTCCCTTTGTGCTGGATGAACGAACGTCTCTCCCCATGCTCAGTTTTGAGAGATAAGTGTGTGTGAAAGCCGTCCTTCACCTAGCTTGAAGGGAACACAAAGTTTCTTTTCAGTTGCCAACTCCACTCCATACATATATATGGGGAGGTACAAGCTCCAACTCGGTTTTACAGTGAAAACGGCAGGCACTTCCAACCGTCACTAGGAAACAGACTGAGAAACCAGAGTAAGGGTTTCTCCTGCAACCCGTTCCCTTTGTGCTGGATGAACGAACGTCTCTCCACATGCTCAGTTCTGAGAGATAAGTGTGTGTGAAAGCCGTCCTTCACCTAGCTTGAAGGGAACACAAAGTTTCTTTTCAGTTGCCAACTCCACTCCATACATATATATGGGGAGGTGCAAGCTCCAACTCGGTTTTACAGTGAAAACGGCAGGCACTTCCAACCAGCACTAGGAAACAGACTGAGAAACCAGAGTGAGTGTTTGTCCTGCAACCCGTTCCCATTGTGCTGGATGAACGAACGTCTCTCCACATGCTCAGTTCTGAGAGATAAGTGTGTGTGAAAGCCGTCCTTCACCTAGCTTGAAGGGAACACAAAGTTTCTTTTCAGTTGCCAACTCCACTCCATACATATATATGGGGAGGTAAAAGCTCCAACTCGGTTTTACAGTGAAAACGGCAGGCACTTCAAACCGGCACTAGGAAACAGACTGAGAAACCAGAGTAAGGGTTTCTCCTGCAACCCGTTCCCTTTGTGCTGGATGAACGAAAGTCTCTCCACGTGCTCAGTTCTGAGAGATAAGTGTGTGTGAAATCCGTCCTTCACCTAGCTTGAAGGGAACACAAAGTTTCTTTACAGTTGCCAAATCCACTACATACATATATATGGGGAGGTACAAGCTCCAACTCGGTTTTTCAGAGAAAACGGCAGGCACTTCAAACCGGCACTAGGAAACAGACTGAGAAACCAGAGTAAGGGTTTCTCCTGCAACCCGTTCCCTTTGTGCTGGATGAATGAACGTCTCTCCCGATGCTCAGTTTTGAGAGTTAAGTGTGTGTGAAAGCCGTCCTTCACCTAGCTTGAAGGGAACACAAAGTTTCTTTTCAGTTGCCAACTCCACTCCATACATATATATGGGGAGGTACAAGCTCCAACTCGGTTTTTCAGAGAAAACCCCAGGCACTTCCAACCGGCACTAGGAAACAGACTGAGAAACCAGAGTAATGGTTTCTCCTGCAACCCGTTCCCTTTGTGCTGGATGAACGAACGTCTCTCCACATGCTCAGTTCTGAGAGATAAGTGTGTGTGAAAGCCGTCCTTCACCTTGCTTGAAGGGAACACAAAGTTTCTTTTCAGTTGCCAACTCCACTCCATACATATATATGGGGAGGTACAAGCTCCAACTCGGTTTTACAGTGAAAACGGCAGGCACTTCCAACCGGCACTAGGAAACAGACTGAGAAACCAGAGTAAGGGTTTCTCCTGCAACCCGTTCCTTTTGTGCTGGATGAACGAACGTCTCTCCGCATGCTCAATTCTGAGAGATAAGTGTGTGTGAAAGCCGTCCTTCACCTAGCTTGAAGGGAACACAAAGTTTCTTTTCAGTTGCCAACTCCACTCCATACATATATATGGGGAGGTACAAGCTCCAACTCGGTTTTACAGTGAAAACGGCAGGCACTTCCAACCGGCATTAGGAAACAGACTGAGAAACCAGAGTAAGGGTTTCTCCTGCAACCCGTTCCCTTTGTGCTGGATGAACGAACGTCTCTCCACATGCTCAGTTCTGAGAGATAAGTGTGTGTGAAAGCCGTCCTTCACCTAGCTTGAAGGGAACACAAAGTTTCTTTTCAGTTGCCAACTCCACTCCATACATATATATGGGGAGGTACAAGTTCCAACTCGGTTTTACAGTGAAAACGGCAGGCACTTCCAACCGGAACTAGGAAACAGACTGAGAAACCAGAGTAAGGGTTTCTCCTGCAACCCTTTCCCTTTGTGCTGGATGAACGAACGTCTCTCCACATGCTCAGTTCTGAGAGATAAGTGTGTGTGAAAGCCGTCCTTCACCTAGCTTGAAGGGAACACAAAGTTTCTTTTCAGTTGCCAACTCCACTCCATACATATATATGGGGAGGTACAAGCTCCAACTCGGTTTTACAGTGAAAACGGCAGGCACTTCCAACCGGCACTAGGAAACAGACTGAGAAACCAGAGTAAGGGTTTCTCCTGCAACCCGTTCCCTTTGTGCTGGATGAACGAACGTCTCTCCACATGCTCAGTTCTGAGAGATAAGTGTGTGTGAAAGTCGTCCTTCACCTAGCTTGAAGGGAACACAAAGTTTGTTTTCAGTTGCCAACTCCACTCCATACATATATATGGGGAGGTACAAGCTCCAACTCGGTTTTGCAGTGAAAACGGCAGGCACTTCCAACCGGCACTAGGAAACAGACTGAGAAACCAGAGTAAGGGTTTCGCCTGCAACCCGTTCCCTTTGTGCTGGATGAACGAACGTCTCTCCACATGCTCAGTTCTGAGAGATAAGTGTGTGTGAAAGTAGTCCTTCACCTAGCTTGAAGGGAACACAAAGTTTCTTTTAAGTTGCCAACTCCAATCCATACATATATATGGGGAGGTACAAGCTCCAACTCGGTTTTACAGTGAAAACGGCAGGCACTTCCAACCGGCACTAGGAAACAGACTGAGAAACCAGAGTAAGGGTTTCTCCTGCAACCCGTTCCCTTTGTGCTGGATGAACGAACGTCTCTCCCCATGCTCAGTTCTGAGAGATAACTGTGTGTGAAAGCCGTCCTTCACCTAGCTTGAAGGGAACACAAGGTTTCTTTTCAGTTGCCAACTCCACTCCATACATATATATGGGGAGGTACAAGCTCCAACTCGGTTTTACAGTGAAAACGGCAGGCACGTCCAACCGGCACTAGGAAACAGACTGAGAAACCAGAGTAAGGGTTTCTCCTGCAACCCGTTCCCTTTGTGCTGGATGAACGAACGTCTCTCCACATGCTCAGTTCTGAGAGATAAGTGTGTGTGAAAGCTGTCCTTCACCTAGCTTGAAGGGAACACAAAGTTTCTTTTCAGTTGCCAACACCACTCCATACATATATATGGGGAGGTACAAGCTCCAACTCGGTTTTACAGTGAAAACGACAGGCACTTCCAACCGGCATTAGGAAACAGACTGAGAAACCAGAGTAAGGGTTTCTACTGCAACCCGTTCCCTTTGTGCTGGATGAACGAACGTCTCTCCACATGCTCAGTTCTGAGAGATAAGTGTGTGTGAAAGCCGTCCTTCACCTAGCTTGAAGGGAACACAAAGTTTCTTTTCAGTTGGCAACTCCACTCCATACATATATATGGGGAGGTACAAGCTCCAACTCGGTTTTACAGTGAAAACGGCAGGCACTTCAAACCGGCACTAGGAAACAGACTGAGAAACCAGAGTAAGGGTTTCTCCTGCAACTCGTTCCCTTTGTGCTGGATGAACGAACGTCTCTCCCCATGCTCAGTTTTGAGAGATAAGTGTGTGTGAAAGCCGTCCTTCACCTAGCTTGAAGGGAACACAAAGTTTCTTTTCAGTTGCCAACTCCACTCCATACATATATATGGGGAGGTACAAGCTCCAACTCGGTTTTACAGTGAAAACGGCAGGCACTTCCAACCGGCACTAGGAAACAGACTGAGAAACCAGAGTAAGGGTTTCTCCTGCAACCCGTTCCCTTTGTGCTGGATGAACGAACGTCTCTCCACATGCTCAGTTCTGAGAGATAAGTGTGTGTGAAAGCCGTCCTTCACCTAGCTTGAAGGGAACACAAAGTTTCTTTTCAGTTGCCAACTCCACTCCATACATATATATGGGGAGGTGCAAGCTCCAACTCGGTTTTACAGTGAAAACGGCAGGCACTTCCAACCGGCACTAGGAAACAGACTGAGAAACCAGAGTAAGTGTTTGTCCTGCAACCCGTTCCCATTGTGCTGGATGAACGAAAGTCTCTCCACATGCTCAGTTATGAGAGATAAGTGTGTGTGAAAGCCGTCCTTCACCTAGCTTGAAGGGAACACAAAGTTTCTTTTCAGTTGCCAACTCCACTCCATACATATATATGGGGAGGTAAAAGCTCCAACTCGGTTTTACAGTGAAAACGGCAGGCAGTTCCAACTGGCACTAGGAAACAGACTGAGAAACCAGAGTAAGGGTTTCTCCTGCAACCCGTTCCCTTTGTGCTGGATGAACGAACGTCTCTCCACGTGCTCAGTTCTGAAAGATAAGTGTGTGTGAAATCCGTCCTTCACCTAGCTTGAAGGGAACACAAAGTTTGTTTTCAGTTGCCAACTCCACTACATACATATATATGGGGAGGTACAAGCTCCAACTCGGTTTTTCAGAGAAAACGGCAGGCACTTCCAACCGGCACTAGGAAACAGACTGAGAAACCAGAGTAAGGGTTTCTCCTGCAACCCGTTCCCTTTGTGCTGGATGAACGAACGTCTCTCCACATGCTCAGTTCTGAGAGATAAGTGTGTGTGAAAGCCGTCCTTCACCTAGCTTGAAGGGAACACAAAGTTTCTTTTCAGTTGCCAACTCCACTCCATACATATATATGGGGAGGTACAAGTTCCAACACGGTTTTACAGTGAAAACGGCAGGCACTTCCAACCGGCACTAGGAAACAGACTGAGAAACCAGAGTAAGGGTTTCTCCTGCAACCCGTTCCCTTTGTGCTGGATGAACGAACGTCTCTCCACATGCTCAGTTCTGAGAGATAAGTGTGTGTGAAAGCCGTCCTTCACCTAGCTTGAAGGGAACACAAAGTTTCTTTTCAGTTGGCAACTCCACTCCATACATATATATGGGGAGGTACAAGCTCCAACTCGGTTTTACAGTGAAAACGGCAGGCACTTCAAACCGGCACTAGGAAACAGACTGAGAAACCAGAGTAAGGGTTTCTCCTGCAACTCGTTCCCTTTGTGCTGGATGAACGAACGTCTCTCCCCATGCTCAGTTTTGAGAGATAAGTGTGTGTGAAAGCCGTCCTTCACCTAGCTTGAAGGGAACACAAAGTTTCTTTTCAGTTGCCAACTCCACTCCATACATATATATGGGGAGGTACAAGCTCCAACTCGGTTTTACAGTGAAAACGGCAGGCACTTCCAACCGTCACTAGGAAACAGACTGAGAAACCAGAGTAAGGGTTTCTCCTGCAACCCGTTCCCTTTGTGCTGGATGAACGAACGTCTCTCCACATGCTCAGTTCTGAGAGATAAGTGTGTGTGAAAGCCGTCCTTCACCTAGCTTGAAGGGAACACAAAGTTTCTTTTCAGTTGCCAACTCCACTCCATACATATATATGGGGAGGTGCAAGCTCCAACTCGGTTTTACAGTGAAAACGGCAGGCACTTCCAACCGGCACTAGGAAACAGACTGAGAAACCAGAGTGAGTGTTTGTCCTGCAACCCGTTCCCATTGTGCTGGATGAACGAACGTCTCTCCACATGCTCAGTTCTGAGAGATAAGTGTGTGTGAAAGCCGTCCTTCACCTAGCTTGAAGGGAACACAAAGTTTCTTTTCAGTTGCCAACTCCACTCCATACATATATATGGGGAGGTACAAGCTCCAACTCGGTATAACAGTGAAAACGGCAGGCACTTCAAACCGGCACTAGGAAACAGACTGAGAAACCAGAGTAAGGGTTTCTCCTGCAACCCGTTCCCTTTGTGCTGGATGAACGAACGTCTCTCCACGTGCTCAGTTCTGAGAGATAAGTGTGTGTGAAATCCGTCCTTCACCTAGCTTGAAGGGAACACAAAGTTTCTTTACATTTGCCAAATCCACTACATACATATATATGGGGAGGTACAAGCTCCAACTCGGTTTTTCAGAGAAAACGGCAGGCACTTCAAACCGGCACTAGGAAACAGACTGAGAAACCAGAGTAAGGGTTTCTCCTGCAACCCGTTCCCTTTGTGCTGGATGAATGAACGTCTCTCCCGATGCTCAGTTTTGAGAGTTAAGTGTGTGTGAAAGCCGTCCTTCACCTAGCTTGAAGGGAACACAAAGTTTCTTTTCAGTTGCCAACTCCACTCCATACATATATATGGGGAGGTACAAGCTCCAACTCGGTTTTACAGTGAAAACGGCAGGCACTTCCAACCGGCACTAGGAAACAGACTGAGAAACCAGAGTAAGGGTTTCTCCTGCAACCCTTTCCCTTTGTGCTGGATGAACGAACGTCTCTCCACGTGCTCAGTTCTGAGAGATAAGTGTGTGTGAAATCCGTCCTTCACCTAGCTTGAAGGGAACACAAAGTTTCTTTACAGTTGCCAAATCCACTACATACATATATATGGGGAGGTACAAGCTCCAACTCGGTTTTTCAGAGAAAACGGCAGGCACTTCAAACCGGCACTAGGAAACAGACTGAGAAACCAGAGTAAGGGTTTCTCCTGCAACCCGTTCCCTTTGTGCTGGATGAATGAACGTCTCTATCGATGCTCAGTTTTGAGAGTTAAGTGTGTGTGAAAGCCGTCCTTCACCTAGCTTGAAGGGAACACAAAGTTTCTTTTCAGTTGCCAACTCCACTCCATACATATATATGGGGAGGTACAAGCTCCAACTCGGTTTTACAGTGAAAACGGCAGGCACTTCCAACCGGCACTAGGAAACAGACTGAGAAACCAGAGTAAGGGTTTCTCCTGCAACCCGTTCCCTTTGTGCTGGATGAACGAACGTCTCTCCACATGCTCATTTCTGAGAGATAAGTGTGTCTGAAAGCCGTCCTTCACCTAGCTTGAAGGGAACACAAAGTTTCTTTTCAGTTGCCAACACCACTCCATACATATATATGGGGAGGTACAAGCTTCAACTCGGTTTTACGGTGAAAACGGCAGGCACTTCCAACCGGCACTAGGAAACAGACTGAGAAACCAGAGTAAGGGTTTCTCCTGCAACCCGTTCCCTTTGTGCTGGATGAACGAACGTCTCTCCACATGCTCACTTCTGAGAGATAAGTGTGTGTGAAAGCCGTCCTTCACCTAGCTTGAAGGGAACACAAAGTTTCTTTTCAGTTGCCAACTCCACTCCATATATATATATGGGGAGGTACAAGCTCCAACTCGGTTTTACAGTGAAAACGGCAGGCACTTCAAACCGGCACTAGGAAACAGACTGAGAATCCAGAGTAAGGGTTTCTCCTGCAACCCGTTCCCTTTGTGCTGGATGTACGAACGTCTGTAAAAATGCTCAGTTCTGAGAGATAAGTGTGTGTGAAAGCCGTACTTCACCTAGCTTGAAGGGAACACAAAGTTTCTTCTCAGTTGCCAACTCCACTCCATACATATATATGGGGAGGTACAAGCTCCAACTCGGTTTTACAGTGAAAACGGCAGGCACTTCCAACCGGCACTAGGAAACAGACTGAGAATCCAGAGTAAGGGTTTCTCCTGCAACCCGTTCCTTTTGTGCTGGATGAAAGAACGTCTCTCCACATGCTCAGTTCTGAGAGATAAGTGTGTGTGAAAGCCGTCCTTCACCTAGCTTGAAGGGAACACAAAGTTTCTTTTCAGTTGCCAACTCCACTCCATACATATATATGGGGAGGTACAAGCTCCAACTCGGTTTTACAGTGAAAACGGCAGGCACTTCCAACCGGCACTAGGAAACAGACTGAGAAACCAGAGTAAGGGTTTCTCCTGCAACCCGTTCCCTTTGTGCTGGATGAACGAACGTCTCTCCACATGCTCAGTTCTGAGAGATAAGTGTGTGTGAAAGCCGTCCTTCACCTAGCTTGAAGGGAACACAAAGTTTCTTTTCAGTTGCCAACTCCACTCCATACATATATATGGGGAGGTACAAGCTCCAACTCGGTTTTACAGTGAAAACGGCAGGCACTTCCAACCGGCACTAGGAAACAGACTGAGAAACCATAGTAAGGGTTTCTCCTGCAACCCGTTTCCTTTGTGCTGGATGAACGAACGTCTCTCCACATGCTCAGTTCTGAGAGATATGTGTGTGTGAAAGCCGTCCTTCACCTAGCTTGAAGGGAACACAAAGTTTCTTTTCAGTTGCCAACTCCACTCCATACATATATATGGGGAGGTACAAGCTCCAACTCGGTTTTACAGTGAAAACGGCAGGCACTTCCAACCGGCACTAGGAAACAGACTGAGAAACCAGAGTAAGGGTTTCTCCTGCAACCCGTTCGCTTTGTGCTGGATGAACGAACGTCTCTCCACATGCTCAGTTCTGAGAGATAAGTGTGTGTGAAAGCCGTCCTTCACCTAGCTTGAAGGGAACACAAAGTTTCTTTTCAGTTGCCAACTCCACTCCATACATATATATAGGGAGGTAAAAGCTCCAACTCGGTTTTACAGTGAAAACGGCAGGCACTTCCAACCGGCACTAGGAAACAGACTGAGAAACCAGAGTAAGGGTTTCTCCTGCAACCCGTTCCCTTTGTGCTGGATGAACGAACGTCTCTCCACGTGCTCAGTTCTGAGAGATAAGTGTGTGTGAAATCCGTCCTTCACCTAGCTTGAAGGGAACACAAAATTTCTTTACAGTTGCCAAATCCACTACATACATATATATGGGGAGGTACAAGCTCCAACTCGGTTTTTCAGAGAAAACGGCAGGCACTTCAAACCGGCACTAGGAAACAGACTGAGAAACCAGAGTAAGGGTTTCTCCTGCAACCCGTTCCCTTTGTGCTGGATGAACGAACGTCTCTCCCGATGCTCAGTTTTGAGAGTTAAGTGTGTGTGAAAGCCGTCCTTCACCTAGCTTGAAGGGAACACAAAGTTTGTTTTCAGTTGCCAACTCCACTCCATACATATATATGGGGAGGTACAAGCTCCAACTCGGTTTTACAGTGAAAACGGCAGGCACTTCCAACCGGCACTAGGAAACAGGCTGAGAAACCAGAGTAAGGGTTTCTCCTGTAACCCGTTCCCTTTGTGCTGGATGAACGAACGTCTCTCCACATGCTCAGTTCTGAGAGATAAGTGTGTGTGAAAGCCGTCCTTCACCTAGCTTGAAGGGAACACAAAGTTTCTTTTCAGTTGTCAACTCCACTCCATACATATATATGGGGATGTACAAGCTCCAACTCGGTTTTACAGTGAAAACGGCAGGCACTTCCAACCGGCACGAGGAAACAGACTGAGAAACCAGAGTAAGGGTTTCTCCTGCAACCCGTTCCCTTTGTGCTGGATGAACGAACGTCTCTCCACATGCTCATTTCTGAGAGATAAGTGTGTCTGAAAGCCGTCCTTCACCAAGCTTGAAGGGAACACAAAGTTACTTTTCAGTTGCCAACTCCACTCCATACATATATATGGGGAGGTACAAGCTCCAACTCGGTATTACGGTGAAAACGGCAGGCACTTCCAACCGGTACTAGGAAACAGACTGAGAAACCAGTGTAAGGGTTTCTCCTGCAACCCGTTCCCTTTGTGCTGGATGAACGAACGTCTCTCCCCATGCTCAGTTCTGAGACATAAGTGTGTGTGAAAGCCGTCCTTCACCTAGCTTGAAGGGAACACAAAGTTTCTTTTCAGTTGCCAACTCCACTCCATATATATATATGGGGAGGTACAAGCTCCAACTCGGTTTTACAGTGAAAACGGCAGGCACTTCAAACCGGCACTAGGAAACAGACTGAGAAACCAGAGTAAGGGTTTCTCATGCAACCCGTTCCCTTTGTGCTGGATGTACGAACGTCTGTAAAAATGCTCAGTTCTGAGAGATAAGTGTGTGTGACAGCCGTACTTCACCTAGCTTGAAGGGAACACAAAGTTTCTTTTCAGTTGCCAACTCCACTCCATACATATATATGGGGAGGTACAAGCACCAAATCGGTTTTACAGTGAAAACGGCAGGCACTTCCAACCGGCACAAGGAAACAGACTGAGAAACCAGAGTAAGGGTTTCTCCTGCAACCCGTTCCCTTTGTGCTGGATGAACGAACGTCTCTCCACATGCTCAGTTCTAAGAGATAAGAGTGTGTGAAAGCCGTCCTTCACCTAGCTTGAAGGGAACACAAAGTTTCTTTTCAGTTGCCAACTCCACTCCATACATATATATGGGGAGGTACAAGCTCCAACTCAGATTTACAGTGAAAACGGCAGGCACTTCAAACCGGCGCTAGGAAACAGACTGAGAAACCAGAGTAAGGGTTTCTCCTGCAACCCGTTCCCTTTGTGCTGGATGAACGAACGTCTCTCCACATGCTCAGTTCTGAGAGATAAGTGTGTCTGAAAGCCGTCCTTCACCTAGCTTGAAGGGAACACAAAGTTTCTTTTCAGTTGCCAACTTCACTCCATACATAAATATGGGGAGGTACAAGCTCCAACTCGGTTTTACAGTGAAAACGGCAGGCACTTCCAACCGGCACTAGGAAACAGACTGAGAAACCAGAGTAAGAGTTTCTCCTGCAACCCGTTCCCTTTGTGCTGGATGAACGAACGTCTCTCCACATGCCCAGTTCTGAGAGATAAGTGTGTGTGAAAGCCGTCCTTCACCTAGCTTGAAGGGAACACAAAGTTTCTTTTCAGTTGCCTACTCCAATCCATACATATATATGGGTAGGTACAAGCTCCAACTCGGTTTTACAGTGAAAACGGCAGGCACTTCAAACCGGCACTAGGAAACAGACTGAGAAACCAGAGTAAGGGTTTCTCCTGCAACCCTTTCCCTTTGTGCTGAATGAACGAACGTCTCTCCACATGCTCAGTTCTGAGAGATAAGTGTGTGTGAAAGCCGTCCTTCACCTAGCTTGAAGGGAACACAAAGTTTCTTTTCAGTTGCCAATTCCACTCCATACATATATATGGGGAGGTACAAGCTCCAACTCGGTTTTACAGTGAAAACGGCAGGCACTTCCAACCGGCACTAGGAAACAGACTGAGAAACCAGAGTAAGGGTTTCTCCTGCAACCCGTTCCCATTGTGCTGGATGAATGAACGTCTCTCCACATGCTCAGTTCTGAGAGATAAGTGTGTGTGAAATCCGTCCTTCACCTAGCTTGAAGGGAACACAAAGTTTCTTTTCAGTTGCCAACTCCACTCCATACATATATATGGAGAGGTACAAGCTCCAACTCGGTTTTTCAGAGAAAACGGCAGGCACTTCAAACCGGCACTAGGAAACAGACTGAGAAACCAGAGTAAGGGTTTCTCCTGCAACCCGTTCCCTTTGTGCTGGATGAATGAACGTCTCTCCCGATGCTCAGTTTTGAGAGTTAAGTGTGTGTGAAAGCCGTCCTTCACCTAGCTTGAAGGGAACACAAAGTTTCTTTTCAGTTGCCAACTCCACTCCATACATATATATGGGGAGGTACAAGCTCCAACTCGGTTTTACAGTGAAAACGGCAGGCACTTCCAACCGGCACTAGGAAACAGACTGAGAAACCAGAGTAAGGGTTTCTCCTGCAACCCTTTCCCTTTGTGCTGGATGAACGAACGTCTCTCCACGTGCTCAGTTCTGAGAGATAAGTGTGTGTGAAATCCGTCCTTCACCTAGCTTGAAGGGAACACAAAGTTTCTTTACAGTTGCCAAATCCACTACATATATATATATGGGGAGGTACAAGCTCCAACTCGGTTTTTCAGAGAAAACGGCAGGCACTTCAAACCGGCACTAGGAAACAGACTGAGAAACCAGAGTAAGGGATTCTCCTGCAACCCGTTCCCTTTGTGCTGGATGAATGAACGTCTCTATCGATGCTCAGTTTTGAGAGTTAAGTGTGTGTGAAAGCCGTCCTTCACCTAGCTTGAAGGGAACACAAAGTTTCTTTTCAGTTGCCAACTCCACTCCATACATATATATGGGGAGGTACAAGCTCCAACTCGGTTTTACAGTGAAAACGGCAGGCACTTCCAACCGGCACTAGGAAACAGACTGAGAAACCAGAGTAAGGGTTTCTCCTGCAACCCGTTCCCTTTGTGCTGGATGAACGAACGTCTCTCCACATGCTCATTTCTGAGAGATAAGTGTGTCTGAAAGCCGTCCTTCACCTAGCTTGAAGGGAACACAAAGTTTCTTTTCAGTTGCCAACTCCACTCCATACATATATATGGGGAGGTACAAGCTTCAACTCGGTTTTACGGTGAAAACGGCAGGCACTTCCAACCGGCACTAGGAAACAGACTGAGAAACCAGAGTAAGGGTTTCTCCTGCAACCCGTTCCCTTTGTGCTGGATGAACGAACGTCTCTCCACATGCTCACTTCTGAGAGATAAGTGTGTGTGAAAGCCGTCCTTCACCTAGCTTGAAGGGAACACAAAGTTTCTTTTCAGTTGCCAACTCCACTCCATATATATATATGGGGAGGTACAAGCTCCAACTCGGTTTTACAGTGAAAACGGCAGGCACTTCAAACCGGCACTAGGAAACAGACTGAGAATCCAGAGTAAGGGTTTCTCCTGCAACCCGTTCCCTTTGTGCTGGATGTACGAACGTCTGTAAAAATGCTCAGTTCTGAGAGATAAGTGTGTGTGAAAGCCGTACTTCACCTAGCTTGAAGGGAACACAAAGTTTCTTCTCAGTTGCCAACTCCACTCCATACATATATATGGGGAGGTACAAGCTCCAACTCGGTTTTACAGTGAAAACGGCAGGCACTTCCAACCGGCACTAGGAAACAGACTGAGAATCCAGAGTAAGGGTTTCTCCTGCAACCCGTTCCTTTTGTGCTGGATGAAAGAACGTCTCTCCACATGCTCAGTTCTGAGAGATAAGTGTGTGTGAAAGCCGTCCTTCACCTAGCTTGAAGGGAACACAAAGTTTCTTTTCAGTTGCCAACTCCACTCCATACATATATATGGGGAGGTACAAGCTCCAACTCGGTTTTACAGTGAAAACGGCAGGCACTTCCAACCGGCACTAGGAAACAGACTGAGAAACCAGAGTAAGGGTTTCTCCTGCAACCCGTTCCCTTTGTGCTGGATGAACGAACGTCTCTCCACATGCTCAGTTCTGAGAGATAAGTGTGTGTGAAAGCCGTCCTTCACCTAGCTTGAAGGGAACACAAAGTTTCTTTTCAGTTGCCAACTCCACTCCATACATATATATGGGGAGGTACAAGCTCCAACTCGGTTTTACAGTGAAAACGGCAGGCACTTCCAACCGGCACTAGGAAACAGACTGAGAAACCATAGTAAGGGTTTCTCCTGCAACCCGTTCCCTTTGTGCTGGATGAACGAACGTCTCTCCACATGCTCAGTTCTGAGAGATATGTGTGTGTGAAAGCCGTCCTTCACCTAGCTTGAAGGGAACACAAAGTTTCTTTTCAGTTGCCAACTCCACTCCATACATATATATGGGGAGGTACAAGCTCCAACTCGGTTTTACAGTGAAAACGGCAGGCACTTCCAACCGGCACTAGGAAACAGACTGAGAAACCAGAGTAAGGGTTTCTCCTGCAACCCGTTCGCTTTGTGCTGGATGAACGAACGTCTCTCCACATGCTCAGTTCTGAGAGATAAGTGTGTGTGAAAGCCGTCCTTCACCTAGCTTGAAGGGAACACAAAGTTTCTTTTCAGTTGCCAACTCCACTCCATACATATATATAGGGAGGTAAAAGCTCCAACTCGGTTTTACAGTGAAAACGGCAGGCACTTCCAACCGGCACTAGGAAACAGACTGAGAAACCAGAGTAAGGGTTTCTCCTGCAACCCGTTCCCTTTGTGCTGGATGAACGAACGTCTCTCCACGTGCTCAGTTCTGAGAGATAAGTGTGTGTGAAATCCGTCCTTCACCTAGCTTGAAGGGAACACAAAATTTCTTTACAGTTGCCAAATCCACTACATACATATATATGGGGAGGTACAAGCTCCAACTCGGTTTTTCAGAGAAAACGGCAGGCACTTCAAACCGGCACTAGGAAACAGACTGAGAAACCAGAGTAAGGGTTTCTCCTGCAACCCGTTCCCTTTGTGCTGGATGAACGAACGTCTCTCCCGATGCTCAGTTTTGAGAGTTATGTGTGTGTGAAAGCCGTCCTTCACCTAGCTTGAAGGGAACACAAAGTTTGTTTTCAGTTGCCAACTCCACTCCATACATATATATGGGGAGGTACAAGCTCCAACTCGGTTTTACAGTGAAAACGGCAGGCACTTCCAACCGGCACTAGGAAACAGACTGAGAAACCAGAGTAAGTGTTTCTCCTGTAACCCGTTCCCTTTGTGCTGGATGAACGAACGTCTCTCCACATGCTCAGTTCTGAGAGATAAGTGTGTGTGAAAGCCGTCCTTCACCTAGCTTGAAGGGAACACAAAGTTTCTTTTCAGTTGTCAACTCCACTCCATACATATATATGGGGATGTACAAGCTCCAACTCGGTTTTACAGTGAAAACGGCAGGCACTTCCAACCGGCACGAGGAAACAGACTGAGAAACCAGAGTAAGGGTTTCTCCTGCAACCCGTTCCCTTTGTGCTGGATGAACGAACGTCTCTCCACATGCTCATTTCTGAGAGATAAGTGTGTCTGAAAGCCGTCCTTCACCAAGCTTGAAGGGAACACAAAGTTACTTTTCAGTTGCCAACTCCACTCCATACATATATATGGGGAGGTACAAGCTCCAACTCGGTATTACGGTGAAAACGGCAGGCACTTCCAACCGGTACTAGGAAACAGACTGAGAAACCAGAGTAAGGGTTTCTCCTGCAACCCGTTCCCTTTGTGCTGGATGAAAGAACGTCTCTCCCCATGCTCAGTTCTGAGACATAAGTGTGTGTGAAAGCCGTCCTTCACCTAGCTTGAAGGGAACACAAAGTTTCTTTTCAGTTGCCAACTCCACTCCATATATATATATGGGGAGGTACAAGCCCCAACTCGGTTTTACAGTGAAAACGGCAGGCACTTCAAACCGGCACTAGGAAACAGACTGAGAAACCAGAGTAAGGGTTTCTCATGCAACCCGTTCCCTTTGTGCTGGATGTACGAACGTCTGTAAAAATGCTCAGTTCTGAGAGATAAGTGTGTGTGACAGCCGTACTTCACCTAGCTTGAAGGGAACACAAAGTTTCTTTTCAGTTGCCAACTCCACTCCATACATATATATGGGGAGGTACAAGCACCAAATCGGTTTTACAGTGAAAACGGCAGGCACTTCCAACCGGCACAAGGAAACAGACTGAGAAACCAGAGTAAGGGTTTCTCCTGCAACCCGTTCCCTTTGTGCTGGATGAACGAACGTCTCTCCACATGCTCAGTTCTAAGAGATAAGTGTGTGTGAAAGCCGTCCTTCACCTAGCTTGAAGGGAACACAAAGTTTCTTTTCAGTTGCCAACTCCACTCCATACATATATATGGGGAGGTACAAGCTCCAACTCAGATTTACAGTGAAAACGGCAGGCACTTCAAACCGGCGCTAGGAAACAGACTGAGAAACCAGAGTAAGGGTTTCTCCTGCAACCCGTTCCCTTTGTGCTGGATGAACGAACGTCTCTCCACATGCTCAGTTCTGAGAGATAAGTGTGTCTGAAAGCCGTCCTTCACCTAGCTTGAAGGGAACACAAAGTTTCTTTTCAGTTGCCAACTTCACTCCATACATAAATATGGGGAGGTACAAGCTCCAACTCGGTTTTGCAGTGAAAACGGCAGGCACTTCCAACCGGCACTAGGAAACAGACTGTGAAACCAGAGTAAAGGTTTCCCCTGCAACCCGTTCCCTTTGTGCTGGATGAACGAACGTCTCTCCACATGCTCAGTTCTGAGAGATAAGTGTGTGTGAAAGCCGTCCTTCACCTAGCTTGAAGGGAACACAAAGTATCTTTTCAGTTGCCAACTCCACTCCATACATATATATGGGGAGGTACAAGCTCCAACTCGGTTTTACAGTGAAAACGGCAGGCACTTCCAACCGGCACTAGGAAACAGACTGAGAAACCAGAGTAAGGGTTTCTCCCGCAACCCGTTCCTTTTGTGCTGGATGAACGAACGTCTCTCCACATGCTCAGTTCTGAGAGATAAGTGTGTGTGAAAGCCGTCCTTCACCTAGCTTGAAGGGAACACAAAGTTTCTTTTCAGTTGCCAACTCCACTCCATACATATATATGGGGAGGTACAAGCTCCAACTCGGTTTTACTGTGAAAAAGGCAGGCACTTCCAACCGGCACTAGGAAACAGACTGAGAAACCAGAGAAAGGGTTTCTCCTGCAACCCGTTCCCTTTGTGCTGGATGAACGAACGTCTCTCCACATGCTCAGTTCTGAGAGATAAGTGTGTGTGAAAGCCGTCCTTCCCCTAGCTTGAAGGGAACACAAAGTTTCTTTTCAGTTGCCAACTCCACTCCATACATATATATGGGGAGGTACAAGCTCCAACTCGGTTTTACAGTGAAAACGGCAGGCACTTCAAACCGGCGCTAGGAAACAGACTGAGAAACCAGAGTAAGGGTTTCTCCTGCAACCCGTTCCCTTTGTGCTGGATGAACGAACGTCTCTCCACATGCTCAGTTCTGAGAGATAAGTGTGTCTGAAAGCCGTCCTTCACCTAGCTTGAAGGGAACACAAAGTTTCTTTTCAGTTGCCAACTCCACTCCATACATAAATATGGGGAGGTACAAGCTCCAACTCGGTTTTACAGTGAAAACGGCAGGCACTTCCAACCGGCACTAGGAAACAGACTGTGAAACCAGAGTAAGGGTTTCTCCTGCAACCCGTTCCCTTTGTGCTGGATGAACGAACGTCTCTCCACATGCTCAGTTCTGAGAGATAAGTGTGTGTGAAAGCCGTCCTTCACCTAGCTTGAAGGGAACACAAAGTATCTTTTCAGTTGCCAACTCCACTCCATACATATATATGGGGAGGTACAAGCTCCAACTCGGTTTTACAGTGAAAACGGCAGGCACTTCCAACCGGCACTAGGAAACAGACTGAGAAACCAGAGTAAGGGTTTCTCCCGCAACCCGTTCCTTTTGTGCTGGATGAACGAACGTCTCTCCACATGCTCAGTTCTGAGAGATAAGTGTGTGTGAAAGCCGTCCTTCACCTAGCTTGAAGGGAACACAAAGTTTCTTTTCAGTTGCCAACCCCACTCCATACATATATATGGGGAGGTACAAGCTCCAACTCGGTTTTACTGTGAAAAAGGCAGGCACTTCCAACCGGCACTAGGAAACAGACTGAGAAACCAGAGTAAGGGTTTCTCCTGCAACCCGTTCCCTTTGTGCTGGATGAACGAACGTCTCTCCACATGCTCAGTTCTGAGAGATAAGTGTGTGTGAAAGCCGTCCTTCACCTAGCTTGAAGGGAACACAAAGTTTCTTTTCAGTTGCCAACTCCACTCCATACATATATATGGGGAGGTACAAGCTCCAACTCGGTTTTACAGTGAAAACGGCAGGCACTTCCAACCGGCACTAGGAAACAGACTGAGAAACCAGAGTAAGGGTTTCTCCTGCAACCCGTTCCCATTGTGCTGGATGAACGAACGTCTCTCCACATGCTCAGTTCTGAGAGATAAGTGTGTGTGAAAGCCGTCCTTCACCTAGCTTGAAGGGAACACAAAGTTTCTTCTCAGTTGCCAACTCCACTCCATACATATATATGGGGAGGTACAAGCTCCAACTCGGTTTTACAGTGAAAACGGCAGGCACTTCCAACCGGCACTAGGAAACAGACTGAGAATCCAGAGTAAGGGTTTCTCCTGCAACCCGTTCCTTTTGTGCTGGATGAAAGAACGTCTCTCCACATGCTCAGTTCTGAGAGATAAGTGTGTGTGAAAGCCGTCCTTCACCTAGCTTGAAGGGAACACAAAGTTTCTTTTCAGTTGCCAACTCCACTCCATACATATATATGGGGAGGTACAAGCTCCAACTCGGTTTTACAGTGAAAACGGCAGGCACTTCCAACCGGCACTAGGAAACAGACTGAGAAACCAGAGTAAGGGTTTCTCCTGCAACCCGTTCCCTTTGTGCTGGATGAACGAACGTCTCTCCACATGCTCAGTTCTGAGAGATAAGTGTGTGTGAAAGCCGTCCTTCACCTAGCTTGAAGGGAACACAAAGTTTCTTTTCAGTTGCCAACTCCACTCCATACATATATATGGGGAGGTACAAGCTCCAACTCGGTTTTACAGTGAAAACGGCAGGCACTTCCAACCGGCACTAGGAAACAGACTGAGAAACCAGAGTAAGAGTTTCTCCTGCAACCCGTTCCCTTTGTGCTGGATGAACGAACGTCTCTCCACATGCCCAGTTCTGAGAGATAAGTGTGTGTGAAAGCCGTCCTTCACCTAGCTTGAAGGGAACACAAAGTTTCTTTTCAGTTGCCTACTCCAATCCATACATATATATGGGTAGGTACAAGCTCCAACTCGGTTTTACAGTGAAAACGGCAGGCACTTCAAACCGGCACTAGGAAACAGACTGAGAAACCAGAGTAAGGGTTTCTCCTGCAACCCTTTCCCTTTGTGCTGAATGAACGAACGTCTCTCCACATGCTCAGTTCTGAGAGATAAGTGTGTGTGAAAGCCGTCCTTCACCTAGCTTGAAGGGAACACAAAGTTTCTTTTCAGTTGCCAATTCCACTCCATACATATATATGGGGAGGTACAAGCTCCAACTCGGTTTTACAGTGAAAACGGCAGGCACTTCCAACCGGCACTAGGAAACAGACTGAGAAACCAGAGTAAGGGTTTCTCCTGCAACCCGTTCCCATTGTGCTGGATGAATGAACGTCTCTCCACATGCTCAGTTCTGAGAGATAATTGTGTGTGAAAGCCGTCCTTCACCTAGCTTGAAGGGAACACAAAGTTTCTTTTCAGTTGCCAACTCCACTCCATACATATATATGGAGAGGTACAAGCTCCAACTCGGTTTTACAGTGAAAACGTCAGGCACTTCAAACCGGCACTAGGAAACAGACTGAGAAACCAGAGTAAGGGTTTCTCCTGCAACCCGTTCCCTTTGTGCTGGATGAACGAACGTCTCTCCACGTGCTCAGTTCTGAGAGATAAGTGTGTGTGAAAGCCGTCCTTCACCTAGCTTGAAGGGAACACAAAGTTTCTTTACAGTTGCCAACTCCTCTACATACATATATATGGGGAGGTACAAGCTCCAACTCGGTTTTTCAGAGAAAACGGCAGGCACTTCAAACCGGCACTAGGAAACAGACTGAGAAACCAGAGTAAGGGTTTCTCCTGCAACCCTTTCCCTTTGTGCTGGATGAACGAACGTCTCTACACATGCTCAGTTCTGAGAGATAAGTGTGTGTGAAAGCCGTCCTTCACCTAGCTTGAAGGGAACACAAAGTTTCTTTTCAGTTGGCAACTCCACTCCATACATATATATGGGGAGGTACAAGCTCCAACTCGGTTTTACAGTGAAAACGGCAGGCTCTTCAAACCGGCACTAGGAAACAGACTGAGAAACCAGAGTAAGAGTTTCTCCTGCAACCCGTTCTCTTTGTGCTGGATGAACGAACGTCTCTCCACATGCTCAGTTTTGAGAGATAAGTATGTGTGAAAGCCGTCCTTCACCTAGCTTGAAGGGAACACAAAGTTTCTTTTCAGTTGCCAACTCCACTCCATACATATATATGGGGAGGTACAAGCTCCAACTCGGTTTTACAGTGAAAACGGCAGGCACTTCCAACCGGCACTAGGAAAGAGACTGAAAAACCCGAGTAAGGGTTTCTCCTGCAACCCGTTCCCTTTGTGCTGGATGAACGAACGTCTCTCCCCATGCTCAGTTCTGAGAGATAAGTGTGTGTGAAAGCCGTCCTTCACCTAGCTTGAAGGGAACACAAAGTTTCTTTTCAGTTGCCAACTCCACTCCATACATATATATGGGGAGGTACAAGCTCCAACTCGGTTTACAGTGAAAACGGCAGGCACTTCCAACCGGCACTAGGAAAGAGACTGGGAAACCAGAATAAGGGTTTCTCCTGCAACCTGATCCCTTTGTGCTGGATGAACGAACGACTCTCCACATGCTCAGTTCTGAGAGATAAGCGTGTGTGAAAGCCGTCCTTCACCTAACTTGAAGGGAACACAAAGTTTCTTTTCAGTTGCCAACTCCACTCCATACATATATATGGGGAGGTACAAGCTCCAACTCGGTTTTACAGTGAAAACGGCAGGCACTTCAAACCGGCACTAGGAAACAGACTGAGAAACCAGAGTAAGGGTTTCTCCTGCAACCCGTTCCCTTTGTGCTGGATGAACGAACGTCTCTCCACATGCTCAGTTCTGAGAGATAAGTGTGTGTGGAAGCCGTCCTTCACCTAGCTTGAAGGGAACACAAAGTTTCTTTTCAGTTGCCAACTCCACTCCATACATATATATGGGGAGGTACAAGCTCCAACTCGGTTTTAAGGTGAAAATGGCAGGCACATCAAACCGGAACTAGGAAACAGACTGTGAAACCAGAGTAAGGGTTTCTCCTGCAACCCGTTCCCTTTGTGCTGGATGAACGAACGTCTCTCCCGATGCTCAGTTCTGAGAGTTAAGTGTGTGTGAAAGCCGCCTTCACCTAGCTTGAAGGGAACACAAAGTTTCTTTTCAGTTGCCAACTCCACTCCATACATATATATGGGGAGGTACAAGCTCCAACTCGGTTTTACAGTGAAAACGGCAGGCACTTCCAACCGGCACTAGGAAACAGACTGAGAAACCAGAGTAAGGGTTTCTCCTGCAACCCGTTCCCTTTGTGCTGGATGAACGAACGTCTCTCCACATGCTCAGTTCTGAGAGATAAGTGTGTGTGAAAGCCGTCCTTCACCTAGCTTGAAGGGAACACAAAGTTTCTTTTCAGTTGCCAACTCCACTCCATACATATATATGGGGAGGTACAAGCTCCAACTCGGTTTTACAGTGAAAAAGGCAGGCACTTCCAACCGGCACTAGGAAACAGACTGAGAAACCAGAGTAAGGGTTTCTCCTGCAACCCGTTCCCTTTGTGCTGGATGAACGAACGTCTCTCCACATGCTCAGTTCTGAGAGATAAGTGTGTGTGAAAGCCGTCCTTCACCTAGCTTGAAGGGAACACAAAGTTTCTTTTCAGTTGCCAACTGCACTCCATACATATATATGGGGAGGTACAAGCTCCAACTCGGTTTTACAGTGAAAACGGCAGGCACTTCCAACCGGCACTAGGAAACAGACTGAGAAACCAGAGTAAGGGTTTCCCCTGCAAACCGTTCCCTTTGTGCTGGATGGACGAACGTCTCTCCACATGCTCATTTCTGAGAAATAAGTGTGTGTGAAAGCCGTTCTTCACCTAGCTTGAAGGGAACACAAAGTTTCTTTTCAGTTGCCAACTCCACTCCATACATATATATGGGGAGGTACAAGCTCCAACTCGGTTTTACAGTGAAAACGGCAGGCACTTCCAACCGGCACTTGGAAACAGACTGAGAAACCAGAGTAAGGGTTTCCCCTGCAACCCGTTCCCTTTGTGCTGGATGAACGAACGTCTCTCCACATGCTCAGTTCTGAGAGATAAGTGTGTGTGAAAGCCGTCCTTCACCTAGCTTGAAGGGAACACAAAGTTTCTTTTCAGTTGCCAACTCCACTC
Source organism: Vicugna pacos (assembly GCF_048564905.1). NCBI lineage: Eukaryota > Metazoa > Chordata > Mammalia > Artiodactyla > Camelidae > Vicugna > Vicugna pacos. Next base: position 26,911,623 of record NW_027328741.1, read on the forward strand.
CATACATATATATGGTGAGGTACAAGCTCCAACTCGGTTTTACGGTGAAAACGGCAGGCACTTCAAACCGGCACTAGGAAACAGACTGTGAAACCAGAGTAAGGGTTTCTCCTGCAACCCGTTCCCTTTGTGCTGGGTGAACGAACGTCTCTCCCCATGCTCAGTTCTGAGAGATAAGTGTGTGTGAAAGCCGTCCTTCACCTAGCTTGAAGGGAACACAAAGTTTCTTTTCAGTTGCCAACTCCACTCCATACATATATATGGGGAGGTACAAGCTCCAACTCGGTTTTACAGTGAAAACGGCAGGCACTTCCAACCGGCACTAGGAAACAGACTGAGAAACCAGAGTAAGGGTTTCTCCTGCAACCCGTTCCCTTTGTGCTGGATGAACGAACGTCTCTCCACATGCTCAGTTCTGAGAGATAAGTGTGTGTGAAAGCCGTCCTTCACCTTGCTTGAAGGGAACACAAAGTTTGTTTTCAGTTGCCAACTCCACTCCATACATATATATGGGGAGGTACAAGCTCCAACTCGGTTTTACAGTGAAAACGGCAGGCACTTCCAACCGGCACTAGGAAACAGACTGAGAAACCAGAGTAAGGGTTTGTCCTGCAACCCGTTCCCATTGTGCTGGATGAACGAACGTCTCTCCACATGCTCAGTTCTGAGGGATAAGTGTGTGTGAAAGCCGTCCTTCACCTAGCTTGAAGGGAACACAAAGTTTCTTTTCAGTTGCCAACTCCACTCCATACATATATATGGGGAGGTACAAACTCTATCTCGGTTTTACAGTGAAAACGGCAGGCACTTCAAACCGGCACTAGGAAACAGACTGAGGAACCAGAGTAAGGGTTTCTCCTGCAACCCGTTCCCTTTGTGCTGGATGAACGAACGTCTCTCTACATGCTCAGTTCTGAGAGATAAGTGTGTGTGAAAGCCGTCCTTCACCTAGCTTGAAGGGAACACAAAGTTTCTTTTCAGTTGCCAACTCCACTCCATACATATATATGGGGAGGTACAAGCTCCAACTCGGTTTTACAGTGAAAACGGCAGGCACTTCCAACCGGCACTAGGAAATAGACTGAGAAACCAGAGTAAGGGTTTCTCCTGCAACCCGTTCCCTTTGTGCTGGATGAATGAACGTCTCTCCACATGCTCAGTTCTGAGAGATAAGTGTGTGTGAAAGCCGTCCTTCACCTAGCTTGAAGGGAACACAAAGTTTCTTTTCAGTTGCCAACTGCACTCCATACATATATATGGGGAGGTACAAGCTCCAACTCGGTTTTACAGTGAAAACGGCAGGCACTTCCAACCGGCACTAGGAAAGAGACTGAGAAACCCGAGTAAGGGTTTCTCCTGCAACCCGTTCCCTTTGTGCTGGATGAACGAACGTCTCACCCCATGCTCAGTTCTGAGAGATAAGTGTGTGTGAAAGCCGTCCTTCACCTAGCTTGAAGGGAACACAAAGTTTCTTTTCAGTTGCCAACTCCACTCCATACATATATATGGGGAGGTACAAGCTCCAACTCGGTTTTACAGTGAAAACGGCAGGCACTTCCAACCGGCACTAGGAAAGAGACTGAGAAACCAGAATAAGGGTTTCTCCTGCAACCCGTTCCCTTTGTGCTGGATGAACGAACGACTCTCCACATGCTCAGTTCTGAGAGATAAGTGTGTGTGAAAGCCGTCCTTCACCTAACTTGAAGGGAACACAAAGTTTCCTTTCAGTTGCCAACTCCACTCCATACATATATATGGGGAGGTACAAGCTCCAACTCGGTTTTTCAGTGAAAACGGCAGGCACTTCAAACCGGCACTAGGAAACAGACTGAGAAACCAGAGTAAGGGTTTCTCCTGCAACCCGTTCCCTTTGTGCTGGATGAACGAACGTCTTTCCACATGCTCAGTTCTGAGAGATAAGTGTGTGTGGAAGCCGTCCTTCACCTAGCTTGAAGGGAACACAAAGTTTCTTTTCAGTTGCCAACTCCACTCCATACATATATATGGGGAGGTACAAACTCCAACTCGTTTTTACGGTGAAAATGGCAGGCACATCAAACCAGCACTAGGAAACAGACTGAGAAACCAGAGTAAGGGTTTCTCCTGCAACCCGTTCCCTTTGTGCTGGATGAACGAACGTCTCTCCCGATGCTCAGTTCTGAGAGTTAAGTGTGTGTGAAAGCCGTCCTTCACCTAGCTTGAAGGGAACACAAAGTTTCTTTTCAGTTGCCAACTCCACTCCATACATATATATGGGGAGGTACAAGCTCCAACTCGGTTTTACAGTGAAAACGGCAGGCACTTCCAACCGGCACTAGGAAACAGACTGAGAAACCAGAGTAAGGGTTTCTCCTGCAACCCGTTCCCTTTGTGCTGGATGAACGAACGTCTCTCCACATGCTCAGTTCTGAGAGAGAAGTGTGTGTGAAAGCCGTCCTTCACCTAGCTTGAAGGGAACACAAAGTTTCTTTTCAGTTGCCAACTCCACTCCATACATATATATGGGGAGGTACAAGCTCCAACTCGGTTTTACAGTGAAAACGGCAGGCACTTCCAACCGGCACTAGGAAACAGACTGAGAAACCAGAGTAAGGGTTTCTCCTGCAACCCGTTCCCTTTGTGCTGGATGAACGAACGTCTCTCCACATGCTCATTTCTGAGAGATAAGTGTGTCTGAAAGCCATCCTTCACCTAGCTTGAAGGGAACACAAAGTTTCTTTTCAGTTGCCAACTCCACTCCATACATATATATGGGGAGGTACAAGCTCCAAGTCGGTTTTACGGTGAAAACGGCAGGCACATCCAACCGGCACTAGGAAACAGACTGAGAAACCAGAGTAAGGGTTTCTCCTGCAACCCGTTCCCTTTGTGCTGGATGAACGAACGTCTCTCCACATGCTCAGTTCTGAGAGATAAGTGTGTGTGAAAGCCGTCCTTCACCTAGCTTGAAGGGAACACAAAGTTTCTTTTCAGTTGCCAACTCCACTTCATACATATATATGGGGAGGTACAAGCTCCAACTCGGTTTTACAGTGAAAACGGCAGGCACTTCCAACCGGCACTAGGAAACAGACTGAGAAACCCGAGTAAGGGTTTCTCCTGCAACCCGTTCCCTTTGTGCTGGATGAATGAACGTCTCTCCACATGCTCAGTTCTGAGAGATAAGTGTGTGTGAAAGCCGTCCTTCACCTAGCTTGAAGGGAACACAAAGTTTCTTTTCAGTTGCCAACTCCACTCCATACATATATATGGGGAGGTACAAGCTCCAACTCGGTTTTACAGTGAAAACGGCAGGCACTTCAAACCGGCACTAGGAAACAGACTGAGAAACCAGAGTAAGGGTTTCTCCTGCAACCCGTTCCCTTTGTGCTGGATGAACGAACGTCTCTCCACATGCTCAGTTCTGAGAGATAAGTGTGTGTGGAAGCCGTGCTTCACCTAGCTTGAAGGGAACACAAAGTTTCTTTTCAGTTGCCAACTCCACTCCATACATATATATGGGGAGGTACAAGCTACAACTCGGTTTTACGGTGAAAATGGCAGGCACATCAAACCGGAACTAGGAAACAGACTGTGAAACCAGAGTAAGGGTTTCTCCTGCAACCCGTTCCCTTTGTGCTGGATGAACGAACGTCTCTCCCGATGCTCAGTTCTGAGAGTTAAGTGTGTGTGAAAGCCGCCTTCACCTAGCTTGAAGGGAACACAAAGTTTCTTTTCAGTTGCCAACTCCACTCCATACATATATATGGGGAGGTACAAGCTCCAACTCGGTTTTACAGTGAAAACGGCAGGCACTTCCAACCGGCACTAGGAAACAGACTGAGAAACCAGAGTAAGGGTTTCTCCTGCAACCCGTTCCCTTTGTGCTGGATGAACGAACGTCTCTCCACATGCTCAGTTCTGAGAGATAAGTGTGTGTGAAAGCCGTCCTTCACCTAGCTTGAAGGGAACACAAAGTTTCTTTTCAGTTGCCAACTCCACTCAATACATATATATGGGGAGGTACAAGCTCCAACTCGGTTTTACAGTGAAAACGGCAGGCACTTCCAAAAGGCACTAGGAAACAGACTGAGAAACCAGAGTAAGGGTTTCTCCTGCAACCCGTTCCCTTTGTGCTGGATGAACGAACGTCTCTCCACATGCTCAGTTCTGAGAGATAAGTGTGTCTGAAAGCCGTCCTTCACCTAGCTTGAAGGGAACACAAAGTTTCTTTTCAGTTGCCAACTCCACTCCATACATATATATGGTGAGGTACAAGCTCCAACTCGGTTTTACGGTGAAAACGGCAGGCACTTCAAACCGGCACTAGGAAACAGACTGTGAAACCAGAGTAAGGGTTTCTCCTGCAACCCGTTCCCTTTGTGCTGGGTGAACGAACGTCTCTCCCCATGCTCAGTTCTGAGAGATAAGTGTGTGTGAAAGCCGTCCTTCACCTAGCTTGAAGGGAACACAAAGTTTCTTTTCAGTTGCCAACTCCACTCCATACATATATATGGGGAGGTACAAGCTCCAACTCGGTTTTACAGTGAAAACGGCAGGCACTTCCAACCGGCACTAGGAAACAGACTGAGAAACCAGAGTAAGGGTTTCTCCTGCAACCCGTTCCCTTTGTGCTGGATGAACGAACGTCTCTCCACATGCTCAGTTCTGAGAGATAAGTGTGTGTGAAAGCCGTCCTTCACCTTGCTTGAAGGGAACACAAAGTTTGTTTTCAGTTGCCAACTCCACTCCATACATATATATGGGGAGGTACAAGCTCCAACTCGGTTTTACAGTGAAAACGGCAGGCACTTCCAACCGGCACTAGGAAACAGACTGAGAAACCAGAGTAAGGGTTTGTCCTGCAACCCGTTCCCATTGTGCTGGATGAACGAACGTCTCTCCACATGCTCAGTTCTGAGGGATAAGTGTGTGTGAAAGCCGTCCTTCACCTAGCTTGAAGGGAACACAAAGTTTCTTTTCAGTTGCCAACTCCACTCCATACATATATATGGGGAGGTACAAACTCTATCTCGGTTTTACAGTGAAAACGGCAGGCACTTCAAACCGGCACTAGGAAACAGACTGAGGAACCAGAGTAAGGGTTTCTCCTGCAACCCGTTCCCTTTGTGCTGGATGAACGAACGTCTCTCTACATGCTCAGTTCTGAGAGATAAGTGTGTGTGAAAGCCGTCCTTCACCTAGCTTGAAGGGAACACAAAGTTTCTTTTCAGTTGCCAACTCCACTCCATACATATATATGGGGAGGTACAAGCTCCAACTCGGTTTTACAGTGAAAACGGCAGGCACTTCCAACCGGCACTAGGAAATAGACTGAGAAACCAGCTTAAGGGTTTCTCCTGCAACCCGTTCCCTTTGTGCTGGATGAATGAACGTCTCTCCACATGCTCAGTTCTGAGAGATAAGTGTGTGTGAAAGCCGTCCTTCACCTAGCTTGAAGGGAACACAAAGTTTCTTTTCAGTTGCCAACTGCACTCCATACATATATATGGGGAGGTACAAGCTCCAACTCGGTTTTACAGTGAAAACGGCAGGCACTTCCAACCGGCACTAGGAAAGAGACTGAGAAACCCGAGTAAGGGTTTCTCCTGCAACCCGTTCCCTTTGTGCTGGATGAACGAACGTCTCACCCCATGCTCAGTTCTGAGAGATAAGTGTGTGTGAAAGCCGTCCTTCACCTAGCTTGAAGGGAACACAAAGTTTCTTTTCAGTTGCCAACTCCACTCCATACATATATATGGGGAGGTACAAGCTCCAACTCGGTTTTACAGTGAAAACGGCAGGCACTTCCAACCGGCACTAGGAAAGAGACTGAGAAACCAGAATAAGGGTTTCTCCTGCAACCCGTTCCCTTTGTGCTGGATGAACGAACGACTCTCCACATGCTCAGTTCTGAGAGATAAGTGTGTGTGAAAGCCGTCCTTCACCTAACTTGAAGGGAACACAAAGTTTCCTTTCAGTTGCCAACTCCACTCCATACATATATATGGGGAGGTACAAGCTCCAACTCGGTTTTTCAGTGAAAACGGCAGGCACTTCAAACCGGCACTAGGAAACAGACTGAGAAACCAGAGTAAGGGTTTCTCCTGCAACCCGTTCCCTTTGTGCTGGATGAACGAACGTCTTTCCACATGCTCAGTTCTGAGAGATAAGTGTGTGTGGAAGCCGTCCTTCACCTAGCTTGAAGGGAACACAAAGTTTCTTTTCAGTTGCCAACTCCACTCCATACATATATATGGGGAGGTACAAACTCCAACTCGTTTTTACGGTGAAAATGGCAGGCACATCAAACCAGCACTAGGAAACAGACTGAGAAACCAGAGTAAGGGTTTCCCCTGCAACCCGTTCCCTTTGTGCTGGATGAACGAACGTCTCTCCCGATGCTCAGGTCTGAGAGTTAAGTGTGTGTGAAAGCCGTCCTTCACCTAGCTTGAAGGGAACACAAAGTTTCTTTTCAGTTGCCAACTCCACTCCATACATATATATGGGGAGGTACAAGCTCCAACTCGGTTTTACAGTGAAAACGGCAGGCACTTCCAACCGGCACTAGGAAACAGACTGAGAAACCAGAGTAAGGGTTTCTCCTGCAACCCGTTCCCTTTGTGCTGGATGAACGAACGTCTCTCCACATGCTCAGTTCTGAGAGAGAAGTGTGTGTGAAAGCCGTCCTTCACCTAGCTTGAAGGGAACACAAAGTTTCTTTTCAGTTGCCAAATCCACTCCATACATATATATGGGGAGGTACAAGCTCCAACTCGGTTTTACAGTGAAAACGGCAGGCACTTCCAACCGGCACTAGGAAACAGACTGAGAAACCAGAGTAAGGGTTTCTCCTGCAACCCGTTCCCTTTGTGCTGGATGAACGAACGTCTCTCCACATGCTCATTTCTGAGAGATAAGTGTGTCTGAAAGCCATCCTTCACCTAGCTTGAAGGGAACACAAAGTTTCTTTTCAGTTGCCAACTCCACTCCATACATATATATGGGGAGGTACAAGCTCCAACTCGGTTTTACAGTGAAAACGGCAGGCACTTCCAACCGGCACTAGGAAACAGACTGAGAAACCAGAGTAAGGGTTTCTCCTGCAACCCGTTCCCTTTGTGCTGGATGAACGAACGTCTCTCCACATGCTCATTTCTGAGAGATAAGTGTGTGTGAAAGCCGTCCTTCACCTAGCTTGAAGGGAACACAAAGTTTCTTTTCAGTTGCCAACTCCACTCCATACATATATATGGGGAGGTACAAGCTCCAACTCGGTTTTATGGTGAAAACGGCAGGCACTTCCAACCGGCACTAGGAAACAGACTGAGAAACCAGAGTAAGGGTTTCTCCTGCAACCCGTTCCCTTTGTGCTGGAAGAACGAACGTCTCTCCCCATGCTCAGTTCTGAGAGATAAGTGTGTGTGAAAGCCGTCCTTCACCTAGCTTGAAGGGAACACAAAGTTTCTTTTCAGTTGCCAACTCCACTCCATACATATATATGGGGAGGTAGAAGCTCCAACTCGGTTTTACAGTGAAAACGGCAGGCACTTCAAACCGTCACTAGGAAACAGACTAAGAAACCAGAGTAAGGATTTCCCCTGCAAACCGTTCCCTTTGTGCTGGATGAACGAACGTCTCTCCCCATGCTCAGTTCTGAGAGATAAGTGTGTGTGAAAGCCGTACTTCACCTAGCTTGAAGGGAACACAAAGTTTCTTTTCAGTTGCCAACTCCACTCCATAAATATATATGGGGAGGTACAAGCTCCAACTCGGTATTACAGTGAAAACGGCAGGCACTTTAAACCGGCGCTAGGAAACAGACTGAGAAATCAGAGTAAGGGTTTCTCCTGCAGCCCGTTCCCTTTGTGCTGGATGAACGAACGTCTCTCCACATGCTCAGTTCTGAGAGATAAGTGTGTGTGAAAGCCGTCCTTCACCTAGCTTGAAGGGAACACAAAGTTTCTTTTCAGTTGCCAACTCCACTCCATACATATATATGGGGAGGTACAAACTCCAACTCGGTTTTACGGTGAAAACGGCAGGCACTTCCAACCGGCACTAGGAAACAGACTGAGAAACCAGAGTAAGGGTTTCTCCTGCAACCCGTTCCCTTTGTGCTGGATGAACGAACGTCTCTCCCCATGCTCAGTTCTGAGAGATAAGTGTGTGTGAAAGCCGACCTTCACCTAGCTTGAAGGGAACACAAAGTTTCTTTTCAGTTGCCAACTCCACTCCATACATATATATGGGGAGGTACAAGCTCCAACTCGGTTTTACTGTGAAAACGGCAGGCACTTACAACCGGCACTAGGAAACAGACTGAGAAACCAGAGTAAGGGTTTCTCCTGCAACCCGTTCCCTTTGTGCTGGATGAACGAACGTCTCTCCACATGCTCAGTTCTGAGAGATAAGTGTGTGTGAAAGCCGTCCTTCACCTAGCTTGAAGGGAACACAAAGTTTCTTTTCAGTTGCCAACTCCACTCCATACATATATATGGGGAGGTACAAGCTCCAACTCGGTTTTACGGTGAAAACGGCAGGCACTTCCAACCGGCACTAGGAAACAGACTGAGAAACCAGAGTAAGGGTTTCTCTTGCAACTCGTTCCCTTTGTGCTGGATGAACGAACGTCTCTCCACATGCTCAGTTCTGAGAGATAAGTGTGTGTGAAAGCCGTCCTTCACCTAGCTTGAAGGGAACACAAAGTTTCTTTTCAGTTGCTAACTCCACTCCATACATATATATGGGGAGGTACAAGCTCCAACTCGGATTTACAGTGAAAACGGCAGGAACTTCAAACCGGCGCTAGGAAACAGACTGAGAAACCAGAGTAAGGGTTTCTCCTGCAACCCGTTCCCTTTGTGCTGGATGAACGAACGTCTCTCCACATGCTCAGTTCTGAGAGATAAGTGTGTGTGAAAGCCGTCCTTCACCTAGCTTGAAGGGAACACAAAGTTTCTTTTCAGTTGCCAACTCCACTCCATACATATATATGGGGAGGTACAAGCTCCAACTCGGTTTTACAGTGAAAACGGCAGGCACTTCCAACCGGCACTAGGAAACAGACTGTGAAACCAGAGTAAGGGTTTCTCCTGCAACCCGTTCCCTTTGTGCTGGATGAACGAACGTCTCTCCACATGCTCAGTTCTGAGAGATAAGTGTGTGTGAAAACCGTCCTTCACCTAGCTTGAAGGGAACACAAAGTTTCTTTTCAGTTGCCAACTCCACTCCATACATATATATGGGAAGGTACAAGCTCCAACTCGGTTTTACAGTGAAAACGGCAGGCACTTCCAACTGGCACTAGGAAACAGACTGAGAAACCAGAGTAAGGGTTTCTCCTTCAACCCGTTCCCTTTGTGCTGGATGAACGAACGTCTCTCCACATGCTCAGTTCTGAGAGATAAGTGTGTGTGAAAGCCGTCCTTCACCTAGCTTGAAGGGAACACAACGTTTCTTTTCAGTTGCCAACTCCACTCCATACATATATATGGGGAGGTACAAGCTCCAACTCGGTTTTACAGTGAAAACGGCAGGCACTTCCAACCGGCACTAGGAAACAGACTGAGAAACCAGAGTAAGGGTTTCTCCTGCAACCCGTTCTTTTTGTGCTGGATGAACGAACGTCTCTCCACATGCTCAGTTCTGAGAGATAAGTGTGTGTGAAAGTCGTCCTTCACCTAGCTTGAAGGGAACACAAAGTTTCTTTTCAGTTGCCAACTCCACTCCATACATATATATGGGGAGGTACATGCTCCAACTCGGTTTTACAGTGAAAACGGCAGGCACTTCCAACCGGCACTAGGAAACAGACTGAGAAACCAGAGTAAGGGTTTCTCCTGCAACCCGTTCCCTTTGTGCTGGATGAACGAACGTCTCTCCACATGCTCAGTTCTGAGAGATAAGTGTGTGTGAAAGCCGTCCTTCACCTAGCTTGAAGGGAACACAAAGTTTCTTTTCAGTTGCCAACTCCACTCCATACAGATATATGGGGAGGTACAAGCTCCAACTCGGTTTTACAGTAAAAAGGCAGGAACTTCCAACCGGCACTAGGAAACAGACTGAGAAACCAGAGTAAGGGTTTCCCCTGCCACCCGTTCCCTTTGTGCTGGATGAACGAACGTCTCTCCACATGCTCAGTTCTGAGAGATAAGTGTGTGTGAAAGCCGTCCTTCACCTAGCTTGAAGGGAACACAAAGTTTCTTTTCAGTTGCCAACTCCACTCCATACATATATATGGGGAGGTACAAGCTCCAACTCGGTTTTACAGTGAAAACGGCAGGCACTTCCAACCGGCACTAGGAAACAGACTGAGAAACCAGAGTAAGGGTTTCTCCTGCAACCCGTTCCCTTTGTGCTGGATGAACGAACGTCTCTCCACATGCTCAGTTCTGAGAGATAAGTGTGTGTGAAAACCGTCCTTCACCTAGCTTGAAGGGAACACAAAGTTTCTTCTCAGTTGCCAACTCCATTCCATACATATATATGGGGAGGTACAAGCTCCAACTCGGTTTTACAGTGAAAACGGCAGGCACTTCCAACCGGCACTAGGAAACAGACTGAGAATCCAGAGTATGGGTTTCTCCTGCAACCCGTTCCTTTTGTGCTGGATGAAAGAACGTCTCTCCACATGCTCAGTTCTGAGAGATAAGTGTGTGTGAAAGCCGTCCTTCACCTAGCTTGAAGGGAATACAAAGTTTCTTTTCAGTTGCCAACTCCACTCCATACATATATATGGGGAGGTACAAGCTCCAACTCGGTTTTACAGTGAAAACGGCAGGCACTTCCAACCGGCACTAGGAAACAGACTGAGAAACCAGAGTAAGGGTTTCTCTTGCAACTCGTTCCCTTTGTGCTGGATGAACGAACGTCTCTCCACATGCTCAGTTCTGAGAGATAAGTGTGTGTGAAAGCCGTCCTTCACCTAGCTTGAAGGGAACACAAAGTTTCTTTTCAGTTGCCAACTCCACTCCATACATATATATGGGGAGGTACAAGCTCCAACTCGGATTTACAGTGAAAACGGCAGGAACTTCAAACCGGCGCTAGGAAACAGACTGAGAAACCAGAGTAAGGGTTTCTCCTGCAACCCGTTCCCTTTGTGCTGGATGAACGAACGTCTCTCCACATGCTCAGTTCTGAGAGATAAGTGTGTGTGAAAGCCGTCCTTCACCTAGCTTGAAGGGAACACAAAGTTTCTTTTCAGTTGCCAACTCCACTCCATACATATGTATGGGGAGGTACAAGCTCCAACTCGGTTTTACAGTGAAAACGGCAGGCACTTCCAATCGGCACTAGGAAACAGACTGAGAAACCAGAGTAAGGGTTTCTCCTGCAACCCGTTCCCTTTGTGCTGGATGAACGAACGTCTCTCCACATGCTCAGTTCTGAGTGATAAGTGTGTCTGAAAGCCGTCCTTCACCTAGCTTGAAGGGAACACAAAGTTTCTTTTCAGTTGCCAACTCCACTCCATACATATATATGGGGAGGTACAAGCTCCAACTCGGTTTTACAGTGAAAACGGCAGGCACTTCCAACCGGCACTAGGAAACAGACTGTGAAACCAGAGTAAGGGTTTCTCCTGCAACCCGTTCCCTTTGTGCTGGATGAACGAACGTCTCTCCCCATGCTCAGTTCTGAGAGATAAGTGTGTGTGAAAACCGTCCTTCACCTAGCTTGAAGGGAACACAAAGTTTCTTTTCAGTTGCCAACTCCACTCCATACATATATATGGGAAGGTACAAGCTCCAACTCGGTTTTACAGTGAAAACGGCAGGCACTTCCAACTGGCACTAGGAAACAGACTGAGAAACCAGAGTAAGGGTTTCTCCTTCAACCCGTTCCCTTTGTGCTGGATGAACGAACGTCTCTCCACATGCTCAGTTCTGAGAGATAAGTGTGTGTGAAAGCCGTCCTTCACCTAGCTTGAAGGGAACACAAAGTTTCTTTTCAGTTGCCAACTCCACTCCATACATATATATGGGGAGGTACAAGCTCCAACTCGGTTTTACAGTGAAAACGGCAGGCACTTCCAACCGGCACTAGGAAACAGACTGAGAAACCAGAGTAAGGGTTTCTCCTGCAACCCGTTCCCTTTGTGCTGGATGAACGAACGTCTCTCCACATGCTCAGTTCTGAGAGATAAGTGTGTGTGAAAGCCGTCCTTCACCTAGCTTGAAGGGAACACAAAGTTTCTTTTCAGTTGCCAACTCCACTCCATACATATATATGGGGAGGTACATGCTCCAACTCGGTTTTACAGTGAAAACGGCAGGCACTTCCAACCGGCACTAGGAAACAGACTGAGAAACCAGAGTAAGGGTTTCTCCTGCAACCCGTTCCCTTTGTGCTGGATGAACGAACGTCTCTCCACATGCTCAGTTCTGAGAGATAAGTGTGTGTGAAAGCCGTCCTTCACCTAGCTTGAAGGGAACACAAAGTTTCTTTTCAGTTGCCAACTCCACTCCATACAGATATATGGGGAGGTACAAGCTCCAACTCGGTTTTACAGTAAAAAGGCAGGAACTTCCAACCGGCACTAGGAAACAGACTGAGAAACCAGAGTAAGGGTTTCCCCTGCAACCCGTTCCCTTTGTGCTGGATGAACGAACGTCTCTCCACATGCTCAGTTCTGAGAGATAAGTGTGTGTGAAAGCCGTCCTTCACCTAGCTTGAAGGGAACACAAAGTTTCTTTTCAGTTGCCAACTCCACTCCATACATATATATGGGGAGGTACAAGCTCCAACTCGGTTTTACAGTGAAAACGGCAGGCACTTCCAACCGGCACTAGGAAACAGACTGAGAAACCAGAGTAAGGGTTTCTCCTGCAACCCGTTCCCTTTGTGCTGGATGAACGAACGTCTCTCCACATGCTCAGTTCTGAGAGATAAGTGTGTGTGAAAACCGTCCTTCACCTAGCTTGAAGGGAACACAAAGTTTCTTCTCAGTTGCCAACTCCATTCCATACATATATATGGGGAGGTACAAGCTCCAACTCGGTTTTACAGTGAAAACGGCAGGCACTTCCAACCGGCACTAGGAAACAGACTGAGAATCCAGAGTAAGGGTTTCTCCTGCAACCCGTTCCTTTTGTGCTGGATGAAAGAACGTCTCTCCACATGCTCAGTTCTGAGAGATAAGTGTGTGTGAAAGCCGTCCTTCACCTAGCTTGAAGGGAATACAAAGTTTCTTTTCAGTTGCCAACTCCACTCCATACATATATATGGGGAGGTACAAGCTCCAACTCGGTTTTACAGTGAAAACGGCAGGCACTTCCAACCGGCACTAGGAAACAGACTGAGAAACCAGAGTAAGGGTTTCTCCTGCAACCCGTTCCCTTTGTGCTGGATGAACGAACGTCTCTCCACATGCTCAGTTCTGAGAGATAAGTGTGTGTGAAAGCCGTCCTTCCCCTAGCTTGAAGGGAACACAAAGTTTCTTTTCAGTTGCCAACTCCACTCCATACATATATATGGGGAGGTACAAGCTCCAACTCGGTTTTACAGTGAAAACGGCAGGCACTTCCAACCGGCACTAGGAAACAGACTGAGAAACCAGAGTAAGGGTTTCTCCTGCAACCCGTTCCCTTTGTGCTGGATGAACGAACGTCTCTCCACATGCTCAGTTCTGAGAGATAAGTGTGTGTGAAAGCCGTCCTTCACCTAGCTTGAAGGGAACACAAAGTTTCTTTTCAGTTGCCAACTCCACTCCATACATATATATGGGGAGGTACAAGCTCCAACTCGGTTTTACAGTGAAAACGGCAGGCACTTCCAACCGGCACTAGGAAACAGACTGAGAAACCAGAGTAAGGGTTTCTCCTGCAACCCGTTCCCTTTGTGCTGGATGAACGAACGTCTCTCCACATGCTCAGTTCTGAGAGATAAGTGTGTGTGAAAGCCGTCCTTCCCCTAGCTTGAAGGGAACACAAAGTTTCTTTTCAGTTGCCAAATCCACTCCATACATATATATGGGGAGGTACAAGCTCCAACTCGGTTTTACAGTGAAAACGGCAGGCACTTCCAACCGGCACTAGGAAACAGACTGAGAAACCAGAGTAAGGGTTTCTCCTGCAACCCGTTCCCTTTGTGCTGGATGAACGAACGTCTCTCCACATGCTCAGTTCTGAGAGAGAAGTGTGTGTGAAAGCCGTCCTTCACCTAGCTTGAAGGGAACACAAAGTTTCTTTTCAGTTGCCAACTCCACTCCATACATATATATGGGGAGGTACAAGCTCCAACTCGGTTTTACAGTGAAAACGGCAGGCACTTCCAACCGGCACTAGGAAACAGACTGAGAAACCAGAGTAAGGGTTTCTCCTGCAACCCGTTCCCTTTGTGCTGGATGAACGAACGTCTCTCCACATGCTCATTTCTGAGAGATAAGTGTGTCTGAAAGCCATCCTTCACCTAGCTTGAAGGGAACACAAAGTTTCTTTTCAGTTGCCAACTCCACTCCATACATATATATGGGGAGGTACAAGCTCCAAGTCGGTTTTACGGTGAAAACGGCAGGCACATCCAACCGGCACTAGGAAACAGACTGAGAAACCAGAGTAAGGGTTTCTCCTGCAACCCGTTCCCTTTGTGCTGGATGAACGAACGTCTCTCCACATGCTCAGTTCTGAGAGATAAGTGTGTGTGGAAGCCGTCCTTCACCTAGCTTGAAGGAAACACAAAGTTTCTTTTCAGTTGCCAACTCCACTCCATACATATATATGGGGAGGTACAAGCTCCAACTCGGTTTTACGGTGAAAATGGCAGGCACATCAAACCGGCACTAGGAAACAGACTGAGAAACCAGAGTAAGGGTTTCTCCTGCAACCCGTTCCCTTTGTGCTGGATGAACGAACGTCTTTCCCGATGCTCATTTCTGAGAGTTAAGTGTGTGTGAAAGCCGTCCTTCACCTAGCTTGAAGGGAACACAAAGTTTCTTTTCAGTTGCCAACTCCACTCCATACATATATATGGGGAGGTACAAGCTCCAACTCGGTTTTACAGTGAAAACGGCAGGCACTTCCAACCGGCACTAGGAAACAGACTGAGAAACCAGAGTAAGGGTTTCTCCTGCAACCCGTTCCCTTTGTGCTGGATGAACGAACGTCTCTCCACATGCTCAGTTCTGAGAGATAAGTGTGGTGAAAGCCGTCCTTCACCTAGCTTGAAGGGAACACAAAGTTTCTTTTCAGTTGCCAACTCCACTCCATACATATATATGGGGAGGTACAAGCTCCAACTCGGTTTTACAGTGAAAACGGCAGGCACTTCCAACCGGCACTAGGAAACAGACTGAGAAA
Organism: Vicugna pacos; assembly: GCF_048564905.1. Classification (NCBI taxonomy): domain Eukaryota; kingdom Metazoa; phylum Chordata; class Mammalia; order Artiodactyla; family Camelidae; genus Vicugna; species Vicugna pacos. Next base: position 26,926,901 of record NW_027328741.1, read on the forward strand.
CCAGAGTAAGGGTTTCTCCTGCAACCCGTTCCCTTTGTGCTGGATGAACGAACGTCTCTCCACATGCTCATTTCTGAGAGATAAGTGTGTGTGAAAGCCGTCCTTCACCTAGCTTGAAGGGAACACAAAGTTTCTTTTCAGTTGCCAACTCCACTCCATACATATATATGGGGAGGTACAAGCTCCAACTCGGTTTTACGGTGAAAACGGCAGGCACTTCCAACCGGCACTAGGAAACAGACTGAGAAACCAGAGTAAGGGTTTCTCCTGCAACCCGTTCCCTTTGTGCTGGAAGAACGAACGTCTCTCCCCATGCTCAGTTCTGAGAGATAAGTGTGTGTGAAAGCCGTCCTTCACCTAGCTTGAAGGGAACACAAAGTTTCTTTTCAGTTGCCAACTCCACTCCATACATATATATGGGGAGGTAGAAGCTCCAACTCGGTTTTACAGTGAAAACGGCAGGCACTTCAAACCGTCACTAGGAAACAGACTAAGAAACCAGAGTAAGGATTTCCCCTGCAAACCGTTCCCTTTGTGCTGGATGAACGAACGTCTCTCCCCATGCTCAGTTCTGAGAGATAAGTGTGTGTGAAAGCCGTACTTCACCTAGCTTGAAGGGAACACAAAGTTTCTTTTCAGTTGCCAACCCCACTCCATAAATATATATGGGGAGGTACAAGCTCCAACTCGGTATTACAGTGAAAACGGCAGGCACTTTAAACCGGCGCTAGGAAACAGACTGAGAAATCAGAGTAAGGGTTTCTCCTGCAGCCCGTTCCCTTTGTGCTGGATGAACGAACGTCTCTCCACATGCTCAGTTCTGAGAGATAAGTGTGTGTGAAAGCCGTCCTTCACCTAGCTTGAAGGGAACACAAAGTTTCTTTTCAGTTGCCAACTCCACTCCATACATATATATGGGGAGGTACAAACTCCAACTCGGTTTTACGGTGAAAACGGCAGGCACTTCCAACCGGCACTAGGAAACAGACTGAGAAACCAGAGTAAGGGTTTCTCCTGCAACCCGTTCCCTTTGTGCTGGATGAACGAACGTCTCTCCCCATGCTCAGTTCTGAGAGATAAGTGTGTGTGAAAGCCGTCCTTCACCTAGCTTGAAGGGAACACAAAGTTTCTTTTCAGTTGCCAACTCCACTCCATACATATATATGGGGAGGTACAAGCTCCAACTCGGTTTTACAGTGAAAACGGCAGGCACTTCCAACCGGCACTAGGAAACAGACTGAGAAACCAGAGTAAGGGTTTCTCCTGCAACCCGTTCCCTTTGTGCTGGATGAACGAACGTCTCTCCACATGCTCAGTTCTGAGAGATAAGTGTGTGTGAAAGCCGTCCTTCACCTAGCTTGAAGGGAACACAAAGTTTCTTTTCAGTTGCCAACTCCACTCCATACATATATATGGGGAGGTACATGCTCCAACTCGGTTTTACAGTGAAAACGGCAGGCACTTCCAACCGGCACTAGGAAACAGACTGAGAAACCAGAGTAAGGGTTTCTCCTGCAACCCGTTCCCTTTGTGCTGGATGAACGAACGTCTCTCCACATGCTCAGTTCTGAGAGATAAGTGTGTGTGAAAGCCGTCCTTCACCTAGCTTGAAGGGAACACAAAGTTTCTTTTCAGTTGCCAACTCCACTCCATACAGATATATGGGGAGGTACAAGCTCCAACTCGGTTTTACAGTAAAAAGGCAGGAACTTCCAACCGGCACTAGGAAACAGACTGAGAAACCAGAGTAAGGGTTTCCCCTGCAACCCGTTCCCTTTGTGCTGGATGAACGAACGTCTCTCCACATGCTCAGTTCTGAGAGATAAGTGTGTGTGAAAGCCGTCCTTCACCTAGCTTGAAGGGAACACAAAGTTTCTTTTCAGTTGCCAACTCCACTCCATACATATATATGGGGAGGTACAAGCTCCAACTCGGTTTTACAGTGAAAACGGCAGGCACTTCCAACCGGCACTAGGAAACAGACTGAGAAACCAGAGTAAGGGTTTCTCCTGCAACCCGTTCCCTTTGTGCTGGATGAACGAACGTCTCTCCACATGCTCAGTTCTGAGAGATAAGTGTGTGTGAAAACCGTCCTTCACCTAGCTTGAAGGGAACACAAAGTTTCTTCTCAGTTGCCAACTCCATTCCATACATATATATGGGGAGGTACAAGCTCCAACTCGGTTTTACAGTGAAAACGGCAGGCACTTCCAACCGGCACTAGGAAACAGACTGAGAATCCAGAGTAAGGGTTTCTCCTGCAACCCGTTCCTTTTGTGCTGGATGAAAGAACGTCTCTCCACATGCTCAGTTCTGAGAGATAAGTGTGTGTGAAAGCCGTCCTTCACCTAGCTTGAAGGGAATACAAAGTTTCTTTTCAGTTGCCAACTCCACTCCATACATATATATGGGGAGGTACAAGCTCCAACTCGGTTTTACAGTGAAAACGGCAGGCACTTCCAACCGGCACTAGGAAACAGACTGAGAAACCAGAGTAAGGGTTTCTCCTGCAACCCGTTCCCTTTGTGCTGGATGAACGAACGTCTCTCCACATGCTCAGTTCTGAGAGATAAGTGTGTGTGAAAGCCGTCCTTCCCCTAGCTTGAAGGGAACACAAAGTTTCTTTTCAGTTGCCAACTCCACTCCATACATATATATGGGGAGGTACAAGCTCCAACTCGGTTTTACAGTGAAAACGGCAGGCACTTCCAACCGGCACTAGGAAACAGACTGAGAAACCAGAGTAAGGGTTTCTCCTGCAACCCGTTCCCTTTGTGCTGGATGAACGAACGTCTCTCCACATGCTCAGTTCTGAGAGATAAGTGTGTGTGAAAGCCGTCCTTCACCTAGCTTGAAGGGAACACAAAGTTTCTTTTCAGTTGCCAACTCCACTCCATACATATATATGGGGAGGTACAAGCTCCAACTCGGTTTTACAGTGAAAACGGCAGGCACTTCCAACCGGCACTAGGAAACAGACTGAGAAACCAGAGTAAGGGTTTCTCCTGCAACCCGTTCCCTTTGTGCTGGATGAACGAACGTCTCTCCACATGCTCAGTTCTGAGAGATAAGTGTGTGTGAAAGCCGTCCTTCCCCTAGCTTGAAGGGAACACAAAGTTTCTTTTCAGTTGCCAAATCCACTCCATACATATATATGGGGAGGTACAAGCTCCAACTCGGTTTTACAGTGAAAACGGCAGGCACTTCCAACCGGCACTAGGAAACAGACTGAGAAACCAGAGTAAGGGTTTCTCCTGCAACCCGTTCCCTTTGTGCTGGATGAACGAACGTCTCTCCACATGCTCAGTTCTGAGAGAGAAGTGTGTGTGAAAGCCGTCCTTCACCTAGCTTGAAGGGAACACAAAGTTTCTTTTCAGTTGCCAACTCCACTCCATACATATATATGGGGAGGTACAAGCTCCAACTCGGTTTTACAGTGAAAACGGCAGGCACTTCCAACCGGCACTAGGAAACAGACTGAGAAACCAGAGTAAGGGTTTCTCCTGCAACCCGTTCCCTTTGTGCTGGATGAACGAACGTCTCTCCACATGCTCATTTCTGAGAGATAAGTGTGTCTGAAAGCCATCCTTCACCTAGCTTGAAGGGAACACAAAGTTTCTTTTCAGTTGCCAACTCCACTCCATACATATATATGGGGAGGTACAAGCTCCAAGTCGGTTTTACGGTGAAAACGGCAGGCACATCCAACCGGCACTAGGAAACAGACTGAGAAACCAGAGTAAGGGTTTCTCCTGCAACCCGTTCCCTTTGTGCTGGATGAACGAACGTCTCTCCACATGCTCAGTTCTGAGAGATAAGTGTGTGTGGAAGCCGTCCTTCACCTAGCTTGAAGGAAACACAAAGTTTCTTTTCAGTTGCCAACTCCACTCCATACATATATATGGGGAGGTACAAGCTCCAACTCGGTTTTACGGTGAAAATGGCAGGCACATCAAACCGGCACTAGGAAACAGACTGAGAAACCAGAGTAAGGGTTTCTCCTGCAACCCGTTCCCTTTGTGCTGGATGAACGAACGTCTTTCCCGATGCTCATTTCTGAGAGTTAAGTGTGTGTGAAAGCCGTCCTTCACCTAGCTTGAAGGGAACACAAAGTTTCTTTTCAGTTGCCAACTCCACTCCATACATATATATGGGGAGGTACAAGCTCCAACTCGGTTTTACAGTGAAAACGGCAGGCACTTCCAACCGGCACTAGGAAACAGACTGAGAAACCAGAGTAAGGGTTTCTCCTGCAACCCGTTCCCTTTGTGCTGGATGAACGAACGTCTCTCCACATGCTCAGTTCTGAGAGATAAGTGTGGTGAAAGCCGTCCTTCACCTAGCTTGAAGGGAACACAAAGTTTCTTTTCAGTTGCCAACTCCACTCCATACATATATATGGGGAGGTACAAGCTCCAACTCGGTTTTACAGTGAAAACGGCAGGCACTTCCAACCGGCACTAGGAAACAGACTGAGAAACCAGAGTAAGGGTTTCTCCTGCAACCCGTTCCCTTTGTGCTGGATGAACGAACGTCTCTCCACATGCTCATTTCTGAGAGATAAGTGTGTGTGAAAGCCGTCCTTCACCTAGCTTGAAGGGAACACAAAGTTTCTTTTCAGTTGCCAACTCCACTCCATACATATATATGGGGAGGTACAAGCTCCAACTCGGTTTTACGGTGAAAACGGCAGGCACTTCCAACCGGCACTAGGAAACAGACTGAGAAACCAGAGTAAGGGTTTCTCCTGCAACCCGTTCCCTTTGTGCTGGAAGAACGAACGTCTCTCCCCATGCTCAGTTCTGAGAGATAAGTGTGTGTGAAAGCCGTCCTTCACCTAGCTTGAAGGGAACACAAAGTTTCTTTTCAGTTGCCAACTCCACTCCATACATATATATGGGGAGGTAGAAGCTCCAACTCGGTTTTACAGTGAAAACGGCAGGCACTTCAAACCGTCACTAGGAAACAGACTAAGAAACCAGAGTAAGGATTTCCCCTGCAAACCGTTCCCTTTGTGCTGGATGAACGAACGTCTCTCCCCATGCTCAGTTCTGAGAGATAAGTGTGTGTGAAAGCCGTACTTCACCTAGCTTGAAGGGAACACAAAGTTTCTTTTCAGTTGCCAACCCCACTCCATAAATATATATGGGGAGGTACAAGCTCCAACTCGGTATTACAGTGAAAACGGCAGGCACTTTAAACCGGCGCTAGGAAACAGACTGAGAAATCAGAGTAAGGGTTTCTCCTGCAGCCCGTTCCCTTTGTGCTGGATGAACGAACGTCTCTCCACATGCTCAGTTCTGAGAGATAAGTGTGTGTGAAAGCCGTCCTTCACCTAGCTTGAAGGGAACACAAAGTTTCTTTTCAGTTGCCAACTCCACTCCATACATATATATGGGGAGGTACAAACTCCAACTCGGTTTTACGGTGAAAACGGCAGGCACTTCCAACCGGCACTAGGAAACAGACTGAGAAACCAGAGTAAGGGTTTCTCCTGCAACCCGTTCCCTTTGTGCTGGATGAACGAACGTCTCTCCCCATGCTCAGTTCTGAGAGATAAGTGTGTGTGAAAGCCGTCCTTCACCTAGCTTGAAGGGAACACAAAGTTTCTTTTCAGTTGCCAACTCCACTCCATACATATATATGGGGAGGTACAAGCTCCAACTCGGTTTTACTGTGAAAACGGCAGGCACTTACAACCGGCACTAGGAAACAGACTGAGAAACCAGAGTAAGGGTTTCTCCTGCAACCCGTTCCCTTTGTGCTGGATGAACGAACGTCTCTCCACATGCTCAGTTCTGAGAGATAAGTGTGTGTGAAAGCCGTCCTTCACCTAGCTTGAAGGGAACACAAAGTTTCTTTTCAGTTGCCAACTCCACTCCATACATATATATGGGGAGGTACAAGCTCCAACTCGGTTTTACGGTGAAAACGGCAGGCACTTCCAACCGGCACTAGGAAACAGACTGAGAAACCAGAGTAAGGGTTTCTCTTGCAACTCGTTCCCTTTGTGCTGGATGAACGAACGTCTCTCCACATGCTCAGTTCTGAGAGATAAGTGTGTGTGAAAGCCGTCCTTCACCTAGCTTGAAGGGAACACAAAGTTTCTTTTCAGTTGCCAACTCCACTCCATACATATATATGGGGAGGTACAAGCTCCAACTCGGATTTACAGTGAAAACGGCAGGCACTTCAAACCGGCGCTAGGAAACAGACTGAGAAACCAGAGTAAGGGTTTCTCCTGCAACCCGTTCCCTTTGTGCTGGATGAACGAACGTCTCTCCACATGCTCAGTTCTGAGAGATAAGTGTGTGTGAAAGCCGTCCTTCACCTAGCTTGAAGGGAACACAAAGTTTCTTTTCAGTTGCCAACTCCACTCCATACATATGTATGGGGAGGTACAAGCTCCAACTCGGTTTTACAGTGAAAACGGCAGGCACTTCCAACCGGCACTAGGAAACAGACTGAGAAACCAGAGTAAGGGTTTCTCCTGCAACCCGTTCCCTTTGTGCTGGATGAACGAACGTCTCTCCACATGCTCAGTTCTGAGTGATAAGTGTGTCTGAAAGCCGTCCTTCACCTAGCTTGAAGGGAACACAAAGTTTCTTTTCAGTTGCCAACTCCACTCCATACATATATATGGGGAGGTACAAGCTCCAACTCGGTTTTAAAGTGAAAACGGCAGGCACTTCCAACCGGCACTAGGAAACAGACTGTGAAACCAGAGTAAGGGTTTCTCCTGCAACCCGTTCCCTTTGTGCTGGATGAACGAACGTCTCTCCACATGCTCAGTTCTGAGAGATAAGTGTGTGTGAAAACCGTCCTTCACCTAGCTTGAAGGGAACACAAAGTTTCTTTTCAGTTGCCAACTCCACTCCATACATATATATGGGAAGGTACAAGCTCCAACTCGGTTTTACAGTGAAAACGGCAGGCACTTCCAACTGGCACTAGGAAACAGACTGAGAAACCAGAGTAAGGGTTTCTCCTTCAACCCGTTCCCTTTGTGCTGGATGAACGAACGTCTCTCCACATGCTCAGTTCTGAGAGATAAGTGTGTGTGAAAGCCGTCCTTCACCTAGCTTGAAGGGAACACAAAGTTTCTTTTCAGTTGCCAACTCCACTCCATACATATATATGGGGAGGTACAAGCTCCAACTCGGTTTTACAGTGAAAACGGCAGGCACTTCCAACCGGCACTAGGAAACAGACTGAGAAACCAGAGTAAGGGTTTCTCCTGCAACCCGTTCCCTTTGTGCTGGATGAACGAACGTCTCTCCACATGCTCAGTTCTGAGAGATAAGTGTGTGTGAAAGCCGTCCTTCACCTAGCTTGAAGGGAACACAAAGTTTCTTTTCAGTTGCCAACTCCACTCCATACATATATATGGGGAGGTACATGCTCCAACTCGGTTTTACAGTGAAAACGGCAGGCACTTCCAACCGGCACTAGGAAACAGACTGAGAAACCAGAGTAAGGGTTTCTCCTGCAACCCGTTCCCTTTGTGCTGGATGAACGAACGTCTCTCCACATGCTCAGTTCTGAGAGATAAGTGTGTGTGAAAACCGTCCTTCACCTAGCTTGAAGGGAACACAAAGTTTCTTTTCAGTTGCCAACTCCACTCCATACAGATATATGGGGAGGTACAAGCTCCAACTCGGTTTTACAGTAAAAAGGCAGGAACTTCCAACCGGCACTAGGAAACAGACTGAGAAACCAGAGTAAGGGTTTCCCCTGCAACCCGTTCCCTTTGTGCTGGATGAACGAACGTCTCTCCACATGCTCAGTTCTGAGAGATAAGTGTGTGTGAAAGCCGTCCTTCACCTAGCTTGAAGGGAACACAAAGTTTCTTTTCAGTTGCCAACTCCACTCCATACATATATATGGGGAGGTACAAGCTCCAACTCGGTTTTACAGTGAAAACGGCAGGCACTTCCAACCGGCACTAGGAAACAGACTGAGAAACCAGAGTAAGGGTTTCTCCTGCAACCCGTTCCCTTTGTGCTGGATGAACGAACGTCTCTCCACATGCTCAGTTCTGAGAGATAAGTGTGTGTGAAAACCGTCCTTCACCTAGCTTGAAGGGAACACAAAGTTTCTTCTCAGTTGCCAACTCCATTCCATACATATATATGGGGAGGTACAAGCTCCAACTCGGTTTTACAGTGAAAACGGCAGGCACTTCCAACCGGCACTAGGAAACAGACTGAGAATCCAGAGTAAGGGTTTCTCCTGCAACCCGTTCCTTTTGTGCTGGATGAAAGAACGTCTCTCCACATGCTCAGTTCTGAGAGATAAGTGTGTGTGAAAGCCGTCCTTCACCTAGCTTGAAGGGAATACAAAGTTTCTTTTCAGTTGCCAACTCCACTCCATACATATATATGGGGAGGTACAAGCTCCAACTCGGTTTTACAGTGAAAACGGCAGGCACTTCCAACCGGCACTAGGAAACAGACTGAGAAACCAGAGTAAGGGTTTCTCCTGCAACCCGTTCCCTTTGTGCTGGATGAACGAACGTCTCTCCACATGCTCAGTTCTGAGAGATAAGTGTGTGTGAAAGCCGTCCTTCCCCTAGCTTGAAGGGAACACAAAGTTTCTTTTCAGTTGCCAACTCCACTCCATACATATATATGGGGAGGTACAAGCTCCAACTCGGTTTTACAGTGAAAACGGCAGGCACTTCCAACCGGCACTAGGAAACAGACTGAGAAACCAGAGTAAGGGTTTCTCCTGCAACCCGTTCCCTTTGTGCTGGATGAACGAACGTCTCTCCACATGCTCAGTTCTGAGAGATAAGTGTGTGTGAAAGCCGTCCTTCACCTAGCTTGAAGGGAACACAAAGTTTCTTTTCAGTTGCCAACTCCACTCCATACATATATATGGGGAGGTACAAGCTCCAACTCGGTTTTACAGTGAAAACGGCAGGCACTTCCAACCGGCACTAGGAAACAGACTGAGAAACCAGAGTAAGGGTTTCTCCTGCAACCCGTTCCCTTTGTGCTGGATGAACGAACGTCTCTCCACATGCTCAGTTCTGAGAGATAAGTGTGTGTGAAAGCCGTCCTTCCCCTAGCTTGAAGGGAACACAAAGTTTCTTTTCAGTTGCCAAATCCACTCCATACATATATATGGGGAGGTACAAGCTCCAACTCGGTTTTACAGTGAAAACGGCAGGCACTTCCAACCGGCACTAGGAAACAGACTGAGAAACCAGAGTAAGGGTTTCTAAAGCAACCAGTTCCCTTTGTGCTGGATGAACGAACGTCTCTCCACATGCTCAGTTCTGAGAGATAAGTGTGTGTGAAAGCCGTCCTTCACCTAGCTTGAAGGGAACACAAAGTTTCTTTTCAGTTGCCAACTCCACTGCATACATATATATGGGGAGGTACAAGCACCAACTCGGTTTTACAGTGAAAACGGCAGGCACTTCCAACCGGCACTAGGAAACAGACTGAGAAACCAGAGTAAGGGTTTCTCCTGCAACCCGTTCCCTTTGTGCTGGATGAACGAACGTCTCTCCCCATGCTCAGTTCTGAGAGATAAGTGTGTGTGAAAGCCGTCCTTCACCTAGCTTGAAGGGAACACAAAGTTTCTTTTCAGTTGCCAACTCCACTCCATACATATATATGGGGAGGTACAAGCTCCAACTCGGTTTTACAGTGAAAACGGCAGGCACTTCAAACCGGCACTAGGAAACAGACTGAGAAACCAGAGTAAGGGTTTCTCCTGCAACCCGTTCCCTTTGTGCTGGATGAACGAACGTCTCTCCACATGCTCAGTTCTGAGAGATAAGTGTGTGTGAAAGCCGTCCTTCACCTAGCTTGAAGGGAACACAAAGTTTCTTTTCAGTTGCCAACTCCACTCCATACATATATATGGGGAGGTACAAGCTCCAACTCGGTTTTACAGTGAAAACGGCAGGCACTTCCAACCGGCACTAGAAAACAGACTGAGAAACCAGAGTAAGGGTTTCTCCTGCAACCCGTTCCCTTTGTGCTGGATGAACGAACGTCTCTCCACATGCTCAGTTCTGAGAGATAAGTGTGTGTGAAAGCCGTCCTTCACCTAGCTTGAAGGGAACACAAAGTTTCTTTTAAGTTGCCAACTCCACTCCATACATATATATGGGGAGGTACATGCTCCAACTCGGTTTTACAGTGAAAACGGCAGGCACTTCCAACCGGCACTAGGAAACAGACTGAGAAACCAGAGTAAGGGTTTCTCCTGCAAACCGTTCCCTTTGTGCTGGATGAACGAACGTCTCTCCACATGCTCAGTTCTGAGAGATAAGTGTGTGTGAAAGCCGTCCTTCACCTAGCTTGAAGGGAACACAAAGTTTCTTTTCAGTTGCCAACTCCACTCCATACAGATATATGGGGAGGTACAAGCTCCAACTCGGTTTTACAGTAAAAAGGCAGGAACTTCCAACCGGCACTAGGAAACAGACTGAGAAACCAGAGTAAGGGTTTCCCCTGCAACCCGTTCCCTTTGTGCTGGATGAACGAACGTCTCTCCACATGCTCAGTTCTGAGAGATAAGTGTGTGTGAAAGCCGTCCTTCACCTAGCTTGAAGGGAACACAAAGTTTCTTTTAAGTTGCCAACTCCACTCCATACATATATATGGGGAGGTACAAGCTCCAACTCGGTTTTACAGTGAAAACGGCAGGCACTTCCAACCGGCACTAGGAAACAGACTGAGAAACCAGAGTAAGGGTTTCTCCTGCAACCCGTTCCCTTTGTGCTGGATGAACGAACGTCTCTCCACATGCTCAGTTCTGAGAGATAAGTGTGTGTGAAAACCGTCCTTCACCTAGCTTGAAGGGAACACAAAGTTTCTTCTCAGTTGCCAACTCCATTCCATACATATATATGGGGAGGTACAAGCTCCAACTCGGTTTTACAGTGAAAACGGCAGGCACTTCCAACCGGCACTAGGAAACAGACTGAGAATCCAGAGTAAGGGTTTCTCCTGCAACCCGTTCCTTTTGTGCTGGATGAAAGAACGTCTCTCCACATGCTCAGTTCTGAGAGATAAGTGTGTGTGAAAGCCGTCCTTCACCTAGCTTGAAGGGAATACAAAGTTTCTTTTCAGTTGCCAACTCCACTCCATACATATATATGGGGAGGTACAAGCTCCAACTCGGTTTTACAGTGAAAACGGCAGGCACTTCCAACCGGCACTAGGAAACAGACTGAGAAACCAGAGTAAGGGTTTCTCCTGCAACCCGTTCCCTTTGTGCTGGATGAACGAACGTCTCTCCACATGCTCAGTTCTGAGAGATAAGTGTGTGTGAAAGCCGTCCTTCCCCTAGCTTGAAGGGAACACAAAGTTTCTTTTCAGTTGCCAACTCCACTCCATACATATATATGGGGAGGTACAAGCTCCAACTCGGTTTTACAGTGAAAACGGCAGGCACTTCCAACCGGCACTAGGAAACAGACTGAGAAACCAGAGTAAGGGTTTCTCCTGCAACCCGTTCCCTTTGTGCTGGATGAACGAACGTCTCTCCACATGCTCAGTTCTGAGAGATAAGTGTGTGTGAAAGGCGTCCTTCACCTAGCTTGAAGGGAACACAAAGTTTCTTTTCAGTTGCCAACTCCACTCCATACATATATATGGGGAGTTACAAGCTCCAACTCGGTTTTACAGTGAAAACGGCAGGCACTTCCAACCGGCACTAGGAAACAGACTGAGAAACCAGAGTAAGGGTTTCTCCTGCAACCCGTTCCCTTTGTGCTGGATGAACGAACGTCTCTCCACATGCTCAGTTCTGAGAGATAAGTGTGTGTGAAAGCCGTCCTTCCCCTAGCTTGAAGGGAACACAAAGTTTCTTTTCAGTTGCCAACTCCACTCCATACATATATATGGGGAGGTACAAGCTCCAACTCGGTTTTACAGTGAAAACGGCAGGCACTTCCAACCGGCACTAGGAAACAGACTGAGAAACCAGAGTAAGGGTTTCTAATGCAACCAGTTCCCTTTGTGCTGGATGAACGAACGTCTCTCCACATGCTCAGTTCTGAGAGATAAGTGTGTGTGAAAGCCGTCCTTCACCTAGCTTGAAGGGAACACAAAGTTTCTTTTCAGTTGCCAACTCCACTGCATACATATATATGGGGAGGTACAAGCACCAACTCGGTTTTACAGTGAAAACGGCAGGCACTTCCAACCGGCACTAGGAAACAGACTGAGAAACCAGAGTAAGGGTTTCTCCTGCAACCCGTTCCCTTTGTGCTGGATGAACGAACGTCTCTCCCCATGCTCAGTTCTGAGAGATAAGTGTGTGTGAAAGCCGTCCTTCACCTAGCTTGAAGGGAACACAAAGTTTCTTTTCAGTTGCCAACTCCACTCCATACATATATATGGGGAGGTACAAGCTCCAAATCGGTTTTACAGTGAAAACGGCAGGCACTTCAAACCGGCACTAGGAAACAGACTGAGAAACCAGAGTAAGGGTTTCTCCTGCAACCCGTTCCCTTTGTGCTGGATGAACGAACGTCTCTCCACATGCTCAGTTCTGAGAGATAAGTGTGTGTGAAAGCCGTCCTTCACCTAGCTTGAAGGGAACACAAAGTTTCTTTTCAGTTGCCAACTCCACTCCATACATATATATGGGGAGGTACAAGCTCCAACTCGGTTTTACAGTGAAAACGGCAGGCACTTCAAACCGGCACTAGAAAACAGACTGAGAAACCAGAGTAAGGGTTTCTCCTGCAACCCGTTCCCTTTGTGCTGGATGAACGAACGTCTCTCCACATGCTCAGTTCTGAGAGATAATTGTGTGTGAAAGCCGTCCTTCACATAGCTTGAAGGGAACACAAAGTTTCTTTTCAGTTGCCAACTCCACTCCATACATATATATGGGGAGGTACAAGCTCCAAATCGGTTTTAAAGTGAAAACGGCAGGCACTTCCAACCGGCACTAGGAAACAGACTGAGAAACCAGAGTAAGGGTTTCTCCTGCAACCCGTTCCCTTTGTGCTGGATGAACGAACGTCTCTCCACATGCTCAGTTCTGAGAGATAAGTGTGTGTGAAAGCCGTCCTTCACCTAGCTTGAAGGGAACACAAAGTTTCTTCTCAGTTGCCAACTCCATTCCATACATATATATGGGGAGGTACAAGCTCCAACTCGGTTTTACAGTGAAAACGGCAGGCACTTCCAACCGGCACTAGGAAACAGACTGAGAATCAAGAGTAAGGGTTTCTCCTGCAACCCGTTCCTTTTGTGCTGGATGAAAGAACGTCTCTCCATATGCTCAGTTGTGAGAGATAAGTGTGTGTGAAAGCCGTCCTTCACCTAGCTTGAAGGGAACACAAAGTTTCTTTTCAGTTGCCAACTCCACTCCATACATATATATGGGGAGGTACAAGCTCCAACTCGGTTTTACAGTGAAAACGGCAGGCACTTCCAACCGGCACTAGGAAACAGACTGAGAAACCAGAGTAAGGGTTTCTCCTGCAACCCGTTCCCTTTGTGCTGGATGAACGAACGTCTCTCCACATGCTCAGTTCTGAGAGATAAGTGTGTGTGAAAGCCGTCCTTCACCTAGCTTGAAGGGAACACAAAGTTTCTTTTCAGTTGCCAACTCCACTCCATACATATATATGGGGAGGTACAAGCTCCAACTCGGTTTTACAGTGAAAACGGCAGGCACTTCCAACCGGCAGTAGGAAACAGACTGAGAAACCAGAGTAAGGGTTTCTCCTGCAACCCGTTCCGTTTGTGCTGGATGAACGAACGTCTCTCCACATGCTCAGTTCTGAGTGATAAGTGTGTGTGAAAGCCGTCCTTCACCTAGCTTGAAGGGAACACAAAGTTTCTTTTCAGTTGCCAACTCCACTCCATACATATATATGGGGAGGTACAAGCTCCAACTCGGTTTTACAGTGAAAACGGCAGGCACTTCCAACCGGCACTAGGAAACAGACTGTGAAACCAGAGTAAGGGTTTCTCCTGCAACCCGTTCCCTTTGTGCTGGATGAACGAACGTCTCTCCCCATGCTCAGTTCTGAGAGATAAGTGTGTGTGAAAGCCGTCCTTCACCTAGCTTGAAGGGAACACAAAGTTTCTTTTCAGTTGCCAACTCCACTCCATACATATATATGGGGAGGTACAAGCTCCAACTCGGTTTTACGGTGAAAACGGCAGGCACTTCCAACCGGCACTAGGAAACAGACTGAGAAACCAGAGTAAGGGTTTCTCCTGCAACCCGTTCCCTTTGTGCTGGATGAACGAACGTCTCTCCACATGCTCAGTTCTGAGAGATAAGTGTGTGTGAAAGCCGTCCTTCACCTAGTTTGAAGGGAACACAAAGTTTCTTTTCAGTTGCCAACTCCACTCCATACATATATATGGGGAGGTACAAGCTCCAACTCGGTTTTACGGTGAAAACGGCAGGCACTTCCAACCGGCACTAGGAAACAGACTGAGAAACCAGAGTTAGGGTTTCTCCTTCAACCCGTTCCATTTGTGCTGGATGAACGAACGTCTCTCCACATGCTCAGTTCTGAGAGATAATTGTGTGTGAAAGCCGTCCTTCACATAGCTTGAAGGGAACACAAAGTTTCTTTTCAGTTGCCAACTCCACTCCATACATATATATGGGGAGGTACAAGCTCCAAATCGGTTTTAAAGTGAAAACGGCAGGCACTTCCAACCGGCACTAGGAAACAGACTGAGAAACCAGAGTAAGGGTTTCTCCTGCAACCCGTTCCCTTTGTGCTGGATGAACGAACGTCTCTCCACATGCTCAGTTCTGAGAGATAAGTGTGTGTGAAAGCCGTCCTTCACCTAGCTTGAAGGGAACACAAAGTTTCTTCTCAGTTGCCAACTCCATTCCATACATATATATGGGGAGGTACAAGCTCCAACTCGGTTTTACAGTGAAAACGGCAGGCACTTCCAACCGGCACTAGGAAACAGACTGAGAATCAAGAGTAAGGGTTTCTCCTGCAACCCGTTCCTTTTGTGCTGGATGAAAGAACGTCTCTCCATATGCTCAGTTCTGAGAGATAAGTGTGTGTGAAAGCCGTCCTTCACCTAGCTTGAAGGGAACACAAAGTTTCTTTTCAGTTGCCAACTCCACTCCATACATATATATGGGGAGGTACAAGCTCCAACTCGGTTTTACAGTGAAAACGGCAGGCACTTCCAACCGGCACTAGGAAACAGACTGAGAAACCAGAGTAAGGGTTTCTCCTGCAACCCGTTCCCTTTGTGCTGGATGAACGAACGTCTCTCCACATGCTCAGTTCTGAGAGATAAGTGTGTGTGAAAGCCGTCCTTCACCTAGCTTGAAGGGAACACAAAGTTTCTTTTCAGTTGCCAACTCCACTCCATACATATATATGGGGAGGTACAAGCTCCAACTCGGTTTTACAGTGAAAACGGCAGGCACTTCCAACCGGCAGTAGGAAACAGACTGAGAAACCAGAGTAAGGGTTTCTCCTGCAACCCGTTCCGTTTGTGCTGGATGAACGAACGTCTCACCACATGCTCAGTTCTGAGTGATAAGTGTGTGTGAAAGCCGTCCTTCACCTAGCTTGAAGGGAACACAAAGTTTCTTTTCAGTTGCCAACTCCACTCCATACATATATATGGGGAGGTACAAGCTCCAACTCGGTTTTACAGTGAAAACGGCAGGCACTTCCAACCGGCACTAGGAAACAGACTGTGAAACCAGAGTAAGGGTTTCTCCTGCAACCCGTTCCCTTTGTGCTGGATGAACGAACGTCTCTCCCCATGCTCAGTTCTGAGAGATAAGTGTGTGTGAAAGCCGTCCTTCACCTAGCTTGAAGGGAACACAAAGTTTCTTTTCAGTTGCCAACTCCACTCCATACATATATATGGGGAGGTACAAGCTCCAACTCGGTTTTACGGTGAAAACGGCAGGCACTTCCAACCGGCACTAGGAAACAGACTGAGAAACCAGAGTAAGGGTTTCTCCTGCAACCCGTTCCCTTTGTGCTGGATGAACGAACGTCTCTCCACATGCTCAGTTCTGAGAGATAAGTGTGTGTGAAAGCCGTCCTTCACCTAGTTTGAAGGGAACACAAAGTTTCTTTTCAGTTGCCAACTCCACTCCATACATATATATGGGGAGGTACAAGCTCCAACTCGGTTTTACGGTGAAAACGGCAGGCACTTCCAACCGGCACTAGGAAACAGACTGAGAAACCAGAGTTAGGGTTTCTCCTTCAACCCGTTCCATTTGTGCTGGATGAACGAACGTCTCTCCACATGCTCAGTTCTGAGAGATAAGTGTGTGTGAAAGCCGTCCTTCACCTAGCTTGAAGGGAACACAAAGTTTCTTTTCAGTTGCCAACTCCACTCCATACATATATATGGGGAGGTACAAGCTCCAACTCGGTTTTACAGTGAAAAAGTCAGGCACTTCCAACCGGCACTAGGAAACAGACTGAGAAACCAGAGTAAGGGTTTCTCCTGCAACCCGTTCCCTTTGTGCTGGATGAACGATCGTCTCTCTACATGCTCAGTTCTGAGAGATAAGTGTGTGTGAAAGCCGTCCTTCACCTAGCTTGAAGGGAACACAAAGTTTCTTTTCAGTTGCCATCTCCACTCCATACATATATTTGGGGGGTACAAGCCCCAACTCGGTTTTACAGTGAAAACGGCAGGCACTTCAAACCGGCACTAGGAAATAGACTGAGAAACCAGAGTAAGGGTTTCTCCTGCAACCCGTTCCCTTTGTGCTGGATGAACGAACGTCTCTCCACATGCTCAGTTCTGGGAGATAATTGTGTGTGAAAGTCGTCCTTCACCTAGCTTGAAGGGAACACAAAGTTTCTTTTCAGTTGCCAACTCCACTCCATACATTTATATGGGGAGGTACAAGTTCCAACTCGGTTTTACAGTGAAAACGGCAGGCACTTCCAACCGGCACTAGGAAACAGACTGAGAAACCAGAGTAAGGGTTTCTCCTTCAACCCGTTCCCTTTGTGCTGGATGAACGAACGTCTCTCCACATGCTCAGTTCAGAGAGATAAGTGTGTGTGAAAGCCGTCCTTCACCTAGCTTGAAGGGAACACAAAGTTTCTTTTCAGTTGCCAACTCCACTCCATACATATATATGGGGAGGTACAAGCTCCAACTCGGATTTACAGTGAAAACGGCAGGCACTTCAAACCGGTGCTAGGAAACAGACTGAGAAACCAGAGTAAGGTTTTCTCCTGCAACCCGTTCCCTTTGTGCTGGATGAACGAGCGTCTCTCCCCATGCTCAGTTCTGAGAGATAAGTGTGTGTGAAAGCCGTCCTTCACCTAGCTTGAAGGGAACACAAAGTTTCTTTTCAGTTGCCAACTCCACTCCATACATATATATGGGGAGGTACAAGCTCCAACTCGGATTTACAGTGAAAACGGCAGGCACTTCAAACCGGCGCTAGGAAACAGACTGAGAAACCAGAGTAAGGGTTTCTCCTGCAACCCGTTCCCTTTGTGCTGGATGAACGAACGTCTCTCCACATGCTCAGTTCTGAGTGATAAGTGTGTCTGAAAGCCGTCCTTCACCTAGCTTGAAGGGAACACAAAATTTCTTTTCAGTTGCCAAATCCACTCCATACATATATATGGGGAGGTACAAGCTCCAACTCGGTTTTACAGTGAAAACGGCAGGCACTTCCAACCGGCACTAGGAAACAGACTGAGAAACCAGAGTAAGGGTTTCTCCTGCAACCCGTTCCCTTTGTGCTGGATGAACGAACGTCTCTCCACATGCTCAGTTCTGAGAGATAAGTGTGTGTGAAAGCCGTCCTTCACCTAGCTTGAAGGGAACACAAAGTTTCTTTTCAGTTGCCAACTCCACTCCATACATATATATGGGGAGGTACAAGCTCCAACTCGGTTTTACAGTGAAAACGGCAGGCACTTCCAACCGGCACTAGGTAACAGACTGAGAAACCAGAGTAAGGGTTTCTCCTGCAACCCGTTCCCTTTGTGCTGGATGAACGAACGTCTCTCCACATGCTCAGTTCTGAGAGATAAGTGTGTGTGAAAGCCGTCCTTCACCTAGCTTGAAGGGAACACAAAGTTTCTTTTCAGTTGCCAACTCCACTCCATACAGATATATGGGGAGGTACAAGCTCCAACTCGGTTTTACAGTGAAAACGGCAGGCACTTCCAACCGGCACTAGGAAACATACTGAGAAACCAGAGTAAGGGTTTCTCCTGCAACCCGTTCCCTTTGTGCTGGATGAACGAACGTCTCTCCACATGCTCAGTTCTGAGAGATAATTGTGTGTGAAAGCCGTCCTTCACATAGCTAGAAGGGAACACAAAGTTTCTTTTCAGTTGCCAACTCCACTCCATACATATATATGGGGAGGTACAAGCTCCAAATCGGTTTTAAAGTGAAAACGGCAGGCACTTCCAACCGGCACTAGGAAACAGACTGAGAAACCAGAGTAAGGGTTTCTCCTGCAACCCGTTCCCTTTGTGCTGGATGAACGAACGTCTCTCCACATGCTCAGTTCTGAGAGATAAGTGTGTGTGAAAGCCGTCCTTCACCTAGCTTGAAGGGAACACAAAGTTTCTTCTCAGTTGCCAACTCCATTCCATACATATATATGGGGAGGTACAAGCTCCAACTCGGTTTTACAGTGAAAACGGCAGGCACTTCCAACCGGCACTAGGAAACAGACTGAGAATCAAGAGTAAGGGTTTCTCCTGCAACCCGTTCCTTTTGTGCTGGATGAAAGAACGTCTCTCCATATGCTCAGTTCTGAGAGATAAGTGTGTGTGAAAGCCGTCCTTCACCTAGCTTGAAGGGAACACAAAGTTTCTTTTCAGTTGCCAACTCCACTCCATACATATATATGGGGAGGTACAAGCTCCAACTCGGTTTTACAGTGAAAACGGCAGGCACTTCCAACCGGCACTAGGAAACAGACTGAGAAACCAGAGTAAGGGTTTCTCCTGCAACCCGTTCCCTTTGTGCTGGATGAACGAACGTCTCTCCACATGCTCAGTTCTGAGAGATAAGTGTGTGTGAAAGCCGTCCTTCACCTAGCTTGAAGGGAACACAAAGTTTCTTTTCAGTTGCCAACTCCACTCCATACATATATATGGGGAGGTACAAGCTCCAACTCGGTTTTACAGTGAAAACGGCAGGCACTTCCAACCGGCAGTAGGAAACAGACTGAGAAACCAGAGTAAGGGTTTCTCCTGCAACCCGTTCCGTTTGTGCTGGATGAACGAACGTCTCTCCACATGCTCAGTTCTGAGTGATAAGTGTGTGTGAAAGCCGTCCTTCACCTAGCTTGAAGGGAACACAAAGTTTCTTTTCAGTTGCCAACTCCACTCCATACATATATATGGGGAGGTACAAGCTCCAACTCGGTTTTACAGTGAAAACGGCAGGCACTTCCAACCGGCACTAGGAAACAGACTGTGAAACCAGAGTAAGGGTTTCTCCTGCAACCCGTTCCCTTTGTGCTGGATGAAAGAACGTCTCTCCCCATGCTCAGTTCTGAGAGATAAGTGTGTGTGAAAGCCGTCCTTCACCTAGCTTGAAGGGAACACAAAGTTTCTTTTCAGTTGCCAACTCCACTCCATACATATATATGGGGAGGTACAAGCTCCAACTCGGTTTTACGGTGAAAACGGCAGGCACTTCCAACCGGCACTAGGAAACAGACTGAGAAACCAGAGTAAGGGTTTCTCCTGCAACCCGTTCCCTTTGTGCTGGATGAACGAACGTCTCTCCACATGCTCAGTTCTGAGAGATAAGTGTGTGTGAAAGCCGTCCTTCACCTAGTTTGAAGGGAACACAAAGTTTCTTTTCAGTTGCCAACTCCACTCCATACATATATATGGGGAGGTACAAGCTCCAACTCGGTTTTACGGTGAAAACGGCAGGCACTTCCAACCGGCACTAGGAAACAGACTGAGAAACCAGAGTAAGGGTTTCTCCTGCAACCCGTTCCCTTTGTGCTGGATGAACGAACGTCTCTCCACATGCTCAGTTCTGAGAGATAAGTGTGTGTGAAAGCCGTCCTTCACCTAGCTTGAAGGGAACACAAAGTTTCTTTTCAGTTGCCAACTCCACTCCATACATATATATGGGGAGGTACAAGCTCCAACTCGGTTTTACAGTGAAAACGGCAGGCACTTCCAACCGGCACTAGGAAACAGACTGAGAAACCAGAGTAAGGGTTTCTCCTGCAACCCGTTCCCTTTGTGCTGGATGAACGAACGTCTCTCCACATGCTCAGTTCTGAGAGATAAGTGTGTGTGAAAGCCGTCCTTCACCTAGCTTGAAGGGAACACAAAGTTTCTTTTCAGTTGCCAACTCCACTCCATACATATATATGGGGAGGTACAAGCTCCAACTCGGTTTTACAGTGAAAACGGCAGGCACTTCCAACCGGCACTAGGAAACAGACTGAGAAACCAGAGTAAGGGTTTCTCCTGCAACCCGTTCCCTTTGTGCTGGATGAACGAACGTCTCTCCACATGCTCAGTTCTGAGAGATAAGTGTGTGTGAAAGCCGTCCTTCCCCTAGCTTGAAGGGAACACAAAGTTTCTTTTCAGTTGCCAAATCCACTCCATACATATATATGGGGAGGTACAAGCTCCAACTCGGTTTTACAGTGAAAACGGCAGGCACTTCCAACCGGCATTAGGAAACAGACTGAGAAACCAGAGTAAGGGTTTCTAAAGCAACCAGTTCCCTTTGTGCTGGATGAACGAACGTCTCTCCACATGCTCAGTTCTGAGAGATAAGTGTGTGTGAAAGCCGTCCTTCACCTAGCTTGAAGGGAACACAAAGTTTCTTTTCAGTTGCCAACTCCACTGCATACATATATATGGGGAGGTACAAGCACCAACTCGGTTTTACAGTGAAAACGACAGGCACTTCCAACCGGCACTAGGAAACAGACTGAGAAACCAGAGTAAGGGTTTCTCCTGCAACCCGTTCCCTTTGTGCTGGATGAACGAACGTCTCTCCCCATGCTCAGTTCTGAGAGATAAGTGTGTGTGAAAGCCGTCCTTCACCTAGCTTGAAGGGAACACAAAGTTTCTTTTCAGTTGCCAACTCCACTCCATACATATATATGGGGAGGTACAAGCTCCAACTCGGTTTTACAGTGAAAACGGCAGGCACTTCAAACCGGCACTAGGAAACAGACTGAGAAACCAGAGTAAGGGTTTCTCCTGCAACCCGTTCCCTTTGTGCTGGATGAACGAACGTCTCTCCACATGCTCAGTTCTGAGAGATAAGTGTGTGTGAAAGCCGTCCTTCACCTAGCTTGAAGGGAACACAAAGTTTCTTTTAAGTTGCCAACTCCACTCCATACATATATATGGGGAGGTACATGCTCCAACTCGGTTTTACAGTGAAAACGGCAGGCACTTCCAACCGGCACTAGGAAACAGACTGAGAAACCAGAGTAAGGGTTTCTCCTGCAAACCGTTCCCTTTGTGCTGGATGAACGAACGTCTCTCCACATGCTCAGTTCTGAGAGATAAGTGTGTGTGAAAGCCGTCCTTCACCTAGCTTGAAGGGAACACAAAGTTTCTTTTCAGTTGCCAACTCCACTCCATACAGATATATGGGGAGGTACAAGCTCCAACTCGGTTTTACAGTAAAAAGGCAGGAACTTCCAACCGGCACTAGGAAACAGACTGAGAAACCAGAGTAAGGGTTTCCCCTGCAACCCGTTCCCTTTGTGCTGGATGAACGAACGTCTCTCCACATGCTCAGTTCTGAGAGATAAGTGTGTGTGAAAGCCGTCCTTCACCTAGCTTGAAGGGAACACAAAGTTTCTTTTCAGTTGCCAACTCCACTCCATACATATATATGGGGAGGTACAAGCTCCAACTCGGTTTTACAGTGAAAACGGCAGGCACTTCCAACCGGCACTAGGAAACAGACTGAGAAACCAGAGTAAGGGTTTCTCCTGCAACCCGTTCCCTTTGTGCTGGATGAACGAACGTCTCTCCACATGCTCAGTTCTGAGAGATAAGTGTGTGTGAAAACCGTCCTTCACCTAGCTTGAAGGGAACACAAAGTTTCTTCTCAGTTGCCAACTCCATTCCATACATATATATGGGGAGGTACAAGCTCCAACTCGGTTTTACAGTGAAAACGGCAGGCACTTCCAACCGGCACTAGGAAACAGACTGAGAATCCAGAGTAAGGGTTTCTCCTGCAACCCGTTCCTTTTGTGCTGGATGAAAGAACGTCTCTCCACATGCTCAGTTCTGAGAGATAAGTGTGTGTGAAAGCCGTCCTTCACCTAGCTTGAAGGGAATACAAAGTTTCTTTTCAGTTGCCAACTCCACTCCATACATATATATGGGGAGGTACAAGCTCCAACTCGGTTTTACAGTGAAAACGGCAGGCACTTCCAACCGGCACTAGGAAACAGACTGAGAAACCAGAGTAAGGGTTTCTCCTGCAACCCGTTCCCTTTGTGCTGGATGAACGAACGTCTCTCCACATGCTCAGTTCTGAGAGATAAGTGTGTGTGAAAGCCGTCCTTCCCCTAGCTTGAAGGGAACACAAAGTTTCTTTTCAGTTGCCAACTCCACTCCATACATATATATGGGGAGGTACAAGCTCCAACTCGGTTTTACAGTGAAAACGGCAGGCACTTCCAACCGGCACTAGGAAACAGACTGAGAAACCAGAGTAAGGGTTTCTCCTGCAACCCGTTCCCTTTGTGCTGGATGAACGATCGTCTCTCTACATGCTCAGTTCTGAGAGATAAGTGTGTGTGAAAGCCGTCCTTCACCTAGCTTGAAGGGAACACAAAGTTTCTTTTCAGTTGCCATCTCCACTCCATACATATATTTGGGGGGTACAAGCCCCAACTCGGTTTTACAGTGAAAACGGCAGGCACTTCAAACCGGCACTAGGAAATAGACTGAGAAACCAGAGTAAGGGTTTCTCCTGCAACCCGTTCCCTTTGTGCTGGATGAACGAACGTCTCTCCACATGCTCAGTTCTGGGAGATAATTGTGTGTGAAAGTCGTCCTTCACCTAGCTTGAAGGGAACACAAAGTTTCTTTTCAGTTGCCAACTCCACTCCATACATTTATATGGGGAGGTACAAGTTCCAACTCGGTTTTACAGTGAAAACGGCAGGCACTTCCAACCGGCACTAGGAAACAGACTGAGAAACCAGAGTAAGGGTTTCTCCTTCAACCCGTTCCCTTTGTGCTGGATGAACGAACGTCTCTCCACATGCTCAGTTCAGAGAGATAAGTGTGTGTGAAAGCCGTCCTTCACCTAGCTTGAAGGGAACACAAAGTTTCTTTTCAGTTGCCAACTCCACTCCATACATATATATGGGGAGGTACAAGCTCCAACTCGGATTTACAGTGAAAACGGCAGGCACTTCAAACCGGCGCTAGGAAACAGACTGAGAAACCAGAGTAAGGTTTTCTCCTGCAACCCGTTCCCTTTGTGCTGGATGAACGAGCGTCTCTCCCCATGCTCAGTTCTGAGAGATAAGTGTGTGTGAAAGCCGTCCTTCACCTAGCTTGAAGGGAACACAAAGTTTCTTTTCAGTTGCCAACTCCACTCCATACATATATATGGGGAGGTACAAGCTCCAACTCGGATTTACAGTGAAAACGGCAGGCACTTCAAACCGGCGCTAGGAAACAGACTGAGAAACCAGAGTAAGGGTTTCTCCTGCAACCCGTTCCCTTTGTGCTGGATGAACGAACGTCTCTCCACATGCTCAGTTCTGAGTGATAAGTGTGTCTGAAAGCCGTCCTTCACCTAGCTTGAAGGGAACACAAAATTTCTTTTCAGTTGCCAAATCCACTCCATACATATATATGGGGAGGTACAAGCTCCAACTCGGTTTTACAGTGAAAACGGCAGGCACTTCCAACCGGCACTAGGAAACAGACTGAGAAACCAGAGTAAGGGTTTCTCCTGCAACCCGTTCCCTTTGTGCTGGATGAACGAACGTCTCTCCACATGCTCAGTTCTGAGAGATAAGTGTGTGTGAAAGCCGTCCTTCACCTAGCTTGAAGGGAACACAAAGTTTCTTTTCAGTTGCCAACTCCACTCCATACATATATATGGGGAGGTACAAGCTCCAACTCGGTTTTACAGTGAAAACGGCAGGCACTTCCAACCGGCACTAGGAAACAGACTGAGAAACCAGAGTAAGGGTTTCTCCTGCAACCCGTTCCCTTTGTGCTGGATGAACGAACGTCTCTCCACATGCTCAGTTCTGAGAGATAAGTGTGTGTGAAAGCCGTCCTTCACCTAGCTTGAAGGGAACACAAAGTTTCTTTTCAGTTGCCAACTCCACTCCATACAGATATATGGGGAGGTACAAGCTCCAACTCGGTTTTACAGTGAAAACGGCAGGCACTTCCAACCGGCACTAGGAAACATACTGAGAAACCAGAGTAAGGGTTTCTCCTGCAACCCGTTCCCTTTGTGCTGGATGAACGAACGTCTCTCCACATGCTCAGTTCTGAGAGATAATTGTGTGTGAAAGCCGTACTTCACATAGCTTGAAGGGAACACAAAGTTTCTTTTCAGTTGCCAACTCCACTCCATACATATATATGGGGAGGTACAAGCTCCAAATCGGTTTTAAAGTGAAAACGGCAGGCACTTCCAACCGGCACTAGGAAACAGACTGAGAAACCAGAGTAAGGGTTTCTCCTGCAACCCGTTCCCTTTGTGCTGGATGAACGAACGTCTCTCCACATGCTCAGTTCTGAGAGATAAGTGTGTGTGAAAGCCGTCCTTCACCTAGCTTGAAGGGAACACAAAGTTTCTTCTCAGTTGCCAACTCCATTCCATACATATATATGGGGAGGTACAAGCTCCAACTCGGTTTTACAGTGAAAACGGCAGGCACTTCCAACCGGCACTAGGAAACAGACTGAGAATCAAGAGTAAGGGTTTCTCCTGCAACCCGTTCCTTTTGTGCTGGATGAAAGAACGTCTCTCCATATGCTCAGTTCTGAGAGATAAGTGTGTGTGAAAGCCGTCCTTCACCTAGCTTGAAGGGAACACAAAGTTTCTTTTCAGTTGCCAACTCCACTCCATACATATATATGGGGAGGTACAAGCTCCAACTCGGTTTTACAGTGAAAACGGCAGGCACTTCCAACCGGCACTAGGAAACAGACTGAGAAACCAGAGTAAGGGTTTCTCCTGCAACCCGTTCCCTTTGTGCTGGATGAACGAACGTCTCTCCACATGCTCAGTTCTGAGAGATAAGTGTGTGTGAAAGCCGTCCTTCACCTAGCTTGAAGGGAACACAAAGTTTCTTTTCAGTTGCCAACTCCACTCCATACATATATATGGGGAGGTACAAGCTCCAACTCGGTTTTACAGTGAAAACGGCAGGCACTTCCAACCGGCAGTAGGAAACAGACTGAGAAACCAGAGTAAGGGTTTCTCCTGCAACCCGTTCCGTTTGTGCTGGATGAACGAACGTCTCTCCACATGCTCAGTTCTGAGTGATAAGTGTGTGTGAAAGCCGTCCTTCACCTAGCTTGAAGGGAACACAAAGTTTCTTTTCAGTTGCCAACTCCACTCCATACATATATATGGGGAGGTACAAGCTCCAACTCGGTTTTACAGTGAAAACGGCAGGCACTTCCAACCGGCACTAGGAAACAGACTGTGAAACCAGAGTAAGGGTTTCTCCTGCAACCCGTTCCCTTTGTGCTGGATGAAAGAACGTCTCTCCCCATGCTCAGTTCTGAGAGATAAGTGTGTGTGAAAGCCGTCCTTCACCTAGCTTGAAGGGAACACAAAGTTTCTTTTCAGTTGCCAACTCCACTCCATACATATATATGGGGAGGTACAAGCTCCAACTCGGTTTTACGGTGAAAACGGCAGGCACTTCCAACCGGCACTAGGAAACAGACTGAGAAACCAGAGTAAGGGTTTCTCCTGCAACCCGTTCCCTTTGTGCTGGATGAACGAACGTCTCTCCACATGCTCAGTTCTGAGAGATAAGTGTGTGTGAAAGCCGTCCTTCACCTAGTTTGAAGGGAACACAAAGTTTCTTTTCAGTTGCCAACTCCACTCCATACATATATATGGGGAGGTACAAGCTCCAACTCGGTTTTACGGTGAAAACGGCAGGCACTTCCAACCGGCACTAGGAAACAGACTGAGAAACCAGAGTAAGGGTTTCTCCTGCAACCCGTTCCCTTTGTGCTGGATGAACGAACGTCTCTCCACATGCTCAGTTCTGAGAGATAAGTGTGTGTGAAAGCCGTCCTTCACCTAGCTTGAAGGGAACACAAAGTTTCTTTTCAGTTGCCAACTCCACTCCATACATATATATGGGGAGGTACAAGCTCCAACTCGGTTTTACAGTGAAAACGGCAGGCACTTCCAACCGGCACTAGGAAACAGACTGAGAAACCAGAGTAAGGGTTTCTCCTGCAACCCGTTCCCTTTGTGCTGGATGAACGAACGTCTCTCCACATGCTCAGTTCTGAGAGATAAGTGTGTGTGAAAGCCGTCCTTCACCTAGCTTGAAGGGAACACAAAGTTTCTTTTCAGTTGCCAACTCCACTCCATACATATATATGGGGAGGTACAAGCTCCAACTCGGTTTTACAGTGAAAACGGCAGGCACTTCCAACCGGCACTAGGAAACAGACTGAGAAACCAGAGTAAGGGTTTCTCCTGCAGCCCGTTCCCTTTGTGCTGGATGAACGAACGTCTCTCCACATGCTCAGTTCTGAGAGATAAGTGTGTGTGAAAGCCGTCCTTCACCTAGCTTGAAGGGAACACAAAGTTTCTTTTCAGTTGCCAACTCCACTCCATACATATATATGGGGAGGTACAAGCTCCAAGTCGGTTTTACAGTGAAAACGGCAGGCACTTCAAACCGGCACTAGGAAACAGACTGAGAAACCAGAGTAAGGGTTTCTCCTGCAACCCGTTCCTTTTGTGCTGGATGAACGAACTTCTTTCCACATGCTCAGTTCTGAGAGATAAGTGTGTGTGAAAGCCGTCCTTCACCTAGCTTGAAGGGAACACAAAGTTTCTTTTCAGTTGCCAACTCCACTCCATACATATATATGGGGCGGTACAAGCTCCAACTCGGTTTTACAGTGAAAACGGCAGGCACTTCCAACCGGCACTAGGAAACAGACTGAGAAACCAGAGTAAGGGTTTCTCCTGCAATCCGTTCCCTTTGTGCTGGATGAACGAACGTCTCTCCACATGCTCAGTTCTGAGAGATAAGTGTGTGTGAAAGCCGTCCTTCACCTAGCTTGAAGGGAACACAAAGTTTCTTTTCAGTTGCCAACTCCACTCCATACATATATATGGGGAGGTACAAGCTCCAACTCGGTTTTACAGTGAAAACGGCAGGCACTTCAAACCGGCACTAGGAAACAGACTGAGAAACCAGAGTAAGGGTTTCTCCTGCAACCCGTTCCCTTTGTGCTGGATGAACGAACGTCTCTCCACATGCTCAGTTCTGAGAGATTAGTGTGTGTGAAAGCCGTCCTTCAACTAGCTTGAAGGGAACACAAAGTTTCTTTTCAGTTGCCAACTCCACTCCATACATATATATGGGTAGGTACAAGCTCCAACTCGGTTTTACAGTGAAAACGGCAGGCACTTCAAACCGGCCCTAGGAAACAGACTGAGAAACCAGAGTAAGGGTTTCTCCTGCAAACCGTTCCATTTGTGCTGGATGAACGAACGTCTCTCCACATGCTCAGTTCTGAGAGATAAGTGTGTGTGAAAGCCGTCCTTCACCTAGCTTGAAGGGAACACAAAGTTTCTTTTCAGTTGCCAACTCCACTCCATACGTATATATGGGGAGGTACAAGCTCCAACTCGGGTTAACAGTGAAAACGGCAGGCACTTCAAACCGGCACTAGGAAACAGACTGAGAAACCAGAGTAAGGGTTTCTCCTGCAACCCGTTCCCTTTGTGCTGGATGAACGAACGTCTCTCCACATGCTCAGTTCTGAGAGATAAGTGTGTGTGAAAGCCGTCCTTCACCTAGCTTGAAGGGAACACAAAGTTTCTTTTCAGTCGCCAACTCCACTCCATACGTATATATGGGGAGGTACAAGCTCCAACTCGGTTTTACAGTGAAAACGGCAGGCCCGTCCAACCGGCACTAGGAAACAGACTGAGAAACCAGAGTAAGGGTTTCTCCTTCAACCCGTTCCATTTGTGCTGGATGAACGAAAGTCTCTCCACATGCTCAGTTCTGAGAGATTAGTGTGTGTGAAAGCCGTCCTTCACCTAGCTTGAAGGGAACACAAAGTTTCTTTTCAGTTGTCAACTCCACTCCATACATATATATAGGGAGGTACAAGCTCCAACTCGGTTTTACAGTGAAAACGGCAGGCAATTCCAACCGGCACTAGGAAACAGACTGAGAAACCAGAGAAAGGGTTTCTCCTGCAACCCGTTTCCTTTGTGCTGGATGAACGAACGTCTCTCCACCTGCTCAGTTCTGAGAGATAAGTGTGTGTGAAAGCCGTCCTTCACCTAGCTTGAAGGGAACACAAAGTTTCTTTTCAGTTGCCAACTCCACTCCATACATATATATGGGGAGGTACAAGCTCCAACTCGGTTTTACGGTGAAAACGGCAGGCACTTCCAACCGGCACTAGGAAACAGACTGAGAAACCAGAGTAAGGGTTTCTCCTGCAACCCGTTCCCTTTGTGCTGGATGAACGAACGTCTCTCCACATGCTCAGTTCTGAGAGATAAGTGTGTGTGAAAGCCGTCCTTCACCTAGCTTGAAGGGAACACAAAGTTTCTTTTCAGTTGCCAACTCCACTCCATACATATATATGGGGAGGTACAAGCTCCAACTCGGTTTTACGGTGAAAACGGCAGGCACTTCCAACCGGCACTAGGAAACAGACTGAGAAACCAGAGTAAGGGTTTCTCCTGCAACCCGTTCCCTTTGTGCTGGATGAACGAACGTCTCTCCACATGCTCAGTTCTGAGAGATAAGTGTGTGTGAAAGCCGTCCTTCACCTAGCTTGAAGGGAACACAAAGTTTCTTTTCAGTTGCCAACTCCACTCCATACATATATATGGGGAGGTACAAGCTCCAACTCGGTTTTACAGTGAAAACGGCAGGCACTTCCAACCGGCACTAGGAAACAGACTGAGAAACCAGAGTAAGGGTTTCTCCTGCAACCCGTTCCCTTTGTGCTGGATGAACGAACGTCTCTCCACATGCTCAGTTCTGAGAGATAAGTGTGTGTGAAAGCCGTCCTTCACCTAGCTTGAAGGGAACACAAAGTTTCTTTTCAGTTGCCAACTCCACTCCATACATATATATGGGGAGGTACAAGCACCAACTCGGTTTTACAGTGAAAACGGCAGGCACTTCCAACCGGCACTAGGAAACAGACTGAGAAACCAGAGAAAGGGTTTCTCCTGCAGCCCGTTCCCTTTGTGCTGGATGAACGAACGTCTCTCCACATGCTCAGTTCTGAGAGATAAGTGTGTGTGAAAGCCGTCCTTGACCTAGCTTGAAGGGAACACAAAGTTTCTTTTCAGTTGCCAACTCCACTCCATACATATATATGGGGAGGTACAAGCTCCAAGTCGGTTTTACAGTGAAAACGGCAGGCACTTCAAACCGGCACTAGGAAACAGACTGAGAAACCAGAGTAAGGGTTTCTCCTGCAACCCGTTCCCTTTGTGCTGGATGAACGAACGTCTCTCCACATGCTCAGTTCTGAGAGATAAGTGTGTGTGAAAGCCGTCCTTCACCTAGCTTGAAGGGAACACAAAGTTTCTTTTCAGTTGCCAACTCCACTCCATACATATATATGGGGCGGTACAAGCTCCAACACGGTTTTACAGTGAAAACGGCAGGCACTTCCAACCGGCACTAGGAAACAGACTGAGAAACCAGAGTAAGGGTTTCTCCTGCAATCCGTTCCCTTTGTGCTGGATGAACGAACGTCTCTCCACATGCTCAGTTCTGAGAGATAAGTGTGTGTGAAAGCCGTCCTTCACCTAGCTTGAAGGGAACACAAAGTTTCTTTTCAGTTGCCAACTCCACTCCATACATATATATGGGGAGGTACAAGCTCCAACTCGGTTTTACAGTGAAAACGGCAGGCACTTCAAACCGGCACTAGGAAACAGACTGAGAAACCAGAGTAAGGGTTTCCCTGCAACCCGTTCCCTTTGTGTTGGATGAACGAACGTCTCTCCACATGCTCAGTTCTGAGAGATTAGTGTGTGTGAAAGCCGTCCTTCAACTAGCTTGAAGGGAACACAAAGTTTCTTTTCAGTTGCCAACTCCACTCCATACATATATATGGGTAGGTACAAGCTCCAACTCGGTTTTACAGTGAAAACGGCAGGCACTTCAAACCGGCCCTAGGAAACTGACTGAGAAACCAGAGTAAGGGTTTCTCCTGCAAACCGTTCCATTTGTGCTGGATGAACGAACGTCTCTCCACATGCTCAGTTCTGAGAGATAAGTGTGTGTGAAAGCCGTCCTTCACCTAGCTTGAAGGGAACACAAAGTTTCTTTTCAGTTGCCAACTCCACTCCATACGTATATATGGGGAGGTACAAGCTCCAACTCGGGTTAACAGTGAAAACGGCAGGCACTTCAAACCGGCACTAGGAAACAGACTGAGAAACCAGAGTAAGGGTTTCTCCTGCAACCCGTTCCCTTTGTGCTGGATGAACGAACGTCTCTCCACATGCTCAGTTCTGAGAGATAAGTGTGTGTGAAAGCCGTCCTTCACCTAGCTTGAAGGGAACACAAAGTTTCTTTTCAGTCGCCAACTCCACTCCATACGTATATATGGGGAGGTACAAGCTCCAACTCGGTTTTACAGTGAAAACGGCAGGCCCGTCCAACCGGCACTAGGAAACAGACTGAGAAACCAGAGTAAGGGTTTCTCCTGCAACCCGTTCCATTTGTGCTGGATGAACGAACGTCTCTCCACATGCTCAGTTCTGAGAGATAAGTGTGTGTGAAAGCCGTCCTTCACCTAGCTTGAAGGGAACACAAAGTTTCTTTTCAGTTGTCAACTCCACTCCATACATATATATGGGGAGGTACAAGCTCCAACTCGGTTTTACAGTGAAAACGGCAGGCAATTCCAACCGGCACTAGGAAACAGACTGAGAAACCAGAGAAAGGGTTTCTCCTGCAACCCGTTCCCTTTGTGCTGGATGAACGAACGTCTCTCCACCTGCTCAGTTCTGAGAGATAAGTGTGTGTGAAAGCCGTCCTTCACCTAGCTTGAAGGGAACACAAAGTTTCTTTTCAGTTGCCAACTCCACTCCATACATATATATGGGGAGGTAGAAGCTCCAACTCGGTTTTACAGTGAAAACGGCAGGCACTTCCAACCGGCCCTAGGAAACAGACTGAGAAACCAGAGTAAGGGTTTCTCCTGCAACCCGTTCCCTTTGTGCTGGATGAACGAACGTCTCTCCACATGCTCAGTTCTGAGAGATAAGTGTGTGTGAAAGCCGTCCTTCACCTAGCTTGAAGAAACACAAAGTTTCTTTTCAGTTGCCAACTCCACTCCATACATATATATGGGGAGGTACAAGCTCCAACTCGCTTTTACAGTGAAAACGGCAGGCACTTCAAACCGGCACTAGGAAACAGACTGAGAAACCAGAGTAAGGGTTTCTCCTGCAACCCGTTCCCTTTGTGCTGGATGAACGAACGTCTCTCCACATGCTCAGTTCTGAGAGATAAGTGTGTGTGAAAGCCGCCCTTCACCTAGCTTGAAGGGAACACAAAGTTTTTTTCAGTTGCCAACTCCACTCCATACATATATATGGGGAGGTACAAGCTCCAACTCGGTTATACAGTGAAAACGGCAGGCACTTCAAACCGGCACTAGGAAACAGACTGAGAAACCAGAGTAAGGGTTTTTCCTGCAACCCATTCCCTTTGTGCTGGATAAACGAACGTCTCTCAACATGCTCAGTTCTGAGAGAAATGTGTGTGTGAAAGCCGTCCTTCACCTAGCTTGAAGGGAACACAAAGTATCTTTTCAGTTGACATCTCCACTCCATACATATATATGGGGAGGTACAAGCTCCAACTTAGTTTTACAGTGAAAACGGCAGGCACTTCCAACCGGCACTAGGAAACAGACTGAGAAACCAGAGTAAGGGTTTCTCCTGCAACCCGTTCCCTTTGTGCTGGATGAACGAACGTCTCTCCACATGCTCAGTTCTGAGAGATAAGTGTGTGTGAAAGCCGTACTTCACCTAGCTTGAAGGGAACACAAAGTTTCTTTTCAGTTGCCAACTCCACTCCATACATATATATGGGGAGGTACAAGCTCCAACTCGGTTTTACAGTGAAAACGGCAGGCACTTCCAACCGGCACTAGGAAACAGACTGAGAAACCAGAGTAAGGGTTTCTCCTGCAACCCGTTCCCTTTGTGCTGGATGAACGAACGTCTCTCCACATGCTCAGTTCTGAGAGATAAGTGTGTGTGAAAGCCGTCCTTCACCTAGCTTGAAGGGAACACAAAGTTTCTTTTCAGTTGCCAACTCCACTCCATACAGATATATGGGGAGGTACAAGCTCCAACTCGGTTTTTCAGTGAAAACGGCAGGCACCTCCAACCGGCACTAGGAAACAGACTGAGAAACCAGAGTAAGGGTTTCTCCTGCAACCCGTTCCCTTTGTGCTGGATGAACGAACGTCTCTCCACATGCTCAGTTCTGGGAGATAATTGTGTGTGAAAGTCGTCCTTCACCTAGCTTGAAGGGAAAACAAAGTTTCTTTTCAGTTGCCAACTCCACTCCATACATATATATGGGGAGGTACAAGCTCCAACTCGGTTTTACAGTGAAAACGGCAGGCACTTCCAACCGGCACTAGGAAACAGACTGAGAAACCAGAGTAAGGGTTTCTCCTTCAACCCGTTCCCTTTGTGCTGGATGAACGAACGTCTCTCCCCATGCTCAGGTCAGAGAGATAAGTGTGTGTGAAAGCCGTCCTTCACCTAGCTTGAAGGGAACACAAAGTTTCTTTTCAGTTGCCAACTCCACTCCATACATATATATGGGGAGGTAGAAGCTCCAACTCGGTTTTACAGTGAAAACGGCAGGCACTTCAAACCGTCACTAGGAAACAGACTGAGAAACCAGAGTAAGGGTTTCTCCTGCAACCCGTTCCCTTTGTGCTGGATGAACGAACGTCTCTCCCCATACTCATTTCTGAGAGATAAGTGTGTGTGAAAGCCGTCCTTCACTTAGCTTGATGGGAACACAAAGTTTCTTTTCAGTTGCCAACTCCACTCCATACATATATATGGAGAGGTACAAGCTCCAACTCGGTTTTACAGTGAAAACGGCAGGCACTTCCAACCGGCACTAGGAAACAGACTGAGAAACCAGAGTAAGGGTTTCTCCTGCAACCCGTTCCCTTTGTGCTGGATGTACGAACGTCTCTCCAAATGCTCAGTTCTGAGAGATAAGTGTGTGTGAAAGCCGTCCTTCACCTAGCTTGAAGGGAACACAAAGTTTCTTTTCAGTTGCCAACTCCACTCCAAACATATATATGGGGAGTTACAAGCTCCAACTCGGTTTTACAGTGAAAACGGCAGGCACTTCCAACCGGCACTAGGAAACAGACTGAGAAACCTGAGTAAGGGTTTCTCCTGCAACCCGTTCCCTTTGTGCTGGATGAACGAACGTCTCTCCACATGCTCAGTTCTGAGAGATAAGTGTGTGTGAAAGCCGTCCTTCACCTAGCTTGAAGGGAACACAAAGTTTCTTTTCAGTTGCCAACTCCACTCCATACATATATATGGGGAGGTACAAGCTCCAACTCGGATTTACAGTGAAAACGGCAGGCACTTCAAACCGGCGCTAGGAAACAGACTGAGAAACCAGAGTAAGGGTTTCTCCTGCAACCCGTTCCCTTTGTGCTGGATGAACGAACGTCTCTCCACATGCTCAGTTCTGAGAGATAAGTGTGTGTGAAAGCCGTTCTTCACCTAGTTTGAAGGGAACACAAAGTTTCTTTTCAGTTGCCAACTCCACTCCATACATATATATGGGGAGGTACAAGCTCCAACTCGGTTTTACGGTGAAAACGGCAGGCACTTCCAACCGGCACTAGGAAACAGACTGAGAAACCAGAGTAAGGGTTTCTCCTGCAACCCGTTCCCTTTGTGCTGGATGAACGAACGTCTCTCCACATGCTCAGTTCTGAGAGATAAGTGTGTGTGAAAGCCGTCCTTCACCTAGCTTGAAGGGAACACAAAGTTTCTTTTCAGTTGCCAACTCCACTCCATACATATATATGGGGAGGTACAAGCTCCAACTCGGTTTTACAGTGAAAACGGCAGGCACTTCCAACCGGCACTAGGAAACAGACTGAGAAACCAGAGTAAGGGTTTCTCCTGCAACCCGTTCCCTTTGTGCTGGATGAACGAACGTCTCTCCACATGCTCAGTTCTGAGAGATAAGTGTGTGTGAAAGCCGTCCTTCACCTAGCTTGAAGGGAACACAAAGTTTCTTTTCAGTTGCCAACTCCACTCCATACATATATATGGGGAGGTACAAGCTCCAACTCGGTTTTACAGTGAAAACGGCAGGCACTTCCAACCGGCACTAGGAAACAGACTGAGAAACCAGAGTAAGGGTTTCTCCTGCAGCCCGTTCCCTTTGTGCTGGATGAACGAACGTCTCTCCACATGCTCAGTTCTGAGAGATAAGTGTGTGTGAAAGCCGTCCTTCACCTAGCTTGAAGGGAACACAAAGTTTCTTTTCAGTTGCCAACTCCACTCCATACATATATATGGGGAGGTACAAGCTCCAAGTCGGTTTTACAGTGAAAACGGCAGGCACTTCAAACCGGCACTAGGAAACAGACTGAGAAACCAGAGTAAGGGTTTCTCCTGCAACCCGTTCCCTTTGTGCTGGATGAACGAACGTCTTTCCACATGCTCAGTTCTGAGAGATAAGTGTGTGTGAAAGCCGTCCTTCACCTAGCATGAAGGGAACACAAAGTTTCTTTTCAGTCGCCAACTCCACTCCATACGTATATATGGGGAGGTACAAGCTCCAACTCGGTTTTACAGTGAAAACGGCAGGCCCGTCCAACCGGCACTAGGAAACAGACTGAGAAACCAGAGTAAGGGTTTCTCCTTCAACCCGTTCCATTTGTGCTGGATGAACGAAAGTCTCTCCACATGCTCAGTTCTGAGAGATAAGTGTGTGTGAAAGCCGTCCTTCACCTAGCTTGAAGGGAACACAAAGTTTCTTTTCAGTTGTCAACTCCACTCCATACATATATATAGGGAGGTACAAGCTCCAACTCGGTTTTACAGTGAAAACGGCAGGCAATTCCAACCGGCACTAGGAAACAGACTGAGAAACCAGAGAAAGGGTTTCTCCTGCAACCCGTTTCCTTTGTGCTGGATGAACGAACGTCTATCCACCTGCTCAGTTCTGAGAGATAAGTGTGTGTGAAAGCCGTCCTTCACCTAGCTTGAAGGGAACACAAAGTTTCTTTTCAGTTGCCAACTCCACTCCATACATATATATGGGGAGGTACAAGCTCCAACTCGGTTTTACGGTGAAAACGGCAGGCACTTCCAACCGGCACTAGGAAACAGACTGAGAAACCAGAGTAAGGGTTTCTCCTGCAACCCGTTCCCTTTGTGCTGGATGAACGAACGTCTCTCCACATGCTCAGTTCTGAGAGATAAGTGTGTGTGAAAGCCGTCCTTCACCTAGCTTGAAGGGAACACAAAGTTTCTTTTCAGTTGCCAACTCCACTCCATACATATATATGGGGAGGTACAAGCTCCAACTCGGTTTTACGGTGAAAACGGCAGGCACTTCCAACCGGCACTAGGAAACAGACTGAGAAACCAGAGTAAGGGTTTCTCCTGCAACCCGTTCCCTTTGTGCTGGATGAACGAACGTCTCTCCACATGCTCAGTTCTGAGAGATAAGTGTGTGTGAAAGCCGTCCTTCACCTAGCTTGAAGGGAACACAAAGTTTCTTTTCAGTTGCCAACTCCACTCCATACATATATATGGGGAGGTACAAGCTCCAACTCGGTTTTACAGTGAAAACGGCAGGCACTTCCAACCGGCACTAGGAAACAGACTGAGAAACCAGAGTAAGGGTTTCTCCTGCAACCCGTTCCCTTTGTGCTGGATGAACGAACGTCTCTCCACATGCTCAGTTCTGAGAGATAAGTGTGTGTGAAAGCCGTCCTTCACCTAGCTTGAAGGGAACACAAAGTTTCTTTTCAGTTGCCAACTCCACTCCATACATATATATGGGGAGGTACAAGCACCAACTCGGTTTTACAGTGAAAACGGCAGGCACTTCCAACCGGCACTAGGAAACAGACTGAGAAACCAGAGTAAGGGTTTCTCCTGCAGCCCGTTCCCTTTGTGCTGGATGAACGAACGTCTCTCCACATGCTCAGTTCTGAGAGATAAGTGTGTGTGAAAGCCGTCCTTGACCTAGCTTGAAGGGAACACAAAGTTTCTTTTCAGTTGCCAACTCCACTCCATACATATATATGGGGAGGTACAAGCTCCAAGTCGGTTTTACAGTGAAAACGGCAGGCACTTCAAACCGGCACTAGGAAACAGACTGAGAAACCAGAGTAAGGGTTTCTCCTGCAACCCGTTCCCTTTGTGCTGGATGAACGAACGTCTCTCCACATGCTCAGTTCTGAGAGATAAGTGTGTGTGAAAGCCGTCCTTCACCTAGCTTGAAGGGAACACAAAGTTTCTTTTCAGTTGCCAACTCCACTCCATACATATATATGGGGCGGTACAAGCTCCAACACGGTTTTACAGTGAAAACGGCAGGCACTTCCAACCGGCACTAGGAAACAGACTGAGAAACCAGAGTAAGGGTTTCTCCTGCAATCCGTTCCCTTTGTGCTGGATGAACGAACGTCTCTCCACATGCTCAGTTCTGAGAGATAAGTGTGTGTGAAAGCCGTCCTTCACCTAGCTTGAAGGGAACACAAAGTTTCTTTTCAGTTGCCAACTCCACTCCATACATATATATGGGGAGGTACAAGCTCCAACTCGGTTTTACAGTGAAAACGGCAGGCACTTCAAACCGGCACTAGGAAACAGACTGAGAAACCAGAGTAAGGGTTTCTCCTGCAACCCGTTCCCTTTGTGTTGGATGAACGAACGTCTCTCCACATGCTCAGTTCTGAGAGATAAGTGTGTGTGAAAGCCGTCCTTCAACTAGCTTGAAGGGAACACAAAGTTTCTTTTCAGTTGCCAACTCCACTCCATACATATATATGGGTAGGTACAAGCTCCAACTCGGTTTTACAGTGAAAACGGCAGGCACTTCAATCCGGCCCTAGGAAACTGACTGAGAAACCAGAGTAAGGGTTTCTCCTGCAAACCGTTCCATTTGTGCTGGATGAACGAACGTCTCTCCACATGCTCAGTTCTGAGAGATAAGTGTGTGTGAAAGCCGTCCTTCACCTAGCTTGAAGGGAACACAAAGTTTCTTTTCAGTTGCCAACTCCACTCCATACGTATATATGGGGAGGTACAAGCTCCAACTCGGGTTAACAGTGAAAACGGCAGGCACTTCAAACCGGCACTAGGAAACAGACTGAGAAACCAGAGTAAGGGTTTCTCCTGCAACCCGTTCCCTTTGTGCTGGATGAACGAACGTCTCTCCACATGCTCAGTTCTGAGAGATAAGTGTGTGTGAAAGCCGTCCTTCACCTAGCTTGAAGAGAACACAAAGTTTCTTTTCAGTCGCCAACTCCACTCCATACGTATATATGGGGAGGTACAAGCTCCAACTCGGTTTTACAGTGAAAACGGCAGGCCCGTCCAACCGGCACTAGGAAACAGACTGAGAAACCAGAGTAAGGGTTTCTCCTTCAACCCGTTCCATTTGTGCTGGATGAACGAACGTCTCTCCACATGCTCAGTTCTGAGAGATAAGTGTGTGTGAAAGCCGTCCTTCACCTAGCTTGAAGGGAACACAAAGTTTCTTTTCAGTTGTCAACTCCACTCCATACATATATATGGGGAGGTACAAGCTCCAACTCGGTTTTACAGTGAAAACGGCAGGGAATTCCAACCGGCACTAGGAAACAGACTGAGAAACCAGAGAAAGGGTTTCTCCTGCAACTCGTTCCCTTTGTGCTGGATGAACGAACGTCTCTCCACCTGCTCAGTTCTGAGAGATAAGTGTGTGTGAAAGCCGTCCTTCACCTAGCTTGAAGGGAACACAAAGTTTCTTCTCAGTTCCCAACTCCACTCCATACATATATATGGGGAGGTAGAAGCTCCAACTCGGTTTTACAGTGAAAACGGCAGGCACTTCCAACCGGCCCTAGGAAACAGACTGAGAAACCAGAGTAAGGGTTTCTCCTGCAACCCGTTCCCTTTGTGCTGGATGAACGAACGTCTCTCCACATGCTCAGTTCTGAGAGATAAGTGTGTGTGAAAGCCGTCCTTCACCTAGCTTGAAGAAACACAAAGTTTCTTTTCAGTTGCCAACTCCACTCCATACAT
Organism: Vicugna pacos; assembly: GCF_048564905.1. Taxonomy (NCBI): domain Eukaryota; kingdom Metazoa; phylum Chordata; class Mammalia; order Artiodactyla; family Camelidae; genus Vicugna; species Vicugna pacos. Next base: position 26,965,399 of record NW_027328741.1, read on the forward strand.
ATATATGGGGAGGTACAAGCTCCAACTCGCTTTTACAGTGAAAACGGCAGGCACTTCAAACCGGCACTAGGAAACAGACTGAGAAACCAGAGTAAGGGTTTCTCCTGCAACCCGTTCCCTTTGTGCTGGATGAACGAACGTCTCTCCACATGCTCAGTTCTGAGAGATAAGTGTGTGTGAAAGCCGCCCTTCACCTAGCTTGAAGGGAACACAAAGTTTTTTTCAGTTGCCAACTCCACTCCATACATATATATGGGGATGTACAAGCTCCAACTCGGTTATACAGTGAAAACGGCAGGCACTTCAAACCGGCACTAGGAAACAGACTGAGAAACCAGAGTAAGGGTTTTTCCTGCAACCCATTCCCTTTGTGCTGGATAAACGAACGTCTCTCAACATGCTCAGTTCTGAGAGAAATGTGTGTGTGAAAGCCGTCCTTCACCTAGCTTGAAGGGAACACAAAGTATCTTTTCAGTTGACATCTCCACTCCATACATATATATGGGGAGGTACAAGCTCCAACTTAGTTTTACAGTGAAAACGGCAGGCACTTCCAACCGGCACTAGGAAACAGACTGAGAAACCAGAGTAAGGGTTTCTCCTGCAACCCGTTCCCTTTGTGCTGGATGAACGAACGTCTCTCCACATGCTCAGTTCTGAGAGATAAGTGTGTGTGAAAGCCGTACTTCACCTAGCTTGAAGGGAACACAAAGTTTCTTTTCAGTTGCCAACTCCACTCCATACATATATATGGGGAGGTACAAGCTCCAACTCGGTTTTACAGTGAAAACGGCAGGCACTTCCAACCGGCACTAGGAAACAGACTGAGAAACCAGAGTAAGGGTTTCTCCTGCAACCCGTTCCCTTTGTGCTGGATGAACGAACGTCTCTCCACATGCTCAGTTCTGAGAGATAAGTGTGTGTGAAAGCCGTCCTTCACCTAGCTTGAAGGGAACACAAAGTTTCTTTTCAGTTGCCAACTCCACTCCATACAGATATATGGGGAGGTACAAGCTCCAACTCGGTTTTTCAGTGAAAACGGCAGGCACCTCCAACCGGCACTAGGAAACAGACTGAGAAACCAGAGTAAGGGTTTCTCCTGCAACCCGTTCCCTTTGTGCTGGATGAACGAACGTCTCTCCACATGCTCAGTTCTGGGAGATAATTGTGTGTGAAAGTCGTCCTTCACCTAGCTTGAAGGGAAAACAAAGTTTCTTTTCAGTTGCCAACTCCACTCCATACATATATATGGGGAGGTACAAGCTCCAACTCGGTTTTACAGTGAAAACGGCAGGCACTTCCAACCGGCACTAGGAAACAGACTGAGAAACCAGAGTAAGGGTTTCTCCTTCAACCCGTTCCCTTTGTGCTGGATGAACGAACGTCTCTCCCCATGCTCAGGTCAGAGAGATAAGTGTGTGTGAAAGCCGTCCTTCACCTAGCTTGAAGGGAACACAAAGTTTCTTTTCAGTTGCCAACTCCACTCCATACATATATATGGGGAGGTAGAAGCTCCAACTCGGTTTTACAGTGAAAACGGCAGGCACTTCAAACCGTCACTAGGAAACAGACTGAGAAACCAGAGTAAGGGTTTCTCCTGCAACCCGTTCCCTTTGTGCTGGATGAACGAACGTCTCTCCCCATACTCATTTCTGAGAGATAAGTGTGTGTGAAAGCCGTCCTTCACTTAGCTTGATGGGAACACAAAGTTTCTTTTCAGTTGCCAACTCCACTCCATACATATATATGGAGAGGTACAAGCTCCAACTCGGTTTTACAGTGAAAACGGCAGGCACTTCAAACCGGCACTAGGAAACAGACTGAGAAACCAGAGTAAGGGTTTCTCCTGCAACCCGTTCCCTTTGTGCTGGATGTACGAACGTCTCTCCAAATGCTCAGTTCTGAGAGATAAGTGTGTGTGAAAGCCGTCCTTCACCTAGCTTGAAGGGAACACAAAGTTTCTTTTCAGTTGCCAACTCCACTCCAAACATATATATGGGGAGTTACAAGCTCCAACTCGGTTTTACAGTGAAAACGGCAGGCACTTCCAACCGGCACTAGGAAACAGACTGAGAAACCAGAGTAAGGGTTTCTCCTGCAACCCGTTCCCTTTGTGCTGGATGAACGAACGTCTCTCCACATGCTCAGTTCTGAGAGATAAGTGTGTGTGAAAGCCGTCCTTCACCTAGCTTGAAGGGAACACAAAGTTTCTTTTCAGTTGCCAACTCCACTCCATACATATATATGGGGAGGTACAAGCTCCAACTCGGATTTACAGTGAAAACGGCAGGCACTTCAAACCGGCGCTAGGAAACAGACTGAGAAACCAGAGTAAGGGTTTCTCCTGCAACCCGTTCCCTTTGTGCTGGATGAACGAACGTCTCTCCACATGCTCAGTTCTGAGAGATAAGTGTGTGTGAAAGCCGTCCTTCACCTAGCTTGAAGGGAACACAAAGTTTCTTTTCAGTTGCCAACTCCACTCCATACATATGTATGGGGAGGTACAAGCTCCAACTCGGTTTTACAGTGAAAACGGCAGGCACTTCCAACCGGCACTAGGAAACAGACTGAGAAACCAGAGTAAGGGTTTCTCCTGCAACCCGTTCCCTTTGTGCTGGATGAACGAACGTCTCTCCACATGCTCAGTTCTGAGAGATAAGTGTGTGTGAAAGCCGTCCTTCACCTAGCTTGAAGGGAACACAAAGTTTCTTTTCAGTTGCCAACTCCACTCCATACATATATATGGGGAGGTACAAGCTCCAACTCGGTTTTACAGTGAAAACGGCAGGCACTTCCAACCGGCACTAGGAAACAGACTGTGAAACCAGAGTAAGGGTTTCTCCTGCAACCCGTTCCCTTTGTGCTGGATGAACGAACGTCTCTCCACATGCTCAGTTCTGAGAGATAAGTGTGTGTGAAAACTGTCCTTCACCTAGCTTGAAGGGAACACAAAGTTTCTTTTCAGTTGCCAACTCCACTCCATACATATATATGGGGAGGTACAAGCTCCAACTCGGTTTTACAGTGAAAACGGCAGGCACTTCCAACCGGCACTAGGAAACAGACTGAGAAACCAGAGTAAGGGTTTCTCCTGCAACCCGTTCCCTTTGTGCTGGATGAACGAACGTCTCTCCACATGCTCAGTTCTGAGAGATAAGTGTGTGTGAAAGCCGTCCTTCACCTAGCTTGAAGGGAACACAAAGTTTCTTTTCAGTTGCCAACTCCACTCCATACATATATATGGGGAGGTACAAGCTCCAACTCGGTTTTACACTGAAAACGGCAGGCACTTCCAACCGGCACTAGGAAACAGACTGAGAAACCAGAGTAAGGGTTTCTCCTGCAACCCGTTCCCTTTGTGCTGGATGAACGAACGTCTCTCCACATGCTCAGTTCTGAGAGATAAGTGTGTGTGAAAGCCGTCCTTCACCTAGCTTGAAGGGAACACAAAGTTTCTTTTCAGTTGCCAACTCCACTCCATACATATATATGGGGAGGTACAAGCTCCAACTCGGTTTTACAGTGAAAACGGCAGGCACTTCCAACCGGCACTAGGAAACAGACTGAGAAACCAGAGTAAGGGTTTCTCCTGCAACCCGTTCCCTTTGTGCTGGATGAACGAACGTCTCTCCACATGCTCAGTTCTGAGAGATAAGTGTGTGTGAAAGCCGTCCTTCACCTAGCTTGAAGGGAACACAAAGTTTCTTTTCAGTTGCCAACTCCACTCCATACAGATATATGGGGAGGTACAAGCTCCAACTCGGTTTTACAGTAAAAAGGCAGGAACTTCCAACCGGCACTAGGAAACAGACTGAGAAACCAGAGTAAGGGTTTCACCTGCAACCCGTTCCCTTTGTGCTGGATGAACGAACGTCTCTCCACATGCTCAGTTCTGAGAGATAAGTGTGTGTGAAAGCCGTCCTTCACCTAGCTTGAAGGGAACACAAAGTTTCTTTTCAGTTGCCAACTCCACTCCATACATATATATGGGGAGGTACAAGCTCCAACTCGGTTTTACAGTGAAAACGGCAGGCACTTCCAACCGGCACTAGGAAACAGACTGAGAAACCAGAGTAAGGGTTTCTCCTGCAACCCGTTCCCTTTGTGCTGGATGAACGAACGTCTCTCCACATGCTCAGTTCTGAGAGATAAGTGTGTGTGAAAACCGTCCTTCACCTAGCTTGAAGGGAACACAAAGTTTCTTCTCAGTTGCCAACTCCATTCCATACATATATATGGGGAGGTACAAGCTCCAACTCGGTTTTACAGTGAAAACGGCAGGCACTTCCAACCGGCACTAGGAAACAGACTGAGAATCCAGAGTAAGGGTTTCTCCTGCAACCCGTTCCTTTTGTGCTGGATGAAAGAACGTCTCTCCACATGCTCAGTTCTGAGAGATAAGTGTGTGTGAAAGCCGTCCTTCACCTAGCTTGAAGGGAACACAAAGTTTCTTTTCAGTTGCCAACTCCACTCCATACATATATATGGGGAGGTACAAGCTCCAACTCGGTTTTACAGTGAAAACGGCAGGCACTTCCAACCGACACTAGGAAACAGACTGAGAAACCAGAGTAAGGGTTTCTCCTGCAACCCGTTCCCTTTGTGCTGGATGAACGAACGTCTCTCCACATGCTCAGTTCTGAGAGATAAGTGTGTGTGAAAGCCGTCCTTCCCCTAGCTTGAAGGGAACACAAAGTTTCTTTTCAGTTGCCAACTCCACTCCATACATATATATGGGGAGGTACAAGCTCCAACTCGGTTTTACAGTGAAAACGGCAGGCACTTCCAACCGGCACTAGGAAACAGACTGAGAAACCAGAGTAAGGGTTTCTAATGCAACCAGTTCCCTTTGTGCTGGATGAACGAACGTCTCTCCACATGCTCAGTTCTGAGAGATAAGTGTGTGTGAAAGCCGTCCTTCACCTAGCTTGAAGGGAACACAAAGTTTCTTTTCAGTTGCCAACTCCACTCCATACATATATATGGGGAGGTACAAGCACCAACTCGGTTTTACAGTGAAAACGGCAGGCACTTCCAACCGGCACTAGGAAACAGACTGAGAAACCAGAGTAAGGGTTTCTCCTGCAACCCGTTCCCTTTGTGCTGGATGAACGAACGTCTCTCCCCATGCTCAGTTCTGAGAGATAAGTGTGTGTGAAAGCCGTCCTTCACCTAGCTTGAAGGGAACACAAAGTTTCTTTTCAGTTGCCAACTCCAATCCATACATATATATGGGGAGGTACAAGCTCCAACTCGGTTTTACAGTGAAAACGGCAGGCACTTCAAACCGGCACTAGGAAACAGACTGAGAAACCAGAGTAAGGGTTTCTCCTGCAACCCGTTCCCTTTGTGCTGGATGAACGAACGTCTCTCCACATGCTCAGTTCTGAGAGATAAGTGTGTGTGAAAGCCGTCCTTCACCTAGCTTGAAGGGAACACAAAGTTTCTTTTCAGTTGCCAACTCCACTCCATACATATATATGGGGAGGTACAAGCTCCAACTCGGTTTTACAGTGAAAACGGCAGGCACTTCAAACCGGCACTAGGAAACAGACTGAGAAACCAGAGTAAGGGTTTCTCCTGCAACCCGTTCCCTTTGTGCTGGATGAACGAACGTCTCTCCCCATGCTCACTTCTGAGAGATAAGTGTGTGTGAAAGCCGTCCTTCACCTAGCTTGAAGGGAACACAAAGTTTCTTTTCAGTTGCCAACCCCACTCCATAAATATATATGGGGAGGTACAAGCTCCAACTCGGTATTACAGTGAAAACGGCAGGCACTTTAAACCGGCGCTAGGAAACAGACTGAGAAACCAGAGTAAGGGTTTCTCCTGCAGCCCGTTCCCTTTGTGCTGGATGTACGAACGTCTCTCCACATGCTCAGTTCTGAGAGATAAGTGTGTGTGAAAGCCGTCCTTCACCTAGCTTGAAGGGAACACAAAGTTTCTTTTCAGTTGCCAACTCCACTCCATACATATATATGGGGAGGTACAAGCTCCAACTCGGTTTTACAGTGAAAACGGCAGGCACTTCCAACCGGCACTAGGAAACAGACTGAGAAACCAGAGAAAGGGTTTCTCCTGCAACCCGTTCCATTTGTGCTGGATGAACGAACGTCTCTCCACATGCTCAGTTCTGAGAGATAAGTGTGTGTGAAAGCCGTCCTTCACCTAGCTTGAAGGGAACACAAAGTTTCTTTTCAGTTGCCAACTCCACTCCATACATATATATGGGGAGGTACAAGCTCCAACTCGGTTTTACAGTGAAAAAGTCAGGCACTTACAACCGGCACTAGGAAACAGACTGAGAAAACAGAGTAAGGGTTTCTCCTGCAACCCGTTCCCTTTGTGCTGGATGAACGATCGTCTCTCTACATGCTCAGTTCTGAGAGATAAGTGTGTGTGAAAGCCGTCCTTCACCTAGCTTGAAGGGAACACAAAGTTTCTTTTCAGTTGCCAACTCCACTCCATACATATATATGGGGAGGTACAAGCTCCAACTCGGTTTTACAGTGAAAACGGCAGGCACTTCCAACCGGCACTAGGAAACAGACTGAGAAACCAGAGTAAGGGTTTCTCCTGCAACCCGTTCCCTTTGTGCTGGATGAACGAAAGTCTCTCCACATGCTCAGTTCTGAGAGATAAGTGTGTGTGAAAGCCGTCCTTCCCCTAGCTTGAAGGGAACACAAAGTTTCTTTTCAGTTGCCAAATCCACTCCATACATATATATGGGGAGGTACAAGCTCCAACTCGGTTTTACAGTGAAAACGGCAGGCACTTCCAACCGGCACTAGGAAACAGACTGAGAAACCAGAGTAAGGGTTTCTAATGCAACCAGTTCCCTTTGTGCTGGATGAACGAACGTCTCTCCACATGCTCAGTTCTGAGAGATAAGTGTGTGTGAAAGCCGTCCTTCACCTAGCTTGAAGGGAACACAAAGTTTCTTTTCAGTTGCCAACACCACTCCATACATATATATGGGGAGGTACAAGCTCCAACTCGGTTTTACAGTGAAAACGGCAGGCACTTCCAACCGGCACTAGGAAACAGACTGAGAAACCAGAGAAAGGGTTTCTCCTGCAACCCGTTCCATTTGTGCTGGATGAACGAACGTCTCTCCACATGCTCAGTTCTGAGAGATAAGTGTGTGTGAAAGCCGTCCTTCACCTAGCTTGAAGGGAACACAAAGTTTCTTTTCAGTTGCCAACTCCACTCCATACATATATATGGGGAGGTACAAGCTCCAACTCGGTTTTACAGTGAAAAAGTCAGGCACTTCCAACCGGCACTAGGAAACAGACTGAGAAACCAGAGTAAGGGTTTCTCCTGCAACCCGTTCCCTTTGTGCTGGATGAACGATCGTCTCTCTACATGCTCAGTTCTGAGAGATAAGTGTGTGTGAAAGCCGTCCTTCACCTAGCTTGAAGGGAACACAAAGTTTCTTTTCAGTTGCAATCTCCACTCCATACATATATATGGGGAGGTACAAGCCCCAACTCGGTTTTACAGTGAAAACGGCAGGCACTTCAAACCGGCACTAGGAAATAGACTGAGAAACCAGAGTAAGGGTTTCTCCTGCAACCCGTTCCCTTTGTGCTGGATGAACGAACGTCTCTCCACATGCTCAGTTCTGAGAGATAATTGTGTGTGAAAGTCGTCCTTCACCTTGCTTGAAGGGAACACAAAGTTTCTTTTCAGTTGCCAACTCCACTCCATACATTTATATGGGGAGGTACAAGCTCCAACTCGGTTTTACAGTGAAAACGGCAGGCACTTCCAACCGGCACTAGGAAACAGACTGAGAAACCAGAGTAAGGGTTTCTCCTTCAACCCGTTCCCTTTGTGCTGGATGAACGAACGTCTCTCCACATGCTCAGTTCAGAGAGATAAGTGTGTGTGAAAGCCGTCCTTCACCTAGCTTGAAGGGAACACAAAGTTTCTTTTCAGTTGCCAACTCCACTCCATACATATATATGGGGAGGTACAAGCTCCAACTCGGATTTACAGTGAAAACGGCAGGCACTTCAAACCGGCGCTAGGAAACAGACTGAGAAACCAGAGTAAGGGTTTCTCCTGCAACCCGTTCCCTTTGTGCTGGATGAACGAGCGTCTCTCCCCATGCACAGTTCTGAGAGATAAGTGTGTGTGAAAACCGTCCTTCACCTAGCTTGAAGGGAACACAAAGTTTCTTTTCAGTTGCCAACTCCACTCCATACATATATATGGGGAGGTACAAGCTCCAACTCGGATTTACAGTGAAAACGGCAGGCACTTCAAACCGGCGCTAGGAAACAGACTGAGAAACCAGAGTAAGGGTTTCTCCTGCAACCCGTTCCCTTTGTGCTGGATGAACGAACGTCTCTCCACATGCTCAGTTCTGAGTGATAAGTGTGTCTGAAAGCCGTCCTTCACCTAGCTTGAAGGGAACACAAAATTTCTTTTCAGTTGCCAAATCCACTCCATACATATATATGGGGAGGTACAAGCTCCAACTCGGTTTTACAGTGAAAACGGCAGGCACTTCCAACCGGCACTAGGAAACAGACTGAGAAACCAGAGTAAGGGTTTCTCCTGCAACCCGTTCCCTTTGTGCTGGATGAACGAACGTCTCTCCACATGCTCAGTTCTGAGAGATAAGTGTGTGTGAAAGCCGTCCTTCACCTAGCTTGAAGGGAACACAAAGTTTCTTTTCAGTTGCCAACTCCACTCCATACATATATATGGGGAGGTACAAGCTCCAACTCGGTTTTACAGTGAAAACGGCAGGCACTTCCAACCGGCACTAGGAAACAGACTGAGAAACCAGAGTAAGGGTTTCTCCTGCAACCCGTTCCCTTTGTGCTGGATGAACGAACGTCTCTCCACATGCTCAGTTCTGAGAGATAAGTGTGTGTGAAAGCCGTCCTTCACTTAGCTTGAAGGGAACACAAAGTTTCTTTTCAGTTGCCAACTCCACTCCATACAGATATATGGGGAGGTACAAGCTCCAACTCGGTTTTACAGTGAAAACGGCAGGCACTTCCAACCGGCACTAGGAAACAGACTGAGAAACCAGAGTAAGGGTTTCTCCTGCAACCCGTTCCCTTTGTGCTGGATGAACGAACGTCTCTCCACATGCTCAGTTCTGAGAGATAATTGTGTGTGAAAGCCGTCCTTCACATAGCTTGAAGGGAACACAAAGTTTCTTTTCAGTTGCCAACTCCACTCCATACATATATATGGGGAGGTACAAGCTCCAACTCGGTTTTACAGTGAAAACGGCAGGCACTTCCAACCGGCACTAGGAAACAGACTGAGAAACCAGAGTAAGGGTTTCTCCTGCAACCCGTTCCCTTTGTGCTGGATGAACGAACGTCTCTCCACATGCTCAGTTCTGAGAGATAAGTGTGTGTGAAAGCCGTCCTTCACCTAGCTTGAAGGGAACACAAAGTTTCTTCTCAGTTGCCAACTCCATTCCATACATATATATGGGGAGGTACAAGCTCCAACTCGGTTTTACAGTGAAAACGGCAGGCACTTCCAACCGGCACTAGGAAACAGACTGAGAATCCAGAGTAAGGGTTTCTCCTGCAACCCGTTCCCTTTGTGCTGGATGAACGAACGTCTCTCCACATGCTCAGTTCTGAGAGATAAGTGTGTGTGAAAGCCGTCCTTCACCTAGCTTGAAGGGAACACAAAGTTTCTTTTCAGTTGCCAACTCCACTCCATACATATATATGGGGAGGTACAAGCTCCAACTCGGTTTTACGGTGAAAACGGCAGGCACTTCCAACCGGCACTAGGAAACAGACTGAGAAACCAGAGTAAGGGTTTCTCCTGCAACCCGTTCCCTTTGTGCTGGATGAACGAACGTCTCTCCACATGCTCAGTTCTGAGAGATAAGTGTGTGTGAAAGCCGTCCTTCACCTAGCTTGAAGGGAACACAAAGTTTCTTTTCAGTTGCCAACTCCACTCCATACATATATATGGGGAGGTACAAGCTCCAACTCGGTTTTACAGTGAAAACGGCAGGCACTTCCAACCGGCACTAGGAAACAGACTGAGAAACCAGAGTAAGGGTTTCTCCTGCAACCCGTTCCCTTTGTGCTGGATGAACGAACGTCTCTCCACATGCTCAGTTCTGAGAGATAAGTGTGTGTGAAAGCCGTCCTTCACCTTGCTTGAAGGGAACACAAAGTTTCTTTTCAGTTGCCAACTCCACTCCATACATATATATGGGGAGGTACAAGCACCAACTCGGTTTTACAGTGAAAACGGCAGGCACTTCCAACCGGCACTAGGAAACAGACTGAGAAACCAGAGTAAGGGTTTCTCCTGCAGCCCGTTCCCTTTGTGCTGGATGAACGAACGTCTCTCCACATGCTCAGTTCTGAGAGATAAGTGTGTGTGAAAGCCGTCCTTCACCTAGCTTGAAGGGAACACAAAGTTTCTTTTCAGTTGCCAACTCCACTCCATACATATATATGGGGAGGTACAAGCTCCAAGTCGGTTTTACAGTGAAAACGGCAGGCACTTCAAACCGGCACTAGGAAACAGACTGAGAAACCAGAGTAAGGGTTTCTCCTGCAACCCGTTCCCTTTGTGCTGGATGAACGAACGTCTCTCCACATGCTCAGTTCTGAGAGATAAGTGTGTGTGAAAGCCGTCCTTCACCTAGCTTGAAGGGAACACAAAGTTTCTTTTCAGTTGCCAACTCCACTCCATACATATATATGGGGCGGTACAAGCTCCAACTCGGTTTTACAGTGAAAACGGCAGGCACTTCCAACCGGCACTAGGAAACAGACTGAGAAACCAGAGTAAGGGTTTCTCCTGCAACCCGTTCCCTTTGTGCTGGATGAACGAACGTCTCTCCACATGCTCAGTTCTGAGAGATTAGTGTGTGTGAAAGCCGTCCTTCAACTAGCTTGAAGGGAACACAAAGTTTCTTTTCAGTTGCCAACTCCACTCCATACGTATATATGGGGAGGTAGAAGCTCCAACTCGGGTTAACAGTGAAAACGGCAGGCACTTCAAACCGGCACTAGGAAACAGACTGAGAAACCAGAGTAAGTGTTTCTCCTGCAACCCGTTCCCTTTGTGCTGGATGAACGAACGTCTCTCCACATGCTCAGTTCTGAGAGATAAGTGTGTGTGAAAGCCGTCCTTCACCTAGCTTGAAGGGAACACAAAGTTTCTTTTCAGTCGCCAACTCCACTCCATACGTATATATGGGGAGGTACAAGCTCCAACTCGGTTTTACAGTGAAAACGGCAGGCCCGTCCAACCGGAACTAGGAAACAGACTGAGAAACCAGAGTAAGGGTTTCTCCTTCAACCCGTTCCATTTGTGCTGGATGAACGAACGTCTCTCCACATGCTCAGTTCTGAGAGATAAGTGTGTGTGAAAGCCGTCCTTCACCTAGCTTGAAGGGAACACAAAGTTTCTTTTCAGTTGCCAACTCCACTCCATACATATATATGGGGAGGTACAAGCTCCAACTCGGTTTTACAGTGAAAACGGCAGGCAATTCCAACCGGCACTAGGAAACAGACTGAGAAACCAGAGAAAGGGTTTCTCCTGCAACCCGTTCCCTTTGTGCTGGATGAACGAACGTCTCTCCACCTGCTCAGTTCTGAGAGATAAGTGTGTGTGAAAGCCGTCCTTCACCTAGCTTGAAGGGAACACAAAGTTTCTTTTCAGTTGCCAACTCCACTCCATACATATATATGGGGAGGTAGAAGCTCCAACTCGGTTTTACAGTGAAAACGGCAGGCACTTCCAACCGGCACTAGGAAACAGACTGAGATACCAGAGTAAGGGTTTCTCCTGCAACCCGTTCCCTTTGTGCTGGATGAACGAACGTCTCTCCACATGCTCAGTTCTGAGAGATAAGTGTGTGTGAAAGCCGTCCTTCACCTAGCTTGAAGAAACACAAAGTTTCTTTTCAGTTGCCAACTCCACTCCATACATATATATGGGGAGGTACAAGCTCCAACTCGCTTTTACAGTGAAAACGGCAGGCACTTCAAACCGGCACTAGGAAACAGACTGAGAAACCAGAGTAAGGGTTTCTCCTGCAACCCGTTCCCTTTGTGCTGGATGAACGAACGTCTCTCCACATGCTCAGTTCTGAGAGATAAGTGTGTGTGAAAGCCGCCCTTCACCTAGCTTGAAGGGAACACAAAGTTTTTTTCAGTTGCCAACTCCACTCCATACATATATATGGGGAGGTACAAGCTCCAACTCGGTTATACAGTGAAAACGGCAGGCACTTCAAACCGGCACTAGGAAACAGACTGAGAATCCAGAGTAAGGGTTTCTCCTGCAACCCGTTCCTTTTGTGCTGGATGAAAGAACGTCTCTCCACATGCTCAGTTCTGAGAGATAAGTGTGTGTGAAAGCCGTCCTTCACCTAGCTTGAAGGGAACACAAAGTTTCTTTTCAGTTGCCAAATCCACTCCATACATATATATGGGGAGGTACAAGCTCCAACTCGGTTTTACAGTGAAAACGGCAGGCACTTCCAACCGGCACTAGGAAACAGACTGAGAAACCAGAGTAAGGGTTTCTCCTGCAACCCGTTCCCTTTGTGCTGGATGAACGAACGTCTCTCCACATGCTCAGTTCTGAAAGATAATTGTGTGTGAAAGCCGTCCTTCCCCTAGCTTGAAGGGAACACAAAGTTTCTTTCCAGTTGCCAACTCCACTCCATACATATATATGGGGAGGTACAAGCTCCAACTCGGTTTTACAGTGAAAACGGCAGGCACTTCCAACCGGCACTAGGAAACAGACTGAGAAACCAGAGTAAGGGTTTCTCCTGCCACCCGTTCCTTTGTGCTGGATGAACGAACGTCTCTCCACATGCTCAGTTCTGAGAGATAAGTGTGTGTGAAAGCCGTCCTTCACCTAGCTTGAAGGGAACACAAAGTTTCTTTTCAGTTGCCAACTCCACTCCATACATATATATGGGGAGGTACAAGCACCAACTCGGTTTTACAGTGAAAACGGCAGGCACTTCCAACCGGCACTAGGAAACAGACTGAGAAACCAGAGTAAGGGTTTCTCCTGCAACCCGTTCCCTTTGTGCTGGATGAACGAACGTCTCTCCACATGCTCAGTTCTGAGAGATAAGTGTGTGTGAAAGCCGTCCTTCACCTAGCTTGAAGGGAACACAAAGTTTCTTTTCAGTTGCCTACCCCACTCCATACATATATATGGGGCGGTACAAGCCCCAACTCGATTTTACAGTGAAAACGGCAGGCACTTCCAACCGGCACTAGGAAACAGACTGAGAAACCAGAGTAAGGGTTTCTCCTGCAACCCGTTCCCTTTGTGCTGGATGAACGAACTTCTCTCCACATGCTCAGTTCTGAGAGATAAGTGTGTGTGAAAGCCGTTCTTCACCTAGCTTGAAGGGAACACAAAGTTTCTTTTCAGTTGCCAACTCCACTCCATACATATATATGGGGAGGTACAAGCTCCAACTCGGTTTTACAGTGAAAACGGCAGGCACTTCAAACCGGCACTAGGAAACAGACTGAGAAACCAGAGTAAGGGTTTCTCCTGCATCCCGTTCCCTTTGTGCTGGATGAACGAACGTCTCTCCACATGCTCAGTTCTGAGAGATTAGTGTGTGTGAAAGCCGTCCTTCAACTAGCTTGAAGGGAACAAAAAGTTTCTTTTCAGTTGCCAACTCCACTCCATACATATATATGGGTAGGTACAAGCTCCAACTCGGTTTTACAGTGAAAACGGCAGGCACTTCAAACCGGCCCTAGGAAACAGACTGAGAAACCAGAGTAAGGGTTTCTCCTGCAACCCGTTCCCTTTGTGCTGGATGAACGAACGTCTCTCCACATGCTCAGTTCTGAGAGATAAGTGTGTGTGAAAGCCGTCCTTCACCTAGCTTGAAGGGAACACAAAGTTTCTTTTCAGTTGCCAACTCCACTCCATACGTATATATGGGGAGGTACAAGCTCCAACTCGTGTTAACAGTGAAAACGGCAGGCACTTCAAACCGGCACTAGGAAACAGACTGAGAAACCAGAGTAAGGGTTTCTCCTGCAACCCGTTCCTTTGTGCTGGATGAACGAACGTCTCTCCACATGCTCAGTTCTGAGAGATAAGTGTGTGTGAAAGCCGTCCTTCACCTAGCTTGAAGGGAACACAAAGTTTCTTTTCAGTTGCCAACTCCACTCCATACATATATATGGGGAGGTAGAAGCTCCAACTCGGTTTTACAGTGAAAACGGCAGGCACTTCAAACTGGCACTAGGAAACAGACTGAGAAACCAGAGTAAGGGTTTCTCCTGCAACCCGTTCCCTTTGTGCTGGATGAACGAACGTCTCTCCACATGCTCAGTTCTGAGAGATAAGTGTGTGTGAAAGCTGTCCTTCACCTAGCTTGAAGGGAACACAAAGTTTCTCTTCAGTTGCCAACTCCACTCCATACATATATATGGGGAGGTACAAGCTCCAACTCGGTTTTACAGTGAAAACGGTAGGCACTTCCAACCGGCACTAGGAAACAGACTGAGAAACCAGAGTAAGGGTTTCTCCTGCAACCCGTTCCCTTTGTGCTGGAAGAACGAACGTCTCTCCACATGCTCAGTTCTGAGAGATAAGTGTGTGTGAAAGCCGTCCTTCACCTAGCTTGTAGAAACACAAAGTTTCTTTTCAGTTGCCAACTCCACTCCATACATATATATGGGGAGGTACAAGCTCCAACTCGGTTTTACAGTGAAAACGGCAGGCACTTCCAACCGGCACTAGGAAACAGACTGAAAAACCAGAGTAAGGGTTTCTCCTGCAACCCGTTCCCTTTGTGCTGGATGAACGAACGTCTCTCCACATGCTCAGTTCTGAGAGATAAGTGTGTGTGAAAGCCGCCCTTCACCTAGCTTGAAGGGAACACAAAGTTTTTTTCGGTTGCCAACTCCACTCCATACATATATATGGGGAGGTAAAAGCTCCAACTCGGTTATACAGTGAAAACGGCAGGCACTTCAAACCGGCACTAGGAAACAGACTGAGAAACCAGAGTAAGGGTTTCTCCTGCAACCCATTCCCTTTGTGCTGGATGAACGAACGTCTCTCCACATGCTCAGTTCTGAGAGATAAGTGTGTGTGAAAGCCGTCCTTCACCTAGCTTGAAGGGAACACAAAGTTTCTTTTCAGTTGCCAACTCCACTCCATACATGTATATGGGGAGGCACAAGCACAAACTCGGTTTTACTGTGAAAACGGCAGGCACGTCGAACCGGCACTAGGAAACAGACTGAGAAACCAGAGTAAGGGTTTCTCCTGCAACCCGTTCCCTTTGTGCTGGATGAACGAACTTCTCTCCACATGCTCAGTTCTGAGAGATAAGTGTGTGTGAAAGCCGTTCTTCACCTAGCTTGAAGGGAACACAAAGTTTCTTTTCAGTTGCCAACTCCACTCCATACATATATATGGGGAGGTACAAGCTCCAACTCGGTTTTACAGTGAAAACGGCAGGCACTTCAAACCGGCACTAGGAAACAGACTGAGAAACCAGAGTAAGGGTTTCTCCTGCATCCCGTTCCCTTTGTGCTGGATGAACGGACGTCTCTCCACATGCTCAGTTCTGAGAGATTAGTGTGTGTGAAAGCCGTCCTTCAACTAGCTTGAAGGGAACAAAAAGTTTCTTTTCAGTTGCCAACTCCACTCCATACATATATATGGGTAGGTACAAGCTCCAACTCGGTTTTACAGTGAAAACGGCAGGCACTTCAAACCGGCCCTAGGAAACAGACTGAGAAACCAGAGTAAGGGTTTCTCCTGCAACCCGTTCCCTTTGTGCTGGATGAACGAACGTCTCTCCACATGCTCAGTTCTGAGTGATAAGTGTGTCTGAAAGCCGTCCTTCACCTAGCTTGAAGGGAACACAAAGTTTCTTTTCAGTTGCCAACTCCACTCCATACGTATATATGGGGAGGTACAAGCTCCAACTCGGGTTAACAGTGAAAACGGCAGGCACTTCAAACCGGCACTAGGAAACAGACTGAGAAACCAGAGTAAGGGTTTCTCCTGCAACCCGTTCCTTTGTGCTGGATGAACGAACGTCTCTCCACATGCTCAGTTCTGAGAGATAAGTGTGTGTGAAAGCCGTCCTTCACCTAGCTTGAAGGGAACACAAAGTTTCTTTTCAGTTGCCAACTCCACTCCATACATATATATGGGGAGGTAGAAGCTCCAACTCGGTTTTACAGTGAAAACGGCAGGCACTTCAAACCGGCACTAGGAAACAGACTGAGAAACCAGAGTAAGGGTTTCTCCTGCAACCCGTTCCCTTTGTGCTGGATGAACGAACGTCTCTCCACATGCTCAGTTCTGAGAGATAAGTGTGTGTGAAAGCTGTCCTTCACCTAGCTTGAAGGGAACACAAAGTTTCTCTTCAGTTGCCAACTCCACTCCATACATATATATGGGGAGGTACAAGCTCCAACTCGGTTTTACAGTGAAAACGGTAGGCACTTCCAACCGGCACTAGGAAACAGACTGAGAAACCAGAGTAAGGGTTTCTCCTGCAACCCGTTCCCTTTGTGCTGGAAGAACGAACGTCTCTCCACATGCTCAGTTCTGAGAGATAAGTGTGTGTGAAAGCCGTCCTTCACCTAGCTTGTAGAAACACAAAGTTTCTTTTCAGTTGCCAACTCCACTCCATACATATATATGGGGAGGTACAAGATCCAACTCGGTTTTACAGTGAAAACGGCAGGCACTTCCAACCGGCACTAGGAAACAGACTGAAAAACCAGAGTAAGGGTTTCTCCTGCAACCCGTTCCCTTTGTGCTGGATGAACGAACGTCTCTCCACATGCTCAGTTCTGAGAGATAAGTGTGTGTGAAAGCCGCCCTTCACCTAGCTTGAAGGGAACACAAAGTTTTTTTCGGTTGCCAACTCCACTCCATACATATATATGGGGAGGTAAAAGCTCCAACTCGGTTATACAGTGAAAACGGCAGGCACTTCAAACCGGCACTAGGAAACAGACTGAGAAACCAGAGTAAGGGTTTCTCCTGCAACCCATTCCCTTTGTGCTGGATGAACGAACGTCTCTCCACATGCTCAGTTCTGAGAGATAAGTGTGTGTGAAAGCCGTCCTTCACCTAGCTTGAAGGGAACACAAAGTTTCTTTTCAGTTGCCAACTCCACTCCATACATGTATATGGGGAGGTACAAGCACAAACTCGGTTTTACAGTGAAAACGGCAGGCACGTCGAACCGACACTAGGAAACAGACTGAGAAACCAGAGTAAGGGTTTCTCCTGCAACCCGTTCCCTTTGTGCTGGATGAACGAACGTCTCTCCACATGCTCAGTTCTGAGAGATAAGTGTGTGTGAAAGCCGTCCTTCACCTAGCTTGAAGGGAACACAAATTTTCTTTTCAGTTGCCAACTCCAGTCCATAAATATATATGGGGAGGTAGAAGTTCCAACTCGGTTTTACAGTGAAAACGGCAGGCACTTCCAACCGGCACTAGGAAACAGACTGAGAAACCAGAGTAAGGGTTTCTCCTGCAACCCGTTCCCTTTGTGCTGGATGAACGAACGTCTCTCAACATGCTCAGTTCTGAGAGAAAAGTGTGTGTGAAAGCCGTCCTTCACCTAGCTTGAAGGGAACACAAAGTATCTTTTCAGATGCCAACTCCACTCCATACATATATATGGGGAGGTACAAGCTCCAACTTAGTTTTACAGTGAAAACGGCAGGCACTTCCAACCGGCACTAGGAAACAGACTGAGAAACCAGAGTAAGGGTTTCTCCTGCAACCCGTTCCCTTTGTGCTGGATGAACGAACGTCTCTCCACATGCTCAGTTCTGAGAGATAAGTGTGTGTGAAAGCCGTCCTTCACCTAGCTTGAAGGGAACACAAAGTTTCTTTTCAGTTGCCAACTCCACTCCATACATATATATGGGGAGGTACAAGCTCCAACTCGGTTTTACAGTGAAAACGGCAGGCACTTCCAACCGGCACTAGGAAACAGACTGAGAAACCAGAGTAAGGGTTTCTCCTGCAAGCCGTTCCCTTTGTGCTGGATGAACGAACGTCTCTCCACATGCTCAGTTCTGAGAGATAAGTGTGTGTGAAAGCCGTCCTTCACCTAGCTTGAAGGGAACACAAAGTTTCTTTTCAGTTGCCAACTCCACTCCATACATATATATGGGGGGGTAGAAGCTCCAACCCGGTTTTACAGTGAAAACGGCAGGCACTTCCAACCGGCACTAGGAAATAGACTGAGAAACCAGAGTAAGGGTTTCTCCTGCAACCCGTTCCCTTTGTGCTGGATGAACGAACGTCTCTCCACATGCTCAGTTCTGAGAGATAAGTGTGTGTGAAAGCCGTCCTTCACCTAGCTTGAAGGGAACACAAAGTTTCTGTTCAGTTGCCAACTCCACTCCATACATATATATGGGGAGGTACAAGCTCCAACTCGGTTTTACAGTGAAAACGGCAGGCACTTCAAACCGGCACTAGGAAACAGACTGAGAAACCAGAGTAAGGGTTTCTCCTGCAACCCGTTCCCTTTGTGCTGGATGAACGAACTTCTCTCCACATGCTCAGTTCTGAGAGATAAGTGTGTGTGAAAGCCGTCCTTCACTAGCTTGAAGGGAACACAAAGTTTCTTTTCAGTTGCCAACTCCACTCCATACATATATATGGGGAGGTACAAGCTCCAACTCTGTTTTACAGTGAAAACGGCAGGCACTTCCAACCGGCACTAAGAAACAGACTGAGAAACCAGAGTAAGGGTTTCTCCTGCAACCCGATCACTTTGTGCTGGATGAACGAACGTCTCTCCACATGCTCAGTTCTGAGAGATAAGTGTGTGTGAAAGCCGTCCTTCACCTAGCTTGAAGGGAACACAAAGTTTCTTTTCAGTTTCCAACTCCACTCCATACATATATGTGGGGAGGTACAAGCTCTAACTCGGTTTTACAGTGAAAACGGCAGGCACTTCAAACCGGCACTAGGAAACAGACTGAGAAACCAGAGTAAGGGTTTCTCCTGCAACCCGTTCCCTTTGTGCTGGAGGAACGAACGTCGCTCCCCATGCTCAGTTCTGAGAGATATGTGTGTGTGAAAGCCGACCTTCAACTAGCTTGAAGGGAACACAAAGTTTCTTTTCAGTTGCCAACTCAACTCCATAGATATATATGGGGAGGTACAAGCTCCAACACGGTTTTACAGTGAAAACGGCAGGCACTTCCAACCGGCACTAGGAAACAGACTGAGAAACCAGAGTAAGGGTTTCTCCTGCAACCCGTTCCCTTTGTGCTGGATGAACGAACGTCTCTCCACATGCTCAGTTCTGAGAGATAAGTGTGTGTGAAAGCCGTCCTTCACCTAGCTTGAAGGGAACACAAAGTTTCTTTTCAGTCGCCAAATCCACTCCATACATATATATGGGGAGGTACAAGCTCCAACTCGGTTTTACAGTGAAAACGGCAGGCCCGTCCAACCGGCACTAGGAAACAGACTGAGAAACCAGAGTAAGGGTTTCTCCTGCAACCCGTTCCCTTTGTGCTGGATGAACGAACGTCTCTCCACATGCTCAGTTCTGAGAGATAAGTGTGTGTGAAAGCCGTCCTTCACCTAGCTTGAAGGGAACACAATGTTTCTGTTCAGTTGCCAACACCACTCCATACATATATATGGGGAGGTACAAGCTCCAACTCGGTTTTACAGTGAAAACGGCAGGCACTTCCAACCGGCACTAGGAAACAGACTGAGAAACCAGAGTAAGGGTTTCTCCTGCAAGCCGTTCCGTTTGTGCTGGATGAACGAACGTCTCTCCACATGCTCAGTTCTGAGAGATAAGTGTGTGTGAAAGCCGTCCTTCACCTAGCTTGAAGGGAACACAAAGTTTCTTTTCAGTTGCCAACTCCACTCCATACATATATATGGGGGGGTAGAAGCTCCAACCCGGTTTTACAGTGAAAACGGCAGGCACTTCCATCCGGCACTAGGAAACAGACTGAGAAACCAGAGTAAGGGTTTCTCCTGCAACCCGTTCCCTTTGTGCTGGATGAACGAACGTCTCTCCACATGCTCAGTTCTGAGAGATAAGTGTGTGTGAAAGCCGTCCTTCACCTAGCTTGAAGGGAACACAAAGTTTCTGTTCAGTTGCCAACACCACTCCATACATATATATGGGGAGGTACAAGCTCCAACTCGGTTTTACAGTGAAAACGGCAGGCACTTCCAACCGGCACTAGGAAACAGACTGAGAAACCAGAGTAAGGGTTTCTCCTGCAAGCCGTTCCCTTTGTGCTGGATGAACGAACGTCTCTCCACATGCTCAGTTCTGAGAGATAAGTGTGTGTGAAAGCCGTCCTTCACCTAGCTTGAAGGGAACACAAAGTTTCTTTTCAGTTGCCAACTCCACTCCATACATATATATGGGGGGGTAGAAGCTCCAACCCGGTTTTACAGTGAAAACGGCAGGCACTTCCATCCGGCACTAGGAAACAGACTGAGAAACCAGAGTAAGGGTTTCTCCTGCAACCCGTTCCCTTTGTGCTGGATGAACGAACGTCTCTCCACATGCTCAGTTCTGAGAGATAAGTGTGTGTGAAAGCCGTCCTTCACCTAGCTTGAAGGGAACACAAAGTTTCTGTTCAGTTGCCAACTCCACTCCATACATATATATGGGGAGGTACAAGCTCCAACTCGGTTTTACAGTGAAAACGGCAGGCACTTCAAACCGGCACTAGGAAACAGACTGAGAAACCAGAGTAAGGGTTTCTCCTGCAACCCGTTCCCTTTGTGCTGGATGAACGAACTTCTCTCCACATGCTCAGTTCTGAGAGATAAGTGTGTGTGAAAGCCGTCCTTCACTAGCTTGAAGGGAACACAAAGTTTCTTTTCAGTTGCCAACTCCACTCCATACATATATATGGGGAGGTACAAGCTCCAACTCTGTTTTACAGTGAAAACGGCAGGCACTTCCAACCGGCACTAAGAAACAGACTGAGAAACCAGAGTAAGGGTTTCTCCTGCAACCCGATCCCTTTGTGCTGGATGAACGAACGTCTCTCCACATGCTCAGTTCTGAGAGATAAGTGTGTGTGAAAGCCGTCCTTCACCTAGCTTGAAGGGAACACAAAGTTTCTTTTCAGTTTCCAACTCCACTCCATACATATATGTGGGGAGGTACAAGCTCTAACTCGGTTTTACAGTGAAAACGGCAGGCACTTCAAACCGGCACTAGGAAACAGACTGAGAAACCAGAGTAAGGGTTTCTCCTGCAACCCGTTCCCTTTGTGCTGGAGGAACGAACGTCGCTCCCCATGCTCAGTTCTGAGAGATATGTGTGTGTGAAAGCCGACCTTCAACTAGCTTGAAGGGAACACAAAGTTTCTTTTCAGTTGCCAACTCCACTCCATACATATATATGGGGAGGTACAAGCTCCAACACGGTTTTACAGTGAAAACGGCAGGCACTTCCAACCGGCACTAGGAAACAGACTGAGAAACCAGAGTAAGGGTTTCTCCTGCAACCCGTTCCCTTTGTGCTGGATGAACGAACGTCTCTCCACATGCTCAGTTCTGAGAGATAAGTGTGTGTGAAAGCCGTCCTTCACCTAGCTTGAAGGGAACACAAAGTTTCTTTTCATTGGCCAAATCCACTCCATACATATATATGGGGAGGTACAAGCTCCAACTCGGTTTTACAGTGAAAACGGCAGGCCCGTCCAACCGGCACTAGGAAACAGACTGAGAAACCAGAGTAAGGGTTTCTCCTGCAACCCGTTCCCTTTGTGCTGGATGAACGAACGTCTCTCCACATGCTCAGTTCTGAGAGATAAGTGTGTGTGAAAGCCGTCCTTCACCTAGCTTGAAGGGAACACAAAGTTTCTGTTCAGTTGCCAACTCCACTCCATACATATATATGGGGAGGTACAAGCTCCAACTCGGTTTTACAGTGAAAACGGCAGGCACTTCCAACCGGCACTAGGAAACAGACTGAGAAACCAGAGTAAGGGTTTCTCCTGCAACCCGTTCCCTTTGTGCTGGATGAACGAACGTCTCTCCACATGCTCATTTCTGAGAGATAAGAGTGGGTGAAAGCCGTCCTTCACCTAGCTTGAAGGGAACACAAAGTTTCTTTTCAGTTGCCAACACCACTCCATACATATATATGGGGAGGTACAAGCTCCAACTCGGTTTTACAGTGAAAACGGCAGGCACTTCCAACCGGCACTAGGAAACAGACTGAGAAACCAGAGTAAGGGTTTCTCCTGCAACCCGTTCCCTTTGTGCTGGATGAACGAACGTCTCTCCACATGCTCAGTTCTGAGAGATAAGTGTGTGTGAAAGCCGTCCTTCACCTATCTTGAAGAGAACACAAAGTTTCTTTTCAGTTGCAAACTCCACTCCATACATATATATGGGGAGGTACAAGCTCCAACTCGGTTTTACAGTGAAAACGGCAGGCACTTCAAACCGGCACTAGGAAACAGACTGAGAAACCAGAGTAAGGGTTTCTCCTGCATCCCGTTCCCTTTGTGCTGGATGAACGAACGTCTCTCCACATGCTCAGTTCTGAGAGATAAGTGTGTGTGAAAGCCGTCCTTCACCTAGCTTGAAGGGAACACAAAGTTTCTTTTCAGTTGCCAACTCCACTCCATACATATTTATGGGTAGGTACAAGCTCCAACTCGGTTTTACAGTGAAAACGGCAGGCACTTCCAACCGGCACTAGGAAACAGACTGAGAAACCAGAGTAAGGGTTTCTCCTGCAACCCGTTCCCTTTGTGCTGGATGAACGAACGTCTCACCCCATGCTCAGTTCTGAGAGATAAGTGTGTGTGAAAGCCGTCCTTCACCTAGCTTGAAGGGAACACAAAGTTTCTTTTCAGTTGCCAACTCCATTCCATACATATATATGGGGAGGTACATGCTGCAACTCGGTTTTACAGTGAAAACGGCAGGCACTTCAAACCGGCACTAGGAAACAGACTGAGAAACCAGAGTAAGGGTTTCACCTGCAACCCGTTCCCTTTGTGCTGGATGAACGAACGTCTCTCCACATGCTCAGTTCTGAGAGATAAGTGTGTGTGAAAGCCGTCCTTCACCTAGCTTGAAGGGAACACAAAGTTTCTTTTCAGTTGCCAACACCACTCCATACATATATATGGGGAGGTACAAGCTCCAACTCGGTTTTACAGTGAAAACGGCAGACACTTCAAACCAGCACTAGGAAACAGACTGAGAAACCAGAGTAATGGTTTCTCCTGCAAACCGTTCCCTTTGTGCTGGATGAACGAACGTCTCTCCACATGCTCAGTTCTGAGAGAGAAGTGTGTGTGAAAGCCGTCCTTCACCTAGCTTGAAGGGAACATAAAGTTTCTTTTCAGTTGCCAACTCCACTCCATACATATATATGGGGAGGTACATGCTGCCACTCGGTTTTACAGTGAAAACGGCAGGCACTTCCAACCGGCACTAGGAAACAGACTGAGAAACCAGAGTAAGGGTTTCTCCTGCAACCCGTTCCTTTTGTGCTGGATGAACGAACGTCTCTCCACATGCTCAGTTCTGAGAGATAAGTGTGTGTGAAAGCCGTCCTTCACCTAGCTTGAAGGGAACAAAAGTTTCTTTTCAGTTGCCAACTCCACTCCATACATATATATGGGGAGGTACAAGCCCCAACTCGGTTTTATAGTGAAAACGGCAGGCACATCAATCCGGCACTAGGAAACAGACTGAGAAACCAGAGAAAGGGTTTCTCCTGCAACCCGTTCCCTTTGTGCTGGATGAACGAACGTCTCTCCACATGCTCAGTTCTGAGAGATAAGTGTGTGTGAAAGCCGTCCTTCACCTAGCTTGAAGGGAACACAAAGTTTCTTTTCAGTTGCCAACTCCACTCCATACATATATATGGGGAGGTACAAGCTCCAACTCGGTTTTACAGTGAAAACGGCAGGCACTTCAAACCGGCACTAGGAAACAGACTGAGAAACCAGAGTAAGGGTTTCTCCTGCAACCCGTTCCCTTTGTGCTGGATGAACGAACGTCTCTCCACATGCTCAGTTCTGAGAGATAAGTGTGTGTGAAAGCCGCCCTTCACCTAGCTTGAAGGGAACACAAAGTTTCTTTTCAGTTGCCAACTCCACTCCATACATATATATGGGGAGGTACAAGCTCCAACTCGGTTTTACAGTGAAAACGGCAGGCACGTCCAACCGGCACTAGGAAACAGACTGAGAAACCAGAGTAAGGGTTTCTCCTGCAACCCGTTCCCTTTGTGCTGGATGAATGAACGTCTCTCCACATGCTCAGTTCTGAGAGATAAGTGTGTGTGAAAGCCGTCCTTCACCTAGCTTGAAGGGAACACAAAGTTTCTTTTCAGTTGCCAACTCCACTCCATACATATATATGGGGAGGTACAAGCTCCAAATCGGTTTTACAGTGAAAACGGCAGGCACTTCAAACCGGCACTAGGAAACAGACTGAGAAACCAGAGTAAGGGTTTCCCTGTAACCCGTTCCCTTTGTGCTGGATGAAAGAACGTCTCTCCACATGCTCAGTTCTGAGAGATAAGTGTGTGTGAAAGCCGTCCTTCACCTAGCTTGAAGGGAACACAAAGTTTCTTTTCAGTTGCCAACACCACTCCATACATATATATGGGTAGGTACAAGCTCCAACTCGGTTTTACAGTGAAAACGGCAGGCACTTCAAACCGGCACTAGGAAACAGACTGAGAAACCAGAGTAAGGGTTTCTCCTGCAAACCGTTCCCTTTGTGCTGGATGAACGAACGTCTCTCCACATGCTCAGTTTTGAGAGATAAGTGTGTGTGAAAGCCGTCCTTCACCTAGCTTGAAGGGAACACAAAGTTTCTTTTCAGTTGCCAACTCCACTCCATACATATATATGGGGAGGTACAAGCTCCAACTCGGTTTTACAGTGAAAACGGCAGGCACTTCCAACCGGCACTAGGAAACAGACTGAGAAACCAGAGTAAGGGTTTCTCCTGCAACCCGTTCCCTTTGCGCCGGATGAACGAACGTCTCTCCACATGCTCAGTTCTGAGAGATAAGTGTGTGTGAAAGCCGTCCTTCACCTAGCTTGAAGGGAACACAAAGTTTCTTTTCAGTAGCCAACTCCACTCCATACATATATATGGGGAGGTACAAGCTCCAACTCGGTTTTACAGTGAAAACGGCAGGCACTTCCAACCGGCACTAGGAAACAGACTGAGAAACCAGAGTAAGGGTTTCTCCTGCAACCGGTTCCCTTTGTGCTGGATGATCGAACGTCTCTCCACATGCTCAGTTCTGAGAGATAAGTGTGTGTGAAAGCCGTACTTCACCTAGCTTGAAGGGAACACAAAGTTTCTTTTCAGTTGCCAACTGCACTCCATACATATATATGGGGAGGTACAAGCTCCAACTCGGTTTTACAGTGAAAACGGCAGGCACTTCAAACCGGCACTAGGAAACAGACTGAGAAACCAGAGTAAGGGTTTCTCCTGCAACCCGTTCTCTTTGTGCTGGATGAACGAACGTCTCTCCACATGCTCAGTTCTGAGAGATAAGTGTGTGTGAAAGCCGTCCTTCACCTAGCTTGAAGGGAACACAAAGTTTCTTTTCAGTTGCCAACTCCACTCCATACATATATATGGGGAGGTACAAGCTCCAACACGGTTTTACAGTGAAAACGGCAGGCACTTCCAACCGGCACTAGGAAACAGACTGAGAAACCAGAGTAAGGGTTTCTCCTGCAACCCGTTCCCTTTGTGCTGGATGAACGAACGTCTCTCCACATGCTCAGTTCTGAGAGATAAGTGTGTGTGAAAGCCGTCCTTCACCTAGCTTGAAGGGAACACAAAGTTTCTTTTCATTGGCCAAATCCACTCCATACATATATATGGGGAGGTACAAGCTCCAACTCGGTTTTACAGTGAAAACGGCAGGCCCGTCCAACCGGCACTAGGAAACAGACTGAGAAACCAGAGTAAGGGTTTCTCCTGCAACCCGTTCCCTTTGTGCTGGATGAACGAACGTCTCTCCACATGCTCAGTTCTGAGAGATAAGTGTGTGTGAAAGCCGTCCTTCACCTAGCTTGAAGGGAACACAAAGTTTCTGTTCAGTTGCCAACTCCACTCCATACATATATATGGGGAGGTACAAGCTCCAACTCGGTTTTACAGTGAAAACGGCAGGCACTTCCAACCGGCACTAGGAAACAGACTGAGAAACCAGAGTAAGGGTTTCTCCTGCAACCCGTTCCCTTTGTGCTGGATGAACGAACGTCTCTCCACATGCTCATTTCTGAGAGATAAGAGTGGGTGAAAGCCGTCCTTCACCTAGCTTGAAGGGAACACAAAGTTTCTTTTCAGTTGCCAACACCACTCCATACATATATATGGGGAGGTACAAGCTCCAACTCGGTTTTACAGTGAAAACGGCAGGCACTTCCAACCGGCACTAGGAAACAGACTGAGAAACCAGAGTAAGGGTTTCTCCTGCAACCCGTTCCCTTTGTGCTGGATGAACGAACGTCTCTCCACATGCTCAGTTCTGAGAGATAAGTGTGTGTGAAAGCCGTCCTTCACCTATCTTGAAGAGAACACAAAGTTTCTTTTCAGTTGCAAACTCCACTCCATACATATATATGGGGAGGTACAAGCTCCAACTCGGTTTTACAGTGAAAACGGCAGGCACTTCAAACCGGCACTAGGAAACAGACTGAGAAACCAGAGTAAGGGTTTCTCCTGCATCCCGTTCCCTTTGTGCTGGATGAACGAACGTCTCTCCACATGCTCAGTTCTGAGAGATAAGTGTGTGTGAAAGCCGTCCTTCACCTAGCTTGAAGGGAACACAAAGTTTCTTTTCAGTTGCCAACTCCACTCCATACATATTTATGGGTAGGTACAAGCTCCAACTCGGTTTTACAGTGAAAACGGCAGGCACTTCCAACCGGCACTAGGAAACAGACTGAGAAACCAGAGTAAGGGTTTCTCCTGCAACCCGTTCCCTTTGTGCTGGATGAACGAACGTCTCACCCCATGCTCAGTTCTGAGAGATAAGTGTGTGTGAAAGCCGTCCTTCACCTAGCTTGAAGGGAACACAAAGTTTCTTTTCAGTTGCCAACTCCATTCCATACATATATATGGGGAGGTACATGCTGCAACTCGGTTTTACAGTGAAAACGGCAGGCACTTCAAACCGGCACTAGGAAACAGACTGAGAAACCAGAGTAAGGGTTTCACCTGCAACCCGTTCCCTTTGTGCTGGATGAACGAACGTCTCTCCACATGCTCAGTTCTGAGAGATAAGTGTGTGTGAAAGCCGTCCTTCACCTAGCTTGAAGGGAACACAAAGTTTCTTTTCAGTTGCCAACACCACTCCATACATATATATGGGGAGGTACAAGCTCCAACTCGGTTTTACAGTGAAAACGGCAGACACTTCAAACCAGCACTAGGAAACAGACTGAGAAACCAGAGTAATGGTTTCTCCTGCAAACCGTTCCCTTTGTGCTGGATGAACGAACGTCTCTCCACATGCTCAGTTCTGAGAGAGAAGTGTGTGTGAAAGCCGTCCTTCACCTAGCTTGAAGGGAACATAAAGTTTCTTTTCAGTTGCCAACTCCACTCCATACATATATATGGGGAGGTACATGCTGCCACTCGGTTTTACAGTGAAAACGGCAGGCACTTCCAACCGGCACTAGGAAACAGACTGAGAAACCAGAGTAAGGGTTTCTCCTGCAACCCGTTCCTTTTGTGCTGGATGAACGAACGTCTCTCCACATGCTCAGTTCTGAGAGATAAGTGTGTGTGAAAGCCGTCCTTCACCTAGCTTGAAGGGAACAAAAGTTTCTTTTCAGTTGCCAACTCCACTCCATACATATATATGGGGAGGTACAAGCCCCAACTCGGTTTTATAGTGAAAACGGCAGGCACATCAATCCGGCACTAGGAAACAGACTGAGAAACCAGAGAAAGGGTTTCTCCTGCAACCCGTTCCCTTTGTGCTGGATGAACGAACGTCTCTCCACATGCTCAGTTCTGAGAGATAAGTGTGTGTGAAAGCCGTCCTTCACCTAGCTTGAAGGGAACACAAAGTTTCTTTTCAGTTGCCAACTCCACTCCATACATATATATGGGGAGGTACAAGCTCCAACTCGGTTTTACAGTGAAAACGGCAGGCACTTCAAACCGGCACTAGGAAACAGACTGAGAAACCAGAGTAAGGGTTTCTCCTGCAACCCGTTCCCTTTGTGCTGGATGAACGAACGTCTCTCCACATGCTCAGTTCTGAGAGATAAGTGTGTGTGAAAGCCGCCCTTCACCTAGCTTGAAGGGAACACAAAGTTTCTTTTCAGTTGCCAACTCCACTCCATACATATATATGGGGAGGTACAAGCTCCAACTCGGTTTTACAGTGAAAACGGCAGGCACGTCCAACCGGCACTAGGAAACAGACTGAGAAACCAGAGTAAGGGTTTCTCCTGCAACCCGTTCCCTTTGTGCTGGATGAATGAACGTCTCTCCACATGCTCAGTTCTGAGAGATAAGTGTGTGTGAAAGCCGTCCTTCACCTAGCTTGAAGGGAACACAAAGTTTCTTTTCAGTTGCCAACTCCACTCCATACATATATATGGGGAGGTACAAGCTCCAAATCGGTTTTACAGTGAAAACGGCAGGCACTTCAAACCGGCACTAGGAAACAGACTGAGAAACCAGAGTAAGGGTTTCCCTGTAACCCGTTCCCTTTGTGCTGGATGAAAGAACGTCTCTCCACATGCTCAGTTCTGAGAGATAAGTGTGTGTGAAAGCCGTCCTTCACCTAGCTTGAAGGGAACACAAAGTTTCTTTTCAGTTGCCAACACCACTCCATACATATATATGGGTAGGTACAAGCTCCAACTCGGTTTTACAGTGAAAACGGCAGGCACTTCAAACCGGCACTAGGAAACAGACTGAGAAACCAGAGTAAGGGTTTCTCCTGCAAACCGTTCCCTTTGTGCTGGATGAACGAACGTCTCTCCACATGCTCAGTTTTGAGAGATAAGTGTGTGTGAAAGCCGTCCTTCACCTAGCTTGAAGGGAACACAAAGTTTCTTTTCAGTTGCCAACTCCACTCCATACATATATATGGGGAGGTACAAGCTCCAACTCGGTTTTACAGTGAAAACGGCAGGCACTTCCAACCGGCACTAGGAAACAGACTGAGAAACCAGAGTAAGGGTTTCTCCTGCAACCCGTTCCCTTTGCGCCGGATGAACGAACGTCTCTCCACATGCTCAGTTCTGAGAGATAAGTGTGTGTGAAAGCCGTCCTTCACCTAGCTTGAAGGGAACACAAAGTTTCTTTTCAGTAGCCAACTCCACTCCATACATATATATGGGGAGGTACAAGCTCCAACTCGGTTTTACAGTGAAAACGGCAGGCACTTCCAACCGGCACTAGGAAACAGACTGAGAAACCAGAGTAAGGGTTTCTCCTGCAACCGGTTCCCTTTGTGCTGGATGATCGAACGTCTCTCCACATGCTCAGTTCTGAGAGATAAGTGTGTGTGAAAGCCGTACTTCACCTAGCTTGAAGGGAACACAAAGTTTCTTTTCAGTTGCCAACTGCACTCCATACATATATATGGGGAGGTACAAGCTCCAACTCGGTTTTACAGTGAAAACGGCAGGCACTTCAAACCGGCACTAGGAAACAGACTGAGAAACCAGAGTAAGGGTTTCTCCTGCAACCCGTTCTCTTTGTGCTGGATGAACGAACGTCTCTCCACATGCTCAGTTCTGAGAGATAAGTGTGTGTGAAAGCCGTCCTTCACCAAGCTTGAAGGGAACACAAAGTTTCTTTTCAGTTGCCAACTCCAATCCATACATATATATGGGGAGGTACAAGCTCCAACTCGGTTTTACAGTGAAAACGGCAGGCACTTCAAACCGGCGCTAGGAAACAGACTGAGAAACCAGAGTAAGGGTTTATCCTGCAACCCGTTCCCTTTGTGCTGGATGAACGAACGTCTCTCCACATGCTCAGTTCTGAGAGATAAGTGTGTGTGAAAGCCGTCCTTCACCTAGCTTGAAGGGAACACAAAGTTTCTTTTCAGTTGACAACTCCACTCCATACATATATATGGGGAGGTACAAGCTCCAACTCGGTTTTACAGTGAAAATGGCAGGCACTTCAAACCGGCACTAGGAAACATACTGAGAAACCAGAGTAAGGGTTTCTCCTGCAACCCGTTCCCTTTGTGCTGGAGGAACGAATGTCTCTCCCCAATCTCAGTTCTGAGAGATATGTGTGTGTGAAAGCCATCCTTCACCTAGATTGAAGGGAACACAAAGTTTCTTTTCAGTTGCAAACTCCACTCCATACATATATATGGGGAGGTGCAAGCTCCAACTCGGTTTCACAGTGAAAACGGCAGGCACTTCCAACCGGCACTAGGAAACAGACTGAGAAACCAGAGTAAGGGTTTCTCCTGCAACCCGTTCCCTTTGTGCTGGATGAATGAACGTCTCTCCACATGCTCAGTTCTGAGAGATAAGTGTGTGTGAAAGCCGTCCTTCACCTAGCTTGAAGGGAACATAAAGTTTCTTTTCAGTTGCCAACGCCACTCCATACATATATATGGGGAGGTACAAGCTCCAACTCGGTTTTACAGTGAAAACGGCAGGCACTTCCAACCGGCACTAGGAAACAGACTGAGAAACCAGAGTAAGGGTTTCTCCTGCAACCCGTTCCCTTTGTGCTGGATGAACGAACGTCTCACCACATGCTCAGTTCTGAGAGATAAGTGTGTGTGAAAGCCGTCCTTCACCTATCTTGAAGGGAACACAAAGTTTCTTTTCAGTTGCCAACTCCACTCCATACATATATATGGGGAGGTACAAGCTCCAACTCGGCTTTACAGTGAAAACGGGAGGCACTTCAAACTGGCACTAGGAAACAGACTGAGAAACCAGAGTAAGGGTTTCTACTGCAACCCGTTCCCTTTGTGCTGGATGAACGAACGTCTCTCCACATGCTCAGTTCTGAGAGATAAGTGTGTGTGAAAGCCGTCCTTCACCTAGCTTGAAGGGAACACAAAATTTCTTTTCTGTTGCCAACCCCACTCCATAAATATATATGGGGAGGTACAAGCTCCAACTCGGTTTTACAGTGAAAACGGCAGGCACTTCAAACCGGCACTAGGAAACAGACTGAGAAACCAGAGAAAGGGTTTCTCCTGCAACCCGTTCCCTTTGTGCTGGATGAACGAACGTCTCTCCACATGCTCAGTTCTGAGAGATAAGTGTGTGTGAAAGCCGTCCTTCACCTAGCTTGAAGGGAACACAAAGTTTCTTTTCAGTTGCCAACTCCACTCCATACATATATATGGGGAGGTACAAGCTCCAACTCGTTTTTACAGTGAAAACGGCAGGCACTTCAAACCGGCACTAGGAAACAGATTGAGAAACCAAAGTAAGGGTTACCCCTGCAAGCCGTTCCCTTTGTGCTGGATGAACGAACGTCTCTCCACATGCTCAGTTCTGAGAGATAAGTGTGTGTGAAAGCCGTCCTTCACCTAGCTTGAAGGGAACACAAAGTTTCTTTTCAGTTGACAACTCCACTCCATACATACATATGGGGAGGAACAAGCTCCAACTCGGTTTTACAGTGAAAACGGCAGGCACTTCAAACCGGCACTAGGAAACAGACTGAGAAACCAGAGTAATGGTTTCTCCTGCAACCCGTTCCCTTTGTGCTGGATGAACGAACGTCTCTCCACATGCTCAGTTCTGAGAGATAAGTGTGTGTGAAAGCCGTCCTTCACCTAGCTTGAAGGGAACACAAAGTTTCTTTTCAGTTGCCAACTCCACTCCATACATATATATGGGGAGGTACAAGCTCCAACTCGGTTTTACAGTGAAAACGGCAGGCACTTCCAACCGGCACTAGGAAACAGACTGAGAAACCAGAGTAAGGGTTTCTCCTGCAACCGGTTCCCTTTGTGCTGGATGATCGAACGTCTCTCCACATGCTCAGTTCTGAGAGATAAGTGTGTGTGAAAGCCGTCCTTCACCTAGCTTGAAGGGAACACAAAGTTTCTTTTCAGTTGCCAACTGCACTCCATACATATATATGGGGAGGTACAAGCTCCAACTCGGTTTTACAGTGAAAACGGCAGGCACTTCAAACCGGCACTAGGAAACAGACTGAGAAACCAGAGTAAGGGTTTCTCCTGCAACCCGTTCCCTTTGTGCTGGATGAACGAACGTCTCTCCACATGCTCAGTTCTGAGAGATAAGTGTGTGTGAAAGCCGTCCTTCACCTAGCTTGAAGGGAACACAAAGTTTCTTTTCAGTTGCCAACTCCACTCCATACATATATATGGGGAGGTACAAGCTCCAACTCGGTTTTACAGTGAAAACGGCAGGCACTTCAAACCGGCGCTAGGAAACAGACTGAGAAACCAGAGTAAGGGTTTATCCTGCAACCCGTTCCCTTTGTGCTGGATGAACGAACGTCTCTCCACATGCTCAGTTCTGAGAGATAAGTGTGTGTGAAAGCCGTCCTTCACCTAGCTTGAAGGGAACACAAAGTTTCTTTTCAGTTGACAACTCCACTCCATACATATATATGGGGAGGTACAAGCTCCAACTCGGTTTTACAGTGAAAATTGCAGGCACTTCAAACCGGCACTAGGAAACATACTGAGAAACCAGAGTAAGGGTTTCTCCTGCAACCCGTTCCCTTTGTGCTGGATGAACGAACGTCTCTCCACATGCTCAGTTCTGAGAGATAAGTGTGTGTGAAAGCCGTCCTTCACCTAGCTTGAAGGGAACACAAAGTTTCTTTTCAGTTGCCAACTCCACTCCATACATATATATGGGGAGGTACAAGCTCCAACTCGTTTTTACAGTGAAAACGGCAGGCACTTCAAACCGGCACTAGGAAACAGATTGAGAAACCAAAGTAAGGGTTACCCCTGCAAGCCTTTCCCTTTGTGCTGGATGAACGAACGTCTCTCCACATGCTCAGTTCTGAGAGATAAGTGTGTGTGAAAGCCGTCCTTCACCTAGCTTGAAGGGAACACAAAGTTTCTTTTCAGTTGACAACTCCACTCCATACATACATATGGGGAGGTACAAGCTCCAACTCGGTTTTACAGTGAAAACGGCAGGCACTTCAAACCGGCACTAGGAAACAGACTGAGAAACCAGAGTAATGGTTTCTCCTGCAACCCGTTCCCTTTGTGCTGGATGAACGAACGTCTCTCCACATGCTCAGTTCTGAGAGATAAGTGTGTGTGAAAGCCGTCCTTCACCTAGCTTGAAGGGAACACAAAGTTTCTTTTCAGTTGCCAACTCCACTCCATACATATATATGGGGAGGTACAAGCTCCAACTCGGTTTTACAGTGAAAACGGCAGGCACTTCCAACCGGCACTAGGAAACAGACTGAGAAACCAGAGTAAGGGTTTCTCCTGCAACCGGTTCCCTTTGTGCTGGATGATTGAACGTCTCTCCACATGCTCAGTTCTGAGAGATAAGTGTGTGTGAAAGCCGTCCTTCACCTAGCTTGAAGGGAACACAAAGTTTCTTTTCAGTTGCCAACTGCACTCCATACATATATATGGGGAGGTACAAGCTCCAACTCGGTTTTACAGTGAAAAGGGCAGGCAATTCAAACCGGCACTAGGAAACAGACTGAGAAACCAGAGTAAGGGTTTCTCCTGCAACCCGTTCCCTTTGTGCTAGAGGAACGAACGTCTCTCCCCATGCTCAGTTCTGAGAGATATGTGTGTGTGAAAGCCGTACTTCACCTAGATTGAAGGGAACACAAAGTTTCTTTTCAGTTGCAAACTCCACTCCATACATATATATGGGGAGGTACAAGCTCCAACTCGGTTTTACAGTGAAAACGGCAGGCACTTAAAACCGGCGCTAGGAAACAGACTGAGAAACCAGAGTAAGGGTTTCTCCTGCAACCCGTTCCCTTTGTGCTGGATGAACGAACGTCTCTCCACATGCTCAGTTCTGAGAGATAAGTGTGTGTGAAAGCCGTCCTTCACCTAGCTTGAATGGAACATAAAGTTTCTTTTCAGTTGCCAACGCCACTCCATACATATATATGGGGAGGTACAAGCTCCAACTCGGTTTTACAGTGAAAACGGCAGGCACTTCCAACCGGCACTAGGAAACAGACTAAGAAACCAGAGTAAGGGTTTCTCCTGCAACACGTTCCCTTTGTGCTGGATGAACGAACGTCTCTCCACAAGCTCAGTTCTGAGAGATAAGTGTGTGTGAAAGCCGTCCTTCACCTAGCTTGAAGGGAACACAAAGTTTCTTTTCAATTGCCAACTCCACTCCATACATATATATGGGGAGGTACAAGCTCCAACTCGGTTTTACAGTGAAAACGGCAGGCACTTCCAACCGGCACTAGGAAACAGACTGAGAAACCAGAGTAAGGGTTTCTCCTGCAACCCGTTCCCTTTGTGCTGGATGAACGAACGTCTCTCCACATGCTCAGTTCTGAGAGATAAGTGTGTGTGAAAGCCGTCCTTCACCTAGCTTGAAGGGAACACAAAATTTCTTTTCAGTTGCCAAACCCACGCCATAAATATATATGGGGAGGTACAAGTTCCAACTCGGTTTTACAGTGAAAACGGCAGGCACTTCAAACCGGCGCTAGGAATCAGACTGAGAAACCAGAGTAAGGGTTTCTCCTGCAACCCGTTCCCTTTGTGCTGGAGGAACGAACGTCTCTCCCCAATCTCAGTTCTGAGAGATATGTGTGTGTGAAAGCCATCCTTCACCTAGATTGAAGGGAACACAAAGTTTCTTTTCAGTTGCAAACTCCACTCCATACATATATATGGGGAGGTGCAAGCTCCAACTCGGTTTCACAGTGAAAACGGCAGGCACTTCCAACCGGCACTAGGAAACAGACTGAGAAACCAGAGTAAGGGTTTCTCCTGCAACCCGTTCCATTTGTGCTGGATGAATGAACGTCTCTCCACATGCTCAGTTCTGAGAGATAAGTGTGTGTGAAAGCCGTCCTTCACCTAGCTTGAAGGGAACATAAAGTTTCTTTTCAGTTGCCAACGCCACTCCATACATATATATGGGGAGGTACAAGCTCCAACTCGGTTTTACAGTGAAAACGGCAGGCACTTCCAACCGGCACTAGGAAACAGACTGAGAAACCAGAGTAAGGGTTTCTCCTGCAACCCGTTCCCTTTGTGCTGGATGAACGAACGTCTCACCACATGCTCAGTTCTGAGAGATAAGTGTGTGTGGAAGCCGTCCTTCACCTATCTTGAAGGGAACACAAAGTTTCTTTTCAGTTGCCAACTCCACTCCATACATATATATGGGGAGGTACAAGCTCCAACTCGGCTTTACAGTGAAAACGGGAGGCACTTCAAACTGGCACTAGGAAACAGACTGAGAAACCAGAGTAAGGGTTTCTCCTGCAACCCGTTCCCTTTGTGCTGGATGAACGAACGTCTCTCCACATGCTCAGTTCTGAGAGATAAGTGTGTGTGAAAACCGTCCTTCACCTAGCTTGAAGGGAACACAAAATTTCTTTTCTGTTGCCAACCCCACTCCATAAATATATATGGGGAGGTACAAGCTCCAACTCGGTTTTACAGTGAAAACGGCAGGCACTTCCAACCGGCACTAGGAAACAGACTGAGAAACCAGAGTAAGGGTTTCTCCTGCAACCCGTTCCCTTTGTGCTGGATGAACGAACGTCTCTCCACATGCTCAGTTCTGAGAGATAAGTGTGTGTGAAAGCCGTCCTTCACCTAGCTTGAAGGGAACACAAAGTTTCTTTTCAGTTGCCAACTCCACTCCATACATATATATGGGGAGGTACAAGCTCCAACTCGTTTTTACAGTGAAAACGGCAGGCACTTCAAACCGGCACTAGGAAACAGATTGAGAAACCAAAGTAAGGGTTACCCCTGCAAGCCTTTCCCTTTGTGCTGGATGAACGAACGTCTCTCCACATGCTCAGTTCTGAGAGATAAGTGTGTGTGAAAGCCGTCCTTCACCTAGCTTGAAGGGAACACAAAGTTTCTTTTCAGTTGACAACTCCACTCCATACATACATATGGGGAGGTACAAGCTCCAACTCGGTTTTACAGTGAAAACGGCAGGCACTTCAAACCGGCACTAGGAAACAGACTGAGAAACCAGAGTAATGGTTTCTCCTGCAACCCGTTCCCTTTGTGCTGGATGAACGAACGTCTCTCCACATGCTCAGTTCTGAGAGATAAGTGTGTGTGAAAGCCGTCCTTCACCTAGCTTGAATGGAACATAAAGTTTCTTTTCAGTTGCCAACGCCACTCCATACTTATATATGGGGAGGTACAAGCTCCAACTCGGTTTTACAGTGAAAACGGCAGGCACTTCCAACCGGCACTAGGAAACAGACTGAGAAACCAGAGTAAGGGTTTCTCCTGCAACACGTTCCCTTTGTGCTGGATGAACGAACGTCTCTCCACAAGCTCAGTTCTGAGAGATAAGTGTGTGTGAAAGCCGTCCTTCACCTAGCTTGAAGGGAACACAAAGTTTCTTTTCAATTGCCAACTCCACTCCATACATATATATGGGGAGGTACAAGCTCCAACTCGGTTTTACAGTGAAAACGGCAGGCACTTCCAACCGGCACTAGGAAACAGACTGAGAAACCAGAGTAAGGGTTTCTCCTGCAACCCGTTCCCTTTGTGCTGGATGAACGAACGTCTCTCCACATGCTCAGTTCTGAGAGATAAGTGTGTGTGAAAGCCGTCCTTCACCTAGCTTGAATGGAACACAAAATTTCTTTTCAGTTGCCAAACCCACGCCATAAATATATATGGGGAGGTACAAGTTCCAACTCGGTTTTACAGTGAAAACGGCAGGCACTTCAAACCGGCGCTAGGAATCAGACTGAGAAACCAGAGTAAGGGTTTCTCCTGCAACCCATTCCCTTTGTGCTGGATGAACGAACGTCTCTCCACATGCTCAGTTGTGAGAGATAAGTGTGTGTGAAAGCCGTCTTTCACCTAGCTTGAAGGGAACACAAAGTTTCTTTTCAGTTGCCAACTCCATTCCATACATATATATGGGGAGGTACATGCTGCAACTCGGTTTTACAGTGAAAACGGCAGGCACTTCAAACCGGCGCAAGGAAACAGACTGAGAAACCAGAGTAAGGGTTTCTCCTGCAACCCGTTCCCTTTGTGCTGGATGAACGAACGTCTCTCCCCATGCTCAGTTCTGAGAGATAAGTGTGTGTGAAAGCCGCCCTTCACTTTTCTTGAAGGGAACACAAAGTTTCTTTTCAGTAGCAAACTCCACTCCATACATATATATGGGGAGGTACAAGCTCCAACTCGGTTTTACAGTGAAAACGGCAGGCACTTCAAACCGGCACTAGGAAACAGACTGAGAAACCAGAGTAAGGGTTTCTCCTGCAACCCGTTCCCTTTGTGCTGGATGAACGAACGTCTCTCCACATGCTCAGTTCTGAGAGATAAGTGTGTGTGAAAGCCGTCCTTCACCAAGCTTGAAGGGAACACAAAGTTTCTTTTCAGTTGCCAACTCCACTCCATACATATATATGGGGAGGTACAAGCTCCAACTCGGTTTTACAGTGAAAACGGCAGGCACTTCCAACCGGCACTAGGAAACAGACTGAGAAACCAGAGTAAGGGTTTCTCCTGCAACCCGTTCCCTTTGTGCTGGATGAACGAACGTCTCTCCACATGCTCAGTTCTGAGAGATAAGTGTGTGTGAAAGCCGTCCTTCACCTAGCTTGAAGGGAACACAAAGTTTCTTTTCAGTTGCCAAATCCACTCCATATATATATATGGGGAGGTACAAGCTCCAACTCGGTTTTACAGTGAAAACGGCAGGCACTTCAAACCGGCGCTAGGAAACAGACTGAGAAACCAGAGTAAGGGTTTCTCCTGCAACCCGTTCCCTTTGTGCTGGATGAACGAACGTCTCACCACATGCTCAGTTCTGAGAGATAAGTGTGTGTGAAAGCCGACCTTCACCTAGCTTGAAGGGAACACAAAGCTTCTTTTCAGTTGCCAACTCCACTCCATACATATATATGGGGAGGTACAAGCTCCAACTCGGTTTTACAGTGAAAACGGCAGGCACTTCAAACCGGCACTAGGAAACAGACTGAGAAACCAGAGTAAGGGTTTCTCCTGCAACCCGTTCCCTTTGTTCTGGATGAACGAACGGCTCTCCACATGCTCAGTTCTGAGAGATAAGTGTGTGTGAAAGCCGTCCTTCACCTAGCTTGAAGGGAACACAAAATTTCTTTTCTGTTGCCAACCCCACTCCATAAATATATATGGGGATGTACAAGCTCCAACTCGGTTTTACAGTGAAAACGGCAGGCACTTCCAACCGGCACTAGGAAACAGACTGAGAAACCAGAGTAACGGTTTCTCCTGCAACCCGTTCCCTTTGTGCTGGATGAACGAACGTCTCACCACATGCTCAGTTCTGAGAGATAAGTGTGTGTGAAAGCCGACCTTCACCTAGCTTGAAGGGAACACAAAGTTTCTTTTCAGTTGCCAACTCCACTCCATACATATATATGGGGAGGTACAAGCTCCAACTCGGTTTTACAGTGAAAACGGCAGGCACTTCAAACCGGCACTAGGAAACAGACTGAGAAACCAGAGTAAGGGTTTCTCCTGCAACCCGTTCCCTTTGTGCTGGATGAACGAACGTCTCTCCACATGCTCATTTCTGAGAGATAAGTGTGTGTGAAAGCCGTCCTTCACCTAGCTTGAAGGGAACACAAAATTTCTTTTCTGTTGCCAACCCCACTCCATACATATATATGGGGAGGTACAAGCTCCAACTCGGTTTTACAGTGAAAACGGCAGGCACTTCAAACCGGCACTAGGAAACAGACTGAGAAACCAGAGTAAGGGTTTCTCCTGCAACCCGTTCCCTTTGTGCTGGATGAACGAACGTCTCTCCACATGCTCAGTTCTGAGAGATAAGTGTGTGTGAAAGCCGTTCTTCACCTAGCTTGAAGGGAACACAAAGTTTCTTTTCAGTTGCCAACTCCACTCCATACATATATATGGGGAGGTACAAGCTGCAACTCGGTTTTACAGTGAAAACGGCAGGCACTTCAAACCGGCGCAAGGAAACAGACTGAGAAACCAGAGTAAGGGTTTCTCCTGCAACCCGTTCCCTTTGTGCTGGATGAACGAACGTCTCTCCACATGCTCAGTTCTGAGAGATAAGTGTGTGTGAAAGCCGTCCTTCACCTAGCTTGAAGGGAACACAAAATTTCTTTTCAGTTGCCAAACCCACGCCATAAATATATATGGGGAGGTACAAGTTCCAACTCGGTTTTACAGTGAAAACGGCAGGCACTTCAAACCGGCGCTAGGAATCAGACTGAGAAACCAGAGTAAGGGTTTCTCCTGCAACCCGTTCCCTTTGTGCTGGAGGAACGAACGTCTCTCCCCAATCTCAGTTCTGAGAGATATGTGTGTGTGAAAGCCATCCTTCACCTAGATTGAAGGGAACACAAAGTTTCTTTTCAGTTGCAAACTCCACTCCATACATATATATGGGGAGGTGCAAGCTCCAACTCGGTTTCACAGTGAAAACGGCAGGCACTTCCAACCGGCACTAGGAAACAGACTGAGAATCCAGAGTAAGGGTTTCTCCTGCAACCCGTTCCATTTGTGCTGGATGAATGAACGTCTCTCCACATGCTCAGTTCTGAGAGATAAGTGTGTGTGAAAGCCGTCCTTCACCTAGCTTGAAGGGAACATAAAGTTTCTTTTCAGTTGCCAACGCCACTCCATACATATATATGGGGAGGTACAAGCTCCAACTCGGTTTTACAGTGAAAACGGCAGGCACTTCAAACCGGCACTAGGAAACAGACTGAGAAACCAGAGTAAGGGTTTCTCCTGCAACCCGTTCCCTTTGTGCTGGATGAACGAACGTCTCACCACATGCTCAGTTCTGAGAGATAAGTGTGTGTGGAAGCCGTCCTTCACCTATCTTGAAGGGAACACAAAGTTTCTTTTCAGTTGCCAACTCCACTCCATACATATATATGGGGAGGTACAAGCTCCAACTCGGCTTTACAGTGAAAACGGGAGGCACTTCAAACTGGCACTAGGAAACAGACTGAGAAACCAGAGTAAGGGTTTCTCCTGCAACCCGTTCCCTTTGTGCTGGATGAACGAACATCTCTCCACATGCTCAGTTCTGAGAGATAAGTGTGTGTGAAAACCGTCCTTCACCTAGCTTGAAGGGAACACAAAATTTCTTTTCTGTTGCCAACCCCACTCCATAAATATATATGGGGAGGTACAAGCTCCAACTCGGTTTTACAGTGAAAACGGCAGGCACTTCAAACCGGCACTAGGAAACAGACTGAGAAACCAGAGTAAGGGTTTCTCCTGCAACCCGTTCCCTTTGTGCTGGATGAACGAACGTCTCTCCACATGCTCAGTTCTGAGAGATAAGTGTGTGTGAAAGCCGTTCTTCACCTAGCTTGAAGGGAACACAAAGTTTCTTTTCAGTTGCCAACTCCACTCCATACATATATATGGGGAGGTACAAGCTGCAACTCGGTTTTACAGTGAAAACGGCAGGCACTTCAAACCGGCGCAAGGAAACAGACTGAGAAACCAGAGTAAGGGTTTCTCCTGCAACCCGTTCCCTTTGTGCTGGATGAACGAACGTCTCTCCACATGCTCAGTTCTGAGAGATAAGTGTGTGTGAAAGCCGTCCTTCACCTAGCTTGAAGGGAACACAAAATTTCTTTTCAGTTGCCAAACCCACGCCATAAATATATATGGGGAGGTACAAGTTCCAACTCGGTTTTACAGTGAAAACGGCAGGCACTTCAAACCGGCGCTAGGAATCAGACTGAGAAACCAGAGTAAGGGTTTCTCCTGCAACCCGTTCCCTTTGTGCTGGAGGAACGAACGTCTCTCCCCAATCTCAGTTCTGAGAGATATGTGTGTGTGAAAGCCATCCTTCACCTAGATTGAAGGGAACACAAAGTTTCTTTTCAGTTGCAAACTCCACTCCATACATATATATGGGGAGGTGCAAGCTCCAACTCGGTTTCACAGTGAAAACGGCAGGCACTTCCAACCGGCACTAGGAAACAGACTGAGAATCCAGAGTAAGGGTTTCTCCTGCAACCCGTTCCATTTGTGCTGGATGAATGAACGTCTCTCCACATGCTCAGTTCTGAGAGATAAGTGTGTGTGAAAGCCGTCCTTCACCTAGCTTGAAGGGAACATAAAGTTTCTTTTCAGTTGCCAACGCCACTCCATACATATATATGGGGAGGTACAAGCTCCAACTCGGTTTTACAGTGAAAACGGCAGGCACTTCCAACCGGCACTAGGAAACAGACTGAGAAACCAGAGTAAGGGTTTCTCCTGCAACCCGTTCCCTTTGTGCTGGATGAACGAACGTCTCACCACATGCTCAGTTCTGAGAGATAAGTGTGTGTGGAAGCCGTCCTTCACCTATCTTGAAGGGAACACAAAGTTTCTTTTCAGTTGCCAACTCCACTCCATACATATATATGGGGAGGTACAAGCTCCAACTCGGCTTTACAGTGAAAACGGGAGGCACTTCAAACTGGCACTAGGAAACAGACTGAGAAACCAGAGTAAGGGTTTCTCCTGCAACCCGTTCCCTTTGTGCTGGATGAACGAACGTCTCTCCACATGCTCAGTTCTGAGAGATAAGTGTGTGTGAAAACCGTCCTTCACCTAGCTTGAAGGGAACACAAAATTTCTTTTCTGTTGCCAACCCCACTCCATAAATATATATGGGGAGGTACAAGCTCCAACTCGGTTTTACAGTGAAAACGGCAGGCACTTCCAACCGGCACTAGGAAACAGACTGAGAAACCAGAGTAAGGGTTTCTCCTGCAACCCGTTCCCTTTGTGCTGGATGAACGAACGTCTCTCCACATGCTCAGTTCTGAGAGATAAGTGTGTGTGAAAGCCGTCCTTCACCTAGCTTGAAGGGAACACAAAGTTTCTTTTCAGTTGCCAACTCCACTCCATACATATATATGGGGAGGTACAAGCTCCAACTCGTTTTTACAGTGAAAACGGCAGGCACTTCAAACCGGCACTAGGAAACAGATTGAGAAACCAAAGTAAGGGTTACCCCTGCAAGCCTTTCCCTTTGTGCTGGATGAACGAACGTCTCTCCACATGCTCAGTTCTGAGAGATAAGTGTGTGTGAAAGCCGTCCTTCACCTAGCTTGAAGGGAACACATAGTTTCTTTTCAGTTGACAACTCCACTCCATACATACATATGGGGAGGTACAAGCTCCAACTCGGTTTTACAGTGAAAACGGCAGGCACTTCAAACCGGCACTAGGAAACAGACTGAGAAACCAGAGTAATGGTTTCTCCTGCAACCCGTTCCCTTTGTGCTGGATGAACGAACGTCTCTCCACATGCTCAGTTCTGAGAGATAAGTGTGTGTGAAAGCCGTCCTTCACCTAGCTTGAATGGAACATAAAGTTTCTTTTCAGTTGCCAACGCCACTCCATACTTATATATGGGGAGGTACAAGCTCCAACTCGGTTTTACAGTGAAAACGGCAGGCACTTCCAACCGGCACTAGGAAACAGACTGAGAAACCAGAGTAAGGGTTTCTCCTGCAACACGTTCCCTTTGTGCTGGATGAACGAACGTCTCTCCACAAGCTCAGTTCTGAGAGATAAGTGTGTGTGAAAGCCGTCCTTCACCTAGCTTGAAGGGAACACAAAGTTTCTTTTCAATTGCCAACTCCACTCCATACATATATATGGGGAGGTACAAGCTCCAACTCGGTTTTACAGTGAAAACGGCAGGCACTTCCAACCGGCACTAGGAAACAGACTGAGAAACCAGAGTAAGGGTTTCTCCTGCAACCCGTTCCCTTTGTGCTGGATGAACGAACGTCTCTCCACATGCTCAGTTCTGAGAGATAAGTGTGTGTGAAAGCCGTCCTTCACCTAGCTTGAATGGAACACAAAATTTCTTTTCAGTTGCCAAACCCACGCCATAAATATATATGGGGAGGTACAAGTTCCAACTCGGTTTTACAGTGAAAACGGCAGGCACTTCAAACC
The DNA here is from genome assembly GCF_048564905.1 of Vicugna pacos. Classification (NCBI taxonomy): domain Eukaryota; kingdom Metazoa; phylum Chordata; class Mammalia; order Artiodactyla; family Camelidae; genus Vicugna; species Vicugna pacos. Next base: position 27,008,521 of record NW_027328741.1, read on the forward strand.
GGCGCTAGGAATCAGACTGAAAAACCAGAGTAAGGGTTTCTCCTGCAACCCATTCCCTTTGTGCTGGATGAACGAACGTCTCTCCACATGCTCAGTTGTGAGAGATAAGTGTGTGTGAAAGCCGTCTTTCACCTAGCTTGAAGGGAACACAAAGTTTCTTTTCAGTTGCCAACTCCATTCCATACATATATATGGGGAGGTACATGCTGCAACTCGGTTTTACAGTGAAAACGGCAGGCACTTCAAACCGGCGCAAGGAAACAGACTGAGAAACCAGAGTAAGGGTTTCTCCTGCAACCCGTTCCCTTTGTGCTGGATGAACGAACGTCTCTCCCCATGCTCAGTTCTGAGAGATAAGTGTGTGTGAAAGCCGCCCTTCACTTTTCTTGAAGGGAACACAAAGTTTCTTTTCAGTAGCAAACTCCACTCCATACATATATATGGGGAGGTACAAGCTCCAACTCGGTTTTACAGTGAAAACGGCAGGCACTTCAAACCGGCACTAGGAAACAGACTGAGAAACCAGAGTAAGGGTTTCTCCTGCAACCCGTTCCCTTTGTGCTGGATGAACGAACGTCTCTCCACATGCTCAGTTCTGAGAGATAAGTGTGTGTGAAAGCCGTCCTTCACCAAGCTTGAAGGGAACACAAAGTTTCTTTTCAGTTGCCAACTCCACTCCATACATATATATGGGGAGGTACAAGCTCCAACTCGGTTTTACAGTGAAAACGGCAGGCACTTCCAACCGGCACTAGGAAACAGACTGAGAAACCAGAGTAAGGGTTTCTCCTGCAACCCGTTCCCTTTGTGCTGGATGAACGAACGTCTCTCCACATGCTCAGTTCTGAGAGATAAGTGTGTGTGAAAGCCGTCCTTCACCTAGCTTGAAGGGAACACAAAGTTTCTTTTCAGTTGCCAAATCCACTCCATAAATATATATGGGGAGGTACAAGCTCCAACTCGGTTTTACAGTGAAAACGGCAGGCACTTCAAACCGGCGCTAGGAAACAGACTGAGAAACCAGAGTAAGGGTTTCTCCTGCAACCCGTTCCCTTTGTGCTGGATGAACGAACGTCTCACCACATGCTCAGTTCTGAGAGATAAGTGTGTGTGAAAGCCGACCTTCACCTAGCTTGAAGGGAACACAAAGCTTCTTTTCAGTTGCCAACTCCACTCCATACATATATATGGGGAGGTACAAGCTCCAACTCGGTTTTACAGTGAAAACGGCAGGCACTTCAAACCGGCACTAGGAAACAGACTGAGAAACCAGAGTAAGGGTTTCTCCTGCAACCCGTTCCCTTTGTTCTGGATGAACGAACGGCTCTCCACATGCTCAGTTCTGAGAGATAAGTGTGTGTGAAAGCCGTCCTTCACCTAGCTTGAAGGGAACACAAAATTTCTTTTCTGTTGCCAACCCCACTCCATAAATATATATGGGGATGTACAAGCTCCAACTCGGTTTTACAGTGAAAACGGCAGGCACTTCCAACCGGCACTAGGAAACAGACTGAGAAACCAGAGTAACGGTTTCTCCTGCAACCCGTTCCCTTTGTGCTGGATGAACGAACGTCTCACCACATGCTCAGTTCTGAGAGATAAGTGTGTGTGAAAGCCGACCTTCACCTAGCTTGAAGGGAACACAAAGTTTCTTTTCAGTTGCCAACTCCACTCCATACATATATATGGGGAGGTACAAGCTCCAACTCGGTTTTACAGTGAAAACGGCAGGCACTTCAAACCGGCACTAGGAAACAGACTGAGAAACCAGAGTAAGGGTTTCTCCTGCAACCCGTTCCCTTTGTGCTGGATGAACGAACGTCTCTCCACATGCTCATTTCTGAGAGATAAGTGTGTGTGAAAGCCGTCCTTCACCTAGCTTGAAGGGAACACAAAATTTCTTTTCTGTTGCCAACCCCACTCCATACATATATATGGGGAGGTACAAGCTCCAACTCGGTTTTACAGTGAAAACGGCAGGCACTTCAAACCGGCACTAGGAAACAGACTGAGAAACCAGAGTAAGGGTTTCTCCTGCAACCCGTTCCCTTTGTGCTGGATGAACGAACGTCTCTCCACATGCTCAGTTCTGAGAGATAAGTGTGTGTGAAAGCCGTTCTTCACCTAGCTTGAAGGGAACACAAAGTTTCTTTTCAGTTGCCAACTCCACTCCATACATATATATGGGGAGGTACAAGCTGCAACTCGGTTTTACAGTGAAAACGGCAGGCACTTCAAACCGGCGCAAGGAAACAGACTGAGAAACCAGAGTAAGGGTTTCTCCTGCAACCCGTTCCCTTTGTGCTGGATGAACGAACGTCTCTCCACATGCTCAGTTCTGAGAGATAAGTGTGTGTGAAAGCCGTCCTTCACGTAGCTTGAAGGGAACACAAAGTTTCTTTTCAGTTGCCAACTCCACTCCATACATATATATGGGGAGGTAGAACCTGCAACTCGATTTTACAGTGAAAAAGGCATGCACTTCAAACCGGTGCTAGGAAACAGACTGAGAAACTGGAGTAATGGTTTCTCCTGCAACCCGTTCCCTTTGTGCTGGATGAACGAACGTCTCTCCACATGCTCAGTTCTGAGAGATAAGTGTGTGTGAAAGCCGTCCTTCACCTAGCTTGAAGGGAACACAAAGTTTCTTTTCAGTTGCCAACTCCACTCCATACATACATATGGGGAGGTACAAGCTCCAAATCGGTTTTACAGTGAAAACGGCAGGCACTTAAAACCGGCACTAGGAAACAGACTGAGAAACCAGAGTAAGGGTTTCTCCTGCAACCCGTTCCCTTTGTGCTGGATGAACGAACGTCTCTCCACATGCTCAGTTCTGAGAGATAAGTGTGTGTGAAAGCCGTCCTTCACCTAGTTTGAAGGGAACACAAAGTTTCTTTTCAGTTGCCAACTCCACTCCATACATATATATGGGGAGGTACAAGGTCCAACTCGGTTTTACAGTGAAAACGGCAGGCACTTCAAACCGGCACTAGGAAACAGACTGAGAAACCAGAGTAACGGTTTCTCCTGCAACCCGTTCCCTTTGTGCTGGATGAACGAACGTCTCTCCACATGCTCAGTTCTGAGAGATAAGTGTGTGTGAAAGCCGTCCTTCACCTAGCTTGAAGGGAACACAAAGTTTCTTTTCAGTTGCCAACTCCACTGCATACATATATATGGGGAAGAACAAGCTCCAACTCGGTTTTACAGTGAAAACGGCAGGCACTTCCAACCGGCACTAGGAAACAGACTGAGAAACCAGAGTAAGGGTTTCTCCTGCAACCCGTTCCCTTTGTGCTGGATGAACGAACGTCTCTCCACATGCTCAGTTCAGAGAGATAAGTGTGTGTGAAAGCCGTCCTTCACCTAGCTTGAAGGGAACACAAAGTTTCTTTTCAGTTGCCAACTCCACTCCATACATATATATGGGGAGGTACAAGCTCCAACTCGGTTTTACAGTGAAAACGGCAGGCACTTCCAACCGGCACTAGGAAACAGACTGAGAAACCAGAGTAAGGGTTTCTCCTGCAACCCGTTCCCTTTGTGCTGGATGAACGAACCTCTCTCCACATGCTCAGTTCTGAGAGATAAGTGTGTGTGAAAGCCGTCCTTCACCTAGCTTGAAGGGAACACAAAGTTTCTTTTCAGTTGCCAACTCCACTCCATACATATATATGGGGAGGAACAAGCTCCAACTCGGTTTTACAGTGAAAACGGCGGGCACTTCCAACCGGCACTAGGAAACAGACTGAGAAACCAGAGTAAGGGTTTCTCCTGCAACCCGTTCCCTTTGTGCTGGATGAACGAACGTCTCTCCACATGCTCAGTTCTGAGAGATAAGTGTGTGTGAAAGCCGTCCTTCACCTAGCTTGAAGGGAACACAAAGTTTCTTTTCAATTGCCAACTCCACTCCATACATATATATGGGGAGGTACAAGCTCCAACTCGGTTTTACAGTGAAAAAGGCAGGCAATTCCAACCGGCACTAGGAAACAGACTGAGAAACCAGAGTAAGGGTTTCTCCTGCAACCAGTTCCCTTTGTGCTGGATGAACGGACGTCTCACCACATGCTCAGTTCTGAGAGATAAGTGTGTGTGAAAGCCTTCCTTCACTTAGCTTGAAGGGAACATAAAGTTTCATTTCAGATTCCAACTCCACTCCATACATATATATGGGGAGGTACAAGCTCCAACTCGGTTTTACAGTGAAAACGGCAGGCACTTCCAACCGGCACTAGGAAACAGACTGATAAACCAGAGTAAGGGTTTCTCCTGCAACCCGTTCCCTTTGTGCTGGATGAACGAACGTCTCTCCACATGCTCAGTTCTGAGAGATAAGTGTGTGTGAAAGCCGTCCTTCACCTAGCTTGAAGGGAACACAAAGTTTCTTTTCAGTTGCCAACTCCACTCCATACATATATATGGGTAGGTACAAGCTGCAACTCGGTTTTACAGTGAAAACGGCAGGCACTTCAAACCGGCGCTAGGAAACAGACTGAGAAACCAGAGTAAGGGTTTCTCCTGCAAACCGTTCCCTTTGTGCTGGATGAACGAACGTCTCTCCACATGCTCAGTTCTGAGAGATAAGTGTGTGTGAAAGCCGTCCTTCACGTAGCTTGAAGGGAACACAAAGTTTCTTTTCAGTTGCCTACTCCAATCCATACATATATATGGGGAGGTACAAGCTCCAACTCGGTTTTACAGTGAAAACGACAGGCACTTCCAACCGGCACTAGGAAACAGACTGAGAAACCAGATTAAGGGTTTCTTCTGCAACCCGTTCCCTTTGTGCTGGATGAACGAACGTCACTCCACATGCTCAGTTCTGAGAGATAAGTGTGTGTGAAAGCCGTCCTTCACCGAGCTTGAAGGGAACATAAAGTTTCTTTTCAGTTGCCAACTCCACTCCATACATATATCTGGGGAGGTACAAGTTCCAACTCGGTTTTACAGTGAAAACGGCAGGCACTTCCAACCGGCACTAGGAAACAGACTGAGAAACCAGAGTAATGGTTTCTCCTGCAACCTGTTCCCTTTGTGCTGGATGAACGAACGTCTGTCCCCATGCTCAGTTCTGAGAGATAAGTGTGTGTGAAAGCCGTCCTTCACCTAGCTTGAAGGGAACACAAAGTTTCTTTTCAGTTGCCAACTCCACTCCATACATATATATGGGGAGGTACAAGCTCCAACTCGGTTTTACAGTGAAAACGGCAGGCAATTCCAACCGGCACTAGGAAACAGACGGAGAAACCAGAGTAAGGGTTTCTCCTGCAACCCGTTCCCTTTGTGCTGGATGAACGAACGTCTCTCCACATGCTCATTTCTGAGAGATAAGTGTGTGTGAAAGCCGTCCTTCACCTAGCTTGAAGGGAACACAAAATTTCTTTTCTGTTGCCAACCCCACTCCATACATATATATGGGGAGGTACAAGCTCCAACTCGGTTTTACAGTGAAAACGGCAGGCACTTCAAACCGGCACTAGGAAACAGACTGAGAAACCAGAGTAAGGGTTTCTCCTGCAACCCGTTCCCTTTGTGCTGGATGAACGAACGTCTCTCCACATGCTCAGTTCTGAGAGATAAGTGTGTGTGAAAGCCGTTCTTCACCTAGCTTGAAGGGAACACAAAGTTTCTTTTCAGTTGCCAAATCCACTCCATACATATATATGGGGAGGTACAAGCTGCAACTCGGTTTTACAGTGAAAACGGCAGGCACTTCAAACCGGCGCAAGGAAACAGACTGAGAAAACAGAGTAAGGGTTTCTCCTGCAACCCGTTCCCTTTGTGCTGGATGAACGAACGTCTCTCCACATGCTCAGTTCTGAGAGATAAGTGTGTGTGAAAGCCGTCCTTCACCTAGCTTGAAGGGAACACAAAGTTTCTTTTCAGTTGCCAACTCCACTCCATACATATATATGGGGAGGTACAAGCACCAACTCGGTTTTACAGTGAAAATGGCAGGCACTTCCACCCGGCACTAGGAAACAGACTGAGAAACCAGAGTAAGGGTTTCTCCTGCAACCCGTTCCCTTTGTGCTGGATGAACGAACGTCTCTCCACATGCTCAGTTCTGAGAGATAAGTGTGTGTGAAAGCCGTCCTTCACGTAGCTTGAAGGGAACACAAAGTTTCTTTTCAGTTGCCAACTCCACTCCATACATATATATGGGGAGGTAGAACCTGCAACTCGGTTTTACAGTGAAAAAGGCATGCACTTCAAACCGGTGCTAGGAAACAGACTGAGAAACTGGAGTAATGGTTTCTCCTGCAACCCGTTCCCTTTGTGCTGGATGAACGAACGTCTCTCCACATGCTCAGTTCTGAGAGATAAGTGTGTGTGAAAGCCGTCCTTCACCTAGCTTGAAGGGAACACAAAGTTTCTTTTCAGTTGCAAACTCCACTCCATACATACATATGGGGAGGTACAAGCTCCAAATCGGTTTTACAGTGAAAACGGCAGGCACTTCAAACCGGCACTAGGAAACAGACTGAGAAACCAGAGTAAGGGTTTCTCCTGCAACCCGTTCCCTTTGTGCTGGATGAACGAACGTCTCTCCACATGCTCAGTTCTGAGAGATAAGTGTGTGTGAAAGCCGTCCTTCACCTAGTTTGAAGGGAACACAAAGTTTCTTTTCAGTTGCCAACTCCACTCCATACATATATATGGGGAGGTACAAGTTCCAACTCGGTTTTACAGTGAAAACGGCAGGCACTTCAAACCGGCACTAGGAAACAGACTGAGAAACCAGAGTAACGGTTTCTCCTGCAACCCGTTCCCTTTGTGCTGGATGAACGAACGTCTCTCCACATGCTCAGTTCTGAGAGATAAGTGTGTGTGAAAGCCGTCCTTCACCTTGCTTGAAGGGAACACAAAGTTTCTTTTCAGTTGCCAACTCCACTGCATACATATATATGGGGAAGAACAAGCTCCAACTCGGTTTTACAGTGAAAACGGCAGGCACTTCCAACCGGCACTAGGAAACAGACTGAGAAACCAGAGTAAGGGTTTCTCCTGCAACCCGTTCCCTTTGTGCTGGATGAACGAACGTCTCTCCACATGCTTAGTTCAGAGAGATAAGTGTGTGTGAAAGCCGTCCTTCACCTAGCTTGAAGGGAACACAAAGTTTCTTTTCAGTTGCCAACTCCACTCCATACATATATATGGGGAGGTACAAGCTCCAACTCGGTTTTTCAGTGAAAACGGCAGGCACTTCCAACATGCACTAGGAAACAGACTGAGAAACCAGAGTAAGGGTTTCTCCTGCAACCCGTTCCCTTTGTGCTGGATGAACGAACCTCTCTCCACATGCTCAGTTCTGAGAGATAAGTGTGTGTGAAAGCCGTCCTTCACCTAGCTTGAAGGGAACACAAAGTTTCTTTTCAGTTGCCAACTCCACTCCATACATATATATGGGGAGGAACAAGCTCCAACTCGGTTTTACAGTGAAAACGGCAGGCACTTCCAACCGGCACTAGGAAACAGACTGAGAAACCAGAGTAAGGGTTTCTCCTGCAACCCGTTCCCTTTGTGCTGGATGAACGAACGTCTCTCCACATGCTCAGTTCTGAGAGATAAGTGTGTGTGAAAGCCGTCCTTCACCTAGCTTGAAGGGAACACAAAGTTTCTTTTCAATTGCCAACTCCACTCCATACATATATATGGGGAGGTACAAGCTCCAACTCGGTTTTACAGTGAAAAAGGCAGGCAATTCCAACCGGCACTAGGAAACAGACTGAGAAACCAGAGTAAGGGTTTCTCCTGCAACCAGTTCCCTTTGTGCTGGATGAACGGACGTCTCACCACATGCTCAGTTCTGAGAGATAAGTGTGTGTGAAAGCCTTCCTTCACTTAGCTTGAAGGGAACATAAAGTTTCATTTCAGTTTCCAACTCCACTCCATACATATATATGGGGAGGTACAAGCTCCAACTCGGTTTTACAGTGAAAACGGCAGGCACTTCCAACCGGCACTAGGAAACAGACTGATAAACCAGAGTAAGGGTTTCTCCTGCAACCCGTTCCCTTTGTGCTGGATGAACGAACGTCTCTCCACATGCTCAGTTCTGAGAGATAAGTGTGTGTGAAAGCCGTCCTTCACCTAGCTTGAAGGGAACACAAAGTTTCTTTTCAGTTGCCAACTCCACTCCATACATATATATGGGTAGGTACAAGCTGCAACTCGGTTTTACAGTGAAAACGGCAGGCACTTCAAACCGGCGCTAGGAAACAGACTGAGAAACCAGAGTAAGGGTTTCTCCTGCAAACCGTTCCCTTTGTGCTGGATGAACGAACGTCTCTCCACATGCTCAGTTCTGAGAGATAAGTGTGTGTGAAAGCCGTCCTTCACGTAGCTTGAAGGGAACACAAAGTTTCTTTTCAGTTGCCTACTCCAATCCATACATATATATGGGGAGGTACAAGCTCCAACTCGGTTTTACAGTGAAAACGACAGGCACTTCCAACCGGCACTAGGAAACAGACTGAGAAACCAGATTAAGGGTTTCTCCTGCAACCCGTTCCCTTTGTGCTGGATGAACGAACGTCTCTCCACATGCTCAGTTCTGAGAGATAAGTGTGTGTGAAAGCCGTTCTTCACCTAGCTTGAAGGGAACACAAAGTTTCTTTTCAGTTGCCAAATCCACTCCATACATATATATGGGGAGGTACAAGCTGCAACTCGGTTTTACAGTGAAAACGGCAGGCACTTCAAACCGGCGCAAGGAAACAGACTGAGAAAACAGAGTAAGGGTTTCTCCTGCAACCCGTTCCCTTTGTGCTGGATGAACGAACGTCTCTCCACATGCTCAGTTCTGAGAGATAAGTGTGTGTGAAAGCCGTCCTTCACCTAGCTTGAAGGGAACACAAAGTTTCTTTTCAGTTGCCAACTCCACTCCATACATATATATGGGGAGGTACAAGCACCAACTCGGTTTTACAGTGAAAATGGCAGGCACTTCCACCCGGCACTAGGAAACAGACTGAGAAACCAGAGTAAGGGTTTCTCCTGCAACCCGTTCCCTTTGTGCTGGATGAACGAACGTCTCTCCACATGCTCAGTTCTGAGAGATAAGTGTGTGTGAAAGCCGTCCTTCACGTAGCTTGAAGGGAACACAAAGTTTCTTTTCAGTTGCCAACTCCACTCCATACATATATATGGGGAGGTAGAACCTGCAACTCGGTTTTACAGTGAAAAAGGCATGCACTTCAAACCGGTGCTAGGAAACAGACTGAGAAACTGGAGTAATGGTTTCTCCTGCAACCCGTTCCCTTTGTGCTGGATGAACGAACGTCTCTCCACATGCTCAGTTCTGAGAGATAAGTGTGTGTGAAAGCCGTCCTTCACCTAGCTTGAAGGGAACACAAAGTTTCTTTTCAGTTGCAAACTCCACTCCATACATACATATGGGGAGGTACAAGCTCCAAATCGGTTTTACAGTGAAAACGGCAGGCACTTCAAACCGGCACTAGGAAACAGACTGAGAAACCAGAGTAAGGGTTTCTCCTGCAACCCGTTCCCTTTGTGCTGGATGAACGAACGTCTCTCCACATGCTCAGTTCTGAGAGATAAGTGTGTGTGAAAGCCGTCCTTCACCTAGTTTGAAGGGAACACAAAGTTTCTTTTCAGTTGCCAACTCCACTCCATACATATATATGGGGAGGTACAAGTTCCAACTCGGTTTTACAGTGAAAACGGCAGGCACTTCAAACCGGCACTAGGAAACAGACTGAGAAACCAGAGTAACGGTTTCTCCTGCAACCCGTTCCCTTTGTGCTGGATGAACGAACGTCTCTCCACATGCTCAGTTCTGAGAGATAAGTGTGTGTGAAAGCCGTCCTTCACCTTGCTTGAAGGGAACACAAAGTTTCTTTTCAGTTGCCAACTCCACTGCATACATATATATGGGGAAGAACAAGCTCCAACTCGGTTTTACAGTGAAAACGGCAGGCACTTCCAACCGGCACTAGGAAACAGACTGAGAAACCAGAGTAAGGGTTTCTCCTGCAACCCGTTCCCTTTGTGCTGGATGAACGAACGTCTCTCCACATGCTTAGTTCAGAGAGATAAGTGTGTGTGAAAGCCGTCCTTCACCTAGCTTGAAGGGAACACAAAGTTTCTTTTCAGTTGCCAACTCCACTCCATACATATATATGGGGAGGTACAAGCTCCAACTCGGTTTTTCAGTGAAAACGGCAGGCACTTCCAACATGCACTAGGAAACAGACTGAGAAACCAGAGTAAGGGTTTCTCCTGCAACCCGTTCCCTTTGTGCTGGATGAACGAACCTCTCTCCACATGCTCAGTTCTGAGAGATAAGTGTGTGTGAAAGCCGTCCTTCACCTAGCTTGAAGGGAACACAAAGTTTCTTTTCAGTTGCCAACTCCACTCCATACATATATATGGGGAGGAACAAGCTCCAACTCGGTTTTACAGTGAAAACGGCAGGCACTTCCAACCGGCACTAGGAAACAGACTGAGAAACCAGAGTAAGGGTTTCTCCTGCAACCCGTTCCCTTTGTGCTGGATGAACGAACGTCTCTCCACATGCTCAGTTCTGAGAGATAAGTGTGTGTGAAAGCCGTCCTTCACCTAGCTTGAAGGGAACACAAAGTTTCTTTTCAATTGCCAACTCCACTCCATACATATATATGGGGAGGTACAAGCTCCAACTCGGTTTTACAGTGAAAAAGGCAGGCAATTCCAACCGGCACTAGGAAACAGACTGAGAAACCAGAGTAAGGGTTTCTCCTGCAACCAGTTCCCTTTGTGCTGGATGAACGGACGTCTCACCACATGCTCAGTTCTGAGAGATAAGTGTGTGTGAAAGCCTTCCTTCACTTAGCTTGAAGGGAACATAAAGTTTCATTTCAGTTTCCAACTCCACTCCATACATATATATGGGGAGGTACAAGCTCCAACTCGGTTTTACAGTGAAAACGGCAGGCACTTCCAACCGGCACTAGGAAACAGACTGATAAACCAGAGTAAGGGTTTCTCCTGCAACCCGTTCCCTTTGTGCTGGATGAACGAACGTCTCTCCACATGCTCAGTTCTGAGAGATAAGTGTGTGTGAAAGCCGTCCTTCACCTAGCTTGAAGGGAACACAAAGTTTCTTTTCAGTTGCCAACTCCACTCCATACATATATATGGGTAGGTACAAGCTGCAACTCGGTTTTACAGTGAAAACGGCAGGCACTTCAAACCGGCGCTAGGAAACAGACTGAGAAACCAGAGTAAGGGTTTCTCCTGCAAACCGTTCCCTTTGTGCTGGATGAACGAACGTCTCTCCACATGCTCAGTTCTGAGAGATAAGTGTGTGTGAAAGCCGTCCTTCACGTAGCTTGAAGGGAACACAAAGTTTCTTTTCAGTTGCCTACTCCAATCCATACATATATATGGGGAGGTACAAGCTCCAACTCGGTTTTACAGTGAAAACGACAGGCACTTCCAACCGGCACTAGGAAACAGACTGAGAAACCAGATTAAGGGTTTCTCCTGCAACCCGTTCCCTTTGTGCTGGATGAACGAACGTCACTCCACATGCTCAGTTCTGAGAGATAAGTGTGTGTGAAAGCCGTCCTTCACCGAGCTTGAAGGGAACATAAAGTTTCTTTTCAGTTGCCAACTCCACTCCATACATATATCTGGGGAGGTACAAGTTCCAACTCGGTTTTACAGTGAAAACGGCAGGCACTTCCAACCGGCACTAGGAAACAGACTGAGAAACCAGAGTAATGGTTTCTCCTGCAACCTGTTCCCTTTGTGCTGGATGAACGAACGTCTCTCCCCATGCTCAGTTCTGAGAGATAAGTGTGTGTGAAAGCCGTCCTTCACCTAGCTTGAAGGGAACACAAAGTTTCTTTTCAGTTGCCAACTCCACTCCATACATATATATGGGGAGGTACAAGCTCCAACTCGGTTTTACAGTGAAAACGGCAGGCAATTCCAACCGGCACTAGGAAACAGACGGAGAAACCAGAGTAAGGGTTTCTCCTGCAACCCGTTCCCTTTGTGCTGGATGAACGAACGTCTCTCCACATGCTCAGTTCTGAGAGATAAGTGTGTGTGAAAGCCGTCCTTCACCTAGCTTGAAGGGAACTCAAAGTTTCTTTTCAGTTGCCAACTCCACTCCATATATATATATGGGGAGGTACAAGCTCCAACTCGGTTTTACAGTGAAAACGGCAGGCACTTCCAACCGGCACTAGGAAACAGACTGAGAAACCAGATTAAGGGTTTCTCCTGCAACCCGTTCCCTTTGTGCTGGATGAACGAACGTCTCTCCACATGCTCAGTTCTGAGAGATATGTGTGTGTGAAAGCCGTCCTTCATCTAGCTTGAAGGGAACACAAAGTTTCTTTTCAGTTGCCAACTCCACTCCATACATATATATGGGGAGGTACAAGCTGCAACTCGATTTTACAGTGAAAACGGCAGGCACTTCAAACCGGCGCTAGGAAACAGACTGATAAACCAGAGTAAGGGTTTCTCCTGCAACCCGTTCCCTTTGTGCTGGATGAACGAACGTCTCTCCACATGCTCAGTTCTGAGAGATAAGTGTGTGTGAAAGCCGTCCTTCACCTAGCTTGAAGGGAACACAAAGTTTCTTTTCAGTTGCCAACTCCACTCCATACATATATATGGGGAGGTACAAGCTCCAACTCGGTTTTACAGTGAAAACGGCAGGCACATCCAACCGGCACTAGGAAAAAGACTGAGAAACCAGAGTAAGGGTTTCTCTTGCAACCCGTTCCCTTTGTGCTGGATGAACGAAAGTCTCTCCACATGCTCAGTTCTGAGAGATAAGTGTGTGTGAAAGCCGTCCTTCACAGAGCGTGAAGGGAACACAAAGTTTCTTTTCAGTTGCCAACTCCACTCCATACATATATATGGGGAGGTACAAGCTCCAACTCGGTTTTACAGTGAAAACGGCAGGCACTTCCAACCGGCACTAGGAAACAGACTGAGACACCAGATTAAGGGTTTCTCCTGCAACCCGTTCCCTTTGTGCTGGATGAACGAACGTCTCTCCACAAGCTCAGTTCTGAGAGATAAGTGTGTGTGAAAGCCGTCCTTCACCTAGCTTGAAGGGAACACAAAGTTTCTTTTCAGTTGCCAACTCCACTCCATACATATATATGGGGAGGTACAAGCTCCAACTCGGTTTTACAGTGAAAACGGCAGGCACTTCCAACCGGCACTAGGAAACAGACTGAGAAGCCAGAGTAAGGGTTTCTCCTGCAAACCGTTCCCTTTGTGCTGGATGAACGAACGTCTCTCCACATGCTCAGTTCTGAGAGATAAGTGTGTGTGAAAGCCGTCCTTCACCTAGCTTGAAGGGAACACAAAGTTTCTTTTCAGTTGCCTACTCCACTCCATACATATATATGGGGAGGTACAAGCTCCAACTCGGTTTAACAGTGAAAACTGCAGGCACTTCCAACCGGCACTAGGAAACAGACTGAGAAACCAGAGTAAGGGTTTCTCCTGCAACCCGTTCCCTTTGTGTTGGATGAACGAACGTCTCTCCACATGCTCAGTTCTGAGAGAAAAGTGTGTGTGAAAGCCGTCCTTCACCTAGCTTGAAGGGAACATAAAGTTTCTTTTCAGTTGCCAACTCCACTCCATACATATCTATGGGGAGGTACAAGTTCCAACTCGGTTTTACAGTGAAAATTGCAGGCATTTCCAACCGGCACTAGGAAACAGACTGAGAAACCAGAGTAAGGTTTTCTCCTGCAAACCGTTCCCTTTGTGCTGGATGAACGAACGTCTCTCCACATGCTCAGTTCTGAGAGATAAGTGTGTGTGAAAGCCGTCCTTCACCTAGCTTGAAGGGAACACAAAGTTTCTTTTCAGTTGCCAACTCCACTCCATACATATATATGGGGAAGTACAAGCTCCAACTCGGTTTTACAGTGAAAACGGCAGGCACTTCCAACCGGCACTAGGAAACAGACTGAGAAACCAGAGTAAGGGTTTGTCCTGCAACCCGTTCCCTTTGTGCTGGATGAACGAACGTCTCTCCACATGCTCAGTTCTGAGAGATAAGTGTGTGTGAAAGCCGTCCTTCACCTAGCTTGAAGGGAACACAAAGTTTCTTTTCAGTTGCCAACTCCACTCCATACATATATATGGGGAGGTCCAAGCTCCAACTCGGTTTTACAGTGAAAACGGCAGGCACTTCAAACCGGCACTAGGAAACAGACTGAGAAACCAGAGTAAGGGTTTCTCCTGCAAACCGTTCCCTTTGTGCTGGATGAACGAACATCTCTCCACATGCTCAGTTCTGAGAGATAAGCGTGTGTGAAAGCCGTCCTTCACCTAGCTTGAAGGGAACACAAAGTTTCTTTTCAGTAGCAAACTCCACTCCATACATATATATGGGGAGGTACAAGCTCCAACTCGGTTTTACAGTGAAAACGGCAGGCACTTCAAAGCGGCACTAGGAAACATTCTGAGAAACCAGAGTTAGGGTTTCTCCTGCAACCCGTTCCCTTTGTGCTGGATGAACGAACGTCTCTCCACATGCTCAGTTCTGAGAGATAAGTGTGTGTGAAAGCCGTCCTTCTCCTAGCTTGAAGGGAACACAAAGTTTCTTTTCAGTTGCCAACTCCACTCCATACATATATATGGGGAGGTACAAGCTCGAACTCGGTTTTACAGTGAAAACGGCAGGCACTTCCAACCGGCACTAGGAAACAGACTGAGAAACCAGAGTAAGGGTTTCTCCTGCAACCCGTTCCCTTTGTGCTGGATGAACGAACGTCTCTCCACATGCTCAGTTCAGAGACATAAGTGTGTGTGAAAGCCGTCCTTCACCTAGCTTGAAGGGAACACAAAGTTTCTTTTCAGTTGCCAACTCCAATCCATACATATATATGGTGAGGTACAATCTCCAACTCGGTTTTACAGTGTAAACGGCAGGCACTTCAAAGCGACACTAGGAAACAGACTGAGAAACCAGAGTAAGGGTTTCTCCTGCAACCCGTTCCCATGGTGCTGGATGAACGAAAGTCTCTCCACATGCTCAGTTTTGAGAGATAAGTGTGTGTGAAAGCCGTCCTTCACCTAGCTTGAAGGGAACACAAAGTTTCTTTTCAGTTGCCAACTCCACTCCATACATATATATGGGGAGGTACAAGCTCCAACTCGGTTTTACAGTGAAAACGGCAGGCACTTCCAACCGGCACTAGGAAACAGACTGAGAAACCAGAGTAAGGGTTTCTCCTGCAACCCGTTCCCTTTGTGCTGGATGAACGAACGTCTCTCCACATGCTCAGTTCTGAGAGATAAGTGTGTGTGAAAGCCGTCCTTCACCTAGCTTGAAGGGAACACAAAGTTTCTTTTCAGTTGCCAACTCCACTCCATACATATATATGTGGAAGTACAAGCTCCAACTCGGTTTTACAGTGAAAACGGCAGGCACTTCAAACCGGCACTAGGAAACAGACTGAGAAACCAGAGTAAGGGTTTCTCCTGCAACTCGTTCCCTTTGTGTTGGATGAACGAACGTCTCTCCCCATGCTCAGTTCTGAGACATAAGTGTGTCTGAAAGCCGTCCTTCACCTAGCTTGAAGGGAACACAAAGTTTCTTTTCAGTTGCCAACTCCACTCCATACATATATATGGGGAGGTACAAGCTCCAACTCGGTTTTACAGTGAAAACGGCAGGCACTTCCAACCGGCACTAGGAAACAGACTGAGAAACCAGAGTAAGGGTTTCTCCTGCAACCCGTTCCCTTTGTGCTGGATGAACGAACGTCTCTCCACATGCTCAGTTCTGAGAGATAAGTGTGTGTGAAAGCCGTCCTTCACCTAGCTTGAAGGGAACACAAAGTTTCTTTTCAGTTGCCAACTCCACTCCATACATATATATGGGGAGGTACAAGCTCCAACTCGGTTTTACAGTGAAAACGGCAGGCACTTCCAACCGGCACTAGGAAACAGACTGAGAAACCAGAGTAAGGGTTTCTCCTGCAACCCGTTCCCTTTGTGCTGGATGAACGAACGTCTCTCCACATGCTCAGTTCTGAGAGATAAGTGTGTGTGAAAGCCGTCCTTCACCTAGCTTGAAGGGAACACAAAGTTTCTTTTCAGTTGCCAACTCCACTCCATACATATATATGGGGAGGTACAAGCTCCAACTCGGTTTTACAGTGAAAACGGCAGGCACTTCCAACCGGCACTAGGAAACACACTGAGAAACCAGAGTAAGGGTTTCACCTGCAACCCGTTCCCTTTGTGCTGGATGAACGAACGTCTCTCCACATGCTCAGTTCTGAGAGATAAGTGTGTGTGAAAGCCGTCCTTCACCTAGCTTGAAGGGAACACAAAGTTTCTTTCCAGGTGCCAACTCCAATCCATACATATATATGGGGAGATACAAGCTCCAACTCGGTTTTACAGTGAAAACGGCAGGCACTTCCAACCGGCACTAGGAAACAGACTGAGAAACCAGAGTAAGGGTTTCTCCTGCAACCCGTTCCCTTTGTGCTGGATGAACGATCGTCTCTCCCCATGCTCAGTTCTGAGAGATAAGTGTGTGTGAAAGCCGTCCTTCACCTAGCTTGAAGGGAACATAAAGTTTCTTTTCAGTTGCCAACCCCACTCCATACATATATATGGGGAGGTACAAGTTCCAACTCGGTTTTACAGTGAAAACGGCAGGCACTTCAAACCGGCACTAGGAAACAGACTGAGAAACCAGAGGAAGGGTTTCTCCTGCAACCCGTTCCCTTTGTGCTGGATGAACGAACGTCTCTCCACATGCTCAGTTCTGAGAGATAAATGTGTGTGAAAGCCGTCCTTCACCTAGCTTGAAGGGAACACAAAGTTTCTGTTCAGTTGCCAACTCCACTCCATACATATATATGGGGAGGTACAAGCTCCAACTCGGTTTTACAGTGAAAACGGCAGGCACTTCCAACCGGCACTAGGAAACAGACTGAGAAACCAGAGTAAGGGTTTCTCCTGCAACCCGTTCCCTTTGTGCTGGATGAACGAACGTCTCTCCCCATGCTCAGTTCTGAGAGATAAGTGTGTGTGAAAGCCGTCCTTCACCTAGCTTGAAGGGAACATAAAGTTTCTTTTCAGTTGCCAACTCCACTCCATACATATATATGGGGATGTACAAGTTCCAACTCGGTTTTACAGTGAAAACGGCAGGCACTTCAAACCGGCACTAGGAAACAGACTGAGAAACCAGAGTAAGGGTTTCTCCTGCAACCCGTTCCCTTTGTGCTGGATGAACGAACGTCTCTCCACATGCTCAGTTCTGAGAGATAAGTGTGTGTGAAAGCCGTCCTTCACCTAGCTTGAAGGGAACACAAAGTTTCTTTTCAGTTGCCAACTCCACTCCATACATATATATGGGGAGGTACAAGCTCCAACTCGGTTTTACAGTGAAAACGGCAGGCACTTCCAACCGGCACTAGGAAACAGACTGAGAAACCAGAGTAAGGGTTTCTCCTGCAACCCGTTCCCTTTGTGCTGGATGAACGAACGTCTCTCCCCATGCTCAGTTCTGAGAGATAAGTGTGTGTGAAAGCCGTCCTTCACCTAGCTTGAAGGGAACACAAAGTTTCTTTTCAGTTGCCAACTCCACTCCATACATATATATGGGGAGGTACAAGCTCCAACTCGGTTTTACAGTGAAAACGGCAGGCACTTCCAACCGGCACTAGGAAACAGACTGAGAAACCAGAGTAAGGGTTTCTCCTGCAACCCGTTCCCTTTGTGCTGGATGAACGAACGTCTCTCCCCATGCTCAGTTCTAAGAGATAAGTGTGTGTGAAAGCCGTCCTTCACCTAGCTTGAAGGGAACACAAAGTTTCTTTTCAGTTGCCAACTCCACTCCATACATATATATGGGGAGGTACAAGCTCCAACTCGGTTTTACAGTGAAAACGGCAGGCACTTCCAACCGGCACTAGGAAACAGACTGAGAAACCAGAGTAAGGGTTTCTCCTGCAACCCGTTCCCTTTGTGCTGGATGAACGAACGTCTCTCCACATGCTCAGTTCTGAGAGATAAGTGTGTGTGAAAGCCGTCCTTCACCTAGCTTGAAGGGAACACAAAGTTTCTTTTCAGTTGCCAACTCCACTCCATACATATATATGGGGAGGTACAAGCTCCAACTCGGTTTTACAGTGAAAACGGCAGGCACTTCCAACCGGCACTAGGAAACAGACTGAGAAACCAGAGTAAGGGTTTCTCCTGCAACCCGTTCCCTTTGTGCTGGATGAACGAACGTCTCTCCACATGCTCAGTTCTGAGAGATAAATGTGTGTGAAAGCCGTCCTTCACCTAGCTTGAAGGGAACACAAAGTTTCTTTTCAGTTACCAACTCCACTCCATACATATATATGGGGAGGTACAAGATCCAACTCGGTTTTACAGTGAAAACGGCAGGCACTTCCAAACGGCACTAGGAAACAGACTGAGAAACCAGAGTAAGGGTTTCTCCTGCAACCCGTTCCCTTTGTGCTGGATGAACGAACGTCTCTCCCCATGCTCAGTTCTGAGAGATAAGTGTGTGTGAAAGCCGTCCTTCACCTAGCTTGAAGGGAACACAAAGTTTCTTTTCAGTTGCCAACTCCACTCCATACATATATATGGGGAGGTACAAGCTCCAACTCGGTTTTACAGTGAAAACGGCAGGCACTTCCAACCGGCACTAGGAAACAGACTGAGAAACCAGAGTAAGGGTTTCTCCTGCAACCCGTTCCCTTTGTGCTGGATGAACGATCGTCTCTCCCCATGCTCAGTTCTGAGAGATAAGTGTGTGTGAAAGCCGTCCTTCACCTAGCTTGAAGGGAACATAAAGTTTCTTTTCAGTTGCCAACCCCACTCCATACATATATATGGGGAGGTACAAGTTCCAACTCGGTTTTACAGTGAAAACGGCAGGCACTTCAAACCGGCACTAGGAAACAGACTGAGAAACCAGAGTAAGGGTTTCTCCTGCAACCCGTTCCCTTTTTGCTGGATGAACGAACGTCTCTCCACATGCTCAGTTCTGAGAGATAAATGTGTGTGAAAGCCGTCCTTCACCTAGCTTGAAGGGAACACAAAGTTTCTTTTCAGTTGCCAACTCCACTCCATACATATATATGGGGAGGTACAAGCTCCAACTCGGTTTTACAGTGAAAACAGCAGGCACTTCCAACCGGCACTAGGAAACAGACTGAGAAACCAGAGTAAGGGTTTCTCCTGCAACCCGTTCCCTTTGTGCTGGATGAACGAACGTCTCTCCCCATGCTCAGTTCTGAGAGATAAGTGTGTGTGAAAGCCGTCCTTCACCTAGCTTGAAGGGAACATAAAGTTTCTTTTCAGTTGCCAACTCCACTCCAAACATATATATGGGGATGTACAAGTTCCAACTCGGTTTTACAGTTAAAACGGCAGGCACTTCAAACCGGCACTAGGAAACAGACTGAGAAACCAGAGTAAGGGTTTCTCCTGCAACCCGTTCCCTTTGTGCTGGATGAACGAACGTCTCTCCACATGCTCAGTTCTGAGAGATAAGTGTGTGTGAAAGCCGTCCTTCACCTAGCTTGAAGGGAACACAAAGTTTCTTTTCAGTTGCCAACTCCACTCCATACATATATATGGGGAGGTACAAGCTCCAACTCGGTTTTACAGTGAAAACGGCAGGCACTTCCAACCGGCACTAGGAAACAGACTGAGAAACCAGAGTAAGGGTTTCTCCTGCAACCCGTTCCCTTTGTGCTGGATGAACGAACGTCTCTCCCCATGCTCAGTTCTGAGAGATAAGTGTGTGTGAAAGCCGTCCTTCACCTAGCTTGAAGGGAACACAAAGTTTCTTTTAAGTTGCCAACTCCACTCCATACATATATATGGGGAGGTATAAGCTCCAACTCGGTTTTACAGTGAAAACGGCAGGCACTTCCAACCGGCACTAGGAAACAGACTGAGAAACCAGAGTAAGGGTTTCTCCTGCAACCCGTTCCCTTTGTGCTGGATGAACGAACGTCTCTCCCCATGCTCAGTTCTGAGAGATAAGTGTGTGTGAAAGCCGTCCTTCACCTAGCTTGAAGGGAACACAAAGTTTCTTTTCAGTTGCCAACTCCACTCCATACATATATATGGGGAGGTACAAGCTCCAACTCGGTTTTACAGTGAAAACGGCAGGCACTTCCAACCGGCACTAGGAAACAGACTGAGAAACCAGAGTAAGGGTTTCTCCTGCAACCCGTTCCCTTTGTGCTGGATGAACGAACGTCTCTCCACATGCTCAGTTCTGAGAGATAAGTGTGTGTGAAAGCCGTCCTTCACCTAGCTTGAAGGGAACACAAAGTTTCTTTTCAGTTGCCAACTCCACTCCATACATATATATGGGGAGGTACAAGCTCCAACTCGGTTTTACAGTGAAAACGGCAGGCACTTCCAACCGGCACTAGGAAACAGACTGAGAAACCAGAGTAAGGGTTTCTCCTGCAACCCGTTCCCTTTGTGCTGGATGAACGAACGTCTCTCCACATGCTCAGTTCTGAGAGATAAGTGTGTGTGAAAGCCGTCCTTCACCTAGCTTGAAGGGAACACAAAGTTTCTTTTCAGTTGCCAACTCCACTCCATACATATATATGGGGAGGTACAAGCTCCAACTCGGTTTTACAGTGAAAACGGCAGGCACTTCCAACCGGCACTAGGAAACAGACTGAGAAACCAGAGTAAGGGTTTCACCTGCAACCCGTTCCCTTTGTGCTGGATGAACGAACGTCTCTCCACATGCTCAGTTCTGAGAGATAAGTGTGTGTGAAAGCCGTCCTTCACCTAGCTTGAAGGGAACACAAAGTTACTTTCCAGGTGCCAACTCCACTCCATACATATATATGGGGAGGTACAAGCTCCAACTCGGTTTTACAGTGAAAACGGCAGGCACTTCCAACCGGCACTAGGAAACAGACTGAGAAACCAGAGTAAGGGTTTCTCCTGCAACCCGTTCCCTTTGTGCTGGATGAACGAACGTCTCTCCCCATGCTCAGTTCTGAGAGATAAGTGTGTGTGAAAGCCGTCCTTCACCTAGCTTGAAGGGAACATAAAGTTTCTTTTCAGTTGCCAACTCCACTCCATACATATATATGGGGAGGTACAAGCTCCAACTCGGTTTTACAGTGAAAACGGCAGGCACTTAAAACCGGCACTAGGAAACAGACTGAGAAACCAGAGTAAGGGTTTCTCCTGCAACCCGATCCCTTTGTGCTGGATGAACGAACGTCTCTCCACATGCTCAGTTCTGAGAGATAAGTGTGTGTGAAAGCCGTCCTTCACCTAGCTTGAAGGGAACACAAAGTTTCTTTTCAGTTGCCAACTCCACTCCATACATATATATGGGGAGGTACAAGCTCCAACTCGGTTTTACAGTGAAAACGGCAGGCACTTCCAAACGGCACTAGGAAACAGACTGAGAAACCAGAGTAAGGGTTTCTCCTGCAACCCGTTCCCTTTGTGCTGGATGAACGAACGTCTCTCCCCATGCTCAGTTCTGAGAGATAAGTGTGTGTGAAAGCCGTCCTTCACCTAGCTTGAAGGGAACACAAAGTTTCTTTTCAGTTGCCAACTCCACTCCATACATATATATGGGGAGGTACAAGCTCCAACTCGGTTTTACAGTGAAAACGGCAGGCACTTCCAACCGGCACTAGGAAACAGACTGAGAAACCAGAGTAAGGGTTTCTCCTGCAACCCGTTCCCTTTGTGCTGGATGAACGAACGTCTCTCCCCATGCTCAGTTCTGAGAGATAAGTGTGTGTGAAAGCCGTCCTTCACCTTGCTTGAAGGGAACACAAAGTTTCTTTTCAGTTGCCAACTCCACTCCATACATATATATGGGGATGTACAAGCTGCAACTCGATTTTACAGTGAAAACGGCAGTCACTTCCAACCGGCACTAGGAAACAGACTGAGAAACCAGAGTAAGGGTTTCTCCTGCAACCCGTTCCCTTTTTGCTGGATGAACGAACGTCTCTCCCCATGCTCAGTTCTGAGAGATAAGTGTGTGTGAAAGCCGTCCTTCACCTAGCTTGAAGGGAACACAAAGTTTCTTTTCAGTTGCCAACTCCACTCCATACATATATATGTGGAGGTACAAGCTTCAACACGGTTTTACAGAGAAAACGGCAGGCACTTCAAACCGGCACTAGGAAACAGTCTGAGAAACCAGAGTAAGGGTTTCTCCTGCAACCCGTTCCCTTTGTGCTGGATGAACGAACGTCTCTCCCCATGCTCAGTTCTGAGAGATAAGTGTGTGTGAAAGCCGTCCTTCACCTAGCTTCAAGGGAACACAAAGTTTCTTTTCAGTTGCCAACTCCACTCCATACATATATATGGGGAGGAACAAGTTCCAACACGGATTTACAGTGAAAACGGCAGGCACTTCAAACCGGCACTAGGAAACAGACTGAGAAACCAGAGTAAGGGTTTCTCCTGCAACCCGTTCCCTTTGTGCTGGATGAACGAACGTCTCTCCACATGCTCAGTTCTGAGAGATAAGTGTGTGTGAAAGCCGTCCTTCACCTAGCTTGAAGGGAACACAAAGTTTCTTTTCAGTTGCCAACACCACTCCATACATATATATGGGGAGGTAGAAGCTCCAACTCGGTTTTACAGTGAAAACGGCAGGCACTTCCAACCGGCACTAGGAAACAGACTGAGAAACCAGAGTAAGGGTTTCTCCTGCAACATGTTCCCTTTGTGCTGGATGAACGAACGTCTCTCCACATGCTCAGTTCTGAGAGATAAGTGTGTGTGAAAGCCGTCCTTCACCTAGCTTGAAGGGAACTCAAAGTTTCTTTTCAGTTGCCAACTCCACTCCATACATATATATGGGGAGGTACAAGCTCCAACTCGGTTTTACAGTGAAAACGGCAGGCACTTCAAACCGGCACTAGGAAACAGACTGAGAAACCAGAGTAAGGGTTTCTCCTCTAAACCGTTCCCTTTGTGCTGGATGAACTAACGTCTCTCCACATGCTCAGTTCTTAGAGATAAGTGTGTGTGAAAGCCGTCCTTCACCTAGCTTGAAGGGAACACAAAGTTTCTTTTCAGTTGCCAACTCCAATCCATAAATATATATGGGGAGGTACAAGCTCCAACTCGGTTTTACAGTGAAAACGGCAGGCACTTCCAACCGGCACTAGGAAACAGACTGAGAAACCAGAGTAAGGCTTTCTCCTGCAACCCGTTCCCTTTGTGCTGAATGAACGAACGTCTCTCCACATGCTCAGTTCTGAGAGATAAGTGTGTGTGAAAGCCGTCCTTCACCTAGCTTGAAGGGAACATAAAGTTTCTTTTCAGTTGCCAACTCCACTCCATACATATATATGGGGAGGTACAAGTTCCAACACGGTTTTACAGTGAAAACGGCAGGCACTTAAAACCGGCACTTGGAAACAGACTGAGAAACCAGAGAATGGGTTTCTCCTGCAACCCGTTCCCTTTGTGCTGGATGAACGAACGTCTCTCCCCATGCTCAGTTTTGAGAGATAAGTGTGTGTGAAAGCCGTCCTTCACCTAGCTTGAAGGGAACACAAAGTTTCTTTTCAGTTGCCAACTCCACTCCATACATATATATGGGGAGGTACAAGCTCCAACTCGGTTTTACAGTGAAAACGGCAGGCACTTCCAACCGGCACTAGGAAACAGACTGAGAAACCAGAGTAAGGGTTTCTCCTGCAACCCGTTCCCTTTGTGCTGGATGAACGAACGTCTCTCCACATGCTCAGTTCTGAGAGATAAGTGTGTGTGAAAGCCGTCCTTCACCTAGCTTGAAGGGAACACAAAGTTTCTTTTCATTTGCCAACTCCACTCCATACATATATATGGGGAGGTACAAGCTCCAACTCGGTTTTACAGTGAAAACGGCAGGCACTTTCAACCGGCACTAGGAAACAGACTGAGAAACCAGAGTAAGGGTTTCTCCTGCAACCCGTTCCCTTTGTGCTGGATGAACGAACGTCTCTCCACATGCTCAGTTCTGAGAGATAAGTGTGTGTGAAAGCCGTCCTTCACCTAGCTTGAAGGGAACACAAAGTTTCTTTTCAGTTGCCAACTCCACTCCATACATATATATGGGGAGGTACAAGCTCCAACTCGGTTTTACAGTGAAAACGGCAGGCACTTCCAACCGGCACTAGGAAACAGACTGAGAAACCAGAGTAAGGGTTTCTCCTGCAACCCGTTCCCTTTGTGCTGGATGAACGAACGTCTCTCCCCATGCTCAGTTCTGAGAGATAAGTGTGTGTGAAAGCCGTCCTTCACCTAGCTTGAAGGGAACACAAAGTTTCTTTTCAGTTGCCAACTCCACTCCATACATATATATGGGGAGGTATAAGCTCCAACTCGGTTTTACAGTGAAAACGGCAGGCACTTCCAACCGGCACTAGGAAACAGACTGAGAAACCAGAGTAAGGGTTTCTCCTGCAACCCGTTCCCTTTGTGCTGGATGAACGAACGTCTCTCCCCATGCTCAGTTCTGAGAGATAAGTGTGTGTGAAAGCCGTCCTTCACCTAGCTTGAAGGGAACACAAAGTTTCTTTTCAGTTGCCAACTCCACTCCATACATATATATGGGGAGGTACAAGCTCCAACTCGGTTTTACAGTGAAAACGGCAGGCACTTCCAACCGGCACTAGGAAACAGACTGAGAAACCAGAGTAAGGGTTTCTCCTGCAACCCGTTCCCTTTGTGCTGGATGAACGAACGTCTCTCCACATGCTCAGTTCTGAGAGATAAGTGTGTGTGAAAGCCGTCCTTCACCTAGCTTGAAGGGAACACAAAGTTTCTTTTCAGTTGCCAACTCCACTCCATACATATATATGGGGAGGTACAAGCTCCAACTCGGTTTTACAGTGAAAACGGCAGGCACTTCCAACCGGCACTAGGAAACAGACTGAGAAACCAGAGTAAGGGTTTCTCCTGCAACCCGTTCCCTTTGTGCTGGATGAACGAACGTCTCTCCACATGCTCAGTTCTGAGAGATAAGTGTGTGTGAAAGCCGTCCTTCACCTAGCTTGAAGGGAACACAAAGTTTCTTTTCAGTTGCCAACTCCACTCCATACATATATATGGGGAGGTACAAGCTCCAACTCGGTTTTACAGTGAAAACGGCAGGCACTTCCAACCGGCACTAGGAAACAGACTGAGAAACCAGAGTAAGGGTTTCACCTGCAACCCGTTCCCTTTGTGCTGGATGAACGAACGTCTCTCCACATGCTCAGTTCTGAGAGATAAGTGTGTGTGAAAGCCGTCCTTCACCTAGCTTGAAGGGAACACAAAGTTTCTTTTCAGTTGCCAACTCCACTCCATACATATATATGGGGAGGTACAAGCTCCAACTCGGTTTTACAGTGAAAACGGCAGGCACTTCCAAAAGGCACTAGGAAATAGACTGAGAAACCAGAGTAAGGGTTTCTCCTGCAACCCGTTCCCTTTGTGCTGGATGAACGAACGTCTCTCCCCATGCTCAGTTCTGAGAGATAAGTGTGTGTGAAAGCCGTCCTTCACCTAGCTTGAAGGGAACACAAAGTTTCTTTTCAGTTGCCAACTCCACTCCATACATATATATGGGGAGGTACAAGCTCCAACTCGGTTTTACAGTGAAAACGGCAGGCACTTCCAACCGGCACTAGGAAACAGACTGAGAAACCAGAGTAAGGGTTTCTCCTGCAAACCGTTCCCTTTGTGCTGGATGAACGAACGTCTCTCCCCATGCTCAGTTCTGAGAGATAAGTGTGTGTGAAAGCCGTCCTTCACCTAGCTTGAAGGGAACACAAAGTTTCTTTTCAGTTGCCAACTCCACTCCATACATATATATGGGGATGTACAAGCTGCAACTCGATTTTACAGTGAAAACGGCAGTCACTTCCAACCGGCACTAGGAAACAGACTGAGAAACCAGAGTAAGGGTTTCTCCTGCAACCCGTTCCCTTTTTGCTGGATGAACGAACGTCTCTCCCCATGCTCAGTTCTGAGAGATAAGTGTGTGTGAAAGCCGTCCTTCACCTAGCTTGAAGGGAACACAAAGTTTCTTTTCAGTTGCCAACTCCACTCCATACATATATATGTGGAGGTACAAGCTTCAACACGGTTTTACAGATAAAACGGCAGGCACTTCAAACCGGCACTAGGAAACAGTCTGAGAAACCAGAGTAAGGGTTTCTCCTGCAACCCGTTCCCTTTGTGCTGGATGAACGAACGTCTCTCCCCATGCTCAGTTCTGAGAGATAAGTGTGTGTGAAAGCCGTCCTTCACCTAGCTTCAAGGGAACACAAAGTTTCTTTTCAGTTGCCAACTCCACTCCATACATATATATGGGGAGGTACAAGCTCCAACTCGGTTTTACAATGAAAACGGCAGGCACTTCCAACCGGCACTAGGAAACAGACTGAGAAACCAGAGTAAGGGTTTCTCCTGTAAACCGTTCCCTTTGTGCTGGATGAACGAACGTCTCTCCACATGCTCAGTTCTGAGAGATAAGTGTGTGTGAAAGCCGTCCTTCACCTAGCTTGAAGGTAACATAAAGTTTCTTTTCAGTTGCCAACTCCACTCCATACATATATATGGGGAGGAACAAGTTCCAACACGGATTTACAGTGAAAACGGCAGGCACTTCAAACCGGCACTAGGAAACAGACTGAGAAACCAGAGTAAGGGTTTCTCCTGCAACCCGTTCCCTTTGTGCTGGATGAACGAACGTCTCTCCACATGCTCAGTTCTGAGAGATAAGTGTGTGTGAAAGCCGTCCTTCACCTAGCTTGAAGGGAACACAAAGTTTCTTTTCATTTGCCAACTCCACTCCATACATATATATGGGGAGGTACAAGCTCCAACTCGGTTTTACAGTGAAAACGGCAGGCACTTTCAACCGGCACTAGGAAACAGACTGAGAAACCAGAGTAAGGGTTTCTCCTGCAACCCGTTCCCTTTGTGCTGGATGAACGAACGTCTCTCCACATGCTCAGTTCTGAGAGATAAGTGTGTGTGAAAGCCGTCCTTCACCTAGCTTGAAGGGAACACAAAGTTTCTTTTCAGTTGCCAACTCCACTCCATACATATATATGGGGAGGTACAAGCTCCAACTCGGTTTTACAGTGAAAACGGCAGGCACTTCCAACCGGCACTAGGAAACAGACTGAGAAACCAGAGTAAGGGTTTCTCCTGCAACCCGTTCCCTTTGTGCTGGATGAACGAACGTCTCTCCCCATGCTCAGTTCTGAGAGATAAGTGTGTGTGAAAGCCGTCCTTCACCTAGCTTGAAGGGAACACAAAGTTTCTTTTCAGTTGCCAACTCCACTCCATACATATATATGGGGAGGTATAAGCTCCAACTCGGTTTTACAGTGAAAACGGCAGGCACTTCCAACCGGCACTAGGAAACAGACTGAGAAACCAGAGTAAGGGTTTCTCCTGCAACCCGTTCCCTTTGTGCTGGATGAACGAACGTCTCTCCCCATGCTCAGTTCTGAGAGATAAGTGTGTGTGAAAGCCGTCCTTCACCTAGCTTGAAGGGAACACAAAGTTTCTTTTCAGTTGCCAACTCCACTCCATACATATATATGGGGAGGTACAAGCTCCAACTCGGTTTTACAGTGAAAACGGCAGGCACTTCCAACCGGCACTAGGAAACAGACTGAGAAACCAGAGTAAGGGTTTCTCCTGCAACCCGTTCCCTTTGTGCTGGATGAACGAACGTCTCTCCACATGCTCAGTTCTGAGAGATAAGTGTGTGTGAAAGCCGTCCTTCACCTAGCTTGAAGGGAACACAAAGTTTCTTTTCAGTTGCCAACTCCACTCCATACATATAT
This sequence comes from Vicugna pacos, assembly GCF_048564905.1. Taxonomy (NCBI): domain Eukaryota; kingdom Metazoa; phylum Chordata; class Mammalia; order Artiodactyla; family Camelidae; genus Vicugna; species Vicugna pacos. Next base: position 27,036,351 of record NW_027328741.1, read on the forward strand.
ATGGGGAGGTACAAGCTCCAACTCGGTTTTACAGTGAAAACGGCAGGCACTTCCAACCGGCACTAGGAAACAGACTGAGAAACCAGAGTAAGGGTTTCTCCTGCAACCCGTTCCCTTTGTGCTGGATGAACGAACGTCTCTCCACATGCTCAGTTCTGAGAGATAAGTGTGTGTGAAAGCCGTCCTTCACCTAGCTTGAAGGGAACACAAAGTTTCTTTTCAGTTGCCAACTCCACTCCATACATATATATGGGGAGGTACAAGCTCCAACTCGGTTTTACAGTGAAAACGGCAGGCACTTCCAACCGGCACTAGGAAACAGACTGAGAAACCAGAGTAAGGGTTTCACCTGCAACCCGTTCCCTTTGTGCTGGATGAACGAACGTCTCTCCACATGCTCAGTTCTGAGAGATAAGTGTGTGTGAAAGCCGTCCTTCACCTAGCTTGAAGGGAACACAAAGTTTCTTTTCAGTTGCCAACTCCACTCCATACATATATATGGGGAGGTACAAGCTCCAACTCGGTTTTACAGTGAAAACGGCAGGCACTTCCAAAAGGCACTAGGAAATAGACTGAGAAACCAGAGTAAGGGTTTCTCCTGCAACCCGTTCCCTTTGTGCTGGATGAACGAACGTCTCTCCCCATGCTCAGTTCTGAGAGATAAGTGTGTGTGAAAGCCGTCCTTCACCTAGCTTGAAGGGAACACAAAGTTTCTTTTCAGTTGCCAACACCACTCCATACATATATATGGGGAGGTACAAGCTCCAACTCGGTTTTACAGTGAAAACGGCAGGCACTTCCAACCGGCACTAGGAAACAGACTGAGAAACCAGAGTAAGGGTTTCTCCTGCAACCCGTTCCCTTTGTGCTGGATGAACGAACGTCTCTCCCCATGCTCAGTTCTGAGAGATAAGTGTGTGTGAAAGCCGTCCTTCACCTAGCTTGAAGGGAACACAAAGTTTCTTTTCAGTTGCCAACTCCACTCCATACATATATATGGGGATGTACAAGCTGCAACTCGATTTTACAGTGAAAACGGCAGTCACTTCCAACCGGCACTAGGAAACAGACTGAGAAACCAGAGTAAGGGTTTCTCCTGCAACCCGTTCCCTTTTTGCTGGATGAACGAACGTCTCTCCCCATGCTCAGTTCTGAGAGATAAGTGTGTGTGAAAGCCGTCCTTCACCTAGCTTGAAGGGAACACAAAGTTTCTTTTCAGTTGCCAACTCCACTCCATACATATATATGTGGAGGTACAAGCTTCAACACGGTTTTACAGATAAAACGGCAGGCACTTCAAACCGGCACTAGGAAACAGTCTGAGAAACCAGAGTAAGGGTTTCTCCTGCAACCCGTTCCCTTTGTGCTGGATGAACGAACGTCTCTCCCCATGCTCAGTTCTGAGAGATAAGTGTGTGTGAAAGCCGTCCTTCACCTAGCTTCAAGGGAACACAAAGTTTCTTTTCAGTTGCCAACTCCACTCCATACATATATATGGGGAGGTACAAGCTCCAACTCGGTTTTACAATGAAAACGGCAGGCACTTCCAACCGGCACTAGGAAACAGACTGAGAAACCAGAGTAAGGGTTTCTCCTGTAAACCGTTCCCTTTGTGCTGGATGAACGAACGTCTCTCCACATGCTCAGTTCTGAGAGATAAGTGTGTGTGAAAGCCGTCCTTCACCTAGCTTGAAGGTAACATAAAGTTTCTTTTCAGTTGCCAACTCCACTCCATACATATATATGGGGAGGAACAAGTTCCAACACGGATTTACAGTGAAAACGGCAGGCACTTCAAACCGGCACTAGGAAACAGACTGAGAAACCAGAGTAAGGGTTTCTCCTGCAACCCGTTCCCTTTGTGCTGGATGAACGAACGTCTCTCCACATGCTCAGTTCTGAGAGATAAGTGTGTGTGAAAGCCGTCCTTCACCTAGCTTGAAGGGAACACAAAGTTTCTTTTCAGTTGCCAACACCACTCCATACATATATATGGGGAGGTAGAAGCTCCAACTCGGTTTTACAGTGAAAACGGCAGGCACTTCCAACCGGCACTAGGAAACAGACTGAGAAACCAGAGTAAGGGTTTCTCCTGCAACATGTTCCCTTTGTGCTGGATGAACGAACGTCTCTCCACATGCTCAGTTCTGAGAGATAAGTGTGTGTGAAAGCCGTCCTTCACCTAGCTTGAAGGGAACTCAAAGTTTCTTTTCAGTTGCCAACTCCACTCCATACATATACATGGGGAGGTACAAGCTCCAACTCGGTTTTACAGAGAATACGGCAGGCACTTCCAACCGGCACTAGGAAACAGCCTGAGAAACCAGAGTAAGGGTTTCTCCTGCAACCCGTTCCCTTTGTGCTGGATGAACGAACGTCTCTCCACATGCTCAGTTCTGAGAGATAAGTGTGTGTGAAAGTCGTCCTTCACCAAGCTTGAAGGGAACACAAAGTTTCTTTTCATTTGCCAACTCCACTCCATACATATATATGGGGAGGTACAAGCTCCAACTCGGTTTTACAGTGAAAACGGCAGGCACTTCCAACCGACACTAGGAAACAGACTGAGAAACCAGAGTAAGGGTTTCTCCTGCAACCCGTTCCCTTTGTGCTGGATGAACGAACGTCTCTCCACATGCTCAGTTCTGAGAGATAAGTGAGTGTGAAAGCCGTCCTTCACCTAGCTTGAAGGGAACACCAAGTTTCTTTTCAGTTGCCAACTCCACTCCATACATATATATGGGGAGGTACAAGCTCCAACTCGGTTTTACAGTGAAAACTGCAGGCACTTCCAACCGGCACTAGGAAACAGACTGAGAAACCAGAGTAAGGGTTTCTCCTGCAACCCGTTCCCTTTGTGCTGGATGAACGAACGTCTCTCCACATGCTCAGTTCAGAGACATAAGTGTGTGTGAAAGCCGTCCTTCAACTAGCTTGAAGGGAACACAAAGTTTCTTTTCAGTTGCCAACTCCAATCCATACATATATATGGGGAGGTACAATCTCCAACTCGGTTTTACAGTGTAAACGGCAGGCACTTCAAAGCGACACTAGGAAACAGACTGAGAAACCAGAGTAAGGGTTTCTCCTGCAACCCGTTCCCTTGGTGCTGGATGAACGATCGTCTCTCCACATGCTCAGTTCTGAGAGATAAGTGTGTGTGAAAGCCGTCCTTCAGCTAGCTTGAAGGGAACACAAAATTTCTTTTCAGTTGCCAACTCCACTGCATACATATATATGGAGAGGTACAAGCTCCACCTCGGTTTTACAGTGAAAACGGCAGGCACTTCAAACCGGCACTAAGAAAGAGACTGAGAAACCAGAGTAAGGGTTTTGCCTGCAACCCGTTCCTTTTGTGCTGGATGAACGAACGTCTCTCCACATGCTCAGTTCTGAGAGATAATTGTGTGTGAAAGCCGTCCTTCACCTAGCTTGAAGGGAACACAAAGTTTCTTTTCAGTTGTCAACTCCACTCCATAAATGTATATGGGGAGGTAAAAGCTCCAAATCGGTTTTACAGTGAAAACGGCAGGCACTTCCAACCGGCACTAGAAAACAGACTGAGAAACCAGAGTAAGGGTTTCTCCTGCAACCCGTTCCCTTTGTGCTGGATGAACGAACGTCTCTCCACATGCTCAGTTCTGAGAGATAAGTGTGTGTGAAAGCCGTCCTTCACCTAGCTTGAAGGGAACACAAAGGTTCTTTTCAGTTGCCAACTCCATTCCATACATATATATGGGGAGGTACAAGCTTCAACTCGGTTTTACAGTGAAAACGGCAGGCACTTCAAACCGGCACTAGGAAACAGACTGAGAAACCAGAGTAAGGGTTTCTCCTGCAACCCGTTCCCTATGTGCTGGAGGAACGAACGTCTCTCCCCATGCTCAGTTCTGAGAGATATGTGTGTGTGAAAGCCGTCCTTCACCTAGCTCAAAGGGAACACAAAGTTTCTTTTCAGTTGTCAACTTCACTCCATACATATATATGGGGAGGTAAAAGCTCCAACTCGGTTTTACAGTGAAAACGGCAGGCACTTCCAACCGGCACAAGGAAACAGACTGAGAAACCAGAGTAAGGGTTTCTCCTGTAAACCTTTCCCTTTGTGCTGGATGAACTAACGTCTCTCCACATGCTCAGTTCTGAGAGATAAGTGTGTGTGAAAGCCGTCCTTCACCTAGCTTGAAGGGAACACAAAGTTTCTTTTCAGTTGCCAACTCCACTCCATACATATATATGGGGAGGTACATGCTGCAACTCGGTTTTACAGTGAAAACGGCAGGCACTTCCAACCGGCACTAGGAAACAGACTGAGAAACCAGAGTAAGGGTTTCTCCTGCAACCCGTTCCCTTTGTGCTGGATGAACGAACGTCTCTCCACATGCTCAGTTCTGAGAGATAAGTGTGTGTGAAAGCCGTCCTTCACCTAGCTTGAAGGGAACACAAAGTTTCTTTTCAGTTGCCAACTCCACTCCATACATATATATGGGGAGGTACAAGCCCCAACTCGGTTTTATAGTGAAAACGGCAGGCACATCAAACCGGCACTAGGAAACAGACTGAGAAACCAGAGAAAGGGTTTCTCCTGCAAACCGTTCCCTTTGTGCTGGATGAACGAACGTCTCTCCACAGGCTCAGTTCTGAGAGATAAGTGTGTGTGAAAGCCGTCCTTCACCTAGCTTGAAGGGAACACAAAGTTTCTTTTCAGTTGCAAACTCCACTCCATACATATATATGGGGAGGTACAAGCTCCAACTCGGTTTTACAGTGAAAACGGCAGGCACTTCAAACCGGCACTAGGAAACAGACTGAGAAACCAGAGTAAGGGTTTCTCCTGCAACCCTTTCCCTTTGTGCTGGATGAACGAACGTCTCTCCACATGCTCAGTTCTGAGAGATAAGTGGGTGTGAAAGCCGTCCTTCACCTAGCTTGAAGGGAACAGAAAGTTTCTTTTCAGTTGCCAACTCCACTCCATACATATATATGGGGAGGTACAAGCTCCAACTCGGTTTTACAGTGAAAACGGCAGGCACGTCCAACCGGCACTAGGAAACAGACTGAGAAACCAGAGTAAGGGTTTCTCCTGCAACCCGTTCCCTTTGTGCTGGATGAACGAACGTCTCTCCACATGCTCAGTTCTGAGAGATAAGTGTGTGTGAAAGCCGTCCTTCACCTAGCTTGAAGGGAACACAAAGTTTCTTTTCAGTTGCAAACTCCACTCCATACATATATATGGGCAGGTACAAGCTCCAACTCGGTTTTACAGTGAAAACGTCAGGCACTTCAAACCGGCACTAGGAAACAGACTGAGAAACCAGAGTAAGGGTTTCTCCTGCAACCCGTTCCCTTTGTGCTGGATGAACGAACGTCTCTCCACATGCTCAGTTCTGAGAGATAAGTGTGTGTGAAAGCCGTCCTTCACCTAGCTTGAAGGGAACACAAAGTTTCTTTTCAGTTGCAAACTCCACTCCATACATATATATGGGGAGGTACAAGCTCCAACTGGGTTTTACAGTGAAAACGGCAGGCACTTCAAACCGGCACTAGGAAACAGACTGAGAAACCAGAGTATGGGTTTCTCCTGCAACACGTTCCCTTTGTGCTGGATGAGCGAACGTCTCTCCACATGCTCAGTTCTGAGAGATAAGTGTGTGTGAAGCCGTCCTTCACCTAGCTTGAAGGGAACATAAAGTTTCTTTTCAGTTGCAAACTCCACTCCATACATATATATGGGGAGGTCCAAGCTCCAACTCGGTTTTACAGTGAAAACGGCAGGCACTTCAAACCGGCACTAGGAAACAGACTGAGAAACCAGAGAAAGGGTTTCTCCTGCAACCCGTTCCCTTTGTGCTGGATGAACGAACGTCTCTCCACATGCTCACTTCTGAGAGATAAGTGTGTGTGAAAGCCGTCCTTCACCTAGATTGAAGGGAACACAAAGTTTCTTTTCAGTTGCAAACTCCACTCCATACATATATATGGGGTGGTACAAGCCCCAACTGGGTTTTACAGTGAAAACGGCAGGCACTTCAAACCGGCACTAGGAAACAGACTGAGAAACCAGAGTATGGGTTTCTCCTGCAACCCGTTCCCTTTGTGCTGGATGAACGAACGTCTCTCCACATGCTCAGTTCTGAGAGATAAGCGTGTGTGAATCCGTCTTTCACCAGCTTGAAGGGAACACAAAGTTTCTTTTCAGTTGCAAACTCCACTCCATACATATATATGGGGAGGTCCAAGCTCCAACTCGGTTTTACAGTGAAAACGGCAGGCACTTCAAACCGGCACTAGGAAACAGACTGAGAAACCAGAGAAAGGGTTTCTCCTGCAACCCGTTCCCTTTGTGCTGGATGAACGAACGTCTCTCCACATGCTCACTTCTGAGAGATAAGTGTGTGTGAAAGCCGTCCTTCACCTAGCTTGAAGGGAACACAAAGTTTCTTTTCAGTTGCAAACTCCACTCCATACATATATATGGGGAGGTAAAAGCTCCAACTCGGTTTTATAGTGAAAACGGCAGGCAGTTCAAACCGGCACTAGGAAACAGACTGAGAAACCAGAGTAAGGGTTTCTCCTGCAAACCGTTCCCTTTGTGCTGGATGAACGAACGTCTCTCCACATGCTCAGTTCTGAGAGATAAGTGTGTGTGAAAGTCGTCCTTCACCTAGCTTGAAGGGAACACATAATTTCTTTTCAGTTGCCAACTCCACTCCATACATATATATGGGGAGGTCCAAGCTCCAACTCGGTTTTACAGTGAAAACGGCAGGCACTTCAAACCGGCACTAGGAAACAGACTGAGAAACCAGAGTAAGGGTTTCTCCTGCAACCCGTTCCCATTGTGCTGGATGAACGAACGTCTCTCCACATGCTCAGTTCTGAGAGATAAGTGTGTGTGAAAGCCGTCCTTCACCTAGCTTGAAGGGAACACAAAGTTTCTTTTCAGTTGCAAACTCCACTCCATACATATATACGGGGAGGTCCAAGCTCCAACTCGGTTTTACAGTGAAAACGGCAGGCACTTCAAACCGGCACTAGGAAACATACTGAGAAACCAGAGAAAGGGTTTCTCCTGCAACCCGTTCCCTTTGTGCTGGATGAACGAACGTCTCTCCACATGCTCACTTCTGAGAGATAAGTGTGTGTGAAAGCCGTCCTTCACCTAGCTTGAAGGGAACACAAAGTTTCTTTTCAGTTGCAAACTCCACTCCATACATATATATGGGGAGGTACAAGCTCCAACTGGGTTTTACAGTGAAAACGGCAGACACTTCAAACCGGCACTAGGAAACAGACTGAGAAACCAGAGTATGGGTTTCCCCTGCAACCCGTTCCCTTTGTGCTGGATGAACGAACGTCTCTCCACATGCTCAGTTCTGAGAGATAAGTGTGTGTGAAGCCGTCCTTCACCTAGCTTGAAGGGAACACAAAGTTTCTTTTCAGTTGCAAACTCCACTCCATACATATATATGGGGAGGTCCAAGCTCCAACTCGGTTTTACAGTGAAAACGACAGGCACTTCAAACCGGCACTAGGAAACAGACTGAGAAACCAGAGAAAGGGTTTCTCCTGCAACCCGTTCCCTTTGTGCTGGATGAACGAACGTCTCTCCACATGCTCAGTTCTGAGAGATAAGTGTGTGTGAAAGCCGTCCTTCACCTAACTTGAAGGGAACACAAAGTTTCTGTTCAGTTGCCAACTCCACTCCATACATATATATGGGGAGGTACAAGCTCCAACTCGGTTTTACAGTGAAAACTGCAGGCACTTCAAACCGGCACTAGGAAACAGACTGAGAAACCAGAGTAAGGGTTTCTCCTGCAACCCGTTCCCTTTGTGCTGGATGAACGAACGTCTCTCCACATGCTCACTTCTGAGAGATAACTGTGTGTGAAAGCCGTCCTTCACCTAGCTTGAAGGGAACACAAAGTTTCTTTTCAGTTGCAAACTCCACTCCATACATATATATGGGGAGGTCCAAGCTCCAACTCGGTTTTACAGTGAAAACGGCAGGCACTTCAAACCGGCACTAGGAAACAGACTGAGAAACCAGAGTAAGGGTTTCTCCTGCAAACCGTTCCCTTTGTGCTGGATGAACGAACGTCTCTCCACATGCTCAGTTCTGAGAGATAAGTGTGTGTGAAAGCCGTCCTTCACCTAGCTTGAAGGGAACACAAAGTTTCTGTTCAGTTGCCAACTCCACTCCATACATATATATGGGGAGGTAGAAGCTTCAACTCGGTTTTACAGTGAAAACGGCAGGCACATCAAACCGGCAATAGGAAACAGACTGAGAAACCAGAGTAAGGGTTTCTCCTGCAAACCGTTCCCTTTGTGCTGGATGAATGAACGTCTCTCCACATGCTCAGTTCTGAGAGATAAGTGTGTGTGAAAGCCGTCCTTCACCTAGCTTGAAGGGAACACAAAGTTTCTTTTCAGTTGCAAACTCCACTCCATACATATATATGGGGAGGTCCAAGCTCCAACTCGGTTTTACAGTGAAAACGGCAGGCACTTCAAACCGGCACTAGGAAACAGACTGAGAAACCAGAGTAAGGGTTTCTCCTGCAACCCGTTCCCTTTGTGCTGGATGAACGAACGTCTCTCCACATGCTCAGTTCTGAGAGATAAGTGAGTGTGAATGCCGTCCTTCACCTAGCTTGAAGGGAACACAAAGTTTCTTTTCAGTTGCCAACTCCACTCCATACATATATATGGGGAAGTACAAGCTCCAACTCGGTTTTACAGTGAAAACCGTAGGCACTTCAAACCGGCACTAGGAAACACACTGAGAAACCAGAGTAAGGGTTTCTCCTGCAACCCGTTCCCTTTGTGCTGGATGAACGAACGTCTCTCCAAATGCTCAGTTCTGAGAGATAAGTGTGTGTGAAAGCCGTCCTTCACCTAGCTTGAAGGGAACACAAAGTTTCTTTTCAGTTACAAACTCCACTCCATACATATATATGGGGAGGTACAAGCTCCAACTCGGTTTTACAGTGAAAACGGCAGGCACTTCAAACCGGCACTAGGAAACAGACTGAGAAACCAGAGTATGGGTTTCTCCTGCAACCCGTTCCCTTTGTGCTGGATGAACGAACGTCTCTCCACATGCTCAGTTCTGAGAGATAAGTGTGTGTGAAAGCCGTCCTTCACCTAGCTTGAAGGGAACACAAAGTTTCTTTTCAGTTGCAAACTCCACTCCATACATATATATGGGGAGGTCCAAGCTCCAACTCGGTTTTACAGTGAAAACAGCAGGCACTTCAAACCGGCACTAGGAAACAGACTGAGAAACCAGAGAAAGGGTTTCTCCTGCAACCCGTTCCCTTTGTGCTGGATGAACGAACGTCTCTCCACATGCTCAGTTCTGAGAGATAAGTGTGTGTGAAGCCGTCCTTCACCTAGCTTGAAGGGAACACAAAGTTTCTTTTCAGTTGCAAACTCCACTCCATACATATATATGGGGAGGTCCAAGCTCCAACTCGGTTTTACAGTGAAAACGGCAGGCACTTCAAACCGGCACTAGGAAACAGACTGAGAAACCAGAGTAAGTGTTTCTCCTGCAACCCGTTCCCTTTGTGCTGGATGAACGAACGTCTCTCCACATGCTCACTTCTGAGAGATAAGTGTGTGTGAAAGCCGTCCTTCACCTAGCTTGAAGGGAACACAAAGTTTCTTTTCAGTTGCAAATTCCACTCCATACATATATATGGGGAGGTACAAGCTCCAACTCGGTTTTACAGTGAAAACGGCAGGCACTTCAAACCGGCACTAGGAAACAGACTGAGAAACCAGAGTAAGGGTTTCTCCTGCAACCCGTTCCCTTTGTGCTGGATGAACGAACGTCTCTCCACATGCTCAGTTCTGAGAGATAACTGTGTGTGAAAGCCGTCCTTCACCTAGCTTGAAGGGAACACAAAGTTTCTTTTCAGTTGCAAACTCCACTCCATACATATATATGGGGAGGTCCAAGCTCCAACTCGGTTTTACAGTGAAAACGGCAGGCACTTCAAACCGGCACTAGGAAACAGACTGAGAAACCAGAGTAAGGGTTTCTCCTGCAACCCGTTCCCTTTGTGCTGGATGAACGAACGTCTCTCCACATGCTCACTTCTGAGAGATAAGTGTGTGTGAAAGCCGTCCTTCACCTAGCTTGAAGGGAACACAAAGTTTCTTTTCAGTTGCAAACTCCACTCCATACATATATATGGGGAGGTCCAAGCTCCAACTCGGATTTACAGTGAAAACGGCAGGCACTTCAAACCGGCACTAGGAAACAGACTGAGAAACCAGAGAAAGGGTTTCTCCTGCAACCCGTTCCCTTTGTGCTGGATGAACGAACGTCTCTCCACATGCTCAGTTCTGAGAGATAAGTGTGTGTGAAAGCCGTCCTTCACCTAGCTTGAAGGGAACACAAAGTTTCTTTTCAGTTGCAAACTCCACTCCATACATATATATGGGGAGGTACAAGCTCCAACTCGGTTTTACAGTGAAAACGGCAGGCACTTCAAACCGGCACTAGGAAACAGACTGAGAAACCAGAGTAAGGGTTTCTCCTGCAACCCGTTCCCTTTGTGCTGGATGAATGAACGTCTCTCCACATGCTCAGTTCTGAGAGATAAGTGTGTGTGAAAGCCGTCCTTCACATAGCTTGAAGGGAACACAAAGTTTCTTTTCAGTTGCAAACTCCACTCCATACATATATATGGGGAGGTCCAAGGTCCAACTCGGTTTTACAGTGAAAACGGCAGGCACTTCAAACCGGCACTAGGAAACAAACTGAGAAACCAGAGTAAGGGTTTCTCCTGCAACCCGTTCCCTTTGTGCTGGATGAACGAACGTCTCTCCACATGCTCAGTTCTGAGAGATAAGTGAGTGTGAATGCCGTCCTTCACCTAGCTTAAAGGGAACACAAAGTTTCTTTTCAGTTGCCAACTCCACTCCATACATATATATGGGGAAGTACAAGCTCCAACTCGGTTTTACAGTGAAAACCGTAGGCACTTCAAACCGGCACTAGGAAACACACTGAGAAACCAGAGTAAGGGTTTCTCCTGCAACCCGTTCCCTTTGTGCTGGATGAACGAACGTCTCTCCACATGCTCAGTTCTGAGAGATAAGTGTGTGTGAATGCCGTCCTTCACCTAGCTTGAAGGGAACACCAAGTTTCTTTTCAGTTACAAACTCCACTCCATACATATATATGGGGAGGTACAAGCTCCAACTCGGTTTTACAGTGAAAACGGCAGGCACTTCAAACCGGCACTAGGAAACAGACTGAGAAACCAGAGTATGGGTTTCTCCTGCAACCCGTTCCCTTTGTGCTGGATGAACGAACGTCTCTCCACATGCTCAGTTCTGAGAGATAAGTGTGTGTGAAAGCCGTCCTTCACCTAGCTTGAAGGGAACACAAAGTTTCTTTTCAGTTGCAAACTCCACTCCATACATATATATGGGGAGGTCCAAGCTCCAACTCGGTTTTACAGTGAAAACGGCAGGCACTTCAAACCGGCACTAGGAAACAGACTGAGAAACCAGAGTAAGGGTTTCTCCTGCAACCCGTTCCCTTTGCGCTGGATGAACGAACGTCTCTCCACATGCTCAGTTCTGAGAGATAAGTGTGTGTGAAAGCCGTCCTTCACCTAGCTTGAAGGGAACACAAAGTTTCTTTTCAGTTGCAAACTCCACTCCATACATATATATGGGGAGGTACAAGCTCCAACTGGGTTTTACAGTGAAAACGGCAGGCACTTCAAACCGGCATTAGGAAACAGACTGAGAAACCAGAGTATGGGTTTCTCCTGCAACCCGTTCCCTTTGTGCTGGATGAACGAACGTCTCTCCACATGCTCAGTTCTGAGAGATAAGTGAGTGTGAAGCCGTCCTTCACCTAGCTTGAAGGGAACACAAAGTTTCTTTTCAGTTGCAAACGCCACTCCATACATATATATGGGGAGGTCCAAGCTCCAACTCGGTTTTTCAGTGAAAACGGCAGGCACTTCAAACCGGCACTAGGAAACAGACTGAGAAACCAGAGAAAGGGTTTCTCCTGCAACCCGTTCCCTTTGTGCTGGATGAACGAACGTCTCTCCACATGCTCACTTCTGAGAGATAAGTGTGTGTGAAAGCCGTCCTTCACCTAGCTTGAAGGGAACACAAAGTTTCTGTTCAGTTGCAAACTCCACTCCATACATATATATGGGGAGGTACAAGCTCCAACTGGGTTTTACAGTGAAAACGGCAGGCACTTCAAACCGGCACTAGGAAACAGACTGAGAAACCAGAGTATGGGTTTCTCCTGCAACCCGTTCCCTTTGTGCTGGATGAACGAACGTCTCTCCACATGCTCAGTTCTGAGAGACAAGAGTGTGTGAAGCCGTCCTTCACCTAGCTTGAAGGGAACACAAAGTTTCTTTTCAGTTGCAAACTCCACTCCATACATATATATGGGGAGGTCCAAGCTCCAACTCGGTTTTACAGTGAAAACGGCAGGCACTTCAAACCGGCACTAGGAAACAGACTGAGAAACCAGAGTATGGGTTTCTCCTGCAACCCGTTCCCTTTGTGCTGGATGAACGAACGTCTCTCCACATGCTCAGTTCTGAGAGACAAGAGTGTGTGAAGCCGTCCTTCACCTAGCTTGAAGGGAACACAAAGTTTCTTTTCAGTTGCAAACTCCACTCCATACATATATATGGGGAGGTCCAAGCTCCAACTCGATTTTACAGTGAAAACGGCAGGCACTTCAATCCGGCACTAGGAAACAAACTGAGAAACCAGAGAAAGGGTTTCTTCTGCAACCCGTTCCCTTTGTGCTGGATGAACGAACGTCTCTACACATGCTCACTTCTGAGAGATAAGTGTGTGTGAAAGCCGTCCTTCACCTACTTGAAGGGAACACAAAGTTTCTTTTCAGTTGCAAACTCCACTCCATACATATATATGGGGAGGTACAAGCTCCAACTGGGTTTTACAGTGAAAACGGCAGGCACTTCAAACCGGCACTAGGAAACAGACTGAGAAACCAGAGTATGGGTTTCTCCTGCAACCCGTTCCCTTTGTGCTGGATGAACGAACGTCTCTCCACATGCTCAGTTCTGAGAGATAAGTGTGTGTGAAGCCGTCCTTCACCTAGCTTGAAGGGAACACAAAGTTTCTTTTCAGTTGCAAACTCCACTCCATACATATATATGGGGAGGTCCAAGCTCCAACTCGGTTTTACAGTGAAAACGGCTGGCACTTCAAACCGGCACTAGGAAACAGACTGAGAAACCAGAGAAAGGGTTTCTCCTGCAACCCGTTCCCTTTGTGCTGTATGAACGAACGTCTCTCCACATGCTCACGTCTGAGAGATAAGTGTGTGTGAAAGCCGTCCTTCACCTAGCTTGAAGGGAACACAAAGTTTCTTTTCAGTTGCAAACTCCACTCCATACATATATATGGGGAGGTACAAGCTCCAACTCGGTTTTACAGTGATAACGGCAGGCACTTCAAACCGGCACTAGGAAACAGACTGAGAAACCAGAGGAAGGGTTTCTCCTGCAACCCGTTCCCTTTGTGCTGGATGAACGAACGTCTCTCCACATGCTCAGTTCTGAGAGATAACTGTGTGTGAAAGCCGTCCTTCACCTAGCTTGAAGGGAACACAAAGTTTCTTTTCAGTTGCAAACTCCACTCCATACATATATATGGGGAGGTCCAAGCTCCAACTCGGTTTTACAGTGAAAACGGCAGGCACTTCAAACCGGCACTAGGAAACAGACTGAGAAACCAGAGTAAGGGTTTCTCCTGCAACCCGTTCCCTTTGTGCTGGATGAACGAACGTCTCTCCACATGCTCACTTCTGAGAGATAAGTGTGTGTGAAAGCCGTCCTTCACCTAGCTTGAAGGGAACACAAAGTTTCTTTTCAGTTGCAAACTCCACTCCATACATATATATGGGGAGGTCCAAGCTCCAACTCGGTTTTACAGTGAAAACGGCAGGCACTTCAAACCGGCACTAGGAAACAGACTGAGAAACCAGAGAAAGGGTTTCTCCTGCAACCCGTTCCCTTTGTGCTGGATGAACGAACGTCTCTCCACATGCTCACTTCTGAGAGATAAGTGTGTGTGAAAGCCGTCCTTCACCTAGCTTGAAGGGAACACAAAGTTTCTTTTCAGTTGCCAACTCCACTCCATACATATATATGGGGAGGTACAAGCTCCACCTCGGTTTTACAGTGAAAACGGCAGGCACTTCAAACCGGCACTAGGAAACAGACTGAGAAACCAGAGTAAGGGTTTCTCCTGCAACCCGTTCCCTTTGTGCTGGATGAACGAACGTCTCTCCACATGCTCACTTCTGAGAGATAAGTGTGTGTGAAAGCCGTCCTTCACCTAGCTTGAAGGGAACACAAAGTTTCTTTTCAGTTGCCAACTCCACTCCATACATATATATGGGGAGGTACAAGCTCCACCTCGGTTTTACAGTGAAAACGGCAGGCACTTCAAACCGGCACTAGGAAACAGACTGAGAAACCAGAGTAAGGGTTTCTCCTGCAACCCGTTCCCTTTGTGCTGGATGAACGAACGTCTCTCCACATGCTCAGTTCTGAGAGATAAGTGTGTGTGAAAGCCGTCCTTCACCTAGCTTGAATGGAACACAAAGTTTCTTTTCAGTTGCAAACTCCACTCCATACATATATATGGGGAGGTCCACGCTCCAACTCGGTTTTACAGTGAAAACGGCAGGCACTTCAAACCGGCACTAGGAAACAGACTGAGAAACCAGAGTAAGGGTTTCTCCTGCAACCCGTTCCCTTTGTTCTGGATGAACGAACGTCTCTCCACATGCTCAGTTCTGAGAGATAAGTGTGTGTGAAAGCCGTCCTTCACCTAGCTTGAAGGGAACACAAAGTTTCTTTTCAGTTGCAAACTCCACTCCATACATATATATGGGGAGGTCCAAGCTCCAACTCGGTTTTACAGTGAAAACGGCAGGCACTTCAAACCGGCACTAGGAAACAGACTGAGAAACCAGAGAAAGGGTTTCTCCTGCAAACCGTTCCCTTTGTGCTGGATGAACGAACGTCTCTCCACATTCTCACTTCTGAGAGATAAGTGTGTGTGAAAGCCGTCCTTCACCTAGCTTGAAGGGAACACAAAGTTTCTTTTCAGTTGCAAACTCCACTCCATACATATATATGGGGAGGTACAAGCTCCAACTGGGTTTTACAGTGAAAACGGCAGGCACTTCAAACCGGCACTAGGAAACAGACTGAGAAACCAGAGTATGGGTTTCTCCTGCAACCCGTTCCCTTTGTGCTGGATGAACGAACGTCTCTCCACATGCTCAGTTCTGAGAGATAAGTGTGTGTGAAGCCGTCCTTCACCTAGCTTGAAGGGAACACAAAGTTTCTTTTCAGTTGCAAACTCCACTCCATACATATATATGGGGAGGTCCAAGCTCCAACTCGGTTTTACAGTGAAAACGGCAGGCACTTCAAACCGGCACTAGGAAACAGACTGAGAAACCAGAGAAAGGGTTTCTCCTGCAACCCGTTCCCTTTGTGCTGGATGAACGAACGTCTCTCCACATGCTCACTTCTGAGAGATAAGTGTGTGTGAAAGCCGTCCTTCACCTAGCTTGAAGGGAACACAAAGTTTCTTTTCAGTTGCAAACTCCACTCCATACATATATATGGGGAGGTACAAGCTCCAACTGGGTTTTACAGTGAAAACGGCAGGCACTTCAAACCGGCACTAGGAAACAGACTGAGAAACCAGAGTAAGGGTTTCTCCTGCAACCCGTTCCCTTTGTGCTGGATGAACGAACGTCTCTCCACATGCCCAGTTCTGAGAGATAACTGTGTGTGAAAGCCGTCCTTCACCTAGCTTGAAGGGAACACAAAGTTTCTTTTCAGTTGCAAACTCCACTCCATACATATATATGGGGAGGTCCAAGCTCCAACTCGGTTTTACAGTGAAAACGGCAGGCACTTCAAACCGGCACTAGGAAACAGACTGAGAAACCAGAGTAAGGGTTTCTCCTGCAAACCGTTCCTTTTGTGCTGGATGAACGAACGTCTCTCCACATGCTCAGTTCTGAGAGATAAGTGTGTGTGAAAGCCATCCTTCACCTAGCTTGAAGGGAACACAAAGTTTCTGTTCAGTTGCCAACTCCACTCCATACATATATATGGGGAGGTACAAGCTTCAACTCGGTTTTACAGTGAAAACGGCAGGCACTTCAAACCGGCACTAGGAAACAGACTGAGAAACCAGAGTAAGGGTTTCTCCTGCAAACCGTTCCCTTTGTGCTGGATGAACGAACGTCTCTCCACATGCTCAGTTCTGAGAGATAACTGTGTGTGAAAGCCGTCCATCACCTAGCTTGAAGGGAACACAAAGTTTCTTTTCAGTTGCAAACTCCACTCCATACATATATATGGGGAGGTCCAAGCTCCAACTCGATTTTACAGTGAAAACGGCAGGCACTTCAAACCGGCACTAGGAAACAGACTGAGAAACCAGAGTAAGGGTTTCTCCTGCAAACCGTTCCCTTTGTGCTGGATGAACGAACGTCTCTCCACATGCTCAGTTCTGAGAGATAAGTGTGTGTGAAAGCCGTCCTTCACCTAGCTTGAAGGGAACACATAGTTTCTTTTCAGTTGTCAACTCCACTCCATACATATATATGGGGAGGTCCAAGCTCCAACTCGGTTTTACAGTGAAAACGGCAGGCACTTCAAACCAGCACTAGGAAACAGACTGAGAAACCAGAGTAAGGGTTTCTCCTGCAACCCGTTCCCTTTGTGCTGGATGAACGAACGTCTCTCCAAATGCTCAGTTCTGAGAGATAAGTGTGTGTGAAAGCCGTTCTTCACCTAGCTTGAAGGGAACACAAAGCTTCTTTTCAGTTGCAAACTCAACTCCATACATATATATGGGGAGGTACAAGCTCCAACTGGGTTTTACAGTGAAAACGGCAGGCACTTCCAACCGGCACAAGGAAACAGACTGTGAAACCAGAGTAAGGGTTTCTCCTGCAACCCGTTCCCTTTGTGCTGGATGAACGAACGTCTCTCCACATGCTCACTTCTGAGAGATAAGTTTGTGTGAAAGCCGTCCTTCACCTAGCTTGAAGGGAACACAAAGTTTCTTTTCAGTTGCAAACTCCACTCCATACATATATATGGGGAGGTACAAGCTCCAACTGGGTTTTACAGTGAAAACGGCAGGCACTTCAAACCGGCACTAGGAAACAGACTGAGAAACCAGAGTAAGGGTTTCTCCTGCAACCCGTTCCCTTTGTGCTGGATGAACGAACGTCTCTCCACATGCCCAGTTCTGAGAGATAACTGTGTGTGAAAGCCGTCCTTCACCTAGCTTGAAGGGAACACAAAGTTTCTTTTCAGTTGCAAACTCCACTCCATACATATATATGGGGAGGTCCAAGCTCCAACTCGGTTTTACAGTGAAAACGGCAGGCACTTCAAACCGGCACTAGGAAACAGACTGAGAAACCAGAGTAAGGGTTTCTCCTGCAAACCGTTCCTTTTGTGCTGGATGAACGAACGTCTCTCCACATGCTCAGTTCTGAGAGATAAGTGTGTGTGAAAGCCATCCTTCACCTAGCTTGAAGGGAACACAAAGTTTCTGTTCAGTTGCCAACTCCACTCCATACATATATATGGGGAGGTACAAGCTTCAACTCGGTTTTACAGTGAAAACGGCAGGCACTTCAAACCGGCACTAGGAAACAGACTGAGAAACCAGAGTAAGGGTTTCTCCTGCAAACCGTTCCCTTTGTGCTGGATGAACGAACGTCTCTCCACATGCTCAGTTCTGAGAGATAACTGTGTGTGAAAGCCGTCCATCACCTAGCTTGAAGGGAACACAAAGTTTCTTTTCAGTTGCAAACTCCACTCCATACATATATATGGGGAGGTCCAAGCTCCAACTCGATTTTACAGTGAAAACGGCAGGCACTTCAAACCGGCACTAGGAAACAGACTGAGAAACCAGAGTAAGGGTTTCTCCTGCAAACCGTTCCCTTTGTGCTGGATGAACGAACGTCTCTCCACATGCTCAGTTCTGAGAGATAAGTGTGTGTGAAAGCCGTCCTTCACCTAGCTTGAAGGGAACACATAGTTTCTTTTCAGTTGTCAACTCCACTCCATACATATATATGGGGAGGTCCAAGCTCCAACTCGGTTTTACAGTGAAAACGGCAGGCACTTCAAACCAGCACTAGGAAACAGACTGAGAAACCAGAGTAAGGGTTTCTCCTGCAACCCGTTCCCTTTGTGCTGGATGAACGAACGTCTCTCCAAATGCTCAGTTCTGAGAGATAAGTGTGTGTGAAAGCCGTTCTTCACCTAGCTTGAAGGGAACACAAAGCTTCTTTTCAGTTGCAAACTCAACTCCATACATATATATGGGGAGGTACAAGCTCCAACTGGGTTTTACAGTGAAAACGGCAGGCACTTCCAACCGGCACAAGGAAACAGACTGTGAAACCAGAGTAAGGGTTTCTCCTGCAACCCGTTCCCTTTGTGCTGGATGAACGAACGTCTCTCCACATGCTCAGTTCTGAGAGATAAGTGTGTGTGAAAGCCGTCCTTCACCTAGCTTGAAGGGAACACAAAGTTTCTTTTAAGTTGCAAACTCCACTGCATACATATATATGAGGAGGTCCAAGTTCCAACTCGGTTTTACAGTGAAAATGTCAGGTACTTCAAACCGGCACTAGGAAACAGACTGAGAAACCAGAGTAAGGGTTTCTCCTACAACCCGTTCCCTTTGTGCTGGATGAACGAACGTCTCTCCACTTGCTCAGTTCTGAGAGATAAGTGTGTGTGAAAGCCGTCCTTCACCTAGCTTGAAGGAAAACAAAGTTTCTGTTCAGTTGCCAACTCCACTCCATACATATATATGGGGAACTACAAGGTCCAACTCGGTTTTACAGTGAAAACGGCAGGCACTTCAAACCGGCACTAGGAAACAGACTGAGAAACCAGAGTAATGGTTTCTCCTGCAACCCGTTCCCTTTGTGCTGGATGAACGAACGTCTCTCCACATGCTCAGTTCTGAGAGATAAGTGTGTGTGAATGCCGTCCTTCACCTAGCTTGAAGGGAACACAAAGTTTCTTTTCAGTTGCCAACTCCACTCCATACATATATATGGGGAGGTCCAAGGTCCAACTCGGTTTTACAGTGAAAACGACAGGCACTTTAAACCGGCACTAGGAAACAGACTGAGAAACCAGAGTAAGGGTTTCTCCTGCAACCCGTTCCCTTTGTGCTGGATGAACGAACGTCTCTCCACATGCTCAGTTCTGAGAGATAAGTGAGTGTGAATGCCGTCCTTCACCTAGCTTGAAGGGAACACAAAGTTTCTTTTCAGTTGCCAACTCCACTCCATACATATATATGGGGAAGTACATGCTCCAACTCGGTTTTACAGTGAAAACGGTAGGCACTTCAAACCGGCACTAGGAAACAGACTGAGAAACCAGAGTAAGGGTTTCTCCTGCAACCCGTTCCCTTTGTGCTGGATGAACGAACGTCTCTCCAAATGCTCAGTTCTGAGAGATATGTGTGTGTGAATGCCGTCCTTCACCTAGCTTGAAGGGAACACAAAGTTTCTTTTCAGTTACAAACTCCACTCCATACATATATATGGGGAGGTACAAGCTCCAACTCGGTTTTACAGTGAAAACGGCAGGCACTTCAAACCGGCACTAGGAAACAGACTGAGAAACCAGAGTATGGCTTTCTCCTGCAACCCGTTCCCTTTGTGCTGGACGAACGAACGTCTCTCCACATGCTCAGTTCTGAGAGATAAGTGTGTGTGAAGCCGTCCTTCACCTAGCTTGAAGGGAACACAAAGTTTCTTTTCAGTTGCAAACTCCACTCCATACATATATATGGGGAGGTACAAGCTCCAACTGGGTTTTACAGTGAAAACGGCAGGCACTTCAAACCGGCACTAGGAAACAGACTGAGAAACCAGAGTATGGGTTTCTCCTGCAACCCGTTCCCTTTCTGCTGGATGAACGAACGTCTCTCCACATGCTCAGTTCTGAGAGATAAGTGTGTGTGAAGCCGTCCTTCACCTAGCTTGAAGGGAACACAAAGCTTCTTTTCAGTTGCAAACTCCACTCCATACATATATATGGGGAGGTCCAAGCTCCAACTCGGTTTTACAGTGAAAACGGCAGGCACTTCAAACCGGCACTAGGAAACAGACTGAGAAACCAGAGAAAGGGTTTTTCCTGCAACCCATTCCCTTTGTGCTGGATGAACGAACGTCTCTCCACATGCTCACTTCTGAGAGATAAGTGTGTGTGAAAGCCGTCCTTTACCTAGCTTGAAGGGAACACAAAGTTTCTTTTCAGTTGCAAACTCCACTCCATACATATATATGGGGAGGTACAAGCTCCAACTGGGTTTTACAGTGAAAACGGCAGGCACTTCAAACCGGCACTAGGAAACAGACTGAGAAACCAGAGTATGGGTTTCTCCTGCAACCCGTTCCCTTTGTGCTGGATGAACGAACGTCTCTCCACATGCTCAGTTCTGAGAGATAAGTGTGTGTGAAGCCGTCCTTCACCTAGCTTGAAGGGAACACAAAGTTTCTTTTCAGTTGCAAACTCCACTCCATACATATATATGGGGAGGTCCAAGCTCCAACTCGGTTTTACAGTGAAAACGGCAGGCAGTTCAAACCGGCACTAGGAAACAGACTGAGAAACCAGAGAAAGGGTTTCTCCTGCAACCCGTTCCCTTTGTGCTGGATGAACGAACGTCTCTCCACATGCTCAGTTCTGAGAGATAAGTGTGTGTGAAAGCCGTCCTTCACCTAACTTGAAGGGAACACAAAGTTTCTTTTCAGTTGCAAACTCCACTCCATACATATATATGGGGAGGTACAAGCTCCAACTCGGTTTTACAGTGAAAACGGCAGGCACTTCAAACCGGCACTAGGAAACAGACTGAGAAACCAGAGTAAGGGTTTCTCCTGCAACCCGTTCCCTTTGTGCTGGATGAACGAACGTCTCTCCACATGCTCAGTTCTGAGAGATAACTGTGTGTGAAAGCCGTCCTTCACCTAGCTTGAAGGGAACACAAAGTTTCTTTTCAGTTGCAAACTCCACTCCATACATATATATGGGGAGGTCCAAGCTCCAACTCGGTTTTACAGTGAAAACGGCAGGCACTTCAAACCGGCACTAGGAAACAGACTGAGAAACCAGAGTAAGGGTTTCTCCTGCAAACCGTTCCCTTTGTGCTGGATGAACGAACGTCTCTCCACATGCTCAGTTCTGAGAGATAAGTGTGTGTGAAAGCCGTCCTTCACCTAGCTTAAAGGGAACACAAAGTTTCTGTTCAGTTGCCAACTCCACTCCATACATATATATGGGGAGGTACAAGCTTCAACTCGGTTTTACAGTGAAAACGGCAGGCACTTCAAACCGGCACTAGGAAACAGACTGAGAAACCAGAGTAAGGGTTTCTCCTGCAACCCGTTCCCTTTGTGCTGGATGAACGAACGTCTCTCCACATGCTCAGTTCTGAGAAATAAGTGTGTCTGAAAGCCGTCCTTCACCTAGCTTGAAGGGAACACAAAGTTTCTTTTCAGTTGCCAACTCCACTCCATACATATATATGGGGAGGTACAAGCTCCAACTCGGTTTTACAGTGAAAACGGCAGGCACTTCCAACCGGCACTAGGAAACAGACTGAGAAACCAGAGTAAGGGTTTCTCCTGCAACCCGTTCCCTTTGTGCTGGATGAACGAACGTCTCTCCACATGCTCAGTTCTGAGAGATAAGTGTGTGTGAAAGCCGTCCTTCACCTAGCTTGAAGGGAACACAAAGTTTCTTTTCAGTTGCCAACTCCACTCCATACATATATATGGGGAGGTACAAGCTCCAACTGGGTTTTACAGTGAAAACGGCAGGCACTTCCAACCGGCACTAGGAAACAGACTGAGAAACCAGAGTAAGGGTTTCTCCTGCAACCCGTTCCCTTTGTGCTGGATGAACGAACGTCTCTCCACATGCTCAGTTCTGAGAGATAAGTGTGTGTGAAAGCCGTCCTTCACCTAGCTTGAAGGGAACACATAGTTTCTTTTCAGTTGCCAACTCCACTCCATACATATATATGGGGAGGTACAAGCTCCAACTCGGTTTTACAGTGAAAACTGCAGGCACTTCCAACCGGCACTAGGAAACACACTGAGAAACCAGAGTAAGGGTTTCACCTGCAACCCGTTCCCTTTGTGCTGGATGAACGAACGTCTCTCCACATGCTCAGTTCTGAGAGATAAGTGTGTGTGAAAGCCGTCCTTCACCTAGCTTGAAGGGAACACAAAGTTTCTTTCCAGGTGCCAACTCCACTCCATACATATATATGGGGAGATACAAGCTCCAACTCGGTTTTACAGTGAAAACGGCAGGCACTTCCAACCGGCACTAGGAAACAGACTGAGAAACCAGAGTAAGGGTTTCTCCTGCAACCCGTTCCCTTTGTGCTGGATGAACGATCGTCTCTCCCCATGCTCAGTTCTGAGAGATAAGTGTGTGTGAAAGCCGTCCTTCACCTAGCTTGAAGGGAACATAAAGTTTCTTTTCAGTTGCCAACCCCACTCCATACATATATATGGGGAGGTACAAGTTCCAACTCGGTTTTACAGTGAAAAAGGCAGGCACTTCAAACCGGCACTAGGAAACAGACTGAGAAACCAGAGTAAGGGTTTCTCCTGCAACCCGTTCCCTTTGTGCTGGATGAACGAACGTCTCTCCACATGCTCAGTTCTGAGAGATAAATGTGTGTGAAAGCCGTCCTTCACCTAGCTTGAAGGGAACACAAAGTTTCTGTTCAGTTGCCAACTCCACTCCATACATATATATGGGGAGGTACAAGCTCCAACTCGGTTTTACAGTGAAAACGGCAGGCACTTCCAACCGGCACTAGGAAACAGACTGAGAAACCAGAGTAAGGGTTTCTCCTGCAACCCGTTCCCTTTGTGCTGGATGAACGAACGTCTCTCCCCATGCTCAGTTCTGAGAGATAAGTGTGTGTGAAAGCCGTCCTTCACCTAGCTTGAAGGGAACATAAAGTTTCTTTTCAGTTGCCAACTCCACTCCATACATATATATGGGGATGTACAAGTTCCAACTCGGTTTTACAGTGAAAACGGCAGGCACTTCAAACCGGCACTAGGAAACAGACTGAGAAACCAGAGTAAGGGTTTCTCCTGCAACCCGTTCCCTTTGTGCTGGATGAACGAACGTCTCTCCACATGCTCAGTTCTGAGAGATAAGTGTGTGTGAAAGCCGTCCTTCACCTAGCTTGAAGGGAACACAAAGTTTCTTTTCAGTTGCCAACTCCACTCCATACATATATATGGGGAGTTACAAGCTCCAACTCGGTTTTACAGTGAAAACGGCAGGCACTTCCAACCGGCACTAGGAAACAGACTGAGAAACCAGAGTAAGGGTTTCTCCTGCCAACCGTTCCCTTTGTGCTGGATGAACGAACGTCTCTCCCCATGCTCAGTTCTGAGAGATAAGTGTGTGTGAAAGCCGTCCTTCACCTAGCTTGAAGGGAACACAAAGTTTCTTTTCAGTTGCCAACTCCACTCCATACATATATATGGGGAGGTACAAGCTCCAACTCGGTTTTACAGTGAAAACGGCAGGCACTTCCAACCGGCACTAGGAAACAGACTGAGAAACCAGAGTAAGGGTTTCTCCTGCAACCCGTTCCCTTTGTGCTGGATGAACGAACGTCTCTCCCCATGCTCAGTTTTGAGAGATAAGTGTGTGTGAAAGCCGTCCTTCACCTAGCTTGAAGGGAACACAAAGTTTCTTTTCAGTTGCCAACTCCACTCCATACATATATATGGGGAGGTACAAGCTCCAACTCGATTTTACAGTGAAAACGGCAGGCACTTCCAACCGGCACTAGGAAACAGACTGAGAAACCAGAGTAAGGGTTTCTCCTGCAACCCGTTCCCTTTGTGCTGGATGAACGAACGTCTCTCCACATGCTCACTTCTGAGAGATAAGTGTGTGTGAAAGCCGTCCTTCACCTAGCTTGAAGGGAACACAAAGTTTCTTTTCAGTTGCCAACTCCACTCCATACATATATATGGGGAGGTACAAGCTCCAACTCGGTTTTACAGTGAAAACGGCAGGCACTTCCAACTGGCACTAGGAAACAGACTGAGAAACCAGAGTAAGGGTTTCTCCTGCAACCCGTTCCCTTTGTGCTGGATGAACGAACGTCTCTCCACATGCTCAGTTCTGAGAGATAAGTGTGTGTGAAAGCCGTCCTTCACCTAGCTTGAAGGGAACACAAAGTTTCTTTTCAGTTGCCAACTCCACTCCATACATATATATGGGGAGGTACAAGCTCCAACTCGGTTTTACAGTGAAAACGGCAGGCACTTCCACCCGGCACTAGGAAACAGACTGAGAAACCAGATTAAGGGTTTCACCTGCAACCCGTTCCCTTTGTGCTGGATGAACGAACGTCTCTCCACATGCTCAGTTCTGAGAGATAAGTGTGTGTGAAAGCCGTCCTTCACCTAGCTTGAAGGGAACACAAAGTTACTTTCCAGGTGCCAACTCCACTCCATACATATATATGGGGAGGTACAAGCTCCAACTCGGTTTTACAGTGAAAACGGCAGGCACTTCAAACCGGCACTAGGAAACAGACTGAGAAACCAGAGTAAGGGTTTCTCCTGCAACCCGTTCCCTTTGTGCTGGATGAACGAACTTCTCTCCACATGCTCAGTTCTGAGAGATAAGTGTGTGTGAAAGCCGTCCTTCACCTAGCTTGAAGGGAACATAAAGTTTCTTTTCAGTTGCCAACTCCACTCCATACATATATATGGGGAGGTACAAGCTCCAACTCGGTTTTACAGTGAAAACGGCAGGCACTTCAAACCGGCACTAGGAAACAGACTGAGAAACCAGAGTAAGGGTTTCTCCTGCAAACCGTTCCCTTTGTGCTGGATGAACGAACGTCTCTCCACATGCTCAGTTCTGAGAGATAAGTGTGTGTGAAAGCCGTCCTTCACCTAGCTTGAAGGGAACACAAATTTCTTTTCAGTTGCCAACTCCAATCCATACATATATATGGGGAGGTACAAGCTCCAACTCGGTTTTACAGTGAAAACGGCAGGCACTTCCAAACGGCACTAGGAAACAGACTGAGAAACCAGAGTAAGGGTTTCTCCTGCAACCCGTTCCCTTTGTGCTGGATGAACGAACGTCTCTCCCCATGCTCAGTTCTGAGAGATAAGTGTGTGTGAAAGCCGTCATTCACCTAGCTTGAAGGGAACACAAAGTTTCTTTTCAGTTGCCAACTCCACTCCATACATATATATGGGGAGGTACAAGCTCCAACTCGGTTTTACAGTGAAAACGGCAGGCACTTCCAACCGGCACTAGGAAACAGACTGAGAAACCAGAGTAAGGGTTTCTCCTGCAACCCGTTCCCTTTGTGCTGGATGAACGATCGTCTCTCCCCATGCTCAGTTCTGAGAGATAAGTGTGTGTGAAAGCCGTCCTTCACCTAGCTTGAAGGGAACATAAAGTTTCTTTTCAGTTGCCAACCCCACTCCATACATATATATGGGGAGGTACAAGTTCCAACTCGGTTTTACAGTGAAAACGGCAGGCACTTCAAACCGGCACTAGGAAACAGACTGAGAAACCAGAGTAAGGGTTTCTCCTGCAACCCGTTCCCTTTGTGCTGGATGAACGAACGTCTCTCCACATGCTCAGTTCTGAGAGATAAATGTGTGTGAAAGCCGTCCTTCACCTAGCTTGAAGGGAACACAAAGTTTCTTTTCAGTTGCCAACTCCACTCCATACATATATATGGGGAGGTACAAGCTCCAACTCGGTTTTACAGTGAAAACAGCAGGCACTTCCAACCGGCACTAGGAAACAGACTGAGAAACCAGAGTAAGGGTTTCTCCTGCAACCCGTTCCCTTTGTGCTGGATGAACGAACGTCTCTCCCCATGCTCAGTTCTGAGAGATAAGTGTGTGTGAAAGCCGTCCTTCACCTAGCTTGAAGGGAACATAAAGTTTCTTTTCAGTTGCCAACTCCACTCCATACATATATATGGGGATGTACAAGTTCCAACTCGGTTTTACAGTGAAAACGGCAGGCACTTCAAACCGGCACTAGGAAACAGACTGAGAAACCAGAGTAAGGGTTTCTCCTGCAACCCGTTCCCTTTGTGCTGGATGAACGAACGTCTCACCACATGCACAGTTCTGAGAGATAAGTGTGTGTGAAATCCGTCCTTCACCTAGCTTGAAGGGAACACAAAGTTTCTTTTCAGTTGCCAACTCCACTCCATACATATATATGGGGAGGTACAAGCTCCAACTCGGTTTTACAGTGAAAACGGCAGGCACTTCCAACCGGCACTAGGAAACAGACTGAGAAACCAGAGTAAGGGTTTCTCCTGCAACCCGTTCCCTTTGTGCTGGATGAACGAACGTCTCTCCCCATGCTCAGTTCTGAGAGATAAGTGTGTGTGAAAGCCGTCCTTCACCTAGCTTGAAGGGAACACAAAGTTTCTTTTCAGTTGCCAACTCCACTCCATACATATATATGGGGAGGTACAAGCTCCAACTCGGTTTTACAGTGAAAACGGCAGGCACTTCCAACCGGCACTAGGAAACAGACTGAGAAACCAGAGTAAGGGTTTCTCCTGCAACCCGTTCCCTTTGTGCTGGATGAACGAACGTCTCTCCCCATGCTCAGTTCTGAGAGATAAGTGTGTGTGAAAGCCGTCCTTCACTAGCTTGAAGGGAACACAAAGTTTCTTTTCAGTTGCCAACTCCACTCCATACATATATATGGGGAGGTACAAGCTCCAACTCGGTTTTACAGTGAAAACGGCAGGCACTTCCAACCGGCACTAGGAAACAGACTGAGAAACCAGAGTAAGGGTTTCTCCTGCAACCCGTTCCCTTTGTGCTGGATGAACGAACGTCTCTCCACATGCTCAGTTCTGAGAGATAAGTGTGTGTGAAAGCCGTCCTTCACCTAGCTTGAAGGGAACACAAAGTTTCTTTTCAGTTGCCAACTCCACTCCATACATATATATGGGGAGGTACAAGCTCCAACTCGGTTTTACAGTGAAAACGGCAGGCACTTCCAAACGGCACTAGGAAACAGACTGAGAAACCAGAGTAAGGGTTTCTCCTGCAAACCGTTCCCTTTGTGCTGGATGAACGAACGTCTCTCCACATGCTCAGTTCTGAGAGATAAGTGTGTGTGAAAGCCGTCCTTCACCTAGCTTGAAGGGAACACAAAGTTTCTTTTCAGTTGCCAACTCCACTCCATACATATATATGGGGAGGTACAAGCTCCAAGTCGGTTTTACAGTGAAAACGGCAGGCACTTCCAACCGGCACTAGGAAACAGACTGAGAAACCAGAGTAAGGGTTTCACCTGCAACCCGTTCCCTTTGTGCTGGATGAACGAACGTCTCTCCACATGCTCAGTTCTGAGAGATAAGTGTGTGTGAAAGCCGTCCTTCCCCTAGCTTGAAGGGAACACAAAGTTACTTTCCAGGTGCCAACTCCACTCCATACATATATATGGGGAGGTACAAGCTCCAACTCGGTTTTACAGTGAAAACGGCAGGCACTTCCAACCGGCACTAGGAAACAGACTGAGAAACCAGAGTAAGGGTTTCTCCTGCAACCCGTTCCCTTTGTGCTGGATGAACGAACGTCTCTCCCCATGCTCAGTTCTGAGAGATAAGTGTGTGTGAAAGCCGTCCTTCACCTAGCTTGAAGGGAACATAAAGTTTCTTTTCAGTTGCCAACTCCACTCCATACATATATATGGGGAGGTACAAGCTCCAACTCGGTTTTACAGTGAAAACGGCAGGCACTTCAAACCGGCACTAGGAAACAGACTGAGAAACCAGAGTAAGGGTTTCTCCTGCAACCCGTTCCCTTTGTGCTGGATGAACGAACGTCTCTCCACATGCTCAGTTCTGAGAGATAAGTGTGTGTGAAAGCCGTCCTTCACCTAGCTTGAAGGGAACACAAAGTTTCTTTTCAGTTGCCAACTCCACTCCATACATATATATGGGGAGGTACAAGCTCCAACTCGGTTTTACAGTGAAAACGGCAGGCACTTCCAAACGGCACTAGGAAACAGACTGAGAAACCAGAGTAAGGGTTTCTCCTGCAACCCGTTCCCTTTGTGCTGGATGAACGAACGTCTCTCCCCATGCTCAGTTCTGAGAGATTAGTGTGTGTGAAAGCCGTCCTTCACCTAGCTTGAAGGGAACACAAAGTTTCTTTTCAGTTGCCAACTCCACTCCATACATATATATGGGGAGGTACAAGCTCCAACTCGGTTTTACAGTGAAAACGGCAGGCACTTCCAACCGGCACTAGGAAACAGACTGAGAAACCAGAGTAAGGGTTTCTCCTGCAACCCGTTCCCTTTGTGCTGGATGAACGAACGTCTCTCCCCATGCTCAGTTCTGAGAGATAAGTGTGTGTGAAAGCCGTCCTTCACCTAGCTTGAAGGGAACACAAAGTTTCTTTTCAGTTGCCAACTCCACTCCATACATATATATGGGGATGTACAAGCTGCAACTCGATTTTACAGTGAAAACGGCAGGCACTTCCAACCGGCACTAGGAAACAGACTGAGAAACCAGAGTAAGGGTTTCTCCTGCAACCCGTTCCCTTTTTGCTGGATGAACGAACGTCTCTCCCCATGCTCAGTTCTGAGAGATAAGTGTGTGTGAAAGCCGTCCTTCACCTAGCTTGAAGGGAACACAAAGTTTCTTTTCAGTTGCCAACTCCACTCCATACATATATATGTGGAGGTACAAGCTTCAACACGGTTTTACAGTGAAAACGGCAGGCACTTCAAACCGGCACTAGGAAACAGTCTGAGAAACCAGAGTAAGGGTTTCTCCTGCAACCCGTTCCCTTTGTGCTGGATGAACGAACGTCTCTCCCCATGCTCAGTTCTGAGAGATAAGTGTGTGTGAAAGCCGTCCTTCACCTAGCTTCAAGGGAACACAAAGTTTCTTTTCAGTTGCCAAATCCACTCCATACATATATATGGGGAGGTACAAGCTCCAACTCGGTTTTACAGTGAAAACGGCAGGCACTTCCAACCGGCACTAGGAAACAGACTGAGAAACCAGAGTAAGGGTTTCTCCTGTAAACCGTTCCCTTTGTGCTGGATGAACGAACGTCTCTCCACATGCTCAGTTCTGAGAGATAAGTGTGTGTGAAAGCCGTCCTTCACCTAGCTTGAAGGGAACACAAAGTTTCTTTTCAGTTGCCAACACCACTCCATACATATATATGGGGAGGTAGAAGCTCCAACTCGGTTTTACAGTGAAAACGGCAGGCACTTCCAACCGGCACTAGGAAACAGACTGAGAAACCAGAGTAAGGGTTTCTCCTGCAACATGTTCCCTTTGTGCTGGATGAACGAACGTCTCTCCACATGCTCAGTTCTGAGAGATAAGTGTGTGTGAAAGCCGTCCTTCACCTAGCTTGAAGGGAACTCAAAGTTTCTTTTCAGTTGCCAACTCCACTTCATACATATATATGGGGAGGTACAAGCTCCAACTCGGTTTTACAGTGAAAACGGCAGGCACTTCAAACCGGCACTAGGAAACAGACTGAGAAACCAGAGTAAGGGTTTCTCCTCTAAACCGTTCCCTTTGTGCTGGATGAACTAACGTCTCTCCACATGCTCAGTTCTTAGAGATAAGTGTGTGTGAAAGCCGTCCTTCACCTAGCTTGAAGGGAACACAAAGTTTCTTTTCAGTTGCCAACTCCAATCCATAAATATATATGGGGAGGTACAAGCTCCAACTCGGTTTTACAGTGAAAACGGCAGGCACTTCCAACCGGCACTAGGAAACAGACTGAGAAACCAGAGTAAGGGTTTCTCCTGCCAACCCGTTCCCTTTGTGCTGAATGAACGAACGTCTCTCCACATGCTCAGTTCTGAGAGATAAGTGTGTGTGAAAGCCGTCCTTCACCTAGCTTGAAGGGAACATAAAGTTTCTTTTCAGTTGCCAACTCCACTCCATACATATATATGGGGAGGTACAAGTTCCAACACGGTTTTACAGTGAAAACGGCAGGCACTTAAAACCGGCACTTGGAAACAGACTGAGAAACCAGAGAATGGGTTTCTCCTGCAACCCGTTCCCTTTGTGCTGGATGAACGAACGTCTCTCCCCATGCTCAGTTCTGAGAGATAAGTGTGTGTGAAAGCCGTCCTTCACCTAGCTTGAAGGGAACACAAAGTTTCTTTTCAGTTGCCAACTCCACTCCATACATATATATGGGGAGGTACAAGCTCCAACTCGGTTTTACACTGAAAACGGCAGGCACTTCCAACCGGCACTAGGAAACAGACTGAGAAACCAGAGTAAGGGTTTCTCCTGCAACCCGTTCCCTTTGTGCTGGATGAACGAACGTCTCTCCACATGCTCAGTTCTGAGAGATAAGTGTGTGTGAAAGCCGTCCTTCACCTAGCTTGAAGGGAACACAAAGTTTCTTTTCAGTTGCCAACTCCACTCCATACATATATATGGGCAGGTACAAGCTCCAACTCGGTTTTACAGTGAAAACGGCAGGCACTTCCAACCGGCACTAGGAAACAGACTGAGAAACCAGAGTAAGGGTTTCTCCTGCAACCCGTTCCCTTTGTGCTGGATGAACGAACGTCTCTCCACATGCTCAGTTCTGAGAGATAAGTGTGTGTGAAAGCCGTCCTTCACCTAGCTTGAAGGGAACACAAAGTTTCTTTTCAGTTGCCAACTCCACTCCATACATATATATGGGGAGGTACAAGCTCCAACTCGGTTTTACAGTGAAAACGGCAGGCACTTTCAACCGGCACTAGGAAACAGACTGAGAAACCAGAGTAAGGGTTTCTCCTGCAACACGTTCCCTTTGTGCTGGATGAACGAACGTCTCTCCACATGCTCAGTTCTGAGAGATAAGTGTGTGTGAAAGCCGTCCTTCACCTAGCTTGAAGGGAACACAAAGTTTCTTTTCAGTTGCCTACTCCACTCCATACATATATATGGGGAGGTACAAGCTTCAACTCGGTTTTACAGTGAAAATGGCAGGCACTTCCAACCGGCACTAGGAAACAGACTGAGAAACCAGAGTAAGGGTTTCTCCTGCAACCCGTTCCCTTTGTGCTGGATGAACGAACGTCTCTCCCCATGCTCAGTTCTGAGAGATAAGTGTGCGTGAAAGCCGTCCTTCACCTAGCTTGAAGGGAACATAAAGTTTCTTTTCAGTTGCCAACTCCACTCCATACATATATATGGGGAGGTACAAGTTCCAACTCGGTTTTACAGTGAAAACGGCAGGCACTTCAAACCGGCACTAGGAAACAGACTGAGAAACCAGAGTAAGGGTTTCTCCTGCAACCCGTTCCCTTTGTGCTGGATGAACGAACGTCTCTCCACATGCTCAGTTCTGAGAGATAAGTGTATGTGGAAGCCGTCCTTCACCTAGCTTGAAGGGAACACAAAGTTTCTTTTCAGTTGCCAACTCCACTCCATACATATACATGGGGAGGTACAAGCTCCAACTCGGTTTTACAGAGAATACGGCAGGCACTTCCAACCGGCACTAGGAAACAGCCTGAGAAACCAGAGTAAGGGTTTCTCCTGCAACCCGTTCCCTTTGTGCTGGATGAACGATCGTCTCTCCACATGCTCAGTTCTGAGAGATAAGTGTGTGTGAAAGTCGTCCTTCACCAAGCTTGAAGGGAACACAAAGTTTCTTTTCATTTGCCAACTCCACTCCATACATATATATGGGGAGGTACAAGCTCCAACTCGGATTTACAGTGAAAACGGCAGGCACTTCCAACCGACACTAGGAAACAGACTGAGAAACCAGAGTAAGGGTTTCTCCTGCAACCCGTTCCCTTTGTGCTGGATGAACGAACGTCTCTCCACATGCTCAGTTCTGAGAGATAAGTGAGTGTGAAAGCCGTCCTTCACCTAGCTTGAAGGGAACACCAAGTTTCTTTTCAGTTGCCAACTCCACTCCATACATATATATGGGGAGGTACAAGCTCCAACTCGGTTTTACAGTGAAAACTGCAGGCACTTCAAACCGGCACTAGGAAACAGACTGAGAAACCAGAGTAAGGGTTTCTCCTGCAACCCGTTCCCTTTGTGCTGGATGAACGAACGTCTCTCCACATGCTCAGTTCAGAGACATAAGTGTGTGTGAAAGCCGTCCTTCACCTAGCTTGAAGGGAACACAAAGTTTCTTTTCAGTTGCCAACTCCAATCCATACATATATATGGGGAGGTACAATCTCCAACTCGGTTTTACAGTGTAAACGGCAGGCACTTCAAAGCGACACTAGGAAACAGACTGAGAAACCAGAGTAAGGGTTTCTCCTGCAACCCGTTCCCTTGGTGCTGGATGAACGATCGTCTCTCCACATGCTCAGTTCTGAGAGATAAGTGTGTGTGAAAGCCGTCCTTCACCTAGCTTGAAGGGAACACAAAATTTCTTTTCAGTTGCCAACTCCACTGCATACATATATATGGAGAGGTACAAGCTCCACCTCGGTTTTACAGTGAAAACGGCAGGCACTTCAAACCGGCACTAAGAAACAGACTGAGAAACCAGAGTAAGGGTTTCGCCTGCAACCCGTTCCCTTTGTGCTGGATGAACGAACGTCTCTCCACATGCTCAGTTCTGAGAGATAATTGTGTGTGAAAGCCGTCCTTCACCTAGCTTGAAGGGAACACAAAGTTTCTTTTCAGTTGTCAACTCCACTCCATACATGTATATGGGGAGGTAAAAGCTCCAACTCGGTTTTACAGTGAAAACGGCAGGCACTTCAAACCGGCACTAGAAAACAGACTGAGAAACCAGAGTAAGGGTTTCTCCTGCAACCCGTTCCCTTTGTGCTGGATGAACGAACGTCTCTCCACATGCTCAGTTCTGAGAGATAAGTGTGTGTGAAAGCCGTCCTTCACCTAGCTTGAAGGGAACACAAAGGTTCTTTTCAGTTGCCAACTCCATTCCATACATATATATGGGGAGGTACAAGCTTCAACTCGGTTTTACAGTGAAAACGGCAGGCACTTCAAACCGGCACTAGGAAACAGACTGAGAAACCAGAGTAAGGGTTTCTCCTGCAACCCGTTCCCTATGTGCTGGAGGAACGAACGTCTCTCCCCATGCTCAGTTCTGAGAGATATGTGTGTGTGAAAGCCGTCCTTCACCTAGCTCAAAGGGAACACAAAGTTTCTTTTCAGTTGCCAACTTCACTCCATACATATATATGGGGAGGTAAAAGCTCCAACTCGGTTTTACAGTGAAAACGGCAGGCACTTCCAACCGGCACTAGGAAACAGACTGAGAAACCAGAGTAAGGGTTTCTCCTGTAAACCTTTCCCTTTGTGCTGGATGAACTAACGTCTCTCCACATGCTCAGTTCTGAGAGATAAGTGTGTGTGAAAGCCGTCCTTCACCTAGCTTGAAGGGAACACAAAGTTTCTTTTCAGTTGCAAACTCCTCTCCATACATATATATGGGGAGGTACATGCTGCAACTCGGTTTTACAGTGAAAACGGCAGGCACTTCCAACCGGCACTAGGAAACAGACTGAGAAACCAGAGTAAGGGTTTCTCCTGCAACCCGTTCCCTTTGTGCTGGATGAACGAACGTCTCTCCACATGCTCAGTTCTGAGAGATAAGTGTGTGTGAAAGCCGTCCTTCACCTAGCTTGAAGGGAACACAAAGTTTCTTTTCAGTTGCCAACTCCACTCCATACATATATATGGGGAGGTACAAGCCCCAACTCGGTTTTATAGTGAAAACGGCAGGCACATCAAACCGGCACTAGGAAACAGACTGAGAAACCAGAGAAAGGGTTTCTCCTGCAACCCGTTCCCTTTGTGCTGGATGAACGAACGTCTCTCCACAGGCTCAGTTCTGAGAGATAAGTGTGTGTGAAAGCCGTCCTTCACCTAGCTTGAAGGGAACACAAAGTTTCTTTTCAGTTGCAAACTGCACTCCATACTTATATATGGGGAGGTCCAAGCTCCAACTCGGTTTTACAGTGAAAACGGCAGGCACTTCAAACCGGCACTAGGAAACAGACTGAGAAACCAGAGTAAGGGTTTCTCCTGCAACCCGTTCCCTTTGTGCTGGATGAACGAACGTCTCTCCACATGCTCAGTTCTGAGAGATAAGTGTGTGTGAAAGCCGTCCTTCACCTAGCTTGAAGGGAACACAAAGTTTCTTTTCAGTTGCAAACTCCACTCCATACATATATATGGGGAGGAACAAGCTCCAACTCGGTTTTACAGTGAAAACGGCAGGCACTTCAAACCGGCACTAGGAAACAGACTGAGAAACCAGAGTATGGGTTTCTCCTGCAACCCGTTCCCTTTGTGCTGGATGAACGAACGTCTCTCCACATGCTCAGTTCTGAGAGATAAGTGTGTGTGAAGCCGTCCTTCACCTAGCTTGAAGGGAACACAAAGTTTCTTTTCAGTTGCAAACTCCACTCCATACATATATATGGGGAGGTCCAATCTCCAACTCGGTTTTACAGTGAAAACGGCAGGCACTTCAAACCGGCACTAGGAAACATACTGAGAAACCAGAGAAAGGGTTTCTCCTGCAACCCGTTCCCTTTGTGCTGGATGAACGAACGTCTCTCCACATGCTCACTTCTGAGAGATAAGTGTGTGTGAAAGCCGTCCTTCACCTAGCTTGAAGGAAACACAAAGTTTCTTTTCAGTTGCAAACTCCACTCCATACATATATATGGGGAGGAACAAGCTCCAACTCGGTTTTACAGTGAAAACGGCAGGCACTTCAAACCGGCACTAGGAAACAGACTGAGAAACCAGAGTATGGGTTTCTCCTGCAACCCGTTCCCTTTGTGCTGGATGAACGAACGTCTCTCCACATGCTCAGTTCTGAGAGATAAGTGTGTGTGAAGCCGTCCTTCACCTAGCTTGAAGGGAACACTAAGTTTCTTTTCAGTTGCAAACTCCACTCCATACATATATATGGGGAGGTCCAATCTCCAACTCGGTTTTACAGTGAAAACGGCAGGCACTTCAAACCGGCACTAGGAAACATACTGAGAAACCAGAGAAAGGGTTTCTCCTGCAACCCGTTCCCTTTGTGCTGGATGAACGAACGTCTCTCCACATGCTCACTTCTGAGAGATAAGTGTGTGTGAAAGCCGTCCTTCACCTAGCTTGAAGGAAACACAAAGTTTCTTTTCAGTTGCAAACTCCACTCCATACATATATATGGGGAGGTACAAGCTCCAACTGGGTTTTACAGTGAAAACGGCAGACACTTCAAACCGGCACTAGGAAACAGACTGAGAAACCAGAGTATGGGTTTCTCCTGCAACCCGTTCCCTTTGTGCTGGATGAACGAACGTCTCTCCACATGCTCAGTTCTGAGAGATAAGTGTGTGTGAAGCCGTCCTTCACCTAGCTTGAAGGGAACACAAAGTTTCTTTTCAGTTGCAAACTCCACTCCATACATATATATGGGGAGGTCCAAGCTCCAACTCGGTTTTACAGTGAAAACGGCAGGCACTTCAAACCGGCACTAGGAAACAGACTGAGAAACCAGAGAAAGGGTTTCTCCTGCAACCCGTTCCCTTTGTGCTGGATGAACGAACGTCTCTCCACATGCTCAGTTCTGAGAGATAAGTGTGTGTGAAAGCCGTCCTTCACCTAACTTGAAGGGAACACAAAGTTTCTGTTCAGTTGCCAACTCCACTCCATACATATATATGGGGAGGTACAAGCTCCAACTCGGTTTTACAGTGAAAACTGCAGGCACTTCAAACCGGCACTAGGAAACAGACTGAGAAACCAGAGTAAGGGTTTCTCCTTCAACCCGTTCCCTTTGTGCTGGATGAACGAACGTCTCTCCACATGCTCACTTCTGAGAGATAACTGTGTGTGAAAGCCGTCCTTCACCTAGCTTGAAGGGAACACAAAGTTTCTTTTCAGTTGCAAACTCCACTCCATACATATATATGGGGAGGTCCAAGCTCCAACTCGGTTTTACAGTGAAAACGGCAGGCACTTCAAACCGGCACTAGGAAACAGACTGAGAAACCAGAGTAAGGGTTTCTCCTGCAACCCGTTCCCTTTGTGCTGGATGAACGAACGTCTCTCCACATGCTCAGTTCTGAGAGATAAGTGTGTGTGAAAGCCGTCCTTCACCTAGCTTGAAGGGAACACAAAGTTTCTGTTCAGTTGCCAACTCCACTCCATACATATATATGGGGAGGTACAAGCTTCAACTCGGTTTTACAGTGAAAACGGCAGGCACTTCAAACCGGCACTAGGAAACAGACTGAGAAACCAGAGTAAGGGTTTCTCCTGCAAACCGTTCCCTTTGTGCTGGATGAATGAACGTCTCTCCACATGCTCAGTTCTGAGAGATAAGTGTGTGTGAAAGCCGTCCTTCACCTAGCTTGAAGGGAACACAAAGTTTCTTTTCAGTTGCAAACTCCACTCCATACATATATATGGGGAGGTCCAAGGTCCAACTCGGTTTTACAGTGAAAACGGCAGGCACTTCAAACCGGCACTAGGAAACAGACTGAGAAACCAGAGTAAGGGTTTCTCCTGCAACCCGTTCCCTTTGTGCTGGATGAACGAACGTCTCTCCACATGCTCAGTTCTGAGAGATAAGTGAGTGTGAATGCCGTCCTTCACCTAGTTTGAAGGGAACACAAAGTTTCTTTTCAGTTGCCAACTCCACTCCATACATATATATGGGGAAGTACAAGCTCCAACTCGGTTTTACAGTGAAAACCGTAGGCACTTCAAACCGGCACTAGGAAACACACTGAGAAACCAGAGTAAGGGTTTCTCCTGCAACCCGTTCCCTTTGTGCTGGATGAACGAACGTCTCTCCAAATGCTCAGTTCTGAGAGATAAGTGTGTGTGAATGCCGTCCTTCACCTAGCTTGAAGGGAACACAAAGTTTCTTTTCAGTTACAAACTCCACTCCATACATATATATGGGGAGGTACAAGCTCCAACTCGGTTTTACAGTGAAAACGGCAGGCACTTCAAACCGGCACTAGGAAACAGACTGAGAAACCAGAGTATGGGTTTCTCCTGCAACCCGTTCCCTTTGTGCTGGATGAACGAACGTCTCTCCACATGCTCAGTTCTGAGAGATAAGTGTGTGTGAAAGCCGTCCTTCACCTAGCTTGAAGGGAACACAAAGTTTCTTTTCAGTTGCAAACTCCACTCCATACATATATATGGGGAGGTCCAAGCTCCAACTCGGTTTTACAGTGAAAACGGCAGGCACTTCAAACCGGCACTAGGAAACAGACTGAGAAACCAGAGTAAGGGTTTCTCCTGCATCCCGTTCCCTTTGTGCTGGATGAACGAACGTCTCTCCACATGCTCACTTCTGAGAGATAAGTGTGTGTGAAAGCCGTCCTTCACCTAGCTTGAAGGGAACACAAAGTTTCTTTTCAGTTGCAAACTCCACTCCATACATATATATGGGGAGGTACAAGCTCCAACTGGGTTTTACAGTGAAAACGGCAGGCACTTCAAACCGGCATTAGGAAACAGACTGAGAAACCAGAGTATGGGATTCTCCTGCAACCCGTTCCCTTTGTGCTGGATGAACGAACGTCTCTCCACATGCTCAGTTCTGAGAGATAAGTGTGTGTGAAGCCGTCCTTCACCTAGCTTGAAGGGAACACAAAGTTTCTTTTCAGTTGCAAACTCCACTCCATACATATATATGGGGAGGTCCAAGCTCCAACTCGGTTTTACAGTGAAAACGGCAGGCACTTCAAACCGGCACTAGGAAACAGACTGAGAAACCAGAGAAAGGGTTTCTCCTGCAACCCGTTCCCTTTGTGCTGGATGAACGAACGTCTCTCCACATGCTCACTTCTGAGAGATAAGTGTGTCTGAAAGCCGTCCTTCACCTAGCTTGAAGGGAACACAAAGTTTCTGTTCAGTTGCAAACTCCACTCCATACATATATATGGGGAGGTACAAGCTCCAACTGGGTTTTACAGTGAAAACGGCAGGCACTTCAAACCGGCACTAGGAAACAGACTGAGAAACCAGAGTATGGGTTTCTCCTGCAACCCGTTCCCTTTGTGCTGGATGAACGAACGTCTCTCCACATGCTCAGTTCTGAGAGATAAGTGTGTGTGAAGCCGTCCTTCACATAGCTTGAAGGGAACACAAAGTTTCTTTTCAGTTGCAAACTCCACTCCATACATATATATGGGGAGGTCCAAGCTCCAACTCGGTTTTACAGTGAAAACGGCAGGCACTTCAAACCGGCACTAGGAAACAGACTGAGAAACCAGAGAAAGGGTTTCTCCTGTAACCCGTTCCCTTTGTGCTGGATGAACGAACGTCTCTACACATGCTCACTTCTGAGAGATAAGTGTGTGTGAAAGCCGTCCTTCACCTAGCTTGAAGGGAACACAAAGTTTCTTTTCAGTTGCAAACTCCACTCCATACATATATATGGGGAGGTACAAGCTCCAACTGGGTTTTACAGTGAAAACGGCAGGCACTTCAAACCGGCACTAGGAAACAGACTGAGAAACCAGATTATGGGTTTCTCCTGCAACCCGTTCCCTTTGTGCTGGATGAACGAACGTCTCTCCACATGCTCAGTTCTGAGAGATAAGTGTGTGTGAAGCCGTCCTTCACCTAGCTTGAAGGGAACACAAAGTTTCTTTTCAGTTGCAAACTCCACTCCATACATATATATGGGGAGGTCCAAGCTCAAACTCGGTTTTACAGTGAAAACGGCAGGCACTTCAAACCGGCACTAGGAAACAGACTGAGAAACCAGAGTAAGGGTTTCTCCTGCAACCCGTTCCCTTTGTGCTGGATGAACGAACGTCTCTCCACATGCTCACTTCTGAGAGATAATTGTGTGTGAAAGCCGTCCTTCACCTAGCTTGAAGGGAACACAAAGTTTCTTTTCAGTTGCAAACTCCACTCCATACATATATATGGGGAGGTACAAGCTCCAACTCGGTTTTACAGTGAAAACGGCAGGCACTTCAAACCGGCACTAGGAAACAGACTGAGAAACCAGAGTAAGGGTTTCTCCTGCAACCCGTTCCCTTTGTGCTGGATGAACGAACGTCTCTCCACATGCTCAGTTCTGAGAGATAACTGTGTGTGAAAGCCGTCCTTCACCTAGCTTGAAGGGAACACAAAGTTTCTTTTCAGTTGCAAACTCCACTCCATACATATATATGGGGAGGTCCAAGCTCCAACTCGGTTTTACAGTGAAAACGGCAGGCACTTCAAACCGGCACTAGGAAACAGACTGAGAAACCAGAGTAAGGGTTTCTCCTGCAACCCGTTCCCTTTGTGCTGGATGAACGAACGTCTCTCCACATGCTCACTTCTGAGAGATAAGTGTGTGTGAAAGCCGTCCTTCACCTAGCTTGAAGGGAACACAAAGTTTCTTTTCAGTTGCAAACTCCACTCCATACATATATATGGGGAGGTCCAAGCTCCAACTCGGTTTTACAGTGAAAACGGCAGGCACTTCAAACCGGCACTAGGAAACAGACTGAGAAACCAGAGAAAGGGTTTCTCCTGCAACCCGTTCCCTTTGTGCTGGATGAACGAACGTCTCTCCACATGCTCACTTCTGAGAGATAAGTGTGTGTGAAAGCCGTCCTTCACCTAGCTTGAAGGGAACACAAAGTTTCTTTTCAGTTGCAAACTCCACTCCATACATATATATGGGGAGGTACAAGCTCCAACTCGGTTTTACAGTGAAAACGGCAGGCACTTCAAACCGGCACTAGGAAACAGACTGAGAAACCAGAGTAAGGGTTTCTCCAGCAACCCGTTCCCTTTGTGCTGGATGAATGAACGTCTCTCCACATGCTCAGTTCTGAGAGATAAGTGTGTGTGAAAGCCGTCCTTCACATAGCTTGAAGGGAACCCAAAGTTTCTTTTCAGTTGCAAACACCACTCCATACATATATATGGGGAGGTCCAAGGTCCAACTCGGTTTTACAGTGAAAACGGCAGGCACTTCAAACCGGCACAAGGAAACAGACTGAGAAACCAGAGTAAGGGTTTCTCCTGCAACCCGTTCCCTTTGTGCTGGATGAAAGAACGTCTCTCCACATGCTCAGTTCTGAGAGATAAGTGAGTGTGAATGCTGTCCTTCACCTAGCTTAAAGGGAACACAAAGTTTCTTTTCAGTTGCTAACTCCACTCCATACATATATATGGGGAAGTACAAGCTCCAACTCGGTTTTACAGTGAAAACCGTAGGCACTTCAAACCGGCACTAGGAAACACACTGAGAAACCAGAGTAAGGGTTTCTCCTGCAACCCGTTCCATTTGTGCTGGATGAACGAACGTCTCTCCACATGCTCAGTTCTGAGAGATAAGTGTGTGTGAATGCCGTCCTTCACCTAGCTTGAAGGGAACACAAAGTTTCTTTTCAGTTACAAACTCCACTCCATACATATATATGGGGAGGTACAAGCTCCAACTCGGTTTTACAGTGAAAACGGCAGGCACTTCAAACCGGCACTAGGAAACAGACTGAGAAACCAGAGTATGGGTTTCCCCTGCAACCCGTTCCCTTTGTGCTGGATGAACGAACGTCTCTCCACATGCTCAGTTCTGAGAGATAAGTGTGTGTGAAAGCCGTCCTTCACCTAGCTTGAAGGGAACACAAAGTTTCTTTTCAGTTGCAAACTCCACTCCATACATATATATGGGGAGGTCCAAGCTCCAACTCGGTTTTACAGTGAAAACGGCAGGCACTTCAAACCGGCACTAGGAAACAGACTGAGAAACCAGAGTAAGGGTTTCTCCTGCAACCCGTTCCCTTTGCGCTGGATGAACGAACGTCTCTCCACATGCTCAGTTCTGAGAGATAAGTGTGTGTGAAAGCCGTCCTTCACCTAGCTTGAAGGGAACACAAAGTTTCTTTTCAGTTGCAAACTCCACTCCATACATATATATGGGGAGGTACAAGCTCCAACTGGGTTTTACAGTGAAAACGGCAGGCCCTTCAAACCGGCATTAGGAAACAGACTGAGAAACCAGAGTATGGGTTTCTCCTGCAACCCGTTCCCTTTGTGCTGGATGAACGAACGTCTCTCCACATGCTCAGTTCTGAGAGATAAGTGTGTGTGAAGCCGTCCTTCACCTAGCTTGAAGGGAACACAAAGTTTCTTTTCAGTTGCAAACTCCACTCCATACATATATATGGGGAGGTCCAAGCTCCAACTCGGTTTTACAGTGAAAACGGCAGGCACTTCAAACCGGCACTAGGAAACAGACTGAGAAACCAGAGTAAGGGTTTCTCCTGCAACCCGTTCCCTTTGTGCTGGATGAACGAACGTCTCTCCACATGCTCACTTCTGAGAGATAAGTGTGTGTGAAAGCCGTCCTTCACCTAGCTTGAAGGGAACACAAAGTTTCTGTTCAGTTGCAAACTCCACTCCATACATATATATGGGGAGGTACAAGCTCCAACTGGGTTTTACAGTGAAAACGGCAGGCACTTCAAACCGGCACTAGGAAACAGACTGAGAAACCAGAGTATGGGTTTCTCCTGCAACCCGTTCCCTTTGTGCTGGATGAACGAACGTCTCTCCACATGCTCCGTTCTGAGAGACAAGAGTGTGTGAAGCCGTCCTTCACCTAGCTTGAAGGGAACACAAAGTTTCTTTTCAGTTGCAAACTCCACTCCATACATATATATGGGGAGGTCCAAGCTCCAACTCGGTTTTACAGTGAAAACGGCAGGCACTTCAATCCGGCACTAGGAAACAAACTGAGAATCCAGAGAAAGGGTTTCTCCTGCAACCCGTTCCCTTTGTGCTGGATGAACGAACGTCTCTACACATGCTCACTTCTGAGAGATAAGTGTGTGTGAAAGCCGTCCTTCACCTACTTGAAGGGAACACAAAGTTTCTTTTCAGTTGCAAACTCCACTCCATACATATATATGGGGAGGTACAAGCTCCAACTGGGTTTTACAGTGAAAACGGCAGGCACTTCAAACCGGCACTAGGAAACAGACTGAAAAACCAGAGTATGGGTTTCTCCTGCAACCCGTTCCCTTTGTGCTGGATGAACGAACGTCTCTCCACATGCTCAGTTCTGAGAGATAAGTGTGTGTGAAGCCGTCCTTCACCTAGCTTGAAGGGAACACAAAGTTTCTTTTCAGTTGCAAACTCCACTCCATACATATATATGGGGAGGTCCAAGCTCCAACTCGGTTTTACAGTGAAAACGGCAGGCACTTCAAACCGGCACTAGGAAACAGACTGAGAAACCAGAGAAAGGGTTTCTCCTGCAACCCGTTCCCTTTGTGCTGTATGAACGAACGTCTCTCCACATGCTCACGTCTGAGAGATAAGTGTGTGTGAAAGCCGTCCTTCACCTAGCTTGAAGGGAACACAAAGTTTCTTTTCAGTTGCAAACTCCACTCCATACATATATATGGGGAGGTACAAGCTCCAACTCGGTTTTACAGTGAAAACGGCAGGCACTTCAAACCGGCACTAGGAAACAGACTGAGAAACCAGAGTAAGGGTTTCTCCTGCAACCCGTTCCCTTTGTGCTGGATGAACGAACGTCTCTCCACATGCTCACTTCTGAGAGATAAGTGTGTGTGAATGCCGTCCTTCACCTAGCTTGAAGGGAACACAAAGTTTCTTTTCAGTTGCCAACTCCACTCCATACATATATATGGGGAGGTCCAAGGTCCAACTCGGTTTTACAGTGAAAACGGCAGGCACTTCAAACCGGCACTAGGAAACAGACTGAGAAACCAGAGTAAGGGTTTCTCCTGCAACCCGTTCCCTTTGTGCTGGATGAACGAACGTCTCTCCACATGCTCAGTTCTGAGAGATAAGTGAGTGTGAATGCCGTCCTTCACCTAGCTTGAAGGGAACACAAAGTTTCTTTTCAGTTGCCAACTCCACTCCATACATATATATGGGGAAGTACATGCTCCAACTCGGTTTTACAGTGAAAACGGTAGGCACTTCAAACCGGCACTAGGAAACAGACTGAGAAACCAGAGTAAGGGTTTCTCCTGCAACCCGTTCCTTTGTGCTGGATGAACGAACGTCTCTCCAAATGCTCAGTTCTGAGAGATATGTGTGTGTGAATGCCGTCCTTCACCTAGCTTGAAGGGAACACAAAGTTTCTTTTCAGTTACAAACTCCACTCCATACA
This sequence comes from Vicugna pacos, assembly GCF_048564905.1. Lineage (NCBI taxonomy): Eukaryota > Metazoa > Chordata > Mammalia > Artiodactyla > Camelidae > Vicugna > Vicugna pacos. Next base: position 27,079,645 of record NW_027328741.1, read on the forward strand.
TATATATGGGGAGGTACAAGCTCCAACTCGGTTTTACAGTGAAAACGGCAGGCACTTCAAACCGGCACTAGGAAACAGACTGAGAAACCAGAGTATGGGTTTCTCCTGCAACCCGTTCCCTTTGTGCTGGATGAACGAACGTCTCTCCACATGCTCAGTTCTGAGAGATAAGTGTGTGTGAAAGCCGTCCTTCACCTAGCTTGAAGGGAACACAAAGTTTCTTTTCAGTTGCAAACTCCACTCCATACATATATATGGGGAGGTACAAGCTCCAACTGGGTTTTACAGTGAAAACGGCAGGCACTTCAAACCGGCATTAGGAAACAGAATGAGAAACCAGAGTATGGGTTTCTCCTGCAACCCTTTCCCTTTGTGCTGGATGAATGAACGTCTCTCCACATGCTCAGTTCTGAGAGATAAGTGTGTGTGAAGCCGTCCTTCACCTAGCTTGAAGGGAACACAAAGTTTCTTTTCAGTTGCAAACTCCACTCCATACATATATATGGGGAGGTCCAAGCTCCAACTCGGTTTTACAGTGAAAACGGCAGGCACTTCAAACCGGCACTAGGAAACAGACTGAGAAACCAGAGAAAGGGTTTCTCCTGCAACCCGTTCCCTTTGTGCTGTATGAACGAACGTCTCTCCACATGCTCACGTCTGAGAGATAAGTGTGTGTGAAAGCCGTCCTTCACCTAGCTTGAAGGGAACACAAAGTTTCTTTTCAGTTGCAAACTCCACTCCATACATATATATGGGGAGGTACAAGCTCCAACTCGGTTTTACAGTGAAAACGGCAGGCACTTCAAACCGGCACTAGGAAACAGACTGAGAAACCAGAGTAAGGGTTTCTCCTGCAACCCGTTCCCTTTGTGCTGGATGAACGAACGTCTCTCCACATGCTCACTTCTGAGAGATAAGTGTGTGTGAATGCCGTCCTTCACCTAGCTTGAAGGGAACACAAAGTTTCTTTTCAGTTGCCAACTCCACTCCATACATATATATGGGGAGGTCCAAGGTCCAACTCGGTTTTACAGTGAAAACGGCAGGCACTTCAAACCGGCACTAGGAAACAGACTGAGAAACCAGAGTAAGGGTTTCTCCTGCAACCCGTTCCCTTTGTGCTGGATGAACGAACGTCTCTCCACATGCTCAGTTCTGAGAGATAAGTGAGTGTGAATGCCGTCCTTCACCTAGCTTGAAGGGAACACAAAGTTTCTTTTCAGTTGCCAACTCCACTCCATACATATATATGGGGAGGTACAAGCTCCAACTCGGTTTTACAGTGAAAACGGCAGGCACTTCAAACCGGCACTAGGAAACAGACTGAGAAACCAGAGTATGGGTTTCTCCTGCAACCCGTTCCCTTTGTGCTGGATGAACGAACGTCTCTCCACATGCTCAGTTCTGAGAGATAAGTGTGTGTGAAAGCCGTCCTTCACCTAGCTTGAAGGGAACACAAAGTTTCTTTTCAGTTGCAAACTCCACTCCATACATATATATGGGGAGGTACAAGCTCCAACTGGGTTTTACAGTGAAAACGGCAGGCACTTCAAACCGGCATTAGGAAACAGAATTAGAAACCAGAGTATGGGTTTCTCCTGCAACCCTTTCCCTTTGTGCTGGATGAATGAACGTCTCTCCACATGCTCAGTTCTGAGAGATAAGTGTGTGTGAAGCCGTCCTTCACCTAGCTTGAAGGGAACACAAAGTTTCTTTTCAGTTGCAAACTCCACTCCATACATATATATGGGGAGGTCCAAGCTCCAACTCGGTTTTACAGTGAAAACGGCAGGCACTTCAAACCGGCACTAGGAAACAGACAGAGAAACCAGAGAAAGGGTTTCTCCTGCAACCCGTTCCCTTTGTGCTGGATGAACGAACGTCTCTCCACATGCTCAGTTCTGAGAGATAAGTGTGTGTGAAGCCGTCCTTCACCTAGCTTGAAGGGAACACAAAGTTTCTTTTCAGTTGCAAACTTCACTCCATACATATATATGGGGAGGTCCAAGCTTCAACTCGGTTTTACAGTGAAAACGGCAGGCACTTCAAACCGGCACTAGGAAACAGACTGAGAAACCAGAGAAAGGGTTTCTCCTGCAACCCGTTCCCTTTGTGCTGGATGAACGAACGTCTCTCCACATGCTCACTTCTGAGAGATAAGTGTGTGTGAAAGCCGTCCTTCACCTAGCTTGAAGGGAACACAAAGTTTCTTTTCAGTTGCAAACTCCACTCCATACATATATATGGGGAGGTACAAGCTCCAACTGGGTTTTACAGTGAAAACGGCAGGCACTTCAAACCGGCACTAGGAAAGAGACTGAGAAACCAGAGTAAGGGTTTCTCCTGCAACCCGTTCCCTTTGTGCTGGATGAACGAACGTCTCTCCACATGCTCAGTTCTGAGAGATAACTGTGTGTGAAAGCCGTACTTCACCTAGCTTGAAGGGAACACAAAGTTTCTTTTCAGTTGCAAACTCCACTCCATACATATATATGGGGAGGTCCAAGCTCCAACTCGGTTTTACAGTGAAAACGGCAGGCACTTCAAACCGGCACTAGGAAACAGACTGAGAAACCAGAGTAAGGGTTTCTCCTGCAAACTGTTCCCTTTGTGCTGGATGAACGAACGTCTCTCCACATGCTCAGTTCTGAGAGATAAGTGTGTGTGAAAGCCGTCCTTCACCTAGCTTGAAGGGAACACAAAGTTTCTGTTCAGTTGCCAACTCCACTCCATACATATATATGGGGAGGTACAAGCTTCAACTCGGTTTTACAGTGAAAACGGCAGGCACTTCAAACCGGCACTAGGAAACAGACTGAGAAACCAGAGTAAGGGTTTCTCCTGCAAACCGTTCCCTTTGTGCTGGATGAACGAACGTCTCTCCACATGCTCAGTTCTGAGAGATAACTGTGTGTGAAAGCCGTCCATCACCTAGCTTGAAGGGAACACAAAGTTTCTTTTCAGTTGCAAACTCCACTCCATACATATATATGGGGAGGTCCCAGCTCCAACTCGATTTTACAGTGAAAACGGCAGGCACTTCAAACCGGCACTAGGAAACAGACTGAGAAACCAGAGTAAGGGTTTCTCCTGCAAACCGTTCCCTTTGTGCTGGATGAACGAACGTCTCTCCACATGCTCAGTTCTGAGAGATAAGTGTGTGTGAAAGCCGTCCTTCACCTAGCTTGAAGGGAACACATAGTTTCTTTTCAGTTGCCAACTCCACTCCATACATATATATGGGGAGGTCCAAGCTCCAACTCGGTTTTACAGTGAAAACGGCAGGCACTTCAAACCAGCACTAGGAAACAGACTGAGAAACCAGAGTAAGGGTTTCTCCTGCAACCCGTTCCCTTTGTGCTGGATGAACGAACGTCTCTCCAAATGCTCAGTTCTGAGAGATAAGTGTGTGTGAAAGCCGTTCTTCACCTAGCTTGAAGGGAACACAAAGTTTCTTTTCAGTTGCAAACTCCACTCCATACATATATATGGGGAGGTACAAGCTCCAACTGGGTTTTACAGTGAAAACGGCAGGCACTTCCAACCGGCACTAGGAAACAGACTGTGAAACCAGAGTAAGGGTTTCTCCTGCAACCCGTTCCCTTTGTGCTGGATGAACGAACGTCTCTCCACATGCTCAGTTCTGAGAGATAAGTGTGTGTGGAAGCCGTCCTTCACCTAGCTTGAAGGGAACACAAAGTTTCTTTTCAGTTGCAAACTCCACTCCATACATATATATGAGGAGGTCCAAGTTCCAACTCGGTTTTACAGTGAAAACGTCAGGTACTTCAAACCGGCACTAGGAAACAGACTGAGAAACCAGAGTAAGGGTTTCTCCTACAACCCGTTCCCTTTGTGCTGGATGAACGAACGTCTCTCCACATGCTCAGTTCTGAGAGATAAGTGTGTGTGAAAGCCGTCCTTCACCTAGCTTGAAGGAAAACAAAGTTTCTGTTCAGTTGCCAACTCCACTCCATACATATATATGGGGAAGTACAAGGTCCAACTCGGTTTTACAGTGAAAACGGCAGGCACTTCAAACCGGCACTAGGAAACAGAGTGAGAAACCAGAGTAATGGTTTCTCCTGCAACCCGTTCCCTTTGTGTTGGATGAACGAACGTCTCTCCACATGCTCAGTTCTGAGAGATAAGTGTGTGTGAATGCCGTCCTTCACCTAGCTTGAAGGGAACACAAAGTTTCTTTTCAGTTGCCAACTCCACTCCATACATATATATGGGGAGGTCCAAGGTCCAACTCGGTTTTACAGTGAAAACGGCAGGCACTTTAAACCGGCACTAGGAAACAGACTGAGAAACCAGAGTAAGGGTTTCTCCTGCAACCCGTTCCCTTTGTGCTGGATGAACGAACGTCTCTCCACATGCTCAGTTCTGAGAGATAAGTGAGTGTGAATGCCGTCCTTCACCTAGCTTGAAGGGAACACAAAGTTTCTTTTCAGTTGCCAACTCCACTCCATACATATATATTGGGAAGTACATGCTCCAACTCGGTTTTACAGTGAAAACGGTAGGCACTTCAAACCGGCACTAGGAAACAGACTGAGAAACCAGAGTAAGGGTTTCTCCTGCAACCCGTTCCCTTTGTGCTGGATGAACGAACGTCTCTCCAAATGCTCAGTTCTGAGAGATATGTGTGTGTGAATGCCGTCCTTCACCTAGCTTGAAGGGAACACAAATTTCTTTTCAGTTACAAACTCCACTCCATACATATATATGGGGAGGTACAAGCTCCAACTCGGTTTTACAGTGAAAACGGCAGGCACTTCAAACCGGCACTAGGAAACAGACTGAGAAACCAGAGTATGGCTTTCTCCTGCAACCCGTTCCCTTTGTGCTGGATGAACGAACGTCTCTCCACATGCTCAGTTCTGAGAGATAAGTGTGTGTGAAGCCGTCCTTCACCTAGCTTGAAGGGAACACAAAGTTTCTTTTCAGTTGCAAACTCCACTCCATACATATATATGGGGAGGTACAAGCTCCAACTGGGTTTTACAGTGAAAACGGCAGGCACTTCAAACCGGCACTAGGAAACAGACTGAGAAACCAGAGTAAGGGTTTCTCCTGCAACCCGTTCCCTTTCTGCTGGATGAACGAACGTCTCTCCACATGCTCAGTTCTGAGAGATAAGTGTGTGTGAAGCCGTCCTTCACCTAGCTTGAAGGGAACACAAAGCTTCTTTTCAGTTGCAAACTCCACTCCATACATATATATGGGGAGGTCCAAGCTCCAACTCGGTTTTACAGTGAAAACGGCAGGCACTTCAAAACGGCACTAGGAAACAGACTGAGAAACCAGAGAAAGGGTTTCTCCTGCAACCCATTCCCTTTGTGCTGGATGAACGAACGTCTCTCCACATGCTCACTTCTGAGATATAAGTGTGTGTGAAAGCCGTCCTTTACCTAGCTTGAAGGGAACACAAAGTTTCTTTTCAGTTGCAAACTCCACTCCATACATATATATGGGGAGGTACAAGCTCCAACTGGGTTTTACAGTGAAAACGGCAGGCACTTCAAACCGGCACTAGGAAACAGACTGAGAAACCAGAGTATGGGTTTCTCCTGCAACCCGTTCCCTTTGTGCTGGATGAACGAACGTCTCTCCACATGCTCAGTTCTGAGAGATAAGTGTGTGTGAAGCCGTCCTTCACCTAGCTTGAAGGGAACATAAAGTTTCTTTTCAGTTGCAAACTCCACTCCATACATATATATGGGGAGGTCCAAGCTCCAACTCGGTTTTACAGTGAAAACGGCAGGCAGTTCAAACCGGCACTAGGAAACAGACTGAGAAACCAGAGAAAGGGTTTCTCCTGCAACCCGTTCCCTTTGTGCTGGATGAACGAACGTCTCTCCACATGCTCAGTTCTGAGAGATAAGTGTGTGTGAAAGCCGTCCTTCACCTAACTTGAAGGGAACACAAAGTTTCTTTTCAGTTGCAAACTCCACTCCATACATATATATGGGGAGGTACAAGCTCCAACTCGGTTTTACAGTGAAAACGGCAGGCACTTCAAACCGGCACTAGGAAACAGACTGAGAAACCAGAGTAAGGGTTTCTCCTGCAACCCGTTCCCTTTGTGCTGGATGAACGAACGTCTCTCCACATGCTCAGTTCTGAGAGATAACTGTGTGTGAAAGCCGTCTTTCACCTAGTTTGAAGGGAACACAAAGTTTCTTTTCAGTTGCAAACTCCACTCCATACATATATATGGGGAGGTCCAAGCTCCAACTCGGTTTTACAGTGAAAACGGCAGGCACTTCAAACCGGCACTAGGAAACAGACTGAGAAACCAGAGTAAGGGTTTCTCCTGCAAACCGTTCCCTTTGTGCTGGATGAACGAACGTCTCTCCACATGCTCAGTTCTGAGAGATAAGTGTGTGTGAAAGCCGTCCTTCACCTAGCTTGAAGGGAACACAAATTTTCTGTTCAGTTGCCAACTCCACTCCATACATATATATGGGGAGGTACAAGCTTCAACTCGGTTTTACAGTGAAAACGGCAGGCACTTCAAACCGGCACTAGGAAACAGACTGAGAAACCAGAGTAAGGGTTTCTCCTGCAAACCGTTCCCTTTGTGCTGGATGAACGAACGTCTCTCCACATGCTCAGTTCTGAGAGATAAGTGTGTGTGAAAGCCGTCCTTCACCTAGCTTGAAGGGAACACATAGTTTCTTTTCATTTGCCAACTCCACTCCATACATATATATGGGGAGGTCCAAGCTCCAACTCGGTTTTACAGTGAAAACGGCAGGCACTTCAAACCAGCACTAGGAAACAGACTGAGAAACCAGAGTAAGGGTTTCTCCTGCAACCCGTTCCCTTTGTGCTGGATGAACGAACGTCTCTCCACATGCTCAGTTCTGAGAGATAAGTGTGTGTGAAAGCCGTCCTTCACCTAGCTTGAAGGGAACACAAAGTTTCTTTTCAGTTGCAAACTCCACTCCATACATATATATGGGGAGGTCCACGCTCCAACTCGGTTTTACAGTGAAAACGGCAGGCACTTCAAACCGGCACTAGGAAACAGACTGAGAAACCAGAGTAAGGGTTTCTCCTGCAACCCGTTCCCTTTGTGCTGGATGAACGAACGTCTCTCCAAATGCTCAGTTCTGAGAGATAAGTGTGTGTGAAAGCCGTCCTTCACCTAGCTTGAAGGGAACACAAAGTTTCTTTTCAGTTGCCAACTCCACTCCATACATATATATGGTGAGGTACAAGCTCCAACTCGGTTTTACAGTGAAAACGGCAGGCACTTCAAACCGGCACTAGGAAACAGACTGAGAAACCAGAGTAAGGGTTTCTCCTGCAACCCGTTCCCTTTGTGCTGGATGAAAGAACGTCTCTCCAAATGCTCAGTTCTGAGAGATAAGTGTGTGTGAAAGCCGTCCTTCACCTAGCTTGAAGGGAACACAAAGTTTCTTTTCAGTTGCCAACTCCACTCCATACATATATATGGGGAGGTACAAGCTCCAACTCGGTTTTACAGTGAAAACGGCAGGCACTTCCAACCGGCACTAGGAAACAGACTGTGAAACCAGAGTAAGGGTTTCTCCTGCAACCCGTTCCCTTTGTGCTGGATGAACGAACGTCTCTCCACATGCTCAGTTCTGAGAGATAAGTGTGTGTGGAAGCCGTCCTTCACCTAGCTTGAAGGGAACACAAAGTTTCTTTTCAGTTGCAAACTCCACTCCATACATATATATGAGGAGGTCCAAGTTCCAACTCGGTTTTACAGTGAAAACGTCAGGCACTTCAAACCGGCACTAGGAAACAGACTGAGAAACCAGAGTAAGGGTTTCTCCTGCAACCCGTTCCCTTTGTGCTGGATGAACGAACGTCTCTCCACATGCTCAGTTCTGAGAGATAAGTGTGTGTGAAAGCCGTCCTTCACCTAGCTTGAAGGAAAACAAAGTTTCTGTTCAGTTGCCAACTCCACTCCATACATATATATGGGGAAGTACAAGGTCCAACTCGGTTTTACAGTGAAAACGGCAGGCACTTCAAACCGGCACTAGGAAACAGACTGAGAAACCAGAGTAAGGGTTTCTCCTGCAACCCGTTCCCTTTGTGCTGGATGAACGAACGTCTCTCCACATGCTCAGTTCTGAGAGATAAGTGTGTGTGAATGCCGTCCTTCACCTAGCTTGAAGGGAACACAAAGTTTCTTTTCAGTTGCAAACTCCACTCCATACATATATATGGGGAGGTCCAAGGTCCAACTCGGTTTTACAGTGAAAACGGCAGGCACTTCAAACCGGCACTAGGAAACAGACTGAGAAACCAGAGTAAGGGTTTCTCCTGCAACCCGTTCCCTTTGTGCTGGATGAACGAACGTCTCTCCACATGCTCAGTTCTGAGAGATAAGTGAGTGTGAATGCCGTCCTTCAACTAGCTTGAAGGGAACACAAAATTTCTTTTCAGTTGCAAACTCCACTCCATACATATATATGGGGAAGTACATGCACCAACTCGGTTTTACAGTGAAAACGGTAGGCACTTCAAACTGCCACTAGGAAACAGACTGAGAAACCAGAGTAAGGGTTTCTCCTGCAACCCGTTCCCTTTGTGCTGGATGAACGAACGTCTCTCCAAATGCTCAGTTCTGAGAGATAAGTGTGTGTGAAAGCCGTCCTTCACCTAGCTTGAAGGGAACACAAAGTTTCTTTTCAGTTGCCAACTCCACTCCATACATATATATGGGGAGGTACAAGCTCCAACTCGGTTTTACAGTGAAAACGGCAGGCACTTCAAACCGGCACTAGGAAACAGACTGAGAAACCAGAGTATGGGTTTCTCCTGCAACCCGTTCCCTTTGTGCTGGATGAACGAACGTCTCTCCACATGCTCAGTTCTGAGAGATAAGTGTGTGTGAAAGCCGTCCTTCACCTAGCTTGAAGGGAACACAAAGTTTCTTTTCAGTTGCAAATTCCACTCCATACATATATATGGGGAGGTCCAAGCTCCAACTCGGTTTTACAGTGAAAACGGCAGGCACTTCCAACCGGCACTAGGAAACAGACTGAGAAACCAGAGTAAGGGTTTCTCCTGCAACCCGTTCCCTTTGTGCTGGATGAACGAACGTCTCTCCACATGCTCAGTTCTGAGAGATAAGTGTGTGTGAAAGCCGTCCTTCACCTAGCTTGAAGGGAACACAAAGTTTCTTTTCAGTTGCCAACTCCACTCCATACATATATATGGGGAGGTACAAGCTCCAACTCGGTTTTACAGTGAAAACGGCAGGCACTTCAAACCGGCACTAGGAAACAGACTGAGAAACCAGAGTAAGGGTTTCTCCTGCAACCCGTTCCCTTTGTGCTGGATGAACGAACGTCTCTCCACATGCTCAGTTCTGAGAGATAACTGTGTGTGAAAGCCGTCCTTCACCTAGCTTGAAGGGAACACAAAGTTTCTTTTCAGTTGCAAACTCCACTCCATACATATATATGGGGAGGTCCAAGCTCCAACTCGGTTTTACAGTGTAAACGGCAGGCACTTCAAACCGGCACTAGGAAACAGACTGAGAAACCAGAGTAAGGGTTTCTCCTGCAAACCGTTCCCTTTGTGCTGGATGAACGAACGTCTCTCCACATGCTCAGTTCTGAGAGATAAGTGTGTGTGAAAGCCGTCCTTCACCTAGCTTGAAGGGAACACAAAGTTTCTTTTCAGTTGCAAATTCCACTCCATACATATATATGGGGAGGTCCAAGCTCCAACTCGGTTTTACAGTGAAAACGGCAGGCACTTCAAACCGGCACTAGGAAACAGACTGAGAAACCAGAGTAAGGGTTTCTCCTGCAACCCGTTCCCTTTGTGCTGGATGAACGAACGTCTCTCCACATGCTCAGTTCTGAGAGCTAAGTGTGTGTGAAAGCCGTCCTTCACCTAGCTTGAAGGGAACACAAAGTTTCTTTTCAGTTGCAAACACCACTCCCTACATATATATGGGGATGTACAAGCTCCAACTCGGTTTTACAGTGAAAACGGCAGGCACTTCAAACCGGCACTAGGAAACAGACTGAGAAACCAGAGTAAGGGTTTCTCCTGCAACCCGTTCCCTTTGTGCTGGATGAACGAACTTCTCTCCACATGCTCAGTTCTGAGAGATAACTGTGTGTGAAAGCCGTCCTTCACCTAGCTTGAAGGGAACACAAAGTTTCTTTTCAGTTGCAAACTCCACTCCATACATATATATGGGGAGGTCCAAGCTCCAACTCGGTTTTACAGTGTAAACGGCAGGCACTTCAAACCGGCACTAGGAAACAGACTGAGAAACCAGAGTAAGGGTTTCTCCTGCAAACCGTTCCCTTTGTGCTGGATGAACGAACGTCTCTCCACATGCTCAGTTCTGAGAGATAAGTGTGTGTGAAAGCCGTCCTTCACCTAGCTTGAAGGGAACACATAGTTTCTTTTCAGTTGCCAACTCCACTCCATATATATATAGGGGGAGGTCCAAGCTCCAACTCGGTTTTACAATGAAAACGGCAGGCACTTCAAACCGGCACTAGGAAACAGACTGAGAAACCAGAGTAAGGGTTTCTCCTGCAACCCGTTCCCTTTGTGCTGGATGAACGAACGTCTCTCCAAATGCTCAGTTCTGAGAGATAAGTGTGTGTGAAAGCCGTCCTTCACCTAGCTTGAAGGGAACACAAAGTTTCTTTTCAGTTGCAAACTCCACTCCATACATATATATGGGGAGGTCCATGCTCCAACTCGGTTTTACAGTGAAAACGGCAGGCACTTCAAACCGGCACTAGGAAACAGACTGAGAAACCAGAGTAAGGGTTTCTCCTGCAACCCGTTCCCTTTGTGCTGGATGAACGAACGTCTCTCCACATGCTCAGTTCTGAGAGCTAAGTGTGTGTGAATGCCGTCCTTCACCTAGCTTGAAGGGAACACAAAGTTTCTTTTCAGTTGCAAACTCCACTCCATACATATATAGGGGGATGTACAAGCTCCAACTCGGTTTTACAGTGAAAACGGCAGGCACTTCAAACCGGCACTAGGAAACAGACTGAGAAACCAGAGTAAGGGTTTCTCCTGCAACCCGTTCCCTTTGTGCTGGATGAACGAACGTCTCTCCACATGCTCAGTTCTGAGAGATAACTGTGTGTGAAAGCCGTCCTTCACCTAGCTTGAAGGGAACACAAAGTTTCTTTTCAGTTGCCAACTCCACTCCATACATATATATGGGGAGGTCCAAGCTCCAACTCGGTTTTACAGTGAAAACGGCAGGCACTTCAAACCGGCACTAGGAAACAGACTGAGAAACCAGAGTAAGGGTTTCTCCTGCAACCCGTTCTCTTTGTGCTGGATGAACGAACGTCTCTCCACATGCTCAGTTCTGAGAGATAATTGTGTGTGAAAGCCGTCCTTCACCTAGCTTGAAGGGAACACAAAGTTTCTTTTCAGTTGCAAACTCCACTCCATACATATATATGGGGAGGTACAAGCTCCAACTCGGTTTTACAGTGAAAACGGCAGGCACTTCAAACCGGCACTAGGAAACAGACTGAGAAACCAGAGTATGGGTTTCTCCTGCAACCCGTTCCCTTTGTGCTGGATGAACGAACGTCTCTCCACATGCTCAGTTCTGAGAGATAAGTGTGTGTGAAAGCCGTCCTTCACCTAGCTTGAAGGGAACACAAAGTTTCTTTTCAGTTGCAAACTCCACTCCATACATATATATGGGGAGGTACAAGCTCCAACTCGGTTTTACAGTGAAAACGGCAGGCACTTCAAACCGGCACTAGGAAACAGACTGAGAAACCAGAGTAAGGGTTTCTCCTGCAACCCGTTCCCTTTGTGCTGGATGAACGAACGTCTCTCCACTTGCTCATTTCTGAGAGATAAGTGTGTGTGAAAGCCGTCCTTCACCTAGCTTGAAGGGAACACAAAGTTTCTTTTCAGTTGCAAACTTCACTCCATACATATATATGGGGAGGTACAAGCTCCAACACGGTTTTACAGTGAAAACGGCAGGCACTTCAAACCGGCACTAGGAAACAGACTGAGAAACCAGAGTAAGGGTTTCTCCTGCAACCCGTTCCCTTTGTGCTGGATGAACGAACGTCTCTCCACATGCTCAGTTCTGATAGATAAGTGTGTGTGAAAGCCGTCCTTCACCTAGCTTGAAGGGAACACAAAGTTTCTTTTCAGTTGCAAACTCCAATCCATACATATATATGGGGAGGTCCAAGCTCCAACTCGGTTTTACAGTGAAAACGGCAGGCACTTCAAACCGGCACTAGGAAACAGACTGAGAAACCAGAGTAAGGGTTTCTCCTGCAACCCGTTCCCTTTGTGCTGGATGAACGAACGTCTCTCCACATGCTCAGTTCTGAGAGATAACTGTGTGTGAAAGCCGTCCTTCACCTAGCTTGAAGGGAACACAAAGTTTCTTTTCAGTTGCAAACTCCACTCCATACATATATATGGGGAGGTCCAAGCTCCAACTCGGTTTTACAGTGAAAACGGCAGGCACTTCAAACCGGCACTAGGAAACAGACTGAGAAACCAGAGTAAGGGTTTCTCCTGCAACCCGTTCCCTTTGTGCTGGATGAACGAACGTCTCTCCACATGCTCAGTACTGAGAGATAAGTGTGTGTGAAAGCCGTCCTTCACCTAGCTTGAAGGGAACACAAAGTTTCTGTTCAGTTGCCAACTCCACTCCATACATATATATGGGGAGGTACAAGCTCCAACTCGGTTTTACAGTGAAAACGGCAGGCACTTCAAACCGGCACTAGGAAACAGACTGAGAAACCAGAGTAAGGGTTTCTCCTGCAACCCGTTCCTTTTGTGCTGGATGAACGAACGTTTCTCCACATGCTCAGTTCTGAGAGATAACTGTGTGTGAAAGCCGTCCTTCACCTAGCTTGAAGGGAACACAAAGTTTCTTTTCAGTTGCAAACTCCACTCCATACATATATATGGGGAGGTCCAAGCTCCAACTGGGTTTTACAGTGAAAACGGCAGGCACTTCAAACCGGCACTAGGAAACAGACTGAGAAACCAGAGTATGGGTTTCTCCTGCAACCCGTTCCCTTTGTGCTGGATGAACGAACGTCTCTCCACATGCTCAGTTCTGAGAGATAAGTGTGTGTGAAAGCCGTCCTTCACCTAGCTTGAAGGGAACTCAAAGTTTCTTTCCAGTTGCAAACTCCACTCCATACATATATATGGGGAGGTACAAGCTCCAACTCGGTTTTACAGTGAAAACGGCAGGCACTTCCAACCGGCACTAGGAAACAGACTGAGAAACCAGAGTAAGGGTTTCTCCTGCAAACCGTTCCCTTTGTGCTGGATGAACGAACGTCTCTCCACATGCTCAGTTCTGAGAGATAAGTGTGTGTGAAAGCCTTCCTTCACCTAGCTTGAATGGAACACAAAGTTTCTTTACAGTTGAAAACTCCACTCCATACATATATATGGGAAGGTACAAGCTCCAACTGGGTTTTACAGTGAAAACGGCAGGCACTTCAAACCGGCACAAGGAAACAGACTGAGAAACCAGAGTATGGGTTTCTCCTGCAACCCGTTCCCTTTGTGCTGGATGAACGAACGTCTCTCCACATGCTCAGTTCTGAGAGATAAGTGTGTGTGAAAGCCGTCTTTCACCTAGCTTGAAGGGAACACAAAGTTTCTTTTCAGTTGCAAACTCCACTCCATACATATATATGGGGAGGTCCAAGCTCCAACTCGGTTTTACAGTGAAAACGGCAGGCACTTCAAACCGGCACTAGGAAACAGACTGAGAAACCAGAGTATGGGTTTCTCCTGCAACCCGTTCCCTTTGTGCTGGATGAACGAACGTCTCTCCACATGCTCAGTTCTGAGAGATAAGTGTGTGTGAAAGCCGTCCTTCACCTAGCTTGAAGGGAACACAAAGTTTCTTTTCAGTTGCAAACTCCACTCCATACATATATATGGGGAGGTACAAGCTCCAACTCGGTTTTACAGTGAAAACGGCAGGCACTTCAAACCGGCACTAGGAAACAGACTGAGAAACCAGAGTATGGGTTTGTCCTGCAACCCGTTCCCTTTGTGCTGGATGAACGAACGTCTCTCCACATGCTCAGTTCTGAGAGATAAGTGTGTGTGAAAGCCGTCCTTCACCTAGCTTGAAGGGAACTCAAAGTTTCTTTTCAGTTGCAAACTCCACTCCATACATATATATGGGGAGGTACAAGCTCCAACTCGGTTTTACAGTGAAAACGGCAGGCACTTCCAACCGGCACTAGGAAACAGACTGAGAAACCAGAGTAAGGGTTTCTCCTGCAACCCGTTCTCTTTGTGCTGGATGAACGAACGTCTCTCCACTTGCTCAGTTCTGAGAGATAAGTGTGTGTGAAAGCCGTCCTTCACCTAGCTTGAAGGGAACACAAAATTTCTTTTCAGTTGCAAACTCCACTCCATACATATATATGGGGAGGTACAAGCTCCAACTCGGTTTTACAGTGAAAACGGCAGGCACTTCAAACCGGCACTAGGAAACAGACTGAGAAACCAGAGTAAGGGTTTCTCCTGCAACCCGTTCCCTTTGTGCGGGATGAACGAACGTCTCTCCACATGCTCAGTTCTGAGAGATAAGTGTGTGTGAAAGCCGTCCTTCACCTAGCTTGAAGGGAACACACAGTTTCTTTTCAGTTGCAAAATCCACTCCATACATATATATGGGGAGGTCCAAGCTCCAACTCGGTTTTACAGTGAAAACGGCAGGCACTTCAAACCGGCACTAGGAAACAGACTGAGAAACCAGAGTAAGGGTTTCTCCTGCAACCCGTTCCCTTTGTGCTGGATGAACGAACGTCTCTCCACATGCTCAGTTCTGAGAGATAAGTGTGTGTGAAAGCCGTCCTTCACCTAGCTTGAAGGGAACACAAAGTTTCTTTTCAGTTGCAAACTCCACTCCATACATATATATGGGGAGGTCCAAGCTCCAACTCGGTTTTACAGTGAAAACGGCAGGCACTTCAAACCGGCACTAGGAAACAGACTGAGAAACCAGATTAAGGGTTTCTCCTGCAACCCGTTCCCTTTATGCTGGATGAACGAACGTCTCTCCACATGCTCAGTTCTGAGAGATAACTGTGTGTGAAAGCCGTCCTTCACCTAGCTTGAAGGGAACACAAAGTTTCTTTTCAGTTGCAAACTCCACTCCATACATATATATGGGGAGGTCCAAGCTCCAACTTGGTTTTACAGTGAAAACGGCAGGCACTTCAAACCGGCACTAGGAAACAGACTGAGAAACCAGAGTAAGGGTTTCTCCTGCAAACCGTTCCCTTTGTGCTGGATGAACGAACGTCTCTCCACATGCTCAGTTCTGAGAGATAAGTGTGTGTGAAAGCCGTCCTTCACCTAGCTTGAAGGGAACACAAAGTTTCTGTTCAGTTGCCAACTCCACTCCATACATATATATGGGGAGGTACAAGCTCCAACTCGGTTTTACAGTGAAAACGGCAGGCACTTCAAACCGGCACTAGGAAACAGACTGAGAAACCAGAGTAAGGGTTTCTCCTGCAACCCGTTCCCTTTGTGCTGGATGAACGAACGTCTCTCCACATGCTCACTTCTGAGAGATAAATGTGTGTGAAAGCCGTCCTTCACCTAGCTTAAAGGGAACACAAAGTTTCTTTTCAGTTGCAAACTCCACTCCATACATATATATGGGGAGGTCCAAGCTCCAACTCGGTTTTACAGTGAAAACGGCAGGCACTTCAAACCGGCACTAGGAAACAGACTGAGAAACCAGAGTAAGGGTTTCTCCTGCAAACCGTTCCCTTTGTGCTGGATGAACGAACGTCTCTCCACATGCTCAGTTCTGAGAGATAAGTGTGTGTGAAAGCCGTCCTTCACCTAGCTTGAAGGGAACACAAATTTTCTGTTCAGTTGCCAACTCCACTCCATACATATATATGGGGAGGTACAAGCTTCAACTCGGTTTTACAGTGAAAACGGCAGGCACTTCAAACCGGCACTAGGAAACAGACTGAGAAACCAGACTAAGGGTTTCTCCTGCAACCCTTTCCCTTTGTGCTGGATGAATGAAAGTCTCTCCACATGCTCAGTTCTGAGAGATAAGTGTGTGTGAAAGCCGTCCTTCACCTAGCTTGAAGGGAACACAAAGTTTCTTTTCAGTTGCAAACTCCACTCCATACATATATATGGGGAGGTCCAAGCTCCAACTCGGTTTTACAGTGAAAACGGCAGGCACTTCCAACCGGCACTAGGAAACAGACTGAGAAACCAGAGTAAGGGTTTCTCCTGCAACCCGTTCCCTTTGTGCTGGATGAACGAACGTCTCTCCACATGCTCAGTTCTGAGAGATAAGTGAGTGTGAATGCCGTCCTTCACCTAGCTTGAAGGGAACACAAAGTTTCTTTTCAGTTGCAAACTCCACTCCATGCATATATATAGGGAAGTACAAGCTCCAACTCGGTTTTACAGTGAAAACGGTAGGCACTTCAAACCGGCACTAGGAAACAGACTGAGAAACCAGAGTAAGGGTTTCTCCTGCAACCCGTTCCCTTTGTGCTAGATGAACGAACGTCTCTCCAAATGCTCAGTTCTGAGAGATAAGTGTGTGTGAAAGCCGTCCTTCACCTAGCTTGAAGGGAACACAAAGTTTCTTTTCAGTTGCAAACTCCACTCCATACATATATATGGGGAGGTCCAAGCTCCAACTCGGTTTTACAGTGAAAACGGCAGGCACTTCAAACCGGCACTAGGAAACAGACTGAGAAACCAGAGTATGGGTTTCTCCTGCAACCCGTTCCCTTTGTGCTGGATGAACGAACGTCTCTCCACATGCTCAGTTCTGAGAGATAAGTGTGTGTGAAAGCCGTCCTTCACCTAGCTTGAAGGGAACACAAAGTTTCTTTTCAGTTGCAAACTCCACTCCATACATATATATGGGGAGGTCCAAGCTCCAACTCGGTTTTACAGTGAAAACGGCAGGCACTTCAAACCGGCACTAGGAAACAGACTGAGAAACCAGAAAAAGCGTTTCTCCTGTAACCCGTTCCCTTTGTGCTGGATGAACGAACGTCTCTCCACATGCTCAGTTCTGAGAGATAAGTGTGTGTGAAAGCCGTCCTTCACCTAGCTTGAAGGGAACACAAAGTTTCTTTTCAGTTGCAAACTCCACTCCATACATATATATGGGGAGGTCCAAGCTCCAACTCGGTTTTACAGTGAAAACGGCAGGCACTTCAAACCGGCACTAGGAAACAGACTGAGAAACCAGAGTAAGGGTTTCTCCTGCAAACCGTTCCCTTTGTGCTGGATGAA
This sequence comes from Vicugna pacos, assembly GCF_048564905.1. Taxonomy (NCBI): domain Eukaryota; kingdom Metazoa; phylum Chordata; class Mammalia; order Artiodactyla; family Camelidae; genus Vicugna; species Vicugna pacos. The sequence goes on from NW_027328741.1 coordinate 27,096,952, forward strand.
CGAACGTCTCTCCACATGCTCAGTTCTGAGAGATAAGTGTGTGTGAAAGCCGTCCTTCACCTAGCTTGAAGGGAACACAAAGTTTCTGTTCAGTTGCCAACTCCACTCCATACATATATATGGGGAGGTACAAGCTCCAACTCGGTTTTACAGTGAAAACGGCAGGCACTTCAAACCGGCACTAGGAAACAGACTGAGAAACCAGAGTAAGGGTTTCTCCTGCAACCCGTTCCCTTTGTGCTGGATGAACGAACGTCTCTCCACATGCTCACTTCTGAGAGATAAGTGTGTGTGAAAGCCGTCCTTCACCTAGCTTGAAGGGAACACAAAGTTTCTTTTCAGTTGCAAACTCCACTCCATACATATATATGGGGAGGTCCAAGCTCCAACTCGGTTTTACAGTGAAAACGGCAGGCACTTCAAACCGGCACTAGGAAACAGACTGAGAAACCAGAGTAAGGGTTTCTCCTGCAAACCGTTCCCTTTGTGCTGGATGAACGAACGTCTCTCCACATGCTCAGTTCTGAGAGATAAGTGTGTGTGAAAGCCGTCCTTCACCTAGCTTGAAGGGAACACAAAGTTTCTGTTCAGTTGCCAACTCCACTCCATACATATATATGGGGAGGTACAAGCTTCAACTCGGTTTTACAGTGAAAACGGCAGGCACTTCAAACCGGCACTAGGAAACAGACTGAGAAACCAGAGTAAGGGTTTTTCCTGCAACCCGTTCCCTTTGTGCTGGATGAATGAACGTCTCTCCACATGCTCAGTTCTGAGAGATAAGTGTGTGTGAAAGCCGTCCTTCACCTAGCTTGAAGGGAACACAAAGTTTCTTTTCAGTTGCAAACTCCACTCCATACATATATATGGGGAGGTCCAAGGTCCAACTCGGTTTTACAGTGAAAACGGCAGGCACTTCAAACCGGCACTAGGAAACAGACTGAGAAACCAGAGTATGGGTTTCTCCTGCAACCCGTTCCCTTTGTGCTGGATGAACGAACGTCTCTCCACATGCTCAGTTCTGAGAGATAAGTGTGTGTGAAAGCCGTCCTTCACCTAGCTTGAAGGGAACAAAAAGTTTCTGTTCAGTTGCCAACTCCACTCCATACATATATATGGGGAGGTACAAGCTTCAACTCGGTTTTACAGTGAAAACGGCAGGCACTTCAAACCGGCACTAGGAAACAGACTGAGAAACCAGAGTAAGGGTTTCTCCTGCAAACCGTTCCCTTTGTGCTGGATGAACGAACGTCTCTCCACATGCTCAGTTCTGAGAGATAACTGTGTGTGAAAGCCGTCCTTCACCTAGCTTGAAGGGAACACATAGTTTCTTTTCAGTTGCAAACTCCACTCCATACATATATATGGGGAGGTCCAAGGTCCAACTCGGTTTTACAGTGAAAACGGCAGGCACTTCAAACCGGCAATAGGAAACAGACTGAGAAACCAGAGTAAGGGTTTCTCCTGCAACCCGTTCCCTTTGTGCTGGATGAACGAACGTCTCTCCACATGCTCAGTTCTGAGAGATAAGTGTGTGTGAAAGCCGTCCTTCACCTAGCTTGAAGGGAACACATAGTTTCTTTTCAGTTGCCAACTCCACTCCATACATATATATGGGGAGGTCCAAGCTCCAACTCGGTTTTACAGTGAAAACGGCAGGCACTTCAAACCGGCACTAGGAAACAGACTGAGAAACCAGAGTAAGGGTTTCTCCTGCAAACCGTTCCCTTTGTGCTGGATGAACGAACGTCTCTCCACATGCTCAGTTCTGAGAGATAACTGTGTGTGAAAGCCGTCCTTCACCTAGCTTGAAGGGAACACAAAGTTTCTTTTCAGTTGCAAAATCCACTCCATACATATATATGGGGAGGTCCAAGCTCCAACTCGGTTTTACAGTGAAAACGGCAGGCACTTCAAACCGGCACTAGGAAACAGACTGAGAAACCAGAGTAAGGGTTTCTCCTGCAAACCGTTCCCTTTGTGCTGGATGAACGTACTTCTCTCCACATGCTCAGTTCTGAGAGATAAGTGTGTGTGAAAGCCGTCCTTCACCTAGCTTGAAGGGAACAAAAAGTTTCTGTTCAGTTGCCAACTCCACTCCATACATATATATGGGGAGGTACAAGTTCCAACTCGGTTTTACAGTGAAAACGGCAGGCACTTCAAACCGGCACTAGGAAACAGACTGAGAAACCAGAGTAAGGGTTTCTCCTGCAAACCGTTCCCTTTGTGCTGGATGAACGAACGTCTCTCCACATGCTCAGTTCTGAGAGATAACTGTGTGTGAAAGCCGTCCTTCACCTAGCTTGAAGGGAACACAAAGTTTCTTTTCAGTTGCCAACTCCACTCCATACATATATATGGGGAGGTCCAAGGTCCAACTCGGTTTTACAGTGAAAACGGCAGGCACTTCAAACCGGCACTAGGAAACAGACTGAGAAACCAGAGTAAGGGTTTCTCCTGCAACCCGTTCCTTTTGTGCTGGATGAACGAACGTCTCTCCACATGCTCAGTTCTGAGAGATAAGTGTGTGTGAAAGCCGTCCTTCACCTAGCTTGAAGGGAACTCATAGTTTCTTTTCAGTTGCCAACTCCACTCCATACATATATATGGGGAGGTCCAAGCTCCAACTCGGTTTTACAGTGAAAACGGCAGGCACTTCAAACCGGCACTAGGAAACAGACTGAGAAACCAGAGTAAGGGTTTCTCCTGCAACCCGTTCCCTTTGTGCTGGATGAACGAACGTCTCTCCACATGCTCAGTTCTGAGAGATAAGTGTGTGTGAAAGCCGTCCTTCACCTAGCTTGAATGGAACAAAAAGTTTCTTTTCAGTTGCAAACTCCACTCCATACATATATATGGGGAGGTCCACGCTCCAACTCGGTTTTACAGTGAAAACGGCAGGCACTTCAAACCGGCACTAGGAAACAGACTGAGAAAACAGAGTAAGGGTTTCTCCTGCAACCCGTTCCCTTTGTGCTGGATGAACGAACGTCTCTCCAAATGCTCAGTTCTGAGAGATAAGTGTGTGTGAAAGCCGTCCTTCACCTAGCTTGAAGGGAACACAAAGTTTCTTTTCAGTTGCCAACTCCACTCCATACATATATATGGGGAGGTACAAGCTCCAACTCGGTTTTACAGTGAAAACGGCAGGCACTTCAAACCGGCACTAGGAAACAGACTGAGAAACCAGAGTAAGGGTTTCTCCTGCAACCCGTTCCCTTTGTGCTGGATGAACGAACGACTCTCCACATGCTCAGTTCTGAGAGATAAGTGAGTGTGAATGCCGTCCTTCACCTAGCTTGAAGGGAACACAAAGTTTCTTTTCAGTTGCCAACTCCACTCCATACATATATATGGGGAAGTACAAGCTCCAACTCGGTTTTACAGTGAAAACCGTAGGCACTTCAAACCGGCACTAGGAAACACACTGAGAAACCAGAGTAAGGGTTTCTCCTGCAACCCGTTCCCTTTGTGCTGGATGAACGAACGTCTCTCCACATGCTCAGTTCTGAGAGATAAGTGTGTGTGAAAGCCGTCCTTCACCTAGCTTGAAGGGAACACAAAGTTTCTTTTCAGTTGCAAACTCCACTCCATACATATATATGGGGAGGTCCAAGCTCCAACTCGGTTTTACAGTGAAAACGACAGGCACTTCATACCGGCACTAGGAAACAGACTGAGAAACCAGAGTAAGGGTTTCTCCTGCAACCCGTTCCCTTTGTGCTGGATGAACGAACGTCTCTCCACATGCTCAGTTCTGAGAGATAACTGTGTGTGAAAGCCGTCCTTCACCTAGCTTGAAGGGAACACAAAGTTTCTTTTCAGTTGCCAACTCCACTCCATACATATATATGGGGAGGTCCAAGGTCCAACTCGGTTTTACAGTGAAAACGGCAGGGACTTCAAACCGGCACTAGGAAACAGACTGAGAAACCAGAGTAAGGGTTTCTCCTGCAACCCGTTCCTTTTGTGCTGGATGAACGAACGTCTCTCCACATGCTCAGTTCTGAGAGATAAGTGTGTGTGAAAGCCGTCCTTCACCTAGCTTGAAGGGAACTCATAGTTTCTTTTCAGTTGCCAACTCCACTCCATACATATATATGGGGAGGTCCAAGCTCCAACTCGGTTTTACAGTGAAAACGGCAGGCACTTCAAACCGGCACTAGGAAACAGACTGAGAAACCAGAGTAAGGGTTTCTCCTGCAACCCGTTCCCTTTGTGCTGGATGAACGAACGTCTCTCCACATGCTCAGTTCTGAGAGATAAGTGTGTGTGAAAGCCGTCCTTCACCTAGCTTGAAGGGAACAAAAAGTTTCTTTTCAGTTGCAAACTCCACTCCATACATATATATGGGGAGGTCCACGCTCCAACTCGGTTTTACAGTGAAAACGGCAGGCACTTCAAACCGGCACTAGGAAACAGACTGAGAAAACAGAGTAAGAGTTTCTCCTGCAACCCGTTCCCTTTGTGCTGGATGAACGAACGTCTCTCCAAATGCTCAGTTCTGAGAGATAAGTGTGTGTGAAAGCCGTCCTTCACCTAGCTTGAAGGGAACACAAAGTTTCTTTTCAGTTGCCAACTCCACTCCATACATATATATGGGGAGGTACAAGCTCCAACTCGGTTTTACAGTGAAAACGGCAGGCACTTCAAACCGGCACTAGGAAACAGACTGAGAAACCAGAGTAAGGGTTTCTCCTGCAACCCGTTCCCTTTGTGCTGGATGAACGAACGACTCTCCACATGCTCAGTTCTGAGAGATAAGTGAGTGTGAATGCCGTCCTTCACCTAGCTTGAAGGGAACACAAAGTTTCTTTTCAGTTGCCAACTCCACTCCATACATATATATGGGGAAGTACAAGCTCCAACTCGGTTTTACAGTGAAAACCGTAGGCACTTCAAACCGGCACTAGGAAACACACTGAGAAACCAGAGTAAGGGTTTCTCCTGCAACCCGTTCCCTTTGTGCTGGATGAACGAACGTCTCTCCACATGCTCAGTTCTGAGAGATAAGTGTGTGTGAAAGCCGTCCTTCACCTAGCTTGAAGGGAACACAAAGTTTCTTTTCAGTTGCAAACTCCACTCCATACATATATATGGGGAGGTCCAAGCTCCAACTCGGTTTTACAGTGAAAACGACAGGCACTTCATACCGGCACTAGGAAACAGACTGAGAAACCAGAGTAAGGGTTTCTCCTGCAACCCGTTCCCTTTGTGCTGGATGAACGAACGCCTCTCCACATGCTCAGTTCTGAGAGATAACTGTGTGTGAAAGCCGTCCTTCACCTAGCTTGAAGGGAACACAAAGTTTCTTTTCAGTTGCAAACTCCACTCCATACATATATATGGGGAGGTCCAAGCTCCAACTCGGTTTTACAGTGAAAACGGCAGGCACTTCCAACCGGCACTAGGAAACAGACTGAGAAACCAGAGTAAGGGTTTCTCCTGCAAACCGTTCCATTTGTGCTGGATGAACGAACGTCTCTCCACATGCTCAGTTCTGAGAGATAAGTGTGTGTGAAAGCCGTCCTTCACCTAGCTTGAAGGGAACACAAAGTTTCTGTTCAGTTGCCAACTCCACTCCATACATATATATGGGGAGGTCCAAGCTCCAACTCGGTTTTACAGTGAAAACGGCAGGCACTTCAAACCGGCACTAGGAAACAGACTGAGAAACCAGAGTAAGGGTTTCTCCTGCAACCCGTTCCCTTTGTGCTGGATGAACGAACGTCTCTCCACATGCTCAGTTCTGAGAGATAAGTGTGTGTGAAAGCCGTCCTTCACCTAGCTTGAAGGGAACACAAAGTTTCTTTTCAGTTGCAAACTCCACTCCATACATATATATGGGGAGGTCCAAGCTCCAACTCGGTTTTACAGTGAAAACGGCAGGCACTTCAAACCGGCACTAGGAAACAGACTGAGAAACCAGAGTATGGGTTTCTACTGCAACCCGTTCCCTTTGTGCTGGATGAACGAACGTCTCTCCACATGCTCAGTTCTGAGAGATAAGTGTGTGTGAAAGCCGTCCTTCACCTAGCTTGAAGGGAACACAAAGTTTCTTTTCAGTTGCAAACTCCACTCCATACATATATATGGGGAGGTCCAAGCTCCAACTCGGTTTTACAGTGAAAACGGCAGGCACTTCAAACCGGCACTAGGAAACAGACTGAGAAACCAGAGTATGGGTTTCTCCTGCAACCCGTTCCCTTTGTGCTGGATGAACGAACGTCTCTCCACATGCTCAGTTCTGAGAGATAAGTGTGTGTGAAAGCCGTCCTTCACCTAGCTTGAAGGGAACACAAAGTTTCTTTTCAGTTGCAAACTCCACTCCATACATATATATGGGGAGGTACAAGCTCCAACTCGGTTTTACAGTGAAAACGGCAGGCACTTCAAACCGGCACTAGGAAACAGACTGAGAAACCAGAGTAAGGGTTTCTCCTGCAACCCGTTCCCTTTGTGTTGGATGAACGAAAGTCTCTCCACATGCTCATTTCTGAGAGATAAGTGTGTGTGAAAGCCGTCCTTCACCTAGCTTGAAGGGAACACAAAGTTTCTTTTCAGTTGCAAACTCCACTCCATACATATATATGGGGAGGTCCAAGCTCCAACTCGGTTTTACAGTGAAAACAGCAGGCACTTCAAACCGGCACTAGGAAACAGACTGAGAAACCAGAGTAAGGGTTTCTCCTGCAACCTGTTCCCTTTGTGCTGGATGAACGAACGTCTCTCCACATGCTCAGTTCTGAGAGATAAGTGTGTGTGAAAGCCGTCCTTCACCTAGCTTGAAGGGAACACAAAGTTTCTTTTCAGTTGCAAACTCCACTCCATACATATATATGGGGAGGTCCAAGCTCCAACTCGGTTTTACAGTGAAAACGGCAGGCACTTCAAACCGGCACTAGGAAACAGACTGAGAAACCAGAGTAAGGGTTTCTCCTGCAACCCGTTCCCTTTGTGCTGGATGAACGAACGTCTCTCCACATGCTCAGTTCTGAGAGATAAGTGTGTGTGAAAGCCGTCCTTCACCTAGCTTGAAGGGAACACAAAGTTTCTTTTCAGTTGCCAACTCCACTCCATACATATATATGGGGAGGTACAAGCTCCAACTGGGTTTTACAGTGAAAACGGCAGGCAATTCAAACCGGCACTAGGAAACAGACTGAGAAACCAGAGTATGGGTTTCTCCTGCAACCCGTTCCCTTTGTGCTGGATGAACGAACGTCTCTCCACATGCTCAGTTCTGAGAGATAAGTGTGTGTGAAAGCCGTCCTTCACCTAGCTTGAAGGGAACACAAAGTTTCTGTTCAGTTGCCAACTCCACTCCATACATATATATGGGGAGGTACAAGCTCCAACTCGGTTTTACAGTGAAAACGGCAGGCACTTCAAACCGGCACTAGGAAACAGACTGAGAAACCAGAGTAAGGGTTTCTCCTGCAACCCGTTCCCTTTGTGCTGGATGAACGAACGTCTCTCCACATGCTCACTTCTGAGAGATAACTGTGTGTGAAAGCCGTCCTTCACCTAGCTTGAAGGGAACACAAAGTTTCTTTTCAGTTGCAAACTCCACTCCATACATATATATGGGGAGGTCCAAGCTCCAACTCGGTTTTACAGTGAAAACGGCAGGCACTTCAAACCGGCACTAGGAAACAGACTGAGAGACCAGAGTAAGGGTTTCTCCTGCAAACCGTTCCCTTTGTGCTGGATGAACGAACGTCTCTCCACATGCTCAGTTCTGAGAGATAAGTGTGTGTGAAAGCCGTCCTTCACCTAGCTTGAAGGGAACACAAAGTTTCTGTTCAGTTGCCAACTCCACTCCATACATATATATGGGGAGGTACAAGCTTCAACTCGGTTTTACAGTGAAAACGGCAGGCACTTCAAACCGGCACTAGGAAACAGACTGAGAAACCAGAGTAAGGGTTTCTCCTGCAACCCGTTCCTCTGGGCTGGATGAATGAACGTCTCTCCACATGCTCAGTTCTGAGAGATAAGTGTGTGTGAAAGCCGTCCTTCACCTAGCTTGAAGGGAACACAAAGTTTCTTTTCAGTTGCAAACTCCACTCCATACATATATATGGGGAGGTCCAAGGTCCAACTCTGTTTTACAGTGAAAACGGCAGGCACTTCAAACCGGCACTAGGAAACAGACTGAGAAACCAGAGTAAGGGTTTCTCCTGCAACCCGTTCCCTTTGTGCTGGATGAACGAACGTCTCTCCACATGCTCAGTTCTGAGAGATAAGTGAGTGTGAATGCCGTCCTTCACCTAGCTTGAAGGGAACACAAAGTTTCTTTTCAGTTGCAAACTCCACTCCATACATATATATGGGGAAGTACAAGCTCCAACTCGGTTTTACAGTGAAAACGGTAGGCACTTCAAACCGGCACTAGGAAACAGACTGAGAAACCAGAGTAAGGGTTTCTCCTGCAACCCGTTCCCTTTGTGCTGGATGAACGAACGTCTCTCCAAATGCTCAGTTCTGAGAGATAAGTGTGTGTGAAAGCCGTCCTTCACCTAGCTTGAAGGGAACACAAAGTTTCTTTTCAGTTGCAAACTCCACTCCATACTTATATATGGGGAGGTCCAAGCTCAAACTCGGTTTTACAGTGAAAACGGCAGGCACTTCAAACCGGCACTAGGAAACAGACTGAGAAACCAGAGTATGGGTTTCTCCTGCAACCCGTTCCCTTTGTGCTGGATGAACGAACGTCTCTCCACATGCTCAGTTCTGAGAGATAAGTGTGTGTGAAAGCCGTCCTTCACCTAGCTTGAAGGGAACACAAAGTTTCTTTTCAGTTGCAAACTCCACTCCATACATATATATGGGGAGGTCCAAGCTCCAGCTCGGTTTTACAGTGAAAACGGCAGGCACTTCAAACCGGCACTAGGAAACAGACTGAGAAATCAGAGTAAGGGTTTCTCCTGCAAACCGTTCCCTTTGTGCTGGATGAACGAACGTCTCTCCACATGCTCAGTTCTGAGAGATAAGTGTGTGTGAAAGCCGTCCTTCACCTAGCTTGAAGGGAACACAAAGTTTCTGTTCAGTTGCCAACTCCAATCCATACATATATATGGGGAGGTACAAGCTCCAACTCGGTTTTACAGTGAAAACGGCAGGCACTTCAAACCGGCACTAGGAAACAGACTGAGAAACCAGAGTAAGGGTTTCTCCTGCAACCCGTTCCCTTTGTGCTGGATGAACGAACGTCTCTCCACATGCTCACTTCTGAGAGATAAGTGTGTGTGAAAGCCGTCCTTCACCTAGCTTGAAGGGAACACAAAGTTTCTTTTCAGTTGCAAACTCCACTCCATACATATATATGGGGAGGTCCAAGCTCCAACTCGGTTTTACAGTGAAAACGGCAGGCACTTCAAACCGGCACTAGGAAACAGACTGAGAAACCAGAGTAAGGGTTTCTCCTGCAACCCGTTCCCTTTGTGCTGGATGAACGAACGTCTCTCCACATGCTCACTTCTGAGAGATAAGTGTGTGTGAAAGCCGTCCCTCACCTAGCTTGAAGGGAACACAAAGTTTCTTTTCAGTTGCAAACTCCACTCCATACATATATATGGGGAGGTACAAGCTCCAACTCGGTTTTACAGTGAAAACGGCAGGCACTTCAAACCGGCACTAGGAAACAGACTGAGAAACCAGAGTAAGGGTTTCTCCTGCAACCCGTTCCCTTTGTGCTGGATGAATGAACGTCTCTCCACATGCTCAGTTCTGAGAGATAACTGTGTGTGAATGCCGTCCTTCACCTAGCTTGAAGGGAACACAAAGTTTCTTTTCAGTTGCAAACTCCACTCCATACATATATATGGGGAGGTCCAAGCTCCAACTCGGTTTTACAGTGAAAACGGCAGGCACTTCAAACCGGCACTAGGAAACAGACTGAGAAACCAGAGTAAGGGTTTTTCCTGCAAACCGTTCCCTTTGTGCTGGATGAACGAACGTCTCTCCACATGCTCAGTTCTGAGAGATAAGTGTGTGTGAAAGCCGTCCTTCACCTAGCTTGAAGGGAACACAAAGTTTCTGTTCAGTTGCCAACTCCACTCCATACATATATATGGGGAGGTACAAGCTTCAACTCGGTTTTACAGTGAAAACGGCAGGCACTTCAAACCGGCACTAGGAAACAGACTGAGAAACCAGAGTAAGGGTTTCTCCTGCAACCCGTTCCCTTTGTGCTGGATGAACGAACGTCTCTCCACATGCTCAGTTCTGAGAGATAACTGTGTGTGAAAGCCGTCCTTCACCTAGCTTGAAGGGAACACAAAGTTTCTTTTCAGTTGCCAACTCCACTCCATACATATATATGGGGAGGTCCAAGCTCCAACTCGGTTTTACAGTGAAAACGGCAGGCACTTCAAACCGGCACTAGGAAACAGACTGAGAAACCAGAGTAAGGGTTTCTCCTGCAACCCGTTCCCTTTGTGCTGGATGAACGAACGTCTCTCCACATGCTCAGTTCTGAGAGATAAGTGTGTGTGAAAGCCGTCCTTCACCTAGCTTGAAGGGAACACATAGTTTCTTTTCAGTTGCCAACTCCACTCCATACATATATATGGGGAGGTCCAAGCTCCAACTCGGTTTTACAGTGAAAACGGCAGGCACTTCAAACCGGCACTAGGAAACAGACTGAGAAACCAGAGTAAGGGTTTCTCCTGCAACCCGTTCCCTTTGTGCTGGATGAACGAACGTCTCTCCACATGCTCAGTTCTGAGAGATAAGTGTGTGTGAAAGCCGTCCTTCACCTAGCTTGAAGGGAACACAAAGTTTCTTTTCAGTTGCAAACTCCACTCCATACATATATATGGGGAGGTCCACGCTCCAAATCGGTTTTACAGTGAAAACGGCAGGCACTTCAAACCGGCACTAGGAAACAGACTGAGAAAACCGAGTAAGGGTTTCTCCTGCAACCCGTTCCCTTTGTGCTGGATGAACGAACGTCTCTCCAAATGCTCAGTTCTGAGAGATAAGTGTGTGTGAAAGCCGTCCTTCACCTAGCTTGAAGGGAACACAAAGTTTCTTTTCAGTTGCCAACTCCACTCCATACATATATATGGGGAGGTACAAGCTCCAACTCGGTTTTACAGTGAAAACGGCAGGCACTTCAAACCGGCACTAGGAAACAGACTGAGAAACCAGAGTAAGGGTTTCTCCTGCAACCCGTTCCCTTTGTGCTGGATGAACGAACGTCTCTCCAAATGCTCAGTTCTGAGAGATAAGTGTGTGTGAAAGCCGTCCTTCACCTAGCTTGAAGGGAACACAAAGTTTCTTTTCAGTTGCCAACTCCACTCCATACATATATATGGGTAGGTACAAGCTCCAACTCGGTTTTACAGTGAAAACGGCAGGCACTTCCAACCGGCACTAGGAAACAGACTGTGAAACCAGAGTAAGGGTTTCTCCTGCAACCCGTTCCCTTTGTGCTGGATGAACGAACGTCTCTCCACATGCTCAGTTCTGAGAGATAAGTGTGTGTGGAAGCCGTCCTTCACCTAGCTTGAAGGGAACACAAAGTTTCTTTTCAGTTGCAAACTCCACTCCATACATATATATGAGGAGGTCCAAGTTCCAACTCGGTTTTACAGTGAAAACGGCAGGCACTTCAAACCGGCACTAGGAAACAGACTGAGAAACCAGAGTAAGGGTTTCTCCTGCAACCCGTTCCCTTTGTGCTGGATGAACGAACGTCTCTCCACATGCTCAGTTCTGAGAGATAAGTGTGTGTGAAAGCCGTCCTTCACCTAGCTTGAAGGAAAACAAAGTTTCTGTTCAGTTGCCAAATCCACTCCATACATATATATGGGGAAGTACAAGGTCCAACTCGGTTTTACAGTGAAAACGGCAGGCACTTCCAACCGGCACTAGGAAACAGACTGAGAAACCAGAGTAAGGGTTTCTCCTGCAACCCGTTCCCTTTGTGCTGGATGAACGAACGTCTCTCCACATGCTCAGTTCTGAGAGATAAGTGTGTGTGAATGCCGTCCTTCACCTAGCTTGAAGGGAACACAAAGTTTCTTTTCAGTTGCAAACTCCAGTCCATACATATATATGGGGAGGTCCAAGGTCCAACTCGGTTTTACAGTGAAAACGGCAGGCACTTCAAACCAGCACTAGGAAACAGACTGAGAAACCAGAGTAAGGGTTTCTCCTGCAACCCGTTCCCTTTGTGCTGGATGAACGAACGTCTCTCCACATGCTCAGTTCTGAGAGATAAGTGAGTGTGAATGCCGCCCTTCACCTAGCTTGAAGGGAACACAAAGTTTCTTTTCAGTTGCAAACTCCACTCCATACATATATATGGGGAGGTCCACGCTCCAACTCGGTTTTACAGTGAAAACGGCAGGCACTTCAAACCGGCACTAGGAAACAGACTGAGAAACCAGAGTAAGGGTTTCTCCTGCAACCCGTTCCCTTTGTGCTGGATGAACGAACGTCTCTCCACATGCTTAGTTCTGAGAGATAAGTGTGTGTGAAAGCCGTCCTTCACCTAGCTTGAAGGGAACACAAAGTTTCTTTTCAGTTGCCAACTCCACTCCATACATATATATGGGGAGGTACAAGCTCCAACTCGGTTTTACAGTGAAAACGGCAGGCACTTCCAACCGGCACTAGGAAACAGACTGAGAAACCAGAGTAAGGGTTTCTCCTGCAACCCGTTCCCTTTGTGCTGGATGAACGAACGCCTCTCCACATGCTCAGTTCTGAGAGATAAGTGTGTGTGGAAGCCGTCCTTCACCTAGCTTGAAGGGAACACAAAGTTTCTTTTCAGTTGCAAACTCCACTCCATACATATATATGGGGAGGTCCAAGCTCCAACTCGGTTTTACAGTGAAAACGGCAGGCACTTCAAACCGGCACTAGGAAACAGACTGAGAAACCAGAGTAAGGGTTTCTCCTGCAACCCGTTCCCTTTGTGCTGGATGAACGAACGTCTCTCCACATGCTCACTTCTGAGAGATAAGTGTGTGTGAAAGCCGTCCCTCACCTAGCTTGAAGGGAACACAAAGTTTCTTTTCAGTTGCAAACTCCACTCCATACATATATATGGGGAGGTACAAGCTCCAACTCGGTTTTACAGTGAAAACGGCAGGCACTTCAAACCGGCACTAGGAAACAGACTGAGAAACCAGAGTAAGGGTTTCTCCTGCAACCCGTTCCCTTTGTGCTGGATGAATGAACGTCTCTCCACATGCTCAGTTCTGAGAGATAACTGTGTGTGAATGCCGTCCTTCACCTAGCTTGAAGGGAACACAAAGTTTCTTTTCAGTTGCAAACTCCACTCCATACATATATATGGGGAGGTCCAAGCTCCAACTCGGTTTTACAGTGAAAACGGCAGGCACTTCAAACCGGCACTAGGAAACAGACTGAGAAACCAGAGTAAGGGTTTTTCCTGCAAACCGTTCCCTTTGTGCTGGATGAACGAACGTCTCTCCACATGCTCAGTTCTGAGAGATAAGTGTGTGTGAAAGCCGTCCTTCACCTAGCTTGAAGGGAACACAAAGTTTCTGTTCAGTTGCCAACTCCACTCCATACATATATATGGGGAGGTACAAGCTTCAACTCGGTTTTACAGTGAAAACGGCAGGCACTTCAAACCGGCACTAGGAAACAGACTGAGAAACCAGAGTAAGGGTTTCTCCTGCAACCCGTTCCCTTTGTGCTGGATGAACGAACGTCTCTCCACATGCTCAGTTCTGAGAGATAACTGTGTGTGAAAGCCGTCCTTCACCTAGCTTGAAGGGAACACAAAGTTTCTTTTCAGTTGCCAACTCCACTCCATACATATATATGGGGAGGTCCAAGCTCCAACTCGGTTTTACAGTGAAAACGGCAGGCACTTCAAACCGGCACTAGGAAACAGACTGAGAAACCAGAGTAAGGGTTTCTCCTGCAACCCGTTCCCTTTGTGCTGGATGAACGAACGTCTCTCCACATGCTCAGTTCTGAGAGATAAGTGTGTGTGAAAGCCGTCCTTCACCTAGCTTGAAGGGAACACATAGTTTCTTTTCAGTTGCCAACTCCACTCCATACATATATATGGGGAGGTCCAAGCTCCAACTCGGTTTTACAGTGAAAACGGCAGGCACTTCAAACCGGCACTAGGAAACAGACTGAGAAACCAGAGTAAGGGTTTCTCCTGCAACCCGTTCCCTTTGTGCTGGATGAACGAACGTCTCTCCACATGCTCAGTTCTGAGAGATAAGTGTGTGTGAAAGCCGTCCTTCACCTAGCTTGAAGGGAACACAAAGTTTCTTTTCAGTTGCAAACTCCACTCCATACATATATATGGGGAGGTCCACGCTCCAAATCGGTTTTACAGTGAAAACGGCAGGCACTTCAAACCGGCACTAGGAAACAGACTGAGAAAACCGAGTAAGGGTTTCTCCTGCAACCCGTTCCCTTTGTGCTGGATGAACGAACGTCTCTCCAAATGCTCAGTTCTGAGAGATAAGTGTGTGTGAAAGCCGTCCTTCACCTAGCTTGAAGGGAACACAAAGTTTCTTTTCAGTTGCCAACTCCACTCCATACATATATATGGGGAGGTACAAGCTCCAACTCGGTTTTACAGTGAAAACGGCAGGCACTTCAAACCGGCACTAGGAAACAGACTGAGAAACCAGAGTAAGGGTTTCTCCTGCAACCCGTTCCCTTTGTGCTGGATGAACGAACGTCTCTCCAAATGCTCAGTTCTGAGAGATAAGTGTGTGTGAAAGCCGTCCTTCACCTAGCTTGAAGGGAACACAAAGTTTCTTTTCAGTTGCCAACTCCACTCCATACATATATATGGGTAGGTACAAGCTCCAACTCGGTTTTACAGTGAAAACGGCAGGCACTTCCAACCGGCACTAGGAAACAGACTGTGAAACCAGAGTAAGGGTTTCTCCTGCAACCCGTTCCCTTTGTGCTGGATGAACGAACGTCTCTCCACATGCTCAGTTCTGAGAGATAAGTGTGTGTGGAAGCCGTCCTTCACCTAGCTTGAAGGGAACACAAAGTTTCTTTTCAGTTGCAAACTCCACTCCATACATATATATGAGGAGGTCCAAGTTCCAACTCGGTTTTACAGTGAAAACGGCAGGCACTTCCAACCGGCACTAGGAAACAGACTGAGAAACCAGAGTAAGGGTTTCTCCTGCAACCCGTTCCCTTTGTGCTGGATGAACGAACGTCTCTCCACATGCTCAGTTCTGAGAGATAAGTGTGTGTGAATGCCGTCCTTCACCTAGCTTGAAGGGAACACAAAGTTTCTTTTCAGTTGCAAACTCCAGTCCATACATATATATGGGGAGGTCCAAGGTCCAACTCGGTTTTACAGTGAAAACGGCAGGCACTTCAAACCAGCACTAGGAAACAGACTGAGAAACCAGAGTAAGGGTTTCTCCTGCAACCCGTTCCCTTTGTGCTGGATGAACGAACGTCTCTCCACATGCTCAGTTCTGAGAGATAAGTGAGTGTGAATGCCGCCCTTCACCTAGCTTGAAGGGAACACAAAGTTTCTTTTCAGTTGCAAACTCCACTCCATACATATATATGGGGAGGTCCACGCTCCAACTCGGTTTTACAGTGAAAACGGCAGGCACTTCAAACCGGCACTAGGAAACAGACTGAGAAACCAGAGTAAGGGTTTCTCCTGCAACCCGTTCCCTTTGTGCTGGATGAACGAACGTCTCTCCACATGCTTAGTTCTGAGAGATAAGTGTGTGTGAAAGCCGTCCTTCACCTAGCTTGAAGGGAACACAAAGTTTCTTTTCAGTTGCCAACTCCACTCCATACATATATATGGGGAGGTACAAGCTCCAACTCGGTTTTACAGTGAAAACGGCAGGCACTTCCAACCGGCACTAGGAAACAGACTGAGAAACCAGAGTAAGGGTTTCTCCTGCAACCCGTTCCCTTTGTGCTGGATGAACGAACGCCTCTCCACATGCTCAGTTCTGAGAGATAAGTGTGTGTGGAAGCCGTCCTTCACCTAGCTTGAAGGGAACACAAAGTTTCTTTTCAGTTGCAAACTCCACTCCATACATATATATGGGGAGGTCCAAGCTCCAACTCGGTTTTACAGTGAAAACGGCAGGCACTTCAAACCGGCACTAGGAAACAGACTGAGAAACCAGAGTAAGGGTTTCTCCTGCAACCCGTTCCCTTTGTGCTGGATGAACGAACGTCTCTCCACATGCTCAGTTCTGAGAGATAAGTGTGTGTGAAAGCCGTCCTTCACCTAGCTTGAAGGGAACACATAGTTTCTTTTCAGTTGCCAACTCCACTCCATACATATATATGGGGAGGTCCAAGCTCCAACTCGGTTTTACAGTGAAAACGGCAGGCACTTCAAACCGGCACTAGGAAACAGACTGAGAAACCAGGGTACGGGTTTCTCCTGCAACCCGTTCCCTTTGTGCTGGATGAACGAACGTCTCTCCACATGCTCAGTTCTGAGAGATAAGTGTGTGTGAAAGCCTTCCTTCACCTAGCTTGAAGGGAACACAAAGTTTCTTTTCAGTTGCAAACTCCACTCCATACATATATATGGGGAGGTCCACGCTCCAACTCGGTTTTAGAGTGAAAACGGCAGGCACTTCAAACCGGCACTAGGAAACAGTCTGAGAAAACCGAGTAAGGGTTTCTCCTGCAACCCGTTCCCTTTGTGCTGGATGAACGAACGTCTCTCCAAATGCTCAGTTCTGAGAGATAAGTGTGTGTGAAAGCCGTCCTTCACCTAGCTTGAAGGGAACACAAAGTTTCTTTTCAGTTGCAAACTCCACTCCATACATATATATGGGGAGGTCCACGCTCCAACTCGGTTTTACAGTGAAAACGGCAGGCACTTCAAACCGGCACTAGGAAACAGACTGAGAAACCAGAGTAAGGGTTTCCCCTGCAACCCGTTCCCTTTGTGCTGGATGAACGAACGTCTCTCCACATGCTCAGTTCTGAGAGATAAGTGTGTGTGAAAGCCGTCCTTCACCTAGCTTGAAGGGAACACAAAGTTTCTTTTCAGTTGCAAACTCCACTCCATACATATATATGGGGAGGTACAAGCTCCAACTCGGTTTTACAGTGAAAACGGCAGGCACTTCCAACCGGCACTAGGAAACAGACTGAGAAACCAGAGTAAGGGTTTCTCCTGCAACCCGTTCCCTTTGTGCTGGATGAACGAACGTCTCTCCACATGCTCAGTTCTGAGAGATAAGTGTGTGTGAAAGCCGTCCTTCACCTAGCTTGAAGGGAACACAAAGTTTCTTTTCAGTTGCAAACTCCACTCCATACATATATATGGGGAGGTCCAAGCTCCAACTCGGTTTTACAGTGAAAACGGCAGGCACTTCAAACCGGCACTAGGAAACAGAATGAGAAACCAGACTAAGGGTTTCTCCTGCAACCCGTTCCCTTTGTGCTGGATGAACGAACGTCTCTCCACATGCTCACTTCTGAGAGATAAGTGTGTGTGAAAGCCGTCCTTCACCTAGCTTGAAGGGAACACAAAGTTTCTTTTCAGTTGCAAACTCCACTCCATACATATATATGGGGAGGTAAAAGCCCAAACTCGCTTTTACAGTGAAAACGGCAGGCACTTCAAACCGGCACTAGGAAACAGACTGAGAAACCAGAGTAAGGGTTTCTCCTGCAACCCGTTCCCTTTGTGCTGGATGAACGAACGTCTCTCCACATGCTCAGTTCTGAGAGATAAGTGTGTGTGAAAGCCGTCCTTCACCTAGCTTGAAGGGAACACAAAGTTTCTTTTCAGTTGCAAACTCCACTCCATACATATATATGGGGAGGTCCAAGCTCCAACTCGGTTTTACAGTGAAAACTGCAGGCACTTCAAACCGGCACTAGGAAACAGACTGAGAAACCAGAGTAAGGGTTTCTCCTGCAAACCGTTCCCTTTGTGCTGGATGAACGAACGTCTCTCCACAAGCTCAGTTCTGAGAGATAAGTGTGTGTGAAAGCCGTCCTTCACCTAGCTTGAAGGGAACACAAAGTTTCTTTTCAGTTGCAAACTCCACTCCATACATATATATGGGGAGGTACAAGCTCCAACTCGGTTTTACAGTGAAAACGGCAGGCACTTCAAACCGGCACTAGGAAACAGACTGAGAACCAGAGTAAGGGTTTCTCCTGCAACCCGTTCCCTTTGTGCTGGATGAACGAACGTCTCTCCACATGCTCAGTTCTGAGAGATAAGTGTGTGTGAAAGCCGTCCTTCACCTAGCTTGAAGGGAACACAAAGTTTCTTTTCAGTTGCAAACTCCACTCCATACATATATATGGGGAGGTCCAAGCTCCAACTCGGTTTTACAGTGAAAACGGCAGGCACTTCAAACCGGCACTAGGAAACAGACTGAGAAACCAGAGTAAGGGTTTCTCCTGCAACCCGTTCCCTTTGTGCTGGATGAACGAAAGTCTCTCCACATGCTCAGTTCTGAGAGATAAGTGTGTGTGAAAGCCGTCCTTCACCTAGCTTGAAGGGAACACAAAGTTTCTTTTCAGTTGCAAACTCCACTCCATACATATATATGGGGAGGTCCAAGCTCCAACTCGGTTTTACAGTGAAAACGGCAGGCACTTCAAACCGGCACTAGGAAACAGACTGAGAAACCAGAGTAAGGGTTTCTCCTGCAACCCGTTCCCTTTGGGCTGGATGAACGAACGTCTCTCCACATGCTCACTTCTGAGAGATAAGTGTGTGTGAAAGCCGTCCTTCACATAGCTTGAAGGGAATACAAAGTTTCTTTTCAGTTGCAAACTCCACTCCATACATATATATGGGGAGGTCCAAGCTCCAACTCGGTTTTACAGTGAAAACGGCAGGCACTTCAAACCGGCACTAGGAAACAGACTGAGAAACCAGAGTAAGGGTTTCTCCTGCAACCCGTTCCCTTTGTGCTGGATGAACGAACGTCTCTCCACGTGCTCAGTTCTGAGAGATAAGTGTGTGTGAAAGCCGTCATTCACCTAGCTTGAAGGGAACACAAAGTTTCTTTTCAGTTGCAAACTCCACTCCATACATATATATGGGGAGGTCCAAGCCCCAACCCGGTGTTACAGTGAAAACGGCAGGCACTTCAAACCGGCACTAGGAAACAGACTGAGAAACCAGAGTAAGGGTTTCTCCTGCAACCCGTTCCCTTTGTGCTGGATGAACGAACGTCTCTCCACATGCTCAGTTCTGAGAGATAAGTGTGTGTGAAAGCCGTCCTTCACCTAGCTTGAAGGGAACACAAAGTTTCTTTTCAGTTGCAAACTCCACTCCATACATATATATGGGGAGGTCCAAGCTCCAACTCGGTTTTACAGTGAAAAAGGCAGGCACTTCAAACCGGCACTAGGAAACAGACTGAGAAACCAGAGTAAGGGTTTCTCCTGCAACCCGTTCCGTTTGTGCTGGATGAACGAACGTCTCTCCACATGCTCAGTTCTGAGAGATAAGTGTGTGTGAAAGCCGTCCTTCACCTCGCTTGAAGGGAACACAAAGTTTCTTTTCAGTTGCAAACTCCACTCCATACATATATATGGGGAGGTCCAAGCTCCAACACGGTTTTACAGTGAAAACGGCAGGCACTTCCAACAGGCACTATGTAACAGACTGAGAAACCAGAGTAAGGGTTTCTCCTGCAACCCGTTCCCTTTGTGCTGGATGAACGAACGTCTCTCCACATGCTCAGTTCTGAGAGATAAGTGTGTGTCAAAGCCGTCCTTCACCTACCTTGAAGGGAACACAAAGTTTTTTTCAGTTGCAAACTCCACTCCATACATATATATGGGGAGGTCCAAGCTCCAACTCGGTTTTACAGTGAAAACGGCAGGCACTTCAAACCGGCACTAGGAAACAGACTGAGAAACCAGACTAAGGGTTTCTCCTGCAACCCGTTCCCTTTGTGCTGGATGAACGAACGTCTCTCCACGTGCTCAGTTCTGAGAGATAAGTGTGTGTGAAAGCCGTCCTTCACCTAGCTTGAAGGGAACACAAAGTTTCTTTTCAGTTGCAAACTCCACTCCATACATATATATGGGGAGGTACAAGCTCCAACTCGGTGTTACAGTGAAAACGGCAGGCACTTCAAACCAGCACTAGGAAACAGACTGAGAAACCAGAGTAAGGGTTTCTCCTGCAACCCGTTCCCTTTGTGCTGGATGAACGAACGTCTCTCCACATGCTCAGTTCTGAGAGATAAGTGTGTGTGAAAGCCGTCCTTCACCTAGCTTGAAGGGAACACAAAGTTTCTTTTCAGTTGCAAACTCCACTCCATACATATGTATGGGGAGGTCCAAGCTCCAACTCGGTTTTACAGTGAAAACGGCAGGCACTTCAAACCGGCACTAGGAAACAGACTGAGAAACCAGACTAAGGGTTTCTCCTGCAACCCGTTCCCTTTGTGCTGGATGAACGAACGTCTCTCCACGTGCTCAGTTCTGAGAGATAAGTGTGTGTGAAAGCCGTCCTTCACCTAGCTTGAAGGGAACACAAAGTTTCTTTTCAGTTGCAAACTCCACTCCATACATATATATGGGGAGGTCCAAGCTCCAACTCGGTTTTACAGTGAAAACGGCAGGCACTTCAAACCGGCACTAGGAAACAGACTGAGAAACCAGAGTAAGGGTTTCCCCTGCAACCCGTTCCCTTTGTGCTGGATGAACGAACGTCTCTCCACATGCTCAGTTCTGAGAGATAAGTGTGTGTGAAAGCCGTCCTTCACCTAGCTTGAAGGGAACACAAAGTTTCTTTTCAGTTGCAAACTCCACTCCATACATATATATGGGGAGGTACAAGCTCCAACTCGGTTTTACAGTGAAAACGGCAGGCACTTCCAACCGGCACTAGGAAACAGACTGAGAAACCAGAGTAAGGGTTTCTCCTGCAACCCGTTCCCTTTGTGCTGGATGAACGAACGTCTCTCCACATGCTCAGTTCTGAGAGATAAGTGTGTGTGAAAGCCGTCCTTCACCTAGCTTGAAGGGAACACAAAGTTTCTTTTCAGTTGCAAACTCCACTCCATACATATATATGGGGAGGTACAAGCTCCAACTCGGTTTTACAGTGAAAACGGCAGGCACTTCCAACCGGCACTAGGAAACAGACTGAGAAACCAGAGTAAGGGTTTCTCCTGCAACCCGTTCCCTTTGTGCTGGATGAACGAACGTCTCTCCACATGCTCAGTTCTGAGAGATAAGTGTGTGTGAAAGCCGTCCTTCACCTAGCTTGAAGGGAACACAAAGTTTCTTTTCAGTTGCAAACTCCACTCCATACATATATATGGGGAGGTCCAAGCTCCAACTCGGTTTTACAGTGAAAACGGCAGGCAGTTCAAACCGGCACTAGGAAACAGACTGAGAAACCAGAGAAAGGGTTTCTCCTGCAACCCGTTCCCTTTGTGCTGGATGAACGAACGTCTCTCCACATGCTCAGTTCTGAGAGATAAGTGTGTGTGAAAGCCGTCCTTCACCTAGCTTGAAGGGAACACAAAGTTTCTTTTCAGTTGCAAACTCCACTCCATACATATATATGGGGAGGTACAAGCTCCAACTCGGTTTTACAGTGAAATCGGCAGGCACTTCAAACCGGCACTAGGAAACAGACTGAGAAACCAGAGTAAGGGTTTCTCCTGCAACCCGTTCCCTTTGTGCTGGATGAAGGAACGTCTCTCCACATGCTCAGTTCTGAGAGATAAGTGTGTGTGAAAGCCGTCCTTCACCTAGCTTGAAGGGAACACAAAGTTTCTTTTCAGTTGCAAACTCCACTCCATACATATATATGGGGAGGTACAAGCTCCAACTCGGTTTTACACTGAAAACGGCAGGCACTTCAAACCGGCACTAGGAAACAGACTGAGAAACCAGAGTAAGGGTTTCTCCTGCAACCCGTTCCCTCTGTGCTGGATGAACGAACGTCTCTCCACATGCTCACTTCTGAGAGATAAGTGTGTGTGAAAGCCGTCCTTCACCTAGCTTGAAGGGAACACAAAGTTTCTTTTCAGTTGCAAACTCCACTCCATACATATATATGGGGAGGTCCAAGCTCCAACTCGGTTTTACAGTGAAAACGGCAGGCACTTCAAACCGGCACTAGGAAACAGACTGAGAAACCAGAGTAAGGGTTTCTCCAGCAACCCGTTCCCTTTGTGCTGGATTAACGAACGTCTCTCCACATGCTCAGTTCTGAGAGATAAGTGTGTGTGAAAGCCGTCCTTCACCTAGCTTGAAGGGAACACAAAGTTTCTTTTCAGTTGCCAACTCCACTCCATACATATATATGGGGAGGTACAAGCTCCAACTCGGTTTTACAGTGAAAACGGCAGGCACTTCATACCGGCACTAGGAAACAGACTGAGAAACCAGACTAAGGGTTTCTCCTGCAACCCGTTCCCTTTGTGCTGGATGAACGAACGTCTCTCCACATGCTCAGTTCTGAGAGATAAGTATGTGTGAAAGCCGTCCTTCACCTAGCTTGAAGGGAACACAAAGTTTCTTTTCAGTTGCAAACTCCACTCCATACATATATATGGGGAGGTACAAGCTCCAACTCGGTTTTACAGTGAAATCGGCAGGCACTTCAAACCGGCACTAGGAAAAAGACTGAGAAACCAGAGTAAGGGTTTCTCCTGCAACCCGTTCCCTTTGTGCTGGATGAACGAACGTCTCTCCACATGCTCAGTTCTGAGAGATAAGTGTGTGTGAAAGCCGTCCTTCACCTAGCTTGAAGGGAACACAAAGTTTCTTTTCATTTGCAAACTCCACTCCATACATATATATGGGGAGGTACAAGCTCCAACTCGGTTTTACAGTGAAAACGGCAGGCACATCTAACCGGCACTAGGAAACAGACTGAGAAACCAGAGTAAGGGTTTCTCCTGCAACCCGTTCCCTTTGTGCTGGATGAACGAACGTCTCTCCACATGCTCAGTTCTGAGATATAAGTGTGTGTGAAAGCCGCCTTCACCTAGCTTGAAGGGAACACAAAGTTTCTTTTCAGTTGCAAACTCCACTCCATACATATATGTGGGGAGGTCCAAGCTCCAACTCGGTTTTACAGTGAAAACGGCAGGCACTTCAAACCGGCACTAGGAAACAGACTGAGAAACCAGACTAAGGGTTTCTCCTGCAACCCGTTCCCTTTGTGATGGATGAACGAACGTCTCTCCACATGCTCACTTCTGAGAGATAAGTGTGTGTGAAAGCCGTCCTTCACCTAGCTTGAAGGGAACACAAAGTTTCTTTTCAGTTGCAAACTCCACTCCATACATATATATGGGGAGGTACAAGCTCCAACTCGGTTTTACAGTGAAAAAGGCAGGCACTTCAAACCGACACAAGGAAACAGACTGAGAAACCAGACTAATGGTTTCTCCTGCAACCCGTTCCCTTTGTGCTGGATGAACGAACGTCTCTCCACGTGCTCAGTTCTGAGAGATAAATGTGTGTGAAAGCCGTCCTTCACCTAGCTTGAAGGGAACACAAAGTTTCTTTCCAGTTGCAAACTCCACTCCATACATAAATATGGGGAGGTAAAAGCTCCAACTCGGTTTTACAGTGAAAACGGCAGGCACTTCCAACCAGCACTAGGAAACAGACTGAGAAACCAGAGTAAGGGTTTCTCCTGCAACCCGTTCCCTTTGTGCTGGATGAACGAACGTCTCTCCACATGCTCAGTTCTGAGAGATAAGTGTGTGTGAAAGCCGTCCTTCACCTAGCTTGAAGGGAACACAAAGTTTCTTTTCAGTTGCAAACTCCACTCCATACATATATATGGGGAGGTCCAAGCTCCAACTCGGTTTTACAGTGAAAACGGCAGGCACTTCCAACCGGCACTAGGAAACAGACTGAGAAACCAGAGTAAGGGTTTCTCCTGCAAAACGTTCCCTTTGTGCTGGATGAACGAACGTCTCTCCACATGCTCAGTTCTGAGAGATAAGTGTGTGTGAAAGCCGTCCTTCACCTAGCTTGAAGGGAACACAAAGTTTCTTTTCAGTTGCAAACTCCACTCCATACATATATATGGGGAGGTCCAAGCTCCAACTCGGTTTTACAGTGAAAACGGCAGGCACTTCAAACCGGCACTAGGAAACAGACTGAGAAACCAGACTAAGGGTTTCTCCTGCAACCCGTTCCCTTTGTGCTGGATGAACGAACGTCTCTCCACATGCTCACTTCTGAGAGATAAGTGTGTGTGAAAGCCGTCCTTCACCTAGCTTGAAGGGAACACAAAGTTTCTTTTCAGTTGCAAACTCCACTCCATACATATATATGGGGAGGTACAAGCTCCAACTCGGTTTTACAGTGAAAAAGGCAGGCACTTCAAACCGGCACTAGGAAACAGACTGAGAAACCAGAGTAATGGTTTCTCCTGCAACCCGTTCCCTTTGTGCTGGATGAACGATCGTCTCTCCACATGCTCAGTTCTGAGAGATAAGTGTGTGTGAAAGCCGTCCTTCACCTAGCTTGAAGGGAACACAAAGTTTCTTTTCAGTTGCAAACTCCACTCCATACATATATATGGGGAGGTACAAGCTCCAACTCGGTTTTACAGTGAAAACGGCAGGCACTTCAAACCGGCACTAGGAAACAGACTGAGAACCAGAGTAATGGTTTCTCCTGCAACCTGTTCCCTTTGTGCTGGATGAACGAACGTCTCTCCACATGCTCACTTCTGAGAGATAAGTGTGTGTGAAAGCCGTCCTTCACCTAGCTTGAAGGGAACACAAAGTTTCTTTTCAGTTGCCAACTCCACTCCATACATATATATGGGGAGGTCCAAGCTCCAACTCGGTTTTACAGTGAAAACGGCAGGCACTTCAAACCGGCACTAGGAAACAGACTGAGAAACCAGAGTAAGGGTTTCTCCTGCAACCCGTTCCCTTTGTGCTGGATGAACGAACGTCTCTCCACATGCTCACTTCTGAGAGATAAGTGTGTGTGAAAGCCGTCCTTCACCTAGCTTGAAGGGAACACAAAGTTTCTTTTCAGTTGCAAACTCCACTCCATACATATATATGGGGAGGTCCAAGCTCCAACTCGGTTTTACAGTGAAAACGGCAGGCACTTCAAACCGGCACTAGGAAACAGACTGAGAAACCAGACTAAGGGTTTCTCCTGCAACCCGTTCCCTTTGTGCTGGATGAACGAACGTCTCTCCACATGCTCACTTCTGAGAGATAAGTGTGTGTGAAAGCCGTCCTTCACATAGCTTGAAGGGAATACAAAGTTTCTTTTCAGTTGCAAACTCCACTCCATACATATATATGGGGAGGTCCAAGCTCCAACTCGGTTTTACAGTGAAAACGGCAGGCACTTCAAACCGGCACTAGGAAACAGACTGAGAAACCAGACTAAGGGTTTCTCCTGCAACCCGTTCCCTTTGTGCTGGATGAACGAACGTCTCTCCACGTGCTCAGTTCTGAGAGATAAGTGTGTGTGAAAGCCGTCATTCACCTAGCTTGAAGGGAACACAAAGTTTCTTTTCAGTTGCAAACTCCACTCCATACATATATATGGGGAGGTCCAAGCCCCAACCCGGTGTTACAGTGAAAACGTCAGGCACTTCAAACCGGCACTAGGAAACAGACTGAGAAACCAGAGTAAGGGTTTCTCCTGCAACCCGTTCCCTCTGTGCTGGATGAACGAACGTCTCTCCACATGCTCAGTTCTGAGAGATAAATGTGTGTGAAAGCCGTCCTTCACCTAGCTTGAAGGGAACACAAAGTTTCTTTTCAGTTGCAAACTCCACTCTATACATATATATGGGGAGGTCCAAGCTCCAACTCGGGTTTACAGTGAAAACGTCAGGCACTTCAAACCGGCACTAGGAAACAGACTGAGAAACCAGAGTAAGGGTTTCTCCTGCAACCCGTTCCCTCTGTGCTGGATGAACGAACGTCTCTCCACATGCTCAGTTCTGAGAGATAAGTGTGTGTGAAAGCCGTCCTTCACCTAGCTTGAAGGGAACACAAAGTTTTTTTTCAGTTGCAAACTCCACTCCATACATATATGTGGGGAGGTCCAAGCTCCAACTCGGTTTTACAGTGAAAACGGCAGGCACTTCCAACCGGCACTAGGAAACAGACTGAGAAACCAGAGTAAGGGTTTCTCCTGCAACCCGTTCCCTTTGTGCTGGATGAACGAACGTCTCTCCACATGCTCAGTTCTGAGAGATAAGTGTGTGTGAAAGCCGTCCTTCACCTAGCTTGAAGGGAACACAAAGTTTCTTTTCAGTTGCAAACACCACTCCATACATATATATGGGGAGATCCAAGCTCCAACTCGGTTTTACAGTGAAAACGGCAGGCACTTCAAACCGGCACTAGGAAACAGACTGAGAAACCAGATTAAGGGTTTCTCCTGCAACCCGTTCCCTTTGTGCTGGATGAACGAACGTCTCTCCACATGCTCACTTCTGAGAGATAAGTGTGTGTGAAAGCCGTCCTTCACCTAGCTTGAAGGGAACACAAAGTTTCTTTTCAGTTGCAAACTCCACTCCATACATATATATGGGGAGGTCCAAGCTCCAACTCGGTTTTACAGTGAAAACGGCAGGCACTTCAAACCGGCACTAGGAAACAGACTGAGAAACCAGAGTAAGGGTTTCTCCTGCAACCCGTTCCCTTTGTGCTGGATGAACGAACGTCTCTCCACATGCTCACTTCTGAGAGATAAGTGTGTGTGAAAGCCGTCCTTCACCTAGCTTGAAGGGAACACAAAGTTTCTTTTCAGTTGCAAACTCCACTCCATACATATATATGGGGAGGTCCAAGCTCCAACTCGGTTTTACAGTGAAAACGGCAGGCACTTCAAACCGGCACTAGGAAACAGACTGAGAAACCAGACTAAGGGTTTCTCCTGCAACCCGTTCCCTTTGTGCTGGATGAACGAACGTCTCTCCACGTGCTCAGTTCTTAGAGATAAGTGTGTGTGAAAGCCGTCATTCACCTAGCTTGAAGGGAACACAAAGTTTCTTTTCAGTTGCAAACTCCACTCCATACATATATATGGGGAGGTCCAAGCCCCAACCCGGTGTTACAGTGAAAACGGCAGGCACTTCAAACCGGCACTAGGAAACAGACTGAGAAACCAGAGTAAGGGTTTCTCCTGCAACCCGTTCCCTTTGTGCTGGATGAACGAACGTCTCTCCACATGCTCAGTTCTGAGAGATAAGTGTGTGTGAAAGCCGTCCTTCACCTAGCTTGAAGGGAACACAAAGTTTCTTTTCAGTTGCAAACTCCACTCCATACATATATATGGGGAGGTACAAGCTCCAACTCGGTTTTACACTGAAAACGGCAGGCACTTCAAACCGGCACTAGGAAACAGACTGAGAAACCAGAGTAAGGGTTTCCCCTGCAACCCGTTCCCTTTGTGCTGGATGAACGAACGTCTCTCCACATGCTCACTTCTGAGAGATAAGTGTGTGTGAAAGCCGTCCTTCACCTAGCTTGAAGGGAACACAAAGTTTCTTTTCAGTTGCAAACTCCACTCCATACATATATATGGGGAGGTCCAAGCTCCAACTCGGTTTTACAGTGAAAACGGCAGGCACTTCAAACCGGCACTAGGAAACAGACTGAGAAACCAGAGTAAGGGTTTCTCCAGCAACCCGTTCCCTTTGTGCTGGATTAACGAACGTCTCTCCACATGCTCAGTTCTGAGAGATAAGTGTGTGTGAAAGCCGTCCTTCACCTAGCTTGAAGGGAACACAAAGTTTCTTTTCAGTTGCCAACTCCACTCCATACATATATATGGGGAGATACAAGCTCGAACTCGGTTTTACAGTGAAAACGGCAGGCACTTCATACCGGCACTAGGAAACAGACTGAGAAACCAGACTAAGGGTTTCTCCTGCAACCCGTTCCCTTTGTGCTGGATGAACGAACGTCTCTCCACATGCTCAGTTCTGAGAGATAAGTATGTGTGAAAGCCGTCCTTCACCTAGCTTGAAGGGAACACAAAGTTTCTTTTCAGTTGCAAACTCCACTCCATACATATATATGGGGAGGTACAAGCTCCAACTCGGTTTTACAGTGAAATCGGCAGGCACTTCAAACCGGCACTAGGAAAAAGACTGAGAAACCAGAGTAAGGGTTTCTCCTGCAACCCGTTCCCTTTGTGCTGGATGAACGAACGTCTCTCCACATGCTCAGTTCTGAGAGATAAGTGTGTGTGAAAGCCGTCCTTCACCTAGCTTGAAGGGAACACAAAGTTTCTTTTCAGTTGCAAACTCCACTCCATACATATATATGGGGAGGTACAAGCTCCAACTCGGTTTTACAGTGAAAACGGCAGGCACATCAAACCGGCACTAGGAAACAGACTGAGAAACCAGAGTAAGGGTTTCTCCTGCAACCCGTTCCCTTTGTGCTGGATGAACGAACGTCTCTCCACATGCTCAGTTCTGAGATATTAGTGTGTGTGAAAGCCGCCTTCACCTAGCTTGAAGGGAACACAAAGTTTCTTTTCAGTTGCAAACTCCACTCCATACATATATGTGGGGACGTCCAAGCTCCAACTCGGTTTTACAGTGAAAACGGCAGGCACTTCAAACCGGCACTAGGAAACAGACTGAGAAACCAGACTAAGGGTTTCTCCTGCAACCCGTTCCCTTTGTGATGGATGAACGAACGTCTCTCCACATGCTCACTTCTGAGAGATAAGTGTGTGAGAAAGCCGTCCTTCACCTAGCTTGAAGGGAACACAAAGTTTCTTTTCAGTTGCAAACTCCACTCCATACATATATATGGCGAGGTACAAGCTCCAACTCGGTTTTACAGTGAAAACGGCAGGCACTTCAAACCGACACTAGGAAACAGACTGAGAAACCAGACTAATGGTTTCTCCTGCAACCCGTTCCCTTTGTGCTGGATGAACGAACGTCTCTCCACGTGCTCAGTTCTGAGAGATAAATGTGTGTGAAAGCCGTCCTTCACCTAGCTTGAAGGGAACACAAAGTTTCTTTCCAGTTGCAAACTCCACTCCATACATAAATATGGTGAGGTAAAAGCTCCAACTCGGTTTTACAGTGAAAACGGCAGGCACTTCCAACCAGCACTAGGAAACAGACTGAGAAACCAGAGTAAGGGTTTCTCCTGCAACCCGTTCCCTTTGTGCTGGATGAACGAACGTCTCTCCACATGCTCAGTTCTGAGAGATAAGTGTGTGTGAAAGCCGTCCTTCACCTAGCTTGAAGGGAACACAAAGTTTCTTTTCAGTTGCAAACTCCACTCCATACATATATATGGGGAGGTACAAGCTCCAACTCGGTTTTACAGTGAAAACGGCAGGCACATCTAACCGGCACTAGGAAACAGACTGAGAAACCAGAGTAAGGGTTTCTCCTGCAACCCGTTCCCTTTGTGCTGGATGAACGAACGTCTCTCCACATGCTCAGTTCTGAGATATAAGTGTGTGTGAAAGCCGCCTTCACCTAGCTTGAAGGGAACACAAAGTTTCTTTTCAGTTGCAAACTCCACTCCATACATATATGTGGGGAGGTCCAAGCTCCAACTCGGTTTTACAGTGAAAACGGCAGGCACTTCAAACCGGCACTAGGAAACAGACTGAGAAACCAGACTAAGGGTTTCTCCTGCAACCCGTTCCCTTTGTGATGGATGAACGAACGTCTCTCCACATGCTCACTTCTGAGAGATAAGTGTGTGTGAAAGCCGTCCTTCACCTAGCTTGAAGGGAACACAAAGTTTCTTTTCATTTGCAAACTCCACTCCATACATATATATGGGGAGGTACAAGCTCCAACTCGGTTTTACAGTGAAAAAGGCAGGCACTTCAAACCGACACTAGGAAACAGACTGAGAAACCAGACTAATGGTTTCTCCTGCAACCCGTTCCCTTTGTGCTGGATGAACGAACGTCTCTCCACGTGCTCAGTTCTGAGAGATAATTGTGTGTGAAAGCCGTCCTTCACCTAGCTTGAAGGGAACACAAAGTTTCTTTCCAGTTGCAAACTCCACTCCATACATAAATATGGGGAGGTCCAAGCTCCAACTCGGTTTTACAGTGAAAACGGCAGGCACTTCAAACCGGCACTAGGAAACAGACTGAGAAACCAGAGTAAGGGTTTCTCCAGCAACCCGTTCCCTTTGTGCTGGATTAACGAACGTCTCTCCACATGCTCAGTTCTGAGAGATAAGTGTGTGTGAAAGCCGTCCTTCACCTAGCTTGAAGGGAACACAAAGTTTCTTTTCAGTTGCCAACTCCACTCCATACATATATATGGGGAGATACAAGCTCGAACACGGTTTTACAGTGAAAACGGCAGGCACTTCATACCGGCACTAGGAAACAGACTGAGAAACCAGACTAAGGGTTTCTCCTGCAACCCGTTCCCTTTGTGCTGGATGAACGAACGTCTCTCCACATGCTCAGTTCTGAGAGATAAGTATGTGTGAAAGCCGTCCTTCACCTAGCTTGAAGGGAACACAAAGTTTCTTTTCAGTTGCAAACTCCACTCCATACATATATATGGGGAGGTACAAGCTCCAACTCGGTTTTACAGTGAAATCGGCAGGCACTTCAAACCGGCACTAGGAAAAAGACTGAGAAACCAGAGTAAGGGTTTCTCCTGCAACCCGTTCCCTTTGTGCTGGATGAACGAACGTCTCTCCACATGCTCAGTTCTGAGAGATAAGTGTGTGTGAAAGCCGTCCTTCACCTAGCTTGAAGGGAACACAAAGTTTCTTTTCAGTTGCAAACTCCACTCCATACATATATATGGGGAGGTACAAGCTCCAACTCGGTTTTACAGTGAAAACGGCAGGCACATCAAACCGGCACTAGGAAACAGACTGAGAAACCAGAGTAAGGGTTTCTCCTGCAACCCGTTCCCTTTGTGCTGGATGAACGAACGTCTCTCCACATGCTCAGTTCTGAGATATTAGTGTGTGTGAAAGCCGCCTTCACCTAGCTTGAAGGGAACACAAAGTTTCTTTTCAGTTGCAAACTCCACTCCATACATATATGTGGGGACGTCCAAGCTCCAACTCGGTTTTACAGTGAAAACGGCAGGCACTTCAAACCGGCACTAGGAAACAGACTGAGAAACCAGACTAAGGGTTTCTCCTGCAACCCGTTCCCTTTGTGATGGATGAACGAACGTCTCTCCACATGCTCACTTCTGAGAGATAAGTGTGTGAGAAAGCCGTCCTTCACCTAGCTTGAAGGGAACACAAAGTTTCTTTTCAGTTGCAAACTCCACTCCATACATATATATGGCGAGGTACAAGCTCCAACTCGGTTTTACAGTGAAAACGGCAGGCACTTCAAACCGACACTAGGAAACAGACTGAGAAACCAGACTAATGGTTTCTCCTGCAACCCGTTCCCTTTGTGCTGGATGAACGAACGTCTCTCCACGTGCTCAGTTCTGAGAGATAAATGTGTGTGAAAGCCGTCCTTCACCTAGCTTGAAGGGAACACAAAGTTTCTTTCCAGTTGCAAACTCCACTCCATACATAAATATGGTGAGGTAAAAGCTCCAACTCGGTTTTACAGTGAAAACGGCAGGCACTTCCAACCAGCACTAGGAAACAGACTGAGAAACCAGAGTAAGGGTTTCTCCTGCAACCCGTTCCCTTTGTGCTGGATGAACGAACGTCTCTCCACATGCTCAGTTCTGAGAGATAAGTGTGTGTGAAAGCCGTCCTTCACCTAGCTTGAAGGGAACACAAAGTTTCTTTTCAGTTGCAAACTCCACTCCATACATATATATGGGGAGGTACAAGCTCCAACTCGGTTTTACAGTGAAAACGGCAGGCACATCTAACCGGCACTAGGAAACAGACTGAGAAACCAGAGTAAGGGTTTCTCCTGCAACCCGTTCCCTTTGTGCTGGATGAACGAACGTCTCTCCACATGCTCAGTTCTGAGATATAAGTGTGTGTGAAAGCCGCCTTCACCTAGCTTGAAGGGAACACAAAGTTTCTTTTCAGTTGCAAACTCCACTCCATACATATATGTGGGGAGGTCCAAGCTCCAACTCGGTTTTACAGTGAAAACGGCAGGCACTTCAAACCGGCACTAGGAAACAGACTGAGAAACCAGACTAAGGGTTTCTCCTGCAACCCGTTCCCTTTGTGATGGATGAACGAACGTCTCTCCACATGCTCACTTCTGAGAGATAAGTGTGTGTGAAAGCCGTCCTTCACCTAGCTTGAAGGGAACACAAAGTTTCTTTTCAGTTGCAAACTCCACTCCATACATATATATGGGGAGGTACAAGCTCCAACTCGGTTTTACAGTGAAAAAGGCAGGCACTTCAAACCGACACTAGGAAACAGACTGAGAAACCAGACTAAGGGTTTCTCCTGCAACCCGTTCCCTTTGTGCTGGATGAACGAACGTCTCTCCACGTGCTCAGTTCTGAGAGATAAATGTGTGTGAAAGCCGTCCTTCACCTAGCTTGAAGGGAACACAAAGTTTCTTTCCAGTTGCAAACTCCACTCCATACATAAATATGGGGAGGTACAAGCTCCAACTCGGTTTTACAGTGAAAACGGCAGGCACTTCCAACCAGCACTAGGAAACAGACTGAGAAACCAGAGTAAGGGTTTCTCCTGCAACCCGTTCCCTTTGTGCTGGATGAACGAACGTCTCTCCACATGCTCAGTTCTGAGAGATAAGTGTGTGTGAAAGCCGTCCTTCACCTAGCTTGAAGGGAACACAAAGTTTCTTTTCAGTTGCAAACTCCACTCCATACATATATATGGGGAGGTCCAAGCTCCAACTCGGTTTTACAGTGAAAACGGCAGGCACTTCCAACCGGCACTAGGAAACAGACTGAGAAACCAGAGTAAGGGTTTCTCCTGCAAAACGTTCCCTTTGTGCTGGATGAACGAACGTCTCTCCACATGCTCAGTTCTGAGAGATAAGTGTGTGTGAAAGCCGTCCTTCACCTAGCTTGAAGGGAACACAAAGTTTCTTTTCAGTTGCAAACTCCACTCCATACATATATATGGGGAGGTCCAAGCTCCAACTCGGTTTTACAGTGAAAACGGCAGGCACTTCAAACCGGCACTAGGAAACAGACTGAGAAACCAGACTAAGGGTTTCTCCTGCAACCCGTTCCCTTTGTGCTGGATGAACGAACGTCTCTCCACATGCTCACTTCTGAGAGATAAGTGTGTGTGAAAGCCGTCCTTCACCTAGCTTGAAGGGAACACAAAGTTTCTTTTCAGTTGCAAACTCCACTCCATACATATATATGGGGAGGTACAAGCTCCAACTCGGTTTTACAGTGAAAAAGGCAGGCACTTCAAACCGGCACTAGGAAACAGACTGAGAAACCAGAGTAATGGTTTCTCCTGCAACCCGTTCCCTTTGTGCTGGATGAACGATCGTCTCTCCACATGCTCAGTTCTGAGAGATAAGTGTGTGTGAAAGCCGTCCTTCACCTAGCTTGAAGGGAACACAAAGTTTCTTTTCAGTTGCAAACTCCACTCCATACATATATATGGGGAGGTACAAGCTCCAACTCGGTTTTACAGTGAAAACGGCAGGCACTTCAAACCGGCACTAGGAAACAGACTGAGAACCAGAGTAATGGTTTCTCCTGCAACCTGTTCCCTTTGTGCTGGATGAACGAACGTCTCTCCACATGCTCACTTCTGAGAGATAAGTGTGTGTGAAAGCCGTCCTTCACCTAGCTTGAAGGGAACACAAAGTTTCTTTTCAGTTGCCAACTCCACTCCATACATATATATGGGGAGGTCCAAGCTCCAACTCGGTTTTACAGTGAAAACGGCAGGCACTTCAAACCGGCACTAGGAAACAGACTGAGAAACCAGAGTAAGGGTTTCTCCTGCAACCCGTTCCCTTTGTGCTGGATGAACGAACGTCTCTCCACATGCTCACTTCTGAGAGATAAGTGTGTGTGAAAGCCGTCCTTCACCTAGCTTGAAGGGAACACAAAGTTTCTTTTCAGTTGCAAACTCCACTCCATACATATATATGGGGAGGTCCAAGCTCCAACTCGGTTTTACAGTGAAAACGGCAGGCACTTCAAACCGGCACTAGGAAACAGACTGAGAAACCAGACTAAGGGTTTCTCCTGCAACCCGTTCCCTTTGTGCTGGATGAACGAACGTCTCTCCACGTGCTCAGTTCTGAGAGATAAGTGTGTGTGAAAGCCGTCATTCACCTAGCTTGAAGGGAACACAAAGTTTCTTTTCAGTTGCAAACTCCACTCCATACATATATATGGGGAGGTCCAAGCCCCAACCCGGTGTTACAGTGAAAACGTCAGGCACTTCAAACCGGCACTAGGAAACAGACTGAGAAACCAGAGTAAGGGTTTCTCCTGCAACCCGTTCCCTCTGTGCTGGATGAACGAACGTCTCTCCACATGCTCAGTTCTGAGAGATAAATGTGTGTGAAAGCCGTCCTTCACCTAGCTTGAAGGGAACACAAAGTTTCTTTTCAGTTGCAAACTCCACTCTATACATATATATGGGGAGGTCCAAGCTCCAACTCGGGTTTACAGTGAAAACGTCAGGCACTTCAAACCGGCACTAGGAAACAGACTGAGAAACCAGAGTAAGGGTTTCTCCTGCAACCCGTTCCCTCTGTGCTGGATGAACGAACGTCTCTCCACATGCTCAGTTCTGAGAGATAAGTGTGTGTGAAAGCCGTCCTTCACCTAGCTTGAAGGGAACACAAAGTTTTTTTTCAGTTGCAAACTCCACTCCATACATATATGTGGGGAGGTCCAAGCTCCAACTCGGTTTTACAGTGAAAACGGCAGGCACTTCCAACCGGCACTAGGAAACAGACTGAGAAACCAGAGTAAGGGTTTCTCCTGCAACCCGTTCCCTTTGTGCTGGATGAACGAACGTCTCTCCACATGCTCAGTTCTGAGAGATAAGTGTGTGTGAAAGCCGTCCTTCACCTAGCTTGAAGGGAACACAAAGTTTCTTTTCAGTTGCAAACACCACTCCATACATATATATGGGGAGATCCAAGCTCCAACTCGGTTTTACAGTGAAAACGGCAGGCACTTCAAACCGGCACTAGGAAACAGACTGAGAAACCAGATTAAGGGTTTCTCCTGCAACCCGTTCCCTTTGTGCTGGATGAACGAACGTCTCTCCACATGCTCACTTCTGAGAGATAAGTGTGTGTGAAAGCCGTCCTTCAGCTAGCTTGAAGGGAACACAAAGTTTCTTTTCAGTTGCAAACTCCACTCCATACATATATATGGGGAGGTCCAAGCTCCAACTCGGTTTTACAGTGAAAACGGCAGGCACTTCAAACCGGCACTAGGAAACAGACTGAGAAACCAGAGTAAGGGTTTCTCCTGCAACCCGTTCCCTTTGTGCTGGATGAACGAACGTCTCTCCACATGCTCAGTTCTGAGAGATAAGTGTGTGTGAAAGCCGTCCTTCACCTAGCTTGAAGGGAACACAAAGTTTCTTTTCAGTTGCCAACTCCACTCCATACATATATATGGGGAGGTCCAAGCTCCAACTCGGTTTTACAGTGAAAACGGCAGGCACTTCAAACCGGCACTAGGAAACAGACTGAGAAACCAGACTAAGGGTTTCTCCTGCAACCCGTTCCCTTTGTGCTGGATGAACGAACGTCTCTCCACGTGCTCAGTTCTGAGAGATAAGTGTGTGTGAAAGCCGTCCTTCACCTAGCTTGAAGGGAACACAAAGTTTCTTTTCAGTTGCAAACTCCACTCCATACATATATATGGGGAGGTACAAGCTCCAACTCGGTTTTACAGTGAAAAAGGCAGGCACTTCAAACCGGCACTAGGAAACAGACTGAGAAACCAGAGTAATGGTTTCTCCTGCAACCCGTTCCCTTTGTGCTGGATGAACGATCGTCTCTCCACATGCTCAGTTCTGAGAGATAAGTGTGTGTGAAAGCCGTCCTTCACCTAGCTTGAAGGGAACACAAAGTTTCTTTTCAGTTGCAAACTCCACTCCATACATATATATGGGGAGGTACAAGCTCCAACTCGGTTTTACAGTGAAAACGGCAGGCACTTCAAACCGGCACTAGGAAACAGACTGAGAACCAGAGTAATGGTTTCTCCTGCAACCTGTTCCCTTTGTGCTGGATGAACGAACGTCTCTCCACATGCTCACTTCTGAGAGATAAGTGTGTGTGAAAGCCGTCCTTCACCTAGCTTGAAGGGAACACAAAGTTTCTTTTCAGTTGCCAACTCCACTCCATACATATATATGGGGAGGTCCAAGCTCCAACTCGGTTTTACAGTGAAAACGGCAGGCACTTCAAACCGGCACTAGGAAACAGACTGAGAAACCAGAGTAAGGGTTTCTCCTGCAACCCGTTCCCTTTGTGCTGGATGAACGAACGTCTCTCCACATGCTCACTTCTGAGAGATAAGTGTGTGTGAAAGCCGTCCTTCACCTAGCTTGAAGGGAACACAAAGTTTCTTTTCAGTTGCAAACTCCACTCCATACATATATATGGGGAGGTCCAAGCTCCAACTCGGTTTTACAGTGAAAACGGCAGGCACTTCAAACCGGCACTAGGAAACAGACTGAGAAACCAGACTAAGGGTTTCTCCTGCAACCCGTTCCCTTTGTGCTGGATGAACGAACGTCTCTCCACGTGCTCAGTTCTGAGAGATAAGTGTGTGTGAAAGCCGTCATTCACCTAGCTTGAAGGGAACACAAAGTTTCTTTTCAGTTGCAAACTCCACTCCATACATATATATGGGGAGGTCCAAGCCCCAACCCGGTGTTACAGTGAAAACGTCAGGCACTTCAAACCGGCACTAGGAAACAGACTGAGAAACCAGAGTAAGGGTTTCTCCTGCAACCCGTTCCCTCTGTGCTGGATGAACGAACGTCTCTCCACATGCTCAGTTCTGAGAGATAAATGTGTGTGAAAGCCGTCCTTCACCTAGCTTGAAGGGAACACAAAGTTTCTTTTCAGTTGCAAACTCCACTCTATACATATATATGGGGAGGTCCAAGCTCCAACTCGGGTTTACAGTGAAAACGTCAGGCACTTCAAACCGGCACTAGGAAACAGACTGAGAAACCAGAGTAAGGGTTTCTCCTGCAACCCGTTCCCTCTGTGCTGGATGAACGAACGTCTCTCCACATGCTCAGTTCTGAGAGATAAGTGTGTGTGAAAGCCGTCCTTCACCTAGCTTGAAGGGAACACAAAGTTTTTTTTCAGTTGCAAACTCCACTCCATACATATATGTGGGGAGGTCCAAGCTCCAACTCGGTTTTACAGTGAAAACGGCAGGCACTTCCAACCGGCACTAGGAAACAGACTGAGAAACCAGAGTAAGGGTTTCTCCTGCAACCCGTTCCCTTTGTGCTGGATGAACGAACGTCTCTCCACATGCTCAGTTCTGAGAGATAAGTGTGTGTGAAAGCCGTCCTTCACCTAGCTTGAAGGGAACACAAAGTTTCTTTTCAGTTGCAAACACCACTCCATACATATATATGGGGAGATCCAAGCTCCAACTCGGTTTTACAGTGAAAACGGCAGGCACTTCAAACCGGCACTAGGAAACAGACTGAGAAACCAGATTAAGGGTTTCTCCTGCAACCCGTTCCCTTTGTGCTGGATGAACGAACGTCTCTCCACATGCTCACTTCTGAGAGATAAGTGTGTGTGAAAGCCGTCCTTCAGCTAGCTTGAAGGGAACACAAAGTTTCTTTTCAGTTGCAAACTCCACTCCATACATATATATGGGGAGGTCCAAGCTCCAACTCGGTTTTACAGTGAAAACGGCAGGCACTTCAAACCGGCACTAGGAAACAGACTGAGAAACCAGAGTAAGGGTTTCTCCTGCAACCCGTTCCCTTTGTGCTGGATGAACGAACGTCTCTCCACATGCTCAGTTCTGAGAGATAAGTGTGTGTGAAAGCCGTCCTTCACCTAGCTTGAAGGGAACACAAAGTTTCTTTTCAGTTGCCAACTCCACTCCATACATATATATGGGGAGGTCCAAGCTCCAACTCGGTTTTACAGTGAAAACGGCAGGCACTTCAAACCGGCACTAGGAAACAGACTGAGAAACCAGACTAAGGGTTTCTCCTGCAACCCGTTCCCTTTGTGCTGGATGAACGAACGTCTCTCCACGTGCTCAGTTCTGAGAGATAAGTGTGTGTGAAAGCCGTCATTCACCTAGCTTGAAGGGAACACAAAGTTTCTTTTCAGTTGCAAACTCCACTCCATACATATATATGGGGAGGTCCAAGCCCCAACCCGGTGTTACAGTGAAAACGGCAGGCACTTCAAACCGGCACTAGGAAACAGACTGAGAAACCAGAGTAAGGGTTTCTCCTGCAACCCGTTCCCTTTGTGCTGGATGAACGAACGTCTCTCCACATGCTCAGTTCTGAGAGATAAGTGTGTGTGAAAGCCGTCCTTCACCTAGCTTGAAGGGAACACAAAGTTTCTTTTCAGTTGCAAACTCCACTCCATACATATATATGGGGAGGTACAAGCTCCAACTCGGTTTTACACTGAAAACGGCAGGCACTTCAAACCGGCACTAGGAAACAGACTGAGAAACCAGAGTAAGGGTTTCCCCTGCAACCCGTTCCCTTTGTGCTGGATGAACGAACGTCTCTCCACATGCTCACTTCTGAGAGATAAGTGTGTGTGAAAGCCGTCCTTCACCTAGCTTGAAGGGAACACAAAGTTTCTTTTCAGTTGCAAACTCCACTCCATACATATATATGGGGAGGTCCAAGCTCCAACTCGGTTTTACAGTGAAAACGGCAGGCACTTCAAACCGGCACTAGGAAACAGACTGAGAAACCAGAGTAAGGGTTTCTCCAGCAACCCGTTCCCTTTGTGCTGGATTAACGAACGTCTCTCCACATGCTCAGTTCTGAGAGATAAGTGTGTGTGAAAGCCGTCCTTCACCTAGCTTGAAGGGAACACAAAGTTTCTTTTCAGTTGCCAACTCCACTCCATACATATATATGGGGAGATACAAGCTCGAACTCGGTTTTACAGTGAAAACGGCAGGCACTTCATACCGGCACTAGGAAACAGACTGAGAAACCAGACTAAGGGTTTCTCCTGCAACCCGTTCCCTTTGTGCTGGATGAACGAACGTCTCTCCACATGCTCAGTTCTGAGAGATAAGTATGTGTGAAAGCCGTCCTTCACCTAGCTTGAAGGGAACACAAAGTTTCTTTTCAGTTGCAAACTCCACTCCATACATATATATGGGGAGGTACAAGCTCCAACTCGGTTTTACAGTGAAATCGGCAGGCACTTCAAACCGGCACTAGGAAAAAGACTGAGAAACCAGAGTAAGGGTTTCTCCTGCAACCCGTTCCCTTTGTGCTGGATGAACGAACGTCTCTCCACATGCTCAGTTCTGAGAGATAAGTGTGTGTGAAAGCCGTCCTTCACCTAGCTTGAAGGGAACACAAAGTTTCTTTTCAGTTGCAAACTCCACTCCATACATATATATGGGGAGGTCCAAGCTCCAACTCGGTTTTACAGTGAAAACGGCAGGCACTTCCAACCGGCACTAGGAAACAGACTGAGAAACCAGAGTAAGGGTTTCTCCTGCAAAACGTTCCCTTTGTGCTGGATGAACGAACGTCTCTCCACATGCTCAGTTCTGAGAGATAAGTGTGTGTGAAAGCCGTCCTTCACCTAGCTTGAAGGGAACACAAAGTTTCTTTTCAGTTGCAAACTCCACTCCATACATATATATGGGGAGGTCCAAGCTCCAACTCGGTTTTACAGTGAAAACGGCAGGCACTTCAAACCGGCACTAGGAAACAGACTGAGAAACCAGACTAAGGGTTTCTCCTGCAACCCGTTCCCTTTGTGCTGGATGAACGAACGTCTCTCCACATGCTCACTTCTGAGAGATAAGTGTGTGTGAAAGCCGTCCTTCACCTAGCTTGAAGGGAACACAAAGTTTCTTTTCAGTTGCAAACTCCACTCCATACATATATATGGGGAGGTACAAGCTCCAACTCGGTTTTACAGTGAAAAAGGCAGGCACTTCAAACCGGCACTAGGAAACAGACTGAGAAACCAGAGTAATGGTTTCTCCTGCAACCCGTTCCCTTTGTGCTGGATGAACGATCGTCTCTCCACATGCTCAGTTCTGAGAGATAAGTGTGTGTGAAAGCCGTCCTTCACCTAGCTTGAAGGGAACACAAAGTTTCTTTTCAGTTGCAAACTCCACTCCATACATATATATGGGGAGGTACAAGCTCCAACTCGGTTTTACAGTGAAAACGGCAGGCACTTCAAACCGGCACTAGGAAACAGACTGAGAACCAGAGTAATGGTTTCTCCTGCAACCTGTTCCCTTTGTGCTGGATGAACGAACGTCTCTCCACATGCTCACTTCTGAGAGATAAGTGTGTGTGAAAGCCGTCCTTCACCTAGCTTGAAGGGAACACAAAGTTTCTTTTCAGTTGCAAACTCCACTCCATACATATATATGGGGAGGTCCAAGCTCCAACTCGGTTTTACAGTGAAAACGGCAGGCACTTCCAACCGGCACTAGGAAACAGACTGAGAAACCAGAGTAAGGGTTTCTCCTGCAAAACGTTCCCTTTGTGCTGGATGAACGAACGTCTCTCCACATGCTCAGTTCTGAGAGATAAGTGTGTGTGAAAGCCGTCCTTCACCTAGCTTGAAGGGAACACAAAGTTTCTTTTCAGTTGCAAACTCCACTCCATACATATATATGGGGAGGTCCAAGCTCCAACTCGGTTTTACAGTGAAAACGGCAGGCACTTCAAACCGGCACTAGGAAACAGACTGAGAAACCAGACTAAGGGTTTCTCCTGCAACCCGTTCCCTTTGTGCTGGATGAACGAACGTCTCTCCACATGCTCACTTCTGAGAGATAAGTGTGTGTGAAAGCCGTCCTTCACCTAGCTTGAAGGGAACACAAAGTTTCTTTTCAGTTGCAAACTCCACTCCATACATATATATGGGGAGGTACAAGCTCCAACTCGGTTTTACAGTGAAAAAGGCAGGCACTTCAAACCGGCACTAGGAAACAGACTGAGAAACCAGAGTAATGGTTTCTCCTGCAACCCGTTCCCTTTGTGCTGGATGAACGATCGTCTCTCCACATGCTCAGTTCTGAGAGATAAGTGTGTGTGAAAGCCGTCCTTCACCTAGCTTGAAGGGAACACAAAGTTTCTTTTCAGTTGCAAACTCCACTCCATACATATATATGGGGAGGTACAAGCTCCAACTCGGTTTTACAGTGAAAACGGCAGGCACTTCAAACCGGCACTAGGAAACAGACTGAGAACCAGAGTAATGGTTTCTCCTGCAACCTGTTCCCTTTGTGCTGGATGAACGAACGTCTCTCCACATGCTCACTTCTGAGAGATAAGTGTGTGTGAAAGCCGTCCTTCACCTAGCTTGAAGGGAACACAAAGTTTCTTTTCAGTTGCCAACTCCACTCCATACATATATATGGGGAGGTCCAAGCTCCAACTCGGTTTTACAGTGAAAACGGCAGGCACTTCAAACCGGCACTAGGAAACAGACTGAGAAACCAGAGTAAGGGTTTCTCCTGCAACCCGTTCCCTTTGTGCTGGATGAACGAACGTCTCTCCACATGCTCACTTCTGAGAGATAAGTGTGTGTGAAAGCCGTCCTTCACCTAGCTTGAAGGGAACACAAAGTTTCTTTTCAGTTGCAAACTCCACTCCATACATATATATGGGGAGGTCCAAGCTCCAACTCGGTTTTACAGTGAAAACGGCAGGCACTTCAAACCGGCACTAGGAAACAGACTGAGAAACCAGACTAAGGGTTTCTCCTGCAACCCGTTCCCTTTGTGCTGGATGAACGAACGTCTCTCCACGTGCTCAGTTCTGAGAGATAAGTGTGTGTGAAAGCCGTCATTCACCTAGCTTGAAGGGAACACAAAGTTTCTTTTCAGTTGCAAACTCCACTCCATACATATATATGGGGAGGTCCAAGCCCCAACCCGGTGTTACAGTGAAAACGTCAGGCACTTCAAACCGGCACTAGGAAACAGACTGAGAAACCAGAGTAAGGGTTTCTCCTGCAACCCGTTCCCTCTGTGCTGGATGAACGAACGTCTCTCCACATGCTCAGTTCTGAGAGATAAATGTGTGTGAAAGCCGTCCTTCACCTAGCTTGAAGGGAACACAAAGTTTCTTTTCAGTTGCAAACTCCACTCTATACATATATATGGGGAGGTCCAAGCTCCAACTCGGGTTTACAGTGAAAACGTCAGGCACTTCAAACCGGCACTAGGAAACAGACTGAGAAACCAGAGTAAGGGTTTCTCCTGCAACCCGTTCCCTCTGTGCTGGATGAACGAACGTCTCTCCACATGCTCAGTTCTGAGAGATAAGTGTGTGTGAAAGCCGTCCTTCACCTAGCTTGAAGGGAACACAAAGTTTTTTTTCAGTTGCAAACTCCACTCCATACATATATGTGGGGAGGTCCAAGCTCCAACTCGGTTTTACAGTGAAAACGGCAGGCACTTCCAACCGGCACTAGGAAACAGACTGAGAAACCAGAGTAAGGGTTTCTCCTGCAACCCGTTCCCTTTGTGCTGGATGAACGAACGTCTCTCCACATGCTCAGTTCTGAGAGATAAGTGTGTGTGAAAGCCGTCCTTCACCTAGCTTGAAGGGAACACAAAGTTTCTTTTCAGTTGCAAACACCACTCCATACATATATATGGGGAGATCCAAGCTCCAACTCGGTTTTACAGTGAAAACGGCAGGCACTTCAAACCGGCACTAGGAAACAGACTGAGAAACCAGATTAAGGGTTTCTCCTGCAACCCGTTCCCTTTGTGCTGGATGAACGAACGTCTCTCCACATGCTCACTTCTGAGAGATAAGTGTGTGTGAAAGCCGTCCTTCAGCTAGCTTGAAGGGAACACAAAGTTTCTTTTCAGTTGCAAACTCCACTCCATACATATATATGGGGAGGTCCAAGCTCCAACTCGGTTTTACAGTGAAAACGGCAGGCACTTCAAACCGGCACTAGGAAACAGACTGAGAAACCAGAGTAAGGGTTTCTCCTGCAACCCGTTCCCTTTGTGCTGGATGAACGAACGTCTCTCCACATGCTCAGTTCTGAGAGATAAGTGTGTGTGAAAGCCGTCCTTCACCTAGCTTGAAGGGAACACAAAGTTTCTTTTCAGTTGCCAACTCCACTCCATACATATATATGGGGAGGTCCAAGCTCCAACTCGGTTTTACAGTGAAAACGGCAGGCACTTCAAACCGGCACTAGGAAACAGACTGAGAAACCAGACTAAGGGTTTCTCCTGCAACCCGTTCCCTTTGTGCTGGATGAACGAACGTCTCTCCACGTGCTCAGTTCTGAGAGATAAGTGTGTGTGAAAGCCGTCATTCACCTAGCTTGAAGGGAACACAAAGTTTCTTTTCAGTTGCAAACTCCACTCCATACATATATATGGGGAGGTCCAAGCCCCAACCCGGTGTTACAGTGAAAACGGCAGGCACTTCAAACCGGCACTAGGAAACAGACTGAGAAACCAGAGTAAGGGTTTCTCCTGCAACCCGTTCCCTTTGTGCTGGATGAACGAACGTCTCTCCACATGCTCAGTTCTGAGAGATAAGTGTGTGTGAAAGCCGTCCTTCACCTAGCTTGAAGGGAACACAAAGTTTCTTTTCAGTTGCAAACTCCACTCCATACATATATATGGGGAGGTACAAGCTCCAACTCGGTTTTACACTGAAAACGGCAGGCACTTCAAACCGGCACTAGGAAACAGACTGAGAAACCAGAGTAAGGGTTTCCCCTGCAACCCGTTCCCTTTGTGCTGGATGAACGAACGTCTCTCCACATGCTCACTTCTGAGAGATAAGTGTGTGTGAAAGCCGTCCTTCACCTAGCTTGAAGGGAACACAAAGTTTCTTTTCAGTTGCAAACTCCACTCCATACATATATATGGGGAGGTCCAAGCTCCAACTCGGTTTTACAGTGAAAACGGCAGGCACTTCAAACCGGCACTAGGAAACAGACTGAGAAACCAGAGTAAGGGTTTCTCCAGCAACCCGTTCCCTTTGTGCTGGATTAACGAACGTCTCTCCACATGCTCAGTTCTGAGAGATAAGTGTGTGTGAAAGCCGTCCTTCACCTAGCTTGAAGGGAACACAAAGTTTCTTTTCAGTTGCCAACTCCACTCCATACATATATATGGGGAGATACAAGCTCGAACTCGGTTTTACAGTGAAAACGGCAGGCACTTCATACCGGCACTAGGAAACAGACTGAGAAACCAGACTAAGGGTTTCTCCTGCAACCCGTTCCCTTTGTGCTGGATGAACGAACGTCTCTCCACATGCTCAGTTCTGAGAGATAAG
The DNA here is from genome assembly GCF_048564905.1 of Vicugna pacos. Classification (NCBI taxonomy): domain Eukaryota; kingdom Metazoa; phylum Chordata; class Mammalia; order Artiodactyla; family Camelidae; genus Vicugna; species Vicugna pacos. The sequence continues at coordinate 27,141,297 of NW_027328741.1, forward strand.
TATGTGTGAAAGCCGTCCTTCACCTAGCTTGAAGGGAACACAAAGTTTCTTTTCAGTTGCAAACTCCACTCCATACATATATATGGGGAGGTACAAGCTCCAACTCGGTTTTACAGTGAAATCGGCAGGCACTTCAAACCGGCACTAGGAAAAAGACTGAGAAACCAGAGTAAGGGTTTCTCCTGCAACCCGTTCCCTTTGTGCTGGATGAACGAACGTCTCTCCACATGCTCAGTTCTGAGAGATAAGTGTGTGTGAAAGCCGTCCTTCACCTAGCTTGAAGGGAACACAAAGTTTCTTTTCAGTTGCAAACTCCACTCCATACATATATATGGGGAGGTACAAGCTCCAACTCGGTTTTACAGTGAAAACGGCAGGCACATCAAACCGGCACTAGGAAACAGACTGAGAAACCAGAGTAAGGGTTTCTCCTGCAACCCGTTCCCTTTGTGCTGGATGAACGAACGTCTCTCCACATGCTCAGTTCTGAGATATTAGTGTGTGTGAAAGCCGCCTTCACCTAGCTTGAAGGGAACACAAAGTTTCTTTTCAGTTGCAAACTCCACTCCATACATATATGTGGGGACGTCCAAGCTCCAACTCGGTTTTACAGTGAAAACGGCAGGCACTTCAAACCGGCACTAGGAAACAGACTGAGAAACCAGACTAAGGGTTTCTCCTGCAACCCGTTCCCTTTGTGATGGATGAACGAACGTCTCTCCACATGCTCACTTCTGAGAGATAAGTGTGTGAGAAAGCCGTCCTTCACCTAGCTTGAAGGGAACACAAAGTTTCTTTTCAGTTGCAAACTCCACTCCATACATATATATGGCGAGGTACAAGCTCCAACTCGGTTTTACAGTGAAAACGGCAGGCACTTCAAACCGACACTAGGAAACAGACTGAGAAACCAGACGAATGGTTTCTCCTGCAACCCGTTCCCTTTGTGCTGGATGAACGAACGTCTCTCCACGTGCTCAGTTCTGAGAGATAAATGTGTGTGAAAGCCGTCCTTCACCTAGCTTGAAGGGAACACAAAGTTTCTTTCCAGTTGCAAACTCCACTCCATACATAAATATGGGGAGGTAAAAGCTCCAACTCGGTTTTACAGTGAAAACGGCAGGCACTTCCAACCAGCACTAGGAAACAGACTGAGAAACCAGAGTAAGGGTTTCTCCTGCAACCCGTTCCCTTTGTGCTGGATGAACGAACGTCTCTCCACATGCTCAGTTCTGAGAGATAAGTGTGTGTGAAAGCCGTCCTTCACCTAGCTTGAAGGGAACACAAAGTTTCTTTTCAGTTGCAAACTCCACTCCATACATATATATGGGGAGGTCCAAGCTCCAACTCGGTTTTACAGTGAAAACGGCAGGCACTTCCAACCGACACTAGGAAACAGACTGAGAAACCAGAGTAAGGGTTTCTCCTGCAAAACGTTCCCTTTGTGCTGGATGAACGAACGTCTCTCCACATGCTCAGTTCTGAGAGATAAGTGTGTGTGAAAGCCGTCCTTCACCTAGCTTGAAGGGAACACAAAGTTTCTTTTCAGTTGCAAACTCCACTCCATACATATATATGGGGAGGTCCAAGCTCCAACTCGGTTTTACAGTGAAAACGGCAGGCACTTCCAACCGGCACTAGGAAACAGACTGAGAAACCAGACTAAGGGTTTCTCCTGCAACGCGTTCCCTTTGTGCTGGATGAACGAACGTCTCTCCACATGCTCACTTCTGAGAGATAAGTGTGTGTGAAAGCCGTCCTTCACCTAGCTTGAAGGGAACACAAAGTTTCTTTTCAGTTGCAAACTCCACTCCATACATATATATGGGGAGGTACAAGCTCCAACTCGGTTTTACAGTGAAAAAGGCAGGCACTTCAAACCGGCACTAGGAAACAGACTGAGAAACCAGAGTAATGGTTTCTCCTGCAACCCGTTCCCTTTGTGCTGGATGAACGATCGTCTCTCCACATGCTCAGTTCTGAGAGATAAGTGTGTGTGAAAGCCGTCCTTCACCTAGCTTGAAGGGAACACAAAGTTTCTTTTCAGTTGCAAACTCCACTCCATACATATATATGGGGAGGTCCAAGCTCCAACTCGGTTTTACAGTGAAAACGGCAGGCACTTCAAACCGGCACTAGGAAACAGACTGAGAACCAGAGTAATGGTTTCTCCTGCAACCTGTTCCCTTTGTGCTGGATGAACGAACGTCTCTCCACATGCTCACTTCTGAGAGATAAGTGTGTGTGAAAGCCGTCCTTCACCTAGCTTGAAGGGAACACAAAGTTTCTTTTCAGTTGCCAACTCCACTCCATACATATATATGGGGAGGTCCAAGCTCCAACTCGGTTTTACAGTGAAAACGGCAGGCACTTCCAACCGGCACTAGGAAACAGACTGAGAAACCAGAGTAAGGGTTTCTCCTGCAACCCGTTCCCTTTGTGCTGGATGAACGAACGTCTCTCCACATGCTCACTTCTGAGAGATAAGTGTGTGTGAAACCCGTCCTTCACCTAGCTTGAAGGGAACACAAAGTTTCTTTTCAGTTGCAAACTCCACTCCATACATATATATGGGGAGGTCCAAGCTCCAACTCGGTTTTACAGTGAAAACGGCAGGCACTTCAAACCGGCACTAGGAAACAGACTGAGAAACCAGACTAAGGGTTTCTCCTGCAACCCGTTCCCTTTGTGCTGGATGAACGAACGTCTCTCCACATGCTCACTTCTGAGAGATAAGTGTGTGTGAAAGCCGTCCTTCACATAGCTTGAAGGGAATACAAAGTTTCTTTTCAGTTGCAAACTCCACTCCATACATATATATGGGGAGGTCCAAGCTCCAACTCGGTTTTACAGTGAAAACGGCAGGCACTTCAAACCGGCACTAGGAAACAGACTGAGAAACCAGACTAAGGGTTTCTCCTGCAACCCGTTCCCTTTGTGCTGGATGAACGAACGTCTCTCCACGTGCTCAGTTCTGAGAGATAAGTGTGTGTGAAAGCCGTCATTCACCTAGCTTGAAGGGAACACAAAGTTTCTTTTCAGTTGCAAACTCCACTCCATACATATATATGGGGAGGTCCAAGCCCCAACCCGGTGTTACAGTGAAAACGTCAGGCACTTCAAACCGGCACTAGGAAACAGACTGAGAAACCTGAGTAAGGGTTTCTCCTGCCACCCGTTCCCTCTGTGCTGGATGAACGAACGTCTCTCCACATGCTCAGTTCTGAGAGATAAATGTGTGTGAAAGCCGTCCTTCACCTAGCTTGAAGGGAACACAAAGTTTCTTTTCAGTTGCAAACTCCACTCCATACATATATATGGGGAGGTCCAAGCTCCAACTCGGTTTTACAGTGAAAACGTCAGGCACTTCAAACCGGCACTAGGAAACAGACTGAGAAACCAGAGTAAGGGTTTCTCCTGCAACCCGTTCCCTCTGTGCTGGATGAACGAACGTCTCTCCACATGCTCAGTTCTGAGAGATAAGTGTGTGTGAAAGCCGTCCTTCACCTAGCTTGAAGGGAACACAAAGTTTCTTTTCAGTTGCAAACTCCAATCCATACATATATGTGGGGAGGTCCAAGCTCCAACTCGGTTTTACAGTGAAAACGGCAGGCACTTCCAACCGGCACTAGGAAACAGACTGAGAAACCAGAGTAAGGGTTTCCCCTGCAACCCGTTCCCTTTGTGCTGGATGAACGAACGTCTCTCCACATGCTCAGTTCTGAGAGATAAGTGTGTGTGAAAGCCGTCCTTCACCTAGCTTGAAGGGAACACAAAGTTTCTTTTCAGTTGCAAACACCACTCCATACATATATATGGGGAGGTCCAAGCTCCAACTCGGTTTTACAGTGAAAACGGCAGGCACTTCAAACCGGCACTAGGAAACAGACTGAGAAACCAGATTAAGGGTTTCTCCTGCAACCCGTTCCCTTTGTGCTGGATGAACGAACGTCTCTCCACATGCTCACTTCTGAGAGATAAGTGTGTGTGAAAGCCGCCCTTCACCTAGCTTGAAGGGAACACAAAGTTTCTTTTCAGTTGCAAACTCCACTCCATACATATATATGGGGAGGTCCAAGCTCCAACTCGGTTTTACAGTGAAAACGGCAGGCACTTCAAACCGGCACTAGGAAACAGACTGAGAAACCAGAGTAAGGGTTTCTCCTGCAACCCGTTCCCTTTGTGCTGGATGAACGAACGTCTCTCCACATGCTCACTTCTGAGAGATAAGTGTGTGTGAAAGCCGTCCTTCACCTAGCTTGAAGGGAACACAAAGTTTCTTTTCAGTTGCAAACTCCACTCCATACATATATATGGGGAGGTCCAAGCTCCAACTCGGTTTTACAGTGAAAACGGCAGGCACTTCAAACCGGCACTAGGAAACAGACTGAGAAACCAGACTAAGGGTTTCTCCTGCAACCCGTTCCCTTTGTGCTGGATGAACGAACGTCTCTCCACGTGCTCAGTTCTGAGAGATAAGTGTGTGTGAAAGCCGTCATTCACCTAGCTTGAAGGGAACACAAAGTTTCTTTTCAGTTGCAAACTCCACTCCATATATATATATGGGGAGGTCCAAGCCCCAACCCGGTGTTACAGTGAAAACGGCAGGCACTTCAAACCGGCACTAGGAAACAGACTGAGAAACCAGAGTAAGGGTTTCACCTGCAACCCGTTCCCTTTGTGCTGGATGAACGAACGTCTCTCCACATGCTCAGTTCTGAGAGATAAGTGTGTGTGAAAGCCGTCCTTCACCTAGCTTGAAGGGAACACAAAGTTTCTTTTCAGTTGCAAACTCCACTCCATACATATATATGGGGAGGTACAAGCTCCAACTCGGTTTTACAGTGAAAACGGCAGGCACTTGAAACCGGCACTAGGAAACAGACTGAGAACCAGAGTAAGGGTTTCTCCTGCAACCCGTTCCCTTTGTGCTGGATGAACGAACGTCTCTCCACATGCTCAGTTCTGAGAGATAAGTGTGTGTGAAAGCCGTCCTTCACCTAGCTTGAAGGGAACACAAAGTTTCTTTTCAGTTGCAAACTCCACTCCATACATATATATGGGGAGGTCCAAGCTCCAACTCGGTTTTACAGTGAAAACGGCAGGCACTTCAAACCGGCACTAGGAAACAGACTGAGAAACCAGAGTAAGGGTTTCTCCTGCAACCCGTTCCCTTTGTGCTGGATGAACGAAAGTCTCTCCACATGCTCAGTTCTGAGAGATAAGTGTGTGTGAAAGCCGTCCTTCACCTAGCTTGAAGGGAACACAAAGTTTCTTTTCAGTTGCAAACTCCACTCCATACATATATATGGGGAGGTCCAAGCTCCAACTCGGTTTTACAGTGAAAACGGCAGGCACTTCAAACCGGCACTAGGAAACAGACTGAGAAACCAGAGTAAGGGTTTCTCCTGCAACCCGTTCCCTTTGTGCTGGATGAACGAACGTCTCTCCACATGCTCACTTCTGAGAGATAAGTGTGTGTGAAAGCCGTCCTTCACATAGCTTGAAGGGAATACAAAGTTTCTTTTCAGTTGCAAACTCCACTCCATACATATATATGGGGAGGTCCAAGCTCCAACTCGGTTTTACAGTGAAAACGGCAGGCACTTCAAACCGGCACTAGGAAACAGACTGAGAAACCAGAGTAAGGGTTTCTCCTGCAACCCGTTCCCTTTGTGCTGGATGAACGAACGTCTCTCCACGTGCTCAGTTCTGAGAGATAAGTGTGTGTGAAAGCCGTCATTCACCTAGCTTGAAGGGAACACAAAGTTTCTTTTCAGTTGCAAACTCCACTCCATACATATATATGGGGAGGTCCAAGCCCCAACCCGGTGTTACAGTGAAAACGGCAGGCACTTCAAACCGGCACTAGGAAACAGACTGAGAAACCAGAGTAAGGGTTTCTCCTGCAACCCGTTCCCTTAGTGCTGGATGAACGAACGTCTCCCCACATGCTCAGTTCTGAGAGATAAATGTGTGTGAAAGCCGTCCTTCACCTAGCTTGAAGGGAACACAAAGTTTCTTTTCAGTTGCAAACTCCACTCCATACATATATATGGGGAGGTCCAAGCTCCAACTCGGTTTTACAGTGAAAAAGGCAGGCACTTCAAACCGGCACTAGGAAACAGACTGAGAAACCAGAGTAAGGGTTTCTCCTGCAACCCGTTCCGTTTGTGCTGGATGAACGAACGTCTCTCCACATGCTCAGTTCTGAGAGATAAGTGTGTGTGAAAGCCGTCCTTCACCTAGCTTGAAGGGAACACAAAGTTTCTTTTCAGTTGCAAACTCCACTCCATACATATATATGGGGAGGTCCAAGCTCCAACTCGGTTTTACAGTGAAAACGGCAGGCACTTCCAACAGGCACTATGTAACAGACTGAGAAACCAGAGTAAGGGTTTCTCCTGCAACCCGTTCCCTTTGTGCTGGATGAACGAACGTCTCTCCACATGCTCAGTTCTGAGAGATAAGTGTGTGTCAAAGCCGTCCTTCACCTACCTTGAAGGGAACACAAAGTTTTTTTCAGTTGCAAACTCCACTCCATACATATATATGGGGAGGTCCAAGCTCCAACTCGGTTTTACAGTGAAAACGGCAGGCACTTCAAACCGGCACTAGGAAACAGACTGAGAACCCAGACTAAGGGTTTCTCCTGCAACCCGTTCCCTTTGTGCTGGATGAACGAACGTCTCTCCACGTGCTCAGTTCTGAGAGATAAGTGTGTGTGAAAGCCGTCCTTCACCTAGCTTGAAGGGAACACAAAGTTTCTTTTCAGTTGCAAACTCCACTCCATACATATATATGGGGAGGTACAAGCTCCAACTCGGTGTTACAGTGAAAACGGCAGGCACTTCAAACCAGCACTAGGAAACAGACTGAGAAACCAGAGTAAGGGTTTCTCCTGCAACCCGTTCCCTTTGTGCTGGATGAACGAACGTCTCTCCACATGCTCAGTTCTGAGAGATAAGTGTGTGTGAAAGCCATCCTTCACCTAGCTTGAAGGGAACACAAAGTTTCTTTTCAGTTGCAAACTCCACTCCATACATATGTATGGGGAGGTCCAAGCTCCAACTCGGTTTTACAGTGAAAACGGCAGGCACTTCAAACCGGCACTAGGAAACAGACTGAGAAACCAGACTAAGGGTTTCTCCTGCAACCCGTTCCCTTTGTGCTGGATGAACGAACGTCTCTCCACGTGCTCAGTTCTGAGAGATAAGTGTGTGTGAAAGCCGTCCTTCACCTAGCTTGAAGGGAACACAAAGTTTCTTTTCAGTTGCAAACTCCACTCCATACATATATATGGGGAGGTACAAGCTCCAACTCGGTTTTACAGTGAAAACGGCAGGCACTTCAAACCGGCACTAGGAAACAGACTGAGAAACCAGAGTAAGGGTTTCCCCTGCAACCCGTTCCCTTTGTGCTGGATGAACGAACGTCTCTCCACATGCTCAGTTCTGAGAGATAAGTGTGTGTGAAAGCCGTCCTTCACCTAGCTTGAAGGGAACACAAAGTTTCTTTTCAGTTGCAAACTCCACTCCATACATATATATGGGGAGGTACAAGCTCCAACTCGGTTTTACAGTGAAAACGGCAGGCACTTCCAACCGGCACTAGGAAACAGACTGAGAAACCAGAGTAAGGGTTTCTCCTGCAACCCGTTCCCTTTGTGCTGGATGAACGAACGTCTCTCCACATGCTCAGTTCTGAGAGATAAGTGTGTGTGAAAGCCGTCCTTCACCTAGCTTGAAGGGAACACAAAGTTTCTTTTCAGTTGCAAACTCCACTCCATACATATATATGGGGAGGTCCAAGCTCCAACTCGGTTTTACAGTGAAAACGGCAGGCAGTTCAAACCGGCACTAGGAAACAGACTGAGAAACCAGAGAAAGGGTTTCTCCTGCAACCCGTTCCCTTTGTGCTGGATGAACGAACGTCTCTCCACATGCTCAGTTCTGAGAGATAAGTGTGTGTGAAAGCCGTCCTTCACCTAGCTTGAAGGGAACACAAAGTTTCTTTTCAGTTGCAAACTCCACTCCATACATATATATGGGGAGGTACAAGCTCCAACTCGGTTTTACAGTGAAATCGGCAGGCACTTCAAACCGGCACTAGGAAACAGACTGAGAAACCAGAGTAAGGGTTTCTCCTGCAACCCGTTCCGTTTGTGCTGGATGAACGAACGTCTCTCCACATGCTCAGTTCTGAGAGATAAGTGTGTGTGAAAGCCGTCCTTCACCTAGCTTGAAGGGAACACAAAGTTTCTTTTCAGTTGCAAACTCCACTCCATACATATATATGGGGAGGTACAAGCTCCAACTCGGTTTTACACTGAAAAAGGCAGGCACTTCAAACCGGCACTAGGAAACAGACTGAGAAACCAGAGTAAGGGTTTCCCCTGCAACCCGTTCCCTTTGTGCTGGATGAACGAACGTCTCTCCACATGCTCACTTCTGAGAGATAAGTGTGTGTGAAAGCCGTCCTTCACCTAGCTTGAAGGGAACACAAAGTTTCTTTTCAGTTGCAAACTCCACTCCATACATATATATGGGGAGGTCCAAGCTCCAACTCGGTTTTACAGTGAAAACGGCAGGCACTTCAAACCGGCACTAGGAAACAGACTGAGAAACCAGAGTAAGGGTTTCTCCAGCAACCCGTTCCCTTTGTGCTGGATGAACGAACGTCTCTCCACATGCTCAGTTCTGAGAGATAAGTGTGTGTGAAAGCCGTCCTTCACCTAGCTTGAAGGGAACACAAAGTTTCTTTTCAGTTGCAAACTCCACTCCATACATATATATGGGGAGGTACAAGCTCCAACTCGGTTTTACAGTGAAAACGGCAGGCACATCAAACCGGCACTAGGAAACAGACTGAGAAACCAGAGTAAGGGTTTCTCCTGCAACCCGTTCCCTTTGTGCTGGATGAACGAACGTCTCTCCACATGCTCAGTTCTGAGATATAAGTGTGTGTGAAAGCCGCCTTCACCTAGCTTGAAGGGAACACAAAGTTTCTTTTCAGTTGCAAACTCCACTCCATACATATATGTGGGGAGGTCCAAGCTCCAACTCGGTTTTACAGTGAAAACGGCAGGCACTTCAAACCGGCACTAGGAAACAGACTGAGAAACCAGACTAAGGGTTTCTCCTGCAACCCGTTCCCTTTGTGCTGGATGAACGAACGTCTCTCCACATGCTCAGTTCTGAGAGATAAGTGTGTGTCAAAGCCGTCCTTCACCTACCTTGAAGGGAACACAAAGTTTTTTTCAGTTGCAAACTCCACTCCATACATATATATGGGGAGGTCCAAGCTCCAACTCGGTTTTACAGTGAAAACGGCAGGCACTTCAAACCGGCACTAGGAAACAGACTGAGAACCCAGACTAAGGGTTTCTCCTGCAACCCGTTCCCTTTGTGCTGGATGAACGAACGTCTCTCCACGTGCTCAGTTCTGAGAGATAAGTGTGTGTGAAAGCCGTCCTTCACCTAGCTTGAAGGGAACACAAAGTTTCTTTTCAGTTGCAAACTCCACTCCATACATATATATGGGGAGGTACAAGCTCCAACTCGGTGTTACAGTGAAAACGGCAGGCACTTCAAACCAGCACTAGGAAACAGACTGAGAAACCAGAGTAAGGGTTTCTCCTGCAACCCGTTCCCTTTGTGCTGGATGAACGAACGTCTCTCCACATGCTCAGTTCTGAGAGATAAGTGTGTGTGAAAGCCATCCTTCACCTAGCTTGAAGGGAACACAAAGTTTCTTTTCAGTTGCAAACTCCACTCCATACATATTTATGGGGAGGTCCAAGCTCCAACTCGGTTTTACAGTGAAAACGGCAGGCACTTCAAACCGGCACTAGGAAACAGACTGAGAAACCAGACTAAGGGTTTCTCCTGCAACCCGTTCCCTTTGTGCTGGATGAACGAACGTCTCTCCACGTGCTCAGTTCTGAGAGATAAGTGTGTGTGAAAGCCGTCCTTCACCTAGCTTGAAGGGAACACAAAGTTTCTTTTCAGTTGCAAACTCCACTCCATACATATATATGGGGAGGTACAAGCTCCAACTCGGTTTTACAGTGAAAACGGCAGGCACTTCAAACCGGCACTAGGAAACAGACTGAGAAACCAGAGTAAGGGTTTCTCCAGCAACCCGTTCCCTTTGTGCTGGATGAACGAACGTCTCTCCACATGCTCAGTTCTGAGAGATAAGTGTGTGTGAAAGCCGTCCTTCACCTAGCTTGAAGGGAACACAAAGTTTCTTTTCAGTTGCAAACTCCACTCCATACATATATATGGGGAGGTACAAGCTCCAACTCGGTTTTACAGTGAAAACGGCAGGCACATCAAACCGGCACTAGGAAACAGACTGAGAAACCAGAGTAAGGGTTTCTCCTGCAACCCGTTCCCTTTGTGCTGGATGAACGAACGTCTCTCCACATGCTCAGTTCTGAGATATAAGTGTGTGTGAAAGCCGCCTTCACCTAGCTTGAAGGGAACACAAAGTTTCTTTTCAGTTGCAAACTCCACTCCATACATATATGTGGGGAGGTCCAAGCTCCAACTCGGTTTTACAGTGAAAACGGCAGGCACTTCAAACCGGCACTAGGAAACAGACTGAGAAACCAGACTAAGGGTTTCTCCTGCAACCCGTTCCCTTTGTGCTGGATGAACGAACGTCTCTCCACATGCTCAGTTCTGAGAGATAAGTGTGTGTCAAAGCCGTCCTTCACCTACCTTGAAGGGAACACAAAGTTTTTTTCAGTTGCAAACTCCACTCCATACATATATATGGGGAGGTCCAAGCTCCAACTCGGTTTTACAGTGAAAACGGCAGGCACTTCAAACCGGCACTAGGAAACAGACTGAGAACCCAGACTAAGGGTTTCTCCTGCAACCCGTTCCCTTTGTGCTGGATGAACGAACGTCTCTCCACGTGCTCAGTTCTGAGAGATAAGTGTGTGTGAAAGCCGTCCTTCACCTAGCTTGAAGGGAACACAAAGTTTCTTTTCAGTTGCAAACTCCACTCCATACATATATATGGGGAGGTACAAGCTCCAACTCGGTGTTACAGTGAAAACGGCAGGCACTTCAAACCAGCACTAGGAAACAGACTGAGAAACCAGAGTAAGGGTTTCTCCTGCAACCCGTTCCCTTTGTGCTGGATGAACGAACGTCTCTCCACATGCTCAGTTCTGAGAGATAAGTGTGTGTGAAAGCCATCCTTCACCTAGCTTGAAGGGAACACAAAGTTTCTTTTCAGTTGCAAACTCCACTCCATACATATGTATGGGGAGGTCCAAGCTCCAACTCGGTTTTACAGTGAAAACGGCAGGCACTTCAAACCGGCACTAGGAAACAGACTGAGAAACCAGACTAAGGGTTTCTCCTGCAACCCGTTCCCTTTGTGCTGGATGAACGAACGTCTCTCCACGTGCTCAGTTCTGAGAGATAAGTGTGTGTGAAAGCCGTCCTTCACCTAGCTTGAAGGGAACACAAAGTTTCTTTTCAGTTGCAAACTCCACTCCATACATATATATGGGGAGGTACAAGCTCCAACTCGGTTTTACAGTGAAAACGGCAGGCACTTCAAACCGGCACTAGGAAACAGACTGAGAAACCAGAGTAATGGTTTCCCCTGCAACCCGTTCCCTTTGTGCTGGATGAACGAACGTCTCTCCACATGCTCAGTTCTGAGAGATAAGTGTGTGTGAAAGCCGTCCTTCACCTAGCTTGAAGGGAACACAAAGTTTCTTTTCAGTTGCAAACTCCACTCCATACATATATATGGGGAGGTACAAGCTCCAACTCGGTTTTACAGTGAAAACGGCAGGCACTTCCAACCGGCACTAGGAAACAGACTGAGAAACCAGAGTAAGGGTTTCTCCTGCAACCCGTTCCCTTTGTGCTGGATGAACGAACGTCTCTCCACATGCTCAGTTCTGAGAGATAAGTGTGTGTGAAAGCCGTCCTTCACCTAGCTTGAAGGGAACACAAAGTTTCTTTTCAGTTGCAAACTCCACTCCATACATATATATGGGGAGGTCCAAGCTCCAACTCGGTTTTACAGTGAAAACGGCAGGCAGTTCAAACCGGCACTAGGAAACAGACTGAGAAACCAGAGAAAGGGTTTCTCCTGCAACCCGTTCCCTTTGTGCTGGATGAACGAAAGTCTCTCCACATGCTCAGTTCTGAGAGATAAGTGTGTGTGAAAGCCGTCCTTCACCTAGCTTGAAGGGAACACAAAGTTTCTTTTCAGTTGCAAACTCCACTCCATACATATATATGGGGAGGTACAAGCTCCAACTCGGTTTTACAGTGAAATCGGCAGGCACTTCAAACCGGCACTAGGAAACAGACTGAGAAACCAGAGTAAGGGTTTCTCCTGCAACCCGTTCCGTTTGTGCTGGATGAACGAACGTCTCTCCACATGCTCAGTTCTGAGAGATAAGTGTGTGTGAAAGCCGTCCTTCACCTAGCTTGAAGGGAACACAAAGTTTCTTTTCAGTTGCAAACTCCACTCCATACATATATATGGGGAGGTACAAGCTCCAACTCGGTTTTACACTGAAAACGGCAGGCACTTCAAACCGGCACTAGGAAACAGACTGAGAAACCAGAGTAAGGGTTTCCCCTGCAACCCGTTCCCTTTGTGCTGGATGAACGAACGTCTCTCCACATGCTCACTTCTGAGAGATAAGTGTGTGTGAAAGCCGTCCTTCACCTAGCTTGAAGGGAACACAAAGTTTCTTTTCAGTTGCAAACTCCACTCCATACATATATATGGGGAGGTCCAAGCTCCAACTCGGTTTTACAGTGAAAACGGCAGGCACTTCAAACCGGCACTAGGAAACAGACTGAGAAACCAGACTAAGGGTTTCTCCTGCAACCCGTTCCCTTTGTGCTGGATGAACGAACGTCTCTCCACGTGCTCAGTTCTGAGAGATAAGTGTGTGTGAAAGCCGTCATTCACCTAGCTTGAAGGGAACACAAAGTTTCTTTTCAGTTGCAAACTCCACTCCATACATATATATGGGGAAGTCCAAGCCCCAACCCGGTGTTACAGTGAAAACGTCAGGCACTTCAAACCGGCACTAGGAAACAGACTGAGAAACCAGAGTAAGGGTTTCTCCTGCAACCCGTTCCCTCTGTGCTGGATGAACGAACGTCTCTCCACATTCTCAGTTCTGAGAGATAAATGTGTGTGAAAGCCGTCCTTCACCTAGCTTGAAGGGAACACAAAGTTTCTTTTCAGTTGCAAACTCCACTCCATACATATATATGGGGAGGTCCAAGCTCCAACTCGGTTTTACAGTGAAAACGTCAGGCACTTCAAACCGGCACTAGGAAACAGACTGAGAAACCAGAGTAAGGGTTTCTCCTGCAACCCGTTCCCTCTGTGCTGGATGAACGAACGTCTCTCCACATGCTCAGTTCTGAGAGATAAGTGTGTGTGAAAGCCGTCCTTCACCTAGCTTGAAGGGAACACAAAGTTTCTTTTCAGTTGCAAACTCCACTCCATACATATATGTGGGGAGGTCCAAGCTCCAACTCGGTTTTACAGTGAAAACGGCAGGCACTTCCAACCGGCACTAGGAAACAGACTGAGAAACCAGAGTAAGGGTTTCTCCTGCAACCCGTTCCCTTTGTGCTGGATGAACGAACGTCTCTCCACATGCTCAGTTCTGAGAGATAAGTGTGTGTGAAAGCCGTCCTTCACCTAGCTTGAAGGGAACACAAAGTTTCTTTTCAGTTGCAAACACCACTCCATACATATATATGGGGAGGTCCAAGCTCCAACTCGGTTTTACAGTGAAAACGGCAGGCACTTCAAACCGGCACTAGGAAACAGACTGAGAAACCAGATTAAGGGTTTCTCCTGCAACCCGTTCCCTTTGTGCTGGATGAACGAACGTCTCTCCACATGCTCACTTCTGAGAGATAAGTGTGTGTGAAAGCCGTCCTTCACCTAGCTTGAAGGGAACACAAAGTTTCTTTTCAGTTGCAAACTCCACTCCATACATATATATGGGGAGGTCCAAGCTCCAACTCGGTTTTACAGTGAAAACGGCAGGCACTTCAAACCGGCACTAGGAAACAGACTGAGAAACCAGAGTAAGGGTTTCTCCTGCAACCCGTTCCCTTTGTGCTGGATGAACGAACGTCTCTCCACATGCTCACTTCTGAGAGATAAGTGTGTGTGAAACCCGTCCTTCACCTAGCTTGAAGGGAACACAAAGTTTCTTTTCAGTTGCAAACTCCACTCCATACATATATATGGGGAGGTCCAAGCTCCAACTCGGTTTTACAGTGAAAACGGCAGGCACTTCAAACCGGCACTAGGAAACAGACTGAGAAACCAGACTAAGGGTTTCTCCTGCAACCCGTTCCCTTTGTGCTGGATGAACGAACGTCTCTCCACGTGCTCAGTTCTGAGAGATAAGTGTGTGTGAAAGCCGTCATTCACCTAGCTTGAAGGGAACACAAAGTTTCTTTTCAGTTGCAAACTCCACTCCATACATATATATGGGGAGGTCCAAGCCCCAACCCGGTGTTACAGTGAAAACGGCAGGCACTTCAAACCGGCACTAGGAAACAGACTGAGAAACCAGAGTAAGGGTTTCTCCTGCAACCCGTTCCCTTTGTGCTGGATGAACGAACGTCTCTCCACATGCTCAGTTCTGAGAGATAAATGTGTGTGAAAGCCGTCCTTCACCTAGCTTGAAGGGAACACAAAGTTTCTTTTCAGTTGCAAACTCCACTCCATACATATATATGGGAAGGTCCAAGCTCCAACTCGGTTTTACAGTGAAAACGTCAGGCACTTCAAACCGGCACTAGGAAACAGACTGAGAAACCAGAGTAAGGGTTTCTCCTGCAACCCGTTCCCTCTGTGCTGGATGAACGAACGTCTCTCCACATGCTCAGTTCTGAGAGATAAGTGTGTGTGAAAGCCGTCCTTCACCTAGCTTGAAGGGAACACAAAGTTTCTTTTCAGTTGCAAACTCCACTCCATACATATATATGGGGAGGTCCAAGCTCCAACTCGGTTTTACAGTGAAAACGGCAGGCACTTCCAACCGGCACTATGTAACAGACTGAGAAACCAGAGTAAGGGTTTCTCCTGCAACCCGTTCCCTTTGTGCTGGATGAACGAACGTCTCTCCACATGCTCAGTTCTGAGAGATAAGTGTGTGTGAAAGCCGTCCTTCACCTAGCTTGAAGGGAACACAAAGTTTTTTTCAGTTGCAAACTCCACTCCATACATATGTATGGGGAGGTCCAAGCTCCAACTCGGTTTTACAGTGAAAACGGCAGGCACTTCAATCCGGCACTAGGAAACAGACTGAGAACCCAGACTAAGGGTTTCTCCTGCAATCCGTTCCCTTTGTGCTGGATGAACGAACGTCTCTCCACGTGCTCCGTTCTGAGAGATAAGTGTGTGTGAAAGCCGTCCTTCACCTAGCTTGAAGGGAACACAAAGTTTCTTTTCAGTTGCAAACTCCACTCCATACATATATATGGGGAGGTACAAGCTCCAACTCGGTGTTACAGTGAAAACGGCAGGCACTTCAAACCTGCACTAGGAAACAGACTGAGAAACCAGAGTAAGGGTTTCTCCTGCAACCCGTTCCCTTTGTGCTGGATGAACGAACGTCTCTCCACATGCTCAGTTCTGAGAGATAAGTGTGTGTGAAAGCCGTCCTTCACCTAGCTTGAAGGGAACACAAAGTTTCTTTTCAGTTGCAAACTCCACTCCATACATATGTATGGGGAGGTCCAAGCTCCAACTCGGTTTTACAGTGAAAACGGCAGGCACTTCAAACCGGCACTAGGAAACAGACTGAGAAACCAGACTAAGGGTTTCTCCTGCAACCCGTTCCCTTTGTGCTGGATGAACGAACGTCTCTCCACGTGCTCAGTTCTGAGAGATAAGTGTGTGTGAAAGCCGTCCTTCACCTAGCTTGAAGGGAACACAAAGTTTCTTTTCAGTTGCAAACTCCACTCCATACATATATATGGGGAGGTACAAGCTCCAACTCGGATTTACAGTGAAAACGGCAGGCACTTCAAACCGGCACTAGGAAACAGACTGAGAAACCAGAGTAAGGGTTTCTCCTGCAACCCGTTCCCTTTGTGCTGGATGAACGAACGTCTCTCCACGTGCTCAGTTCTGAGAGATAAGTGTGTGTGAAAGCCGTCCTTCACCTAGCTTGAAGGGAACACAAAGTTTCTTTTCAGTTGCAAACTCCACTCCATACATATATATGGGGAGGTACAAGCTCCAACTCGGTGTTACAGTGAAAACGGCAGGCACTTCAAACCTGCACTAGGAAACAGACTGAGAAACCAGAGTAAGGGTTTCTCCTGCAACCCGTTCCCTTTGTGCTGGATGAACGAATGTCTCTCCACATGCTCAGTTCTGAGAGATAAGTGTGGGTGAAAGCCGTCCTTCACCTAGCTTGAAGGGAACACAAAGTTTCTTTTCAGTTGCAAACTCCACTCCATACATATGTATGCGGAGGTCCAAGCTCCAACTCGGTTTTACAGTGAAAGCGGCAGGCACTTCAAACCGGCACTAGGAAACAGACTGAGAAACCAGACTAAGGGTTTCTCCTGCAACCCGTTCCCTTTGTGCTGGATGAACGAACGTCTCTCCACGTGCTCAGTTCTGAGAGATAAGTGTGTGTGAAAGCCGTCCTTCACCTAGCTTGAAGGGAACACAAAGTTTCTTTTCAGGTGCAAACTCCACTCCATACATATATATGGGGAGGTCCAAGCTCCAACTCGCTTTTACAGTGAAAACGGCAGGCACTTCAAACCGGCACTTGGGAACAGACTGAGAAACCAGAGTAAGGTTTTCTACATGCAACCCGTTCCCTTTGTGCTGGATGAACGAACGTCTCTCCACATGCTCAGTTCTGAGAGATAAGTGTATGTGAAAGCCGTCCTTCACCTAGCTTGAAGGGAACACAAAGTTTCTTTTCAGTTGCAAACTCCACTCCATACATATATATGGGGAGGTACAAGCTCCAACTCGGTTTTACAGTGAAAACGGCAGGCACTTCAAACCGGCACTAGGAAACAGACTGAGAAACCAGAGTAAGGGTTTCTCCTGCAACCCGTTCCCTTTGTGCTGGATGAACGAACGTCTCTCCACGTGCTCAGTTCTGAGAGATAAGTGTGTGTGAAAGCCGTCCTTCACCTAGCTTGAAGGGAACACAAAGTTTCTTTTCAGTTGCAAACTCCACTCCATACATATATATGGGGAGGTACAAGCTCCAACTCGGTGTTACAGTGAAAACGGCAGGCACTTCAAACCTGCACTAGGAAACAGACTGAGAAACCAGAGTAAGGGTTTCTCCTGCAACCCGTTCCCTTTGTGCTGGATGAACGAATGTCTCTCCACATGCTCAGTTCTGAGAGATAAGTGTGGGTGAAAGCCGTCCTTCACCTAGCTTGAAGGGAACACAAAGTTTCTTTTCAGTTGCAAACTCCACTCCATACATATGTATGCGGAGGTCCAAGCTCCAACTCGGTTTTACAGTGAAAGCGGCAGGCACTTCAAACCGGCACTAGGAAACAGACTGAGAAACCAGACTAAGGGTTTCTCCTGCAACCCGTTCCCTTTGTGCTGGATGAACGAACGTCTCTCCACGTGCTCAGTTCTGAGAGATAAGTGTGTGTGAAAGCCGTCCTTCACCTAGCTTGAAGGGAACACAAAGTTTCTTTTCAGGTGCAAACTCCACTCCATACATATATATGGGGAGGTCCAAGCTCCAACTCGGTTTTACAGTGAAAACGGCAGGCACTTCAAACCGGCACTTGGGAACAGACTGAGAAACCAGAGTAAGGTTTTCTACATGCAACCCGTTCCCTTTGTGCTGGATGAACGAACGTCTCTCCACATGCTCAGTTCTGAGAGATAAGTGTATGTGAAAGCCGTCCTTCACCTAGCTTGAAGGGAACACAAAGTTTCTTTTCAGTTGCAAACTCCACTCCATACATATATATGGGGAGGTACAAGCTCCAACTCGGTTTTACAGTGAAAACGGCAGGCACTTCAAACCGGCACTAGGAAACAGACTGAGAAACCAGAGTAAGGGTTTCTCCTGCAACCCGTTCCCTTTGTGCTGGATGAACGAACGTCTCTCCACATGCTCAGTTCTGAGAGATAAGTGTGTGTGAAAGCCGTCCTTCACCTAGCTTGAAGGGAACACAAACTTTCTTTTCAGTTGCAAACTCCACTCCATACATATATATGGGGAGGTACAAGCTCCAACTCGGTTTTACAGTGAAAACGGCAGGCACTTCAAACCGGCACTAGGAAACAGACTGAGAAACCAGAGTAAGGGTTTCTCCTGCAACCCGTTCCCTTTGTGCTGGATGAACGAACGTCTCTCCACATGCTCAGTTCTGAGAGATAAGTGTGTGTGAAAGCCGTCCTTCACCTAGCTTGAAGGGAACACAAAGTTTCTTTTCAGTGGCAAACTCCACTCCATACATATATATGGGGAGGTCCAAGCTCCAACTCGGTTTTACAGTGAAAACGGCAGGCACTTCAAACCGGCACTAGGAAACAGACTGAGAAACCAGAGTAAGGGTTTCTCCTGCAACCCGTTCCCTTTGTGCTGGATGAACGAACGTCTCTCCACATGCTCACTTCTGAGAGATAAGTGTGTGTGAAAGCCGTCCTTTACCTAGCTTGAAGGGAACACAAAGTTTCTTTTCAGTTGCAAACTCCACTCCATACATATATATGGGGAGGTACAAGCTCCAACTCGGTTTTACAGTGAAAACGGCAGGCACTTCAAACCGGCACTAGGAAACAGACTGAGAAACCAGAGTAAGGGTTTCTCCTGCAACCCGTTCCCTTTGTGCTGGATGAACGAACGTCTCTCCACATGCTCAGTTCTGAGAGATAAGTGTGTGTGAAAGCCGTCCTTCACCTAGCTTGAAGGGAACACAAAGTTTCTTTTCAGTTGCAAACTCCACTCCATACATATATATGGGGAGGTACAAGCTCCAACTCGGTTTTACAGTGAAAACGGCAGGCACTTCAAACCGGCACTAGGAAACAGACTGAGAAACCAGAGTAAGGGTTTCTCCTGCAACCCGTTCCCTTTGTGCTGGATGAACGAACGTCTCTCCACATGCTCACTTCTGAGAGATAAGTGTGTGTGAAAGCCGTCCTTCACCTAGCTTGAAGGGAACACAAAGTTTCTTTTCAGTGGCAAATTCCACTCCATACATATATATGGGGAGGTCCAAGCTCCAACTCGGTTTTACAGTGAAAACGGCAGGCACTTCAAACCGGCACTAGGAAACAGACTGAGAAACCAGAGTAAGGGTTTCTCCTGCAACCCGTTCCCTTTTTTCTGGATGAACGAACGTCTCTCAACATGCTCACTTCTGAGAGATAAGTGTGTGTGAAAGCCGTCCTTTACCTAGCTTGAAGGGAACACAAAGTTTCTTTTCAGTTGCAAACTCCACTCCATACATATATATGGGGAGGTACAAGCTCCAACTCGGTTTTACAGTGAAAACGGCAGGCACTTCAAACCGGCACTAGGAAACAGACTGAGAAACCAGAGTAAGGGTTTCTCCTGCAACCCGTTCCCTTTGTGCTGGATGAACGAACGTCTCTCCACATGCTCACTTCTGAGAGATAAGTGTGTGTGAAAGCCGCCCTTCACCTAGCTTGAAGGGAACACAAAGTTTCTTTTCAGTTGCAAACTCCACTCCATACATATATATAGGGAGGTACAAGCTCCAACTCGGTTTTACAGTGAAAACGGCAGGCACTTCAAACCGGCACTAGGAAACAGACTGAGAAACCAGAGTAAGGGTTTCTCCTGCAACCCGTTCCCTTTTTGCTGGATGAACGAACGTCTCACCACATGCTCACTTCTGAGAGATAAGTGTGTGTGAAAGCCGTCCTTCACCTAGCTTGAAGGGAACACAAAATTTCTTTTCAGTTGCAAACTCCACTCCATACGTATATATGGGGAGGTACAAGCTCCAACTCGGTTTTACAGTGAAAACGGCAGGCACTTCAAACCGGCACTAGGAAACAGACTGAGAAACCAGATTAAGGGTTTCTCCTGCAACCCGTTCCCTTTGTGCTGGATGAACGAACGTCTCTCCACATGCTCACTTCTGAGAGATAAGTGTGTGTGAAAACCGTCCTTCACCTAGCTTGAAGGGAACACAAAGTTTCTTTTCAGTTGCCAACTCCACTCCATACATATATATGGGGAGGTACAAGCTCCAACTCGGTTTTACAGTGAAAACGGCAGGCACTTCAAACCGGCACTAGGAAACAGACTGAGAAACCAGAGTAAGTGTTTCTCCTGCAACCCGTTCCCTTTGTGCTGGATGAACGAACGTCTCTCCACATGCTCACTTCTGAGAGATAAGTGTGTGTGAAAGCCGTCCTTCACCTAGCTTGAAGGGAACACAAAGTTTCTTTTCAGTTGCAAACTCCACTCCATACATATATATGGGGAGGTAAAAGCTCCAACTCGGTTTTACAGTGAAAACGGCAGGCACTTCAAACCGGCACTAGGAAAAATACTGAGAAACCAGAGTAAGGGTTTCTCCTGCAACCCGTTCCCTTTGTGCTGGATGAACGAACGTCTCTCCACATGCTCACTTCTGAGAGATAAGTGTGTGTGAAAGCCGTCCTTCACCTAGCTTGAAGGGAACACAAAGTTTCTTTTCAGTTGCCAACTCCAATCCATACATATATATGGGGAGGGACAAGCTCCAACTCGGTTTTACAGTGAAAACGGCAGGCACTTCAAACCGGCACTAGGAAACAGACTGAGAAACCCGAGTAAGGGTTTCTCCAGCAACCCGTTCCCTTTGTGCTGGATGAACGAACGTCTCTCCACATGCTAAGTTCTGAGAGATAAGTGTGTGTGAAAGCCGTCCTTCACCTAGCTTGAAGGGAACACAAAGTTTCTTTTCAGGTGCAAACTCCACTCCTAACATATATATGGGGAGGTCCAAGCTCCAACTCGGTTTTACAGTGAAAACGGCAGGCACTTCAAACCGGCACTAGGAAACAGACTGAGAAACCAGAGTAAGGGTTTCTCCTGCAACCCGTTCCCTTTTTGCTGGATGAACGAACGTCTCACCACATGCTCACTTCTGAGAGATAAGTGTGTGTGAAAGCCGTCCTTCACCTAGCTTGAAGGGAACACAAAGTTTCTTTTCAGTTGCAAACTCCACTCCATACATATATATGGGGAGGTCCAAGCTCCAACTCGGTTTTACAGTGAAAACGGCAGGCACTTCAAACCGGCACTAGGAAACAGACTGAGAAACCAGAGTAAGGGTTTCTCCTGCAACCCGTTCCCTTTGTGCTGGATGAAAGAACGTCTCTCCACATGCTCAGTTCTGAGAGATAAGTGTGTGTGAAAGCCGTCCTTCACCTAGCTTGAAGGGAACACAAAGTTTCTTTTCAGTTGCAAACTCCACTCCATACATATATATGGGGAGGTCCAAGCTCCAACTCGGTTTTACAGTGAAAACGGCAGGCACTTCAAACCGGCACTAGGAAACAGACTGAGAAACCAGAGTAAGGGTTTCTCCTGCAACCCGTTCCCTTTTTGCTGGATGAACGAACGTCTCACCACATGCTCACTTCTGAGAGATAAGTGTGTGTGAAAGCCGTCCTTCACCTAGCTTGAAGGGAACACAAAGTTTCTTTTCAGTTGCAAACTCCACTCCATACATATATATGGGGAGGTCCAAGCTCCAACTCGGTTTTACAGTGAAAACGGCAGGCACTTCAAACCGGCACTAGGAAACAGACTGAGAAACCAGAGTAAGGGTTTCTCCTGCAACCCGTTCCCTTTGTGCTGGATGAACGAACGTCTCTCCACATGCTCAGTTTTGAGAGATAAGTGTGTGTGAAAGTCGTCCTTCAACTAGCTTGAAGGGAACACAAAGTTTCTTTTCAGTTGCAAACTCCACTCCATACATATATATGGGGAGGTCCAAGCTCCAACTCGGTTTTACAGTGAAAACGGCAGGCACTTCCAACCGGCACTAGGAAACAGACTGAGAAACCAGAGTAATGGTTTCTCCTGCAACCCGTTCACTTTTTGCTGGATGAACGAACGTCTCTCCACATGCTCAGTTCTGAGAGATAAGTGTGTGTGAAAGCCGTCCTTCACCTAGCTTGAAGGGAACACAAAGTTTCTTTTCAGTTGCAAACTCCACTCCATACATATATATGGGGAGGTCCAAGCTCCAACTCGGTTTTACAGTGAAAACGGCAGGCACTTCAAACCGGCACTAGGAAACAGAATGAGAAACCAGATTAAGGGTTTCTCCTGCAACCCGTTCCCTTTGTGCTGGATGAACGAACGTCTCTCCACATGCTCACTTCTGAGAGATAAGTGTGTGTGAAAGCCGTCCTTCACCTAGCTTGAAGGGAACACAAAGTTTCTTTTCAGTGGCAAACTCCACTCCATACATATATATGGGGAGGTCCAAGCTCCAACTCGGTTTTACAGTGAAAACGGCAGGCACTTCAAACCGGCACTAGGAAACAGACTGAGAAACCAGAGTAAGGGTTTCTCCTGCAACCCGTTCCCTTTTTGCTGGATGAACGAACGTCTCTCAACATGCTCACTTCTGAGAGATAAGTGTGTGTGAAAGCCGTCCTTTACCTAGCTTGAAGGGAACACAAAGTTTCTTTTCAGTTGCAAACTCCACTCCATACATATATATGGGGAGGTACAAGCTCCAACTCGGTTTTACAGTGAAAACGGCAGGCACTTCAAACCGGCACTAGGAAACAGACTGAGAAACCAGAGTAAGGGTTTCTCCTGCAACCCGTTCCCTTTGTGCTGGATGAACGAACGTCTCTCCACATGCTCACTTCTGAGAGATAAGTGTGTGTGAAAGCCGCCCTTCACCTAGCTTGAAGGGAACACAAAGTTTCTTTTCAGTTGCAAACTCCACTCCATACATATATATAGGGAGGTACAAGCTCCAACTCGGTTTTACAGTGAAAACGGCAGGCACTTCAAACCGGCACTAGGAAACAGACTGAGAAACCAGAGTAAGGGTTTCTCCTGCAACCCGTTCCCTTTTTGCTGGATGAACGAACGTCTCACCACATGCTCACTTCTGAGAGATAAGTGTGTGTGAAAGCCGTCCTTCACCTAGCTTGAAGGGAACACAAAATTTCTTTTCAGTTGCAAACTCCACTCCATACGTATATATGGGGAGGTACAAGCTCCAACTCGGTTTTACAGTGAAAACGGCAGGCACTTCAAACCGGCACTAGGAAACAGACTGAGAAACCAGATTAAGGGTTTCTCCTGCAACCCGTTCCCTTTGTGCTGGATGAACGAACGTCTCTCCACATGCTCACTTCTGAGAGATAAGTGTGTGTGAAAACCGTCCTTCACCTAGCTTGAAGGGAACACAAAGTTTCTTTTCAGTTGCCAACTCCACTCCATACATATATATGGGGAGGTACAAGCTCCAACTCGGTTTTACAGTGAAAACGGCAGGCACTTCAAACCGGCACTAGGAAACAGACTGAGAAACCAGAGTAAGTGTTTCTCCTGCAACCCGTTCCCTTTGTGCTGGATGAACGAACGTCTCTCCACATGCTCACTTCTGAGAGATAAGTGTGTGTGAAAGCCGTCCTTCACCTAGCTTGAAGGGAACACAAAGTTTCTTTTCAGTTGCAAACTCCACTCCATACATATATATGGGGAGGTAAAAGCTCCAACTCGGTTTTACAGTGAAAACGGCAGGCACTTCAAACCGGCACTAGGAAAAATACTGAGAAACCAGAGTAAGGGTTTCTCCTGCAACCCGTTCCCTTTGTGCTGGATGAACGAACGTCTCTCCACATGCTCACTTCTGAGAGATAAGTGTGTGTGAAAGCCGTCCTTCACCTAGCTTGAAGGGAACACAAAGTTTCTTTTCAGTTGCCAACTCCAATCCATACATATATATGGGGAGGGACAAGCTCCAACTCGGTTTTACAGTGAAAACGGCAGGCACTTCAAACCGGCACTAGGAAACAGACTGAGAAACCCGAGTAAGGGTTTCTCCAGCAACCCGTTCCCTTTGTGCTGGATGAACGAACGTCTCTCCACATGCTAAGTTCTGAGAGATAAGTGTGTGTGAAAGCCGTCCTTCACCTAGCTTGAAGGGAACACAAAGTTTCTTTTCAGGTGCAAACTCCACTCCTAACATATATATGGGGAGGTCCAAGCTCCAACTCGGTTTTACAGTGAAAACGGCAGGCACTTCAAACCGGCACTAGGAAACAGACTGAGAAACCAGAGTAAGGGTTTCTCCTGCAACCCGTTCCCTTTTTGCTGGATGAACGAACGTCTCACCACATGCTCACTTCTGAGAGATAAGTGTGTGTGAAAGCCGTCCTTCACCTAGCTTGAAGGGAACACAAAGTTTCTTTTCAGTTGCAAACTCCACTCCATACATATATATGGGGAGGTCCAAGCTCCAACTCGGTTTTACAGTGAAAACGGCAGGCACTTCAAACCGGCACTAGGAAACAGACTGAGAAACCAGAGTAAGGGTTTCTCCTGCAACCCGTTCCCTTTGTGCTGGATGAAAGAACGTCTCTCCACATGCTCAGTTCTGAGAGATAAGTGTGTGTGAAAGCCGTCCTTCACCTAGCTTGAAGGGAACACAAAGTTTCTTTTCAGTTGCAAACTCCACTCCATACATATATATGGGGAGGTCCAAGCTCCAACTCGGTTTTACAGTGAAAACGGCAGGCACTTCAAACCGGCACTAGGAAACAGACTGAGAAACCAGAGTAAGGGTTTCTCCTGCAACCCGTTCCCTTTTTGCTGGATGAACGAACGTCTCACCACATGCTCACTTCTGAGAGATAAGTGTGTGTGAAAGCCGTCCTTCACCTAGCTTGAAGGGAACACAAAGTTTCTTTTCAGTTGCAAACTCCACTCCATACATATATATGGGGAGGTCCAAGCTCCAACTCGGTTTTACAGTGAAAACGGCAGGCACTTCAAACCGGCACTAGGAAACAGACTGAGAAACCAGAGTAAGGGTTTCTCCTGCAACCCGTTCCCTTTGTGCTGGATGAACGAACGTCTCTCCACATGCTCAGTTTTGAGAGATAAGTGTGTGTGAAAGTCGTCCTTCAACTAGCTTGAAGGGAACACAAAGTTTCTTTTCAGTTGCAAACTCCACTCCATACATATATATGGGGAGGTCCAAGCTCCAACTCGGTTTTACAGTGAAAACGGCAGGCACTTCCAACCGGCACTAGGAAACAGACTGAGAAACCAGAGTAATGGTTTCTCCTGCAACCCGTTCACTTTTTGCTGGATGAACGAACGTCTCTCCACATGCTCAGTTCTGAGAGATAAGTGTGTGTGAAAGCCGTCCTTCACCTAGCTTGAAGGGAACACAAAGTTTCTTTTCAGTTGCAAACTCCACTCCATACATATATATGGGGAGGTCCAAGCTCCAACTCGGTTTTACAGTGAAAACGGCAGGCACTTCAAACCGGCACTAGGAAACAGAATGAGAAACCAGATTAAGGGTTTCTCCTGCAACCCGTTCCCTTTGTGCTGGATGAACGAACGTCTCTCCACATGCTCACTTCTGAGAGATAAGTGTGTGTGAAAGCCGTCCTTCACCTAGCTTGAAGGGAACACAAAGTTTCTTTTCAGTTGCAAACTCCACTCCATACATATATATGGGGAGGTAAAAGCTCCAACTCGGGTTTACAGTGAAAACGGCAGGCACTTCAAACCGGCACTAGGAAACAGACTGAGAAACCAGAGTAAGGGTTTCTCCTGCAACCCGTTCCCTTTGTGCTGGATGAACGAACGTCTCTCCACGTGCTCAGTTCTGAGAGATAAGTGTGTGTGAAAGCCGTCCTTCACCTAGCTTGAAGGGAACACAAAGTTTCTTTTCAGTTGCCAACTCCACTCCATACATATATATGAGGAGGTCCAAGCTCCAACTCGGTTTTACAGTGAAAACGGCAGGCACTTCAAACCGGCACTAGGAAACAGACTGAGAAACCAGACTAAGGGTTTCTCCTGCAACCCGTTCCCTTTGTGCTGGATGAACGAACGTCTCTCCACAAGCTCAGTTCTGAGAGATAAGTGTGTGTGAAAGCCGTCCTTCACCTAGCTTGAAGGGAACACAAAGTTTCTTTTCAGTTGCAAACTCCACTCCATACATATATATGGGGAGGTAAAAGCTCCAACTCGGTTTTACAGTGAAAACGGCAGGCACTTCAAAACGGCACTAGGAAACAGACTGAGAAACCAGAGTAAGGGTTTCTCCTGCAACTCGTTCCCTTTGTGCTGGATGAACGAACGTCTCTCCACATGCTCAGTTTTGAGAGATAAGTGTGTGTGAAAGTCGTCCTTCACCTAGCTTGAAGGGAACACAAAGTTTCTTTCAGTTGCAAACTCCACTCCATGCATATATATGTGGAGGTATAAGCTCCAACTCGGTTTTACAGTGAAAACGGCAGGCACTTCCAACCAGCACTAGGAAACAGACTGAGAAACCAGAGTAAGGGTTTCTCCTGCAACCCGTTCCCTTTGTGCTGGATGAACGAATGTCTCACCACATGCTCACTTCTGAGAGATAAGTGTGTGTGAAAGCCGTCCTTCACCTAGCTTGAAGGGAACACAAAGTTTCTTTTCAGTTGCAAACTCCACTCCATACATATATATGGAGAGGTAAAAGCTCCAACTCGGTTTTACAGTGAAAACGGCAGGCACTTCAAACCGGCACTAGGAAACAGACTGAGAAACCAGAGTAAGGGTTTCTCCTGCAACCCGTTCCCTTTGTGCTGGATGAACGAACGTCTCTCCACATGCTCAGTTCTGAGAGATAAGTGTGTGTGAAAGCCGTCCTTCACCTAGCTTGAAGGGAACACAAAGTTTCTTTTCAGTTGCAAACTCCACTCCATACATATATATGGGGAGGTCCAAGCTCCAACTCGGTTTTACAGTGAAAACGGCAGGCACTTCAAACCGGCACTAGGAAACAGACTGAGAAACCAGAGTAAGGGTTTCTCCTGCAACCCGTTCCCTTTGTGCTGGATGAACGAACGTCTCTCCACAAGCTCAGTTCTGAGAGATAAGTGTGTGTGAAAGCCGTCCTTCACCTAGCTTGAAGGGAACACAAAGTTTCTTTTCAGTTGCAAACTCCACTCCATACATATATATGGGGAGGTACAAGCTCCAACTCGGTTTTACAGTGAAAACGGCTGGCACTACAAAACGGCACTAGGAAACAGACTGAGAAACCAGAGTAAGGGTTTCCCCTGCAACCCGTTCCATTTGTGCTGGATGAACGAACGTCTCTCCACATGCTCAGTTCTGAGAGATAAGTGTGTGTGAAAGCCGTCCTTCACCTAGCTTGAAGGGAACACAAAGTTTCTTTTCAGTTGCAAACTCCACTCCATACATATATATGGGGAGGTACAAGCTCCAACTCGGTTTTACAGTGAAAACGGCAGGCACTTCCAACCGGCACTAGGAAACAGACTGAGAAACCAGAGTAAGGGTTTCTCCTGCAACCCGTTCCCTTTGTGCTGGATGAGCGAACGTCTCTCCACATGCTCACTTCTGAGAGATAAGTGTGTGTGAAAGCCGTCCTTCACCTAGCTTGAAGGGAACACAAAGTTTCTTTTCAGTTGCAAACTCCACTCCATACATATATATGGGGAGGTAAAAGCTCCAACTCGGTTTTACAGTGAAAACGGCAGGCACTTCAAAACGGCACTAGGAAACAGACTGAGAAACCAGAGTAAGGGTTTCTCCTGCAACCCGTTCCCTTTGTGCTGGATGAACGAAAGTCTCTCCACATGCTCAGTTTTGAGAGATAAGTGTGTGTGAAAGTCGTCCTTCACCTAGCTTGAAGGGAACACAAAGTTTCTTTTCAGTTGCAAACTCCACTCCATACATATATATGGGGAGGTAAAAGCTCCAACTCGGTTTTACAGTGAAAACGGCAGGCACTTCAAACCGGCACTAGGAAACAGACTGAGAAACCCGAGTAAGGGTTTCTCCTGCAACCCGTTCCCTTTGTGCTGGATGAACGAACGTCTCTCCACGTGCTCAGTTCTGAGAGATAAGTGTGTGTGAAAGCCGTCCTTCACCTAGCTTGAAGGGAACACAAAGTTTCTTTTCAGTTGCCAACTCCACTCCATACATATATATGAGGAGGTCCAAGCTCCAACTCGGTTTTACAGTGAAAACGGCAGGCACTTCAAACCGGCACTAGGAAACAGACTGAGAAACCAGACTAAGGGTTTCTCCTGCAACCCGTTCCCTTTGTGCTGGATGAACGAACGTCTCTCCACAAGCTCAGTTCTGAGAGATAAGTGTGTGTGAAAGCCGTCCTTCACCTAGCTTGAAGGGAACACAAAGTTTCTTTTCAGTTGCAAACTCCACTCCATACATATATATGGGGAGGTAAAAGCTCCAACTCGGTTTTACAGTGAAAACGGCAGGCACTTCAAAACGGCACTAGGAAACAGACTGAGAAACCAGAGTAAGGGTTTCTCCTGCAACTCGTTCCCTTTGTGCTGGATGAACGAACGTCTCTCCACATGCTCAGTTCTGAGAGATAAGTGTGTGTGAAAGCCGTCCTTCACCTAGCTTGAAGGGAACACAAAGTTTCCTTTCAGTTGCAAACTCCACTCCATACATATATATGGGGAGGTCCAAGCTCCAACTCGGTTTTACAGTGAAAACGGCAGGCACTTCAAACCGGCACTAGGAAACAGACTGAGAAACCAGATTAAGGGTTTCTCCTGCAACCCGTTCCCTTTGTGCTGGATGAACGAACGTCTCTCCACATGCTCACTTCTGAGAGATAAGTGTGTGTGAAAGCCGTCCTTCACCTAGCTTGAAGGGAACACAAAGTTTCTTTTCAGTTGCAAACTCCACTCCATACATATATATGGGGAGGTAAAAGCTCCAACTCGGTTTTACAGTGAAAACGGCAGGCACTTCAAACCGGCACTAGGAAACAGACTGAGAAACCAGAGTAAGGGTTTCTCCTGCAACCCGTTCCCTTTGTGCTGGATGAACGAACGTCTCTCCACGTGCTCAGTTCTGAGAGATAAGTGTGTGTGAAAGCCGTCCTTCACCTAACTTGAAGGGAACACAAAGTTTCTTTTCAGTTGCCAACTCCACTCCATACATATATATGAGGAGGTCCAAGCTCCAACTCGGTTTTACAGTGAAAACGGCAGGCACTTCAAACCGGCACTAGGAAACAGACTGAGAAACCAGACTAAGGGTTTCTCCTGCAACCCGTTCCCTTTGTGCTGGATGAACGAACGTCTCTCCACAAGCTCAGTTCTGAGAGATAAGTGTGTGTGAAAGCCGTCCTTCACCTAGCTTGAAGGGAACACAAAGTTTCTTTTCAGTTGCAAACACCACTCCATACATATATATGGGGAGGTAAAAGCTCCAACTCGGTTTTACAGTGAAAACGGCAGGCACTTCAAAACGGCACTAGGAAACAGACTGAGAAACCAGAGTAAGGGTTTCTCCTGCAACTCGTTCCCTTTGTGCTGGATGAACGAACGTCTCTCCACATGCTCAGTTTTGAGAGATAAGTGTGTGTGAAAGTCGTCCTTCACCTAGCTTGAAGGGAACACAAAGTTTCTTTCAGTTGCAAACTCCACTCCATGCATATATATGGGGAGGTAAAAGCTCCAACTCGGTTTTACAGTGAAAACGGCAGGCACTTCCAACCAGCACTAGGAAACAGACTGAGAAACCAGAGTAAGGGTTTCTCCTGCAACCCGTTCCCTTTGTGCTGGATGAACGAACGTCTCTCCACATGCTCAGTTCTGAGAGATAAGTGTGTGTGAAAGCCGTCCTTCACCTAGCTTGAAGGGAACACAAAGTTTCTTTTCAGTTGCAAACTCCACTCCATACATATATATGGGGAGGTAAAAGCTCCAACTCGGTTTTACAGTGAAAACGGCAGGCACTTCAAAACGGCACTAGGAAACAGACTGAGAAACCAGAGTAAGGGTTTCTCCTGCAACCCGTTCCCTTTGTGCTGGATGAACGAACGTCTCTCCACATGCTCAGTTTTGAGAGATAAGTGTGTGTGAAAGTCGTACTTCACCTAGCTTGAAGGGAACACAAAGTTTCTTTTCAGTTGCAAACTCCACTCCATACATATATATGGGGAGGTCCAAGCTCCAACTCGGTTTTACAGTGAAAACGGCAGGCACTTCCAACCGGCACTAGGAAACAGACTGAGAAACCAGAGTAAGGGTTTCTCCTGCAACCCGTTCCCTTTGTGCTGGATGAACGAACGTCTCTCCACATGCTCAGTTCTGAGAGATAAGTGTGTGTGAAAGCCGTCCTTCACCTAGCTTGAAGGGAACACAAAGTTTCTTTTCAGTTGCAAACTCCACTCCATACATATATATGGGGAGGTCCAAGCTCCAACTCGGTTTTACAGTGAAAACGGCAGGCACTTCAAACCGGCACTAGGAAACAGACTGAGAAACCAGACTAAGGGTTTCTTCTGCAACCCGTTCCCTTTGTGCTGGATGAACGAACGTCTCTCCACATGCTCACTTCTGAGAGATAAGTGTGTGTGAAAGCCGTCCTTCACCTAGCTTGAAGGGAACACAAAGTTTCTTTTCAGTTGCAAACTCCACTCCATACATATATATGGGGAGGTACAAGCTCCAACTCGGTTTTACAGTGAAAAAGGCAGGCACTTCAAACCGGCACTAGGAAACAGACTGAGAAACCAGACTAAGGGTTTCTCCTGCAACCCGTTCCCTTTGTGCTGGATGAACGAACGTCTCCCCACAAGCTCAGTTCTGAGAGATAAGTGTGTGTGAAAGCCGTCCTTCACCTAGCTTGAAGGGAACACAAAGTTTCTTTTCAGTTGCAAACTCCACTCCATAAATATATATGGGTAGGTCCAAGCTCCAACTCGGGTTTACAGTGAAAACGGCAGGCACTTCAAACCGGCACTAGGAAACAGACTGAGAAACCAGAGTAAGGGTTTCTCCTGCAACCCATTCCCTTTGTGCTGGATGAACGAACGTCTCTCCACGTGCTCAGTTCTGAGAGATAAATGTGTGTGAAAGCCGTCCTTCACCTAGCTTGAAGGGAACACAAAGTTTCTTTTCAGTTGCAAACTCCACTCCATACATATATATGGGGAGGTACAAACTCCAACACGGTTTTACAGTGAAAACGTCAGACACTTCAAACCGGCACTAGGAAACAGACTGAGAAACCAGAGTAAGGGTTTCTCCTGCAACCCGTTCCCTTTGTGCTGGATGAACGAACGTCTCCCCACAAGCTCAGTTCTGAGAGATAAGTGTGTGTGAAAGCCGTCCTTCACCTAGCTTGAAGGGAACACAAAGTTTCTTTTCAGTTGCAAACTCCACTCCATAAATATATATGGGGAGGTCCAAGCTCCAACTCGGTGTTACAGTGAAAACGGCAGGCACTTCAAACCGGCACTAGGAAACAGACTGATAAACCAGAGTAAGGGTTTCTCCTGCAACCCGTTCCCTTTGTGCTGGATGAACGAACGTCTCTCCACATGCTCAGTTCTGAGAGATAAGTGTGTGTGAAAGCCGTCCTTCACCTAGCTTGAAGGGAACACAAAGTTTCTTTTCAGTTGCAAACTCCACTCCATACATATATATGGGGAGGTCCAAGCTCCAACTCGGTTTTACAGTGAAAACGGCAGGCACTTCAAACCGGCACTAGGAAACAGACTGAGAAACCAGAGTAAGGGTTTCTCCTGCAACCCGTTCCCTTTGTGCTGGATGAACGAACGTCTCTCCACATGCTCAGTTCTGAGAGATAAGTGTGTGTGAAAGCCGTCCTTCACCTAGCTTGAAGGGAACACAAAGTTTCTTTTCAGTTGCAAACTCCACTCCATACATATATATGGGGAGGTACAAGCTCCAACTCGGTTTTACAGTGAAAACGGCAGGCACTTCAAACCGGCACTAGGAAACAGACTGAGAAACCAGACTAAGGGTTTCTCCTGCAACCCGGTCCCTTTGTGCTGGATGAACGAACGTCTCTCCACATGCTCAGTTCTGAGAGATAAGTGTGTGTGAAAGCCGTCCTTCACCTAGCTTGAAGGGAACACAAAGTTTCTTTTCAGTTGCAAACTCCACTCCATACATATATGTGGGGAGGTACAAGCTCTAACTCGGTTTTAAAGTGAAATCGGTAGGCACTTCAAACCGGCACTAGGAAACAGACTGAGAAACCAGAGTAAGGGTTTCTCCTGCAACCCGTTCCCTTTGTGCTGGATGAACGAACGTCTCTCCACATGCTCAGTTCTGAGAGATAAGTGTGTGTGAAAGCCGTCCTTCACCTAGCTTGAAGGGAACACAAAGTTTCTTTTCAGTTGCAAACTCCACTCCATACATATATATGGGGAGGTAAAAGCTCCAACTCGGTTTTACAGTGAAAACGGCAGGCACTTCAAACCGGCACTAGGAAACAGACTGAGAAACCAGAGTAAGGGTTTCTCCTGCAACCCGTTCCCTTTGTGCTGGATGAACGAACGTCTCTCCACATGCTCACTTCTGAGAGATAAGTGTGTGTGAAAGCCGTCCTTCACCTAGCTTGAAGGGAACACAAAGTTTCTTTTCAGTTGCAAACTTCACTCCATACATATATATGGGGAGGTCCAAGCTCCAACTCGGTTTTACAGTGAAAACGGCAGGCACTTCAAACCGGCACTAGGAAACAGACTGAGAAACCAGAGTAACGGTTTCTCCTGCAACCCGTTCCCTTTGTGCTGGATGAACGAAAGTCTCTCCACAAGCTCAGTTCTGAGAGATAAGTGTGTGTGAAAGCCGTCCTTCACCTAGCTTGAAGGGAACACAAAGTTTCTTTTCAGTTGCAAACTCTACTCCATACATATATATGGGGAGGTAAAAGCTCCAACTCGGTTTTACAGTGAAAACGGCAGGCACTTCAAAACGGCACTAGGAAACAGACTGAGAAACCAGAGTAAGGGTTTCTCCTGCAACTCGTTCCCATTGTGCTGGATGAACGAACGTCTCTCCACATGCTCAGTTTTGAGAGATAAGTGTGTGTGAAAGTCGTCCTTCACCTAGCTTGAAGGGAACACAAAGTTTCTTTTCAGTTGCAAACTCCACTCCATACATATATATGGGGAGGTCCAAGCTCCAACTCGGTTTTACAGTGAAAACGGCAGGCACTTCCAACCGGCACTAGGAAACAGACTGAGAAACCAGAGTAAGGGTTTCTCCTGCAACCCGTTCCCTTTGTGCTGGATGAACGATCGTCTCTCCACATGCTCAGTTCTGAGAGATAAGTGTGTGTGAAAGCCGTCCTTCACCTAGCTTGAAGGGAACACAAAGTTTCTTTTCAGTTGCAAACTCCACTCCATACATATATATGGGGAGGTAAAAGCTCCAACTCGGTTTTACAGTGAAAACGGCAGGCACTTCAAAACGGCACTAGGAAACAGACTGAGAAACCAGAGTAAGGGTTTCTCCTGCAACCCGTTCCCTTTGTGCTGGATGAACGAACGTCTCTCCACATGCTCAGTTTTGAGAGATAAGTGTGTGTGAAAGTCGTCCTTCACCTAGCTTGAAGGGAACACAAAGTTTCTTTTCAGTTGCAAACTCCACTCCATACATATATGTGGGGAGGTCCAAGCTCCAACTCGGTTTTACAGTGAAAACGGCAGGCACTTCCAACCGGCACTAGGAAACAGACTGAGAAACCAGAGTAAGGGTTTCTCCTGCAACCCGTTCCCTTTGTGCTGGATGAACGAACGTCTCTCCACATGCTCAGTTCTGAGAGATAAGTGTGTGTGAAAGCCGTCCTTCACCTAGCTTGAAGGGAACACAAAGTTTCTTTACAGTTGCAAACACCAATCCATACATATATATGGGGAGGTCCAAGCTCCAACTCGGTTTTACAGTGAAAACGGCAGGCACTTCAAACCGGCACTAGGAAACAGACTGAGAAACCAGATTAAGGGTTTCTCCTGCAACCCGTTCCCTTTGTGCTGGATGAACGAACGTCTCTCCACATGCTCAGTTCTGAGAGATAAGTGTGTGTGAAAGCCGTCCTTCACCTAGCTTGAAGGGAACACAAAGTTTCTTTTCAGTTGCAAACTCCACTCCATACATATATATGGGGAGGTCCAAGCTCCAACTCGGTTTTACAGTGAAAACGGCAGGCACTTCAAACCGGCACTAGGAAACAGACTGAGAAACCAGACTAAGGGTTTCTCCTGCAACCCGTTCCCTTTGTGCTGGATGAACGAACTTCTCTCCACAAGCTCAGTTCTGAGAGATAAGTGTGTGTGAAAGCCGTCCTTCACCTAGCTTGAAGGGAACACAAAGTTTCTTGTCAGTTGCAAACTCCACTCCATACATATATATGGGGAGGTAAAAGCTCCAACTCGGTTTTACAGTGAAAACGGCAGGCACTTCAAAACGGCACTAGGAAACAGACTGAGAAACCAGAGTAAGGGTTTCTCCTGCAACTCGTTCCCTTTGTGCTGGATGAACGAACGTCTCTCCACATGCTCAGTTTTGAGAGATAAGTGTGTGTGAAAGTCGTCCTTCACCTAGCTTGAAGGGAACACAAAGTTTCTTTTCAGTTGCAAACTCCACTCCATGCATATATATGGGTAGGTCCAAGCTCCAACTCGGTTTTACAGTGAAAACGGCAGGCACTTCCAACCGGCACTAGGAAACAGACTGAGAAACCAGAGTAAGGGTTTCTCCTGCAACCCGTTCCCTTTGTGCTGGATGAACGAACGTCTCTCCACATGCTCAGTTCTGAGAGATAAGTGTGTGTGAAAGCCGACCTTCACCTAGCTTGAAGGGAACACAAAGTTTCTTTTCAGTTGCAAACTCCACTCCATACATATATATGGGGAGGTCCAAGCTCCAACTCGGTTTTACAGTGAAAACAGCAGGCACTTCCAACCGGCACTAGGAAACAGACTGAGAAACCAGAGTAAGGGTTTCTCCTGCAAACCGTTCCCTTTGTGCTGGATGAACGAACGTCTCTCCACATGCTCAGTTCTGAGAGATAAATGTGTGTGAAAGCCGTCCTTCACCTAGCTTGAAGGGAACACAAAGTTTCTTTTCAGTTGCAAACTCCACTCCATACATATATATGGGGAGGTCCAAGCTCCAACTCGGTTTTACAGTGAAAACGGCAGGCACTTCAAACCGGCACTAGGAAACAGACTGAGAAACCAGACTAAGGGTTTCTCCTGCAACCCGTTCCCTTTGTGCTGGATGAACGAACGTCTCTCCACATGCTCACTTCTGAGAGATAAGTGTGTGTGAAAGCCATCCTTCACCTAGCTTGAAGGGAACACAAAGTTTCTTTTCAGTTGCAAACTCCACTCCATACATATATATGGGGAGGTCCAAGCTCCAACTCGGTTTTACAGTGAAAACGGCAGGCACTTCAAACCGGCACTAGGAAACAGACTGAGAAACCAGAGTAAGGGTTTCTCCTGCAACCCGTTCCCTTTGTGCTGGATGAACGAACGTCTCTCCACATGCTCACTTCTGAGAGATAAGTGTGTGTGAAAGCCGTCCTTCACCTAGCTTGAAGGGAACACAAAGTTTCTTTTCAGTTGCAAACTCCACTCCATACATATATATGGGGAGGTACAAGCTCCAACTCGGTTTTACAGTGAAAACGGCAGGCACTTCAAACCGGCACTAGGAAACAGACTGAGAACCAGAGTAATGGTTTCTCCTGCAACCCGTTCCCTTTGTGCTGGATGAACGAACGTCTCTCCACATGCTCAGTTCTGAGAGATAAGTGTGTGTGAAAGCCGTCCTTCACCTAGCTTGAAGGGAACACAAAGTTTCTTTTCAGTTGCCAACTCCACTCCATACATATATATGGGGAGGTCCAAGCACCAACTCGGTTTTACAGTGAAAACGGCAGGCACTTCAAACCGGCACTAGGAAACAGACTGAGAAACCAGAGTAAGGGTTTCTCCTGCAACCCGTTCCCTTTGTGCTGGATGAACGAACGTCTCTCCACATGCTCAGTTCTGAGAGATAAGTGTGTGTGAAAGCCGTCCTTCACCTAGCTTGAAGGGAACACAAAGTTTCTTTTCAGTTGCAAACTCCACTCCATACATATATATGGGGAGGTCCAAGCTCCAACTCGGTTTTACAGTGAAAACGGCAGGCACTTCAAACCGGCACTAGGAAACAGACTGAGAAACCAGAGTAAGGGTTTCTCCTGCAACCCGTTCCCTTTGTGCTGGATGAACGAACGTCTCTCCACATGCTCACTTCTGAGAGATAAGTGTGTGTGAAAGCCGTCCTTCACCTAGCTTGAAGGGAACACAAAGTTTCTTTTCAGTTGCAAACTCCACTCCATACATATATATGGGGAGGTACAAGCTCCAACTCGGTTTTACAGTGAAAACGGCAGGCACTTCAAACCGGCACTAGGAAACAGACTGAGAAACCAGAGTAAGGGTTTCTCCTGCAACCCGTTCCCTTTGTGCTGGATGAACGAACGTCTCTCCACATGCTCAGTTCTGAGAGATAAGTGTGTGTGAAAGCCGTCCTTCACCTAGCTTGAAGGGAACACAAAGTTTCTTTTCAGTTGCAAACTCCACTCCATACATTTATATGGGGAGGTAC
Source organism: Vicugna pacos (assembly GCF_048564905.1). NCBI lineage: Eukaryota > Metazoa > Chordata > Mammalia > Artiodactyla > Camelidae > Vicugna > Vicugna pacos. The sequence continues at coordinate 27,177,984 of NW_027328741.1, forward strand.
AAGCTCCAACTCGGTTTTACAGTGAAAACGGCAGGCACTTCAAACCGGCACTAGGAAACAGACTGAGAAACCAGAGTAAGGGTTTCTCCTGCAACCCGTTCCCTTTGTGCTGGATGAACGAACGTCTCTCCACATGCTCACTTCTGAGAGATAAGTGTGTGTGAAAGCCGTCCTTCACCTAGCTTGAAGGGAACACAAAGTTTCTTTTCAGTGGCAAACTCCACTCCATACATATATATGGGGAGGTCCAAGCTCCAACTCGGTTTTACAGTGAAAACGGCAGGCACTTCAAACCGGCACTAGGAAACAGACTGAGAAACCAGAGTAAGGGTTTTTCCTGCAACCCGTTCCCTTTGTGCTGGATGAACGAACGTCTCTCCACATGCTCACTTCTGAGAGATAAGTGTGTGTGAATGCCGCCCTTCACCTAGCTTGAAGGGAACACAAAGTTTCTTTTCAGTTGCAAACTCCACTCCATACATATATATGGGGAGGTACAAGCTCCAACTCGGTTTTACAGTGAAAACGGCAGGCACTTCAAACCGGCACTAGGAAACAGACTGAGAAACCAGATTAAGGGTTTCTCCTGCAACCCGTTCCCTTTGTGCTGGATGAACGAACGTCTCTCCACATGCTCACTTCTGAGAGATAAGTGTGTGTGAAAACCGTCCTTCACCTAGCTTGAAGGGAACACAAAGTTTCTTTTCAGTTGCCAACTCCACTCCATACATATATATGGGGAGGTACAAGCTCCAACTCGGTTTTACAGTGAAAACGGCAGGCACTTCAAACCGGCACTAGGAAACAGACTGAGAAACCAGAGTAAGGGTTTCTCCTGCAACCCGTTCCCTTTGTGCTGGATGAACGAACGTCTCTCCACATGCTCACTTCTGAGAGATAAGTGTGTGTGAAAGCCGTCCTTCACCTAGCTTGAAGGGAACACAAAGTTTCTTTTCAGTTGCAAACTCCACTCCATACATATATATGGGGAGGTACAAGCTCCAACTCGGTTTTACAGTGAAAACGGCAGGCACTTCCAACCGGCACTAGGAAACAGACTGAGAAACCAGAGTAAGGGTTTCTCCTGCAACCCGTTCCCTTTGTGCTGGATGAACGAACGTCTCTCCACATGCTCACTTCTGAGAGATAAGTGTGTGTGAAAGCCGTCCTTCACCTAGCTTGAAGGGAACACAAAGTTTCTTTTCAGTTGCCAACTCCAATCCATACATATATATGGGGAGGGACAAGCTCCAACTCGGTTTTACAGTGAAAACGGCAGGCACTTCAAACCGGCACTAGGAAACAGACTGAGAAACCCGAGTAAGGGTTTCTCCTGCAACCCGTTCCCTTTGTGCTGGATGAACGAACGTCTCTCCACATGCTCACTTCTGAGAGATAAGTGTGTGTGAAAGCCGTCCTTCACCTAGCTTGAAGGGAACACAAAGTTTCTTTTCAGTTGCAAACTCCAATCCATACATATATATGGGGAGGGACAAGCTCCAACTCGGTTTTACAGTGAAAACGGCAGGCACTTCAAACCGGCACTAGGAAACAGACTGAGAAACCCGAGTAAGGGTTTCTCCTGCAACCCGTTTCCTTTGTGCTGGATGAACGAACGTCTCTCCACATGCTCAGTTCTGAGAGATAAGTGTGTGTGAAAGCCGTCCTTCACCTAGCTTGAAGGGAACACAAAGTTTCTTTTCAGGTGCAAACTCCACTCCATACATATATATGGGGAGGTCCAAGCTCCAACTCGGTTTTACAGTGAAAACGGCAGGCACTTCAAACCGGCACTAGGAAACAGACTGAGAAACCAGAGTAAGGGTTTCTCCTGCAACCCGTTCCCTTTTTGCTGGATGAACGAACGTCTCACCACATGCTCACTTCTGAGAGATAAGTGTGTGTGAAAGCCGTCCTTCACCTAGCTTGAAGGGAACACAAAGTTTCTTTTCAGTTGCAAACTCCACTCCATACATATATATGGGGAGGTACAAGCTCCAACTCGGTTTTACAGTGAAAACGGCAGGCACTTCAAACCGGCACTAGGGAACAGACTGAGAAACCAGAGTAAGGTTTTCTACATGCAACCCGTTCCCTTTGTGCTGGATGAACGAACGTCTCTCCACATGCTCACTTCTGAGAGATAAGTGTATGTGAAAGCCGTCCTTCACCTAGCTTGAAGGGAACACAAAGTTTCTTTTCAGTTGCAAACTCCACTCCATACATATATATGGGGAGGTACAAGCTCCAACTCGGTTTTACAGTGAAAACGGCAGGCACTTCAAACCGGCACTAGGAAACAGACTGAGAAACCAGAGTAAGGGTTTCTCCTGCAACCCGTTCCCTTTGTGCTGGATGAACGAACGTCTCTCCACATGCTCACTTCTGAGAGATAAGTGTGTGTGAAAGCCGTCCTTCACCTAGCTTGAAGGGAACACAAAGTTTCTTTTCAGTAGCAAACTCCACTCCATACATATATATGGGGAGGTCCAAGCTCCAACTCGGTTTTACAGTGAAAACGGCAGGCACTTCAAACCGGCACTAGGAAACAGACTGAGAAACCAGAGTAAGGGTTTCTCCTGCAACCCGTTCCCTTTGTGCTGGATGAACGAACGTCTCTCCACATGCTCACTTCTGAGAGATAAGTGTGTGTGAAAGCCGTCCTTCACCTAGCTTGAAGGGAACACAAAGTTTCTTTTCAGTTGCCAACTCCAATCCATACATATATATGGGGAGGGACAAGCTCCAACTCGGTTTTACAGTGAAAACGGCAGGCACTTCAAACCGGCACTAGGAAACAGACTGAGAAACCCGAGTAAGGGTTTCTCCTGCAACCCGTTCCCTTTGTGCTGGATGAACGAACGTCTCTCCACATGCTCAGTTCTGAGAGATAAGTGTGTGTGAAAGCCGTCCTTCACCTAGCTTGAAGGGAACACAAAGTTTCTTTTCAGTTGCAAACTCCACTCCATACATATATATGGGGAGGTCCAAGCTCCAACTCGGTTTTACAGTGAAAACGGCAGGCACTTCAAACCGGCACTAGGAAACAGACTGAGAAACCAGAGTAAGGGTTTCTCCTGCAACCCGTTCCCTTTGTGCTGGATGAACGAACGTCTCTCCACATGCTCACTTCTGAGAGATAAGTGTGTGTGAAAGCCGTCCTTCACCTAGCTTGAAGGGAACACAAAGTTTCTTTTCAGTTGCAAACTCCACTCCATACATATATATGGGGAGGTACAAGCTCCAACTCGGTTTTACAGTGAAAACGGCAGGCACTTCAAACCGGCACTAGGAAACAGACTGAGTAACCAGAGTAAGGGTTTCTCCTGCAACCCGTTCCCTTTGTGCTGGATGAACGAACGTCTCTCCACATGCTCATTTCTGAGAGATAATTGTGTGTGAAAGCCGTCCTTCACATAGCTTGAAGGGAACACAAAGTTTCTTTTCAGTTGCAAACTCCACTCCATACATATATATGGGGAGGTACAAGATCCAACTCGGTTTTACAGTGAAAACGGCAGGCATTTCAAACCGGCACTAGGAAACAGACTGAGAAACCAGAGTAAGGGTTTCTCCTGCAACCCGTTCCCTTTGTGCTGGATGAACGAACGTCTCTCCACATGCTCAGTTCTGAGAGATAAGTGTGTGTGAAAGCCGTACTTCACCTAGCTTGAAGGGAACACAAAGTTTCTTTTCAGTTGCAAACTCCACTCCATACATATATATGGGGAGGTACAAGTTCCAACTCGGTTTTACAGTGAAAACGGCAGGCACTTCAAACCGGCACTAGGAAACAGACTGAGAAACCAGAGTAAGGGTTTCTCCTGCAACCCGTTCCCTTTGTGCTGGATGAACGAACGTCTCTCCACATGCTCACTACTGAGAGATAAGTGTGTGTGAAAGCCGTCCTTCACCTAGCTTGAAGGGAACACAAAGTTTCTTTTCAGTTGCAAACACCACTCCATACATATATATGGGGAGGTACAAGCTCCAACTCGGTTTTACAGTGAAAACGGCAGGCACTTCAAACCGGCACTAGGAAACAGACTGAGAAACCAGAGTAAGGGTTTCTCCTGCAACCCGTACCCTTTGTGCTGGATGAACGAACGTCTCTCCACATGCTCAGTTCTGAGAGATAAGTGTGTGTGAAAGCCGTCCTTCAACTAGCTTGAAGGGAACACAAAGTTTCTTTTCAGTTGCAAACTCCACTCCATACATATATATGGGGAGGTACAAGCTCCAACTCGGTTTTACAGTGAAAACGGCATGCACTTCAAACCGGCACTAGGAAACAGACTGAGAAACCAGAGTAAGGGTTTCTCCTGCAACCCGTTCCCTTTGTGCAGGATGAACGAACGTCTTTCCACATGCTCACTTCTGAGAGATATGTGTGTGTGAAAGCCGTCCTTCACCTAGCTTGAAGGGAACACAAAGTTTCTTTTCAGTTGCAAACTCCACTCCATACATATATATGGGGAGGTACAAACTCCAACTCGGTTTTACAGTGAAAACGGCAGGCACTTCAAACCGGCACTAGGAAACAGACTGAGAAACCAGAGTAAGGGTTTCTCCTGCAACCCGTTCCCTTTGTGCTGGATGAACGACCGTCTCTCCACATGCTCACTACTGAGAGATATGTGTGTGTGAAAGCCGTCCTTCACCTAGCTTGAAGGGAACACAAAGTTTCTTTTCAGTTGCAAACACCACTCCATACATATATATGGGGAGGTACAAGCTCCAACTCGGTTTTACAGTGAAAACGGCAGGCACTTCAAACCGGCACTAGGAAACAGACTGAGAAACCAGAGTAAGGGTTTCTCCTGCAACCCGTACCCTTTGTGCTGGATGAACGAACGTCTCTCCACATGCTCACTTCTGAGAGATAAGTGTGTGTGAAAGCCGTCCTTCACCTAGCTTGAAGGGAACACAAAGTTTCTTTTCAGTTGCAAACTCCACTCCATACATATATATGGGGAGGTACAAGCTCCAACTCGGTTTTACAGTGAAAACGGCAGGCACTTCAAACCGGCACTAGGAAACAGACTGAGAAACCAGAGTAAGGGTTTCTCCTGCAACCCGTTCCCTTTGTGCTGGATGAACGAACGTCTCTCCACATGCTCAGTTCTGAGAGATAAGTGTGTGTGAAAGCCGTCCTTCACCTAGCTTGAAGGGAACACAAAGTTTCTTTTCAGTTGCAAACTCCACTCCCTACATATATATGGGGAGGTACAAGCTCCAACTCGGTTTTACAGTGAAAACGGCAGGCACTTCAAACCGGCACTAGGAAACAGACTGAGAAACCAGAGTAAGGGTTTCTCCTGCAACCCGTTCCCTTTGTGCTGGATGAACGAACGTCTCTCCACATGCTCACTACTGAGAGATATGTGTGTGTGAAAGCCGTCCTTCACCTAGCTTGAAGGGAACACAAAGTTTCTTTTCAGTTGCAAACACCACTCCATACATATATATGGGGAGGTACAAGCTCCAACTCGGTTTTACAGTGAAAACGGCAGGCACTTCAAACCGGCACTAGGAAACAGACTGAGAAACCAGAGTAAGGGTTTCTCCTGCAACCCGTACCCTTTGTGCTGGATGAACGAACGTCTCTCCACATGCTCACTTCTGAGAGATAAGTGTGTGTGAAAGCCGTCCTTCACCTAGCTTGAAGGGAACACAAAGTTTCTTTTCAGTTGCAAACTCCACTCCATACATATATATGGGGAGGTACAAGCTCCAACTCGGTTTTACAGTGAAAACGGCAGGCACTTCAAACCGGCACTAGGAAACAGACTGAGAAACCAGAGTAAGGGTTTCTCCTGCAACCCGTTCCCTTTGTGCTGGATGAACGAACGTCTCTCCACATGCTCAGTTCTGAGAGATAAGTGTGTGTGAAAGCCGTCCTTCACCTAGCTTGAAGGGAACACAAAGTTTCTTTTCAGTTGCAAACTCCACTCCCTACATATATATGGGGAGGTACAAGCTCCAACTCGGTTTTACAGTGAAAACGGCAGGCACTTCAAACCGGCACTAGGAAACAGACTGAGAAACCAGAGTAAGGGTTTCTCCTGCAACCCGTTCCCTTTGTGCTGGATGAACGAACGTCTCTCCACATGCTCACTTCTGAGAGATAAGTGTGTGTGAAAGCCGTCCTTCACCTAGCTTGAAGGGAACACAAAGTTTCTTTTCAGTTGCAAACTCCACTCCATACATATATATGGGGAGGTACAAGCTCCAACTCGGTTTTACAGTGAAAACGGCAGGCACTTCAAACCGGCACTAGGAAACAGACTGAGAAACCAGAGTAAGGGTTTCTCCTGCAACCCGTTCCCTTTGTGCTGGATGAACGAACGTCTCTCCACATGCTCAGTTCTGAGAGATAAGTGTGTGTGAAAGCCGTCCTTCACCTAGCTTGAAGGGAACACAAAGTTTCTTTTCAGTTGCAAACTCCACTCCATACATATATATGGGGAGGTACAAGCTCCAACTCGGTTTTACAGTGAAAACGGCAGGCACTTCAAACCGGCACTAGGAAACAGACTGAGAAACCAGAGTAAGGGTTTCTCCTGCAACCCGTTCCTTTGTGCTGGATGAACGAACGTCTCTCCACATGCTCACTTCTGAGAGATATGTGTGTGTGAAAGCCGTCCTTCACCTAGCTTGAAGGGAACACAAAGTTTCTTTTCAGTTGCAAACTCCACTCCATATATATATATGGGGAGGTCCAAGCTCCAACTCGGGTTTACAGTGAAAACGGCAGGCACTTCAAACCGGCACTAGGAAACAGACTGAGAAACCAGAGTAAGGGTTTTTCCTGCAACCCGTTCCCTTTGTGCTGGATGAACGAACGTCACTCCACATGCTCAGTTCTGAGAGATAAGTGTGTGTGAAAGCCGTCCTTCACCTAGCTTGAAGTGAACACAAAGTTTCTTTTCAGTTGCAAACTCCACTCCATACATATATAAGGGGAGGTCCAAGCTCCAACTCGGTTTTACAGTGAAAACGGCAGGCACTTCAAACCGGCACTAGGAAACAGACTGAGAAACCAGAGTAAGGGTTTCTCCTGCAACCCGTTCCCTTTGTGCTGGATGAACGAACGTCACTCCACATGATCAGTTCTGAGAGATAAGTGTGTGTGAAAGCCGTCCTTCACCTAGCTTGAAGGGAACACAAAGTTTCTTTTCAGTTGCAAACTCCACTCCATACATATATATGGGGAGGTACAAGCTCCAACTCGGTTTTACAGTGAAAACGGCAGGCACTTCAAACTGGCACTAGGAAACAGACTGAGAAACCAGAGTAAGGGTTTCTCCTGCAACCCGTTCCCTTTGTGCTGGATGAACGAACGTCTCTCCACATGCTCACTTCTGAGAGATAAGTGTGTGTGAAAGCCGTCCTTCACCTAGCTTGAAGGGAACACAAAGTTTCTTTTCAGTTGCAAACTCCACTCCATACATATATATGGGGAGGTCCAAGCTCCAACTCGGTTTTACAGTGAAAACGGCAGGCACTTCAAACCGGCACTAGGAAACAGACTGAGAAACCAGAGTAAGGGTTTCTCCTGCAACCCGTTCCCTTTGTGCAGGATGAACGAACGTCTTTCCACATGCTCACTTCTGAGAGATATGTGTGTGTGAAAGCCGTCCTTCACCTAGCTTGAAGGGAACACAAAGTTTCTTTTCAGTTGCAAACTCCACTCCATACATATATATGGGGAGGTACAAGCTCCAACTCGGTTTTACAGTGAAAACGGCAGGCACTTCAAACCGGCACTAGGAAACAGACTGAGAAACCAGAGTAAGGGTTTCTCCTGCAACCCGTTCCCTTTGTGCTGGATGAACGACCGTCTCTCCACATGCTCACTACTGAGAGATATGTGTGTGTGAAAGCCGTCCTTCACCTAGCTTGAAGGGAACACAAAGTTTCTTTTCAGTTGCAAACACCACTCCATACATATATATGGGGAGGTACAGGCTCCAACTCGGTTTTACAGTGAAAACGGCAGGCACTTCAAACCGGCACTAGGAAACAGACTGAGAAACCAGAGTAAGGGTTTCTCCTGCAACCCGTACCCTTTGTGCTGGATGAACGAACGTCTCTCCACATGCTCACTTCTGAGAGATAAGTGTGTGTGAAAGCCGTCCTTCACCTAGCTTGAAGGGAACACAAAGTTTCTTTTCAGTTGCAAACTCCACTCCATACATATATATGGGGAGGTACAAGCTCCAACTCGGTTTTACAGTGAAAACGGCAGGCACTTCAAACCGGCACTAGGAAACAGACTGAGAAACCAGAGTAAGGGTTTCTCCTGCAACCCGTTCCCTTTGTGCTGGATGAACGAACGTCTCTCCACATGCTCAGTTCTGAGAGATAAGTGTGTGTGAAAGCCGTCCTTCACCTAGCTTGAAGGGAACACAAAGTTTCTTTTCAGTTGCAAACTCCACTCCCTACATATATATGGGGAGGTACAAGCTCCAACTCGGTTTTACAGTGAAAACGGCAGGCACTTCAAACCGGCACTAGGAAACAGACTGAGAAACCAGAGTAAGGGTTTCTCCTGCAACCCGTTCCCTTTGTGCTGGATGAACGAACGTCTCTCCACATGCTCACTACTGAGAGATATGTGTGTGTGAAAGCCGTCCTTCACCTAGCTTGAAGGGAACACAAAGTTTCTTTTCAGTTGCAAACACCACTCCATACATATATATGGGGAGGTACAAGCTCCAACTCGGTTTTACAGTGAAAACGGCAGGCACTTCAAACCGGCACTAGGAAACAGACTGAGAAACCAGAGTAAGGGTTTCTCCTGCAACCCGTACCCTTTGTGCTGGATGAACGAACGTCTCTCCACATGCTCACTTCTGAGAGATAAGTGTGTGTGAAAGCCGTCCTTCACCTAGCTTGAAGGGAACACAAAGTTTCTTTTCAGTTGCAAACTCCACTCCATACATATATATGGGGAGGTACAAGCTCCAACTCGGTTTTACAGTGAAAACGGCAGGCACTTCAAACCGGCACTAGGAAACAGACTGAGAAACCAGAGTAAGGGTTTCTCCTGCAACCCGTTCCCTTTGTGCTGGATGAACGAACGTCTCTCCACATGCTCAGTTCTGAGAGATAAGTGTGTGTGAAAGCCGTCCTTCACCTAGCTTGAAGGGAACACAAAGTTTCTTTTCAGTTGCAAACTCCACTCCCTACATATATATGGGGAGGTACAAGCTCCAACTCGGTTTTACAGTGAAAACGGCAGGCACTTCAAACCGGCACTAGGAAACAGACTGAGAAACCAGAGTAAGGGTTTCTCCTGCAACCCGTTCCCTTTGTGCTGGATGAACGAACGTCTCTCCACATGCTCACTTCTGAGAGATAAGTGTGTGTGAAAGCCGTCCTTCACCTAGCTTGAAGGGAACACAAAGTTTCTTTTCAGTTGCAAACTCCACTCCATACATATATATGGGGAGGTACAAGCTCCAACTCGGTTTTACAGTGAAAACGGCAGGCACTTCAAACCGGCACTAGGAAACAGACTGAGAAACCAGAGTAAGGGTTTCTCCTGCAACCCGTTCCCTTTGTGCTGGATGAACGAACGTCTCTCCACATGCTCAGTTCTGAGAGATAAGTGTGTGTGAAAGCCGTCCTTCACCTAGCTTGAAGGGAACACAAAGTTTCTTTTCAGTTGCAAACTCCACTCCATACATATATATGGGGAGGTACAAGCTCCAACTCGGTTTTACAGTGAAAACGGCAGGCACTTCAAACCGGCACTAGGAAACAGACTGAGAAACCAGAGTAAGGGTTTCTCCTGCAACCCGTTCCTTTGTGCTGGATGAACGAACGTCTCTCCACATGCTCACTTCTGAGAGATATGTGTGTGTGAAAGCCGTCCTTCACCTAGCTTGAAGGGAACACAAAGTTTCTTTTCAGTTGCAAACTCCACTCCATATATATATATGGGGAGGTCCAAGCTCCAACTCGGGTTTACAGTGAAAACGGCAGGCACTTCAAACCGGCACTAGGAAACAGACTGAGAAACCAGAGTAAGGGTTTTTCCTGCAACCCGTTCCCTTTGTGCTGGATGAACGAACGTCACTCCACATGCTCAGTTCTGAGAGATAAGTGTGTGTGAAAGCCGTCCTTCACCTAGCTTGAAGTGAACACAAAGTTTCTTTTCAGTTGCAAACTCCACTCCATACATATATAAGGGGAGGTCCAAGCTCCAACTCGGTTTTACAGTGAAAACGGCAGGCACTTCAAACCGGCACTAGGAAACAGACTGAGAAACCAGAGTAAGGGTTTCTCCTGCAACCCGTTGCCTTTGTGCTGGATGAACGAACGTCACTCCACATGATCAGTTCTGAGAGATAAGTGTGTGTGAAAGCCGTCCTTCACCTAGCTTGAAGGGAACACAAAGTTTCTTTTCAGTTGCAAACTCCACTCCATACATATATATGGGGAGGTACAAGCTCCAACTCGGTTTTACAGTGAAAACGGCAGGCACTTCAAACTGGCACTAGGAAACAGACTGAGAAACCAGAGTAAGGGTTTCTCCTGCAACCCGTTCCCTTTGTGCTGGATGAACGAACGTCTCTCCACATGCTCACTTCTGAGAGATAAGTGTGTGTGAAAGCCGTCCTTCACCTAGCTTGAAGGGAACACAAAGTTTCTTTTCAGTTGCAAACTCCACTCCATACATATATATGGGGAGGTCCAAGCTCCAACTCGGTTTTACAGTGAAAACGGCAGGCACTTCAAACCGGCACTAGGAAACAGACTGAGAAACCAGAGTAAGGGTTTCTCCTGCAACCCGTTCCCTTTGTGCTGGATGAACGAACGTCTCTCCACATGCTCACTTCTGAGAGATAAGTGTGTGTGAAAGCCGTCCTTCACCTAGCTTGAAGGGAACAAAAAGTTTCTTTTCAGTTGCAAACTCCACTCCATACATATATATGGGGAGGTACAAACTCCAACTCGGTTTTGCAGTGAAAACGGCAGGCACTTCAAACCGGCACTAGGAAACAGACTGAGAAACCAGAGTAAGGGTTTCTCCTGCAACCCGTTCCCTTTGTGCTGGATGAACGAACGTCTCTCCACATGCTCAGTTCTGAGAGATAAGTGTGTGTGAAAGCCGTCCTTCACCTAGCTTGAAGGGAACACAAAGTTTCTTTTCAGTTGCAAACTCCACTCCATACATATATATGAGGAGGTCCAAGTTCCAACTCGGTTTTACAGTGAAAACGGCAGGCACTTCAAACCGGCACTAGGAAACAGACTGAGAAACCAGAGTAAGGGTTTCTCCTGCAACCCGTTCCCTTTGTGCTGGATGAACGAACGTCTCTCCACATGCTCACTTCTGAGAGATAAGTGTGTGTGAAAGCCGTCCTTCACCTAGCTTGAAGGGAACACAAAGTTTCTTTTCAGTGGCAAACTCCACTCCATACATATATATGGGGAGGTACAAGCTCCAACTCGGTTTTACAGTGAAAACGGCAGGCACTTCAAACCGGCACTAGGAAACAGACTGAGAAACCAGAGTAAGGGTTTCTCCTGCAACCCGTTCCCTTTGTGCTGGATGAACGAACGTCTCTCCACATGCTCAGTTCTGAGAGATAAGTGTGTGTGAAAGCCGTCCTTCACCTAGCTTGAAGGGAACACAAAGTTTCTTTTCAGTTGCAAACTCCACTCCATACATATATATGGGGAGGTACAAGCTCCAACTCGGTTTTACAGTGAAAACGGCAGGCACTTCAAACCGGCACTAGGAAACAGACTGAGAAACCCGAGTAAGGGTTTCTCCTGCAACCCGTTCCTTTGTGCTGGATGAACGAACGTCTCTCCACATGCTCACTTCTGAGAGATATGTGTGTGTGAAAGCCGTCCTTCACCTAGCTTGAAGGGAACACAAAGTTTCTTTTCAGTTGCAAACTCCACTCCATATATATATATGGGGAGGTCCAAGCTCCAACTCGGTTTTACAGTGAAAACGGCAGGCACTTCAAACCGGCACTAGGAAACAGACTGAGAAACCAGAGTAAGGGTTTTTCCTGCAACCCGTTCCCTTTGTGCTGGATGAACGAACGTCACTCCACATGCTCAGTTCTGAGAGATAAGTGTGTGTGAAAGCCGTCCTTCACCTAGCTTGAAGTGAACACAAAGTTTCTTTTAAGTTGCAAACTCCACTCCATACATATATATGGGGAGGTCCAAGCTCCAACACGGTTTTACAGTGAAAACGGCAGGCACTTCAAACCGGCACTAGGAAACAGACTGAGAAACCAGAGTAAGGGTTTCTCCTGCAACCCGTTCCCTTTGTGCTGGATGAACGAACGTCACTCCACATGATCAGTTCTGAGAGATAAGTGTGTGTGAAAGCCGTCCTTCACCTAGCTTGAAGGGAACACAAAGTTTCTTTTCAGTTGCAAACTCCACTCCATACATATATATGGGGAGGTACAAGCTCCAACTCGGTTTTACAGTGAAAACGGCAGGCACTTCAAACCGGCACTAGGAAACAGACTGAGAAACCAGAGTAAGGGTTTCTCCTGCAACCCGTTCCCTTTGTGCTGGATGAACGAACGTCTCTCCACATGCTCACTTCTGAGAGATAAGTGTGTGTGAAAGCCGTCCTTCAAATAGCTTGAAGGGAACACAAAGTTTCTTTTCAGTTGCAAACTCCACTCCATACATATATATGGGGAGGTACAAGCTCCAACTCGGTTTTGCAGTGAAAGCGGCAGGCACTTCAAACCGGCACTAGGAAACAGACTGAGAAACCAGAGTAAGGGTTTCTCCTGCAACCCGTTCCCTTTGTGCTGGATGAACGAACGTCTCTCCACATGCTCACTACTGAGAGATAAGTGTGTGTGAAAGCCGTCCTTCACCTAGCTTGAAGGGAACACAAAGTTTCTTTTCAGTTGCAAACACCACTCCATACATATATATGGGGAGGTACAAGCTCCAACTCGGTTTTACAGTGAAAACGGCAGGCACTTCAAACCGGCACTAGGAAACAGACTGAGAAACCAGAGTAAGGGTTTCTCCTGCAACCCGTTCCCTTTGTGCAGGATGAACGAACGTCTTTCCACATGCTCACTTCTGAGAGATATGTGTGTGTGAAAGCCGTCCTTCACCTAGCTTGAAGGGAACACAAAGTTTCTTTTCAGTTGCAAACTCCACTCCATACATATATATGGGGAGGTACAAGCTCCAACTCGGTTTTACAGTGAAAACGGCAGGCACTTCAAACCGGCACTAGGAAACAGACTGAGAAACCAGAGTAAGGGTTTCTCCTGCAACCCGTTCCCTTTGTGCTGGATGAACGAACGTCTCTCCACATGCTCACTTCTGAGAGATAAGTGTGTGTGAAAGCCGTCCTTCACCTAGCTTGAAGGGAACACAAAGTTTCTTTTCAGTTGAAAACTCCACTCCATACATATATATGGGGAGGTACAAGCTCCAACTCGGTTTTACAGTGAAAACGGCAGGCACTTCAAACCGGCACTAGGAAACAGACTGAGTAACCAGAGTAAGGGTTTCTCCTGCAACCCGTTCCCTTTGTGCTGGATGAACGAACGTCTCTCCACATGCTCATTTCTGAGAGATAATTGTGTGTGAAAGCCATCCTTCACCTAGCTTGAAGGGAACACAAAGTTTCTTTTCAGTTGCAAACTCCACTCCATACATATATATGGGGAGGTACAAGATCCAACTCGGTTTTACAGTGAAAACGGCAGGCATTTCAAACCGGCACTAGGAAACAGACTGAGAAACCAGAGTAAGGGTTTCTCCTGCAACCCGTTCCCTTTGTGCTGGATGAACGAACGTCTCTCCACATGCTCAGTTCTGAGAGATAAGTGTGTGTGAAAGCCGTCCTTCACCTAGCTTGAAGGGAACACAAAGTTTCTTTTCATTTGCAAACTCCACTCCATACATATATATGGGGAGGTACAAGCTCCAACTCGGTTTTACAGTGAAAATGGCAGGCACTTCAAACCAGCACTAGGAAACAGACTGAGAAACCAGAGTAAGGGTTTCTCCTGCAACCCGTTCCCTTTGTGCTGGATGAACGAATGTCTCTCCACATGATCACTTCTGAGAGATAAGTGTGTGTGAAAGCCGTCCTTCACCTAGCTTGAAGGGAACACAAAGTTTCTTTTCAGTTGCAAACTCCACTCCATACATATATATGGGGAGGTACAAGCTGCAACTCGTTTTTACAGTGAAAGCGGCAGGCACTTCAAACCGGCACTAGGAAACAGACTGAGATACCAGAGTAAGGGTTTCTCCTGCAACCCGTTCCCTTTGTGCTGGATGAACGAACGTCTCTCCACATGCTCACTTCTGAGAGATAATTGTGTGTGAAAGCCGTACTTCACCTAGCTTGAAGGGAACACAAAGTTTCTTTTCAGTTGCAAACTCCACTCCATACATATATATGGGGAGGTCCAAGCTCCAAATCGCTTTTACAGTGAAAACGGCAGGCACTTCAAACCGGCACTAAGAAACAGACTGAGAAACCAGAATAAGGGTTTCTCCTGCAACCCGTTCCCTTTGTGCTGGATGAACGAACGTCTCTCCACATGCTCACTTCTGAGAGATAAGTGTGTGTGAAAGCCGTCCTTCACCTAGCTTGAAGGGAACACAAAGTTTCTTTTCAGTTGCAAACTCCACTCCATACATATATATGGGGAGGTACAAGCTCCAACTCGGTTTTACAGTGAAAACGGCAGGCACTTCAAACCGGCACTAGGAAACAGACTGAGAAACCAGAGTAAGGGTTTCTCCTGCAACCCGTTCCCTTTGTGCTGGATGAACGTACGTCTCTCCACATGCTCACTTCTGAGAGATAAGTGTGTGTGAAAGCCGTCCTTCAAATAGCTTGAAGGGAACACAAAGTTTCTTTTCAGTTGCAAACTCCACTCCATACATATATATGGGGAGGTACAAGCTCCAACTCGGTTTTGCAGTGAAAGCGGCAGGCACTTCAAACCGGCACTAGGAAACAGACTGAGAAACCAGAGTAAGGGTTTCTCCTGCAACCCGTTCCCTTTGTGCTGGATGAACGAACGTCTCTCCACATGCTCACTACTGAGAGATAAGTGTGTGTGAAAGCCGTCCTTCACCTAGCTTGAAGGGAACACAAAGTTTCTTTTCAGTTGCAAACACCACTCCATACATATATATGGGGAGGTACAAGCTCCAACTCGGTTTTACAGTGAAAACGGCAGGCACTTCAAACCGGCACTAGGAAACAGACTGAGAAACCAGAGTAAGGGTTTCTCCTGCAACCCGTACCCTTTGTGCTGGATGAACGAACGTCTCTCCACATGCTCAGTTCTGAGAGATAAGTGTGTGTGAAAGCCGTCCTTCAACTAGCTTGAAGGGAACACAAAGTTTCTTTTCAGTTGCAAACTCCACTCCATACATATATATGGGGAGGTACAAGCTCCAACTCGGTTTTACAGTGAAAACGGCATGCACTTCAAACCGGCACTAGGAAACAGACTGAGAAACCAGAGTAAGGGTTTCTCCTGCAACCCGTTCCCTTTGTGCAGGATGAACGAACGTCTTTCCACATGCTCACTTCTGAGAGATATGTGTGTGTGAAAGCCGTCCTTCACCTAGCTTGAAGGGAACACAAAGTTTCTTTTCAGTTGCAAACTCCACTCCATACATATATATGGGGAGGTACAAGCTCCAACTCGGTTTTACAGTGAAAACGGCAGGCACTTCAAACCGGCACTAGGAAACAGACTGAGAAACCAGAGTAAGGGTTTCTCCTGCAACCCGTTCCCTTTGTGCTGGATGAACGAACGTCTCTCCACATGCTCACTTCTGAGAGATAAGTGTGTGTGAAAGCCGTCCTTCACCTAGCTTGAAGGGAACACAAAGTTTCTTTTCAGTTGCAAACTCCACTCCATACATATATATGGGGAGGTACAAGCTCCAACTCGGTTTTACAGTGAAAACGGCAGGCACTTCAAACCGGCACTAGGAAACAGACTGAGTAACCAGAGTAAGGGTTTCTCCTGCAACCCGTTCCCTTTGTGCTGGATGAACGAACGTCTCTCCACATGCTCATTTCTGAGAGATAATTGTGTGTGAAAGCCGTCCTTCACCTAGCTTGAAGGGAACACTAAGTTTCTTTTCAGTTGCAAACTCCACTCCATAAATATATATGGGGAGGTACAAGATCCAACTCGGTTTTACAGTGAAAACGGCAGGCATTTCAAACCGGCACTAGGAAACAGACTGAGAAACCAGAGTAAGGGTTTCTCCTGCAACCCGTTCCCTTTGTGCTGGATGAACGAACGTCTCTCCACATGCTCAGTTCTGAGAGATAAGTGTGTGTGAAAGCCGTCCTTCACCTAGCTTGAAGGGAACACAAAGTTTCTTTTCAGTTGCAAACTCCACTCCATACATATATATGGGGAGGTACAAGCTCCAACTCGGTTTTACAGTGAAAACGGCAGGCACTTCAAACCAGCACTAGGAAACAGACTGAGAAACCAGAGTAAGGGTTTCTCCTGCAACCCGTTCCCTTTGTGCTGGATGAACGAAAGTCTCTCCACATGATCAGTTCTGAGAGATAAGTGTGTGTGAAAGCCGTCCTTCACCTAGCTTGAAGGGAACACAAAGTTTCTTTTCAGTTGCAAACTCCACTCCATACATATATATGGGGAGGTAAAAGCTCTAACTCGGTTTTACAGTGAAAACGGCAGGCACTTCAAACCGGCACTAGGAAACAGACTGAGAAACCAGAGTAAGGGTTTCTCCTGCAACCCGTTCCCTTTGTGCTGGATGAACGAACGTCTCTCCACATGCTCACTTCTGAGAGATAAGTGTGTGTGAAAGCCGTCCTTCACCTAGCTTGAAGGGAACACAAAGTTTCTTTTCAGTTGCATACTCCACTCCATACATATATATGGGGAGGTACAAGCTCCAACTCGCTTTTACAGTGAAAACGGCAGGCACTTCAAACCGGCACTAAGAAACAGACTGAGAAACCAGAATAAGGGTTTCACCTGCAACCCGTTCTCTTTGTGCTGGATGAACGAACGTCTCTCCACATGCTCACTTCTGAGAGATAAGTGTGTGTGAAAGCCGTCCTTCACCTAGCTTGAAGGGAACACAAAGTTTCTTTTCAGTTGCAAACTCCACTCCATATATATATATGGGGAGGTAGAAGCTCCAACTCGGTTTTACAGTGAAAACGGCAGGCACTTCAAACCGGCACTAGGAAACAGACTGAGAAACCAGAGTAAGGGTTTCTCCTGCAACCCGTTCCCTTTGTGCTGGATGAACGAACGTCTCTCCACATGCTCACTTCTGAGAGATAAGTGTGTGGGAAAGCCGTCCTTCACCTAGCTTGAAGGGAACACAAAGTTTCTTTTCAGTTGCAAACTCCACTCCATACATATATATGGGGAGGTACAAGCTCCAACTCGGTTTTACAGTGAAAACGGCAGGCACTTCAAACCGGCACTAGGAAACAGACTGAGAAACCAGAGTAAGGGTTTCTCCTGCAAACCGTTCCCTTTGTGCTGGATGAACGAACGTCTCTCCACATGCTCACTACTGAGAGATAAGTGTGTGTGAAAGCCGTCCTTCACCTAGCTTGAAGGGAACACAAAGTTTCTTTTCAGTTGCAAACTCCAATCCATACATATATATGGGGAGGTACAAGCTCCAACTCGGTTTTACAGTGAAAACGGCAGGCACTTCAAACCGGCACTAGGAAACAGACTGAGAAACCAGAGTAAGGGTTTCTCCTGCAACCCGTACCCTTTGTGCTGGATGAACGAACGTCTCTCCACATGCTCAGTTCTGAGAGATAAGTGTGTGTGAAAGCCGTCCTTCACCTAGCTTGAAGGGAACACAAAGTTTCTTTTCAGTTGCAAACTCCACTCCATACATATATATGGGTAGGTCCAAGCTCCAACTCGGTTTTACAGTGAAAACGGCAGGCACTTCAAACCGGCACTAGGAAACAGACTGAGAAACCAGAGTAAGGGTTTCTCCTGCAACCCGTTCCCTTTGTGCTGGATGAACGAACGTCACTCCACATGATCAGTTCTGAGAGATAAGTGTGTGTGAAAGCCGTCCTTCACCTAGCTTGAAGGGAACACAAAGTTTCTTTTCAGTTGCAAACTCCACTCCATACATATGTATGGGGAGGTACAAGCTCCAACTCGGTTTTACAGTGAAAACGGCAGGCACTTCAAACTGGCACTAGGAAACAGACTGAGAAACCAGAGTAAGGGTTTCTCCTGCAACCCGTTCCCTTTGTGCTGGATGAACGAACGTCTCTCCACATGCTCACTTCTGAGAGATAAGTGTGTGTGAAAGCCGTCCTTCACCTAGCTTGAAGGGAACACAAAGTTTCTTTTCAGTTGCAAACTCCACTCCATACATATATATGGGGAGGTACAAGCTGCAACTCGTTTTTACAGTGAAAACGGCAGGCACTTCAAACCGGCACTAGGAAACAGACTGAGAAACCAGAGTAAGGGTTTCTCCTGCAACCCGTTCCCTTTGTGCTGGATGAACGAACGTCTCTCCACATGCTCACTTCTGAGAGATAATTGTGTGTGAAAGCCGCCTTCACCTAGCTTGAAGGGAACACAAAGTTTCTTTTCAGTTGCAAACTCCACTCCATACATATATATGGGGAGGTACAAGCTCCAACTCGGTTTTACAGTGAAAACGGCAGGCACTTCAACCCGGCACTAGGAAACAGACTGAGAAACCAGAGTAAGGGTTTCTCCTACAACCCGTTCACTTTGTGCTGGATGAACGAACGTCTCTCCACATGCTCACTTCTGAGAGATAAGTGTGTGTGAAAGCCGACCTTCAAATAGCTTGAAGGGAACACAAAGTTTCTTTTCAGTTGCAAACTCCACTCCATACATATATATGGGGAGGTACAAGCTCCAACTCGGTTTTACAGTGAAAACGGCAGGCACTTCAAACCGGCACTAGGAAACAGACTGAGAAACCAGAGTAAGGGTTTCTCCTGCAAACCGTTCCCTTTGTGCTGGATGAACGAACGTCTCTCCACATGCTCACTACTGAGAGATAAGTGTGTGTGAAAGCCGTCCTTCACCTAGCTTGAAGGGAACACAAAGTTTCTTTTCAGTTGCAAACTCCAATCCATACATATATATGGGGAGGTACAAGCTCCAACTCGGTTTTACAGTGAAAACGGCAGGCACTTCAAACCGGCACTAGGAAACAGACTGAGAAACCAGAGTAAGGGTTTCTCCTGCAACCCGTACCCTTTGTGCTGGATGAACGAACGTCTCTCCACATGCTCAGTTCTGAGAGATAAGTGTGTGTGAAAGCCGTCCTTCACCTAGCTTGAAGGGAACACAAAGTTTCTTTTCAGTTGCAAACTCCACTCCATACATATATATGGGTAGGTCCAAGCTCCAACTCGGTTTTACAGTGAAAACGGCAGGCACTTCAAACCGGCACTAGGAAACAGACTGAGAAACCAGAGTAAGGGTTTCTCCTGCAACCCGTTCCCTTTGTGCTGGATGAACGAACGTCACTCCACATGATCAGTTCTGAGAGATAAGTGTGTGTGAAAGCCGTCCTTCACCTAGCTTGAAGGGAACACAAAGTTTCTTTTCAGTTGCAAACTCCACTCCATACATATGTATGGGGAGGTACAAGCTCCAACTCGGTTTTACAGTGAAAACGGCAGGCACTTCAAACTGGCACTAGGAAACAGACTGAGAAACCAGAGTAAGGGTTTCTCCTGCAACCCGTTCCCTTTGTGCTGGATGAACGAACGTCTCTCCACATGCTCACTTCTGAGAGATAAGTGTGTGTGAAAGCCGTCCTTCACCTAGCTTGAAGGGAACACAAAGTTTCTTTTCAGTTGCAAACTCCACTCCATACATATATATGGGGAGGTACAAGCTGCAACTCGTTTTTACAGTGAAAACGGCAGGCACTTCAAACCGGCACTAGGAAACAGACTGAGAAACCAGAGTAAGGGTTTCTCCTGCAACCCGTTCCCTTTGTGCTGGATGAACGAACGTCTCTCCACATGCTCACTTCTGAGAGATAATTGTGTGTGAAAGCCGCCTTCACCTAGCTTGAAGGGAACACAAAGTTTCTTTTCAGTTGCAAACTCCACTCCATACATATATATGGGGAGGTACAAGCTCCAACTCGGTTTTACAGTGAAAACGGCAGGCACTTCAACCCGGCACTAGGAAACAGACTGAGAAACCAGAGTAAGGGTTTCTCCTACAACCCGTTCACTTTGTGCTGGATGAACGAACGTCTCTCCACATGCTCACTTCTGAGAGATAAGTGTGTGTGAAAGCCGACCTTCAAATAGCTTGAAGGGAACACAAAGTTTCTTTTCAGTTGCAAACTCCACTCCATACATATATATGGGGAGGTACAAGCTCCAACTCGGTTTTACAGTGAAAACGGCAGGCACTTCAAACCGGCACTAGGAAACAGACTGAGAAACCAGAGTAAGGGTTTCTCCTGCAAACCGTTCCCTTTGTGCTGGATGAACGAACGTCTCTCCACATGCTCACTACTGAGAGATAAGTGTGTGTGAAAGCCGTCCTTCACCTAGCTTGAAGGGAACACAAAGTTTCTTTTCAGTTGCAAACTCCACTCCATACATATATATGGGGAGGTACAAGCTCCAACTCGGTTTTACAGTGAAAACGGCAGGCACTTCAAACCGGCACTAGGAAACAGACTGAGAAACCAGAGTAAGGGTTTCTCCTGCAACCCGTACCCTTTGTGCTGGATGAACGAACGTCTCTCCACATGCTCAGTTCTGAGAGATAAGTGTGTGTGAAAGCCGTCCTTCACCTAGCTTGAAGGGAACACAAAGTTTCTTTTCAGTTGCAAACTCCACTCCATACATATATATGGGTAGGTCCAAGCTCCAACTCGGTTTTACAGTGAAAACGGCAGGCACTTCAAACCGGCACTAGGAAACAGACTGAGAAACCAGAGTAAGGGTTTCTCCTGCAACCCGTTCCCTTTGTGCTGGATGAACGAACGTCACTCCACATGATCAGTTCTGAGAGATAAGTGTGTGTGAAAGCCGTCCTTCACCTAGCTTGAAGGGAACACAAAGTTTCTTTTCAGTTGCAAACTCCACTCCATACATATGTATGGGGAGGTACAAGCTCCAACTCGGTTTTACAGTGAAAACGGCAGGCACTTCAAACTGGCACTAGGAAACAGACTGAGAAACCAGAGTAAGGGTTTCTCCTGCAACCCGTTCCCTTTGTGCTGGATGAACGAACGTCTCTCCACATGCTCACTTCTGAGAGATAAGTGTGTGTGAAAGCCGTCCTTCACCTAGCTTGAAGGGAACACAAAGTTTCTTTTCAGTTGCAAACTCCACTCCATACATATATATGGGGAGGTACAAGCTGCAACTCGTTTTTACAGTGAAAACGGCAGGCACTTCAAACCGGCACTAGGAAACAGACTGAGAAACCAGAGTAAGGGTTTCTCCTGCAACCCGTTCCCTTTGTGCTGGATGAACGAACGTCTCTCCACATGCTCACTTCTGAGAGATAATTGTGTGTGAAAGCCGCCTTCACCTAGCTTGAAGGGAACACAAAGTTTCTTTTCAGTTGCAAACTCCACTCC
Organism: Vicugna pacos; assembly: GCF_048564905.1. Taxonomy (NCBI): domain Eukaryota; kingdom Metazoa; phylum Chordata; class Mammalia; order Artiodactyla; family Camelidae; genus Vicugna; species Vicugna pacos. The sequence continues at coordinate 27,199,620 of NW_027328741.1, forward strand.
ATACATATATATGGGGAGGTACAAGCTCCAACTCGCTTTTACAGTGAAAACGGCAGGCACTTCAAACCGGCACTAAGAAACAGACTGAGAAACCAGAATAAGGGTTTCTCCTGCAACCCGTTCCCTTTGTGCTGGATGAACGAACGTCTCTCCACATGCTCACTTCTGAGAGATAAGTGTGTGTGAAAGCCGTCCTTCACCTAGCTTGAAGGGAACACAAAGTTTCTTTTCAGTTGCAAACTCCACTCCATACATATATATGGGGAGGTACAAGCTCCAACTCGGTTTTACAGTGAAAACGGCAGGCACTTCAAACCGGCACTAGGAAACAGACTGAGAAACCAGAGTAAGGGTTTCTCCTGCAACCCGTTCCCTTTGTGCTGGATGAACAAACGTCTCTCCACATGCTCACTTCTGAGAGATAAGTGTGTGTGAAAGCCGTCCTTCAAATAGCTTGAAGGGAACACAAAGTCTCTTTTCAGTTGCAAACTCCACTCCATACATATATATGGGGAGGTACAAGCTCCAACTCGGTTTTACAGTGAAAACGGCAGGCACTTCAAACCGGCACTAGGAAACAGACTGAGAAACCAGAGTAAGGGTTTCTCCTGCAACCCGTTCCCTTTGTGCTGGATGAACGAACGTCTCTCCACATGCTAAGTTCTGAGAGATAAGTGTGTGTGAAAGCCGTCCTTCACCTAGCTTGAAGGGAACACAAAGTTTCTTTTCAGTTGCAAACTCCACTCCATACATATATATGGGGAGGTACAAGCTCCAACTCGGTTTTACAGTGAAAACTGCAGGCACTTCAAACCGGCACTAGGAAACAGACTGAGAAACCAGAGTAAGGGTTTCTCCTGCAACCCGTTCCCTTTGTGCTGGATGAACGAACGTCTCTCCACATGCTCAGTTCTGAGAGATAAGTGTGTGTGAAAGCAGTCCTTCACCTAGCTTGAAGGGAACACAAAGTTTCTTTTCAGTTGCAAACTCCAATCCATACATATATATGGGGAGGTACAAGCTCCAACTCGGTTTTACAGTGAAAACGGCAGGCACTTCAAACCGGCACTAGGAAACAGACTGAGAAACCAGAGTAAGGGTTTCTCCTGCAACCCGTTCCCTTTGTGCTGGATGAACGAACGTCTCTCCACATGCTCAGTTCTGAGAGATAAGTGTGTGTGAAAGCCGTCCTTCACCTAGCTTGAAGGGAACAAAAAGTTTCTTTTCAGTTGCAAACTCCACTCCATACATATATATGGGGAGGTACAAACTCCAACTCGGTTTTACAGTGAAAACGGCAGGCACTTCAAACCGGCACTAGGAAACAGACTGAGAAACCAGAGTAAGGGTTTCTCCTGCAACCCGTTCCCTTTGTGCTGGATGAACGAACGTCTCTCCACATGCTCAGTTCTGAGAGATAAGTGTGTGTGAAAGCCGTCCTTCACCTAGCTTGAAGGGAACACAAAGTTTCTTTTCAGTTGCAAACTCCACTCCATACATATATATGGGGAGGTCCAAGCTCCAACTCGGTTTTACAGTGAAAACGGCAGGCACTTCAAACCGGCACTAGGAAACAGACTGAGAAACCAGAGTAAGGGTTTCTCCTGCAACCCGTTCCCTTTGTGCTGGATGAACGAACGTCTCTCCACATGCTCACTTCTGAGAGAAAAGTGTGTGTGAAAGCCGTCCTTCACCTAGCTTGAAGGGAACACAAAGTTTCTTTTCAGTTGCAAACTCCACTCCATACATATATATGGGGAGGTACAAGCTCCAACTCGGTTTTACAGTGAAAACGGTAGGCACCTCAAACCGGCACTAGGAAACAGACTGAGAAACCAGAGTAAGGGTTTCTCCTGCAACCCGTTCCCTTTGTGCTGGATGAACGAACGTCTCTCCACATGCTCACTTCTGAGAGAAAAGTGTGTGTGAAAGCCGTCCTTCACCTAGCTTGAAGGGAACACAAATTTTCTGTTCAGTTGCCAACTCCACTCCATACATATATATGGGGAGGTACAAGCTCCAACTCCGTTTTACAGTGAAAACGGCAGGCACTTCAAACCGGCACTAGGAAACAGACTTAGAAACCAGAGTAAGGGTTTCACCTGCAACCCGTTCCCTTTGTGCTGGATGAACGAACGTCTCTCCACATGCTCAGTTCTGAGAGATAAGTGTGTGTGAAAGCCGTCCTTCACCTAGCTTGAAGGGAACACAAAGTTTCTTTTCAGTTGCAAATTCCACTCCATACATATATATGGGGAGGTACAAGCTCCAACTCGGTTTTACAGTGAAAACGGCAGGTACTTCAAACCGGCACTAGGAAACAGACTGAGAAACCAGAGTAAGGGTTGCTCCTGCAAACCGTTCCCTTTGTGCTGGATGAACGAACGTCTCTCCACATGCTCAGTTCTGAGAGATAAGTGTGTGTGAAAGCCGTCCTTAACCTATCTTGAAGGGAACACAAAGTTTCTTTTCAGTTGCAAACTCCACTCCATACATATATATGGGGAGGTACAAGCTCCAACTCGGTTTTACAGTGAAAACGGCAGGCACTTCAAACCGGCACTAGGAAACAGACTGAGAAACCAGAGTAAGGGTTTCTCCTGCAACCCGTTCCTTTTGTGCTGGATGAACGAACGTCTCTCCACATGCTCAGTTCTGAGAGATAAGTGTGTGTGAAAGCAGTCCTTCACCTAGCTTGAAGGGAACACAAAGTTTCTTTTCATTTGCAAACTCCAATCCATACATATATATGGGGAGGTACAAGCTCCAACTCGGTTTTACAGTGAACACGGCAGGCACTTCAAACCGGCACTAGGAAACAGACTGAGAAACCAGAGTAAGGGTTTCTCCTGCAACCCGTTCCCTTTGTGCTGGATGAACGAACGTCTCTCCACATGCTCACTTCTGAGAGATAAGTGTGTGTGAAAGCCGTCCTTCACCTAGCTTGAAGGGAACACAAAGTTTCTTTTCAGTTGCAAACTCCACTCCATACATATATATGGGGAGGTACAAACTCCAACTCGGTTTTACAGTGAAAACGGCAGGCACTTCAAACCGGCACTAGGAAACAGACTGAGAAACCAGAGTAAGGGTTTCTCCTGCAACCCGTTCCCTTTGTGCTGGATGAACGAACGTCTCTCCACATGCTCAGTTCTGAGAGATAAGTGTGTGTGAAAGCCGTCCTTCACCTAGCTTGAAGGGAACACAAAGTTTCTTTTCAGTTGCAAACTCCACTCCATACATATATATGGGGAGGTCCAAGCTCCAACTCGGTTTTACAGTGAAAACGGCAGGCACTTCAAACCGGCACTAGGAAACAGACTGAGAAACCAGAGTAAGGGTTTCTCCTGCAACCCGTTCCCTTTGTGCTGGATGAACGAACGTCTCTCCACATGCTCACTTCTGAGAGATAAGTGTGTGTGAAAGCCGTCCTTCACCTAGCTTGAAGGGAACACAAAGTTTCTTTTCAGTTGCAAACTCCACTCCATACATATATATGGGGAGGTCCAAGCTCCAACTCGGTTTTACAGTGAAAACGGCAGGCACTTCAAACCGGCACTAGGAAACAGACTGAGAAACCAGAGTAAGGGTTTCTCCTGCAACCCGTTCCCTTTGTGCTGGATGAACGAACGTCACTCCACATGATCAGTTCTGAGAGATAAGTGTGTGTGAAAGCCGTCCTTCACCTAGCTTGAAGGGAACACAAAGTTTCTTTTCAGTTGCAAACTCCACTCCATACATATATATGGGGAGGTACAAGCTCCAACTCGGGTTTACAGTGAAAACGGCAGGCACTTCAAACCGGCACTAGGAAACAGACTGAGAAACCAGAGTAAGGGTTTCTCCTGCAACCCGTTCCCTTTGTGCTGGATGAACGAACGTCTCTCCACATGCTCACTTCTGAGAGATAAGTGTGTGTGAAAGCCGTCCTTCACCTAGCTTGAAGGGAACAAAAAGTTTCTTTTCAGTTGCAAAGTCCAATCCATACATATATATGGGGAGGTACAAGCTCCAACTCGGTTTTACAGTGAAAACGGCAGGCACTTCAAACCGGCACTAGGAAACAGACTGAGAAACCAGAGTAAGGGTTTCTCCTGCAACCCGTTCCCTTTGTGCTGGATGAACGAACGTCTCTCCACATGCTCACTTCTGAGAGATAAGTGTGTGTGAAAGCCGTCCTTCACCTAGCTTGAAGGGAACAAAAAGTTTCTTTTCAGTTGCAAACTCCACTCCATACATATATATGGGGAGGTCCAAGCTCCAACTCGGTTTTACAGTGAAAACGGCAGGCACTTCAAACCGGCACTAGGAAACAGACTGAGAAACCAGAGTAAGGGTTTCTCTTGCAACCCGTTCCCTTTGTGCTGGATGAACGAACGTCTCTCCACATGCTCAGTTCTGAGAGATAAGTGTGTGTGAAAGCCGTCCTTCACCTAGCTTGAAGGGAACACAAAGTTTCTTTTCAGTTGCAAACTCCACTCCATACATATATATGGGGAGGTCCAAGCTCCAACTCGGTTTTACAGTGAAAACGGCAGGCACTTCAAACCGGCACTAGGAAACAGACTGAGAAACCAGAGTAAGGGTTTCTCCTGCAAACCGTTCCATTTGTGCTGGATGAACGAACGTCTCTCCACATGCTCACTTCTGAGAGATAAGTGTGTGTGAAAGCCGTCCTTCACCTAGCTTGAAGGGAACACAAAGTTTCTTATCAGTTGCAAACTCCACTCCATACATATATATGGGGAGGTCCAAGCTCCAACTCGGTTTTACAGTGAAAACGGCAGGCACTTCAAACCGGCACTAGGAAACAGACTGAGAAACCAGAGAAAGGGTTTCTCCTGCAACCCGTTCCCTTTGTGCTGGATGAACGAACGTCACTCCACATGATCAGTTCTGAGAGATAAGTGTGTGTGAAAGCCGTCCTTCACCTAGCTTGAAGGGAACACAAAGTTTCTTTTCAGTTGCAAACTCCACTCCATACATATATATGGGGAGGTACAAGCTCCAACTCGGTTTTACAGTGAAAACGGCAGGCACTTCAAACTGGCACTAGGAAACAGACTGAGAAACCAGAGTAAGGGTTTCTCCTGCAACCCGTTCCCTTTGTGCTGGATGAACGAACGTCTCTCCACATGCTCACTTCTGAGAGATAAGTGTGTGTGAAAGCCGTCCTTCACCTAGATTGAAGGGAACACAAAGTTTCTTTTCAGTTGCAAACTCCACTCCATACATATATATGGGGAGGTACAAGCTCCAACTCGCTTTTACAGTGAAAACGGCAGGCACTTCAAACCGGCACTAAGAAACAGACTGAGAAACCAGAATAAGGGTTTCTCCTGCAACCCGTTCCCTTTGTGCTGGATGAACGAACGTCTCTCCACATGCTCACTTCTGAGAGATAAGTGTGTGTGAAAGCCGTCCTTCACCTAGCTTGAAGGGAACACAAAGTTTCTTTTCAGTTGCAAACTCCACTCCATACATATATATGGGGAGGTACAAGCTCCAACTCGGTTTTACAGTGAAAACGGCAGGCACTTCAAACCGGCACTAAGAAACAGACTGAGAAACCAGAGTAAGGGTTTCTCCTGCAACCCGTTCCCTTTGTGCTGGATGAACGAACGTCACTCCACATGATCAGTTCTGAGAGATAAGTGTATGTGAAAGCCGTCCTTCACCTAGCTTGAAGGGAACACAAAGTTTCTTTTCAGTTGCAAACTCCACTCCATACATATATATGGGGAGGTACAAGCTCCAACTCGGTTTTACAGTGAAAACGGCAGGCACTTCAAACTGGCACTAGGAAACAGACTGAGAAACCAGAGTAAGGGTTTCTCCTGCAACCCGTTCCCTTTGTGCTGGATGAACGAACGTCTCTCCACATGCTCACTTCTGAGAGATAAGTGTGTGTGAAAGCCGTCCTTCACCTAGCTTGAAGGGAACACAAAGTTTCTTTTCAGTTGCAAACTCCACTCCATACATATATATGGGGAGGTCCAAGCTCCAACTCGGTTTTACAGTGAAAACGGCAGGCACTTCAAACCGGCACTAGGGAACAGACTGAGAAACCAGAGTAAGGGTTTCTCCTGCAACCCGTTCCCTTTGTGCTGGATGAACGAACGTCACTCCACATGATCAGTTCTGAGAGATAAGTGTGTGTGAAAGCCGTCCTTCACCTAGCTTGAAGGGAACACAAAGTTTCTTTTCAGTTGCAAACTCCACTCCATACATATATATGGTGAGGTACAAGCTCCAACTCGGTTTTACAGTGAAAACGGCAGGCACTTAAAACTGGCACTAGGAAACAGTCTGAGAAACCAGAGTAAGGGTTTCTCCTGCAACCCGTTCCCTTTGTGCTGGATGAACGAACGTCTCTCCACATGCTCAGTTCTGAGAGATAAGTGTGTGTGAAAGCCGTCCTTCACCTAGCTTGAAGGGAACACAAAGTTTCTTTTCAGTTGCAAACTCCACTCCATACATATATATGGGGAGGTACAAGCTGCAACTCGGTTTTACAGTGAAAACGGCAGTCACTTCAAACCGGCACTAGGAAACAGACTGAGAAACCAGAGTAAGGGTTTCTCCTGCAACCCGTTCCATTTGTGCTGGATGAACGAACGTCTCTCCTCTTGCTCACTTCTGAGAGATAAGTGTGTGTGAAAGCTGTCCTTCACCTAGCTTGAAGGGAACACAAAGTTTCTTTTCAGTTGCAAACTCCACTCCATACATATATATGGGGAGGTACAAGCTCCAACTCGCTTTTACAGTGAAAACGGCAGGCACTTCAAACCGGCACTAAGAAACAGACTGAGAAACCAGAATAAGGGTTTCTCCTGCAACCCGTTCCCTTTGTGCTGGATGAACGAACGTCTCTCCACATGCTCACTTCTGAGAGATAAGTGTGTGTGAAAGCCGTCCTTCACCTAGCTTGAAGGGAACACAAAGTTTCTTTTCAGTTGCAAACTCCACTCCATACATATATATGGGGAGGTACAAGCTCCAACTCGGTTTTACAGTGAAAACGGCAGGCACTTCAAACTGGCACTAGGAAACAGACTGAGAAACCAGAGTAAGTGTTTCTCCTGCAACCCGTTCCCTTTGTGCTGGATGAACGAACGTCTCTCCACATGCTCACTTCTGAGAGATAAGTGTGTGTGAAATCCGTCCTTCACCTAGCTTGAAGGGAACACAAAGTTTCTTTTCAGTTGCAAACTCCACTCCATACATATATATGGGGAGGTACAAACTCCAACTCGGTTTTACAGTGAAAACGGCAGGCACTTCAAACCGGCACTAGGAAACAGACTGAGAAACCAGAGTAAGGGTTTCTCCTGCAACTCGTTCCCTTTGTGCTGGATGAACGAACGTCTCTCCACATGCTCAGTTCTGAGAGATAAGTGTGTGTGAAAGCCGTCCTTCACCTAGCTTGAAGGGAACACAAAGTTTCTTTTCAGTTGCAAACTCCACTCCATACATATATATGGGGAGGTCCAAGCTCCAACTCGGTTTTACAGTGAAAACGGCAGGCACTTCAAACCGGCACTAGGAAACAGACTGAGAAACCAGAGTAAGGGTTTCTCCTGCAACCCGTTCCCTTTGTGCTGGATGAACGAACGTCTCTCCACATGCTCACTTCTGAGAGATAAGTGTGTGTGAAAGCCGTCCTTCACCTAGCTTGAAGGGAACACAAAGTTTCTTTTCAGTTGCAAACTCCACTCCATACATATATATGGGGAGGTACAAGCTCCAACTCGGTTTTACAGTGAAAACGGCAGGCACTTCAAACCGGCACTAGGAAACAGACTGAGAAACCAGAGTAAGGGTTTCTCCTGCAACCCGTTCCCTTTGTGCTGGATGAACGAACGTCTCTCCACATGCTCACTTCTGAGAGATAAGTGTGTGTGAAAGCCGTCCTTCACCTAGCTTGAAGGGAACACAAAGTTTCTTTTCAGTTGCAAACTCCACTCCATACATATATATGGGGAGGTACAAGCTCCAACTCGGTTTTACAGTGAAAACGGTAGGCACCTCAAACCGGCACTAGGAAACAGACTGAGAAACCAGAGTAAGGGTTTCTCCTGCAACCCGTTCCCTTTGTGCTGGATGAACGAACGTCTCTCCACATGCTCACTTCTGAGAGAAAAGTGTGTGTGAAAGCCGTCCTTCACCTAGCTTGAAGGAAACACAAATTTTCTGTTCAGTTGCCAACTCCACTCCATACATATATATGGGGAGGTACAAGCTCCAACTCCGTTTTACAGTGAAAACGGCAGGCACTTCAAACCGGCACTAGGAAACAGACTGAGAAACCAGAGTAAGGGTTTCACCTGCAACCCGTTCCCTTTGTGCTGGATGAACGAAAGTCTCTCCACATGCTCAGTTCTGAGAGATAAGTGTGTGTGAAAGCCGTCCTTCACCTAGCTTGAAGGGAACACAAAGTTTCTTTTCAGTTGCAAATTCCACTCCATACATATATATGGGGAGGTCCAAGCTCCAACTCGGTTTTACAGTGAAAACGGCAGGTACTTCAAACCGGCACTAGGAAACAGACTGAGAAACCAGAGTAAGGGTTGCTCCTGCAAACCGTTCCCTTTGTGCTGGATGAACGAACGTCTCTCCACATGCTCAGTTCTGAGAGATAAGTGTGTGTGAAAGCCGTCCTTAACCTATCTTGAAGGGAACACAAAGTTTCTTTTCAGTTGCAAACTCCACTCCATACATATATATGGGGAGGTACAAGCTCCAACTCGGTTTTACAGTGAAAACTGCAGGCACTTCAAACCGGCACTAGGAAACAGACTGAGAAACCAGAGTAAGGGTTTCTCCTGCAACCCGTTCCTTTTGTGCTGGATGAACGAACGTCTCTCCACATGCTCAGTTCTGAGAGATAAGTGTGTGTGAAAGCCGTCCTTCACCTAGCTTGAAGGGAACACAAAGTTTCTTTTCAGTTGCAAACACCAATCCATACATATATATGGGGAGGTACAAGCTCCAACTCGGTTTTACAGTGAAAACGGCAGGCACTTCAAACCGGCACTAGGAAACAGACTGAGAAACCAGAGTAAGGGTTTCTCCTGCAACCCGTTCCCTTTGTGCTGGATGAACGAACGTCTCTCCACATGCTCACTTCTGAGAGATAAGTGTGTGTGAAAGCCGTCCTTCACCTAGCTTGAAGGGAACAAAAAGTTTCTTTTCAGTTGCAAACTCCACTCCATACATATATATGGGGAGGTACAAACTCCAACTCGGTTTTACAGTGAAAACGGCAGGCACTTCAAACCGGCACTAGGAAACAGACTGAGAAACCAGAGTAAGGGTTTCTCCTGCAACCCGTTCCCTTTGTGCTGGATGAATGAACGTCTCTCCACATGCTCACTTCTGAGAGATAAGTGTGTGTGAAAGCCGTCCTTCACCTAGCTTGAAGGGAACACATAGTTTCTTTTCAGTTGCAAACTCCACTCCATACATATATATGGGGAGGTCCAAGCTCCAACTCGGTTTTACAGTGAAAACGGCAGGCACTTCAAACCGGCACTAGGAAACAGACTGAGAAACCAGAGTAAGGGTTTCTCCTGCAACCCGTTCCCTTTGTGCTGGATGAACGAACGTCACTCCACATGATCAGTTCTGAGAGATAAGTGTGTGTGAAAGCCGTCCTTCACCTAGCTTGAAGGGAACACAAAGTTTCTTTTCAGTTGCAAACTCCACTCCATACATATATATGGGGAGGTACAAGCTCCAACTCGGTTTTACAGTGAAAACGGCAGGCACTTCAAACTGGCACTAGGAAACAGACTGAGAAACCAGAGTAAGGGTTTCTCCTGCAACCCGTTCCCTTTGTGCTGGATGAACGAACGTCTCTCCACATGCTCAGTTCTGAGAGATAAGTGTGTGTGAAAGCCGTCCTTCACCTAGCTTGAAGGGAACACAAAGTTTCTTTTCAGTTGCAAACTCCACTCCATACATATATATGGGGAGGTACAAGCTGCAACTCGGTTTTACAGTGAAAACGGCAGTCACTTCAAACCGGCACTAGGAAACAGACTGAGAAACCAGAGTAAGGGTTTCTCCTGTAACCCGTTCCCTTTGTGCTGGATGAACGAACGTCTCTCCACATGCTCACTTCTGAGAGATAAGTGTGTGTGAAAGCCGTCCTTCACCTAGCTTGAAGGGAACACAAAGTTTCTTTTCAGTTGCAAACTCCACTCCATACATATATATGGGGAGGTACAAGCTCCAACTCGCTTTTACAGTGAAAACGGCAGGCACTTCAAACCGGCACTAAGAAACAGACTGAGAAACCAGAATAAGGGTTTCTCCTGCAACCCGTTCCCTTTGTGCTGGATGAACGAACGTCTCTCCACATGCTCACTTCTGAGAGATAAGTGTGTGTGAAAGCCGTCCTTCACCTAGCTTGAAGGGAACACAAAGTTTCTTTTCAGTTGCAAACTCCACTCCATACATATATATGGGGAGGTACAAGCTCCAACTCGGTTTTACAGTGAAAACGGCAGGCACTTCAAACTGGCACTAGGAAACAGACTGAGAAACCAGAGTAAGGGTTTCTCCTGCAACCCGTTCCCTTTGTGCTGGATGAACGAACGTCTCTCCACATGCTCAGTTCTGAGAGATAAGTGTGTGTGAAAGCCGTCCTTCACCTAGCTTGAAGGGAACACAAAGTTTCTTTTCAGTTGCAAACTCCACTCCATACATATATATGGGGAGGTACAAGCTGCAACTCGGTTTTACAGTGAAAACGGCAGTCACTTCAAACCGGCACTAGGAAACAGACTGAGAAACCAGAGTAAGGGTTTCTCCTGTAACCCGTTCCCTTTGTGCTGGATGAACGAACGTCTCTCCACATGCTCACTTCTGAGAGATAAGTGTGTGTGAAAGCCGTCCTTCACCTAGCTTGAAGGGAACACAAAGTTTCTTTTCAGTTGCAAACTCCACTCCATACATATATATGGGGAGGTACAAGCTCCAACTCGCTTTTACAGTGAAAACGGCAGGCACTTCAAACCGGCACTAAGAAACAGACTGAGAAACCAGAATAAGGGTTTCTCCTGCAACCCGTTCCCTTTGTGCTGGATGAACGAACGTCTCTCCACATGCTCACTTCTGAGAGATAAGTGTGTGTGAAAGCCGTCCTTCACCTAGCTTGAAGGGAACACAAAGTTTCTTTTCAGTTGCAAACTCCACTCCATACATATATATGGGGAGGTACAAGCTCCAACTCGGTTTTACAGTGAAAACGGCAGGCACTTCAAACCGGCACTAAGAAACAGACTGAGAAACCAGAGTAAGGGTTTCTCCTGCAACCCGATCCCTTTGTGCTGGATGAACGAACGTCACTCCACATGATCAGTTCTGAGAGATAAGTGTGTGTGAAAGCCGTCCTTCACCTAGCTTGAAGGGAACACAAAGTTTCTTTTCAGTTGCAAACTCCACTCCATACATATATATGGGGAGGTACAAGCTCCAACTCGGTTTTACAGTGAAAACGGCAGGCACTTCAAACTGGCACTAGGAAACAGACTGAGAAACCAGAGTAAGGGTTTCTCCTGCAACCCGTTCCCTTTGTGCTGGATGAACGAACGTCTCTCCACATGCTCACTTCTGAGAGATAAGTGTGTGTGAAAGCCGTCCTTCACCTAGCTTGAAGGGAACACAAAGTTTCTTTTCAGTTGCAAACTCCACTCCATACATATATATGGGGAGGTCCAAGCTCCAACTCGGTTTTACAGTGAAAACGGCAGGCACTTCAAACCGGCACAAGGAAACAGACTGAGAAACCAGAGTAAGGGTTTCTCCTGCAACCCGTTCCCTTTGTGCTGGATGAACGAACGTCACTCCACATGATCAGTTCTGAGAGATAAGTGTGTGTGAAAGCCGTCCTTCACCTAGCTTGAAGGGAACACAAAGTTTCTTTTCAGTTGCAAACTCCACTCCATACATATATATGGTGAGGTACAAGCTCCAACTCGATTTTACAGTGAAAACGGCAGGAACTTCAAACTGGCACTAGGAAACAGACTGAGAAACCAGAGTAAGGGTTTCTCCTGCAACCCGTTCCCTTTGTGCTGGATGAACGAACGTCTCTCCACATGCTCAGTTCTGAGAGATAAGTGTGTGTGAAAGCCGTCCTTCACCTAGCTTGAAGGGAACACAAAGTTTCTTTTCAGTTGCAAACTCCACTCCATACATATATATGGGGAGGTACAAGCTGCAACTCGGTTTTACAGTGAAAACGGCAGTCACTTCAAACCGGCACTAGGAAACAGACTGAGAAACCAGAGTAAGGGTTTCTCCTGCAACCCGTTCCCTTTGTGCTGGATGAACGAACGTCTCTCCTCATGCTCACTTCTGAGAGATAAGTGTGTGTGAAAGCCGTCCTTCACCTAGCTTGAAGGGAACACAAAGTTTCTTTTCAGTTGCAAACTCCACTCCATACATATATATGGGGAGGTACAAGCTCCAACTCGCTTTTACAGTTAAAACGGCAGGCACTTCAAACCGGCACTAAGAAACAGACTGAGAAACCAGAATAAGGGTTTCTCCTGCAACCCGTTCCCTTTGTGCTGGATGAACGAACGTCTCTCCACATGCTCACTTCTGAGAGATAAGTGTGTGTGAAAGCCGTCCTTCACCTAGCTTGAAGGGAACACAAAGTTTCTTTTCAGTTGCAAACTCCACTCCATACATATATATGGGGAGGTACAAGCTCCAACTCGGTTTTACAGTGAAAACGGCAGGCACTTCAAACTGGCACTAGGAAACAGACTGAGAAACCAGAGTAAGGGTTTCTCCTGCAACCCGTTCCCTTTGTGCTGGATGAACGAACGTCTCTCCACATGCTCACTTCTGAGAGATAAGTGTGTGTGAAAGCCGTCCTTCACCTAGCTTGAAGGGAACACAAAGTTTCTTTTCAGTTGCAAACTCCACTCCATACATATATATGGGGAGGTACAAACTCCAACTCGGTTTTACAGTGAAAACGGCAGGCACTTCAAACCGGCACTAGGAAACAGACTGAGAAACCAGAGTAAGGGTTTCTCCTGCAACTCGTTCCCTTTGTGCTGGATGAACGAACGTCTTTCCACATGCTCAGTTCTGAGAGATAAGTGTGTGTGAAAGCCGTCCTTCACCTAGCTTGAAGGGAACACAAAGTTTCTTTTCAGTTGCAAACTCCACTCCATACATATATATGGGGAGGTCCAAGCTCCAACTCGGTTTTACAGTGAAAACGGCAGGCACTTCAAACCGGCACTAGGAAACAGACTGAGAAACCAGAGTAAGGGTTTCTCCTGCAACCCGTTCCCTTTGTGCTGGATGAACGAACGTCTCTCCACATGCTCACTTCTGAGAGATAAGTGTGTGTGAAAGCCGTCCTTCACCTAGCTTGAAGGGAACACAAAGTTTCTTTTCAGTTGCAAACTCCACTCCATACATATATATGGGGAGGTACAAGCTCCAACTCGGTTTTACAGTGAAAACGGCAGGCACTTCAAACCGGCACTAGGAAACAGACTGAGAAACCAGAGTAAGGGTTTCTCCTGCAACCCGTTCCCTTTGTGCTGGATGAACGAACGTCTCTCCACATGCTCACTTCTGAGAGATAAGTGTGTGTGAAAGCCGTCCTTCACCTAGCTTGAAGGGAACACAAAGTTTCTTTTCAGTTGAAAACTCCACTCCATACATATATATGGGGAGGTACAAGCTCCAACTCGGTTTTACACTGAAAACGGCAGGCACTTCAAACCGGCACTAGGGAACAGACTGAGAAACCAGAGTAAGGGTTCTCCTGCCACCCGTTCCCTTTGTGCTGGATGAACGAACGTCTCTCCACATGCTCACTTCTGAGAGATAATTGTGTGTGAAAGCCGTCCTTCACCTAGCTTGAAGGGAACACAAAGTTTCTTTTCAGTTGCAAACTCCACTCCATACATATATATGGGGAGGTACAAGCTCCAACTCGGTTTTACAGTGAAAACGGTAGGCACCTCAAACCGGCAATAGGAAACAGACTGAGAAACCAGAGTAAGGGTTTCTCCTGCAACCCGTTCCCTTTGTGCTGGATGAACGAACGTCTCTCCACATGCTCACTTCTGAGAGAAAACTGTGTGTGAAAGCCGTCCTTCACCTAGCTTGAAGGAAACACAAATTTTCTGTTCAGTTGCCAACTCCACTCCATACATATATATGGGGAGGTACAAGCTCCAACTCCGTTTTACAGTGAAAACGGCAGGCACTTCAAACCGGCACTAGGAAACAGACTGAGAAACCAGAGTAAGGGTTTCACCTGCAACCCGTTCCCTTTGTGCTGGATGAACGAAAGTCTCTCCACATGCTCAGTTCTGAGAGATAAGTGTGTGTGAAAGCCGTCCTTCACCTAGCTTGAAGGGAACACAAAGTTTCTTTTCAGTTGCAAACTCCACTCCATACATATATATGGGGAGGTCCAAGCTCCAACTCGGTTTTACAGTGAAAACTGCAGGCACTTCAAACCGGCACTAGGAAACAGACTGAGAAACCAGAGTAAGGGTTTCTCCTGCAACCCGTTCCTTTTGTGCTGGATGAACGAACGTCTCTCCACATGCTCAGTTCTGAGAGATAAGTGTGTGTGAAAGCAGTACTTCACCTAGCTTGAAGGGAACACAAAGTTTCTTTTCAGTTGCAAACTCCAATCCATACATATTTATGGGGTGGTACAAGCTCCAACTCGGTTTTACAGTGAAAACGGCAGGCACTTCAAACCGGCACTAGGAAACAGACTGAGAAACCAGAGTAAGGGTTTCTCCTGCAACCCGTTCCCTTTGTGCTGGATGAACGAACGTCTCTCCACATGCTCACTTCTGAGAGATAAGTGTGTGTGAAAGCCGTCCTTCACCTAGCTTGAAGGGAACAAAAAGTTTCTTTTCAGTTGCAAACTCCACTCCATACATATATATGGGGAGGTACAAACTCCAACTCGGTTTTACAGTGAAAACGGCAGGCACTTCAAACCGGCAATAGGAAACAGACTGAGAAACCAGAGTAAGGGTTTCTCCTGCAACCCGTTCCCTTTGTGCTGGATGTACGAACGTCTCTCCACATGCTCAGTTCTGAGAGATAAGTGTGTGTGAAAGCCGTCCTTCACCTAGCTTGAAGGGAACACAAAGTTTCTTTTCAGTTGCAAACTCCACTCCATACATATATATGGGGAGGTCCAAGCTCCAACTCGGTTTTACAGTGAAAACGGCAGGCACTTCAAACCGGCACTAGGAAACAGACTGAGAAACCAGAGTAAGGGTTTCTCCTGCAACCCGTTCCCTTTGTGCTGGATGAACGAACGTCTCTCCACATGCTCAGTTCTGAGAGATAAGTGTGTGTGAAAGCCGTCCTTAACCTATCTTGAAGGGAACACAAAGTTTCTTTTCAGTTGCAAACTCCACTCCATACATATATATGGGGAGGTACAAGCTCCAACTCGGTTTTACAGTGAAAACTGCAGGCACTTCAAACCGGCACTAGGAAACAGACTGAGAAACCAGAGTAAGGGTTTCTCCTGCAACCCGTTCCTTTTGTGCTGGATGAACGAACGTCTCTCCACATGCTCAGTTCTGAGAGATAAGTGTGTGTGAAAGCAGTCCTTCACCTAGCTTGAAGGGAACACAAAGTTTCTTTTCAGTTGCAAACTCCAATCCATACATATATATGGGGAGGTACAAGCTCCAACTCGGTTTTACAGTGAAAACGGCAGGCACTTCAAACCGGCACTAGGAAACAGACTGAGAAACCAGAGTAAGGGTTTCTCCTGCAACCCGTTCCCTTTGTGCTGGATGAACGAACGTCTCTCCACATGCTCACTTCTGAGAGATAAGTGTGTGTGAAAGCCGTCCTTCACCTAGCTTGAAGGGAACAAAAAGTTTCTTTTCAGTTGCAAACTCCACTCCATACATATATATGGGGAGGTACAAACTCCAACTCGGTTTTACAGTGAAAACGGCAGGCACTTCAAACCGGCACTAGGAAACAGACTGAGAAACCAGAGTAAGGGTTTCTCCTGCAACCCGTTCCCTTTGTGCTGGATGAACGAACGTCTCTCCACATGCTCAGTTCTGAGAGATAAGTGTGTGTGAAAGCCGTCCTTCACCTAGCTTGAAGGGAACACAAAGTTTCTTTTCAGTTGCAAACTCCACTCCATACATATATATGGGGAGGTCCAAGCTCCAACTCGGATTTACAGTGAAAACGGCAGGCACTTCAAACCGGCACTAGGAAACAGACTGAGAAACCAGAGTAAGGGTTTCTCCTGCAACCCGTTCCCTTTGTGCTGGATGAACGAACGTCTCTCCACATGCTCACTTCTGAGAGATAAGTGTGTGTGAAAGCCGTCCTTCACCTAGCTTGAAGGGAACACAAAGTTTCTTTTCAGTTGCAAACTCCACTCCATACATATATATGGGGAGGTCCAAGCTCCAACTCGGTTTTACAGTGAAAACGGCAGGCACTTCAAACCGGCACTAGGAAACAGACTGAGAAACCAGAGTAAGGGTTTCCCTGCAACCCGTTCCCTTTGTGCTGGATGAACGAACGTCACTCCACATGATCAGTTCTGAGAGATAAGTGTGTGTGAAAGCCGTCCTTCACCTAGCTTGAAGGGAACACAAAGTTTCTTTTCAGTTGCAAACTCCACTCCATACATATATATGGGGAGGTGCAAGCTCCAACTCGGTTTTACAGTGAAAACGGCAGGCACTTCAAACCGGCACTAGGAAACAGACTGAGAAACCAGAGTAAGGGTTTCTCCTGCAACCCGTTCCCTTTGTGCTGGATGAACGAACGTCTCTCCACATGCTCAGTTCTGAGAGATAAGTGTGTGTGAAAGCCGTCCTTCACCTAGCTTGAAGGGAACACAAAGTTTCTTTTCAGTTGCAAACTCCACTCCATACATATATATGGGGAGGTCCAAGCTCCAACTCGGATTTACAGTGAAAACGGCAGGCACTTCAAACCGGCACTAGGAAACAGACTGAGAAACCAGAGTAAGGGTTTCTCCTGCAACCCGTTCCCTTTGTGCTGGATGAGCGAACGTCTCTCCACATGCTCACTTCTGAGAGATAAGTGTGTGTGAAAGCCGTCCTTCACCTAGCTTGAAGGGAACACAAAGTTTCTTTTCAGTTGCAAACTCCACTCCATACATATATATGGTGAGGTCCAAGCTCCAACTCGGTTTTACAGTGAAAACGGCAGGCACTTCAAACCGGCACTAGGAAACAGACTGAGAAACCAGAGTAAGGGTTTCTCCTGCAACCCGTTCCCTTTGTGCTGGATGAACGAACGTCACTCCACATGATCAGTTCTGAGAGATAAGTGTGTGTGAAAGCCGTCCTTCACCTAGCTTGAAGGGAACACAAAGTTTCTTTTCAGTTGCAAACTCCACTCCATACATATATATGGGGAGGTACAAGCTCCAACTCGGTTTTACAGTGAAAACGGCAGGCACTTCAAACTGGCACTAGGAAACAGACTGAGAAACCAGAGTAAGGGTTTCTCCTGCAACCCGTTCCCTTTGTGCTGGATGAACGAACGTCTCTCCACATGCTCAGTTCTGAGAGATAAGTGTGTGTGAAAGCCGTCCTTCACCTAGCTTGAAGGGAACACAAAGTTTCTTTTCAGTTGCAAACTCCACTCCATACATATATATGGGGAGGTACAAGCTGCAACTCGGTTTTACAGTGAAAACGGCAGTCACTTCAAACCGGCACTAGGAAACAGACTGAGAAACCAGAGTAAGGGTTTCTCCTGCAACCCGTTCCCTTTGTGCTGGATGAACGAACGTCTCTCCACATGCTCACTTCTGAGAGATAAGTATGTGTGAAAGCCGTCCTTCACCTAGCTTGAAGGGAACACAAAGTTTCTTTTCAGTTGCAAACTCCAATCCATACATATATATGGGGAGGTACAAGCTCCAACTCGCTTTTACAGTGAAAACGGCAGGCACTTCAAACCGGCACTAAGAAACAGACTGAGAAACCAGAATAAGGGTTTCTCCTGCAACCCGTTCCCTTTGTGCTGGATGAACGAACGTCTCTCCACATGCTCACTTCTGAGAGATAAGTGTGTGTGAAAGCCGTCCTTCACCTAGCTTGAAGGGAACACAAAGTTTCTTTTCAGTTGCAAACTCCACTCCATACATATATATGGGGAGGTACAAGCTCCAACTCGGTTTTACAGTGAAAACGGCAGGCACTTCAAACCGGCACTAGGAAACAGACTGAGAAACCAGAGTAAGGGTTTCCCTGCAACCCGTTCCCTTTGTGCTGGATGAACGAACGTCACTCCACATGATCAGTTCTGAGAGATAAGTGTGTGTGAAAGCCGTCCTTCACCTAGCTTGAAGGGAACACAAAGTTTCTTTTCAGTTGCAAACTCCACTCCATACATATATATGGGGAGGTGCAAGCTCCAACTCGGTTTTACAGTGAAAACGGCAGGCACTTCAAACCGGCACTAGGAAACAGACTGAGAAACCAGAGTAAGGGTTTCTCCTGCAACCCGTTCCCTTTGTGCTGGATGAACGAACGTCTCTCCACATGCTCAGTTCTGAGAGATAAGTGTGTGTGAAAGCCGTCCTTCACCTAGCTTGAAGGGAACACAAAGTTTCTTTTCAGTTGCAAACTCCACTCCATACATATATATGGGGAAGTCCAAGCTCCAACTCGGATTTACAGTGAAAACGGCAGGCACTTCAAACCGGCACTAGGAAACAGACTGAGAAACCAGAGTAAGGGTTTCTCCTGCAACCCGTTCCCTTTGTGCTGGATGAGCGAACGTCTCTCCACATGCTCACTTCTGAGAGATAAGTGTGTGTGAAAGCCGTCCTTCACCTAGCTTGAAGGGAACACAAAGTTTCTTTTCAGTTGCAAACTCCACTCCATACATATATATGGGGAGGTCCAAGCTCCAACTCGGTTTTACAGTGAAAACGGCAGGCACTTCAAACCGGCACTAGGAAACAGACTGAGAAACCAGAGTAAGGGTTTCTCCTGCAACCCGTTCCCTTTGTGCTGGATGAACGAACGTCACTCCACATGATCAGTTCTGAGAGATAAGTGTGTGTGAAAGCCGTCCTTCACCTAGCTTGAAGGGAACACAAAGTTTCTTTTCAGTTGCAAACTCCACTCCATACATATATATGGGGAGGTACAAGCTCCAACTCGGTTTTACAGTGAAAACGGCAGGCACTTCAAACTGGCACTAGGAAACAGACTGAGAAACCAGAGTAAGGGTTTCTCCTGCAACCCGTTCCCTTTGTGCTGGATGAACGAACGTCTCTCCACATGCTCAGTTCTGAGAGATAAGTGTGTGTGAAAGCCGTCCTTCACCTAGCTTGAAGGGAACACAAAGTTTCTTTTCAGTTGCAAACTCCACTCCATACATATATATGGGGAGGTACAAGCTGCAACTCGGTTTTACAGTGAAAACGGCAGTCACTTCAAACCGGCACTAGGAAACAGACTGAGAAACCAGAGTAAGGGTTTCTCCTGCAACCCGTTCCCTTTGTGCTGGATGAACGAACGTCTCTCCACATGCTCACTTCTGAGAGATAAGTATGTGTGAAAGCCGTCCTTCACCTAGCTTGAAGGGAACACAAAGTTTCTTTTCAGTTGCAAACTCCAATCCATACATATATATGGGGAGGTACAAGCTCCAACTCGCTTTTACAGTGAAAACGGCAGGCACTTCAAACCGGCACTAAGAAACAGACTGAGAAACCAGAATAAGGGTTTCTCCTGCAACCCGTTCCCTTTGTGCTGGATGAACGAACGTCTCTCCACATGCTCACTTCTGAGAGATAAGTGTGTGTGAAAGCCGTCCTTCACCTAGCTTGAAGGGAACACAAAGTTTCTTTTCAGTTGCAAACTCCACTCCATACATATATATGGGGAGGTACAAGCTCCAACTCGGTTTTACAGTGAAAACGGCAGGCACTTCAAACCGGCACTAGGAAACAGACTGAGAAACCAGAGTAAGGGTTTCTCCTGCAACCCGTTCCCTTTGTGCTGGATGAACGAACGTCTCTCCACATGCTCACTTCTGAGAAATAAGTGTGTGTGAAAGCCGTCCTTCACCTAGCTTGAAGGGAACACAAAGTTTCTTTTCAGTTGCAAACACCACTCCATATATATATATGGGGAGGTACAAGCTCCAACTCGGTTTTACAGTGAAAACGGCAGGCACTTCAAACCGGCACTAGGAAACAGACTGAGAAACCAGAGTAAGGGTTTCTCCTGCAACCCGTTCCCTTTGTGCTGGATGAACGAACGTCTCTCCACATGCTCACTACTGAGAGTTAAGTGTGTGTGAAAGCCGTCCTTCACCTAGCTTGAAGGGAACACAAAGTTTCTTTTCAGTTGCAAACTCCACTCCATACATATATATGGGGAGGTACAAGCTCAACTCGGTTTTACAGTGATAACGGCAGGCACTTCAAACCGGCAATAGGAAACAGACTGAGAAACCAGAGTAAAGGTTTCTCCTGCAACCCGTACCATTTGTGCTGGATGAACGAACGTCTCTCCACAAGCTCAGTTCTGAGAGATAAGTGTGTGTGAAAGCCGTCCTTCACCTAGCTTGAAGGGAACACAAAGTTTCTTTTCAGTTGCAAACTCCACTCCATACATATATATGGGGAGGTACAAGCTCCAACTCGGTTTTACAGTGAAAAAGGCAGGCACTTCAAACCGGCACTAGGAAACAGACTGAGAAACCAGAGTAAGGGTTTCTCCTGCAACCCGTTCCATTTGTGCAGGATGAACGAACGTCTTTCCACATGCTCACTTCTGAGAGATATGTGTGTGTGAAAGCCGTCCTTCACCTAGCTTGAAGGGAACACAAAGTTTCTTTTCAGTTGCAAATTCCCCTCCATACATATATATGGGGAGGTACAAGCTCCAACTCGGTTTTACAGTGAAAACGGCAGGCCCTTCAAACCGGCACTAGGAAACAGACTGAGAAACCAGATTAAGGGTTTCTCCTGCAACCCGTTCCCTTTGTGCTGGATGAACGAACGTCTCTCCACATGCTCACTTCTGAGAAATAAGTGTGTGTGAAACCCGTCCTTCACCTAGCTTGGAGGGAACACAAAGTTTCTTTTCAGTTGCAAACTCCACTCCATACATATATATGGGGAGGTTCAAGCTCCAACTCGGTTTTACAGTGAAAACGGCAGGCACTTCAAACCGGCACTAGGAAACAGACTGAGAAACCAGAGTAAGGGTTTCTCCTGCAACCCGTTCCCTTTGTGCTGGATGAACGAACGTCTCTCCACATGCTCAGTTCTGAGAGATAAGTGTGTGTGAAAGCCGTCCTTCACCTAGCTTGAAGGGAACACAAAGTTTCTTTTCAGTTGCAAACTCCACTCCATACATATATATGGGGAGGTACAAGCTCCAACTCGGTTTTACAGTGAAAACGGCAGGCACTTCAAACCGGCACTAGGAAACAGCCTGAGAAACCAGAGTAAGGGTTTCTCCTGCAACCCGTTCCCTTTGTGCTGGATGAACGAACGTCTCTCCACATGCTCAGTTCTGAGAGATAAGTGTGTGTGAAAGCCGTCCTTCACCTAGCTTGAAGGGAACACAAAGTTTCTTTTCAGTTGCAAACTCCACTTCATACATATATTTGGGGAGGTACAAGCTCCAACTCGCTTTTACAGTAAAAACGGCAGGCACTTCAAACCGGCAATAGGAAACAGACTGAGAAACCAGAATAAGGGTTTCTCCTGCAACCCGTTCCCTTTGTGCTGGATGAACGAACGTCTCTCCACATGCTCACTTCTGAGAGATAAGTGTGTGTGAAAGCCGTCCTTCACCTTGCTTGAAGGGAACACAAAGTTTCTTTTCAGTTGCAAACTCCACTCCATACATATATATGGGGAGGTACAAGCTCCAACTCGGTTTTACAGTGAAAACGGCAGGCACTTCAAACCGGCACTAGGAAACAGACTGAGAAACCAGAGTAAGGGTTTCTCCTGCAACCCGTTCCCTTTGTGCTGGATGAACGAACGTCTCTCCACATGCTCACTTCTGAGAGATAAGTGTGTGTGAAAGCCGTCCTTCACCTAGCTTGAAGGGAACACAAAGTTTCTTTTCAGTTGCAAACTCCACTCCATACATATATATGGGGAGGTACAAGCTCCAACATGGTTTTACAGTGAAAACGGCAGGCACTTCAAACCGGCACTAGGAAACAGACTGAGAAATCAGAGTAGGGATTCTCCTGCAACCAGTTCCCTTTGTGCTGGATGAACGAACGTCTCTCCACATGCTCAGTTCTGAGAGATAAGTGTGTGTGAAAGCCGTCCTTCACCTAGCTTGAAGGGAACACATAGTTTCTTTTCAGTTGCAAACTCCACTCCATACATATATATGGGGAGGTACAAGCTCCAACTCGGTTTTACACTGAAAACGGCAGGCACTTCAAACCGGCACTAGGGAACAGACTGAGAAACCAGAGTAAGGGTTTCTCCTGCCACCCGTTCCCTTTGTGCTGGATGAACGAACGTCTCTCCACATGCTCACTTCTGAGAGATAAGTGTGTGTGAAAGCCGTCCTTCACCTAGCTTGAAGGGAACACAAAGTTTCTTTTCAGTTGCAAACTCCACTCCATACATATATATGGGGAGGTACAAGCTCCAACTCGGTTTTACAGTGAAAACGGCAGGCACTTCAAACCGGCACTAGGAAACAGACTGAGAAACCAGAGTAAGGGTTTCCCCTGCAACCCGTTCCTTTTGTGCTGGATGAACGAACGTCTCTCCACATGCTCAGTTCTGAGAGATAAGTTTGTGTGAAAGCAGTCCTTCACCTAGCTAGAAGGGAACACAAAGTTTCTTTTCAGTTGCAAACCACATTCCATACATATATATGGGGACGTACAAGCTCCAACTCGGTTTTACAGTGAAAACGGCAGGCACTTCAAACCGGCACTAGGAAACAGACTGAGAAACCAGAGTAAGGGTTTCTCCTGCAACCCGTTCCCTTTGTGCTGGATGAACGAACGTCTCTCCACATGCTCACTTCTGAGAGATAAGTGTGTGTGAAAGCCGTCCTTCACCTAGCTTGAAGGGAACACAAAGTTTCTTTTCAGTTGCAAACTCCACTCCATACATATATATGGGGAGGTACAAGCTCCAACTCGGTTTTACAGTGAAAACGGCAGGCCCTTCAAACCGGCACTAGGAAACAGACTGAGAAACCAGAGTAAGGGTTTCTCCTGCAACCCGTTCCCTTTGTGCTGGATGAACGAACGTCTCTCCACATGCTCACTTCTGAGAAATAAGTGTGTGTGAAAGCCGTCCTTCACCTAGCTTGGAGGGAACACAAAGTTTCTTTTCAGTTGCAAACTCCACTCCATACATATATATGGGGAGGTTCAAGCTGCAACTCGGTTTTACAGTGAAAACGGCAGGCACTTCAAACCGGCACTAGGAAACAGACTGAGAAACCAGAGTAAGGGTTTCCCCTGCAACCCGTTCCCTTTGTGCTGGATGAACGAACGTCTCTCCACATGCTCAGTTCTGAGAGATAAGTGTGTGTGAAAGCCGTCCTTCACCTAGCTTGAAGGGAACACAAAGTTTCTTTTCAGTTGCAAACTCCACTCCATACATATATATGGGGAGGTACAAGCTCCAACTCGGTTTTACAGTGAAAACGGCAGGCACTTCAAACCGGCACTAGGAAACAGACTGAGAAACCAGAGTAAGGGTTTCTCCTGCAACCCGTTCCCTTTGTGCTGGATGAACGAACGTCTCTCCACATGCTCAGTTCTGAGAGATAAGTGTGTGTGAAAGCCGTCCTTCACCTAGCTTGAAGGGAACACAAAGTTTCTTTTCAGTTGCAAACTCCACTCCATACATATATTTGGGGAGGTACAAGCTCCAACTCGCTTTTACAGTAAAAACGGCAGGCACTTCAAACCGGCAATAGGAAACAGACTGAGAAACCAGAATAAGGGTTTCTCCTGCAACCCGTTCCCTTTGTGCTGGATGAACGAACGTCTCTCCACATGCTCACTTCTGAGAGATAAGTGTGTGTGAAAGCCGTCCTTCACCTTGCTTGAAGGGAACACAAAGTTTCTTTTCAGTTGCAAACTCCACTCCATACATATATATGGGGAGGTACAAGCTCCAACTCGGTTTTACAGTGAAAACGGCAGGCACTTCAAACCGGCACTAGGAAACAGACTGAGAAACCAGAGTAAGGGTTTCTCCTGCAACCCGTTCCCTTTGTGCTGGATGAACGAACGTCTCTCCACATGCTCACTTCTGAGAGATAAGTGTGTGTGAAAGCCGTCCTTCACCTAGCTTGAAGGGAACACAAAGTTTCTTTTCAGTTGCAAACTCCACTCCATACATATATATGGGGAGGTACAAGCTCCAACTTGGTTTTACAGTGAAAACGGCAGGCACTTCAAACCGGCACTAGGAAACAGACTGAGAAATCAGAGTAGGGATTCTCCTGCAACCAGTTCCCTTTGTGCTGGATGAACGAACGTCTCTCCACATGCTCAGTTCTGAGAGATAAGTGTGTGTGAAAGCCGTCCTTCACCTAGCTTGAAGGGAACACAAAGTTTCTTTTCAGTTGCAAACTCCACTCCATACATATATATGGGGAGGTACAAGCTCCAACTCGGTTTTACACTGAAAACGGCAGGCACTTCAAACCGGCACTAGGGAACAGACTGAGAAACCAGAGTAAGGGTTCTCCTGCCACCCGTTCCCTTTGTGCTGGATGAACGAACGTCTCTCCACATGCTCACTTCTGAGAGATAAGTGTGTGTGAAAGCCGTCCTTCACCTAGCTTGAAGGGAACACAAAGTTTCTTTTCAGTTGCAAACTCCACTCCATACATATATATGGGGAGGTACAAGCTCCAACTCGGTTTTACAGTGAAAACTGCAGGCACTTCAAACCGGCACTAGGAAACAGACTGAGAAACCAGAGTAAGGGTTTCCCCTGCAACCCGTTCCTTTTGTGCTGGATGAACGAACGTCTCTCCACATGCTCAGTTCTGAGAGATAAGTGTGTGTGAAAGCAGTCCTTCACCTAGCTTGAAGGGATCACAAAGTTTCTTTTCAGTTGCAAACCACATTCCATACATATATATGGGGACGTACAAGTTCCAACTCGGTTTTACAGTGAAAACGGCAGGCACTTCAGACCGGCACTAGGAAACAGACTGAGAAACCAGAGTAAGGGTTTCTCCTGCAACCCGTTCCCTTTGTGCTGGATGAACGAACGTCTCTCCACATGCTCAGTTCTGAGAGATAAGTGTGTGTGAAAGCCGTCCTTCACCTAGCTTGAAGGGAACACAAAGTTTCTTTTCAGTTGCAAACTCCACTCCATACATATATATGGGGAGGTCCAAGCTCCAACTCGGTTTTACAGTGAAAACGGCAGGCACTTCAAACCGGCACTAGGAAACAGACTGAGAAACCAGAGTAAGGGTTTCTCCTGCAACCCGTTCCCTTTGTGCTGGATGAACGAACGTCACTCCACATGATCAGTTCTGAGAGATAAGTGTGTGTGAAAGCCGTCCTTCACCTAGCTTGAAGGGAACACAAAGTTTCTTTTCAGTTGCAAACTCCACTCCATACATATATATGGGGAGGTACAAGCTCCAACTCGGTTTTACAGTGAAAACGGCAGGCACTTCAAACTGGCACTAGGAAACAGACTGAGAAACCAGAGTAAGGGTTTCTCCTGCAACCCGTTCCCTTTGTGCTGGATGAAAGAACGTCTCTCCACATGCTCAGTTCTGAGAGATAAGTGTGTGTGAAAGCCGTCCTTCACCTAGCTTGAAGGGAACACAAAGTTTCTTTTCAGTTGCAAACTCCACTCCATACATATATATGGGGAGGTACAAGCGGCAACTCGGTTTTACAGTGAAAACGGCAGTCACTTCAAACCGGCACTAGGAAACAGACTGAGAAACCAGAGTAAGGGTTTCTCCTGCAACCCGTTCCCTTTGTGCTGGATGAACGAACGTCTCTCCACATGCTCACTTCTGAGAGATAAGTGTGTGTGAAAGCCGTCCTTCACCTAGCTTGAAGGGAACACAAAGTTTCTTTTCAGTTGCAAACTCCACTCCATACATATATATGGGGAGGTACAAGCTCCAACTCGCTTTTACAGTGAAAACGGCAGGCACTTCAAACCGGCACTAAGAAACAGACTGAGAAACCAGAATAAGGGTTTCTCCTGCAACCCGTTCCCTTTGTGCTGGATGAACGAACGTCTCTCCACATGCTCACTTCTGAGAGATAAGTGTGTGTGAAAGCCGTCCTTCACCTAGCTTGAAGGGAACACAAAGTTTCTTTTCAGTTGCAAACTCCACTCCATACATATATATGGGGAGGTACAAGCTCCAACTCGGTTTTACAGTGAAAACGGCAGGCACTTCAAACCGGCACTAGGAAACAGACTGAGAAACCAGAGTAAGGGTTTCTCCTGCAACCCGTTCCCTTTGTGCCGGATGAACGAACGTCTCTCCACATGCTCACTTCTGAGAGATAAGTGTGTGTGAAAGCCGTCCTTCACCTAGCTTGAAGGGAACACAAAGTTTCTTTTCAGTTGCAAACTCCACTCCATACATATATATGGGGAGGTACAAGCTCCAACTCGGTTTTACAGTGAAAACGGCAGGCACTTCAAACCGGCACTAGGAAACAGAATGAGAAACCAGAGTAAGGGTTTCTCCTGCAACCCGTTCCCTTTGTGCTGGATGAACGAACGTCTCTCCACATGCTCACAACTGAGAGATAAGTGTGTGTGAAAGCCGTCCTTCACCTAGCTTGAAGGGAACACAAAGTTTCTTTTCAGTTGCAAACTCCACTCCATACATATATATGGGGAGGTACAAGCTCCAACTCGGTTTTACAGTGAAAACGGCAGGCACTTCAAACCGGCACTAGGAAACAGACTGAGAAACCAGAGTAAGGGTTTCTCCTGCAACCCGTTCCCTTTGTGCAGGATGAACGAACGTCTTTCCACATGCTCAGTTCTGAGAGATAAGTGTGTGTGAAAGCCGTCCTTCACCTAGCTTGAAGGGAACACAAAGTTTCTTTTCAGTTGCAAACTCCACTCCATACATATATATGGGGAGGTACAAGCTCCAACTCGGTTTTACAGTGAAAACGGCAGGCACTTCAAACCGGCACTAGGAAACAGACTGAGAAACCAGAGTAAGGGTTTCTCCTGCAACCCGTTCCCTTTGTGCAGGATGAACGAACGTCTTTCCACATGCTCACTTCTGAGAGATATGTGTGTGTGAAAGCCGTCCTTCACCTAGCTTGAAGGGAACACAAAGTTTCTTTTCAGTTGCAAACTCCACTCCATACATATATATGGGGAGGTACAAGCTCCAACTCGGTTTTACAGTGAAAACTGCAGGCACTTCAAACCGGCACTAGGAAACAGACTGAGAAACCAGAGTAAGGGTTTCTCCTGCAACCCGTTCCCTTTGTGCTGGATGAACGAACGTCTCTCCACATGCTCACTTCTGAGAGATAAGTGTGTGTGAAAGCCGTCCTTCACCTAGCTTGAAGGGAACACAAAGTTTCTTTTCAGTTGCAAACTCCAATCCATACATATATATGGGGAGGTACAAGCTCCAACTCGGTTTTACAGTGAAAACGGCAGGCACTTCAAACCGGCACTAGGAAACAGACTGAGTAACCAGAGTAAGGGTTTCTTCTGCAACCCGTTCCCTTTGTGCTGGATGAACGAACGTCTCTCCACATGCTCATTTCTGAAAGATAATTGTGTGTGAAAGCCGTCCTTCACCTAGCTTGAAGGGAACACAAAGTTTCTTTTCAGTTGCAAACTCCACTCCATACATTTTTATGGGGAGGTACAAGCTCCAACTCGGTTTTACACTGAAAACGGCAGGCACTTCAAACCGGCAATAGGAAACAGACTGAGAAACCAGAATAAGGGTTTCTCCTGCAACCCGTTCCCTTTGTGTTGGATGAACGAACGTCTCTCCACATGCTCACTTCTGAGAGATAAGTGTGTGTGAAAGCCGTCCTTCACCTTGCTTGAAGGGAACACAAAGTTTCTTTTCAGTTGCAAACTCCACTCCATACATATATATGGGGAGGTACAAGCTCCAACTCGGTTTTACAGTGAAAACGGCAGGCACTTCAAACCGGCACTAGGAAACAGACTGAGAAACCAGAGTAAGGGTTTCTCCTGCAACCCGTTCCCTTTGTGCTGGATGAACGAACGTCTCTCCACATGCTCAGTTCTGAGAGATAAGTGTGTGTGAAAGCCGTCCTTCACCTAGCTTGAAGGGAACACAAAGTTTCTTTTCAGTTGCAAACTTCACTCCATACATATATATGGGGAGGTACAAGCTCCAACTTGGTTTTACAGTGAAAACGGCAGGCACTTCAAACCGGCACTAGGAAACAGACTGAGAAACCAGAGTAGGGATTCTCCTGCAACCAGTTCCCTTTGTGCTGGATGAACGAACGTCTCTCCACATGCTCAGTTCTGAGAGATAAGTGTGTGTGAAAGCCGTCCTTCACCTAGCTTGAAGGGAACACAAAGTTTCTTTTCAGTTGCAAACTCCACTCCATACATATATATGGGGAGGTACAAGCTCCAACTCGGTTTTACAGTGAAAACGGCAGGCACTTCAAAACGGCACTAGGAAACAGACTGAGAAACCAGAGTAAGGGTTTCTCCTGCAACCCGTTGCCTTTTTGCTGGATGAACGAACGTCTCTCCACATGCTCACTTCTGAGAGATAATTGTGTGTGAAAGCCGTCCTTTACCTAGCTTGAAGGGAACACAAAGTTTCTTTTCAGTTGCAAACTCCACTCCATACATATATATGGGGAGGTACAAGCTCCAACTCGGTTTTACAGTGAAAACGGCAGGCACTTCAAACCGGCACTAGGAAACAGACTGAGAAACCAGAGTAAGGGTTTCTCCTGCAAACCGTTCCCTTTGTGCTGGATGAACGAAAGTCTCTCCACATGCTCACTTCTGAGAGATAAGTGTGTGTGAAAGCCGCCCTTCACCTAGCTTGAAGGGAACACAAAGTTTCTTTTCAGTTGCAAACTCCACTCCATAAATATATATGGGGAGGTACAAGCTCCAACTCGGTTTTACAGTGAAAACGGCAGGCACTTCAAACCGGCACTAGGAAACAGACTGAGAAACCAGAGTAAGGGTTTCTCCTGCAAACCGTTCCCTTTGTGCTGGATGAACGAACGTCTCTCCACATGCTCACTTCTGAGAGATAAGTGTGTGTGAAAGCCGTCCTTCACCTAGCTTGAAGGGAACACAAAGTTTCTTTTCAGTTGCAAACTCCACTCCATACATATATATGGGGAGGTACAAGCTCCAACTCGGTTTTACAGTGAAAACGGCAGGCACTTCAAACCGGCACTAGGAAACAGACTGAGAATCCCGAGTAAGGGTTTCTCCTGCAACCCGTTCCCTTTGTGCTGGATGAACGAACGTCTCTCCACATGCTCAGTTCTGAGAGATAAGTGTGTGTGAAAGCCGTCCTTCACCTAGCTTGAAGGGAACACAAAGTTTCTTTTCAGTTGCAAACTCCACTCCATACATATATATGGGGAGGTACAAGCTCCAACTCGGTTTTACAGTGAAAACGGCAGGCACTTCAAACCGGCACTAGGAAACAGACTGAGAAACCAGAGTAAGGGTTTCTCCTGCAACCCGTTCCCTTTGTGCTGGATGAACGAACGTCTTTCCACATGCTCACTTCTGAGAGATAAGTATGTCTGAAAGCCGTCCTTCACCTAGCTTGAAGGGAACACAAAGTTTCTTTTCAGTTGCCAACTCCACTCCATACATATATATGGGGAGGTACAAGCTCCAACTCGGTTTTACAGTGAAAACGGCAGGCACTTCAAACCGGCACTGGGAAACAGACTGAGAAACCAGAGTATGGGTTTCTCCTGCAACCCGTTCCCTTTGTGCTGGATGAACGAACGTCTCTCCACATGCTCACTTCTGAGAGATTAGTGTGTGGGAAGCCGTCCTTCACCTAGCTTGAAGGGAACACAAAGTTTCTTTTCAGTTGCAAACTCCACTCCATACATATATATGGGGAGGTACAAGCTCCAACTCGGTTTTACAGTGAAAAAGGCAGGCACTTCAAACAGGCACTAGGAAACAGACTGAGAAACCAGAGTAAGGGTTTCTCCTGCAACCCGTTCCCTTTGTGCTGGATGAACGAACGTCTCTCCACATGCTCAGTTCTGAGAGATAAGTGTGTGTGAAAGCCGTCCTTCAACTAGCTTGAAGGGAACACAAAGTTTCTTTTCAGTTGCAAACTCCACTCCATACATATATATGGGGAGGTACAAGCTCCAACTCGGTTTTACAGTGAAAAAGGCAGGCACTTCAAACCGGCACTGGGAAACAGACTGAGAAACCAGAGTAAGGGTTTCTCCTGCAACCCGTTCCCTTTGTGCTGGATGAACGAACGTCTCTCCACATGCTCAGTTGTGAGAGATAAGTGTGTGTGAAAGCCGTCCTTCACCTAGCTTGAAGGGAACACAAAGTTTCTTTTCAGTTGCAAACTCCACTCCATACATATATATGGGGAGGTACAAGCTCTAACTCGGTTTTACAGTGAAAACGGCAGGCACTTCAAACCGGCACTAGGAAACAGACTGAGAAACCAGAGTAAGGGATTCTCCTGCAACCCGTTCCCTTTGTGCTGGATGAACGAACGTCTCTCCACATGCTCACTTCTGAGAGATAAGTGTGTGTGAAAGCCGTCCTTCACCTAGCTTGAAGGGAACACAAAGTTTCTGTTCAGTTGCCAACTCCACTCCATACATATATATGGGGAGGTACAAGCTCCAACTCGGTTTTACAGTGAAAACGGCAGGCACTTCAAACCGGCACTAGGAAACAGACTGAGAAACCAGAGTATGGGTTTCTCCTGCAACCCGTTCCCTTTGTGCTGGATGAACGAACGTCTCTCCACATGCTCACTTCTGAGAGATTAGTGTGTGGGGAAGCCGTCCTTCACCTAGCTTGAAGGGAACACAAAGTTTCTTTTCAGTTGCAAACTCCACTCCATACATATATATGGGGAGGTACAAGCTCCAACTCGGTTTTACAGTGAAAAAGGCAGGCACTTCAAACAGGCACTAGGAAACAGACTGAGAAACCAGAGTAAGGGTTTCTCCTGCAACCCGTTCCCTTTGTGCTGGATGAACGAACGTCTCTCCACATGCTCAGTTCTGAGAGATAAGTGTGTGTGAAAGCCGTCCTTCACCTAGCTTGAAGGGAACACAAAGTTTCTTTTCAGTTGCAAACTCCACTCCATACATATATATGGGGAGGTACAAGCTCCAACTCGGTTTTACAGTGAAAACGGCAGACACTTCCAACCGGCACTGGGAAACAGACTGAGAAACCAGAGTAAGGGTTTCCCTGCAACCCGTTCCCTTTGTGCTGGATGAACGAACGTCTCTCCACATGCTCAGTTCTGAGAGATAAGTGTGTGTGAAAGCCGTCCTTCACCTAGCTTGAAGGGAACACAAAGTTTCTATTCAGTTACAAACTCCACTCCATACATATATATGGGGAGGTCCAAGCTCAAACTCGGTGTTACAGTGAAAACGGCAGGCACTTCAAACCGGCACTAGGAAACAGACTGAGAAACCAGAGTAAGGGTTTCTCCTGCAACCCGTTCCCTTTGTGCTGGATGAACGAACGTCTCTCCACATGCTCACTTCTGAGAGATAAGTGTGTGTGAAAGCCGTCCTTCACCTAGCTTGAAGGGAACACAAAGTTTCTTTTCAGTTGCAAACTCCACTCCATACATATATATGGGGAGGTACAAGCTCCAACTCGGTTTTACAGTGAAAACGGCAGGCACTTCAAACCGGCACTAGGAAACAGACTGAGAAACCAGAGTATGGGTTTCACCTGCAACCCGTTCCCTTTGTGCTGGATGAACGAACGTCTCTCCACATGCTCACTTCTGAGAGATAAGTGTGTGTGAAAGCCGTCCTTCACCTAGCTTGAAGGGAACACAAAGTTTCTTTTCAGTTGCAAACTCCACTCCATACATATATATGGGGAGGTACAAGCTCCAACTCGGTTTTACAGTGAAAACGGCAGGCACTTCAAACCGGAACTAGGAAACAGACTGAGAAACCAGAGTAAGGGTTTCTCCTGCAATGCGTTCCCTTTGTGCTGGATGAACGAACGTCTTTCCACATGCTCACTTCTGAGAGATAAGTGTGTGTGAAAGCCGTCCTTCACCTAGCTTGAAGGGAACACAAAGTTTCTTTTCAGTTGCAAACTCCACTCCATACATATATATGGGGAGGTACAAGCTCCAACTCGGTTTTACAGTGAAAACGGCAGGCACTTCAAACCGGCACTAGGAAACAGACTGAGAAACCAGAGTAAGGGTTTCTCCTGCAACCCGTTCTCTTTGTGCTGGATGAACGAACGTCTCTGCCCATGCTCACTTCTGAGAGATAAGTGTGTGTGAAAGCCGTCCTTCACCTAGCTTGAAGGCAACACAAAGTTTCTTTTCAGTTGCAAACTCCACTCCATACATATATATGGGGAGGTACAAGCTCCAACTCGGTTTTACAGTGAAAACGGCAGGCACTTCAAACCGGCACTAGGGAACAGACTGAGAAACCAGAGTAAGGGTTTCTCCTGCAACCCGTTCCCTTTGTGCTGGATGAACGAACGTCTCTCCACATGCTCACTTCTGAGAGATAAGTGTGTGTGAAAGCCGTCCTTCACCTAGCTTGAAGGGAACACAAAGTTTCTTTTCAGTTGCAAACTCCACTCCATACATATATATGGGGAGGTACAAGCTCCAACTCGGTTTTACAGTGAAAACGGCAGGCACTTCAAACCGGCACTAGGAAACAGACTGAGAAACCAGAGTAAGGGTTTCTCCTGCAACCCGTTCCCTTTGTGCTGGATGAACGAACGTCTCTCCACATGCTCAGTTCTGAGAGATAAGTGTGTGTGAAAGCCGTCCTTCACCTAGCTTGAAGGGAACACAAAGTTTCTTTTCAGTTGCAAACTCCACTCCATACATATATATGGGGAGGTACAAGCTCCAACTCGGTTTTACAGTGAAAACGGCAGGCACTTCAAAACGGCACTAGAAAACAGACTGAGAAACCAGAGTAAGGGTTTCTCCTGCAACCCGTTCCCTTTTTGCTGGATGAACGAACGTCTCTCCACATGCTCACTTCTGAGAGATAAGTGTGTGTGAAAGCCGTCCTTTACCTAGCTTGAAGGGAACACAAAGTTTCTTTTCAGTTGCAAACTCCACTCCATACATATATATGGGGAGGTACAAGCTCCAACTCGGTTTTACAGTGAAAACGGCAGGCACTTCAAACCGGCACTAGGAAACAGACTGAGAAACCAGAGTAAGGGTTTCTCCTGCAAACCGTTCCCTTTGTGCTGGATGAACGAAAGTCTCTCCACATGCTCACTTCTGAGAGATAAGTGTGTGTGAAAGCCGCCCTTCACCTAGCTTGAAGGGAACACAAAGTTTCTTTTCAGTTGCAAACTCCACTCCATAAATATATATGGGGAGGTACAAGCTCCAACTCGGTTTTACAGTGAAAACGGCAGGCACTTCAAACCGGCACTAGGAAACAGACTGAGAAACCAGAGTAAGGGTTTCTCCTGCAAACCGTTCCCTTTGTGCTGGATGAACGAACGTCTCTCCACATGCTCACTTCTGAGAGATAAGTGTGTGTGAAAGCCGTCCTTCACCTAGCTTGAAGGGAACACAAAGTTTCTTTTCAGTTGCAAACTCCACTCCATACATATATATGGGGAGGTACAAGCTCCAACTCGGTTTTACAGTGAAAACGGCAGGCACTTCAAACCGGCACTAGGAAACAGACTGAGAAACCCGAGTAAGGGTTTCTCCTGCAACCCGTTCCCTTTGTGCTGGATGAACGAACGTCTCTCCACATGCTCAGTTCTGAGAGATAAGTGTGTGTGAAAGCCGTCCTTCACCTAGCTTGAAGGGAACACAAAGTTTCTTTTCAGTTGCAAACTCCACTCCATACATATATATGGGGAGGTACAAGCTCCAACTCGGTTTTACAGTGAAAACGGCAGGCACTTCAAACCGGCACTAGGAAACAGACTGAGAAACCAGAGTAAGGGTTTCTCCTGCAACCCGTTCCCTTTGTGCTGGATGAACGAACGTCTCTCCACATGCTCAGTTCTGAGAGATAAGTGTGTGTGAAAGATGTCCTTCACCTAGCTTGAAGGGAACACAAAGTTTCTTTTCAGTTGCAAACTCCACTCCATACATATATATGGGGAGGTACAAGCTCCAACTCGGTTTTACAGTGAAAACGGCAGGCACTTCAAAACGGCACTAGGAAACAGACTGAGAAACCAGAGTAAGGGTTTCTCCTGCAACCCGTTCCCTTTTTGCTGGATGAACGAACGTCTCTCCACATGCTCACTTCTGAGAGATAAGTGTGTGTGAAAGCCGTCCTTTACCTAGCTTGAAGGGAACACAAAGTTTCTTTTCAGTTGCAAACTCCACTCCATACATATATATGGGGAGGTACAAGCTCCAACTCGGTTTTACAGTGAAAACGGCAGGCACTTCAAACCGGCACTAGGAAACAGACTGAGAAACCAGAGTAAGGGTTTCTCCTGCAAACCGTTCCCTTTGTGCTGGATGAACGAAAGTCTCTCCACATGCTCACTTCTGAGAGATAAGTGTGTGTGAATGCCGCCCTTCACCTAGCTTGAAGGGAACACAAAGTTTCTTTTCAGTTGCAAACTCCACTCCATAAATATATATGGGGAGGTACAAGCTCCAACTCGGTTTTACAGTGAAAACGGCAGGCACTTCAAACCGGCACTAGGAAACAGACTGAGAAACCAGAGTAAGGGTTTCTCCTGCAAACCGTTCCCTTTGTGCTGGATGAACGAACGTCTCTCCACATGATCAGTTCTGAGAGATAAGTGTGTGTGAAAGCCGTCCTTCACCTAGCTTGAAGGGAACACAAAGTTTCTTTTCAGTTGCAAACTCCACTCCATACATATATATGGGGAGGTACAAGCTCCAACTCGGTTTTACAGTGAAAACGGCAGGCACTTCAAACCGGCACTAGGAAACAGACTGAGAAACCCGAGTAAGGGTTTCTCCTGCAACCCGTTCCCTTTGTGCTGGATGAACGAACGTCTCTCCACATGCTCAGTTCTGAGAGATAAGTGTGTGTGAAAGCCGTCCTTCACCTAGCTTGAAGGGAACACAAAGTTTCTTTTCAGTTGCAAACTCCACTCCATACATATATATGGGGAGGTACAAGCTCCAACTCGGTTTTACAGTGAAAACGGCAGGCACTTCAAACCGGCACTAGGAAACAGACTGAGAAACCAGAGTAAGGGTTTCTCCTGCAACCCGTTCCCTTTGTGCTGGATGAACGAACGTCTCTCCACATGCTCACTTCTGAGAGATAAGTGTGTGTGAAAGCCGTCCTTCACCTAGCTTGAAGGGAACACAAAGTTTCTTTTCAGTTGCAAACTCCACTCCATACATATATATGGGGAGGAACAAGCTCCAACTCGGTTTTACAGTGAAAACGGCAGGCACTTCAAACCGGCACTAGGAAACAGACTGAGAAACCAGAGTGAGGGTTTCTCCTGCAAACCGTTCCCTTTGTGCTGGATGAACGAACGTCTCTCCACATGCTCACTTCTGAGAGATAAGTGTGGGTGAAAGCCGTCCTTCACCTAGCTTGAAGGGAACACAAAGTTTCTTTTCAGTTTCAAACTCCACTCCATACATATATATGGGGAGGTACAAGCTCCAACTCGGTTTTACAGTGAAAACGGCAGGCACTTCAAACCGGCACTAGGAAACAGACTGAGAAACCAGAGTAAGGGTTTCTCCTGCAACCCGTTCCCTTTGTGCTGGATGAACGAACGTCTCTCCACATGCTCACTTCTGAGAGATAAGTGTGTGTGAAAGCCGTCCTTCACCTAGCTTGAAGGGAACACAAAGTTTCTTTTCAGTTGCAAACTCCACTCCATACATATATATGGGGAGGTACAAGCTCCAACTCGGTTTTACAGTGAAAACGGCAGGCACTTCAAACCGGCACTAGGGAACAGACTGAGAAACCAGAGTAAGGGTTTCTCCTGCATCCCGTTCCCTTTGTGCTGGATGAACGAACGTCTCTCCACATGCTCAGTTCTGAGAGATAAGTGTGTGTGAAAGCCGTCCTTCACCTAGCTTGAAGGGAACACAAAGTTTCTTTTCAGTTGCAAACTCCACTCCATACATATATATGGGGAGGTACAAGCTCCAACTCGGTTTTACAGTGAAAACGGCAGGCACTTCAAACCGGCACTAGGAAACAGACTGAGAAACCAGAGTGAGGGTTTCTCCTGCAAACCGTTCCCTTTGTGCTGGATGAACGAACGTCTCTCCACATGCTCAGTTCTGAGAGATAAGTGTGTGTGAAAGCCGTCCTTCACCTAGCTTGAAGGGAACACAAAGTTTCTTTTCAGTTTCAAACTCCACTCCATACATATATATGGGGAGGTACAAGCTCCAACTCGGTTTTACAGTGAAAACGGCAGGCACTTCAAACCGGCACTAGGAAACAGACTGAGAAACCAGAGTAAGGGTTTCTCCTGGAACCCGTTCCCTTTGTGCTGGATGAACGAACGTATCTCCACATGCTCACTTCTGAGAGATAAGTGTGTGTGAAAGCCGTCCTTCACCTAGCTTGAAGGGAACACAAAGTTTCTTTTCAGTTGCCAACTCCACTCCATACATATATATGGGGAGGTACAAGCTCCAACTCGGTTTTACAGTGAAAACGGCAGGCACTTCAAACCGGCACTAGGAAACAGACTGAGAAACCAGAGTAAGGGTTTCTCCTGCAACCCGTTCCCTTTGTGCTGGATGAACGAACGTCTCTCCACATGCTCACTTCTGAGAGATAAGTGTGTGTGAAAGCCGTCCTTCACCTAGCTTGAAGGGAACACAAAGTTTCTTTTCAGTTGCAAACTCCACTCCATACATATATATGGGGAGGTACAAGCTCCAACTCGGTTTTACAGTGAAAACGGCAGGTACTTCAAACCGGCACTACGAAACAGACTGAGAAACCAGAGTAAGGGTTTCTCCTGCAACCCGTTCCATTTGTGCTGGATGAACGAACGTCTCTCCACATGCTCAGTTCTGAGAGATAAGTGTGTGTGAAAGCCGTCCTTCACCTAGCTTGAAGGGAACACAAAGTTTCTTTTCAGTTGCTAACTCCAATCCATACATATACATGGGAAGGTACAAGCTCCAACTCGGTTTTACAGTGAAAACGGCAGGCACTTCAAACCGGCACTAGGGAACAGACTGAGAAACCAGAGTAAGGGTTTCTCCTGCAAGCCGTTCCCTTTGTGCTGGATGAACGAACGTCTCTCCACATGCTCAGTTCTGAGAGATAAGTGTGTGTGAAAGCCGTCCTTCACCTAGCTTGAAGGGAACACAAAGTTTCTTTTCAGTTGCAAACTCCACTCCATACATATATATGGGGAGGAACAAGCTCCAACTCGGTTTTACAGCGAAAACGGCAGGCACTTCAAACCGGCACTAGGAAACAGACTGAGAAACCAGAGTAAGGGTTTCTCCTGCAACCCGTTCCCTTTGTGCTGGATGAACGAACGTCTCTCCACATGCTCACTTCTGAGAGTTAAGTGTGTGTCAAAGCCGTCCTTCACCTAGCTTGAAGGGAACACAAAGTTTCTTTTCAGTTGCCAACTCCACTCCATACATATATATGGGGAAGTACAAGCTCCAACTCGGTTTTACAGTGAAAACGGCAGGCACTTCAAACCGGCACTAGGAAACAGACTGAGAAACCAGAGTAAGGGTTTCTCCTGCAACCCGTTCCCTTTGTGCTTGGTGAACGAACGTCTCTCCACATGCTCAGTTCTGAGAGATAAGTGTGTGTGAAAGCCGTCCTTCACCTAGCTTGAAGGGAACACAAAGTTTCTTTTCAGTTGCTAACTCCATTCCATACATATACATGGGGATGTACAAGCTCCAACTCGGTTTTACAGTGAAAACGGCAGGCACTTCAAACCGGCACTAGGGAACAGACTGAGAAACCAGAGTAAGGGTTTCTCCTGCAACCCGTTCCCTTTGTGCTGGATGAACGAACGTCTCTCCACATGCTCAGTTCTGAGAGATAATTGTGTGTGAAAGCCGTCCTTCACCTAGCTTGAAGGGAACACAAAGTTTATTTTCAGTTGCAAACTCCACTCCATACATATATATGGGGAGGAACAAGCTCCAACTCGGTTTTACAGCGAAAACGGCAGGCACTTCAAACCGGCACTAGGAAACAGACTGAGAAACCAGAGTAAGGGTTTCTCCTGCAACCCGTTTCCTTTGTGCTGGATGAACGAACGTCTCTCCACATGCTCACTTCTGAGAGATAAGTGTGTGTGAAAGCCGTCCTTCACCTAGCTTGAAGGGAACACAAAGTTTCTTTTCAGTTGCAAACTCCACTCCATACATATATATGGGGACGTACAAGCTCCAACTCGGTTTTACAGTGAAAACGGCAGGCACTTCAAACCGGCACTAGGGAACAGACTGAGAAACCAGAGTAAGGGTTTCTCCTGCATCCCGTTCCCTTTGTGGTGGATGAACGAACGTCTCTCCACATGCTCAGTTCTGAGAAATAAGTGTGTGTGAAAGCCGTCCTTCACCTAGCTTGAAGGGAACACAAAGTTTCTTTTCAGTTGCAAACTCCACTCCATACATATATATGGGGAGGTACAAGCTCCAACTCGGTTTTACAGTGAAAACGGCAGGCACTTCAAACCGGCACTAGGAAACAGACTGAGAAACCAGAGTGAGGGTTTCTCCTGCAAACCGTTCCCTTTGTGCTGGATGAACGAACGTCTCTCCACATGCTCACTTCTGAGAGATAAGTGTGGGTGAAAGCCGTCCTTCACCTAGCTTGAAGGGAACACAAAGTTTCTTTTCAGTTTCAAACTCCACTCCATACATATATATGGGGAGGTACAAGCTCCAACTCGGTTTTACAGTGAAAACGGCAGGCACTTCAAACCGGCACTAGGAAACAGTCTGAGAAACCAGAGTAAGGGTTTCTCCTGGAACCCGTTCCCTTTGTGCTGGATGAACGAACGTATCTCCACATGCTCACTTCTGAGAGATAAGTGTGTGTGAAAGCCGTCCTTCACCTAGCTTGAAGGGAACACAAAGTTTCTTTTCAGTTGCTAACTCCAATCCATACATATACATGGGAAGGTACAAGCTCCAACTCGGTTTTACAGTGAAAACGGCAGGCACTTCAAACCGGCACTAGGGAACAGACTGAGAAACCAGAGTAAGGGTTTCTCCTGCAACCCGTTCCCTTTGTGCTGGATGAACGAACGTCTCTCCACATGCTCAGTTCTGAGAGATAAGTGTGTGTGAAAGCCGTCCTTCACCTAGCTTGAAGGGAACACAAAGTTTCTTTTCAGTTGCAAACTCCACTCCATACATATATATGGGGAGGAACAAGCTCCAACTCGGTTTTACAGCGAAAACGGCAGGCACTTCAAACCGGCACTAGGAAACAGACTGAGAAACCAGAGTAAGGGTTTCTCCTGCAACCCGTTCCCTTTGTGCTGGATGAACGAACGTCTCTCCACATGCTCACTTCTGAGAGATAAGTGTGTGTCAAAGCCGTCCTTCACCTAGCTTGAAGGGAACACAAAGTTTCTTTTCAGTTGCCAACTCCACTCCATACATATATATGGGGAAGTACAAGCTCCAACTCGGTTTTACAGTGAAAACGGCAGGCACTTCAAACCGGCACTAGGAAACAGACTGAGAAACCAGAGTAAGGGTTTCTCCTGCAACCCGTTCCCTTTGTGCTGGATGAACGAACGTCTCTCCACATGCTCAGTTCTGAGAGATAAGTGTGTGTGAAAGCCGTCCTTCACCTAGCTTGAAGGGAACACAAAGTTTCTTTTCAGTTGCTAAGCCATTCCATACATATACATGGGGATGTACAAGCTCCAACTCGGTTTTACAGTGAAAACGGCAGGCACTTCAAACCGGCACTAGGGAACAGACTGAGAAACCAGAGTAAGGGTTTCTCCTGCAACCCGTTCCCTTTGTGCTGGATGAACGAACGTCTCTCCACATGCTCAGTTCTGAGAGATAAGTGTGTGTGAAAGCCGTCCTTCACCTAGCTTGAAGGGAACACAAAGTTTCTTTTCAGTTGCAAACTCCACTCCATACATATATATGGGGAGGAACAAGCTCCAACTCGGTTTTACAGCGAAAACGGCAGGCACTTCAAACCGGCACTAGGAAACAGACTGAGAAACCAGAGTAAGGGTTTCTCCTGCAACCCGTTCCCTTTGTGCTGGATGAACGAACGTCTCTCCACATGCTCACTTCTGAGAGATAAGTGTGTGTGAAAGCCGTCCTTCACCTAGCTTGAAGGGAACACAAAGTTTCTTTTCAGTTGCAAACTCCACTCCATACATATATATGGGGACGTACAAGCTCCAACTCGGTTTTACAGTGAAAACGGCAGGCACTTCAAACCGGCACTAGGGAACAGACTGAGAAACCAGAGTAAGGGTTTCTCCTGCATCCCGTTCCCTTTGTGGTGGATGAACGAACGTCTCTCCACATGCTCAGTTCTGAGAAATAAGTGTGTGTGAAAGCCGTCCTTCACCTAGCTTGAAGGGAACACAAAGTTTCTTTTCAGTTTCAAACTCCACTCCATACATATATATGGGGAGGTACAAGCTCCAACTCGGTTTTACAGTGAAAACGGCAGGCACTTCAAACCGGCACTAGGAAACAGACTGAGAAACCAGAGTAAGGGTTTCTCCTGGAACCCGTTCCCTTTGTGCTGGATGAACGAACGTATCTCCACATGCTCACTTCTGAGAGATAAGTGTGTGTGAAAGCCGTCCTTCACCTAGCTTGAAGGGAACACAAAGTTTCTTTTCAGTTGCAAACTCCACTCCATACATATATATGGGGAGGAACAAGCTCCAACTCGGTTTTACAGCGAAAACGGCAGGCACTTCAAACCGGCACTAGGAAACAGACTGAGAAACCAGAGTAAGGGTTTCTCCTGCAACCCGTTCCCTTTGTGCTGGATGAACGAACGTCTCTCCACATGCTCACTTCTGAGAGATAAGTGTGTGTGAAAGCCGTCCTTCACCTAGCTTGAAGGGAACACAAAGTTTCTTTTCAGTTGCAAACTCCACTCCATACATATATATGGGGAGGTACAAGCTCCAACTCGGTTTTACAGTGAAAACGGCAGGCACTTCAAACCGGCACTAGGGAACAGACTGAGAAACCAGAGTAAGGGTTTCTCCTGCATCCCGTTCCCTTTGTGCTGGATGAACGAACGTCTCTCCACATGCTCAGTTCTGAGAGATAAGTGTGTGTGAAAGCCGTCCTTCACCTAGCTTGAAGGGAACACAAAGTTTCTTTTCAGTTGCAAACTCCACTCCATACATATATATGGGGAGGTACAACCTCCAACTCGGTTTTACAGTGAAAACGGCAGGCACTTCAAACCGGCACTAGGAAACAGACTGAGAAACCAGAGTGAGGGTTTCTCCTGCAAACCGTTCCCTTTGTGCTGGATGAACGAACGTCTCTCCACATACTCACTTCTGAGAGATAAGTGTGGGTGAAAGCCGTCCTTCACCTAGCTTGAAGGGAACACAAAGTTTCTTTTCATTTTCAAACTCCCCTCCATACATATATATGGGGAGGTACAAGCTCCAACTCGGTTTTACAGTGAAAACGGCAGGCACTTCAAACCGGCACTAGGAAACAGACTGAGAAACCAGAGTAAGGGTTTCTCCTGGAACCCGTTCCCTTTGTGCTGGATGAACGAACGTATCTCCACATGCTCACTTCTGAGAGATAAGTGTGTGTGAAAGCCGTCCTTCACCTAGCTTGAAGGGAACACAAAGTTTCTTTTCAGTTGCAAACTCCACTCCATACATATATATGGGGAGGTACAAGCTCCAACTCGGTTTTACAGTGAAAACGGCAGGCACTTCAAACCGGCACTAGGAAACAGACTGAGAAACCAGAGTAAGGGTTTCTCCTGCAACCCGTTCCCTTTGTGCTGGATGAACGAACGTCTCTCCACATGCTCAGTTCTGAGAGATAAGTGTGTGTGAAAGCCGTCCTTCACCTAGCTTGAAGGGAACACAAAGTTTCTTTTCAGTTGCTAACTCCACTCCATACATATACATGGGGAGGTACAAGCTCCAACTCGGTTTTACAGTGAAAACGGCAGGCACTTCAAACCGGCACTAGGGAACAGACTGAGAAACCAGAGTAAGGGTTTCTCCTGCAACCCGTTCCCTTTGTGCTGGATGAACGAACGTCTCTCCACATGCTCAGTTCTGAGAGATAAGTGAGTGTGAAAGCCGTCCTTCACCTAGCTTGAAGGGAACACAAAGTTTCTTTTCAGTTGCAAACTCCAATCCATATATATATATGGGGAGGAACAAGTTCCAACTCGGTTTTACAGCGAAAACGGCAGGCACTTCAAACCGGCACTAGGAAACAGACTGAGAAACCAGAGTAAGGGTTTCTCCTGCAACCCGTTCCCTTTGTGCTGGATGAACGAACGTCTCTCCACATGCTCACTTCTGAGAGATAAGTGTGTGTGAAAGCCGTCCTTCACCTAGCTTGAAGGGAACACAAAGTTTCTTTTCAGTTGCAAACTCCACTCCATACATATATATGGGGAGGTACAAGCTCCAACTCGGTTTTACAGTGAAAACGGCAGGCACTTCAAACCGGCACTAGGGAACAGACTGAGAAACCAGAGTAAGGGTTTCTCCTGCATCCCGTTCCCTTTGTGCTGGATGAACGAACGTCTCTCCACATGCTCAGTTCTGAGAGATAAGTGTGTGTGAAAGCCGTCCTTCACCTAGCTTGAAGGGAACACAAAGTTTCTTTTCAGTTGCAAACTCCACTCCATACATATATATGGGGAGGTACAAGCTCCAACTCGGTTTTACAGTGAAAACGGCAGGCAATTCAAACCGGCACTAGGAAACAGACTGAGAAACCAGAGTGAGGGTTTCTCCTGCAAACCGTTCCCTTTGTGCTGGATGAACGAACGTCTCTCCACATGCTCACTTCTGAGAGATAAGTGTGGGTGAAAGCCGTCCTTCACCTAGCTTGAAGGGAACACAAAGTTTCTTTTCAGTTTCAAACTCCACTCCATACATATATATGGGGAGGTACAAGCTCCAACTCGGTTTTACAGTGAAAACGGCAGGCACTTCAAACCGGCACTAGGAAACAGACTGACAAACCAGAGTAAGGGTTTCTCCTGGAACCCGTTCCCTTTGTGCTGGATGAACGAACGTATCTCCACATGCTCACTTCTGAGAGATAAGTGTGTGTGAAAGCCGTCCTTCACCTAGCTTGAAGGGAACACAAAGTTTCTTTTCAGTTGCAAACTCCACTCCATACATATATATGGGGAGGTACAAGCTCCAACTCGGTTTTACAGTGAAAACGGCAGGCACTTCAAACCGGCACTAGGAAACAGACTGAGAAACCAGAGTAAGGGTTTCTCCTGCAACCCGTTCCCTTTGTGCTGGATGAACGAACGTCTCTCCACATGCTCAGTTCTGAGAGATAAGTGTGTGTGAAAGCCGTCCTTCACCTAGCTTGAAGGGAACACAAAGTTTCTTTTCAGTTGCTAACTCCACTCCATACATATACATGGGGAGGTACAAGCTCCAACTCGGTTTTACAGTGAAAACGGCAGGCACTTCAAACCGGCACTAGGGAACAGACTGAGAAACCAGAGTAAGGGTTTCTCCTGCAACCCGTTCCCTTTGTGCTGGATGAACGAACGTCTCTCCACATGCTCACTTCTGAGAGATAAGTGTGGGTGAAAGCCGTCCTTCACC
Organism: Vicugna pacos; assembly: GCF_048564905.1. Taxonomy (NCBI): domain Eukaryota; kingdom Metazoa; phylum Chordata; class Mammalia; order Artiodactyla; family Camelidae; genus Vicugna; species Vicugna pacos. The sequence continues at coordinate 27,243,634 of NW_027328741.1, forward strand.
TAGCTTGAAGGGAACACAAAGTTTCTTTTCAGTTGCCAACTCCACTCCATACATATATATGGGGAGGTACAAGCTCCAACTCGGTTTTACAGTGAAAACGGCAGGCACTTCAAACCGGCACTAGGAAACAGACTGAGAAACCAGAGTAAGGGTTTTTCCTGCAACCCGTTCCCTTTGTGCTGGATGAACGAACGTCTCACCACATGCTCACTTCTGAGAGACAAGTGTGTGTGAAAGCCTTCCTTCACCTAGCTTGAAGGGAACACAAAGTTTCTTTTCAGTTGCAAACTCCATTCCATACATATATATGGGGAGGTACAAGCTCCAACTCGGTTTTACAGTGAAAACGGCAGGCACTTCAAACCGGCACTAGGAAACAGACTGAGAAACCAGAGTAAGGGTTTCTCCTGCAACCCGTTCCCTTTGTGCTGGATGAACGAACGTCTCTCCACATGCTCACTTCTGAGAGATAAGTGTGTGTGAAAGCCGTCCTTCACCTAGCTTGAAGGGAACACAAAGTTTCTTTTCAGTTGCCAACTCCACTCCATACATATATATGGGGAGGTCCAAGCTCCAACTCGGTTTTACAGTGAAAACTGCAGGCACTTCAAATCGGCACTAGGAAACAGACTGAGAAACCAGAGTAAGGGTTTCTCCTGCAACCCGTTCCCTTTGTGCTGGATGAACGAACGTCTCTCCACATGCTCAGTTCTGAGAGATAAGTGTGTGTGAAAGCCGTCCTTCACCTAGCTTGAAGGGAACACAAAGTTTCTTTTCAGTTGCAAACTCCACTCCATACATATATATGGGGAGGTACAAGCTCCAACTCGGTTTTACAGTGAAAACGGCAGGCACTTCAAACCGGCACTAGGAAACAGACTGAGAAACCAGAGTAAGGGTTTCTCCTGCAACCCGTTCCTTTGTGCTGGATGAACGAACGTCTCTCCACATGCTCAGTTCTGAGAGATAAGTGTGTGTGAAAGCCGTCCTTCACCTAGCTTGAAGGGAACACAAAGTTTCTTTTCAGTTGCTAACTCCACTCCATACATATACATGGGGAGGTACAAGCTCCAACTCGGTTTTACAGTGAAAACGGCAGGCACTTCAAACCGGCACTAGGGAGCAGACTGAGAAACCAGAGTAAGGGTTTCTCCTGCAACCCGTTCCCTTTGTGCTGGATGAACGAACGTCTCTCCACATGCTCACTTCTGAGAGATAAGTGTGTGTGAAAGCCGCCCTTCACCTAGCTTGAAGGGAACTCAAAGTTTCTTTTCAGTTGCAAACTCCACTCCATACATATATATGGGGAGGTACAAGCTCCAACTCGGTTTTACAGTGAAAACGGCAGGCACTTCAAACCGGCACTAGGAAACAGACTGAGAAACCAGAGTAAGGGTTTCTCCTGCAAACCGTTCCCTTTGTGCTGGATGAACGAACGTCTCTCCACATGCTCACTTCTGAGAGATAAGTGTGGGTGAAAGCCGTCCTTCACCTAGCTTGAAGGGAACACAAAGTTTCTTTTCAGTTGCAAACTCCACTCCATACATATATATGGGGAGGTACAAGCTCCAACTCGGATTTACAGTGAAAACGGCAGGCACTTCAAACAGGCACTAGGAAACAGACTGAGAAACCAGAGTAAGGGTTTCTCCTGCAACCCGTTCCCTTTGTGCTGGATGAACGAACGTCTCTCCACATGCTCAGTTCTGAGAGATAAGTGTGTGTGAAAGCCGTCCTTCACCTAGCTTGAAGGGAACACAAAGTTTCTTTTCAGTTGCTAACTCCACTCCATACATATACATGGGGAGGTACAAGCTCCAACTCGGTTTTACAGTGAAAACGGCAGGCACTTCAAACCGGCACTAGGGAACAGACTGAGAAACCAGAGTAAGGGTTTCTCCTGCAACCCGTTCCCTTTGTGCTGGATGAACGAACGTCTCTCCACATGCTCACTTCTGAGAGACAAGTGTGTGTCAAAGCCTTCCTTCACCTAGCTTGAAGGGAACACAAAGTTTCTTTTCAGTTGCAAACTCCATTCCATACATATATATGGGGAGGTACAAGCTCCAACTCGGTTTTACAGTGAAAACGGCAGGCACTTCAAACCGGCACTAGGAAACAGACTGAGAAACCAGAGTAAGGGTTTCTCCTGCAACCCGTTCCCTTTGTGCTGGATGAACGAACGTCTCTCCACATGCTCACTTCTGAGAGATAAGTGTGTGTGAAAGCCGTCCTTCACCTAGCTTGAAGGGAACACAAAGTTTCTTTTCAGTTGCCAACTCCACTCCATACATATATATGGGGAGGTACAAGCTCCAACTCGGTTTTACAGTGAAAACGGCAGGCACTTCAGACCGGCAGTAGGAAACAGACTGAGAAACCAGAGTAAGGGTTTCTCCTGCAACCCGTTCCCTTTGTGCTGGATGAACGAACGTCTCTCCACATGCTAACTTCTGAGAGATAAGTGTGGGTGAAAGCCGTCCTTCACCTAGCTTGAAGGGAACACAAAGTTTCTTTTCAGTTGCAAACTCCACTCCATACATATATATGGGGAGGTACAAGCTCCAACTCGGTTTTACAGTGAAAACGGCAGGCACTTCAAACCGGCACTAGGAAACAGACTGAGAAACCAGAGTAAGGGTTTCTCCTGCAACCCGTTCCCTTTGTGCTGGATGAACGAACGTCTCTCCACATGCTCACTTGTGAGAGAAAAGTGTGTGTGAAAGCCGTCCTTCACCTAGCTTGAAGGGAACAAAAAGTTTCTTTTCAGTTGCAAACTCCACTCCATACATATATATGGGAAGGTACAAGCTCCAACTCGGTTTTACAGTGAAAACGGCAGGCACTTCAAACCGGCACTAGGAAACAGACTGAGAAACCAGAGTAAGGGTTTCTCCTGCAACCCGTTCCCTTTGTGCTGGATGAACGAACGTCTCTCCACATGCTCACTTCTGAGAGATAAGTGTGTGTGAAAGCCGTCCTTCACCTAGCTTGAAGGGAACACAAAGTTTCTTTTCAGTTGCAAACTCCACTCCATACATATATATGGGGAGGTACAAGCTCCAACTCGGTTTTACAGTGAAAACGGCAGGCACTTCAAACCGGCACTAGGAAACAGACTGAGAAACCAGAGTAAGGGTTTCTCCTGCAACCCGTTCCCTTTGTGCTGGATGAACGAACGTCTCTCCACATGCTCAGTTCTGAGAGATAAGTGTGGGTGAAAGCCGTCCTTCACCTAGCTTGAAGGGAACACAAAGTTTCTTTTCAGTTTCAAACTCCACTCCATACATATATATGGGGAGGTACAAGCTCCAACTCGGTTTTACAGTGAAAACGGCAGGCACTTCAAACCGGCACTAGGAAACAGACTGAGAAACCAGAGTAAGGGTTTCTCCTGCAACCCGTTCCCTTTGTGCTGGATGAACGAACGTATCTCCACATGCTCACTTCTGAGAGATAAGTGTGTGTGAAAGCCGTCCTTCACCTAGCTTGAAGGGAACACAAAGTTTCTTTTCAGTTGCAAACTCCACTCCATACATATATATGGGGAGGTACAAGCTCCAACTCGGTTTTACAGTGAAAACGGCAGGCACTTCAAACCGGCACTAGGAAACAGACTGAGAAACCAGAGTAAGGGTTTCTCCTGCAACCCGTTCCCTTTGTGCTGGATGAACGAACGTCTCTCCACATGCTCAGTTCTGAGAGATAAGTGTGTGTGAAAGCCGTCCTTCACCTAGCTTGAAGGGAACACAAAGTTTCTTTTCAGTTGCTAACTCCACTCCATACATATACATGGGGAGGTACAAGCTCCAACTCGGTTTTACAGTGAAAACGGCAGGCACTTCAAACCGGCACTAGGGAACAGACTGAGAAACCAGAGTAAGGGTTTCTCCTGCAACCCGTTCCCTTTGTGCTGGATGAACGAACGTCTCTCCACATGCTCACTTCTGAGAGATAAGTGTGGGTGAAAGCCGTCCTTCACCTAGCTTGAAGGGAACACAAAGTTTCTTTTCAGTTGCCAACTCCACTCCATACATATATATGGGGAGGTACAAGCTCCAACTCGGTTTTACAGTGAAAACGGCAGGCACTTCAAACCGGCACTAGGAAACAGACTGAGAAACCAGAGTAAGGGTTTTTCCTGCAACCCGTTCCCTTTGTGCTGGATGAACGAACGTCTCACCACATGCTCACTTCTGAGAGACAAGTGTGTGTGAAAGCCTTCCTTCACCTAGCTTGAAGGGAACACAAAGTTTCTTTTCAGTTGCAAACTCCATTCCATACATATATATGGGGAGGTACAAGCTCCAACTCGGTTTTACAGTGAAAACGGCAGGCACTTCATACCGGCACTAGGAAACAGACTGAGAAACCCGACTAAGGGTTTCTCCTGCAACCCGTTCCCTTTGTGCTGGATGAACGAACGTCTCTCCACATGCTCACTTCTGAGAGATAAGTGTGTGTGAAAGCCGTCCTTCACTTAGCTTGAAGGGAACACAAAGTTTCTTTTCAGTTGCAAACTCCACTCCATACATATATATGGGGAGGTACAAGCTCCAACTCGGTTTTACAGTGAAAACGGCAGGCACTTCAAACCGGCACTAGGAAACAGACTGAGAAACCAGAGTAAGGGTTTCTCCTGCAAACCGTTCCCTTTGTGCTGGATGAACGAAAGTCTCTCCACATGCTCACTTCTGAGAGATAAGTGTGGGTGAAAGCCGTCCTTCACCTAGCTTGAAGGGAACACAAAGTTTCTTTTCAGTTGCAAACTCCACTCCATACATATATATGGGGAGGTACAAGCTCCAACTCGGTTTTACAGTGAAAACGGCAGGCACTTCAAACCGGCACTAGGAAACAGACTGAGAAACCAGAGTAAGGGTTTCTCCTGCAACCCGTTCCCTTTGTGCTGGATGAACGAACGTCTCTCCACATGCTCACTTCTGAGAGATAAGTGTGTGTGAAAGCCGTCCTTCACCTAGCTTGAAGGGAACAAAAAGTTTCTTTTCAGTTGCAAACTCCACTCCATACATATATATGGGAAGGTACAAGCTCCAACTCGGTTTTACAGTGAAAACGGCAGGCATTTCAAACCGGCACTAGGAAACAGACTGAGAAACCAGAGTAAGGGTTTCTCCTGCAACCCGTTCCCTTTGTGCTGGATGAACGAACGTCTCTCCACATGCTCACTTCTGAGAGATAAGTGTGTGTGAAAGCCGTCCTTCACCTAGCTTGAAGGGAACACAAAGTTTCTTTTCAGTTGCAAACTCCACTCCATACATATATATGGGGAGGTACAATCTCCAACTCGGTTTTACAGTGAAAACGGCAGGCACTTCAAACCGGCACTAGGAAACAGACTGAGAAACCAGAGTAAGGGTTTCTCCTGCAACCCGTTCCCTTTGTGCTGGATGAACGAACGTCTCTCCACATGCTCACTTCTGAGAGATAAGTGTGTGTGAAAGCCGTCCTTCACCTAGCTTGAAGGGAACACAAAGTTTCTTTTCAGTTGCAAACCCCACTCCATACATATATATGGGGAGGTCCAAGCTCCAACTCGGTTTTACAGTGAAAACGGCAGGCACTTCAAGCCGGCACTAGGGAACAGACTGAGAAACCAGAGTAAGGGTTTCTCCTGCAACCCGTTCCCTTTGTGCTGGATGAACGAACGTCTCTCCACATGCTCACTTCTGAGAGATAAGTGTGTGTGAAAGCCGTCCTTCACCTAGCTTGAAGGGAACACAAATTTTCTTTTCAGTTGCCAACTCCACTCCATACATATATATGGGGAGGTCCAAGCTCCAACTCGGTTTTACAGTGAAAACTGCAGGCACTTCAAATCGGCACTAGGAAACAGACTGAGAAACCAGAGTAAGGGTTTCTCCTGCAACCCGTTCCATTTGTGCTGGATGAACGAACGTCTCTCCACATGCTCAGTTCTGAGAGATAAGTGTGTGTGAAAGCCGTCCTTCACCTAGCTTGAAGGGAACACAAAGTTTCTTTTCAGTTGCAAACTCCACTCCATACATATATATGGGGAGGTACAAGCTCCAACTCGGTTTTACAGTGAAAACTGCAGGCACTTCAAACCGGCACTAGGAAACAGACTGAGAAACCAGAGTAAGGGTTTATCCTGCAACCCGTTCCTTTGTGCTGGATGAACGAACGTCTCTCCACATGCTCAGTTCTGAGAGATAAGTGTGTGTGAAAGCCGTCCTTCACCTAGCTTGAAGGGAACACAAAGTTTCTTTTCAGTTGCTAACTCCACTCCATACATATACATGGGGAGGTACAAGCTCCAACTCGGTTTTACAGTGAAAACGGCAGGCACTTCAAACCGGCACTAGGGAACAGACTGAGAAACCAGAGTAAGGGTTTCTCCTGCAACCCGTTCCCTTTGTGCTGGATGAACGAACGTCTCTCCACATGCTCACTTCTGAGAGATAAGTGTGTGTGAAAGCCGTCCTTCACCTAGCTTGAAGGGAACACAAAGTTTCTTTTCAGTTGCAAACTCCACTCCATACATATATATGGGGAGGTACAAGCTCCAACTCGGTTTTACAGTGAAAACGGCAGGCACTTCAAATCGGCACTAGGAAACAGACTGAGAAACCAGAGTAAGGGTTTCACCTGCAACCCGTTCCCTTTGTGCTGGATGAACGAACGTCTCTCCACATGCTCACTTCTGAGAGATAAGTGTGTGTGAAAGCCGTCCTTCACCTAGCTTGAAGGGAACACAAAGTTTCTTTTCAGTTGCAAACTCCACTCCATACATATATATGGGGAGGTACAAGCTCCAACTCGGTTTTACAGTGAAAACGGCAGGCACTTCAAACCGGCAGTAGGAAACAGACTGAGAAACCAGAGTAAGGGTTTCTCCTACAACCCGTTCCCTTTGTGCTGGATGAACGAACGTCTCTCCACATGCACACTTCTGAGAGATAAGTGTGGGTGAAAGCCGTCCTTCACCTAGCTTGAAGGGAACACAAAGTTTCTTTTCAGTTGCCAACTCCACTCCATACATATATATGGGGAGGTACAAGCTCCAACTCGGTTTTACAGTGAAAACGGCAGGCACTTCAAACCGGCACTAGGAAACAGACTGAGAAACCAGAGTAAGGGTTTCTCCTGCAACCCGTTCCCTTTGTGCTGGATGAACGAACGTCTCTCCACATGCTCACTTCTGAGAGACAAGTGTGTGTGAAAGCCTTCCTTCACCTAGCTTGAAGGGAACACAAAGTTTCTTTTCAGTTGCAAACTCCATTCCATACATATATATGGGGAGGTACAAGCTCCAACTCGGTTTTACAGTGAAAACGGCAGGCACTTCAAACCGGCACTAGGAAACAGACTGAGAAACCAGAGTAAGGGTTTCTCCTGCAACCCGTTCCCTTTGTGCTGGATGAACGAACGTCTCTCCACATGCTCACTTCTGAGAGATAAGTGTGTGTGAAAGCCGTCCTTCACCTAGCTTGAAGGGAACACAAAGTTTCTTTTCAGTTGCAAACTCCACTCCATACATATATATGGGGAGGTACAAGCTCCAACTCGGTTTTACAGTGAAAACGGCAGGCACTTCAAACCGGCAGTAGGAAACAGACTGAGAAACCAGAGTAAGGGTTTCTCCTGCAAACCGTTCCCTTTGTGCTGGATGAACGAACGTCTCTCCACATGCTCACTTCTGAGAGATAAGTGTGGGTGAAAGCCGTCCTTCACCTAGCTTGAAGGGAACACAAAGTTTCTTTTCAGTTGCAAACTCCACTCCATACATATATATGGGGAGGTACAAGCTCCAACTCGGTTTTACAGTGAAAACGGCAGGCACTTCAAACAGGCACTAGGAAACAGACTGAGAAACCAGAGTAAGGGTTTCTCCTGCAACCCGTTCCCTTTGTGCTGGATGAACGAACGTCTCTCCACATGCTCACTTCTGAGAGATAAGTGTGTGTGAAAGCCGTCCTTCACCTAGCTTGAAGGGAACACAAAGTTTCTTTTCAGTTGCAAACTCCACTCCATACATATATATGGGGAGGTACAAGCTCCAACTCGGTTTTACAGTGAAAACGGCAAGCACTTCAAACCGGCAGTAGGAAACAGACTGAGAAACCAGAGTAAGGGTTTCTCCTACAACCCGTTCCCTTTGTGCTGGATGAACGAACGTCTCTCCACATGCTCACTTCTGAGAGATAAGTGTGGGTGAAAGCCGTCCTTCACTTAGCTTGAAGGGAACACAAAGTTTCTTTTCAGTTGCCAACTCCACTCCATACATATATATGGGGAGGTACAAGCTCCAACTCGGTTTTACAGTGAAAACGGCAGGCACTTCAAACCGGCACTAGGAAACAGACTGAGAAACCAGAGTAAGGGTTTCTCCTGCAACCCGTTCCCTTTGTGCTGGATGAACGAACGTCTCTCCACATGCTCACTTCTGAGAGACAAGTGTGTGTGAAAGCCTTCCTTCACCTAGCTTGAAGGGAACACAAAGTTTCTTTTCAGTTGCAAACTCCATTCCATACATATATATGGGGAGGTACAAGCTCCAACTCGGTTTTACAGTGAAAACGGCAGGCACTTCAAACCGGCACTAGGAAACAGACTGAGAAACCAGAGTAAGGGTTTCTCCTGCAACCCGTTCCCTTTGTGCTGGATGAACGAACGTCTCTCCACATGCTCACTTCTGAGAGATAAGTGTGTGTGAAAGCCGTCCTTCACCTAGCTTGAAGGGAACACAAAGTTTCTTTTCAGTTGCCAACTCCACTCCATACATATATATGGGGAGGTACAAGCTCCAACTCGGTTTTACAGTGAAAACGGCAGGCACTTCAAACCGGCACTAGGAAACAGACTGAGAAACCAGAGTAAGGGTTTCTCCTGCAACCCGTTCCCTTTGTGCTGGATGAACGAACGTCTCTCCACATGCTCACTTGTGAGAGAAAAGTGTGTGTGAAAGCCGTCCTTCACCTAGCTTGAAGGGAACAAAAAGTTTCTTTTCAGTTGCAAACTCCACTCCATACATATATATGGGAAGGTACAAGCTCCAACTCGGTTTTACAGTGAAAACGGCAGGCACTTCAAACCGGCACTAGGAAACAGACTGAGAAACCAGAGTAAGGGTTTCTCCTGCAACCCGTTCCCTTTGTGCTGGATGAACGAACGTCTCTCCACATGCTCACTTCTGAGAGATAAGTGTGTGTGAAAGCCGTCCTTCACCTAGCTTGAAGGGAACACAAAGTTTCTTTTCAGTTGCAAACTCCACTCCATACATATATATGGGGAGGTACAAGCTCCAACTCGGTTTTACAGTGAAAACGGCAGGCACTTCAAACCGGCACTAGGAAACAGACTGAGAAACCAGAGTAAGGGTTTCTCCTGCAACCCGTTCCCTTTGTGCTGGATGAACGAACGTCTCTCCACATGCTCAGTTCTGAGAGATAAGTGTGGGTGAAAGCCGTCCTTCACCTAGCTTGAAGGGAACACAAAGTTTCTTTTCAGTTTCAAACTCCACTCCATACATATATATGGGGAGGTACAAGCTCCAACTCGGTTTTACAGTGAAAACGGCAGGCACTTCAAACCGGCACTAGGAAACAGACTGAGAAACCAGAGTAAGGGTTTCTCCTGCAACCCGTTCCCTTTGTGCTGGATGAACGAACGTATCTCCACATGCTCACTTCTGAGAGATAAGTGTGTGTGAAAGCCGTCCTTCACCTAGCTTGAAGGGAACACAAAGTTTCTTTTCAGTTGCAAACTCCACTCCATACATATATATGGGGAGGTACAAGCTCCAACTCGGTTTTACAGTGAAAACGGCAGGCACTTCAAACCGGCACTAGGAAACAGACTGAGAAACCAGAGTAAGGGTTTCTCCTGCAACCCGTTCCCTTTGTGCTGGATGAACGAACGTCTCTCCACATGCTCAGTTCTGAGAGATAAGTGTGTGTGAAAGCCGTCCTTCACCTAGCTTGAAGGGAACACAAAGTTTCTTTTCAGTTGCTAACTCCACTCCATACATATACATGGGGAGGTACAAGCTCCAACTCGGTTTTACAGTGAAAACGGCAGGCACTTCAAACCGGCACTAGGGAACAGACTGAGAAACCAGAGTAAGGGTTTCTCCTGCAACCCGTTCCCTTTGTGCTGGATGAACGAACGTCTCTCCACATGCTCACTTCTGAGAGATAAGTGTGGGTGAAAGCCGTCCTTCACCTAGCTTGAAGGGAACACAAAGTTTCTTTTCAGTTGCAAACTCCACTCCATACATATATATGGGGAGGTACAAGCTCCAACTCGGTTTTACAGTGAAAACGGCAGGCACTTCAAACCGGCACTAGGAAACAGACTGAGAAACCAGAGTAAGGGTTTCTCCTGCAACCCGTTCCCTTTGTGCTGGATGAACGAACGTCTCTCCACATGCTCAGTTCTGAGAGATAAGTGTGTGTGAAAGCCGTCCTTCACCTAGCTTGAAGGGAACACAAAGTTTCTTTTCAGTTGCTAACTCCACTCCATACATATACATGGGGAGGTACAAGCTCCAACTCGGTTTTACAGTGAAAACGGCAGGCACTTCAAACCGGCACTAGGGAACAGACTGAGAAACCAGAGTAAGGGTTTCTCCTGCAACCCGTTCCCTTTGTGCTGGATGAACGAACGTCTCTCCACATGCTCAGTTCTGAGAGATAAGTGTGTGTGAAAGCCGTCCTTCACCTAGCTTGAAGGGAACACAAAGTTTCTTTTCAGTTGCAAACTCCACTCCATACATATATATGGGGAGGTACAAGCTCCAACTCGGTTTTACAGTGAAAACGGCAGGCACTTCAAACCGGCACTAGGAAACAGACTGAGAAACCAGAGTAAGGGTTTCTCCTGCAAACCGTTCCCTTTGTGCTGGATGAACGAAAGTCTCTCCACATGCTCACTTCTGAGAGATAAGTGTGGGTGAAAGCCGTCCTTCACCTAGCTTGAAGGGAACACAAAGTTTCTTTTCAGTTGCAAACTCCACTCCATACATATATATGGGGAGGTACAAGCTCCAACTCGGTTTTACAGTGAAAACGGCAGGCACTTCAAACCGGCACTAGGAAACAGACTGAGAAACCAGAGTAAGGGTTTCTCCTGCAACCCGTTCCCTTTGTGCTGGATGAACGAACGTCTCTCCACATGCTCACTTCTGAGAGATAAGTGTGTGTGAAAGCCGTCCTTCACCTAGCTTGAAGGGAACAAAAAGTTTCTTTTCAGTTGCAAACTCCACTCCATACATATATATGGGAAGGTACAAGCTCCAACTCGGTTTTACAGTGAAAACGGCAGGCATTTCAAACCGGCACTAGGAAACAGACTGAGAAACCAGAGTAAGGGTTTCTCCTGCAACCCGTTCCCTTTGTGCTGGATGAACGAACGTCTCTCCACATGCTCACTTCTGAGAGATAAGTGTGTGTGAAAGCCGTCCTTCACCTAGCTTGAAGGGAACACAAAGTTTCTTTTCAGTTGCAAACTCCACTCCATACATATATATGGGGAGGTACAAGCTCCAACTCGGTTTTACAGTGAAAACGGCAGGCACTTCAAACCGGCACTAGGAAACAGACTGAGAAACCAGAGTAAGGGTTTCTCCTGCAACCCGTTCCCTTTGTGCTGGATGAACGAACGTCTCTCCACATGCTCACTTCTGAGAGATAAGTGTGTGTGAAAGCCGTCCTTCACCTAGCTTGAAGGGAACACAAAGTTTCTTTTCAGTTGCAAACCCCACTCCATACATATATATGGGGAGGTCCAAGCTCCAACTCGGTTTTACAGTGAAAACGGCAGGCACTTCAAGCCGGCACTAGGGAACAGACTGAGAAACCAGAGTAAGGGTTTCTCCTGCAACCCGTTCCCTTTGTGCTGGATGAACGAACGTCTCTCCACATGCTCACTTCTGAGAGATAAGTGTGTGTGAAAGCCGTCCTTCACCTAGCTTGAAGGGAACACAAATTTTCTTTTCAGTTGCCAACTCCACTCCATACATATATATGGGGAGGTCCAAGCTCCAACTCGGTTTTACAGTGAAAACTGCAGGCACTTCAAATCGGCACTAGGAAACAGACTGAGAAACCAGAGTAAGGGTTTCTCCTGCAACCCGTTCCATTTGTGCTGGATGAACGAACGTCTCTCCACATGCTCAGTTCTGAGAGATAAGTGTGTGTGAAAGCCGTCCTTCACCTAGCTTGAAGGGAACACAAAGTTTCTTTTCAGTTGCAAACTCCACTCCATACATATATATGGGGAGGTACAAGCTCCAACTCGGTTTTACAGTGAAAACTGCAGGCACTTCAAACCGGCACTAGGAAACAGACTGAGAAACCAGAGTAAGGGTTTATCCTGCAACCCGTTCCTTTGTGCTGGATGAACGAACGTCTCTCCACATGCTCAGTTCTGAGAGATAAGTGTGTGTGAAAGCCGTCCTTCACCTAGCTTGAAGGGAACACAAAGTTTCTTTTCAGTTGCTAACTCCACTCCATACATATACATGGGGAGGTACAAGCTCCAACTCGGTTTTACAGTGAAAACGGCAGGCACTTCAAACCGGCACTAGGGAACAGACTGAGAAACCAGAGTAAGGGTTTCTCCTGCAACCCGTTCCCTTTGTGCTGGATGAACGAACGTCTCTCCACATGCTCACTTCTGAGAGATAAGTGTGTGTGAAAGCCGTCCTTCACCTAGCTTGAAGGGAACACAAAGTTTCTTTTCAGTTGCAAACTCCACTCCATACATATATATGGGGAGGTACAAGCTCCAACTCGGTTTTACAGTGAAAACGGCAGGCACTTCAAATCGGCACTAGGAAACAGACTGAGAAACCAGAGTAAGGGTTTCACCTGCAACCCGTTCCCTTTGTGCTGGATGAACGAACGTCTCTCCACATGCTCACTTCTGAGAGATAAGTGTGTGTGAAAGCCGTCCTTCACCTAGCTTGAAGGGAACACAAAGTTTCTTTTCAGTTGCAAACTCCACTCCATACATATATATGGGGAGGTACAAGCTCCAACTCGGTTTTACAGTGAAAACGGCAGGCACTTCAAACCGGCAGTAGGAAACAGACTGAGAAACCAGAGTAAGGGTTTCTCCTACAACCCGTTCCCTTTGTGCTGGATGAACGAACGTCTCTCCACATGCACACTTCTGAGAGATAAGTGTGGGTGAAAGCCGTCCTTCACCTAGCTTGAAGGGAACACAAAGTTTCTTTTCAGTTGCCAACTCCACTCCATACATATATATGGGGAGGTACAAGCTCCAACTCGGTTTTACAGTGAAAACGGCAGGCACTTCAAACCGGCACTAGGAAACAGACTGAGAAACCAGAGTAAGGGTTTCTCCTGCAACCCGTTCCCTTTGTGCTGGATGAACGAACGTCTCTCCACATGCTCACTTCTGAGAGACAAGTGTGTGTGAAAGCCTTCCTTCACCTAGCTTGAAGGGAACACAAAGTTTCTTTTCAGTTGCAAACTCCACTCCATACATATATATGGGGAGGTACAAGCTCCAACTCGGTTTTACAGTGAAAACGGCAGGCACTTCAAACAGGCACTAGGAAACAGACTGAGAAACCAGAGTAAGGGTTTCTCCTGCAACCCGTTCCCTTTGTGCTGGATGAACGAACGTCTCTCCACATGCTCAGTTCTGAGAGATAAGTGTGTGTGAAAGCCGTCCTTCACCTAGCTTGAAGGGAACACAAAGTTTCTTTTCAGTTGCTAACTCCACTCCATACATATACATGGGGAGGTACAAGCTCCAACTCGGTTTTACAGTGAAAACGGCAGGCACTTCAAACCGGCACTAGGGAACAGACTGAGAAACCAGAGTAAGGGTTTCTCCTGCAACCCGTTCCCTTTGTGCTGGATGAACGAACGTCTCTCCACATGCTCACTTCTGAGAGATAAGTGTGTGTGAAAGCCGTCCTTCACCTAGCTTGAAGGGAACACAAAGTTTCTTTTCAGTTGCAAACCCCACTCCATACATATATATGGGGAGGTACAAGCTCCAACTCGGTTTTACAGTGAAAACGGCAGGCACTTCAAATCGGCACTAGGAAACAGACTGAGAAACCAGAGTAAGGGTTTCACCTGCAACCCGTTCCCTTTGTGCTGGATGAACGAAAGTCTCTCCACATGCTCACTTCTGAGAGATAAGTGTGTGTGAAAGCCGTCCTTCACCTAGCTTGAAGGGAACACAAAGTTTCTTTTCAGTTGCAAACTCCACTCCATACATATATATGGGGAGGTACAAGCTCCAACTCGGTTTTACAGTGAAAACGGCAAGCACTTCAAACCGGCAGTAGGAAACAGACTGAGAAACCAGAGTAAGGGTTTCTCCTACAAACCGTTCCCTTTGTGCTGGATGAACGAACGTCTCTCCACATGCTCACTTCTGAGAGATAAGTGTGGGTGAAAGCCGTCCTTCACTTAGCTTGAAGGGAACACAAAGTTTCTTTTCAGTTGCCAACTCCACTCCATACATATATATGGGGAGGTACAAGCTCCAACTCGGTTTTACAGTGAAAACGGCAGGCACTTCAAACCGGCACTAGGAAACAGACTGAGAAACCAGAGTAAGGGTTTCTCCTGCAACCCGTTCCCTTTGTGCTGGATGAACGAACGTCTCTCCACATGCTCACTTCTGAGAGACAAGTGTGTGTGAAAGCCTTCCTTCACCTAGCTTGAAGGGAACACAAAGTTTCTTTTCAGTTGCAAACTCCATTCCATACATATATATGGGGAGGTACAAGCTCCAACTCGGTTTTACAGTGAAAACGGCAGGCACTTCAAACCGGCACTAGGAAACAGACTGAGAAACCAGAGTAAGGGTTTCTCCTGCAACCCGTTCCCTTTGTGCTGGATGAACGAACGTCTCTCCACATGCTCACTTCTGAGAGATAAGTGTGTGTGAAAGCCGTCCTTCACCTAGCTTGAAGGGAACACAAAGTTTCTTTTCAGTTGCAAACTCCACTCCATACATATATATGGGGAGGTACAAGCTCCAACTCGGTTTTACAGTGAAAACGGCAGGCACTTCAGACCGGCAGTAGGAAACAGACTGAGAAACCAGAGTAAGGGTTTCTCCTGCAAACCGTTCCCTTTGTGCTGGATGAACGAACGTCTCTCCACATGCTCACTTCTGAGAGATAAGTGTGGGTGAAAGCCGTCCTTCACCTAGCTTGAAGGGAACACAAAGTTTCTTTTCAGTTGCAAACTCCACTCCATACATATATATGGGGAGGTACAAGCTCCAACTCGGTTTTACAGTGAAAACGGCAGGCACTTCAAACCGGCACTAGGAAACAGACTGAGAAACCAGAGTAAGGGTTTCTCCTGCAACCCGTTCCCTTTGTGCTGGATGAACGAACGTCTCTCCACATGCTCACTTGTGAGAGAAAAGTGTGTGTGAAAGCCGTCCTTCACCTAGCTTGAAGGGAACAAAAAGTTTCTTTTCAGTTGCAAACTCCACTCCATACATATATATGGGAAGGTACAAGCTCCAACTCGGTTTTACAGTGAAAACGGCAGGCACTTCAAACCGGCACTAGGAAACAGACTGAGAAACCAGAGTAAGGGTTTCTCCTGCAACCCGTTCCCTTTGTGCTGGATGAACGAACGTCTCTCCACATGCTCACTTCTGAGAGATAAGTGTGTGTGAAAGCCGTCCTTCACCTAGCTTGAAGGGAACACAAAGTTTCTTTTCAGTTGCAAACTCCACTCCATACATATATATGGGGAGGTACAAGCTCCAACTCGGTTTTACAGTGAAAACGGCAGGCACTTCAAACCGGCACTAGGAAACAGACTGAGAAACCAGAGTAAGGGTTTCTCCTGCAACCCGTTCCCTTTGTGCTGGATGAACGAACGTCTCTCCACATGCTCACTTCTGAGAGATAAGTGTGTGTGAAAGCCGTCCTTCACCTAGCTTGAAGGGAACACAAAGTTTCTTTTCAGTTGCCAACTCCACTCCATACATATATATGGGGAGGTCCAAGCTCCAACTCGGTTTTACAGTGAAAACTGCAGGCACTTCAAATCGGCACTAGGAAACAGACTGAGAAACCAGAGTAAGGGTTTCTCCTGCAACCCGTTCCCTTTGTGCTGGATGAACGAACGTCTCTCCACATGCTCAGTTCTGAGAGATAAGTGTGTGTGAAAGCCGTCCTTCACCTAGCTTGAAGGGAACACAAAGTTTCTTTTCAGTTGCAAACTCCACTCCATACATATATATGGGGAGGTACAAGCTCCAACTCGGTTTTACAGTGAAAACGGCAGGCACTTCAAACAGGCACTAGGAAACAGACTGAGAAACCAGAGTAAGGGTTTCTCCTGCAACCCGTTCCCTTTGTGCTGGATGAACGAACGTCTCTCCACATGCTCACTTCTGAGAGATAAGTATGTGTGAAAGCCGTCCTTCACATAGCTTGAATTGAACACAAAATTTCTTTTCAGTTGCAAACTCCACTCCATACATATATATGGGGAGGTACAAGCTCCAACTCGGTTTTACAGTGAAAACGGCAGGCACTTCAAACCGGCAGTAGGAAACAGACTGAGAAACCAGAGTAAGGGTTTCTCCTGCAACCCGTTCCCTTTGTGCTGGATGAACGAACGTCTCTCCACATTCTCAGTTCTGAGAGATAATTGTGTGTGAAAGCCGTCCTTCACCTAGCTTGAAGGGAACACAAAGTTTCTTTTCAGTTGCAAACTCCACTCCATACATATATATGGGGAGGTACAAGCTCCAACTCGGTTTTACAGTGAAAACGGCAGGCACTTCAAACCGGCACTAGGGAACAGACTGAGAAACCAGAGTAAGGGTTTCTCCTGCAACCCGTTCCCTTTGTGCTGGATGAATGAACGTCTCTCCACATGCTCAGTTCTGAGAGATAAGTGTGTGTGAAAGCCGTCCTTCACCTAGCTTGAAGGGAACACAAAGTTTCTTTTCAGTTGCAAACTCCACTCCATACATATATATGGGGAGGAACAAGCTCCAACTCGGTTTTACAGTGAAAACGGCAGGCACTTCAAACCGGCACTAGGAAACAGACTGAGAAACCAGGGTAAGGGTTTCTCCTGCAACCCGTTCCCTTTGTGCTGGATGAACGAACGTCTCTCCACATGCTCACTTCTGAGAGATAATTGTGTGTGAAAGCCGTCCTTCACCTAGCTTGAAGGGAACACAAAGTTTCTTTTCAGTTGCAAACTCCACTCCATACATATATATGGGGAGGTACAAGCTCCAACTCGGTTTTACAGTGAAAACGGCAGGCACTTCAAACAGGCACTAGGGAACAGACTGAGAAACCAGAGTAAGGGTTTCTCCTGCAACCCGTTCCCTTTGTGCTGGAAGAACGAACGTCTCTCCACATGCTCAGTTCTGAGAGATAAGTGTGTGTGAAAGCCGTCCTTCACCTAGCTTGAAGGGAACACAAAGTTTCTTTTCAGTTGCAAACTCCACTCCATACATATATATGGGGAGGAACAAGCTCCAACACGGTTTTACAGTGAAAACGGCAGGCACTTCAAACCGGCACTAGGAAACAGACTGAGAAACCAGAGTAAGGGTTTCTCCTGCAACCCGTTCCCTTTGTGCTGGATGAACGAACGTCTCTCCACATGCTCACTTCTGAGAGATAAGTGTGTGTGAAAGCCGTCCTTCACCTAGCTTGAAGGGAACACAAAGTTTCTTTTCAGTTGCAAACTCCACTCCATACATATATATGGGGAGGTACAAGCTCCAACTCGGTTTTACAGTGAAAACGGCAGGCACTTCAAACCGGCACTAGGGAACAGACTGAGAAACCAGAGTAAGGGTTTCTCCTGCAACCCGTTCCCTTTGTGCTGGATGAACGAACGTCTCTCCACATGCTCAGTTCTGAGAGATAAGTGTGTGTGAAAGCCGTCCTTCAACTAGCTTGAAGGGAACACAAAGTTCTTTTCAGTTGCAAACTCCACTCCATACATATATATGGGGAGGTACAAGCTCCAACTCGGTTTTACAGTGAAAACGGCAGGCACTTCAAACCGGCACTAGGAAACAGACTGAGAAACCAGAGTAAGGGTTTCTCCTGCAACCCGTTCCCTTTGTGCTGGATGAACGAACGTCTCTCCACATGCTCACTTCTGAGAGATAAGTGTGGGTGAAAGCCGTCCTTCACCTAGCTTGAAGGGAACACAAAGTTTATTTTCAGTTGCAAACTCCACTCCATACATATATATGGGGAGGTACAAGCTCCAACTCGGTTTTACAGTGAAAACGGCAGGCACTTCAAACCGGCACTAGGAAACAGACTGAGAAACCAGAGTAAGGGTTTTTCCTGGAACCCGTTCCCTTTGTGCTGGATGAACGAACGTCTCTCCACATGCTCACTTCTGAGAGATAAGTGTGTGTGAAAGCCGTCCTTCACCTAGCTTGAAGGGAACACAAAGTTTCTTTTCAGTTGCAAACTCCACTCCATACATATATATGGGGAGGTACAAGCTCCAACTCGGTTTTACAGTGAAAACGGCAGGCACTTCAAACCGGCACTAGGAAACAGACTGAGAAACCAGAGTAAGGGTTTCTCCTGCAACCCGTTCCATTTGTGCTGGATGAACGAACGTCTCTCCACATGCTCAGTTCTGAGAGATAAGAGTGTGTGAAAGCCGTCCTTCACCTAGCTTGAAGGGAACACAAAGTTTCTTTTCAGTTGCAAACTCCACTCCATACATATATATGGGGAGGTACAAGCTCCAACTCGGTTTTACAGTGAAAACGGCAGGCACTTCAAACCGGCACTAGGAAACAGACTGAGAAACCAGAGTAAGGGTTTCTCCTGCAACCCGTTCCCTTTGTGCTGGATGAACGAACGTCTCTCCACATGATCAGTTCTGAGAGATAAGTGTGTGTGAAAGCCGTCCTTCAACTAGCTTGAAGGGAACACAAAGTTTCTTTTCAGTTGCAAATTCCACTCCATACATATATATGGGGAGGTACAAGCTCCAACTCGGTTTTACATTGAAAACGGCAGGCACTTCAAACCGGCACTAGGAAACAGACTGAGAAACCAGAGTAAGGGTTTCACCTGCAACCCGTTCCCTTTGTGCTGGATGAACGAACGTCTCTCCACATGCTCACTTCTGAGAGATAAGTGTGTGTGAAAGCCGTCCTTCACCTAGCTTGAAGGGAACACAAAGTTTCTTTTCAGTTGCAAACTCCACTCCATACATATATATGGGGAGGTACAAGCTCCAACTCGGTTTTACAGGGAACACGGCAGGCACTTCAAATCGGCATTAGGAAACAGACTGAGAAACCAGAGTAAGGGTTTCAACTGCAACCCGTTCCCTTTGTGCTGGATGAACGAACGTCTCTCCACATGCTCACTTCTGAGAGATAAGTGTGTGTGAAAGCCGTCCTTCACCTAGCTTGAAGGGAACACAAAGTTTCTTTTCAGTTGCAAACTCCACTCCATACATATATATGGGGAGGTACAAGCTCCAACTCGGTTTTACAGTGAAAACGGCAGGCACTTCAAACCGGCACTAGGAAACAGACTGAGAAACCAGAGTAAGGGTTTCTCCTGCAACCCGTTCCCTTTGTGCTGGATGAACGAACGTCTCTCCACATGCTCAGTTCTGAGAGATAAGTGTGTGTGAAAGCCGTCCTTCACCTAGCTTGAAGGGAACACAAAGTTTCTTTTCAGTTGCAAACTCCACTCCATACATATATATGGGGAGGTACAAGCTCCAACTCGGTTTTACAGTGAAAACGGCAGGCACTTCAAACCGGCACTAGGGAACAGACTGAGAAACCAGAGTAAGGGTTTCTCCTGCAACCCGTTCCCTTTGTGCTGGATGAACGAACGTCTCTCCACATGATCAGTTCTGAGAGATAAGTGTGTGTGAAAGCCGTCCTTCACCTAGCTTGAAGGGAACACAAAGTTTCTTTTCAGTTGCAAACTCCACTCCATACATATATATGGGGAGGTACAAGCTCCAACTCGGTTTTACAGTGAAAACGGCAGGCACTTCAAACCGGCACTAGGAAACAGACTGAGAATCCAGAGTAAGGGTTTCACCTGCAACCCGTTCCCTTTGTGCTGGATGAACGAACGTCTCTCCACATGCTCACTTCTGAGAGATAAGTGTGTGTGAAAGCCGTCCTTCACCTAGCTTGAAGGGAACACAAAGTTTCTTTTCAGTTGCAAACTCCACTCCATACATATATATGGGGAGGTACAAGCTCCAACTCGGTTTTACAGTGAAAACGGCAGGCACTTCAAACCGGCAGTAGGAAACAGACTGAGAAACCAGAGTAAGGGTTTCTCCTACAACCCGTTCCCTTTGTGCTGGATGAACGAACGTCTCTCCACATGCTCACTTCTGAGAGATAAGTGTGTGTGAAAGCCGTCCTTCACCTAGCTTGAAGGGAACACAAAGTTTCTTTTCAGTTGCAAACTCCACTCCATACATATATATGGGGAGGTACAAGCTCCAACTCGGTTTTACAGTGAAAACGGCAGGCACTTCAAACCGGCACTAGGAAACAGACTTAGAAACCAGAGTAAGGGTTTTTCCTGCAACCCGTTCCCTTTGTGCTGGATGAACGAACGTCTCTCCACATGCTCAGTTCTGAGAGATAAGTGTGTGTGAATGCCGTCTTTCACCTAGCTTGAAGGGAACACAAAGTTTCTTTTCAGTTGCTAACTCCACTCCATACATATATATGGGGAGGTACAAGCTCCAACTAGGTTTTAAAGTGAAAACGGCAGGCACTTCAAACCGGCACTAGGAAACAGACTGAGAAACCAGAGTAAGGGTTTCTCCTGCAACCCGTTCCCTTTGTGCTGGATGAACGAACGTCTCTCCACATGCTCACTTCTGAGAGATAAGTGTGTGTGAAAGCCTTCCTTCACCTAGCTTGAAGGGAACACAAAGTTTCTTTTCAGTTGCAAACTCCATTCCATACATATATATGGGGAGGTACAAGCTCCAACTCGGTTTTACAGTGAAAACGGCAGGCACTTCAAACCGGCACTAGGAAACAGAATGAGAAACCAGAGTAACTGTTTCTCCTGCAACCCGTTCCCTTTGTGCTGGATGAACGAACGTCTCTCCACATGCTCACTTCTGAGAGATAAGTGTGTGTGAAAGCCGTCCTTCACCTAGCTTGAAGGGAACACAAAGTTTCTTTTCAGTTGCAAACTCCACTCCATACATATATATGGGGAGGTACAAGCTCCAACTCGGTTTTACAGTGAAAACGGCAGGCACTTCAAACCGGCACTAGGGAACAGACTGAGAAACCAGAGTAAGGGTTTCTCCTGCAACCCGTTCCCTTTGTGCTGGATGAACGAACGTCTCTCCACATGCTCACTTCTGAGAGATATGTGTGTGTGAAAGCCGTCCTTCACCTAGCTTGAAGGGAACACAAAGTTTCTTTTCAGTTGCAAACCCCATTCCATACATATATATGGGGAGGTACAAGCTCCAACTCGGTTTTACCGTGAAAACGGCAGGCACTTCAAACCGGCACTAGAAAACAGACTGAGAAACCAGAGTAAGGGTTTCTCCTGCAACCCGTTCCCTTTGTGCTGGATGAACGAACGTCTCTCCACATGCTCACTTCTGAGAGATAAGTGTGTGTGAAAGCCGTCCTTCACCTAGCTTGAAGGGAACACAAAGTTTCTTTTCAGTTGCAAACTCCACTCCATACATATATATGGGGAGGTACAAGCTCCAACTCGGTTTTACACTGAAAACGGCAGGCACTTCAAACCGGCAGTAGGAAACAGACTGAGAAACCAGAGTAAGGGTTTCTCCTGCAACCCGTTCCCTTTGTGCTGGATGAACGAACGTCTCTCCACATGCTCAGTTCTGAGAGATAAGTGTGTGTGAAAGCCGTCCTTCACCTAGCTTGAAGGGAACACAAAGTTTCTTTTCAGTTGCAAACTCCACTCCATACATATATATGGGGAGGTACAAGCTCCAACTCGGTTTTACAGTGAAAACGGCAGGCACTTCAAACCGGCACTAGGAAACAGACTTAGAAACCAGAGTAAGGGTTTTTCCTGCAACCCGTTCCCTTTGTGCTGGATGAACGAACGTCTCTCCACATGCTCAGTTCTGAGAGATAAGTGTGTGTGAATGCCGTCTTTCACCTAGCTTGAAGGGAACACAAAGTTTCTTTTCAGTTGCTAACTCCACTCCATACATATATATGGGGAGGTACAAGCTCCAACTAGGTTTTAAAGTGAAAACGGCAGGCACTTCAAACCGGCACTAGGAAACAGACTGAGAAACCAGAGTAAGGGTTTCTCCTGCAACCCGTTCCCTTTGTGCTGGATGAACGAACGTCTCTCCACATGCTCACTTCTGAGAGATAAGTGTGTGTGAAAGCCTTCCGTCACCTAGCTTGAAGGGAACACATAGTTTCTTTTCAGTTGCAAACTCCATTCCATACATATATATGGGGAGGTACAAGCTCCAACTCGGTTTTACAGTGAAAACGGCAGGCACTTCAAACCGGCACTAGGAAACAGAATGAGAAACCAGAGTAACTGTTTCTCCTGCAACCCGTTCCCTTTGTGCTGGATGAACGAACGTCTCTCCACATGCTCACTTCTGAGAGATAAGTGTGTGTGAAAGCCGTCCTTCACCTAGCTTGAAGGGAACACAAAGTTTCTTTTCAGTTGCAAACTCCACTCCATACATATATATGGGGAGGTACAAGCTCCAACTCGGTTTTACAGTGAAAACGGCAGGCACTTCAAACCGGCACTAGGGAACAGACTGAGAAACCAGAGTAAGGGTTTCTCCTGCAACCCGTTCCCTTTGTGCTGGATGAACGAACGTCTCTCCACATGCTCACTTCTGAGAGATATGTGTGTGTGAAAGCCGTCCTTCACCTAGCTTGAAGGGAACACAAAGTTTCTTTTCAGTTGCAAACCCCATTCCATACATATATATGGGGAGGTACAAGCTCCAACTCGGTTTTACAGTGAAAACGGCAGGCACTTCAAACCGGCACTAGAAAACAGACTGAGAAACCAGAGTAAGGGTTTCTCCTGCAACCCGTTCCCTTTGTGCTGGATGAACGAACGTCTCTCCACATGCTCACTTCTGAGAGATAAGTGTGTGTGAAAGCCGTCCTTCACCTAGCTTGAAGGGAACACAAATTTCTTTTCAGTTGCAAACTCCACTCCATACATATATATGGGGAGGTACAAGCTCCAACTCGGTTTTACACTGAAAACGGCAGGCACTTCAAACCGGCAGTAGGAAACAGACTGAGAAACCAGAGTAAGGGTTTCTCCTGCAACCCTTTCCCTTTGTGCTGGATGAACGAACGTCTCTCCACATGCTCACTTCTGAGAGATAAGTGTGTGTGAAAGCCGTCCTTCACCTAGCTTGAAGGGAACACAAAGTTTCTTTTCAGTTGCAAACTCCACTCCATACATATATATGGGGAGGTACAAGCTCCAACTCGGTTTTAAAGTGAAAAAGGCAGGCACTTCAAACCGGCACTAGGAAACAGACTGAGAAACCAGAGTAAGGGTTTCTCCTGCAACCCGTTCCCTTTGTGCTGGATGAACGAACGTCTCTCCTCATGCTCAGTTCTGAGAGATAAGTGTGTGTGAAAGCCGTCCTTCACCTAGCTTGAAGGGAACACAAAGTTTCTTTTCAGTTGCAAACTCCACTCCATACTTATATATGGGGAGATACAAGCTCCAACTCGGTTTTACAGTGAAAACGGCAGGCACTTCAAACCGGCACTAGGGAACAGACTGAGAAACCAGAGTAAGGGTTTCTCCTGCAACCCGTTCCCTTTGTGCTGGATGAACGAACGTCTCTCCACATGATCAGTTCTGAGAGATAAGTGTGTGTGAAACCCGTCCTTCACCTAGCTTGAAGGGAACACAAAGTTTCTTTTCAGTTGCCAACTCCACTCCATACATATATATGGGGAGGTACAAGCTCCAACTCGGTTTTACAGTGAAAACGGCAGGCACTTCAAACCGGCACTAGGAAACAGACTGAGAAACCAGAGTAAGGGTTTCACCTGCAACCCGTTCCCTTTGTGCTGGATGAACGAACGTCTCTCCACATGCTCACTTCTGAGAGATAAGTGTGTGTGAAAGCCGTCCTTCACCTAGCTTGAA
Organism: Vicugna pacos; assembly: GCF_048564905.1. NCBI lineage: Eukaryota > Metazoa > Chordata > Mammalia > Artiodactyla > Camelidae > Vicugna > Vicugna pacos. Next base: position 27,267,791 of record NW_027328741.1, read on the forward strand.
GGGAACACAAAGTTTCTTTTCAGTTGCAAACTCCACTCCATACATATATATGGGGAGGTACAAGCTCCAACTCGGTTTTACAGTGAAAACGGCAGGCACTTCAAATCGGCACTAGGAAACAGACTGAGAAACCAGAGTAAGGGTTTCAACTGCAACCCGTTCCCTTTGTGCTGGATGAACGAACGTCTCTCCACATGCTCACTTCTGAGAGATAAGTGTGTGTGAAAGCCGTCCTTCACCTAGCTTGAAGGGAACACAAAGTTTCTTTTCAGTTGCAAACTCCACTCCATACATATATATGGGGAGGTACAAGCTCCAACTAGGTTTTAAAGTGAAAACGGCAGGCACTTCAAACCGGCACTAGGAAACAGACTGAGAAATCAGAGTAAGGGTCTCTCCTGCAACCCGTTCCCTTTGTGCTGGATGAACGAACGTCTCTCCACATGCTCAGTTCTGAGAGATAAGTGTGTGTGAAAGCCGTCCTTCACCTAGCTTGAAGGGAACACAAAGTTTCCTTTCAGTTGCAAACTCCATTCCATACATATATATGGGGAGGTACAAGCTCCAACTCGGTTTTACAGTGAAAACGGCAGGCACTTCAAACCGGCACTAGGAAACAGACTGAGAAACCAGAGTAAGGGTTTCTCCTGCAACCCGTTCCCTTTGTGCTGGATGAACGAACGTCTCTCCACATGCTCACTTCTGAGAGATAAGTGTGTGTGAAAGCCGTCCTTCACCTAGCTTGAAGGGAACACAAAGTTTCTTTTCAGTTGCAAACTCCACTCCATACATATATATGGGGAGGTACAAGCTCCAACTCGGTTTTACAGTGAAAACGGCAGGCACTTCAAACCGGCAGTAGGAAACAGACTGAGAAACCAGAGTAAGGGTTTCTCCTGCAACCCGTTCCCTTTGTGCTGGATGAACGAACGTCTCTCCACATGCTCACTTCTGAGAGATAAGTGTGTGTGAAAGCCGTCCTTCACCTAGCTTGAAGGGAACACAAAGTTTCTTTTCAGTTGCAAACTCCACTCCATACATATATATGGGGAGGTACAAGCTCCAACTCGGTTTTACAGTGAAAACGGCAGGCACTTCAAACCGGCACTAGGAAACAGACTGAGAAACCAGAGTAAGGGTTTCTCCTGCAACCCGTTCCCTTTGTGCTGGATGAACGAACGTCTCTCCACATGCTCACTTCTGAGAGATAAGTGTGTGTGAAAGCCGTCCTTCACCTAGCTTGAAGGGAACACAAAGTTTCTTTTCAGTTGCAAACTCCACTCCATACATATATATGGGGAGGTACAAGCTCCAACTCGGTTTTACAGTGAAAACGGCAGGCACTTCAAACCGGCACTAGGAAACAGACTGAGAAACCAGAGTAACGGTTTCTCCTGCAACCCGTTCCCTTTGTGCTGGATGAACGAACGTCTCTCCACATGCTCAGTTCTGAGAGATAAGTGTGTGTGAAAGCCGTCCTTCACCTAGCTTGAAGGGAACACAAAGTTTCTTTTCAGTTGCAAACTCCACTCCATACATATATATGGGGAGGTACAAGCTCCAACTCGGTTTTACAGTGAAAACGGCAGGCACTTCAAACCGGCACTAGGAAACAGACTGAGAAACCAGAGTAAGGGTTTCTCCTGCAACCCGCTCCCTTTGTGCTGGATGAACGAACGTCTCTCCACATGCTCAGTTCTGAGAGATAAGTGTGTGTGAAAGCCGTCCTTCACCTAGCTTGAAGGGAACACAAAGTTTCTTTTCAGTTGCAAACTCCACTCCATACATATATATGGGGAGGTACAAGCTCCAACTCGGTTTTACAGTGAAAACGGCAGGCACTTCAAACCGGCACTAGGAAACAGACTGAGAAACCAGAGTAAGGGTCTCTCCTGCAACCCGTTCCCTTTGTGCTGGATGAACGAACGTCTCTCCACATGCTCAGTTCTGAGAGATAAGTGTGTGTGAAAGCCGTCCTTCACCTAGCTTGAAGGGAACACAAAGTTTCTTTTCAGTTGCAAACTCCACTCCATACATATATATGGGGAAGTACAAGCTCCAACTCGGTTTTACAGTGAAAACGGCAGGCACTTCAAACCGGCACTAGGAAACAGACTGAGAAACCAGAGTAAGGGTTTCTCCTGCAACCCGTTCCCTTTGTGCTGGATGAACGAACGTCTCTCCACATGCTCACTTCTGAGAGATAAGTGTGTGTGAAAGCCGTCCTTCACCTAGCTTGAAGGGAACACAAAGTTTCTTTTCAGTTGCAAACTCCACTCCATACATATATATGGGGAGGTACAAGCTCCAACTCGGTTTTACAGTGAAAACGGCAGGCACTTCAAACCGGCACTAGGAAACAGACTGAGAAACCAGAGTAAGGGTCTCTCCTGCAACCCGTTCCCTTTGTGTTGGATGAACGAAAGTCTCTCCACATGCTCAGTTCTGAGAGATAAGTGTGTGTGAAAGCCGTCCTTCACCTAGCTTGAAGGGAACACAAAGTTTCTTTTCAGTTGCAAACTCCACTCCATACATATATATGGGGAGGTACAAGCTCCAACTCGGTTTTACAGTGAAAACGGCAGGCACTTCAAACCGGCACTAGGAAACAGACTGAGAAACCAGAGTAAGGGTCTCTCCTGCAACCCGTTCCCTTTGTGCTGGATGAACGAAAGTCTCTCCACATGCTCAGTTCCGAGAGATAAGTGTGTGTGAAAGCCGTCCTTCACCTAGCTTGAAGGGAACACAAAGTTTCTTTTCAGTTGCAAACTCCACTCCATACATATATATGGGGAGGTACAAGCTCCAACTCGGTTTTACAGTGAAAACGGCAGGCACTTCAAACCGGCAGTAGGAAACAGACTGAGAAACCAGAGAAAGGGTTTCTCCTGCAACCCGTTCCCTTTGTGCTGGATGAACGAACGTCTCTCCACATGCTCAGTTCTGAGAGATAAGTGTGTGTGAAAGCCGAACTTCACCTAGCTTGAAGGGAACACAAAGTTTCTTTTCAGTTGCAAACTCCACTCCATACATATATATGGGGAGGTACAAGCTCCAACTCGGTTTTACAGTGAAAACGGCAGGCACTTCAAACCGGCACTAGGAAACAGACTGAGAAACCAGAGTAAGGGTTTCTCCTGCAACCCGTTCCCTTTGTGCTGGATGAACGAACGTCTCTCCACATGCTCACTTCTGAGAGATAAGTGTGTGTGAAAGCCGTCCTTCACCTAGCTTGAAGGGAACACAAAGTTTCTTTTCAGTTGCAAACTCCACTCCATACATTTATATGGGGAGGTACAAGCTCCAACTCGGTTTTACAGTGAAAACGGCAGGCACTTCAAACCGGCACTAGGAAACAAACTGAGAAACCAGAGTAAGGGTTTCTCCTGCAACCCGTTCCCTTTGTGCTGGATGAACGAACGTCTCTCCACATGCTCACTTCTGAGAGATAAGTGTGTGTGAAAGCCGTCCTTTACCTAGCTTGAAGGGAACACAAAGTTTCTTTTCAGTTGCAAACTCCACTCCATACATCTATATGGGGAGGTACAAGCTCCAACTCGGTTTTACAGTGAAAACGGCAGGCACTTCAAACCGGCAGTAGGAAACAGACTGAGAAACCAGAGTAAGGGTTTCTCCTACAACCCGTTCCCTTTGTGCTGGATGAACGAACGTCTCTCCACATGCTCACTTCTGAGAGATAAGTGTGGGTGAAAGCCGTCCTTCACCTAGCTTGAAGGGAACACAAAGTTTCTTTTCAGTTGCAAACTCCACTCCATACATATATATGGGGAGGTACAAGCTCCAACTCGGTTTTACAGTGAAAACGGCAGGCACTTCAAACCGGCACTAGGAAACAGACTTAGAAACCAGAGTAAGGGTTTTTCCTGCAACCCGTTCCCTTTGTGCTGGATGAACGAACGTCTCTCCACATGCTCACTTCTGAGAGATAAGTGTGTGTGAAAGCCGTCCTTCACCTAGCTTGAAGGGAACACAAAGTTTCTTTTCAGTTGCTAACTCCACTCCATACATATATATGGGGAGGTACAAGCTCCAACTAGGTTTTAAAGTGAAAACGGCAGGCACTTCAAACCGGCACTAGGAAACAGACTGAGAAACCAGAGTAAGGGTCTCTCCTGCAACCCGTTCCCTTTGTGCTGGATGAACGAACGTCTCTCCACATGCTCAGTTCTGAGAGATAAGTGTGTGTGAAAGCCGTCCTTCAACTAGCTTGAAGGGAACACAAAGTTTCCTTTCAGTTGCAAACTCCATTCCATACATATATATGGGGAGGTACAAGCTCCAACTCGGTTTTACAGTGAAAACGGCAGGCACTTCAAACCGGCACTAGGAAACAGACTGAGAAACCAGAGTAAGGGTTTCTCCTGCAACCCGTTCCCTTTGTGCTGGATGAACGAACGTCTCTCCACATGCTCACTTCTGAGAGATAAGTGTGTGTGAAAGCCGTCCTTCACCTAGCTTGAAGGGAACACAAAGTTTCTTTTCAGTTGCAAACTCCACTCCATACATATATATGGGGAGGTACAAGCTCGAACTCGGTTTTACAGTGAAAACGGCAGGCACTTCAAACCGGCAGTAGGAAACAGACTGAGAAACCAGAGAAAGGGTTTCTCCTGCAACCCGTTCCCTTTGTGCTGGATGAACGAACGTCTCTCCACATGCTCACTTCTGAGAGATAAGTGTGTGTGAAAGCCGTCCTTCACCTAGCTTGAAGGGAACACAAAGTTTCTTTTCAGTTGCAAACTCCACTCCATACATATATATGGGGAGGTACAAGCTCCAACTCGGTTTTACAGTGAAAACGGCAGGCACTTCAAACCGGCACTAGGAAACAGACTGAGAAACCAGAGTAAGGGTTTCTCCTGCAACCCGTTCCCTTTGTGCTGGATGAACGAACGTCTCTCCACATGCTCACTTCTGAGAGATAAGTGTGTGTGAAAGCCGTCCTTCACCTAGCTTGAAGGGAACACAAAGTTTCTTTTCAGTTGCAAACTCCACTCCATACATCTATATGGGGAGGTACAAGCTCCAACTCGGTTTTACAGTGAAAAAGGCAGGCACTTCAAACCGGCAGTAGGAAACAGACTGAGAAACCAGAGTAAGGGTTTCTCCTACAACCCGTTCCCTTTGTGCTGGATGAACGAACGTCTCTCCACATGCTCACTTCTGAGATATAAGTGTGGGTGAAAGCCGTCCTTCACCTAGCTTGAAGGGAACACAAAGTTTCTTTTCAGTTGCAAACTCCACTCCATACATATATATGGGGAGGTACAAGCTCCAACTCGGTTTTACAGTGAAAACGGCAGGCACTTCAAACCGGCACTAGGAAACAGACTTAGAAACCAGAGTAAGGGTTTTTCCTGCAACCCGTTCCCTTTGTGCTGGATGAACGAACGTCTCTCCACATGCTCAGTTCTGAGAGATAAGTGTGTGTGAAAGCCGTCCTTCACCTAGCTTGAAGGGAACACAAAGTTTCTTTTCAGTTGCTAACTCCACTCCATACATATATATGGGGAGGTACAAGCTCCAACTAGGTTTTAAAGTGAAAACGGCAGGCACTTCAAACAGGCACTAGGAAACAGACTGAGAAACCAGAGTAAGGGTCTCTCCTGCAACCCGATCCCTTTGTGCTGGATGAACGAACGTCTCTCCACATGCTCAGTTCTGAGAGATAAGTGTGTGTGAAAGCCGTCCTTCACCTAGCTTGAAGGGAACACAAAGTTTCTTTTCAGTTGCTAACTCCACTCCATACATATATATGGGGAGGTACAAGCTCCAACTAGGTTTTAAAGTGAAAACGGCAGGCACTTCAAACAGGCACTAGGAAACAGACTGAGAAACCAGAGTAAGGGTCTCTCCTGCAACCCGATCCCTTTGTGCTGGATGAACGAACGTCTCTCCACATGCTCAGTTCTGAGAGATAAGTGTGTGTGAAAGCCGTCCTTCACCTAGCTTGAAGGGAACACAAAGTTTCTGTTCAGTTGCCAAATCCATTCCATACATATATATGGGGAGGTACAAGCTCCAACTCGGTTTTACAGTGAAAACGGCAGGCACTTCAAACCGGCACTAGGAAACAGACTGAGAAACCAGAGTAAGGGTTTCTCCTGCAACCCGTTCCCTTTGTGCTGGATGAACGAACGTCTCTCCACATGCTCACTTCTGAGAGATAAGTGTGTGTGAAAGCCGTCCTTCACCTAGCTTGAAGGGAACACAAAGTTTCTTTTCAGTTGCAAACTCCACTCCATACATATATATGGGGAGGTACAAGCTCCAACTCGGTTTTACAGTGAAAACGGCAGGCACTTCAAACCGGCAGTAGGAAACAGACTGAGAAACCAGAGTAAGGGTTTCTCCTGCAACCCGTTCCCTTTGTGCTGGATGAACGAACGTCTCTCCACATGCTCACTTCTGAGAGATATGTGTGTGTGAAAGCCGTCCTTCACCTAGCTTGAAGGGAACACAAAGTTTCTTTTCAGTTGCAAACTCCACTCCATACATATATATGGGGAGGTACAAGCTCCAACTCGGTTTTACAGTGAAAACGGCAGGCACTTCAAACCGGCACTAGGAAACAGACTGAGAAACCAGAGTAAGGGTTTCTCCTGCAACCCGTTCCCTTTGTGCTGGATGAACGAACGTCTCTCCACATGCTCAGTTCTGAGAGATAAGTGTGTGTGAAAGCCGTCCTTCACCTAGCTTGAAGGGAACACAAAGTTTCTTTTCAGTTGCAAACTCCACTCCATACATATATATGGGGAGGTACAAGCTCCAACTCGGTTTTACAGTGAAAACGGCAGGCACTTCAAACCGGCACTAGGAAACAGACTGAGAAACCAGAGTAAGGGTTTCTCCTGCAACCCGTTCCCTTTGTGCTGGATGAACGAACGTCTCTCCACATGCTCAGTTCTGAGAGATAAGTGTGTGTGAAAGCCGTCCTTCACCTAGCTTGAAGGGAACACAAAGTTTCTTTTCAGTTGCAAACTCCACTCCATACATATATATGGGGAGGTACAAGCTCCAACTCGGTTTTACAGTGAAAACGGCAGGCACTTCAAACCGGCACTAGGAAACAGACTGAGAAACCAGAGTAAGGGTTTCTCCTGCAACCCGTTCCCTTTGTGCTGGATGAACGAACGTCTCTCCACATGCTCACTTCTGAGAGATAAGTGTGTGTGAAAGCCGTCCTTCACCTAGCTTGAAGGGAACACAAAGTTTCTTTTCAGTTGCAAACTCCACTCCATACATATATATGGGGAGGTACAAGCTCCAACTCGGTTTTACAGTGAAAACGGCAGGCACTTCAAACCGGCAGTAGGAAACAGACTGAGAAACCAGAGTAAGGGTTTCTCCTGCAACCCGTTCCCTTTGTGCTGGATGAACGAACGTCTCTCCACATGCTCACTTCTGAGAGATATGTGTGTGTGAAAGCCGTCCTTCACCTAGCTTGAAGGGAACACAAAGTTTCTTTTCAGTTGCAAACTCCACTCCATACATATATATGGGGAGGTACAAGCTCCAACTCGGTTTTACAGTGAAAACGGCAGGCACTTCAAACCGGCACTAGGAAACAGACTGAGAAACCAGAGTAAGGGTTTCTCCTGCAACCCGTTCCCTTTGTGCTGGATGAACGAACGTCTCTCCACATGCTCAGTTCTGAGAGATAAGTGTGTGTGAAAGCCGTCCTTCACCTAGCTTGAAGGGAACACAAAGTTTCTTTTCAGTTGCAAACTCCACTCCATACATATATATGGGGAGGTACAAGCTCCAACTCGGTTTTACAGTGAAAACGGCAGGCACTTCAAACCGGCACTAGGAAACAGACTGAGAAACCAGAGTAAGGGTTTCTCCTGCAACCCGTTCCCTTTGTGCTGGATGAACGAACGTCTCTCCACATGCTCAGTTCTGAGAGATAAGTGTGTGTGAAAGCCGTCCTTCACCTAGCTTGAAGGGAACACAAAGTTTCTTTTCAGTTGCAAACTCCACTCCATACATATATATGGGGAGGTACAAGCTCCAACTCGGTTTTACAGTGAAAACGGCAGGCACTTCAAACCGGCACTAGGAAACAGACTGAGAAACCAGAGTAAGGGTTTCTCCTGCAACCCGTTCCCTTTGTGCTGGATGAACGAACGTCTCTCCACATGCTCAGTTCTGAGAGATAAGTGTGTGTGAAAGCCGTCCTTCACCTAGCTTGAAGGGAACACAAAGTTTCTTTTCAGTTGCAAACTCCACTCCATACATATATATGGGGAGGTACAAGCTCCAACTCGGTTTTACAGTGAAAACGGCAGGCACTTCAAACCGGCACTAGGAAACAGACTGAGAAACCAGAGTAAGGGTCTCTCCTGCAACCCGTTCCCTTTGTGCTGGATGAACGAACGTCTCTCCACATGCTCAGTTCTGAGAGATAAGTGTGTGTGAAAGCCGTCCTTCACCTAGCTTGAAGGGAACACAAAGTTTCTTTTCAGTTGCAAACTCCACTCCATACATATATATGGGGAAGTACAAGCTCCAACTCGGTTTTACAGTGAAAACGGCAGGCACTTCAAACCGGCACTAGGAAACAGACTGAGAAACCAGAGTAAGGGTTTCTCCTGCAACCCGTTCCCTTTGTGCTGGATGAACGAACGTCTCTCCACATGCTCACTTCTGAGAGATAAGTGTGTGTGAAAGCCGTCCTTCACCTAGCTTGAAGGGAACACAAAGTTTCTTTTCAGTTGCAAACTCCACTCCATACATATATATGGGGAGGTACAAGCTCCAACTCGGTTTTACAGTGAAAACGGCAGGCACTTCAAACCGGCACTAGGAAACAGACTGAGAAACCAGAGTAAGGGTCTCTCCTGCAACCCGTTCCCTTTGTGTTGGATGAACGAAAGTCTCTCCACATGCTCAGTTCTGAGAGATAAGTGTGTGTGAAAGCCGTCCTACACCTAGCTTGAAGGGAACACAAAGTTTCTTTTCAGTTGCAAACTCCACTCCATACATATATATGGGGAGGTACAAGCTCCAACTCGGTTTTACAGTGAAAACGGCCGGCACTTCAAACCGGCACTAGGAAACAGACTGAGAAACCAGAGTAAGGGTCTCTCCTGCAACCCGTTCCCTTTGTGCTGGATGAACGAAAGTCTCTCCACATGCTCAGTTCTGAGAGATAAGTGTGTGTGAAAGCCGTCCTTCAACTAGCTTGAAGGGAACACAAAGTTTCTTTTCAGTTGCAAACTCCACTCCATACATATATATGGGGAGGTACAAGCTCGAACTCGGTTTTACAGTGAAAACGGCAGGCACTTCAAACCGACACTAGGAAACAGACTGAGAAACCAGAGAAAGGTTTCTCCTGCAACCCGTTCCCTTTGTGCTGGATGAACGAACGTCTCTCCACATGCTCACTTCTGAGAGATAAGTGTGTGTGAAAGCCGTCCTTCACCTAGCTTGAAGGGAACACAAAGTTTCTTTTCAGTTGCAAACTCCACTCCATACATATATATAGGGAGGTACAAGCTGCAACTCGGTTTTACAGTGAAAACGGCAGGCACTTCAAACCGGCACTAGGAAACAGACTGAGAAACCAGAGTAAGGGTTTCTCCTGCAACCCGTTCCCTTTGTGCTGGATGAACGAACGTCTCTCCACATGCTCACTTCTGAGAGATAAGTGTGTGTGAAAGCCGTCCTTCACCTAGCTTGAAGGGAACACAAAGTTTCTTTTCAGTTGCAAACTCCACTCCATACATATATATGGGGAGGTACAAGCTCCAACTCGGTTTTACAGTGAAAACGGCAGGCACTTCAAACCGGCACTAGGAAACAGACTGAGAAACCAGAGTAAGGGTTTCTCCTGCAACCCGTTCCCTTTGTGCTGGATGAACGAACGTCTCTCCACATGCTCACTTCTGAGAGATAAGTGTGTGTGAAAGCCGTCCTTCACCTAGCTTGAAGGGAACACAAAGTTTCTTTTCAGTTGCAAACTCCACTCCATACATATATATGGGGAGGTACAAGCTCCAACTCGGTTTTACAGTGAAAACGGCAGGCACTTCAAACCGGCAGTAGGAAACAGACTGAGAAACCAGAGTAAGGGTTTCTCCTGCAACCCGTTCCCTTTGTGCTGGATGAACGAACGTCTCTCCACATGCTCACTTCTGAGAGATAAGTGTGTGTGAAAGCCGTCCTTCACCTAGCTTGAAGGGAACACAAAGTTTCTTTTCAGTTGCAAACTCCACTCCATACATATATATGGGGAGGTACAAGCTCCAACTCGGTTTTACAGTGAAAACGGCAGGCACTTCAAACCGGCACTAGGAACCAGACTGAGAAACCAGAGTAAGGGTTTCTCCTGCAACCCGTTCCCTTTGTGCTGGATGAACGAACGTCTCTCCACATGCTCACTTCTGAGAGATAAGTGTGTGTGAAAGCCGTCCTTCACCTAGCTTGAAGGGAACACAAAGTTTCTTTTCAGTTGCAAACTCCACTCCATACATATATATGGGGAGGTACAAGCTCCAACTCGGTTTTACAGTGAAAACGGCAGGCACTTCAAACCGGCACTAGGAAACAGACTGAGAAACCAGAGTAAGGGTTTCTCCTGCAACCCGTTCCCTTTGTGCTGGATGAACGAACGTCTCTCCACATGCTCAGTTCTGAGAGATAAGTGTGTGTGAAAGCCGTCCTTCACCTAGCTTGAAGGGAACACAAAGTTTCTTTTCAGTTGCAAACTCCACTCCATACATATATATGGGGAGGTACAAGCTCCAACTCGGTTTTACAGTGAAAACGGCAGGCACTTCAAACCGGCACTAGGAAACAGACTGAGAAACCAAAGTAAGGGTTTCTCCTGCAACCCGTTCCCTTTGTGCTGGATGAACGAACGTCTCTCCACATGATCAGTTCTGAGAGATAAGTGTGTGTGAAAGCCGTCCTTCACCTAGCTTGAAGGGAACACAAAGTTTCTTTTCAGTTGCAAACTCCACTCCATACATATATATGGGGAGGTACAAGCTCCAACTCGGTTTTACATTGAAAACGGCAGGCACTTCAAACCGGCACTAGGAAACAGACTGAGAAACCAGAGTAAGGGTTTCACCTGCAACCCGTTCCCTTTGTGCTGGATGAACGAACGTCTCTCCACATGCTCACTTCTGAGAGATAAGTGTGTGTGAAAGCCGTCCTTCACCTAGCTTGAAGGGAACACAAAGTTTCTTTTCAGTTGCAACTCCACTCCATACATATATATGGGGAGGTACAAGCTCGAACTCGGTTTTACAGTGAAAACGGCAGGCACTTCAAATCGGCATTAGGAAACAGACTGAGAAACCAGAGTAAGGGTTTCAACTGCAACCCGTTCCCTTTGTGCTGGATGAACGAACGTCTCTCCACATGCTCACTTCTGAGAGATAAGTGTGTGTGAAAGCCGTCCTTCACCTAGATTGAAGGGAACACAAAGTTTCTTTTCAGTTGCAAACTCCACTCCATACATATATATGGGGAGGTACAAGCTCCAACTCGGTTTTACAGTGAAAACGGCAGGCACTTCAAACCGGCACTAGGAAACAGACTGAGAAACCAGAGTAAGGGTTTCTCCTGCAACCCGTTCCCTTTGTGCTGGATGAACGAACGTCTCTCCACATGCTCAGTTCTGAGAGATAAGTGTGTGTGAAAGCCGTCCTTCACCTAGCTTGAAGGGAACACAAAGTTTCTTTTCAGTTGCAAACTCCACTCCATACATATATATGGGGAGGTACAAGCACCAACTCGGTTTTACAGTGAAAACGGCAGGCACTTCAAACCGGCACTAGGGAACAGACTGAGAAACCAGAGTAAGGGTTTCTCCTGCAACCCGTTCCCTTTGTGCTGGATGAACGAACGTCTCTCCACATGATCAGTTCTGAGAGATAAGTGTGTGTGAAAGCCGTCCTTCACCTAGCTTGAAGGGAACACAAAGTTTCTTTTCAGTTGTCAACTCCACTCCATACATATATATGGGGAGGTACAAGCTCCAACTCGGTTTTACAGTGAAAACGGCAGGCACTTCAAACCGGCACTAGGAAACAGACTGAGAAACCAGAGTAAGGGTTTCTCCTACAACCCGTTCCCTTTGTGCTGGATGAACGAACGTCTCTCCACATGCTCACTTCTGAGAGATAAGTGTGGGTGAAAGCCGTCCTTCACCTAGCTTGAAGGGAACACAAAGTTTCTTTTCAGTTGCAAACTCCACTCCATACATATATATGGGGAGGTACAAGCTCCAACTCGGTTTTACAGTGAAAACGGCAGGCACTTCAAACCGGCACTAGGAAACAGACTGAGAAACCAGAGTAAGGGTTTCTCCTGCAACCCGTTCCCTTTGTGCTGGATGAACGAACGTCTCTCCACATGCTCACTTCTGAGAGATAAGTGTGTGTGAAAGCCGTCCTTCACCTAGCTTGAAGGGAACACAAAGTTTCTTTTCAGTTGCAAACTCCACTCCATACATATATATGGGGAGGTACAAGCTCCAACTCGGTTTTACAGTGAAAACGGCAGGCACTTCAAACCGGCAGTAGGAAACAGACTGAGAAACCAGAGTAAGGGTTTCTCCTGCAACCCGTTCCCTTTGTGCTGGATGAACGAACGTCTCTCCACATGCTCACTTCTGAGAGATATGTGTGTGTGAATGCCGTCCTTCACCTAGCTTGAAGGGAACACAAAGTTTCTTTTCAGTTGCAAACTCCACTCCATACATATATATGGGGAGGTACAAGCTCCAACTCGGTTTTACAGTGAAAACGGCAGGCACTTCAAACCGGCACTAGGAAACAGACTGAGAAACCAGAGTAAGGGTTTCTCCTGCAACCCGTTCCCTTTGTGCTGGATGAACGAACGTCTCTCCACATGCTCAGTTCTGAGAGATAAGTGTGTGTGAAAGCCGTCCTTCACCTAGCTTGAAGGGAACACAAAGTTTCTTTTCAGTTGCAAACTCCACTCCATACATATATATGGGGAGGTACAAGCTCCAACTCGGTTTTACAGTGAAAACGGCAGGCACTTCAAACCGGCACTAGGAAACAGACTGAGAAACCAGAGTAAGGGTTTCTCCTGCAACCCGTTCCCTTTGTGCTGGATGAACGATCGTCTCTCCACATGCTCACTTCTGAGAGATAAGTGTGTGTGAAAGCCGTCCTTCACCTAGCTTGAAGGGAACACAAAGTTTCTTTTCAGTTGCAAACTCCACTCCATACATATATATGGGGAGGTACAAGCTCCAACTCGGTTTTACAGTGAAAACGGCAGGCACTTCAAACCGGCACTAGGAAACAGACTGAGAAACCAGAGTAAGGGTTTCTCCTGCAACCCGTTCCCTTTGTGCTGGATGAACGAACGTCTCTCCACATGCTCAGTTCTGAGAGATAAGTGTGTGTGAAAGCCGTCCTTCACCTAGCTTGAAGGGAACACAAAGTTTCTTTTCAGTTGCAAACTCCACTCCATACATATATATGGGGAGGTACAAGCTCCAACTCGGTTTTACAGTGAAAACGGCAGGCACTTCAAACCGGCACTAGGAAACAGACTGAGAAACCAGAGTAAGGGTCTCTCCTGCAACCCGTTCCCTTTGTGCTGGATGAACGAACGTCTCTCCACATGCTCAGTTCTGAGAGATAAGTGTGTGTGAAAGCCGTCCTTCACCTAGCTTGAAGGGAACACAAAGTTTCTTTTCAGTTGCAAACTCCACTCCATACATATATATGGGGAGGTACAAGCTCCAACTCGGTTTTACAGTGAAAACGGCAGGCACTTCAAACCGGCACTAGGAAACAGACTGAGAAACCAGAGTAAGGGTCTCTCCTGCAACCCGTTCCCTTTGTGCTGGATGAACGAACGTCTCTCCACATGCTCACTTCTGAGAGATAAGTGTGTGTGAAAGCCGTCCTTCACCTAGCTTGAAGGGAACACAAAGTTTCTTTTCAGTTGCAAACTCCACTCCATACATATATATGGGGAGGTACAAGCTCCAACTCGGTTTTACAGTGAAAACGGCAGGCACTTCAAACCGGCACTAGGAAACAGACTGAGAAACCAGAGTAAGGGTTTCTCCTGCAACCCGTTCCCTTTGTGCTGGATGAACGAACGTCTCTCCACATGCTCACTTCTGAGAGATAACTGTGTGTGAAAGCCGTCCTTCACCTAGCTTGAAGGGAACACAAAGTTTCTTTTCAGTTGCAAACTCCACTCCATACATATATATGGGGAGGTACAAGCTCCAACTCGGTTTTACAGTGAAAACGGCAGGCACTTCAAACCGGCACTAGGAAACAGACTGAGAAACCAGAGTAAGGGTCTCTCCTGCAAACCGTTCCCTTTGTGCTGGATGAACGAACGTCTCTCCACATGCTAAGTTCTGAGAGATAAGTGTGTGTGAAAGCCGTCCTTCACCTAGCTTGAAGGGAACACAAAGTTTCTTTTCAGTTGCAAACTCCACTCCATACATATATATGGGGAGGTACAAGCTCCAACTCGGTTTTACAGTGAAAACGGCAGGCACTTCAAACCGGCGCTAGGAAACAGACTGAGAAACCAGAGTAAGGGTTTCTCCTGCAACCCGTTCCCTTTGTGCTGGATGAACGAACGTCTCTCCACATGCTCACTTCTGAGAGATAAGTGTGTGTGAAAGCCGTCCTTCACCTAGCTTGAAGGGAACACAAAGTTTCTTTTCAGTTGCAAACTCCACTCCATACATATATATGGGGAGGTACAAGCTCCAACTCGGTTTTACAGTGAAAACGGCAGGCACTTCAAACCAGCACTAGGAAACAGACTGAGAAACCAGAGTAAGGGTTTCTCCTGCAACCCGTTCCCTTTGTGCTGGATGAACGAACGTCTCTCCACATGCTCACTTCTGAGAGATAAGTGTGTGTGAAAGCCGTCCTTCACCTAGCTTGAAGGGAACACAAAGTTTCTTTTCAGTTGCAAACTCCACTCCATACATATATATGGGGAGGTACAAGCTCCAACTCGGTTTTACAGTGAAAACGGCAGGCACTTCAAACCGGCACTAGGAAACAGACTGAGAAACCAGAGTAAGGGTCTCTCCTGCAACCCGTTCCCTTTGTGCTGGATGAACGAACGTCTCTCCGCATGCTCACTTCTGAGAGATAAGTGTGTGTGAAAGCCGTCCTTCACCTAGCTTGAAGGGAACACAAAGTTTCTTTTCAGTTGCAAATTCCACTCCATACATATATATGGGGTGGTACAAGCTCCAACTCGGTTTTACAGTGAAAACGGCAGGCACTTCAAACCGGCACTAGGAAATAGACTGAGAAACCAGAGTAAGAGTCTCTCCTGCAACCCGTTCCCTTTGTGCTGGATGAACGAACGTCTCTCCACATGCTCAGTTCTGAGAGATAAGTGTGTGTGAAAGCCGTCCTTCAACTAGCTTGAAGGGAACACAAAGTTTCTTTTCAGTTGCAAACTCCACTCTATACATATATATGGGGAGGTACAAGCTCCAACTCGGTTTTACAGTGAAAACGGCAGGCACTTCAAACCGGCACTAGGAAACAGACTAAGAAACCAGAGTAAGGGTTTCTCCTGCAACCCGTTCCCTTTGTGCTGGATGAACGAACGTCTCTCCACATGCTCACTTCTGAGAGATAAGTGTGTGTGAAAGCCGTCCTTCACCTAGCTTGAAGGGAACACAAAGTTTCTTTTCAGTTGCAAACTCCACTCCATACATATATATGGGGAGGTACAAGCTCCAACTCGGTTTTACAGTGAAAACGGCAGGCACTTCAAACCGGCACTAGGAAACAGACTGAGAAACCAGAGTAAGGGTTTCTCCTGCAACCCGTTCCCTTTGTGCTGGATGAACGAACGTCTCTCCACATGCTCACTTCTGAGAGAAAAGTGTGTGTGAAAGCCGTCCTTCACCTAGCTTGAAGGGAACACAAAGTTTCTTTTCAGTTGCAAACTCCACTCCATACATATATATGGGGAGGTACAAGCTCCAACTCGGTTCTACAGTGAAAACGGCAGGCACTTCAAACCGGCACTAGGAAACAGACTGAGAAACCAGAGTAAGGGTTTCTCCTGCAACCCGTTCCCTTTGTGCTGGATGAACGAACGTCTCTCCACATGCTCACTTCTGAGAGATAAGTGTGTGTGAAAGCTGTCCTTCACCTAGCTTGAAGGGAACACAAAGTTTCTTTTCAGTTGCAAACTCCACTCCATACATATATATGGGGAGGTACAAGCTCCAACTCGGTTTTACAGTGAAAACGGCAGGCACTTCTAACCGGCACTAGGAAACAGACTGAGAAACCAGAGTAAGGGTTTCTCCTGCAACCCGTTCCCTTTGTGTTGGATGAACGAAAGTCTCTCCACATGCTCAGTTCTGAGAGATAAGTGTGTGTGAAAGCCGTCCTTCAACTAGCTTGAAGGGAACACAAAGTTTCTTTTCATTTGCAAACTCCACTCCATACATATATATGGGGAGGTCCAAGCTCCAACTCGGTTTTACAGTGAAAACGGCAGGCACTTCAAACCGGCACTAGGAAACAGACTGAGAAACCAGAGTAAGGGTCTCTCCTGCAACCAGTTCCCTTTGTGTTGGATGAACGAACGTCTCTCCACATGCTCACTTCTGAGAGATAAGTGTGTGTGAAAGCCGTCCTTCACCTAGCTTGAAGGGAACACAAAGTTTCTTTTCAGTTGCAAACTCCACTCCATACATATATATGGGGAGGTACAAGCTCGAACTCGGTTTTACAGTGAAAACGGCAGGCACTTCAAACCGGCACTAGGAAACAGACTGAGAAACCAGAGTAAGGGTTTCTCCTGCAACCCGTTCCCTTTGTGCTGGATGAACGAACGTCTCTCCACATGCTCACTTCTGAGAGATAAGTGTGTGTGAAAGCCGTCCTTCACCTAGCTTGAAGGGAACACAAAGTTTCTTTTCAGTTGCAAACTCCACTCCATACATATATATGGGGTGGTACAAGCTCCAACTCGGTTTTACAGTGAAAACGGCAGGCACTTCAAACCGACACTAGGAAATAGACTGAGAATCCAGAGTAAGGGTTTCTCCTGCAACCCGTTCCCTTTGTGCTGGATGAACGAACGTCTCTCCACATGCTCACTTCTGAGAGATAAGTGTGTGTGAAAGCCGTCCTTCACCTAGCTTGAAGGGAACACAAAGTTTCTTTTCAGTTGCAAACTCCACTCCATACATATATATGGGGAGGTACAAGCTCCAACTCGGTTTTACAGTGAAAACGGCAGGCACTTCAAACCGGCACTAGGGAACAGACTGAGAAACCAGAGTAAGGGTTTCTCCTGCAACCCGTTCCCTTTGTGCTGGATGAACGAACGTCTCTCCACATGCTCACTTCTGAGAGATAAGTGTGTGTGAAAGCCGTCCTTCACCTAGCTTGAAGGGAACACAAAGTTTCTTTTCAGTTGCAAACCCCATTCCATACATATATATGGGGTGGTACAAGCTCGAACTCGGTTTTACAGTGAAAACGGCAGGCACTTCAAACCGGCACTAGAAAACAGACTGAGAAACCAGAGTAAGGGTTTCTCCTGCAACCCGTTCCCTTTGTGCTGGATGAACGAACGTCTCTCCACATGCTCACTTCTGAGAGATAAGTGTGTGTGAAAGCCGTCCTTCACCTAGCTTGAAGGGAACACAAAGTTTCTTTTCAGTTGCAAACTCCACTTCATACATATATATGGGGAGGTACAAGCTCCAACTCGGTTTTACAGTGAAAACGGCAGGCACTTCAAACCGGCACTAGGAAACAGACTGAGAAACCAGAGTAAGGGTTTCTCCTGCAACCCGTTCCCTTTGTGCTGGATGAACGAATGTCTCTCCACATGCTCACTTCTGAGAGATAAGTGTGTGTGAAAGCCGTCCTTCACCTAGCTTGAAGGGAACACAAAGTTTCTTTTCAGTTGCAAACTCCACTTCATACATATATATGGGGAGGTACAAGCTCCAACTCGGTTTTACAGTGAAAACGGCAGGCACTTCAATCTGGCACTAGGAAACAGACTGAGAAACCAGAGTAAGGGTTTCTCCTGCAACCCGTTCCCTTTGTGCTGGATGAACGAACGTCTCTCCACATGCTCACTTCTGAGAGATAAGTGTGTGTGAAAGCCGTCCTTCACCTAGCTTGAAGGGAACACAAAGTTTCTTTTCAGTTGCAAACTCCACTCCATACATATATATGGGGAGGTACAAGCTCCAACTCGGTTTTACAGTGAAAACGGCAGGCACTTCAAACCGGCACTAGGGAACAGACTGAGAAACCAGAGTAAGGGTTTCTCCTGCAACCCGTTCCCTTTGTGCTGGATGAACGAACTTCTCTCCACATGCTCACTTCTGAGAGATAAGTGTGTGTGAAAGCCGTCCTTCACCTAGCTTGAAGGGAACACAAAGTTTCTTTTCAGTTGCAAACTCCACTCCATACATATATATGGGGTGGTACAAGCTCCAACTCGGTTTTACAGTGAAAACGGCAGGCACTTCAAACCGGCACTAGGAAATAGACTGAGAAACCAGAGTAAGGGTTTCTCCTGCAACCCGTTCCCTTTGTGCTGGATGAACGAACGTCTCTCCACATGCTCAATTCTGAGAGATAATTGTGTGTGAAAGCCGTCCTTCAACTAGCTTGAAGGGAACACAAAGTTTCTTTTCAGTTGCAAACTCCACTCCATACATATATATGGGGAGGTACAAGCTCCAACTCGGTTTTACAGTGAAAACGGCAGGCACTTCAAACCGGCACTAGGAAACAGACTGAGAAACCAGAGTAAGGGTTTCTCCTGCAACCCGTTCCCTTTGTGCTGGATGAACGAACGTCTCTCCACATGCTCACTTCTGAGAGATAAGTGTGTGTGAAAGCCGTCCTTCACCTAGCTTGAAGGGAACACAAAGTTTCTTTTCAGTTGCAAACTCCACTCCATACATATATATGGGGAGGTACAAGCTCCAACTCGGTTTTACAGTGAAAACGGCAGGCACTTCAAACCGGCACTAGGAAACAGACTGAGAAACCAGAGTAAGGGTTTCTCCTGCAACCCGTTCCCTTTGTGCTGGATGAACGAATGTCTCTCCACATGCTCACTTCTGAGAGATAAGTGTGTGTGAAAGCCGTCCTTCACCTAGCTTGAAGGGAACACAAAGTTTCTTTTCAGTTGCAAACTCCACTTCATACATATATATGGGGAGGTACAAGCTCCAACTCGGTTTTACAGTGAAAACGGCAGGCACTTCAATCTGGCACTAGGAAACAGACTGAGAAACCAGAGTAAGGGTTTCTCCTGCAACCCGTTCCCTTTGTGCTGGATGAACGAACGTCTCTCCACATGCTCACTTCTGAGAGATAAGTGTGTGTGAAAGCCGTCCTTCACCTAGCTTGAAGGGAACACAAAGTTTCTTTTCAGTTGCAAACTCCACTCCATACATATATATGGGGAGGTACAAGCTCCAACTCGGTTTTACAGTGAAAACGGCAGGCACTTCAAACCGGCACTAGGGAACAGACTGAGAAACCAGAGTAAGGGTTTCTCCTGCAACCCGTTCCCTTTGTGCTGGATGAACGAACTTCTCTCCACATGCTCACTTCTGAGAGATAAGTGTGTGTGAAAGCCGTCCTTCACCTAGCTTGAAGGGAACACAAAGTTTCTTTTCAGTTGCAAACTCCACTCCATACATATATATGGGGTGGTACAAGCTCCAACTCGGTTTTACAGTGAAAACGGCAGGCACTTCAAACCGGCACTAGGAAATAGACTGAGAAACCAGAGTAAGGGTTTCTCCTGCAACCCGTTCCCTTTGTGCTGGATGAACGAACGTCTCTCCACATGCTCAATTCTGAGAGATAATTGTGTGTGAAAGCCGTCCTTCAACTAGCTTGAAGGGAACACAAAGTTTCTTTTCAGTTGCAAACTCCACTCCATACATATATATGGGGAGGTACAAGCTCCAACTCGGTTTTACAGTGAAAACGGCAGGCACTTCAAACCGGCACTAGGAAACAGACTGAGAAACCAGAGTAAGGGTTTCTCCTGCAACCCGTTCCCTTTGTGCTGGATGAACGAACGTCTCTCCACATGCTCACTTCTGAGAGATAAGTGTGTGTGAAAGCCGTCCTTCACCTAGCTTGAAGGGAACACAAAGTTTCTTTTCAGTTGCAAACTCCACTCCATACATATATATGGGGAGGTACAAGCTCCAACTCGGTTTTACAGTGAAAACGGCAGGCACTTCAAACCGGCACTAGGAAACAGACTGAGAAACCAGAGTAAGGGTTTCTCCTGCAACCCGTTCCCTTTGTGCTGGATGAACGAACGTCTCTCCACATGCTCACTTCTGAGAGATAAGTGTGTGTGAAAGCCGTCCTTCACCTAGCTTGAAGGGAACACAAAGTTTCTTTTCAGTTGCAAACTCCACTCCATACATATATATGGGGAGGTACAAGCTCCAACTCGGTTTTACAGTGAAAACGGCAGGCACTTCAAACCGGCACTAGGGAACAGACTGAGAAACCAGAGTAAGGGTTTCTCCTGCAACCCGTTCCCTTTGTGCTGGATGAACGAACGTCTCTCCACATGCTCACTTCTGAGAGATAAGTGTGTGTGAAAGCCGTCCTTCACCTAGCTTGAAGGGAACACAAAGTTTCTTTTCAGTTGCAAACCCCATTCCATACATATATATGGGGAGGTACACGCTCCAACTCGGTTTTACAGTGAAAACGGCAGGCACTTCAAACCGGCACTAGAAAACAGACTGAGAAACCAGAGTAAGGGTTTCTCCTGCAACCCGTTCCCTTTGTGTTGGATGAACGAAAGTCTCTCCACATGCTCAGTTCTGAGAGATAAGTGTGTGTGAAAGCCGTCCTTCACCTAGCTTGAAGGGAACACAAAGTTTCTTTTCAGTTGCAAACTCCACTTCATACATATATATGGGGAGGTACAAGCTCCAACTCGGTTTTACAGTGAAAACGGCAGGCACTTCAAACCGGCACTAGGGAACAGACTGAGAAACCAGAGTAAGGGTTTCTCCTGCAACCCGTTCCCTTTGTGCTGGATGAACGAACGTCTCTCCACATGCTCACTTCTGAGAGATAAGTGTGTGTGAAAGCCGTCCTTCACCTAGCTTGAAGGGAACACAAAGTTTCTTTTCAGTTGCAAACTCCACTCCATACATATATATGGGGAGGTACAAGCTCCAACTCGGTTTTACAGTGAAAACGGCAGGCACTTCAAACCGGCACTAGGGAACAGACTGAGAAACCAGAGTAAGGGTTTCTCCTGCAACCCGTTCCCTTTGTGCTGGATGAACGAACGTCTCTCCAAATGCTCACTTCTGAGAGATAAGTGTGTGTGAAAGCCGTCCTTCACCTAGCTTGAAGGGAACACAAAGTTTCTTTTCAGTTGCAAACCCCATTCCATACATATATATGGGGAGGTACACGCTCCAACTCGGTTTTACAGTGAAAACGGCAGGCACTTCAAACCGGCACTAGAAAACAGACTGAGAAACCAGAGTAAGGGTTTCTCCTGCATCCCGTTCCCTTTGTGCTGGATGAACGAACGTCTCTCCACATGCTCACTTCTGAGAGATAAGTGTGTGTGAAAGCCGTCCTTCACCTAGCTTGAAGGGAACACAAAGTTTCTTTTCAGTTGCAAACTCCACTCCATACATCTATATGGGGAGGTACAAGCTCCAACTCGGTTTTACAGTGAAAACGGCAGGCACTTCAAACCGGCACTAGGAAACAGACTGAGAAACCAGAGTAAGGGTTTCTCCTGCAACCCGTTCCCTTTGTGCTGGATGAACGAACGTCTCTCCACATGCTCACTTCTGAGAGATAAGTGTGTGTGAAAGCCGTCCTTCACATAGCTTGAAGGGAACACAAAGTTTCTTTTCAGTTGCAAACTCCACTCCATACATATATATGGGGAGGTACAAGCTCCAACTCGGTTTTACAGTGAAAACGGCAGGCACTTGAAACCGGCACTAGGAAATAGACTGAGAAAACAGAGTAAGGGTTTCTCCTGCAACCCGTTCCCTTTGTGCTGGATGAACGAACGTCTCTCCACATGCTCACTTCTGAGAGATAAGTGTGTGTGAAAGCCGTCATTTAACTAGCTTGAAGGGAACACAAAGTTTCTTTTCAGTTGCAAACTCCACTCCATACATATATATGGGGAGGTACAAGCTCCAACTCGGTTCTACAGTGAAAACGGCAGGCACTTCAAACCGGCACTAGGAAACAGACTGAGAAACCAGAGTAAGGGTTTCTCCTGCAACCCGTTCCCTTTGTGCTGGATGAACGAACGTCTCTCCACATGCTCACTTCTGAGAGATAAGTGTGTGTGAAAGCCGTCCTTCACCTAGCTTGAAGGGAACACAAAGTTTCTTTTCAGTTGCAAACTCCACTCCATACATATATATGGGGAGGTACAAGCTCCAACTCGGTTTTACAGTGAAAACGGCAGGCACTTCAAACCGGCACTAGGAAACAGACTGAGAAACCAGAGTAAGGGTTTCTCCTGCAACCCGTTCCCTTTGTGCTGGATGAACGAACGTCTCTCCACATGCTCACTTCTGAGAGATAAGTGTGTGTGAAAGCCGTCCTTCACCTAGCTTGAAGGGAACACAAAGTTTCTTTTCAGTTGCAAACTCCACCCCATACATATATATGGGGAGGTACAAGTTCCAACTCGGTTTTACAGTGAAAACGGCAGGCACTTCAAACCGGCACTAGGGAACAGACTGAGAAACCAGAGTAAGGGTTTCCCTGCAACCCGTTCCCTTTGTGCTGGATGAACGAACGTCTCTCCACATGCTCACTTCTGAGAGATAAGTGTGTGTGAAAGCCGTCCTTCACCTAGCTTGAAGGGAACACAAAGTTTCTTTTCAGTTGCAAACCCCATTCCATACATATATATGGGGAGGTACACGCCCCAACTCGGTTTTACAGTGAAAACGGCAGGCACTTCAAACCGGCACTAGAAAACAGACTGAGAAACCAGAGTAAGGGTTTCTCCTGCAACCCGTTCCCTTTGTGCTGGATGAACGAACGTCTCTCCACATGCTCACTTCTGAGAGATAAGTGTGTGTGAAAGCCGTCCTTCACCTAGCTTGAAGGGAACACAAAGTTTCTTTTCAGTTGCAAACTCCACTCCATACATATATATGGGGTGGTACAAGCTCCAACTCGGTTTTACAGTGAAAACGGCAGGCACTTCAAACCGGCACTAGGAAATAGACTGAGAAACCAGAGTAAGGGTTTCTCCTGCAACCCGTTCCCTTTGTGCTGGATGAACGAACGTCTCTCCACATGCTCACTTCTGAGAGATAAGTGTGTGTGAAAGCCGTCCTTCAACTAGCTTGAAGGGAACACAAAGTTTCTTTTCAGTTGCAAACTCCACTCCATACATATATATGGGGAGGTACAAGCTCCAACTCGGTTTTACAGTGAAAACGGCAGGCACTTCAAACCGGCACTAGGAAACAGACTGAGAAACCAGAGTAAGGGTTTCTCCTGCAACCCGTTCCCTTTGTGCTGGATGAACGAACGTCTCTCCACATGCTCACTTCTGAGAGATAAGTGTGTGTGAAAGCCGTCCTTCACCTAGCTTGAAGGGAACACAAAGTTTCTTTTCAGTTGCAAACTCCACTCCATACATATATATGGGGAGGTACAAGCTCCAACTCGGTTTTACAGTGAAAACGGCAGGCACTTCAAACCGGCACTAGGAAACAGACTGAGAAACCAGAGTAAGGGTTTCTCCTGCAACCCGTTCCCTTTGTGCTGGATGAACGAACGTCTCTCCACATGCTCAGTTCTGAGAGATAAGTGTGTGTGAAAGCCGTCCTTCACCTAGCTTGAAGGGAACACAAAGTTTCTTTTCAGTTGCAAACTCCACTCCATACATATATATGGGGAGGTACAAGCTCCAACTCGGTTTTACAGTGAAAACGGCAGGCACTTCAAACCGGCACTAGGGAACAGACTGAGAAACCAGAGTAAGGGTTTCTCCTGCAACCCGTTCCCTTTGTGCTGGATGAACGAACGTCTCTCCACATGCTCACTTCTGAGAGATAAGTGTGTGTGAAAGCCGTCCTTCACCTAGCTTGAAGGGAACACAAAGTTTCTTTTCAGTTGCAAACCCCATTCCATACATATATATGGGGAGGTACACGCTCCAACTCGGTTTTACAGTGAAAACGGCAGGCACTTCAAACTGGCACTAGAAAACAGACTGAGAAACCAGAGTAAGGGTTTCTCCTGCAACCCGTTCCCTTTGTGCTGGATGAACGAACGTCTCTCCACATGCTCACTTCTGAGAGATAAGTGTGTGTGAAAGCCGTCCTTCACCTAGCTTGAAGGGAACACAAAGTTTCTTTTCAGTTGCAAACTCCACTCCATACATATATATGGGGAGGTACAAGCTCCAACTCGGTTTTACAGTGAAAACGGCAGGCACTTCAAACCGGCACTAGGGAACAGACTGAGAAACCAGAGTAAGGGTTTCTCCTGCAACCCGTTCCCTTTGTGCTGGATGAACGAACGTCTCTCCACATGCTCACTTCTGAGAGATAAGTGTGTGTGAAAGCCGTCCTTCACCTAGCTTGAAGGGAACACAAAGTTTCTTTTCAGTTGCAAACCCCAATCCATACATATATATGGGGAGGTACACGCTCCAACTCGGTTTTACAGTGAAAACGGCAGGCACTTCAAACCGGCACTAGAAAACAGACTGAGAAACCAGAGTAAGGGTTTCTCCTGCAACCCGTTCCCTTTGTGCTGGATGAACGAACGTCTCTCCACATGCTCACTTCTGAGAGATAAGTGTGTGTGAAAGCCGTCCTTCACCTAGCTTGAAGGGAACACAAAGTTTCTTTTCAGTTGCAAACTCCACTCCATACATATATATGGGGAGGTACAAGCTCCAACTCGGTTTTACAGTGAAAACGGCAGGCACTTCAAACCGGCACTAGGGAACAGACTGAGAAACCAGAGTAAGGGTTTCTCCTGCAAACCGTTCCCTTTGTGCTGGATGAACGAACGTCTCTCCATATGCTCACTTCTGAGAGATAAGTGTGTGTGAAAGCCGTCCTTCACCTAGCTTGAAGGGAACACAAAGTTTCTTTTCAGTTGCAAACCCCATTCCATACATATATATGGGGAGGTACACGCTCCAACTCGGTTTTACAGTGAAAACGGCAGGCACTTCAAACCGGCACTAGAAAACAGACTGAGAAACCAGAGTAAGGGTTTCTCCTGCAACCCGTTCCCTTTGTGCTGGATGAACGAACGTCTCTCCACATGCTCACTTCTGAGAGATAAGTGTGTGTGAAAGCCGTCCTTCACCTAGCTTGAAGGGAACACAAAGTTTCTTTTCAGTTGCAAACTCCACTCCATACATATATATGGGGAGGTACAAGCTCCAACTCGGTTTTACAGTGAAAACGGCAGGCACTTCCAACCGGCACTAGGGAACAGACTGAAAAACCAGAGTAAGGGTTTCTCCTGCAACCCGTTCCCTTTGTGCTGGATGAACGAACGTCTCTCCATATGCTCACTTCTGAGAGATAAGTGTGTGTGAAAGCCGTCCTTCACCTAGCTTGAAGGGAACACAAAGTTTCTTTTCAGTTGCAAACCCCATACCATACATATATATGGGGAAGTACACGCTCCAACTCGGTTTTACAGTGAAAACGGCAGGCACTTCAAACCGGCACTAGAAAACAGACTGAGAAACCAGAGTAAGGGTTTCTCCTGCAACCCGTTCCCTTTGTGCTGGATGAACGAACGTCTCTCCACATGCTCACTTCTGAGATATAAGTGTGTGTGAAAGCCGTCCTTCACCTAGCTTGAAGGGAACACAAAGTTTCTTTTCAGTTGCAAACTCCACTCCATACATATATATGGGGAGGTACAAGCTCCAACTCGGTTTTACAGTGTAAACGGCAGGCACTTCAAACCGGCACTAGGAAACAGACTGAGAAAACAGAGTAAGGGTTTCTCCTGCAACCCGTTCCCTTTGTGCTGGATGAACGAACGTCTCTCCACATGCTCACTTCTGAGAGATAAGTGTGTGTGAAAGCCGTCCTTCACCTAGCTTGAAGGGAACACAAAGTTTCTTTTCAGTTGCAAACTCCACTCCATACATATATATGGGGAGGTACAAGCTCCAACTCGGTTTTACAGTGAAAACGGCAGGCACTTCAAACCGGCACTAGGAAACAGACTGAGAAACCAGAGTAAGGGTTTCTCCTGCAACCCGTTCCCTTTGTGTTGGATGAACGAAAGTCTCTCCACATGCTCAGTTCTGAGAGATAAGTGTGTGTGAAAGCCGTCCTTCACCTAGCTTGAAGGGAACACAAAGTTTCTTTTCAGTTGCAAACTCCACTCCATACATATATATGGGGAGGTACAAGCTCCAACTCGGTTTTACAGTGAAAACGGCAGGCACTTCAAACCGGCACTAGGAAACAGACTGAGAAACCAGAGTAAGGGTCTCTCCTGCTACCAGTTCTCTTTGTGCTGGATGAACGAACGTCTCTCCACATGCTCAGTTCTGAGAGATAAGTGTGTGTGAAAGCCGTCCTTCACCTAGCTTGAAGGGAACACAAAGTTTCTTTTCAGTTGCAAACTCCACTCCATACATATATATGGGGATGTACAAGCTCCAACTCGGTGTTACAGTGAAAACGGCAGGCACTTCAAACCCGCACTAGGAAACAGACTGAGAAACCAGAGTAAGGGTTTCTCCTGCAACCCGTTCCCTTTGTGCTGGATGAACGAACGTCTCTCCACATGCTCACTTCTGAGAGATAAGTGTGTGTGAAAGCCGTCCTTCACATAGCTTGAAGGGAACACAAAGTTTCTTTTCAGTTGCAAACTCCACTCGATACTTATATATGGGGAGGTACAAGCTCCAACTCGGTTTTACAGTGAAAACGGCAGGCACTTCAAACCGGCACTAGGAAATAGACTGAGAAACCAGAGTAAGGGTTTCTCCTGCAACCCGTTCCCTTTGTGCTGGATGAACGAACGTCTCTCCACATGCTCACTTCTGAGAGATAAGTGTGTGTGAAAGCCGTCCTTCACCTAGCTTGAAGGGAACACAAAGTTTCTTTTCAGTTGCAAACTCCACTCCATACATATATATGGGGAGGTACAAGCTCCAACTCGGTTTTACAGTGAAAATGGCAGGCACTTCAAACCGGCACTAGGAAACAGACTGAGAAACCAGAGTAAGGGTTTCTCCTGCAACCCGTTCCCTTTGTGCTGGATGAACGAACGTCTCTCCACATGCTCACTTCTGAGAGATAAGTGTGTGTGAAAGCCGTCCTTCACCTAGCTTGAAGGGAACACAAAGTTTCTTTTCAGATGCAAACTCCACTCGATACATATATATGGGGAGGTACAAGCTCCAACTCGGTTTTACAGTGAAAACGGCAGGCACTTCAAACCGGCACTAGGAAACAGACTGAGAAACCAGAGTAAGGGTTTCTCCTGCAACCCGTTCCCTATGTGCTGGATGAACGAACGTCTCTCCACATGCTCACTTCTGAGAGATAAGTGTGTGTGAAAGCCGTCCTTCACCTAGCTTGAAGGGAACACAAAGTTTCTTTTCAGTTGCAAACTCCACTCCATACATATATATGGGGAGGTACAAGCTCCAACTCGGTTTTACAGTGAAAACGGCAGGCACTTCAAACCGGCACTAGGGAACAGACTGAGAAACCAGAGTAAGGGTTTCCCTGCAACCCGTTCCCTTTGTGCTGGATGAACGAACGTCTCTCCACATGCTCACTTCTGAGAGATAAGTGTGTGTGAAAGCCGTCCTTCACCTAGCTTGAAGGGAACACAAAGTTTCTTTTCAGTTGCAAACCCCATTCCATACATATATATGGGGAGGTACACGCTCCAACTCGGTTTTACAGTGAAAACGGCAGGCACTTCAAACCGGCCCTAGAAAACAGACTGAGAAACCAGAGTAAGGGTTTCTCCTGCAACCCGTTCCCTTTGTGCTGGATGAACGAACGTCTCTCCACATGCTCACTTCTGAGAGATAAGTGTGTGTGAAAGCCGTCCTTCACCTAGCTTGAAGTGAACACAAAGTTTCTTTTCAGTTGCAAACTCCACTCCATACATATATATGGGGAGGTACAAGCTCCAACTCGGTTTTACAGTGAAAACGGCAGGCACTTCAAACCGGCACTAGGAAACAGACTGAGAAACCAGAGTATGGGTTTCTCCTGCAACCCGTTCCCTTTGTGCTGGATGAACGAACGTCTCTCCACATGCTCACTTCTGAGAGATAAGTGTGTGTGAAAGCCGTCCTTCACCTAGCTTGAAGGGAACACAAAGTTTCTTTTCAGTTGCAAACTCCACTCCATACATATATATGGGGAGGTACAAGCTCCAACTCGGTTTTACAGTGAAAACGGCAGGCACTTCCAACCGGCACTAGGAAACAGACTGAGAAACCAGAGTAAGGATTTCTCCTGCAAACCGTTCCCTTTGTGCTGGATGAACGAACGACTCTCCACATGCTCACCTATGAGAAATAAGTGTGTTTGAAAGCCGTCCTTCACCTAGCTTGAAGGGAACACAAAGTTTCTTTTCAGTTGCAAACTCCACTCCATACATATATATGGGGAGGTACAAGATCCAACTCGGTTTTACAGTGAAAACGGCAGGCACTTCAAACCGGCACTAGGAAACAGACTGAGAAACCAGAGTAAGGGTTTCTCCTGCAACCCGTTCCCTTTGTGTTGGATGAACGAAAGTCTCTCCACATGCTCAGTTCTGAGACATAAGTGTGTGTGAAAGCCGTCCTTCACCTAGCTTGAAGGGAACACAAAGTTTCTTTTCAGTTGCCAACTCCACTCCATACATATATATGGGGAGGTACAAGCTCCAAATCGGTTTTACAGTGAAAACGGCAGGCACTTCAAACCGGCACTAGGAAACAGACTGAGAAACCAGAGTAAGGGTCTCTCCTGCAACCAGTTCCCTTTGTGCTGGATGAACGAACGTCTCTCCACATGCTCAGTTCTGAGAGATAAGTGTGTGTGAAAGCCGTCCTTCACCTAGCTTGAAGGGAACACAAAGTTTCTTTTCAGTTGCAAACTCCACTCCATACATATATATGGGGAGGTACAAGCTGCAACTCGGTTTTACAGTGAAAACGGCAGGCACTTCAAACCGGCACTAGGAAACAGACTGAGAAACCAGAGTAAGGGTTTCTCCTGCAGCCCGTTCCCTTTGTGCTGGATGAACGAACGTCTCTCCACATGCTCACTTCTGAGAGATAAGTGTGTGTGAAAGCCGTCCTTCACCTAGCTTGAAGGGAACACAAAGTTTCTTTTCAGTTGCAAACTCCACTCCATACATATATATGGGGAGGTACAAGCTCCAACTCGGTTTTACAGTGAAAACGGCAGGCACTTCAAACCGGCAGTAGGAAATAGACTGAGAAACCAGAGTAAGGGATTCTCCTGCAACCCGTTCCCTTTGTGCTGGATGAACGAACGTCTCTCCACATGCTCACTTCTGAGAGATAAGTGTGTGTGAAAGCCGTCCTTCAACTAGCTTGAAGGGAACACAAAGTTTCTTTTCAGTTGCAAACTCCACTCCATACATATATATGGGGAGGTACAAGCTCCAACTCGGTTTTACAGTGAAAACGGCAGGCACTTCAAACCGGCACTAGAAAACAGACTCAGAAACCAGAGTAAGGGTTTCTCCTGCAACCCGTTCCCTTTGTGCTGGATGAACGAACGTCTCTCCACATGCTCACTTCTGAGAGATAAGTGTGTGTGAAAGCCGTCCTTCAACTAGCTTGAAGGGAACACAAAGTTTCTTTTCAGTTGCAAACTCCACTCCATACATATATATGGGGAGGTACAAGCTCCAACTCGTTTTTACAGTGAAAACGGCAGGCACTTCAAACCGGCACTAGAAAACAGACTCAGAAACCAGAGTAAGGGTTTCCCCTGCAAACCGTTCCCTTTGTGCTGGATGAACGAACGTCTCTCCACATGCTCACTTCTGAGAGATAAGTGTGTGTGAAAGCCGTCCTTCACCTAGCTTGAAGGGAACACAAAGTTTCTTTTCAGTTGCAAACTCCACTCCATACATATATATGGGGAGGTACAAGCTCCAACTCGGTTTTACAGTGAAAACGGCAGGCACTTCAAACCGGCACTAGGAAACAGACTGAGAAACCAGAGTAAGGGTTTCTCCTGCAACCCGTTCCCTTTGTGCTGGATGAACGAACGTCTCTCCACATGCTCACTTCTGAGAGATAAGTGTGTGTGAAAGCCGTCCTTCACCTAGCTTGAAGGGAACACAAAGTTTCTTTTCAGTTGCAAACTGCACTCCATACATATATATGGGGAGGTACAAGCTCCAACTCGGTTTTACAGTGAAAACGGCAAGCACTTCAAACCGGCACTAGGGAACAGACTGAGAAACCAGAGTAAGGGTTTCTCCTGCAACCCGTTCCATTTGTGCTGGTTGAACGAACGTCTCTCCACATGCTCACTTCTGAGAGATAAGTGTGTGTGAAAGCCGTCCTTCACCTAGCTTGAAGGGAACACAAAGTTTCTTTTCAGTTGCAAACTCCACTCCATGCATATATATGGGGAGGTTCAGGCTCCAACTCGGTTTTACAGTGAAAACGGCAGGCACTTCAAACCGGCACTAGGAAACAGACTGAGAAACCAGAGTAAGGGTTTCTCCTGCAACCCGTTCCCTTTGTGCTGGATGAACGAACGTCTCTCCACATGCTCACTTCTGAGAGATAAGTGTGTGTGAAAGACGTCCTTCACCTAGCTTGAAGGGAACACAAAGTTTCTTTTCAGTTGCTAACTCCACTCCATACATATATATGGGGAGGTACAAGCTCCAACTCGGTTTTACAGTGAAAACGGCAGGCACTTCAAACCGGCACTAGGAAACAGACTGAGAAACCAGAGTAAGGGTTTCTCCTGCAACCCGTTCCCTTTGTGCTGGATGAACGAACGTCTCTCCACATGCTCACTTCTGAGAGATAAGTGTGTGTGAAAGCCGTCCTTCACCTAGCTTGAAGGGAACAAAAAGTTTCTTTTCAGTTGCAAACTCCACTCCATACATATATATGGGGAGGTACAAGCTCCAACTCGGTTTTACAGTTAAAACGGCAGGCACTTCAAACCGGCACTAGGAAACAGACTGAGAAACCAGAGTAAGGGTTTCTCCTGCAACCCGTTCCCTTTGTGCTGGATGAACGAACGTCTCTCCACATGCTCAGTTCTGAGAGATAAGTGTGTGTGAAAGCCGTCCTTCACCTAGCTTGAAGGGAACACAAAGTTTCTTTTCAGTTGCAAACTCCACTCGATATATATATATGGGGAGGTACAAGCTCCAACTCGGTTTTACAGTGAAAACGGCAGGCACTTCAAACCGGCACTAGGAAACAGACTGAGAAACCAGAGTAAGGGTTTCTCCTGCAACCCGTTCCCTTTGTGCTGGATGAACGAACGTCTCTCCACATGCTCACTTCTGAGAGATAAGTGTGTGTGAAAGCCGTCCTTCACCTATCTTGAAGGGAACACAAAGTTTCTTTTCAGTTGCAAACTCCACTCCATACATATATATGGGGAGGTACAAGCTCCAACTCGGTTTTACAGTGAAAACGGCAGGCACTTCAAACCGGCACTAGGAAACAGACTGAGAAACCAGAGTAAGGGTTTCTCCTGCAACCCGTTCCCTTTGTGCTGGATGAACGAACGTCTCTCCACATGCTCAGTTCTGAGATATAAGTGTGTGTGTAAGCCGTCCTTCACCTAGCTTGAAGGGAACACAAAGTTTCTTTTCAGTTGCCAACTCCACTCCATACATATATATGGGGAGGTACAAGCTCCAACTCGGTTTTACAGTGAAAACGGCAGGCACTTCAAACCGGCACTAGGAAACAGACTGAGAAACCAGAGTAAGGGTTTCTCCTGCAACCCGTTCCCTTTGTGCTGGATGAACGAACGTCTCTCCACATGCTCACTTCTGAGAGATATGTGTGTGTGAAAGCCGTCCTTCACCTAGCTTGAAGGGAACACAAAGTTTCTTTTCAGTTGCAAACTCCACTCCATACATATATATGGGGTGGTACAAGCTCCAAATCGGTTTTACAGTGAAAACGGCAGGCACTTCAAACCGGCACTAGGAAACAGACTGAGAAACCAGAGTAAGGGTTTCTCCTGCAACCCGTTCCCTTTGTGCTGGATGAACGAACGTCTCTCCACATGCTCACTTCTGAGAGATAAGTGTGTGTGAAAGCCGTCCTTCACCTAGCTTGAAGGGAACACAAAGTTTCTTTTCAGTTGCAAACTCCACTCCATACATATATATGGGGAGGTCCAAGCTCCAACTCGGTTTTACAGTGAAAACGGCAGGCACTTCAAACCGGCACTAGGAAACAGACTGAGAAACCAGAGTAAGGGTTTCTCCTGCAACCCGTTCCCTTTGTGCTGGATGAACGAACGTCACTCCACATGATCAGTTCTGAGAGATAAGTGTGTGTGAAAGCCGTCCTTCACATAGCTTGAAGGGAACACAAAGTTTCTTTTCAGTTGCAAACTCCACTCCATACATATATATGGGGAGGTACAAGCTCCAACTCGGTTTTACAGTGAAAACGGCAGGCACTTCAAACCGGCACTAGGAAACAGACTGAGAAACCAGAGTAAGGGTTTCTCCTGCAACCCGTTCCCTTTGTGCTGGATGAACGAACGTCTCTCCACATGCTCACTTCTGAGAGATAAGTGTGTGTGAAAGCCGTCCTTCACCTAGCTTGAAGGGAACAAAAAGTTTCTTTTCAGTTGCAAACTCCACTCCATACATATATATGGGGAGGTACAAGCTCCAACTCGGTTTTACAGTTAAAACGGCAGGCACTTCAAACCGGCACTAGGAAACAGACTGAGAAACCAGAGTAAGGGTTTCTCCTGCAACCCGTTCCCTTTGTGCTGGATGAACGCACGTCTCTCCACATGCTCAGTTCTGAGAGATAAGTGTGTGTGAAAGCCGTCCTTCACCTAGCTTGAAGGGAACACAAAGTTTCTTTTCAGTTGCAAACTCCACTCCATACATATATATGGGGAGGTACAAGCTCCAACTCGGTTTTACAGTGAAAACGGCAGGCACTTCAAACCGGCACTAGGAAACAGACTGAGAAACCAGAGTAAGGGTTTCTCCTGCAACCCGTTCCCTTTGTGCTGGATGAACGAACGTCTCTCCACATGCTCAGTTCTGAGATATAAGTGTGTGTGTAAGCCGTCCTTCACCTAGCTTGAAGGGAACACAAAGTTTCTTTTCAGTTGCCAACTCCACTCCATACATATATATGGGGAGGTACAAGCTCCAACTCGGTTTTACAGTGAAAACGGCAGGCACTTCAAACCGGCACTAGGAAACAGACTGAGAAACCAGAGTAAGGGTTTCTCCTGCAACCCGTTCCCTTTGTGCTGGATGAACGAACGTCTCTCCACATGCTCACTTCTGAGAGATATGTGTGTGTGAAAGCCGTCCTTCACCTAGCTTGAAGGGAACACAAAGTTTCTTTTCAGTTGCAAACTCCACTCCATACATATATATGGGGTGGTACAAGCTCCAACTCGGTTTTACAGTGAAAACGGCAGGCACTTCAAACTGGCACTAGGAAACAGACTGAGAAACCAGAGTAAGGGTTTCACCTGCAACCCGTTCCCTTTGTGCTGGATGAACGAACGTCTCTCCACATGCTCACTTCTGAGAGATAAGTGTGTGTGAAAGCCGTCCTTCACCTAGCTTGAAGGGAACACAAAGTTTCTTTTCAGTTGCAAACTCCACTCCATACATATATATGGGGAGGTCCAAGCTCCAACTCGGTTTTACAGTGAAAACGGCAGGCACTTCAAACCGGCACTAGGAAACAGACTGAGAAACCAGAGTAAGGGTTTCTCCTGCAACCCGTTCCCTTTGTGCTGGATGAACGAACGTCACTCCACATGATCAGTTCTGAGAGATAAGTGTGTGTGAAAGCCGTCCTTCACATAGCTTGAAGGGAACACAAAGTTTCTTTTCAGTTGCAAACTCCACTCCATACATATATATGGGGAGGTACAAGCTCCAACTCGGTTTTACAGTGAAAACGGCAGGCACTTCAAACTGGCACTAGGAAACAGACTGAGAAACCAGAGTAAGGGTTTCTCCTGCAACCCGTTCCCTTTGTGCTGGATGAACGAACGTCTCTCCACATGCTCAGTTCTGAGAGATAAGTGTGTGTGAAAGCCGTCCTTCACCTAGCTTGAAGGGAACACAAAGTTTCTTTTCAGTTGCAAACTCCACTCCATACATATATATGGGGAGGTACAAGCTCCAACTCGGTTTTACAGTGAAAACGGCAGGCACTTCAAACCGGCACTAGGAAACAGACTGAGAATCCAGAGTAAGGGTTTCTCCTGCAACCCGTTCCCTTTGTGCTGGATGAACGAACGTCTCTCCACATGCTCACTTCTGAGAGATAATTGTGTGTGAAAGCCGTCCTTCACCTAGCTTGAAGGGAACACAAAGTTTCTTTTCAGTTGCAAACTCCACTCCATACATATATATGGGGAGGTAAAAGCTCCAACTCGCTTTTACAGTGAAAACGGCAGGCACTTCAAACCGGCACTAAGAAACAGACTGAGAAACCAGAATAAGGGTTCCTCCTGCAACCCGTTCCCTTTGTGCTGGATGAACGAACGTCTCTCCACATGCTCACTTCTGAGAGATAAGTGTGTGTGAAAGCCGTCCTTCACCTAGCTTGAAGGGAACACAAAGTTTCTTTTCAGTTGCAAACTCCACTCCATACATATACATGGGGAGGTACAAGCTCCAACTCGGTTTTACAGTGAAAACGGCAGGCACTTCAAACCGGCACTAGGAAACAGACTGAGAAACCAGAGTACGGGTTTCTCCTGCAACCCGTTCCATTTGTGCTGGATGAACGAACGTCTCTCCACATGCTCACTTCTGAGAGATAAGTGTGTGTGAAAGCCGTCCTTCACCTAGCTTGAAGGGAACACAAAGTTTCTTTTTAGTTGCAAACTCCACTCCATACATATATATGGGGAGGTCCAAGCTCCAACTCGGTTTTACAGTGAAAACGGCAGGCACTTCAAACCGGCACTAGGAAACAGACTGAGAAACCAGAGTAAGGGTTTCTCCTGCAACCCGTTCCCTTTGTGCTGGATGAACGAACGTCACTCCACATGATCAGTTCTGAGAGATAAGTGTGTGTGAAAGCCGTCCTTCACATAGCTTGAAGGGAACACAAAGTTTCTTTTCAGTTGCAAACTCCACTCCATACATATATATGGGGAGGTACAAGCTCCAACTCGGTTTTACAGTGAAAACGGCAGGCACTTCAAACCGGCACTAGGAAACAGACTGAGAATCCAGAGTAAGGGTTTCTCCTGCAACCCGTTCCCTTTGTGCTGGATGAACGAACGTCTCTCCACATGCTCACTTCTGAGAGATAATTGTGTGTGAAAGCCGTCCTTCACCTAGCTTGAAGGGAACACAAAGTTTCTTTTCAGTTGCAAACTCCACTCCATACATATATATGGGGAGGTACAAGCTCCAACTCGCTTTTACAGTGAAAACGGCAGGCACTTCAAACCGGCACTAAGAAACAGACTGAGAAACCAGAATAAGGGTTTCTCCTGCAACCCGTTCCCTTTGTGCTGGATGAACGAACGTCTCTCCACATGCTCACTTCTGAGAGATAAGTGTGTGTGAAAGCCGTCCTTCACCTAGCTTGAAGGGAACACAAAGTTTCTTTTCAGTTGCAAACTCCACTCCATACATATACATGGGGAGGTACAAGCTCCAACTCGGTTTTACAGTGAAAACGGCAGGCACTTCAAACCGGCACTAGGAAACAGACTGAGAAACCAGAGTACGGGTTTCTCCTGCAACCCGTTCCCTTTGTGCTGGATGAACGAACGTCTCTCCACATGCTCACTTCTGAGAGATAATTGTGTGTGAAAGCCGTCCTTCACCTAGCTTGAAGGGAACACAAAGTTTCTTTTCAGTTGCAAACTCCACTCCATACATATATATGGGGAGGTCCAAGCTCCAACTCGGTTTTACAGTGAAAACGGCAGGCACTTCAAACCGGCACTAGGAAACAGACTGAGAAACCAGAGTAAGGGTTTCTCCTGCAACCCGTTCCCTTTGTGCTGGATGAACGAACGTCACTCCACATGATCAGTTCTGAGAGATAAGTGTGTGTGAAAGCCGTCCTTCACATAGCTTGAAGGGAACACAAAGTTTCTTTTCAGTTGCAAACTCCACTCCATACAAATATAAGGGGAGGTACAAGCTCCAACTCGGTTTTACAGTGAAAAAGGCAGGCACTTCAAACTGGCACTAGGAAACAGACTGAGAAACCAGAGTAAGGGTTTTTCCTGCAACCCGTTCCCTTTGCGCTGGATGAACGAACGTCTCTCCACATGCTCAGTTCTGAGAGATAAGTGTGTGTGAAAGCCGTCCTTCACCTAGCTTGAAGGGAACACAAAGTTTCTTTTCAGTTGCAAACTACACTCCATACATATATATGGGGAGGTACAAGCTGCAACTCGGTTTTACAGTGAAAACGGCAGGCACTTCAAACCGGCACTAGGAAACAGACTGAGAAACCAGAGTAAGGGTTTCTCCTGCAACCCGTTCCCTTTGTGCTGGATGAACGAACGTCTCTCCACATGCTCACTTCTGAGAGATAAGTGTGTGTGAAAGCCGTCCTTCACCTAGCTTGAAGGGAACACAAAGTTTCTTTTCAGTTGCAAACTCCACTCCATACATATATATGGGGAGGTACAAGCTCCAACTCGGTTTTACAGTGAAAACGGCAGGCACTTCAAACCGGCACTAGGAAACAGACTGAGAAACCAGAGTAAGGGTTTCTCCTGCAACCTGTTCCCTTTGTGCTGGATGAACGAACGTCTCTCCACATGCTCAGTTCTGAGAGATAAGTGTGTGTGAAAGCCGTCCTTCACCTAGCTTGAAGGGAACACAAAGTTTCTTTTCAGTTGCAAACTCCACTCCATACATATATATGGGGAGGTACAAGCTCCAACTCGGTTTTACAGTGAAAACGGCAGGCACTTCAAACCGGCACTAGGAAACAGACTGAGAAACCAGAGTAAGGGTTTCTCCTGCAACCCGTTCCCTTTGTGCTGGATGAACGAACGTCTCTCCACATGCTCAGTTCTGAGAGATAAGTGTGTGTGAAAGCCGTCCTTCACCTAGCTTGAAGGGAACACAAAGTTTCTTTTCAGTTGCAAACTCCACTCCATACATATATAGGGGAGGTACAAGCTCCAACTTGGTTTTACAGTGAAAACGGCAGGCACTTCAAACCGGCACTAGGAAACAGACTGAGAAACCAGAGTAGGGATTCTCCTGCAACCAGTTCCCTTTGTGCTGGATGAACGAACGTCTCTCCACATGCTCACTTCTGAGAGATAAGTGTGTGTGAAAGCCGTCCTTCACCTAGCTTGAAGGGAACACAAAGTTTCTTTTCAGTTGCAAACTCCACTCCATACATATATATGGGGAGGTTCAAGCTCCAACTCGGTTTTACACTGAAATAGGCAGGCACTTCAAACCGGCACTAGGGAACAGACTGAGAAACCAGAGTAATGGTTCTCCTGCCACCCGTTCCCTTTGTGCTGGATGAACGAACGTCTCTCCACATGCTCACTTCTGAGAGATAAGTGTGTGTGAAAGCCGTCCTTCACCTAGCTTGAAGGGAACACAAAGTTACTTTTCAGTTGCAAACTCCACTCCATACATATATATGGGGAGGTACAAGCTCCAACTCGGTTTTACACTGAAATCGGCAGGCACTTCAAACCGGCACTAGGGAACAGACTGAGAAACCAGAGTAAGGGTTCTCCTGCCACCCGTTCCCTTTGTGCTGGATGAACGAACGTCTCTCCACATGCTCACTTCTGAGAGATAAGTGTGTGTGAAAGCAGTCCTTCACCTAGCTTGAAGGGAACACAAAGTTTCTTTTCAGTTGCAAACTCCACTCCATACATATATATGGGGAGGTACAAGCTCCAACTCGGTTTTACAGTGAAAACGGCAGACACCTCAAACCGGCACTAGGAAACAGACTGAGAAACCAGAGTAAGGGTTTCTCCTGCAACCCTTTCCCTTTGTGCTGGATGAACGAACGTCTCTCCAATTGCTCACTTCTGAGAGAAAAGTGTGTGTGAAAGCCGTCCTTCACCTAGCTTGAAGGGAACACAAATTTTCTGTTCAGTTGCCAACTCCACTCCATACATATATATGGGGAGGTACAAGCTCCAACTCCGTTTTACAGTGAAAACGGCAGGCACTTCAAACCGGCACTAGGAAACAGACTGAGAAACCAGAGTAAGGGTTTCTCCTGCAACCCGTTCCCTTTGTGCTGGATGAACGAACGTCTCTCCACTTGCTCACTTCTGAGAGATAAGTGTGTGTGAAAGCCGTCCTTCACCTAGCTTGAAGGGAACACAAAGTTTCTTTTCAGTTGCAAACTCCACTCCATACATATATATGGGGAGGTACAAGCTCCAACTCGGTTTTACAGTGAAAACGGCAGGCACTTCAAACCGGCACTAGGAAACAGACTGAGAAACCAGAGTAAGGGTTTCTCCTGCAACCCGTTCCCTTTGTGCTGGATGAACGAACGTCTCTCCACATGCTCACTTCTGAGAGATAAGTGTGTGTGAAAGCCGTCCTTCACCTAGCTTGAAGGGAACACAAAGTTTCTTTTCAGTTGCAAACTCCACTCCATACATATATATGGGGAGGTACAAGCTCCAACTCGGTTTTACAGTGAAAACGGCAGGCACTTCAAACCGGCACTAGGGAACAGACTGAGAAACCAGAGTAAGGGTTTCTCCTGCAACCCGTTCCCTTTGTGCTGGATGAACGAACGTCTCTCCACATGCTCAGTTCTGAGAGATAAGTGTGTGTGAAAGCCGACCTTGACCTAGCTTAAAGGGAACACAAAGTTTCTTTTCAGTTGCAAACTCCACTCCATACATATATATGGGGAGGTACAAGCTCCAACTCGGTTTTACAGTGAAAACGGCAGGCACTTCAAACCGGCACTAGGAAACAGACTGAGAAACCAGAGTAAGGGTTTCACCTGCAACCCGTTCCCTTTGTGCTGGATGAACGAACGTCTCTCCACATGCTCACTTCTGAGAGATAAGTGTGTGTGAAAGCCGTCCTTCACCTAGCTTGAAGGGAACACAAAGTTTCTGTTCAGTTGCCAACTCCACTCCATACATATATATGGGGAGGTACAAGCTCCAACTCCGTTTTACAGTGAAAACGGCAGGCACTTCAAACCGGCACTAGGAAACAGACTGAGAAACCAGAGTAAGGGTTTCTCCTGCAACCCGTTCCCTTTGTGCTGGATGAACGAACGTCTCTCCACATGCTCACTTCTGAGAGATAAGTGTGTGTGAAAGCCGTCCTTCACCTAGCTTGAAGGGAACACAAAGTTTCTTTTCAGTTGCAAACTCCACTCCATACATATATATGGGGAGGTACAAGCTCCAACTCGGTTTTACAGTGAAAACGGCAGGCACTTCAAACCGGCACTAGGAAACAGACTGAGAAACCAGAGTAAGGGTTTCTCCTGCAACCCGTTCCCTTTGTGCTGGATGAACGAACGTCACTCCACATGCTAACTTCTGAGAGATAAGTGTGTGTGAAAGCCGTCCTTCACCTAGCTTGAAGGGAACACAAAGATTCTTTTCAGTTGCAAACTCCACTCCATACATATATATGGGGAGGTACAAGCTCCAACTCGGTTTTACAGTGAAAACGGCAGGCACTTCAAACCGGCACTAGGAAACAGACTGAGAAACCAGAGTAAGGGTTTCTCCTGCAACCCGTTCCCTTTGTGCTGGATGAACGAAAGTCTCTCCACATGCTCACTTCTGAGAGATAAGTGTGTGTGAAAGCCGTCCTTCACCTAGCTTGAAGGGAACACAAAGTTTCTTTTCAGTTGCAAACTCCACTCCATACATATATATGGGGAGGTACAAGCTCCAACTCGGTTTTACAGTGAAAACGGCAGGCACTTCAAACCGGCACTAGGGAACAGACTGAGAAACCAGAGTAAGGGTTTCTCCTGCAACCCGTTCCCTTTGTGCTGGATGAACGAACGTCTCTCCACATGCTCACTTCTGAGAGATAAGTGTGTGTGAAAGCCGTCCTTCACCTAGCTTGAAGGGAACACAAAGTTTCTTTTCAGTTGCAAACTCCACTCCATACATATATATGGGGAGGTACA
The DNA here is from genome assembly GCF_048564905.1 of Vicugna pacos. NCBI lineage: Eukaryota > Metazoa > Chordata > Mammalia > Artiodactyla > Camelidae > Vicugna > Vicugna pacos. The sequence goes on from NW_027328741.1 coordinate 27,308,183, forward strand.
AGCTCCAACTCGGTTTTACAGTGAAAACGGCAGGCACTTCAAACCGGCACTAGGGAACAGACTGAGAAACCAGAGTAAGGGTTTCTCCTGCAACCCGTTCCCTTTGTGCTGGATGAACGAACGTCTCTCCACATGCTCAGTTCTGAGAGATAAGTGTGTGTGAAAGCCGTCCTTCACCTAGCTTGAAGGGAACACAAAGTTTCTTTTCAGTTACAAACTCCACTCCATACATATATATGGGGAGGTACAAGCTCCAACTCGGTTTTACAGTGAAAACGGCAGGCACTTCAAACCGGCACTAGGAAACAGACTGAGAAACCAGAGTAAGGGTTTCACCTGCAACCCGTTCCCTTTGTGCTGGATGAACGAACGTCTCTCCACATGCTCACTTCTGAGAGATAAGTGTGTGTGAAAGCCGTCCTTCACCTAGCTTGAAGGGAACACAAAGTATCTTTTCAGTTGCAAACTCCACTCCATACATATATATGGGGAGGTACAAGCTCCAACTCGGTTTTACAGTGAAAACGGCAGGCACTTCAAACCGGCACTAGGAAACAGACTGAGAAACCAGAGTAAGGGTTTCTCCTGCAACCCGTTCCATTTGTGCTGGATGAACGAACGTCTCTCCACATGCTCACTTCTGAGAGATAAGTGTGGGTGAAAGCCGTCCTTCACCTAGCTTGAAGGGAACACAAAGTTTCTTTTCAGTTGCAAACTCCACTCCATACATATATATGGGGAGGTACAAGCTCCAACTCGATTTTACAGTGAAAAAGACAGGCACTTCAAACCGGCACTAGGAAACAGACTGAGAAACCAGAGTAAGGGTTTCTCCTGCAACCCGTTCCCTTTGTGCTGGATGAACGAACGTCTCTCCACATGCTCACTTCTGAGAGATAAGTGTGTGTGAAAGCCGTCCTTCACCTAGCTTGAAGGGAACACAAAGTTTCTTTTCAGTTGCAAACTCCACTCCATAAATATATATGGGGAGGTACAAGCTCCAACTCGGTTTTACAGTGAAAACGGCAGGCACTTCAAACCGGCACTAGGGAACAGACTGAGAAACCAGAGTAAGGGTTTCTCCTGCAACCCGTTCCCTTTGTGCTGGATGAACGAACGTCTCTCCACATGCTCAATTCTGAGAGATAAGTGTGTGTGAAAGCCGTCCTTCACCTAGCTTGAAGGGAACACAAAGTTACTTTTCAGTTGCAAACTCCACTCCATACATACATATGGGGAGGTACAAGCTCCAACTCGGTTTTACAGTGAAAACGGCAGGCACTTCAAACCGACACTAGGAAACAGACTGAGAAACCAGAGAAAGGGTTTCACCTGCAACCCGTTCCCTTTGTGATGGATGAACGAACTTCTCTCCACATGCTCACTTCTGAGAGATAAGTGTGTGTGAAAGCCGTCCTTCACCTAGCTTGAAGGGAACACAAAGTTTCTTTTCAGTTGCAAACTCCACTCCATACATATATATGGGGAGGTACAAGCTCGAACTCGGTTTTACAGTGAAAACGGCAGGCACTTCAAACCGGCACTAGGAAACAGACTGAGAAACCAGAGTAAGGGTTTCTCCTACAACCCGTTCCCTTTGTGCTGGATGAACGAACGTCTCTCCACATGCTCACTTCTGAGAGATAAGTGTGTGTGAAAGCCGTCCTTCACCTAGCTTGAAGGGAACACAAAGTTTCTTTTCAGTTGCAAACTCCATTCCATACATATATATGGGGAGGTACAAGCTCCAACTCGGTTTTACAGTGAAAACGGCAGGCACTTCAAACCGGCACTAGGAAACAGACTGAGAAACCAGAGTAAGGGTTTCTCCTGCAACCCGTTCCCTTTGTGCTGGATGAACGAACGTCTCTCCACATGCTCAGTTCTGAGAGATAAGTGTGTGTGAAAGCCGTCCTTCACCTAGCTTGAAGGGAACACAAAGTTTCTTTTCAGTTGCAAACTCCACTCCATACATATATATGGGGAGGTACAAGCTCCAACTCGGTTTTCCAGTGAAAACGGCAGGCACTTCAAACCGGCACTAGGGAACAGACTGAGAAACCAGAGTAAGGGTTTCTCCTGCAACCCGTTCCCTTTGTGCTGGATGAACGAACGTCTCTCCACATGCTCAGTTCTGAGAGATAAGTGTGTGTGAAAGCCGTCCTTCAACTAGCTTGAAGGGAACACAAAGTTTCTTTTCAGTTGCAAACCCCATTCCATACATATATATGGGGAAGTACAAGCTCCAACTAGGTTTTACAGTGAAAACGGCAGGCACTTCAAACCGGCACTAGGAAACAGACTGAGAAACCAGAGTAAGGTTTTCTCCTGCAACCCGTTCCCTTTGTGCTGGATGAACGAACGTCTCTCCACATGCTCACTTCTGAGAGATAAGTGTGTGTGAAAGCCGTCCTTCACATAGCTTGAAGGGAACACAAAGTTTCTTTTCAGTTGCAAACTCCACTCCATACATATATATGGGTAGGTACAAGCTCCAACTCGGTTTTACAGTGAAAACGGCAGGCACTTCAAACCGGCACTAGGAAACAGACTGAGAAACCAGAGTAAGGGTTTCTCCTGCAAACCGTTCCCTTTGTGCTGGATGAACGAACGTCTCTCCACATGCTCAGTTCTGAGAGATAAGTGTGTGTGAAAGCCGTCCTTCACCTAGCTTGAAGGGAACACAAAGTTTCTTTTCAGTTGCAAACTCCACTCCATACATATATATGGGGAGGTACAAGCTCCAACTCGGTTTTACAGTGAAAACGGCAGGCACTTCAAACCGGCATTAGGAAACAGACTGGGAAACCAGAGTAAGGGTTTCCCCTGCAACCCGTTCCCTTTGTGCTGGATGAACGAACGTCTCTCCACATGCTCACTTCTGAGAGATAAGTGTGTGTGAAAGCCGCCCTTCACCTAGCTTGAAGGGAACACAAAGTTTCTTTTCAGTTGCAAACTACACTCCATACATATATATGGGGAGGAACAAGCTCCAACTCGGTTTTACAGTGAAAACGGCAGGCACTTCAAACCGGCACTAGGAAACAGACTGAGAAACCAGAGTAAGGGTTTCTCCTGCAACCCGTTCCCTTTGTGCTGGATGAACGAACGTCTCTCCACATGCTCACTTCTGAGAGATAAGTGTGTGTGAAAGCCGTACTTCACCTAGCTTGAAGGGAACACAAAGTTTCTTTTCAGTTGCAAACTCCACTCCATACATATATATGGGGAGGTACAAGCTCCAACTCGGTTTTACAGTGAAAACGGCAGGCACTTCAAACCGGCACTAGGAAACAGACTGAGAAACCAGAGTAAGGGTTTCTCCTGCAACCCATTCCCTTTGTGCTGGATGAACGAACGTCTCTCCACATGCTCAGTTCTGAGAGATAAGTGTGTGTGAAAGCCGTCCTTCACCTAGCTTGAAGGGAACACAAAGTTTCTTTTCAGTTGCAAACTCCACTCCATACATATATATGGGGAGGTACAAGCTCCAACTCGGTTTTACAGTGAAAACGGCAGGCACTTCAAACCGGCACTAGGGAACAGAATGAGAAACCAGAGTAAGGGTTTCTCCTGCAACCCGTTCCCTTTGTGCTGGATGAACGAACGTCTCTCCACATGCTCACTTCTGAGAGATAAGTGTGTGTGAAAGCCGTCCTTCACCTAGCTTGAAGGGAACACAAAGTTTCTTTTCAGTTGCAAACTCCACTCCATACATATATATGGGGAGGTACAAGCTCCAACTCGGTTTTCCAGTGAAAACGGCAGGCACTTCAAACCGGCACTAGGGAACAGTCTGAGAAACCAGAGTAAGGGTTTCTCCTGCAACCCGTTCCCTTTGTGCTGGATGAACGAACGTCTCTCCACATGCTCAGTTCTGAGAGATAAGTGTGTGTGAAAGCCGTCCTTCAACTAGCTTGAAGGGAACACAAAGTTTCTTTTCAGTTGCAAACCCCATTCCATACATATATATGGGGAGGTACAAGCTCCAACTAGGTTTTACAGTGAAAACGGCAGGCACTTCAAACCGGCACTAGGAAACAGACTGAGAAACCAGAGTAAGGTTTTCTCCTGCAACCCGTTCCCTTTGTGCTGGATGAACGAACGTCTCTCCACATGCTCACTTCTGAGAGATAAGTGTGTGTGAAAGCCGTACTTCACCTAGCTTGAAGGGAACACAAAGTTTCTTTTCAGTTGCAAACTCCACTCCATACATATATATGGGGAGGTACAAGCTCCAACTCGGTTTTACAGTGAAAACGGCAGGCACTTCAAACCGGCACTAGGAAACAGACTGAGAAACCAGAGTAAGGGTTTCTCCTGCAACCCGTTCCCTTTGTGCTGGATGAACGAACGTCTCTCCACATGCTCAGTTCTGAGAGATAAGTGTGTGTGAATGCCGTCCTTCACCTAGCTTGAAGGGAACACAAAGTTTCTTTTCAGTTGCAAACTCCACTCCATACATATATATGGGGAGGTACAAGCTCCAACTCGGTTTTACAGTGAAAACGGCAGGCACTTCAAACCGGCACTAGGAAACAGACTGAGAAACCAGAGTAAGGGTTTCTCCTGCAACCCGTTCCCTTTGTGCTGGATGAACGAACGTCTCTCCACATGCTCACTTCTGAGAGATAAGTGTGTGTGAAAGCCGTCCTACACCTAGCTTGAAGGGAACACAAAGTTTCTTTTCAGTTGCAAACTCCAATCCATACATATATATGGGGAGGTACAAGCTCCAACTCGGTTTTACAGTGAAAACGGCAGGCACTTCAAACCGGCACTAGGAAACAGACTGAGAAACCAGAGTAAGGGTTTCTCCTGCAACCCGTTCCCTTTGTGCTGGATGAACGAACGTCTCTCCACATGCTCACTTCTGAGAGTTAAGTGTGTGTGAAAGCCGACCTTCACCTAGCTTGAAGGGAACACAAAGTTTCTTTTCAGTTGCAAACTCCACTCCATACATATATATGGGGAGGTCCAAGCTCCAACTCGGTTTTACAGTGAAAACGGCAGGCACTTCAAACCGGCACTAGGGAACAGACTGAGAAACCAGAGTAAGGGTTTCTCCTGCAACCCGTTCCCTTTGTGCTGGATGAACGAACGTCTCTCCACATGCTCACTTCTGAGAGATAAGTGTGTGTGAAACCCGTCCTTCACCTAGCTTGAAGGGAACACAAAGTTTCTTTTCAGTTGCCAACTCCACTCCATACATATATATGGGGAGGTACAAGCTCCAACTCGGTTTTACAGTGAAAACGGCAGGCACTTCAAACCGGCACTAGGAAACAGACTGAGAAACCAGAGTAAGGGTTTCTCCTGCAACCCGTTCCCTTTGTGCTGGATGAACGAACGTCTCTCCACATGCTCACTTCTGAGAGATAAGTGTGTGTGAAAGCCGTCCTTCACCTAGCTTGAAGGGAACACAAAGTTTCTTTTCAGTTGCAAACTCCACTCCATACATATATATGAGGAGGTACAAGCTCCAACCCGGTTTTACAGTGAAAACGGCAGGCACTTCAAACCGGCACTAGGAAACAGACTGAGAAACCAGAGTAAGGGTTTCTCCTGCAACCCGTTCCCTTTGTGCTGGATGAACGAACGTCTCTCCACATGCTCAGTTCTGAGAGATAAGTGTGTGTGAAAGCCGTCCTTCACCTAGCTTGAAGGGAACACAAAGTTTCTTTTCAGTTGCAAACTCCACTCCATACATATATATGGGGAGGTACAAGCTTCAACTCGGTTTTATAGTGAAAACGGCAGGCACTTCAAACCGGCACTAGGGAACAGACTGAGAAACCAGAGTAAGGGTTTCTCCTGCAACCCGTTCCCTTTGTGCTGGATGAACGAACGTCTCTCCACATGCTCACTTCTGAGAGATAAGTGTGTGTGAAAGCCGTCCTTCACCTAGCTTGAAGGGAACACAAAGTTTCTTTTCAGTTGCAAACTCCACTCCATACATATATATGGGGAGGTACAAGATCCAACTCGGTTTTCCAGTGAAAACGGCAGGCACTTCAAACCGGCACTAGGGAACAGTCTGAGAATCCAGAGTAAGGGTTTCCCCTGCAACCCGTTCCCTTTGTGCTGGATGAACGAACGTCTCTCCACATGCTCAGTTCTGAGAGATAAGTGTGTGTGAAGCCGTCCTTCAACTAGCTTGAAGGGAACACAAAGTTTCTTTTCAGTTGCAAACCCCATTCCATACATATATATGGGGAGGTACAAGCTCCAACTAGGTTTTACAGTGAAAACGCCAGGCACTTCAAACCGGCACTAGGAAACAGACTGAGAAACCAGAGTAAGGGTTTCTCCTGCAACCCGTTCCATTTGTGCTGGATGAACGAACGTCTCTCCACATGCTCACTTCTGAGAGATAAGTGTGTGTGAAAGCCGTCCTTCACCTAGCTTGAAGGGAACACAAAGTTTCTTTTCAGTTGCAAACTCCACTCCATACATATATATGGGGAGGTACAAGCTCCAACTCGGTTTTACAGTGAAAACGGCAGGCACTTCAAACCGGCACTAGGAAACAGACTGAGAAACCAGAGTAAGGGTTTCTCCTGCAACCCGTTCCCTTTGTGCTGGATGAACGAACGTCTCTCCACATGCTCACTTCTGAGAGATAAGTGTGTGTGAAAGCCGTCCTTCACCTAGCTTGAAGGGAACACAAAGTTTCTTTTCAGTTGCAAACACCACTCCATACATATATATGGGGAGGTACAAGCTCCAACTCGGTTTTACAGTGAAAACGGCAGGCACTTCAAACCGGCACTAGGAAACAGACTGAGAAACCAGAGTAAGGGTTTCTCCTGCAACCCGTTCCCTTTGTGCTGGATGAACGAACGTCTTTCCACATGCTCACTTCTGAGAGATAAGTGTGTGTGAAAGCCGTCCTTCACCTAGCTTGAAGGGAACACAAAGTTTCTTTTCAGTTGCAAACTCCATTCCATAAATATATATGGGGAGGTACAAGCTCCAACTCGGTTTTACAGTGAAAACGGCAGGCACTTCAAACTGGCACTAGGAAACAGACTGAGAAACCAGAGTAAGGGTTTCTCCTGCAACCCGTTCCCTTTGTGCTGGATGAACGAACGTCTCTCCACATGCTCACTTCTGAGAGATAAGTGTGTGTGAAAGCCATCCTACACTTAGCTTGAAGGGAACACAAAGTTTCTTTTCAGTTGCAAACTCCACTCCATACATATATATGGGGAGGTACAAGCTCCAACTCGGTTTTACAGTGAAAACGGCAGGCACTTCAAACCGGCACTAGGAAACAGACTGAGAAACCAGAGTAAGGGTTTCTCCTGCAACCCGTTCCTTTGTGCTGGATGAACGAACGTCTCTCCACATGCTCACTTCTGAGAGATAAGTGTGTGTGAAAGCCGTCCTACACCTAGCTTGAAGGGAACACAAAGTTTCTTTTCAGTTGCAAACTCCACTCCATACATATATATGGGGAGGTACAAGCTCCAACTCGGTTTTACAGTGAAAACGGCAGGCACTTCAAACCGGCACTAGGAAACAGACTGAGAAACCAGAGTAAGGGTTTCTCCTGCAACCCGTTCCCTTTGTGCTGGATGAACGAACGTCTCTCCACATGCTCACTTCTGAGAGTTAAGTGTGTGTGAAAGCCGTCCTTCACCTAGCTTGAAGGGAACACAAAGTTTCTTTTCAGTTGCAAACTCCACTCCATACATATATATGGGGAGGTACAAGCTCCAACTCGGTTTTACAGTGAAAACGGCAGGCACTTCAAACCGGCACTAGGAAACAGACTGAGAAACCAGAGTAAGGGTTTCTCCTGCAACCTGTTCCCTTTGTGCTGGATGAACGAACGTCTCTCCACATGCTAACTTCTGAGAGATAAGTGTGTGTGAAAGCCGTCCTTCACCTAGCTTGAAGGGAACACAAAGTTTCTTTTCAGTTGCAAACTCCACTCCATACATATATATGGGGAGGTACAAGCTCCAACTCGGTTTTACAGTGAAAACGGCAGGCACTTCAAACCGGCACTAGGGAACAGACTGAGAAACCAGAGTAAGGGTTTCTCCTGCAACCCGTTCCCTTTGTGCTGGATGAACGAACGTCTCTCCACATGCTCAGTTCTGAGAGATAAGTGTGTGTGAAAGCCGTCCTTCACCTAGCTTGAAAGGAACACATAGTTTCTTTTCAGTTGCAAACCCCATTCCATACATATATATGGGGAGGTACAAGCTCCAACTCGGTTTTACAGTGAAAACGGCAGGCACTTCAAACCGGCACTAGGAAACAGACTGAGAAACCAGAGTAAGGGTTTCTCCTGCAACCCGTTCCCTTTGTGCTGGATGAACGAACGTCTCTCCACATGCTCACTTCTGAGAGATAAGTGTGTGTGAAAGCCGTCCTTCACCTAGCTTGAAGGGAACACAAAGTTTCTTTTCAGTTGCAAACTCCACTCCATACATATATATGGGGAGGTACAAGCTCCAACTCGGTTTTACAGTGAAAACGGCAGGCACTTCAAACCGGCACTAGGAAACAGACTGGGAAACCAGAGTAAGGGTTTCTCCTGCAACCCGTTCCCTTTGTGCTGGATGAACGAACGTCTCTCCGCATGCTCAGTTCTGAGAGATATGTGTGTGTGAAAGCCGTCCTTCACCTAGCTTGAAGGGAACACATAGTTTCTTTTCAGTTGCAAACCCCATTCCATACATATATATGGGGAGGTACAAGCTCCAACTCGGTTTTACAGTGAAAACGGCAGGCACTTCAAACCGGCACTAGGAAACAGACTGAGAAACCAGAGTAAGGGTTTCTCCTGCAACCCGTTCCCTTTGTGCTGGATGAACGAACGTCTCTCCACATGCTCACTTCTGAGAGATAAGTGTGTGTGAAAGCCGTCCTACACCTAGCTTGAAGGGAACACAAAGTTTCTTTTCAGTTGCAAACTCCACTCCATACATATATATGGGGAGGTACAAGCTCCAACTCGGTTTTACAGTGAAAACGGCAGGCACTTCAAACCGGCACTAGGAAACAGACTGAGAAACCAGAGTAAGGGTTTCTCCTGCAACCCGTTCCCTTTGTGCTGGATGAACGAACGTCTCTCCACATGCTCACTTCTGAGAGTAAAGTGTGTGTGAAAGCCGTCCTTCACCTAGCTTGAAGGGAACACAAAGTTTCTTTTCAGTTGCAAACTCCACTCCATACATATATATGGGGAGGTACAAGCTCCAACTCGGTTTTACAGTGAAAACGGCAGGCACTTCAAACAGGAACTAGGTAACAGACTGAGAAACCAGAGTAAGGGTTTCTCCTGCAACCTGTTCCCTTTGTGCTGGATGAACGAACGTCTCTCCACATGCTAACTTCTGAGAGATAAGTGTGTGTGAAAGCCGTCCTTCACCTAGCTTGAAGGGAACACAAAGTTTCTTTTCAGTTGCAAACTCCACTCCATACATATATATGGGGAGGTACAAGCTCCAACTCGGTTTTACAGTGAAAACGGCAGGCACTTCAAACCGGCACTAGGGAACAGACTGAGAAACCAGAGTAAGGGTTTCTCATGCAACCCGTTCCCTTTGTGCTGGATGAACGAACGTCTCTCCACATGCTCAGTTCTGAGAGATAAGTGTGTGTGAAAGCCGTCCTTCACCTAGCTTGAAGGGAACACATAGTTTCTTTTCAGTTGCAAACCCCATTCCATACATATATATGGGGAGGTACAAGCTCCAACTCGGTTTTACAGTGAAAACGGCAGGCACTTCAAACCGGCACTAGGAAACAGACTGAGAAACCAGAGTAAGGGTTTCTCCTGCAACCCGTTCCCTTTGTGCTGGATGAACGAACGTCTCTCCACATGCTCACTTCTGAGAGATAAGTGTGTGTGAAAGCCGTCCTTCACCTAGCTTGAAGGGAACACAAAGTTTCTTTTCAGTTGCAAACTCCACTCCATACATATATATGGGGAGGTACAAGCTCCAACTCGGATTTACAGTGAAAAAGACAGGCACTTCAAACCGGCACTAGGAAACAGACTGAGAAACCAGAGTAAGGGTTTCTCCTGCAACCCGTTCCCTTTGTGCTGGATGAACGAACGTCTCTCCACATGCTCACTTCTGAGAGATAAGTGTGTGTGAAAGCCGTCCTACACCTAGCTTGAAGGGAACACAAAGTTTCTTTTCAGTTGCAAACTCCACTCCATACATATATATGGGGAGGTACAAGCTCCAACTCGGTTTTACAGTGAAAACGGCAGGCACTTCAAACCGGCACTAGGAAACAGACTGAGAAACCAGAGTAAGGGTTTCTCCTGCAACCCGTTCCCTTTGTGCTGGATGAACGAACGTCTCTCCACATGCTCACTTCTGAGAGTTAAGTGTGTGTGAAAGCCGTCCTTCACCTAGCTTGAAGGGAACACAAAGTTTCTTTTCAGTTGCAAACTCCACTCCATACATATATATGGGGAGGTACAAGCTCCAACTCGGTTTTACAGTGAAAACGGCAGGCACTTCAAACCGGCACTAGGGAACAGACTGAGAAACCAGAGTAAGGGTTTCTCCTGCAACCTGTTCCCTTTGTGCTGGATGAACGAACGTCTCTCCACATGCTCAGTTCTGAGAGATAAGTGTGTGTGAAAGCCGTCCTTCACCTAGCTTGAAGGGAACACAAAGTTTCTTTTCAGTTGCAAACTCCACTCCATACATATATATGGGGAGGTACAAGCTCCAACTCGGTTTTACAGTGAAAACGGCAGGCACTTCAAACCGGCACTAGGGAACAGACTGAGAAACCAGAGTAAGGGTTTCTCCTGCAACCCGTTCCCTTTGTGCTGGATGAACGAACGTCTCTCCACATGCTCAGTTCTGAGAGATAAGTGTGTGTGAAAGCCGTCCTTCACCTAGCTTGAAAGGAACACATAGTTTCTTTTCAGTTGCAAACCCCATTCCATACATATATATGGGGAGGTACAAGCTCCAACTCGGTTTTACAGTGAAAACGGCAGGCACTTCAAACCGGCACTAGGAAACAGACTGAGAAACCAGAGTAAGGGTTTCTCCTGCAACCCGTTCCCTTTGTGCTGGATGAACGAACGTCTCTCCACATGCTCACTTCTGAGAGATAAGTGTGTGTGAAAGCCGTCCTTCACCTAGCTTGAAGGGAACACAAAGTTTCTTTTCAGTTGCAAACTCCACTCCATACATATATATGGGGAGGTACAAGCTCCAACTCGGTTTTACAGTGAAAACGGCAGGCACTTCAAACCGGCACTAGGAAACAGACTGGGAAACCAGAGTAAGGGTTTCTCCTGCAACCCGTTCCCTTTGTGCTGGATGAACGAACGTCTCTCCACATGCTCAGTTCTGAGAGATATGTGTGTGTGAAAGCCATCCTTCACCTAGCTTGAAGGGAACACATAGTTTCTTTTCAGTTGCAAACCCCATTCCATACATATATATGGGGAAGTACAAGCTCCAACTCGGTTTTACAGTGAAAACGGCAGGCACTTCAAACCGGCACTAGGAAACAGACTGAGAAACCAGAGTAAGGGTTTCTCCTGCAACCCGTTCCCTTTGTGCTGGATGAACGAACGTCTCTCCACATGCTCACTTCTGAGAGTTAAGTGTGTGTGAAAGCCGTCCTTCACCTAGCTTGAAGGGAACACAAAGTTTCTTTTCAGTTGCAAACTCCACTCCATACATATATATGGGGAGGTACAAGCTCCAACTCGGTTTTACAGTGAAAACGGCAGGCACTTCAAACCGGCACTAGGAAACAGACTGAGAAACCAGAGTAAGGGTTTCTCCTGCAACCCGTTCCCTTTGTGCTGGATGAACGAACGTCTCTCCACATGCTCACTTCTGAGAGTTAAGTGTGTGTGAAAGCCGTCCTTCACCTAGCTTGAAGGGAACACAAAGTTTCTTTTCAGTTGCAAACTCCACTCCATACATATATATGGGGAGGTACAAGCTCCAACTCGGTTTTACAGTGAAAACGGCAGGCACTTCAAACCGGCACTAGGAAACAGACTGAGAAACCAGAGTAAGGGTTTCTCCTGCAACCTGTTCCCTTTGTGCTGGATGAACGAACGTCTCTCCACATGCTCAGTTCTGAGAGATAAGTGTGTGTGAAAGCCGTCCTTCACCTAGCTTGAAGGGAACACAAAGTTTCTTTTCAGTTGCAAACTCCACTCCATACATATATATGGGGAGGTACAAGCTCCAACTCGGTTTTACAGTGAAAACGGCAGGCACTTCAAACCGGCACTAGGGAACAGACTGAGAAACCAGAGTAAGGGTTTCTCCTGCAACCCGTTCCCTTTGTGCTGGATGAACGAACGTCTCTCCACATGCTCAGTTCTGAGAGATAAGTGTGTGTGAAAGCCGTCCTTCACCTAGCTTGAAAGGAACACATAGTTTCTTTTCAGTTGCAAACCCCATTCCATACATATATATGGGGAGGTACAAGCTCCAACTCGGTTTTACAGTGAAAACGGCAGGCACTTCAAACCGGCACTAGGAAACAGACTGAGAAACCAGAGTAAGGGTTTCTCCTGCAACCCGTTCCTTTTGTGCTGGATGAACGAACGTCTCTCCACATGCTCACTTCTGAGAGATAAGTGTGTGTGAAAGCCGTCCTTCACCTAGCTTGAAGGGAACACAAAGTTTCTTTTCAGTTGCAAACTCCACTCCATACATATATATGGGGAGGTACAAGCTCCAACTCGGTTTTACAGTGAAAACGGCAGGCACTTCAAACCGGCACTAGGAAACAGACTGGGAAACCAGAGTAAGGGTTTCTCCTGCAACCCGTTCCCTTTGTGCTGGATGAACGAACGTCTCTCCACATGCTCAGTTCTGAGAGATATGTGTGTGTGAAAGCCATCCTTCACCTAGCTTGAAGGGAACACATAGTTTCTTTTCAGTTGCAAACCCCATTCCATACATATATATGGGGAAGTACAAGCTCCAACTCGGTTTTACAGTGAAAACGGCAGGCACTTCAAACCGGCACTAGGAAACAGACTGAGAAACCAGAGTAAGGGTTTCTCCTGCAACCCGTTCCCTTTGTGCTGGATGAACGAACGTCTCTCCACATGCTCACTTCTGAGAGTTAAGTGTGTGTGAAAGCCGTCCTTCACCTAGCTTGAAGGGAACACAAAGTTTCTTTTCAGTTGCAAACTCCACTCCATACATATATATGGGGAGGTACAAGCTCCAACTCGGTTTTACAGTGAAAACGGCAGGCACTTCAAACCGGCACTAGGAAACAGACTGGGAAACCAGAGTAAGGGTTTCTCCTGCAACCCGTTCCCTTTGTGCTGGATGAACGAACGTCTCTCCACATGCTCACTTCTGAGAGATAAGTGTGTGTGAAAGCCGTCCTTCACCTAGCTTGAAGGGAACACAAAGTTTCTTTTCAGTTGCAAACTCCACTCCATACATATATATGGGGAGGTACAAGCTCCAACTCGGTTTTACAGTGAAAACGGCAGGCACTTCAAACCGGCACTAGGAAACAGACTGAGAAACCAGAGTAAGGGTTTCTCCTGCAACACGTTCCCTTTGTGCTGGATGAACGAACGTCTCTCCACATGCTCACTTCTGAGAGATAAGTGTGTGTGAAAGCCGTCCTTCACCTAGCTTGAAGGGAACACAAAGTTTCTTTTCAGTTGCAAACTCCACTCCATACATATATATGGGGAGGTACAAGCTCCAACTCGGTTTTCCAGTGAAAACGGCAGGCACTTCAAACCGGCACTAGGAAACAGACTGAGAAACCAGAGTAAGGGTTTCTCCTGCAACCCGTTCCCTTTATGCTGGATGAACGAACGTCTCTCCACATGCTCACTTCTGAGAGATAAGTGTGTGTGAAAGCCGTCCTTCACCTAGCTTGAAGGGAACACAAAGTTTCTTTTCAGTTGCAAACTCCACTCCATACATATATATGGGGAGGTACAAGCTCCAACTCGGTTTTACAGTGAAAACGGCAGGCACTTCAAACCGGCACTAGGGAACAGACTGAGAAACCAGAGTAAGGGTTTCTCCTGCAACCCGTTCCCTTTGTGCTGGATGAACGAACGTCTCTCCACATGCTCACTTCTGAGAGATAAGTGTGTGTGAAAGCCGTCCTTCACCTAGCTTGAAGGGAACACAAAGTTTCTTTTCAGTTGCAAACTCCACTCCATACATATATATGGGGAGGTACAAGCTCCAACTCGGTTTTACAGTGAAAACGGCAGGCACTTCAAACCGGCACTAGGAAACAGACTGAGAAACAAGAGTAAGGGTTTCTCCTGCAACCTGTTCCCTTTGTGCTGGATGAACGAACGTCTCTCCACATGCTAACTTCTGAGAGATAAGTGTGTGTGAAAGCCGTCCTTCACCTAGCTTGAAGGGAACACAAAGTTTCTTTTCAGTTGCAAACTCCACTCCATACATATATATGGGGAGGTACAAACTCCAACTCGGTTTTACAGTGAAAACGGCAGGCACTTCAAACCGGCACTAGGGAACAGACTGAGAAACCAGAGTAAGGGTTTCTCCTGCAACCCGTTCCCTTTGTGCTGGATGAACGATCGTCTCTCCACATGCTCAGTTCTGAGAGATAAGTGTGTGTGAAAGCCGCCCTTCACCTAGTTTGAAAGGAACACATAGTTTCTTTTCAGTTGCAAACCCCATTCCATACATATATATGGGGAGGTAAAAGCTCCAACTCGGTTTTACAGTGAAAACGGCAGGCACTTCAAACCGGCACTAGGGAATAGACTGAGAAACCAGAGTAAGGGTTTCTCCTGCAACCCGTTCCCTTTGTGCTGGATGAACGAACGTCTCTCCACATGCTCAGTTCTGAGAGATAAGTGTGTGTGAAAGCCGTCCTTCACCTAGCTTGAAGGGAACACAAAGTTTCTTTTCAGTTGCAAACCCCTTTCCATACATATATATGGGGAGGTACAAGCTCCAACTCGGTTTTACAGTGAAAACGGCAGGCACTTCAAACCGGCACTAGGAAACAGACTGAGAAACCAGAGTAAGGGTTTCTCCTGCAACCCGTTCCCTTTGTGCTGGATGAACGAACGTCTCTCCACATGCTCACTTCTGAGAGATAAGTGTGTGTGAAAGCCGTCCTTCACCTAGCTTGAAGGGAACACAAAGTTTCTTTTCAGTTGCAAACTCCACTCCATACATATATATGGGGAGGTACAAGCTCCAACTCGGTTTTACAGTGAAAACGGCAGGCACTTTAAACCGGCACTAGGAAACAGACTGAGAAACCAGAGTAAGGGTTTCTCCTGCAGCCCGTTCCCTTTGTGCTGGATGAACGAACGTCTCTCCAAATGCTCACTTCTGAGAGATAAGTGTGTGTGAAAGCCGTCCTTCACCTAGCTTGAAGGGAACACAAAGTTTCTTTTCAGTTGCAAACTCCACTCCATACATATATATGGGGAGGTACAAGCTCCAACTCGGTTTTACAGTGAAAACAGCAGGCACTTCAAACCGGCACTAGGAAACAGACTGAGAAACCAGAGTAAGGGTTTCTCCTGCAACCCGTTCCCTTTGTGCTGGATGAACGAACGTCTCTCCACATGCTCAGTTCTGAGAGATAAGTGTGTGTGAAAGCCGTCCTTCACCTAGCTTGAAGGGAACACAAAGTTTCTTTTCAGTTGCAAACCCCATTCCATACATATATATGGGGAGGTACAAGCTCCAACTCGGTTTTACAGTGAAAACGGCAGGCACTTCAAACCGGCACTAGGAAACAGACTGAGAAACCAGAGTAAGGGTTTCTCCTGCAACCCATTCCCTTTGTGCTGGATGAACGAACGTCTCTCCACATGCTCAGTTCTGAGAGATAAGTGTGTGTGAAAGCCGTCCTTCACCTAGCTTGAAGATAACACAAAGTTTCTTTTCAGTTGCAAACTCCACTCCATACATATATATGGGGAGGTACAAGCTCCAACTCGGTTTTACAGTGAAAACGGCAGGCACTTCAAACCGGCACTAGGAAACAGACTGAGAAACCAGAGTAAGGGTTTCTCCTGCAACCCGTTCCCTTTGTGCTGGATGAACGAACGTCTCTCCACATGCTCACTTCTGAGAGATAAGTGTGTGTGAAAGCCTTTCTTCACCTAGCTTGAAGGGAACACAAAGTTTCTTTTCAGTTGCAAACTCCACTCCATACATATATATGGGGAGGTACAAGCTCCAACTCGGTTTTACAGTGAAAACGGCAGGCACTTTAAACCGGCACTAGGAAACAGACTGGGAAACCAGAGTAAGGGTTTCTCCTGCAACCCGTTCCCTTTGTGCTGGATGAACGAACGTCTCTCCACATGCTCACTTCTGAGAGATAATTGTGTGTGAAAGCCGTCCTTCACCTAGCTTGAAGGGAACACAAAGTTCCTTTTCAGTTGCCAACTCCACTCCATACATATATATGGGGAGGTACAAGCTCCAACTCGGTATTACAGTGAAAACGGCAGGCACTTCAAACCGGCACTAGGAAACAGACTGAGAAACCAGAGTAAGGGTTTCTCCCGCAACCCGTTCCCTTTGTGCTGGATGAACGAACGTCTCTCCACATGCTCAGTTCTGAGAGATAAGTGTGTGTGAAAGCCGTCCTTCACCTAGCTGAAGGGAACACAAAGTTTCTTTTCAGTTGCAAAACCCACTCCATACATATATATGGGGTGGTACAAGCTCGAACTCGGTTTTACAGTGAAAGCGGCAGGCACTTCAAACCGGCACTAGGAAACAGACTGAGAAACCAGAGTAAGGGTTTCTCCTGCAACCCGTTCCTTTTGTGCTGGATGAAGGAACGTCTCTCCACATGCTCAGTTCTGAGAGATAAATGTGTGTGAAAGCCGTCCTTCACCTAGCTTGAAGGGAACACAAAATTTCTTTTCAGTTGCAAACCCCTATCCATACATATATATGGGGAGGTACAAGCTCGAACTCGGTTTTACAGTGAAAACGGCAGGCACTTCAAACCCGCACTAGGAAACAGACTGAGATACCAGAGTAATGGTTTCTCCTGCAACCCGTTCTCTTTGTGCTGGATGAACGATCGTCTCTCCACATGCTCAGTTCTGAGAGATAAGTGTGTGTGAAAACAGTCCTTCACCTAGCTTGAAGGGAACACAAAGTTTCTTTTCAGTTGCAAACTCCACTCCATACATATATAAGGGGAGGTACAAGCTCCAACTCGGTTTTACAGTGAAAACGGCAGGCACTTCAAACCGGCACTAGGAAACAGACTGAGAAACCAGAGTATTGGTTTCTCCTGCAACCCGTTCCCTTTGTGCTGGATGAACGAACGTCTCTCCACATGCTCAGTTCTGAGAGATAATTGTGTGTGAAATCCGTCCTACAGCTAGCGTGAAGGGAACACAAAGTTTCCTGTCATTTGCAAACTCCACTCCGTACATATATATAGGGATGAACAAGCTCCAACTAGGTTTTACAGTGCAAACTGCAGGAACTTCAAACCGGCACTAGGAAACAGACTGAGAATCCAGAGTAAGTGTTTCTCCTGCAACCCGTTCCCTTTGTGCTGGATGAACGAACTTCTCTCCACATGCTCAGTTCTGAAATTTAAGTATGTGTGAAACCCGTCCTTCAACTTGCTTTTTGGGAACACAAACTTTCTTTTCAGTTTAAAGCTACACATTTGGTGTGACTTTCGTACATCTAGCACAATTGAAACTTGTTTCTGTTGGAACCCTCACCCTGCTTTCTCAGACTTTTTCTTAGTGCCGATTTTAAATTCCTGCGATTTTTAATATTAAACAGAGTTGGAGCTTTTACCTCCCCTTATATATGTTTGTAGTCTAGTTTCCAAATAAAAGCATCTTTTTTCCCACAAAGCTTGATTTTTTTTTCACACACACTTCTCTTTAATAATTGAGCATGTTTATTTTCATTCGTCTATCTAGCATTAAGTGAATTTTTGTCAATTTTATCACTTACTCTTGTTTCTGATTATGTTTCCAAAACTGCTTAGACTTTCATGCAGTTTTCACTGTTAAATCGATTTCGAGTTATTACCTCCCAATACATATCTATATAGTTTTTTTCCAGTAGAAAAAACTATGTGTTCACAACATGCTTTGTGATTCACAGATTTCACACAAACTTTATTCTCCCAGTTCAGCATGTGAGCAGACGTCCTTTCATCTAACCTAAAGTGACTGGGTTGCAGTTGATTCACTTACTCTAGTTTCTCAGTATGTTTTTTGTGTCAATTTGAAGTTCATGCAATTTTCACTGTAAAACAGGGTTGAGCTATTTCCCCCATATATATGTATGTAGATTGTTTTCCCAGTGAATTAAACTCTGTGTTCCCTTCAAGCTAGTTTATTGATGGCTTCCACACAGTCTGAACTCTCAGTACTGAGCAAATGGAGTTACGTTTGTTCATATAGGATAAAAAGAATTGGTACCACTAGAAACTCATACTCTGTTGTCGCAGAATATTTAATATGTTTGGTTTGAAATTCATGATGTTTTCACTGTATAACCTAGTTGAAAACTGTACCTGCCAATGTATATTTATGTAGTGTGTTCCTCACTGTAAACAAACTATTTGATCCCGAGAAGATTTGTGATTTTCGGCTTTCACGCACATTCAATTTTTGAAACTGAGTATATGAGGTGGGATTCGTTCATCTAAACTAAACAGAATGGATTCCTGTAAATACACTTACTGTGGGCTCTGAATATGTTTCCTAATTCCGGTTTGAAATTGATGCATTTTTCACTTTAAAACCAATTTGGAGCTAGTACCATCCCGTATATATATATATACAGTGTAGTTTCCTGCTGAATAAAACTTTGTTTTCCCAAAAAACTAGCTAATTGATGACTTTTACACTGACCTAAATCTCAGAATTAACATGTGGAGAGATATTCGTTCATCTAACCTTAAGGGAATGTCTTGCAGTAGAAACGCTAACTTGGTTTCTCAGTATGTTTCCTAGTGCCGGTTTTAATTTCATGCAGTTTTCACTGTAAAACCGAGTTGGAAATATTACCTTCCCATATGTATTTATATAGTGTAGTTTTCCAGTGTAAAGAAAGTGTGTGTTCCAAACAAGCTAGTTGGTTGACGGCTTTCACACACACTTAACTCTCAGAATTGAGCATGAGGTGTGAATTTTTTCATCTAACATGAAGGGAATGTGTTGCAGTTGAAACATTTACTCTGGTTTCTCAGTATGTTTCCTATTGCCGTTTTGAAGTTCATACACTTTTCACTTTTGACACGAGTTTGAGCTTGTATCTCCCTATATATATAGAGAGAGAGATTAGTTTCCCACTGGATAGAATCTGAGTGTTCCCAAGTTGCTTGATGATTGACGGCTTTCACACACAATTAATTCTCAGAATTGAGCATGTAGAGAGACGTTCATTCTTTTAGCAAAAAGATAATGGTTTGCAGTAGAAAGAATTACCCTGGTTTCTCAGGATGTTTCCTAGTGTCCTTTTAAAGTTCATATATTTTTCAGTGTAAACCCGAGTTGGAGGTAGTACGCCAATATATATGTATATATGTAGTGTCGTTCTTCACTCTTTAGAAACTATGTTTTCCCTTCAAGCTAAGTGATGTTTTACATTTGCACACATTCATCCCTCATAACTGAGCATGTGTAGACGCTTTCGTTCAATTACGATAAAGGGAATTCTTTGCA
Organism: Vicugna pacos; assembly: GCF_048564905.1. Taxonomy (NCBI): domain Eukaryota; kingdom Metazoa; phylum Chordata; class Mammalia; order Artiodactyla; family Camelidae; genus Vicugna; species Vicugna pacos. The sequence continues at coordinate 27,327,855 of NW_027328741.1, forward strand.
ATTGAAACACTTACACGGGTTTCTCAGTCTGTTTCCTCATGCCGGTTTGAATTTCATGCAGTTTTCACTGTAAAACCGTGTTGGGGCTAGTACCTCCCCATATAAAATCATGTCATGTATTTTCCCCATGAAAAAGATTGTGTTTCCCCAACAAGCTAGGTGTTTGACGGCTTTCACACTCACTTACTCTCAGAATTGAGCAAGTTAAGATACGTTCTTTCATCTTGCATAAAGAGAAGAGGTAGCACTTGAAATATTTACTCTGTTTTCTCAGTATGTTTCCTAGTGGCGGTTTGAAATTCATGCAGTTTTCAGTGTAAAAACGACTTGGAGCTATTACCTTCCAATATAGATATATGTAGTGTATTTCCCCACTCAAAGGAAACTATGTTTTCCCTACAAGCTAAGTTATAGTTTACATTCACCCTTATTCAACACTCAGAACTGAGCATGTGGAGAGGTATTCTTTCAACTAGCTTAAAGGGAATGATTTGCAGTAGAAACACTTACTTTGTTTTCTCAGTATGTTTCCTAATTCGAGTTTGCAGTTCATGCAGTTTTAACTGTAAAACCAATTTGGAACTAGTACCTCCCCATATATAGGTATTTAGTGTTGTTTCCCACTGAAAAGAATTTGTGTGTTCCCAAAAGTTAGCTTCCTAACGGGTCTCACACTCATTTAACTCTCAGAATTAAGCATGTGTAGAGACGTTCATTCATATAGCATAAAGGGGATAGTTAGTAATAGAAACACTTACTCTGGTTTCTTAGTATATTAACTAGTGCTGGTCTGAACTTCATGCATTTTGCACTTTTGAACCGACTTGGAACTAGTACCTCCTCATTTATATGTATGTAGTGTATTTCCCCAATCAAAAGTAACTGTGTGTTCCCTACAAGCTAAGTGATAGATGGCTTTCGCACAGAGTCTGCTCTCAGAACTGAGCATGGGGTGAAGCGTTAGTTCATCTAGGATGAAGGGAATGGGTTGCAGTTGAACCACTTATCTGGATTCTCAGTTGTTTCCTAGTGCCAGTTTGAAGTTCATTCAGTTTTCATTGTAAAATCGACTTCGGGCTAGTACCTCCCCGTATATATGTATGTAGTTAGTTCGGCACTCAAAAGACACTGTGTTCCCTACAAGCTAAGTGATAGATGGTATTCGCTAGCATTAAACTCAAAACAGAGCATGTGGACAGGCTATCGTTCATCTAGTATAAAGGGAATGGGTTGCACTAGAAATAATTACTCTTGTTTCTTAGTATGTTTCCTAGTGTCGGTAAATTTGCTGCAGGTTTCACGGTGAAACACTTGGACCTAGTATCTCTCCATATATATGAATATATTGTAGTTTTCCACTCAAAAGAATATGTTTGTTTCCAACAAGCTAGGTGACTGTCGGCTTTCACACACACTTAACTCTCAGAATTGAGCATGTGGAGTCTGGTTCGTTCATCTAGCATAAAGGGAATGGGTAGCATAAGAAACACTTACTCTGATTTCTCAGTATGTTTCCTATTGCCGGTTTGAAGTTCATGCAGTTTTCACTGTAAAATCGACTTGGAGCTAGTACCTCCCCATATATATATGTAGTGTAGTTCCCCAGTCAAAAGAAACTGTGTGTTCCCTACAAGACTAGTGATAGATGATTTTGCACACATTCAACCCTCAGAACTGAGCCTGTGGAGAGACGTTCGTTCATCTATGATGAAGGGAATGATTTGCCGTAGAAGCACTTACTGTGGTTTCTCAGTATATTTCCTCGTGCCGGTTTGAATTTCATGCATTTTTAACTGTAAAACAGAGTTGGAGCTAGTACCTCCCCATATATATTTATATAGTGTCATTCCCAACTCAAAAGAAACTGTGTGTTCCCAAAAAGTTAGGTGATTGACGGCATTCACGCACACTTAAGTCTCAGAATAGAGCATTTTAAGATACGTTCATTCATCTACCATAAAGGGAATGGGTTGCATTTGAAAGACTTACTCTGGTTTCTCAGTTTCGTTCCTAGTGCTGGTTTGAATTTCATGCAGTTTTCACTGTAAAGTTGACTTGGAAATATTACCTCCCATATATATGTGTATATTGTTTTTCTCCACTCAAAAGGATCTGTGTGTTCCCTACAAGCTAACCGATAGATGGCTTTTGAACACATTCATCTCTCAGAACTGAGCATGGAGAGAGGCGTTCATTCATCTAGGATGAGGGCAATGGGTTGCAGTAGAATCACTTAGTCTGGTTTCTCATTATTTTTCCTAGGTCCAGTTTGAATTTCATGCAATTTCCACTGTAAAACCAAGTTGGTGCTAGTATCTCACCATATAGATATTGTGTAGTTTCCAATAGAAAAGAAACTGTGTTTTCCCAACAAGCTAGTTGTTTGATGGCTTCCACACACATTCAACTCTCAGAATTGAACATGTGTAGAGGCATTCGTTCATGTAGCATAAATGGATTTTGTAACTTTAGAAACACTGCGATTTGTACGTATGTTTTCTAGTGCTGGTTTGAAGTTCATGCATTTTTCAGTGTAAAATCGTGTTGGAGCTACTAGCTATCCATATATATATATATATATATATATATATATATATATATATATATATATATATTTAGTTTAGTTCCACAGTCTAAAGAAACTGTGTGTTCACAACAAGATAGGTCATTGACCGATTACACGCACATTCAACTCTCAGAATTGAGCATGTGGAGACACGTTCGTTAATGTCGCATAAAGGGATTGAGGAGCCATAGAAACACTTAATGTGATTTCTCAGTATGCTTCTTAGTGTGAGTTTCAAGTTCATGCACTTTTCTCTGTTAAACCGAGTTGGAGCTAGTACCTCCCCATATATATTTATGTCGTGTATTTTCCCACTGAAAAGAAACTGTGTGTTCCCAACTAGCTAGGTGATTGACGGCTTTCACACACACTCAGCTGTCAGAATTGAGCATGTGGAGAGGCGTTCGTTCATCTAGCATAAATGGAATTTGAAAGCGATTATAATGACCTATGTTGGTATTAAAACAGTAAAGGGAGGATTAATTTAGAGCCTGTATAGTTATGATCAGCATACATGACAGAATTTCATTTTCAGCATAAATTTCTTTTTTTAACGTTCAGAAATCTTAATTCTTTCCTGTAACTGGATATAGATAGTGAATGTTTTAAAGTCTTTGAGCAACTGCTTTAAACTAGAATTGTTACTTTGCTTCTGGTCTTTAACCTAAGGGAATATCCAGAATTCCAGTGGCAGTTCAAAGCAAGGGCCTGAAACTTGCCTATTACTTGTTTTAAGTACAGTAAGAATAACTGTATACTAGGGTACTGTGGATAACTGAAGGGCTGCTTGGATATGTTATATGTAAGTTATATTTTCAAAAATTATTAATATCATGAAAATCAATCAACCTTGGTGATCTATTTGGTATAATTTAATCTTTAATAATGTAAATTTTGATAGCCCTTTTATTTATGTAACTTATGAAAAATAAGTTGGCTTTATATAACTACTTTTTAAATAAATGATTAAATTTTGGGTTTTTTATCATTTGCTTATTAAAAATAGGATATTAATTACACAATATGTATTTTCCTTCAAGTTCATACATTTTTCCCAAAACTATCTTGACTTGTTTAGATAAGTTAACCCATAGTCTGATTTATTTTAAACACTCAGAATGTTCTTATGTATGTTGCTTTATTAGAGAGCAAGAATTCCTTATTATTTTTAATAAAATATACTTGCAGGAAACTATACTGGGATTCTTTCATTCACAGAGTCAAGCAATGATTCCTGTTTTGTTAGATCAGGTGTCTAGGTCTCTCAACTTCCAAAAGATTACATGGACAAAGTTAAAAACGCCATTAATGATCTACTAAGAAAGTTTATTGTGTTCCTTGATTAAAAGTATAAATATGGGTCAGCCTTAAATTCGGATGTAAAACTGTTATGAATTACATGAGTCTTCTCCAAAATTCTTTTTTTAAACATTTTTTATTGATTTATAATCATTTTAAAATGTTGTGTCTAATTCCAGTGTTCAGCACAATTTTTCAGTCATTCATGGACAATAACACACTCATTATCACATTTTTTCTCTGTGAGTTATCATAACATTTTGTGTATATTTCCCTGAAAAATTCTTTAATTTGGGCTTTAAACCCTCCAGTAAAATACTGGTTTGAAGGAAGAAGAAAGTTGAGAAATGATTCAATCCAAATTCTATGGGAATAAACAAAGCTAAATGTTTCAGTCATTATTTGAAGCAGAACAGATATGTTTTCTGCACCATATGATTTTAATATTATTCATCTGAACATACGGTCTAGACACCATGAGACCACAAGCCAACAAACAAGATGTCAGGTAAAGCAAGAAAAACAACTGAGGGGATTTTCTACTGCAAAATTTCCCCTAACTCGAACTGTAATAGAGAACAAATCTGACGCCACATTGGATCTGTTCCTTTAGTTTGAAGCACTGTGCCCTGTTTTCCAGGCTTAATCTTGCTGGCTCTGCACCTTTTGTAAAACAACGTTGCCTTTAGCCTAATACCTACAGGAAAGCCTATTCTTGGGGCTCTGACCTTTAATGATGTTAGCACTTCTGCACTTATGCAGGGATGGCAAGTTGCAAAATAGAGAATAACCTTTGTTTTGTTGGAGATTTACAGGGACACCACAGCCTGACACACATGGATGACTGCAAGAACAAAGAATGCCTGCAGCAAGAAGTTTGCACAGCCAACCACACTCCCTCCCCTTTTTAGCTTAAAAGGGGCCTGAATTCTGACTTGGGCAAGATGATTCTCCAGGACATTAGTCCCCCATCTTCTTGGTCTGCCAGCTTTCTGAATAAAGTTACTATACCTTGCTCCAAAACCTTGTCTCCTGATTTATTTTTTTATCGCTGTTGTGTAGCGAGCAGAACAAGTTTGGCCTCGGTAACAGAACCAGCTTTGTCATTTCGTCTGATGTGAAATCTCTCTGGGTGTACACGTGCTTGCCTGGTGGTGGTGGTGGTAGTAGGCAAAAATATTTCACTTCTCCTGATTTCAATAGGCTAAAATTTCCTGCTATTTAAGTCAACTCTAGACTTTTACAGAATCACCTGCAGATGTGCTTCTGGAAGCTAGAAAAATTCCAACAATGAAAATAATTGTATTGTCTCCAGACAAGATACTTTTCCTCAAAACTGAGTAGCTGTGAGACACAATTCAGGAGTACAGATAGATGCAGTGTGCTTCATTTCCCATGTTGTTCCAACACAATTTTCCAGTTATATCAAAGTAAATTAAAATCAGTCTTCAATAGCAGATGCTCTGGCATGATACAACAATGTCAATTCCACATATTGAGCCAGAGCAGCTTTAGAGTAAATAATTTTATACCAAATCCTGCTTGATGTCCTGTCTTCTCCCTGGTGGCTAATTCCTTCTTCTGTCTTCCTAAAAGTTCTCCTGTTATGGGAAGTTAGCCTTTACTGTGCACATTCAATTGAGAAGACACAAATTAAATATAGGAGGGGATGACATGCATATTTAATTCTTACTTATACATAAATACAAACACACAGGACCTGTGTCTTGGAAGACGTCACTTCCTAATATGGGCAAGAGGATGGTCTATCGTTCAATCAATGATCTAAAAGCAGTTTTCTAGGATATAATAAAGCAATGCCTGAGTTATAAGACAGAACAACCCCTGGATATGAAACAGTGGCACCAATCAGTGGGGGCACATGTGTGCACACACACGCCCATGCACACAGAGCAGCCTTGGAGACACTCCATCTGTGCTGATGGAGCAAAGTCATGCTGGGGAGATGAGGAAAAAGTGCCTAATACAATCAAACCAGGACACCTGAGGAATGGGTCATAGGAGTCAATTAAATTTTCTGGTTAGCTGAAGGTCAAACAAAAACACTTTTAGTTTCAAACGTCATTATTAAAAATGTTGTTAAAGCACAGGAGCCTGTTTTCCTGCCTTGCTTAGTGTCATATGCCATATTAAACATGACAGATTCATGCTTCTCTGACTGTGGAATGGGAAAGGCCTTGCTGTCCTATTCTGAATATTAGTCTATGTTTTGCAGCACAGTGGATACTGAAAATGGGGCAATTTGAGTGAATGGGAATGGACATAACCTAGCAGTCATTGACTGTGTGTGATCTGCCAACTTTCTCCAAAAAGAAGGGGTAGCAAGCAAATCAGATTAATTCAGGGATCTTGGGGTGGGGAGTCGGGTGGGCTGACAGCTGGGTGGTCTCATGTAGCTGTTTTACTGTGTAAAATAGTGACTATGAGCCACAGTGACACATTGTCAAATTCTTGTGCCTGTAGCTGTGATACCTGGCCAAGTCTGTGCAGCCAATTTTATCGATGGTGCATAATGAAAATAACTAACCTTCCCTGAGGACCATCTTATGTGAAATCCATTCATTGTCTCACTGAATTCCCTAAGCACACTTTTTGGTACATAACAGTCTTAAAATATGAAGCAGGGATAAAATGAAGCTCTGAAGTGTTGAAGCCTTGCCCGAAATCATGCAGTTGGGAAGACGCGGTGCTGGGAGCTAAGCTCGAGCCAGACTACAGAACCTGAAGGGCCCAGCAAGTCCCCTCACCCAGGAACCTGGCCCACAGCCACTGCCAGGTCCTGTTCTGTTTCTATGAGTGCTCATGGGAAAGTGCCAGGGACTTAGCGTAAATATGACTTGATTAAGAAATTCAAACTGGGATAGCCTTTTGTTTGGGACTGCAACCTGGGAGTGAAACTGGCAGTGAAGTAAGGGAGGAAACAGCCCTGGTTGTAAGAACATTTCCAGGGAAGAAGGCTCCCTGATGGGCTGGCATGGGAATCGCTGTGGTTGTGAGCCCCCTGTTGCCCTGTGGGGGTGTGGGCAGGGAAGGAGAGAGACTGTTCAAACTGGTCATAGTCACTACAGTTTGTAAACAGCTGAGTTCTGTTCCCTCACAGCTCAGACACATGCAGGACATGAGGCTGCTTAGCTAATGACCAACAGTGGGTAGCAAAGGCCAAGAGTGGGGTGGGGAGGAGAGATGGGACCACCTTCTAGAAGAACCTCTGCCCCAGGGGTCCAGGAATGTAATGAATGATTGGGGATTCACAAAGGGTTTATATGACCTCATCAGGTAGTTCCTACTTTAAGCTGAGAGTCTGGAATATATGGTAAAATACGGTGGAATGACTGCTCTTATTTTAGGTTCTGCAAAAACTTAAACAGATGGATTTCTATCTCCATTATACAAGCACTGCTGGGTAACCTTTAGAGCCATGTGAGGATCAAACGAGTGAGTACTTATTAATACTATTACCATGCTTCTACTGAATTAACACTTCTGCAACAGTATAATGGCCACGCTTCTTAACAACTGCCTCTGTAAGAGCTCTTGTAAGTCATAAATAATAATTATAAAGAAAATATATTAAAATAATAACAATTACAGTTACAACAAATATGTTGTTTATAGCGATGTCAGTGTTAGCATCTGCCTCTCATATTAAACAATGCCCAACACTGGATTCCTTAGGAAGTAATGCCAATGCATGTTTGGACTTTTCAAAGTCTTCAGCCCATGAAGACTTTTTACTCACATTGGTCCACCACAGCCAGAATTGCTGTTCCTTGCATGGTGGGCTGCCATGCTGCGATGTCCTGGGCTTTTTCTGGTACCATGCGTCTATACAGGGTGGTCAAGTTTCCACATACCCACTCTGATTTGCAATATATTGTTCTCCAGAGCCAACAGATTGGCCACTGGAAAGAGGCCACAGATAAGGTGGTGAACCCAAACTGAATACCTGTTGAAGGAATGGACACACAACATGGAGTGGTGGATGGATGGAAGGACAGCATCAATTCCTTTACTCCTGTAAAGAGAGAGGGGCAAATGGTGAACTAAATCCCAAAGAGAAAAGACATTCATGGTAATAATAATGTTCAACAGTGAAAGAATCCAAACAAAAGGCAAATATAAAATCTCTCGGAAGAAGACACATTACAACCTGTTTCTTTCACGTATATACCCTTAGTAGGAATAACATACTTAAAAATCTTCAACCAATCATAGTTATTTTCTGGTAACAAACTTGGGAATCTTGAAGCATATTATTCACTCTCAGTGTTGAAATAATACAATCTTGGAAGATGATTTGTCATTGAGGATTAAGAAAAAGAATATTGTGGTTGTATATAAGAATTTAAAAAGGAATATGGAATGTACTTTTGGGAAAGCTCTGCATAGAGAATGTAGGAGGAAATGCACTGAAAATAGGCAAGTGAGCAAGCTCCCTTGAGTCTGGGAAGGTGAGTGCAGCACATTCAGAGAGTCTATGAAGTTATTACAAGTCACAGAAAGGTATGCAATTAAAGTGTCTTCCTAAGCAAAATATCCTTCTTCAGGAATTTTTATCTTGATATTTCTATGGTCTGTGTGGTCACAGGAAGTCAAAGTTATGGTGGTGGCTTAGAAGTTCTTTTCTCTCTGTCTGTAATTTACAGGGCATTGCTACAGATGGGGCAGCAGAGATCTGCGGTAAGCTGTTCCATGGGGTGGGGGAGCAGTTAGAAATGATAAGGCCAGAGATCTAAAAGACTTTTAGACCCTAACTGGCAGACTTTTAAGTAAACTACCACAGGTATGTAACTAAGACAGTGGATGAAAGGCAAGTTTGTAGTCCCTTTAGTGTTACTGCTCAGTCAAGGGATAGGAACCACTCTGGCCAGGAACGGCAAGACCGTGGATTGGGTGGATGAGTAGGAGGAGCTGACATTTGCTTCTGACCTGAGAGGCAGGGGTGTGTTGCCGAAAAACCGACAGTGCTGGAAAGAAGCCTCATGTCCCCAGCCTAAAAGGAGATGTCATATTCAGGGAAGTCACAGAGAAAGAACCAGAGTTAGTGATGCCACAGGGTCAGCAGCGTGGCAGCAGTGATGTCAGTATCTGTTTCCATAACCCACCTAACCCTACATGAACAAGTCTGCCTACAGGGGGCGGGTAAGTATCAGAAAAATGTGGAGTAGGTGCAGCCACTGGCAAATTGGCAAGTGGACATCTTAATGAAATGCACTGCTCACAGTCACCATATTGGAAAGAGGGCCCCACACTGTCAGATCCCTTTCTAATTCAAGAGAAACTAGAAATTAAGACTTCATTAGCAATCATCCCTGTTCAAACCCAGAAAAGATATCATTTATAATGACAACCAAGGCACAGACTATTCAGAAATAAATTAATGAAAAATGTTAAAATGATTCTGATAAATGACTTAAAAAAGAAAAAAAATGATGATTGAATGAACAATAGAATGCACCATCCTCTTCAGTTGGCAGACTCAAATTTGGGGGACATAGAACATTTTTTCTCCAAAATAAATTTAGTATCTGAATGCAAATTTACTTAATAAACCCGAATGGATTTAAGAAAAATTTCTGAAAGGTGATCCTAAATTACTTCCAGAAATATACACAAATATACAAATAAAATAATGAGGAGGGATGTTTGAATTTGTAATATTAGGCACACTCTGGAAAAGGATAAAATAGGACCAACTGTAGGAGATATTAATCTATGGTCATGGAAACAGTATAGAAATAGTGCACTGAGAGTATGAATGAAATAGAATACATTTCAAGAATAGATGTGGATATTTAAGAGATTTTAGTAATATTATAAAACTGACACTTAAAATCAGTGGATTCAGGTACTGGTGTAATTAACTAAATCATTAGAAGGCCTGGTACATTGTCCGCACTTTTGACATTAAAATAAATTCCAGAAAATTTTTTAATTAAAAATAAAACACTAGAAATAACCCAACATGATTTAATCTGTTCAGATAGTCAAGCGAGAAGAACTTTCTAAAAAGCTTTTGGAACAAATACCAACAAGAGCAAAGGCCTAGCAACACAGCAAGGCCAGAAACGCCCCCTGTAAAACAAAACTGACCCTTGCCCAACCCTCTCTCACTGCCCTGTATTGCTCTCTGATACTTTCTATACTTTCTTCTTCCCTTTAAAGTCTAGTATCTTGGAGAAGTGCCTGCGCTGATGACTCCTCCAGGGCTCAGAGCCCTGCATCCCCCACGGCCCTCACCGCGGCACTGAGAAAGGAGTTGCACTGCCTGTGGCTGCGTGTTTCAAACCAGTGGGCATTTTCAGCTCCTGTTTATTTGATTACCAGGTAGCTTTTGCCGTGGACAAATATTTTCCTCTCAGTGGAATGTTTTCCCCCCTTAATTTTTGTTTTAATTAAATAAATATTAAAAGCCCAGGCAGAAAAGTGTGTGTGCACATATGCACACACACAGATACACACAGATCTGTTTTTTAAAAGCTACCTAAGTGTAGTCCTCCTCCGCCTTTTCCTCAGTTTAGACAATTAGAGGTGGGCTTTAGCCCTTGCTTTTATGCCCCACACAACCCCCTTTCTCACTACGCTCCTTTTATTCAGTGTTCAAATCCCTCTTAAGCCAGGTTACAGCCTTCTCTGTGTTGCCTCAACTCGTTTTCTCTCAACTGCACTGCTATTCTTCTTTCTCTTGGTGGACCTCTCTTCTCCCATTTGCCATGTACATGGCCCTTTTCCCCAAGGCCTCGTCTTCAGTCCTCCACCTGGCAGGACTGAATCGCCCCCACAGCCTCACCCACAGCTCCTCTGAGCTCCTGACTGGTGAAACCAGCTTAACAATGGACATCACCCCTTAGATGTCCCATAGACACTTCACACTCCAAATGTCACACACAGAACCATCTCCTCGAAACCAGCTCCTCCCCTTACACTCCCCCTGCAGATCTGCTCTCTGGATGGGTCACTGAAAGTCAACTCAGCAGCTCTGCGGCCCGCCGCCCCGGTCCTGCAGTCCCCACTGCAGCAGTCACCACTTATGCCGCCCATGTCTCTCTCCTTCTGCCCACGGCCTCTCTGCAGGCATGTGCCAATTGTTGTCTGGGTTACCTGGGTTGGTCCCCGAAATATCCTTTCCCCCAAAATATGGGCCTCCCCCCAAAAATAGTATCTTCCATTCTGCTGCCAGAATAACCAGATATTCTGCAACATAAACATTATGCAATTCTCTTACAAATATTCCAATATATCCCTGCTTCCTTAAGGATATATTGAAGTCTAAGCACACAAGGCCCATCGTGACAGAGGCCTTGTGCACCTGATATTCCCACCTATGGATCCTTTGTTCTAGCTCTACTTGTTGTTCTTCAGTCTGGCCAAGCCACTTCATGCTGTGTACACATACATGTCTCTACCTCTCTGCATGAAGTGTCCACTCCCTCTACCACAAAATTGAGAGCTAACTTCCTTTCACCTTTCAAGATTCAGTTCAAATATTTCCAGCTCTAGGAAGTCCAATTTGTGTTCACCTGCTTAGCAATCCATTAACTACTTGCCATGCCTCGCCTGGCCTGGGAAGTGCAGACACCAAGTCTTACCTGTCTTGGTCTCCCCAGCAGTTGATGCAGTGTTTGGCATAGCAGTACTCAATGTTTGTTGGTTGGATAAATGAATGAATCAGTAAAGAGATAAGAGGTCTAAAATCGCCCTCAGTTACTCAGCTGCCATTTTGGAAAGTTTATTCTGCGGAGTTAAGGAAATGTCAGTGCAGGTGGTGGGCAGTCAGAACAGAGGTGAGGGCGTGGGGGAGACAGGCCTGTTCCTGGAGAGCGCAGGAGAGGAGTGGGTGGGAGAGCACTGGAGAGATAGGGAAAGGAGGGGGCGGGTGCAAGGAGATGTTGAAGAACAATTGATATTAAATGCAGTAAATTAAATGGAGAACATAATATATGAAGGGAAGATCAAGTTAACACAGCAAGGGTGGAAAAGGCAGTACCAGGGATGCAGAGCTCTCACTTCATCCCTCACAGCATTCCACTTATGGCACCCGCTCTCTGGGAAGGCAGCGTCAAATTCTTGAGAGACTGGTGTTTGTGCTGTGGGTGCTCTAAGTACAAAACGGTATCTTATGGCTTCCAGATTTTAAGACTGATAGATTATTTCTCTTATGTCCCATGTCTGAGTTCTCAGGCAGCAGGATCATTCACTGGTGGGGGGAGAGATATTGTGGTTAACAACTCAGGGTTACTCTAATAATCTCAAAGGACAGTGGGGAATTCATGAAAACAAATAGAAGAGAAATTTCACTCAGAAAAAACCATTTGCCATATAGAACCTTGTGGGGGCATTGGGGGCAATGTTACCGCCACCTCATCTAATAGTTGTATGTGAGTGTGTTGAAACTCCAAGCTCAAGTCACTTAAACACGTAGGAGAACCAGGGTCCAGGCTGTGGTGCTCCAGACATGGATGGGAAGATGAAAAGTCTGACTACTGCCTCTGACAGGATCACTACAGTCGGGGAGCACAATGGACATGGACACGATCATGCACCATCAAGACAAGAATCAAGTACAATTCATGCCTAGACAGGAGAGCAGATAATCTCTAAAAAGTGGAGGGGTCCCTGTCAAGGCTTGGCAAGAGTCCTTCCAGGCAGAAAAGCAGAGAAAGGTAATTCAGGCGAAGGAGACTAGGGTTGGTGGCTGCGTGCAAGGCCTAACGAAGCACGGGTGGAGGGCTCCAGGGTCATCTATCAGTAGCTGTTCCCCTTCAGCAGCTAAGAGGCATAACTAAAAGGCAGGTGGGGTGTCATTAATGATCATGGGGAAAACTGGGAGGAGGAAACTGAGGTCAGGAGATCACCACCAAAGGCAATTTATTTTAGAGGAACAAAAATAATTCAAAAAGCACTTGGAAATTCTATCTCCCATGAATGAAAAGAACACAAAATAAGTTTCACTCCAGCATTGAATACAGAATAACAGACTTCCTACTCTCAGAAATGGATTGAATTTTCTAATTCGTCAGGGATTATTTAGATAATAGGAAAACGAATAAATCTGAAAAATCTCTCTAGAATAGCTGTTACTCCATCCTGTTATATAGGGTAGAGTTAGGCTGAATTATTTAATTGGTATTTTAATGAGACTATAAAGTTCTAAAAGCCCTATCAATTTCTCCCAAAAGCGTACAATTTTTCCTTTCATGACATTTATTTGACTTAATTAGAACAATAACTTTTTTCCAAGGCTTTTTTTGTGTGTGTTAAAATACCTAATGATATGCTGCCCCCAGAATGTTGTTGTTATTATTAATGCTGATAATACCCCCAATAAGACATATTTACCATTATGACTCATTTTGGAATAACAGGTCATTGGCTTAAAGTCCTTTTGAAAATAAGAAGAATAAACGAACATAATTTCTACACCAGGGACAGCAGCTGCACCCTTCATGGAACCTGGTCACTAAACACAGCAAAATCAAAGATGAAACTCAAATCAGACACCAGGCCACAAAGCATAGCTGACTGAAGATGCCACAATATGACCTTTCATTCACCGAGGGAACCAGATGCATTTCTATGTATAATGTATATTTTTAAAAGCAATTATTTTATATATAGAATGTAATTTAGGAAAAAGAAAACTCCATCTGTAGACTTATAAACAGGAAGCACAAAGGGTGCCTTTGCAGACAAGAACCTGCATGCATAAATGCAAAGCCTATTGACAAAAATCCTTTCCTGTCTCCTAAGTTTAAAAAAAAAAACTACTTCAAGGCAGTGGTGAGCTGAAAGGTTTCAGATACAAAACGTGCACATCAACAGCCTTCTAGTAGATAAAAGTGCACCATGCATAATAGAAAAGATAACGTTTCCTATGGAAATCTATTTTGAGATGCAACAATTTAAAGGCAACTGAGAGCTCAAAACCAAGTTCAACCAAGAGGAACAGAGCCCAAGCAAATGTACGGAAATGGACAAAGATATTGGAGAAGGAGGGGATCTGTGTTCTACCGATACTCCAGATCAGCAAATTCATCCTGAATTCAAGCCAGTGATGTGTCATGAGGTCACTCAAGGAACCAGGCAGAAACCATCAGCCAGAAGAAATAGGAACAATATCAAAGGCAGGTGTGAGATGTGGAAGGTGTGACCCGGTGCACCTTGCTGCAATGAGGCAGGATGCGCTTGCGGGCTTTCTGTACAGGCTGACTGGCTCACATGACTCTGTTTAGAATGATATCAGCCAACAGCTGTGCCACACGGGCTACAGCCTGAGCTGAGTCACATCTAGTAACGGTTCTGAGTTCATCCTTAGACGACATGACCAGAAGGATCTGAGAATCAATGGTGGAGACATATCTGAATAAGTATTCCATTTCATTCCTTGGCAGTAAATCTTCAGCTTTGTACAACATAAATATTGACAAAGATATACACAGGCACCCTATTTGAAAGCCTGACTGCATAATTGCATCTAATGGAAAAAAGCAGGCTCCGTTTCGGTATGCTAGGACATTGTTTGGCTTGGTAACCGATGCTTCTGAGACCCAAAGCATACTCTAGTATAACCGACAGCACAGAAATCTCCACTGATGACTTACTCATTTCAGGGTATTCATAAAATAACCCCAGTTTGCTCATGGGATACAGATGGTTTTCCCGTTCCCATCGTGGGTTGGTCTGTTCTGCTCCCGAAATTGTGGCATCATTAGATTCATGATCCAGCTGTCAAACAGATCAAATTATAAGGCAGGATATTATCAGACCAAGGTCATAAAAGTATTACTGATATCTCAAGCTGAACACATCATCTTCCCAAGAATTTAATTTCTTGTTTTCAGGATAAATTTCTTTATATTGCTGCCTCCCTACCCTCAAATATTGTGAAAACTAGTCCTGACTACGTGCCTTGGGTTTACCAAAATTGTAACGACTACTACTACTTTATCTCCTACCTCCTTTTCAGGTGGGCATTTTAGCTTTTAGAAGATGCCTTCCCTCATTTGTCTTTTTTACCCCCACTTTTCTGCTATTATCCACCATGGCCTTTCCAGTCTGAAAATCGTCAGAGAAAATAAGTAAAAGAAAGAAATACAGGTTCTGTGAGCTGGTGATAAGTGCTGTGGAGGAAAATAAAGGAGAGTGAAGAATGTGTGCTAGGGAGGAGTGGGGATGGGGCAGTGACCTTTGAATAAGGCAAAGACGGGAGCAAAGGGGTTTGCAGAGAATGGGCAGAGGAAACAGTGATCACAGGCCTGGAGGTCCCTCACGCTGGACAGACAGCATGGAGACTGGTGTGGGCCACAGTGAATAGGAAATAAGTAGTGGTTTTGGGGGTGGAGCCTTAGAGGCTGCCGTGAGGATGTGGGCATTTTTCCCTTTGAAGGAATTGCGGAGCCCTGGAGGGTCACCGAGCAAAAAAGTGATACTCTAATTTGGATAGAACAGGTCCAAGACCCTAATATAAGCTGAACAAATCAAGGGCCAAAGAAGTGACATGCCACCTCAAATTCAGTGCAGAGCTTGAAAGAAACACAGCCTCGACTCGCAGCCCAATGCTCTGCCCCCTTCTGGATGCTGTCCCACAGAGCTGTCTCTAACGTTATGTTTTTTCCTCACTCAGAGGCTTGTGGGCCAACTGAATGCTTCCCCCTTTTTCAAATGGCAATTTGTCCTGAAAGGAAATCAGAGTTGGCAGTGAAACAAGGCATGGACCTGTAGCCTACAGAGCTGTTGTCTCTGAAAGCAACAGGTGGCACGTGGTTTACATGTGGAGTTCAGCAGAAGAGACAGAGCAACAACAGACAACTTAGCATCTGGCTGAGCTTCGGCTGACTGCACTGCACGTTTGGATGGATTTCAAATTTGGACAGTGAGGCGGCTTCACACGAAAGGCAGGTGTATACATCATACATGCCCACACGTCTGTATGCATACACACGTAGACACACACAGAGCATATGATGTGACTTGTAAAGAGCTGCCTCTGCTTGGTTTCCCACGGCCTCTAATTTCAGCATTAACCTTTCATTGGCCATGCTCCCAGGTCTGCTATGAGATTTCTTTGCAATGGAACACGCCCTTCGCTTCACAATCTTTCCCCACTTCTTTCAATGACATTAGGGGAAGAGCAGGGAGCCCTGGGAAATGCTGGGGATATGGACTCGAGATACCGCTGAATCTGAATCCACACTTCATGGCTTATTTGTTATTTAACTTTATTTACATTCAAAATGCAATTGTTGCAGATCTCAGAAGATGATTTACACTCACTGCTATGGCAGAATGTTGTGGTTAGTAGACTCACCACTGGATCCTCTTATTCAACACGTTCTTCCAATATTTCAGATATTACTGTATCACAAATGCCCATTTCTATATTTTGATATCTGCTTTTCAGTATAATTATCTTCCTTCTTTATTCTCTAAATCTTATGGTTTTAAAACATTTTTCTGAGAAGTGTTCCACAGGCACTTTACATATGATAATTTGATAAAGAGATCCTGGAGATCAAAACCACATTTAAATCCTGAGATAAACTCAACTGTGTCATATACATGGCTAGGTTTAGTCTGCTTACTTTGTTACTTTGTTTAGTAATTTTTGTTTCAAACAACAAGATCCTTCTGTATAGCACAGGGATCTACACTCAATAACTTTTAATAGCCTTTAGTGGAAAAGTATATGACAAGGAATATATATATATATAGTCCAAGAATTAAACAAGAATTAACACAATATTGTAAACTGACTATAGTTTCAACAAAAAAAGTTGAAATAAAATTGAGAGATGAAACTTCCACTGCCCAGGCTGCTATGAGGATGAAAAAATTCAAAGCAGGCCAGGTATTAGCAACCCCCCTGACACAGCAAAACCCCATGTGGGGTCTTCCTTTTGAGCAGCACAGGCTAACCGGCTGTGGTCACCTGTAAATAAGGTTGAAGTCACTTAGACCCTTGGCTTGGGGTCACCGTGGCCACAGGGGTGGGGGTCACTGTAGCACCTACGAAAATGACGGGGCCAGCCTGCTGCTGAAGCCACCCCCCAGGCTGCAGCCCAGAGCGCTGCAGGCAGGTCTGTGGTCCGGCCGGGGGCGCACAGCTCCACAGCCCCTCGGAGCCCTGCAGTGCGGGTGGCGCTGGGACCGCACTCGTCCATCACCCTCCCTGGCACCCAGACTCGGGATTCTCCTGGGGGAATTTTTCTCTGCCTCATACTTCCTGTCTCAGCCACTTGTGGAATCCGGTCCATGCCCCAGGGAAGAAGGGCTTTTACCCTCTGGGACCCAAATCCATCACGGTTTGGATCCAGAATGAAACTTCCATGTTAACTCACCTGGCGCTCCCTTCTTGTGCTGAACTGCCCTCCCCCGTCGATGGCATTAGGTCATATTAGAAGTCCCGACTTGCTTGTCCTTAGCTAAGACTCTGAGCCTCTTGCTCAGTGTTCCTGAGTGGAATCACTCATCTGTGGCAGAAAAGCTTGGGCTGTCGTCTACCCATCATTGTCCACGGTCTTTTGGGCTTTCTGTTGGTTTAAGGTTCTCGTGCAGGGATATCAATTTGCACATGAGAAGCAACTGTAGACATTTTAAAAAATACAGACACTGGATCCTCCCCCCTCTCCTGCCAAGGCTGGAAGCTTTCTCCCTCTAGCAGGGGTTACACAATCATTTGCTTGGGAATTGACCACACATATTGGCATAATCATAGTATATTGCCCTTTACTCTGTGCTTGCCACGTGGCATTTTCTACTTCATGTTGTCTTTGTACCTTCATTATCACATTTAATCCCTGCATTATAGATTATCACCATTTCTGTTGAGGACACTCCTACTTGCTAATCTTGAATACAATTATCTTTGATTCTCTTAAACTATTTCATTCCTGAGTTTCCTGTTCCTGAATTTAAAGAGTGAATTATGGACGCATGTATTTAAGATTCTCTTATTATATGTATCTGACTCATCCTCTAACCAAATCATATCTGGAGAAGAGAAATTTTCTCTTTTAAACATTTGCTTTTTCTTATTATATAGTAGTGCATACACACAGTGGAAAATGTAGAAACATATAAAGTAAGAAAATTACAGCCATACATTATCTAAACACCAAAGGACTATGCTATGTCATTTTGGGCATTTAACTATTTTTCTTTATATTTTATCATAAAATTTCCCTAGGAAAGTTGCTTAACCCTGGAATTGTACTAGCCTTTTGTCCAGTACAGAATAACATTCCCAGAAATGACCCCAACATCAAAATAGTATGTGAGGCTGGGAAGGCCACAGGGCACTCAGCTTATTGTCTGAGTCCTACAAAGAATGCTGTTAATTCACTGATGTTACGCATTCGATGCCTGTGAGTCATTCACTCACTCAGCTGGCTCGGACTGAGACCTACTTTATACCAGGTGCCGATCCAAGTGCTGGGGAGACCCCAGAGGGAGCCTGGATCACGGCATCACTGTCCTTAATTTGCTCCCAGAATCCTACTCAAGAACCCTACATGGGATAGGGGGGGCAGAGGCAGGTGAGATATGGTGAAATTCATTTCATTATGTTCCTTTAGACATATTTAAAAAGCATGAAAATAGTCGCTAATTTTGGTAAGTTTTCTTTTCCTTTCCTATGTATTTTTGAGGATGGGTATAGTTTTGGTGCAGCAAGAGTAATTGATAGATCTTTGGTATGTTAGGATTTTATATGAAAAATTAAGAAGGAAACTGCACTTATACAAAGAGAAAAGGCAGTGAGGAAAAAACAAGCCACCCTCGAACTTGGCTACAATTCAGAATTCCTGGTTTTCAAAAAAGGGAAACATAATTCAAAATAAATTCCCTAAATATTTTAGCCCATAGTAGAAATACATGGAGGCAAAGTTCAGCTCACTGGAACCTAGAACAATGTGCTTACTTAAGCGAAGGTATAAACAGACCACAGATACTATAATGCATCCTTTATTTTAAACTAGTTCATGTGAGCAAGTTTCATTTCACATAAATTGCTAAGTAACAGTTTTGGAAATATATCCTTCTTGATTGGTAAAAATAGCTCACGGATT
Source organism: Vicugna pacos (assembly GCF_048564905.1). Classification (NCBI taxonomy): domain Eukaryota; kingdom Metazoa; phylum Chordata; class Mammalia; order Artiodactyla; family Camelidae; genus Vicugna; species Vicugna pacos. The sequence continues at coordinate 27,346,806 of NW_027328741.1, forward strand.
ACCAGATTCAACAAAATTTAGTATTAAATAATTTACTTATTTCCTTCAGGAAATTCTTTTGAGTAATCTGAGTTAAGTGTTTCCTCTATCTTATCTATTACTTTTCACAGAGAAAAGTAGTATTATTTGCACATGACCTACTTTTACTCCTCTGGAAATATCTGACTGTGAGCTCAGGTTAAGGGTTGTCTACTGCACAGTAGGGAAAAAAAAGTTTCATTTCACAGCGGAGATCAGAATCATTTTTTTGAGGGGCGTGGTGAGCTGGGGGACAAGGGAAATGCCTTTGTTTCGAGACAGACCCCAGGAATCCACACTGAAGCTGAAAGATGAAGCCCTTGTGAAGAAATGTGGAAGGACACACTGACACGAAAATGTGTTCACTCTGCAAAAACAGAAAGAAAGAAAGAAAGAAAAAATAATTTAACTGCCCTATAAAGAGAATGGACAGAAACTTGGTAATAAGGGAGAGAGAAGGAAGGTTAAGAAAGGGAGGAGAAACAATGAAAGGAAACTTGGATGTGGTGGGCAGAATACCAGGTTTCTGGAGCCTACAATGAAGGATGATAAGAAAAAAAGTACAGTTTAAAAAAAGTTACAAAGTTTAAAATAGTTTAAAAATTAAAAAACAAAGTTAAAAAAATAAAATTTTATAGTGGCATGGAAGATTTTAAAATGATGGAGGTTTTTTATTTCAAAATTCAAGTTGTTTGAGTTTCTCCCCCATGCTACAAACAACAATAACACCTGCTTGTGTAAGTGGTTTTGGGGGACACCACAGAGAGGGACGAGCTCTGCAGTTAGGTTGGCCAGGAGCATAATGCTGGTGTGGAAGGCAAGACAGAAGAGAGATCAACAGTTTCATGAAAACAGATACTCAAAGCCAGAAATTATCTTAAAAAGGTTAGTGTGGTAGGCAGAAAAATGTTCCCCGCCAATATGTCTATGTCCTCATCCACAGAACATAGGAAGAGGTCAGATTCCCTGGCAAAGGGGCCTATGGTTGCAGATGTGGTTAAGGTTGCTAACCAGTCGACTCTAAGAGAGACCAGCTGGATTATAGATTTGGGCTCAGTGTGATCACCAGGGTCGTTAAAGGAGGAAGAAGGAGGCAGAAGAGGGGAGAGAGGAGAGGAGATCTGACCACAGGTTCAGAGTCAGAGGCACACAACCATGCTGACCTTGAGACAGAGAAAAGAGGTCACAGGCCAAGAGACGCAGGTGGCCTCTGGAAGACAGAAAAGTCAAAGATACAGTTTCCCCTGAGGCCTTCAGAAACAGCCGTGTCAACACTTTGACTTCAGCAGGCTTCTGCGTTCAAGAACCCTACAAGGTTAAATTTGTGTTGTTTAGTGGAGACTTTTTCTTTTTTCTTCCTACTACCATGATGTTTGGGGATACTAGTTACAACAGCAACAGAAAGCGAATACAGTAAGCTCCTTGAAATGTTCAGAAATTGCAGATAACACCGGACTGTCCACTTTGATGTGGGATTGGGCTTATGTGAAAATCAAAAGGACAGTGTGACCTTTGCTAACATCTGCTTTTCTCATTTTTAGGAAGAGAACAGTAAGTCAAAACCTCTGTTGTTATTATTTTAGACAGTGTCTCTTAAAACATTATGTAACCCTGTGCCTTAGGACCCTAAGAGAGTCTCTGTTCTTAGAAGAACCTGGATTCAGAGAGATAGGGTCTTACATCTGAGTCCCACAGTGGTCTCTTATTGGCAATGAGAGCTTGGGCAAATCAGTTACCCTCTTTAAGCCACAGGATCTTCATTTGCAAAAGGAAGATAAGAATAAGGATTGTTTGGGTGATTAAATTGTACACACACACACATGCACACATACATATATGTACAACATTTAATACAGTGACTAGCACATACTAGGCACTCAACAAATTCCTGTTATGGATTTTTAAATGCATATATAAAAGGAGGAGAAATTTGCAGGAAGTTGTAGGAAAACTTAGTTCATGGCCCCAAAAAGGGCTCTGATCAGTCAGTCCCCAGTGCTTTGCTAATAAGCAGAGACTATAGCACTTGAGGATTTATGTTAAACACAAAAAGGAAGGTATTTAAACATAATTATTAAACAGCAGGTACATTTATAATGTTGGCTGGATCATCTTATCTGGAGAGCTTTAATAAGCAGAGAGTCTCCCCTTTTCTAGAGATGGCCACGCAGGAAAATGACGTGGGTGGGTGGGCCGTTCTCACCCCAAGATCACATGACTGAGTACTCACGGAAGTAACACCTCTTGTATGTTATTCCAGATGGACTGTCCTCCCATGATTATTGTCAGCTGTGTCATCAGTTCAAGGAGACAGCCACTTGAGTCACACTGCAATATTAGAAAGAAAATCTCATTTAAATTTTGGATAGCTCTAACATGAAATAAAGTCATTATTTTATGCCTAAAATATCTAAGGAACAGAGAGTAAAGACACTCTTCATTGGGCAACTAAGAGAAAACCTGAAACAGGTTAGACTGTCAGAACACAAAGCTGTATTCACACCTCTTCATTTCTGTATTTTTACAGCCAATACACCAGATCTCACAGATAAGTCACAAATCTGCCCTTAAAGAATGTGTTGTAGAAACACGAGGAGTAGTAGTTGACAAAGTGGAACAAGAACACCTTCATGGCTGGGTTGTTCTCATAGTCAGTCTGGTCCTTGGGAGCTCTGCAGCTAGAATAAAGAAAAGTTAAGTCTGCAAAATTGTGAACGGCTTTGAGACCCTAATCAAAGCCACGGACACATGAGTTAACACGCTAAATATGTATATATATATACACACACAATTCACACTGTTTTCATATCAGCTCTTTTGAATTTCTTAACATATCCACTATGTTAATTCCAACTGTACACACTGTTGTAAGAGTTTCTCCCACTAAGAACGAAATATCCCACAAGGCAAAAAAAAAAGTCACCCGTTCCTTAAAATTTATAAGCACAAAAGTATCTAATGGGCAAGAAATTTCCTTTGTCAGGTGTAATTTGAAAGAAAGCTACTTCTAAACATCCTGCTAAATAATATTCTCTTGTCTCCCTGAACGGCAGTAAGGTAGGACTATTGAAGAAGACAAACAAAACACGGGGCAACTTGCTAGAAGCATTTGGGGAACATAAAACGGGTCACCCTTCTAGTTCAGAATTTGAATTGGTCTTAGTATTTTCAGAAGATGACAACTGAGCAGACCACTGGGAGAACCACCCAGCCACATGCAACGTGTGGGAAGCACTTAACTTAGGCCGCTAAGCCGCTGGGTGGGATACAAGCCAGAGAGAAGAAACATTTATTATAGAAGTCGCAGCTGATGAGAATAGAGCTACACTAACGGGAACAGCATGGGGGGAAGACATATAACAGTGTGATTACTTGTCCTCTCCGTAACGCACAAGCAAATCTGCCACTGGAACCACGACCCTCTTCCACTTATTTGCAATACAGAGACTATTTACTTTCAACAATAGGGTACATTATCTAATGTAATTGAAATTATTATTAAGCACTGACATATTTACACAGAGTTTGGACATTCTAAAGCTTCCTTTGTCCCTTTTACTAATGCAAAAATGGAGCTAATTCACTTCTCACATAGGCTAGAGAAAATACGTTTACACTTGAAGTTAACTAAAGACTGTAATGTACTGCAATTGAAGTGCTTAAAAGATAGTCTCTGTTTTGACCTGGTTCTAAAACTAGTGTAGAAATTATCTCAGCTGCAGGAGGACCTTACCAGAGTCAGTCATCATGATTGCCACTTTCTCATATATGGCGTTCAGGGTCACCATGATGATAAAACTGATGAGGGAAGCAGTGATGGGCGTGGCCCACCTGCACAGTCAGGTACTTTTGGATTGGGTCTGTTCCATTCAGGTTCTTGGGAAGTTTTGCAGAAAATACAATGAACACTGAAAGTCCTTAGACAATGATCCCAATAACTGAAGCAATGGTCAACAGGACCTGACAACCCAAAAACCCAGCAGCATAAGACTCACTAATGATCGTATTTTTACACAGAAAACTTGCCCCCAACCCAGCTTAAACAGAAAACATGCATGTGTTGTAAACCTCACATAAACGTGAGAAGTGATATAAATCGCACGTAAATGCCATGAGACGTGAATATCAGGCATGTTAAATTTTAGGGGAGGAGGAATGAAAGATGTCAAAAAGAATGAGTGCATCCAGTAATGTAACATGCTGACAGCAGGAGCAGCTGTGTGCAGGGCATAGGGAATATATGGGAACTCCACTTTCTGTGAATTTTTCTGTAAACCTAAAACTGCACTAAAGAAGGAAGCCTGTTAAGTATATTTTAATGGGTGAAAATGGGGTAACTGGTGGCATGATCTTTTGGAGGGAAGTCTGTGATAGCAGAACCAATGAAAGTATCCCTTCTACATCTGTAGAATTACTTAGGTTATGAACTAGTTGTAACCCATGAAGGGGATATGCTTCCTTTCAAGGGAGAACCTATCACTGATTCAGGGGTCAGCAGGTGCTAGCTATCGTCTTCATTCTGAATAAAACCAGTGAAGCTGTGGACATGCCCTGAGGGAAACAGTGGAAGTGACAGCAGGTCTCTGCTGATGAAAGCTTCACATGCTTTTCATACTCCTTGAGATCTTAAAATGGCAGGTATTCCTACTCCCTGCATTTACATAAGTTTCATGTCCCTGATCCCCAGTAGTTCTGACTGTGTGGACCCAAGGGCAGCGGGGGTGTCTGAAGCATAATTTGCACGTGGCTGATAGGGTTTCAGTTCCTCACTTGGCAGGTTTTTCCCTGCCCATTGAAGAATGCACATTAAAGATCCCATTTTTAAACTGTTTTCCTTCCATCTACCTTCTTGGTCATAGTCCAGAAGCATGTACTCAGTGTCCCTGGCTGCTCCTGATGACTGCCCCAGACAGAAAGCTACAAAGAATGTGAATTTCAGGACTAAGTGAACCACATCATGTTATTTACAGTAACAGCGGGTGGCTGGCTTGCACCTGCAGGGGAGAGCAGAGGGAGTGTTTACAAGCCCCCCCTGGAGCCACACTCCTGCATCTGGATCCCAGCTCCGATGCTAGCTGTGGGGCCTTGTGGAAATTTCTTAACCTCTAGGGGCTTCAATCTCCTCACCCATATAATGGGAGGATAATAATAGCAATTTATAGGACCATTGTGATGAGTCAATTAGTTACTAATTGTGAAAACAATTGGAACATTAACCGCAGGTATGTGAAAAACTCTACCTATGTATTAGCTATGAATATGGTGACCAAAGTCTTTTTTTAATTATTATTATTATTTTTTTTACATTTTTTATTGATTCATAATCATTTTACAGTGTTGTGTCAAATTCCAGTTTTCAGCACAATTTTTCAGTCATTCATGGACATATACACACTCATTGTCACATTTTTTTCTCTGTGATTTATCATAACATTTTGTGTATATTTCCCTGTGCTATACAATGTTATCTTGTTTATCTATTCTACAATTTTGAAATCCCAGTCTATCCCTTCCCACCCTCTACCCCCCCGTAACCACATGTCTGTATTCTCTGTCCATGAGTCTATTTCTGTCCTGTATTTATGCTTTGTTTTTGTTTGTTTTTGTTTTTTAGATTCCACATATGAGCGATCTCATATGGTATTTTTCTTTCTCTTTCTGGCTTACTTCACTTAGAATGACATTCTCTAGGATCATCCATGTTGCTGCAAATGGCATTATGTTGTCGGTTTTTATGGCTGAGTAGTATTCCATTGTATAAATATACCACATCTTCTTTATCCAGTCACCAGTTGATGGACCAAAGTCTTAAAAAGGCGTTTTTCTTAGTTTTTAAGCCATCAGTTTGTAGAGAAAGCATTTTATTTTCTCCTCTACTCTCTTTCATCATCCTTTCCTTCACAGTTAAGTCTTCATGCTTGTGAAAGGAATAACTTTTTGGTGTGTGTGTGATTAAATGTGAAAATTAGTTAAGGCTGAGAAAAATGTATTATAGAAGGTATATTAAGCCTTCCTCTCTTGTACAGCACATATAGGCCATTTAAATAGTATGCATTTTTTAAAAGTCTGCATAATAATTTTTTAATTATGTATTAAGTAAACATAAAAGTTAAGAATCCTTAAATGCTTACTATTGCTTCAGCACACATCTATTTTTCAAAATCCTCACAATTACCCTGTGGGGAAGGTAATATTATATCTCTTTTACAGATGAGGAAATAGAGCCACGTGGAAATGATGCAATTTGCCCCAAATGAAGCAACTTTTATGTGAAAGTACTGAAATACTCAAAGAGCCCAAAGACACACTAACTGTATAGCACTGTCTCCTACATGGTCTGTAAAATCAATTCTAATTCATTTCAGAACTTTTACAAACTTGAAACATTTCCATTTTTCTTCCAAGCACTTAATGGGTTCAATATTTCTTAAGAAACAGGAAAGCTTTCCATTCTCCTTCCTTAAGTTTCTTATTTATCATCTTTTCTGATCATAAATTTAACATTTGCTCATTAAAGAAAATTTGAAAGCACTCAGTAATGGACAGAACTTCTGTCCTGTATCTGTCCCCAGTCTTAGAAGAGGACCCAGAACTTGCTTTAGGATAAGTAACCTCCCTTTCGTTTTTAGTCCTATGATTTAACCTCGATTGACCCACTCTTTCTGAAGCACCAGAAGTAGATCTCAGTTGGTTTAAGACAAATAATACCCCTCATTGTATTGGCCTCGCACATGATTGGAGAATTGGCAAATAACCCAGGAAGAGCCACTATTATGTGAGGAGATATGTGCTGGTGCCCATGTGAATCATAAGCTTCCTCTATCAAGAGAGAAAGGGGCCAAAAGGGACCTGTCTTGGTTTGGATGGATGATCTGGGATGCTGCATGCCTAGAAGCATCATGCTGAGACATCTTTGGACACAGAATGAAGACAGGACAAAAGCAGCCCTTGACATCATCTGGGCTAGAGTATCTCTCCTTGACTGAAGCCAGACCTCAGACTGGAGGTTTTCATTTACAGGAACCAATAAATCCCATGCATCCCCATTTTTTGGTTGTTATTTAAACACATTGGAGATTGATTTTGTCACCTGCAATCAAAAGACCCCAACTCTGAAAATGAATAAAAAATAAAATAAGAATAATTGCTTCGACCTTTAGACATAATTCCTTCAGAACGGTGCATTGTTTGTATATTACAAATCATTTTATATATTAATTTTATCCTCAAATCTATCATAACACTTTGACATGTCATAAAATATTTTCATGGACACACTTTTTCATGACTGCATACTATTCTACTTTGGGAAGGGTTGGAAGAATATTTTGGCTGAGATTTTACATATATATTTATACACATACATATAAAAGTATGTCTGTGACTTGCATCCATACTGACTTTTCCCTGCCATTTTGAAATAATTCCTGATTAAAAGTTTTTCAAAGCTGAATTAGTGGATTAAAACATATGAGTATTTTTGACTCTTGATATCAACTGCTAGACTGCTTTCTAAGAAGGCTTGAGGAGTACACCAGAATTTAACACAGCATTGTAAATCAACCATACTTCACAAAAATTATCCAGTAACTAGGCATGGTATTGGTGATCACTGGCATTTCATCCTCATAAACAGAGCTGTGTCACTTGAGAGGTGGAAAACTATTTCATTTTGATGTGCACTGAGTGAATTACCATTGAAGTGTGACATCTATTTTTTCCTTTGTGAATGTGTGTTCATCTTTTCGGCCTTCTGCGCTCCTGAGATTTTTTGATGTTACCTTTGAAGTGATCTGAACTCTCTATGTATTGAAGGAATTAGCCCCTGGTCGGATTTGTAAACAAATAACATCCTCTGGTGTTTTGTTTAAAATTAGGATGCTTCTGATGCATGGAAATCTTTGTATACTTTCCTCTGAAACTTACTGTTCATCTAGAGGCTGTATACTCATCCGTATTTATTTCTAGTTTTTTTTTTCTAATTGTGTTCCTTTTTAAGTGTTTCTGGAATTTATCACAATATATGGTTCACTGTATGATTTCAATCTTTTCTTTTCCCCCCAAGTAGCTAACAAGTGTTCTATTCACTGAATAACCTTTATTTATCTCCCTGACTTGTAATGCCTTCCATCTCTTATATTAAATTATTATTGATATCAGAGCCCATATCTGGACTTCCTGCCCTATTTTCTAATCTGGCTATTCTTGAACAAGTAAAACTCTCATTATCTTATTAATTATTATATTACTAATATTATTTTATTCACAATAAACCCAAAAGAATTTTATAATTTCTGATACTTTGGAGATATGATCTTTTAATCTAGAATCATGTGATTAAAGCACCTTTTATACCTTTCAGTAGTTTTTACTTTTATTTTTTGATAGTTCCTACTATCCTTTTGTTAGGCTATTTTTGGATATTTTACCTTGGCTGTTACACTTGGAAAATTTTAGAAATCTTAATGCCTCCAACTGGTCTCTTAATCAGACCCTGGAGAATCCTAAACCACTGATCTGATTTGAACAAATGAGGTGAAAAGAATTGGGTGAAGCACTGTGAGCAGAAGAGACTGTGGAACCTCCAGAGTGGCACCCTGCATTGGCTCAGATGTTCTCTGGAAAAAGTTTTCTCTATGAGACTACATAGTTCCCAGCTTGACTTTCAGTTTTCTCAGCATTTCACATTAGATTTTAAAAGTCTGTGGCAGGTTCTTACCCAGAAATAGAGCACTTGCACAAAGGGTTATATGTATACACTTTCCCCAGGTGGTAAAGGGAACACGCTCTTCTTCCTAATTAAAAAAACAAGTTTAGTCAATCAAGGGATTACACCAATGAAATGATATTTTTCCTAACTGGTCACTAAATCCTAAACATAATATAAAAAAATAATAATTTTCAGACATAGCCTCATTGTTTGTAAATGCATGGGTTTTTTTCTGTTTTTTTTTTTTCTTTTTCTTTTCTGTTAACGATGTCAAACGCACAACAAAATATGTACAGTGTTTGTTTTAATACTATTTTTTGAAAATTCACATGTGAACGGTAAACTGTTTCCCTGCCATGGTCTGAACACCTGACCAGGCCAAGATTTAAAGCTCTATTCCTTAGCTTGCCTTTGATTTCAGAAGTGACGGTAGTTACAGCTTAGAGTCTGTGCAGGACAGAAAATATCACAGCTGTCTGCAGCTAACTGGTCTCTACTGTGTGTTTCTTGGTTGAACTTTATGTGTTAATTAGCTACAACTATGAAGTTTAAGAATTTCCATTTTAGAGTTTATATTTAGAATTTTTTAAGAGATGAAATCAGTAAGACTCAAGATTTACCTGGATTATAAAACCAGATATAGTATAATAATAGCTGTAACTAAGTACATGGCCCTTCCTCTCTGCCAGGAGGCCTTCCAAGTAGATTCTGTACATTACTTCGACCCGTCTTTACCACTGTCATGAAGAAGCAACTCTCTTATTCTTATTTTATAGGAAACAATGGCACAGAGAAGTTAAGTTGTCCAAGATCACTCAGGAAGTAAGCTGCTGTGTTCAAATATGAATTTAGGCAACTTCATTCGCAAGATCTCACTACCACGACGCTGGCCTCTCTAAACAATGGAGCATGCTTTCGCAAGTAAAGTAAAATACTTCAAATAAAAAACTAAAAAAAAAATAAGGCAATTTTTTAAATAAGGAAGAATGATAAAGTTAAATGAGTCTTCATCTTCAATTTTTCAACAAGCATGTTTCAATGAAAATTTAAACTTATTAGTTGGCAATTTTAAATTTAAACTTGGCAGTTTAAATGACCAAAAAACTTTTCTTCAGTATTTTTTGTATGCTGCCAATATGATAAGTTTTTGTTTTTCAGGACTCAAAAGCATTATGAACATCTAATTTTGTCTTAGTTTCAGCTTTCATCTCTGAATGTACAGTCTTTCACCAACATACGCTTTTACCCACATCTTCAGTTGTAAACAATGGGAACTATTCATAATGGGGATTATTAGAAGCTTATTACATTGTAAAAGACCAATGTCACTTTCTATTGGTAGCTGAACCTCATTTTTTTTCATTTATAAAAAGAGGAGTTTGACCTACTCCCTCCATATCTTTTCAGTGCCAACATTCTGTAGATCTGTGATTCAATTTATTAAATCAATATTTGGAGACATTTTCAGATGATCCTAGTAAAAGCATTTTTTTCCCAAGAGTTATTCATGCTCACAACCTACTGTCCTGTTGCTGCTGACCGCAAGCACCATCAGCTCTAAATTATCTCAGCTGATGGAAAGAAGCAATAATACAGATGACTCAAAAATCATCTTTTCATAGCTCTGGAATGTTGATACAAAGATATATAGTTTTATTTTTTTTAATTTTGCAGCAGGAGTGGCAGCAATAAATTTACATTTCCAATTATGTAAAATGCCTAGCTCAAACACTGCTCAAATACTGATGGCACCTCAACAAATGTTTCCCTGCTTCTTCTACCCTTTCTCTGACTTTAGGATGAGAGTCATGCTTCTTTGTGCACATCCCAATAGGAAGGGGGAGCAGTGACCGGGACTTAGTTCAAGACAAAGGGGCACCTAGTCTACGATGAAAAGGAGGCCGCAATAATGAAGGTGCATGTGAAAAAATGGGAGTCAACTATAAAAACCAATTTGTCTTTCCTTCTACATCTGTGTCATTGCAGCTAATTTATATTTTGCATTTTTTTATTGGTGTTATGAAAGGATACAGATCAATGCCTCTTTTCATATACACTTATACCAGTCTTTTTCTTTTCCCCTTTTTTCTGTTATTATGAAGGAAGGACCTCACTTCTCTTCTGTGTCCACCATTCCAGGCAGTGCTCCTTCAACTTGGCTGCACATTAGAATAACCAGAGGAGCTTTAAAAACTTCCCTATGCCAGAATGCACCCCAGGCCACTGAGTACCATCAGAGTTTGCAGTGATGGAATCCAGGCACCAACATTTTTTAAGGTCCCCTGGTGATTCCAACATGCAGCCAAGGCTGACAAGTCCAGAAGTAAACACACTAAAGTGCATCTAAACAGCACCCGCTTTTCCTGGGTAATCTCATCTATCTCCACGTGGGGACAACGTGCCTCCTATTCTGGCCAGACTTGTTCTTCCTGCTCAACCGTGTCCCATTTGTACTCAAGCACTGCCTGGCGCCGATTCCAGAACTCCAGAAGTAAGGTGACTAACAGAGAGAGAGAACAGCAGAATGTGGATCTTCAGTGATGACTGATGCTTCAGAAATCTGTACTTAATATTTATTACACTTAACACTTTGGTAAATGGTTAATAAAATCACATTTTATTTATAGGCGATACTAAAGAGAAAAATGAGTTAATACCTTTTTTTTAAGAAAAAAGAAAATGAAGATAATTTATTGAACTTTTGGAAACAGACAAGCTCTCTAGCTCAAGGGAAAGGTATTAACGTGATGGTCAGAGGCAGGTGACTGTCTGATGCTAAAGTACCTGCTTCCAGCATATTATGCCCACTAAAAACACAAATATCGGGGGGAAGGGTGGGTATATCTCAGTGGTAAAGCACGTGCTAAGCATGCACAAGGTCCTGGGTTCAAGTCCCATTACCTCCATTAAAAAAATTAAAAAAAAGCACAAGTAACTGTCACAATTTAAAAGCAATGCACGGTGCACCCTCCAAGCCTTCTCCTCACATCACTCTGTCTCTTCTGTCCAAAGGATCTGAGGGTGGGGAAGGGGATGAGAATACTTTAGTAGCCCCTGCATTTCTATTTTCCATCACCCCAGTCACACAAACTTAAAATAATATTCTTAAATATGGAAAACTGCCATTTTCCTCAATCATCGGTAATTTTTAGAAATCATCATTCTGTTTTAAGACTCGTAATTTTAAATAGTAGACAAAAACAACATGAAATGTTAATTGAAAATGTGGCTTCAGGGTGAATCCCCTAAGCCCTTCTTCCCACCAGACTGTTACCCCTAGGCCCCAACTCTAGAGAAATTGCAGAATAACCACTGTGTCCTCCACCATTGTACCTGAGTCTCTACAATGCTCTGAGAATAAAGAGGAAAAAGACACAGTCCCTGCTTCTGGGAGCTCCTAGGTGCACAGGACTCATTGTGAAATGATGGCTGAGGAGGCGTGTTAAGAGGGCTTGGATAACAGTCAGCAGAGGGTGCTCGGGGCAGGGAGCCGGAACTGTAGCCAAGGCTCTCCCAGAGGAGAGAACCACTGTGGTGAGCTCTGAGATGCCCTAGAATTGATCAGGTGAACTTATAATGTTAAGGCCATTTCTCCCTGGGGAGCTGCACATGCAAAGGAGGGAGGCCAAAGAGAGCCAGGTCCCTTCCAGGAACTGCAAATAGTCTAGAAGCGAGCACAGGGTGTGGGAGGCAGGTGAGGCAACCAGGTGGAGAGATCACAGGGGCACATCACAAAGGGCTCTGTGTGCCTCCAAGGTAGAGGAGACATGCAAAGTGATCTAGAAAGAGACAAGATAGAGGCAGGGAGGACTATTGGCAGGTTCATGTGAAGGCCTGCTGAGGCCCTGCCAGGAGGAGAGAGAAGAAAACATTTCAGCAGGTGGACGGATTGGCCACAGGTGTGATGGAAGGGCAGGAAGGGGACAAAGATGCCGACCAGCTTTCTGGCTTTGGCAGTGTCTAATTTATAATGCCATTCCCTGAAATAAGAAAGGCAGGAACCTCCTAGAGGAAAACATAGGCAAAACATTATCTGACATACATTTCAAAAATTTTCTCCTAGAAGAAATAAAAGCAAGAAAAAACAAATGGAACCTAATGAAACTTACAAGCTTCTGCAGAGCAAAGGAAACCAGAAATAAAACAAGAAGAAAACCTACGGAATGGGAGAAAATTTTTGCAAGTGAAACAGACAAAGGCTTGATCTCCAAAATATATAAGCAGCTCATACGACTCAATAAGAAAAAAATAAACAACCCAATCCAAAAATGAGCAGAAGACCTAAACAAGCAACTCTCCAAGGAAGACATACAAATGATCAAAAAGCACATGAAAAAATGCTCAATATCACTAATTATCAGAGAAATGCAAATCAAAACTACAATGAGGTATCACCTCACACCAGTCAGAATGGCCGTCATTCAAAAATCCAAAAATGACAAATGCTGGAGAGACTGTGGAGAAAGGGGAACCCTCCTACACTGCTGGTGGGAATGCAGTTTGGTGCAGCCACTATGGAAAACAGTGTGGAGATTCCTCAAAAGACTAGGAATAGACTTAACATATGACCCAGGAATCCCACTCCTGGGCTTGTACCCAGAAGGAAATCTACTTCAGGATGACACCTGCACCCCAATGTTCATAGCAGCACTGTTTACAATAGCCAAAACATGGAAACAGCCTAAATGTCCATCAACAGGTGACTGGATAAAGAAGACGTGGTATATTTATACAATGGAATACTGCTCAGCCATAAAAACTAACAACATAATGCCATTTGCAGCAACATGGATGCTCCTGGAGAATGTCATTCTAAGTGAAGTAAGCCAGAAAGAGAAAGAAAAATACCATACGAGATCACTCATATGTGGAATCTAAAAAACAAAAACAAACAAAAACAAAGCATAAATACAGGACAGAAATAGACTCATGGACAGAGAATACAAACTTGTGGTTACCAGGGGGGTAGAGGGTGGGAAGGGATAGACTGGGATTTCAAAATTGTAGAATAGATAAACAAGATTACACTGTATAGCACAGGGAAATATACACAAAATGTTATGATAAATCACAGAGAAATAAATGTGACAATGAGTGTGTATATGTCCATGAATGACTAAAAAATTGTGCTGAACACTGGAATTTGACACAACCTTGTAAAATGATTATAAATGAATAAAAAATGTTAAAAAAAAAAGAAGGGCAGGAAGAGGGGCAAGTCATGAGAGGAGACAACTGATTCAGTTCTGGCTGGGTGCCTGTGGGCTCCAGGAGAGATGTGCAGTAGGCAAATAAAAGTCTAGAAATCGGGAGAAAGTTCTAGGCTGAGCCAAGTAGTTTTCCTGTTTCAAGAGGCTAATTGGTGTGAGTGGACAAGCTCACAAGAGGTGTATAGGGATAGCTCTCACCCTCCTGCATATGGGATGCATTTGGGAGCCTTTAAAAAATAGTGCACCACAGCCTGGAGTGGGGCCTTTGTACTGTTTATTACTTTTTAAATACTTCTTTTATTTTTGTGGGGAGTATTGAGCTTTATTTATTTTAATGGAGGTACTGGGAATTGAACCCAGGACCTCTTGCATGCTAAGCACGTGCTCTACCACTAAGCCATACCCTCCCCACCTTTTTTAGTTTTTAGACGTTAGCTCTACCCAGCAGTCAGGGTTGAGAATCAACCTGCAGAGAGCAGAGAGCCTTGGGGTTAGAGAACAAGGAGAAGCTGCCCAGAGCCCTGTAGACCCCACCAGGGGCAGCTGGAGACGCAGGGAGCCTCGGAAGGGCTATGAGGAATGTGAACTCAACACTCCCCAATGGCAAAGACGTCAAACATGTTTCAAGCACCCACTTCCCAGCAGTGTTTGTTCTGACTTTACTAGTATTCCAGTAATACTGAGTGAGAATAGAAATTATCTGGACACAGGGATCAAATTCAAATGCTGATTATGACCATTCTTAGTTGCATGATTACTGATTAAAAATTACTCATCTGCCACGTGTAAAACAGGGGACCTAGCACAGTGCTCGTGGGCTGCTGTGAGCGTAATGAAATGACATCTATAAAGGCGCTCCTGACTCTCAGAGGTAATTGCTACTATTGTCCCCATTTGGGACACCAAGAAACAGAGGCACAGAAAGCTTCAAACATTTGCCCAAGATGAGGGTTGAGGTCAGGAATCAAGCCAATGACTTCTTGGATCCAGAGCCCAGGATCTTCTTACGAACAACACGGCACTGCCCAGGCTCCCTGCTTCAAAACCAGCCTCCCTTTGGCTCAGTTCCATGGCACCTGCACTGCACAGATGTCCTCACTGTCTGCCTGCCCTCCCGGTGTCTGACCCCAGCACTCCTCCCTCTGTCCCACACAGCGCTTCCTTGGGCACACCATCGCTCATGAGGCCATTGCTGTGGCTACTCGTATGTTTACATGGAAACGCAGGTGGCAGCCCAGCTTTTTGCTATACATGCTGCTGTCAGTGGAGGCAAAGAGCTCACAGTTGGTGGGGGAGGCCACTTGTGGTCTCCTCCTTGGCTGGAGAGCTGGATGAAATCCAGTTTTCCTTTGCAACTTAGACATCCAGCATGAGAGATATGTAAGGCCATCTGGCCTCTCAACATAGAAATGATGCCCCCGCAGTCGTTCTTAACATTGTAATCTCCAGGCTCCACCAGGGAGCAGAGGCCATGGCCTGTTGTCCACCAAGTTTTGTTTCCTTGCACAACAGCTACAATGGGGTGAGTTAACACCGGACCAGAAAATCTACAAACCCTCGTGTACTATTTCCTGACACTTGCAGGTCACCAAAATACCCCAGATCCTCCAAGTAAACAACTAGTAAGAGGAACTGAGCTGGCTCGTCTGTCAGACCCCTGATGGCAGGACTGATTTGGCCTCTCCTGCTCTCGGGATGATCCGTTCTCCTTCTGTGTGCCCTTCCCCGAGTGAAAGGGACTGTTCTTTGTTTATGGGCTAGGGAGTATTTATGGCTGTCTGACCAGAACCTTCAAAAGTAGAGCTCTTGGTGAGAGTGGAAGCATGGCACCCACGTCTCATGAGCTCAGCTACTCAACAGCCTCATCTAGCCAAGACTGTGGCCAACACCAGGGGTCCATGCTGTTGAGTGTTGGGTCTGGAGAGCAATGCCTTCGCCACTGAGAAGCTGCCCCACCACTTGTGACCTTGTCCCCATCGAGGGGGAGGTGACGCATCCATGGGATAAAAGCCGCGAGGGCACTAGGTGACTGTGGACCAAGCTGTGACTGGCTGGTCCTGCCCCCCCATGTGACCCATGTTATCCTCAAGTGCAGAAAATCCCCAAAAAGACCCCTGCTTGAGTGAATGGGTCACCTATAAGCCAACTGTTCTTGAGCCGCCTAAGAAGCAACACAGTATATACAGTGAGCCACCCACTCACTGAAGTCCCCAAGGCTCACAGCTCCCTAATGTGACACCAGGTAATCCCAGCAAACAGAAGACCCTTACTTTATAATTGACTTGAGAATTCTACTACCAACACTGCCTTCCACCTTCCACTTATGAAGTTCTTTCCACTCTATCCCCTGCTCTGCAATTGTGCAATCAGTCCAGAGCTCCTTCATGAGACAGGAGGGAAGGGGGAAGGGCACTGCCATTAAAAGAATGGCACAGCCATTAGCACCGAGATGGTGGAAAAGTCAACTCCCAGTAGATCTTGAGCTTCAATACACACTCACTGAAATACAGCAGGATGCTATATGGCACTCCCACAGGTGCCAGGACAGGTTCAAGGCTGACCATGAAAGGTCAAAGGGTGAGTGGTGGCCCAATTTCTGGTAATCGCAACACCTTCCCCAAAGCGGTTGGAATATTCCTCCCACTTATTAGCATATGAAGATACTGAGGGCATAAAAACTAACAACCACACCTCGTGGCTGCTCTCTCTGCTGAGGGAGACAGCCCACACTCTGTCTGTGGAGTGTGTATCTACTTTTACTTTAAACTGGAGCACCCAACCCTCACGCCTCATGGCCTTTCTGTTGCCTTCTGAAACAGCCCACTCTGTCTGTGGAGTATATATCTCTCTGAATAAATCTACATTTACTGAATTGTGGCTCTCTCTTGGATTCGTTCCTGTGCAAACCAAGGACCCACACATCACGAGGTGCATCTCAGGGACCCAAATAAGACCTGGGATACGGCCATCCTCTCCCCCACATTTTCCTGTATCATATATTCCTTCCCAAAGGATCTCACCTTGTGCACTCCAAAGTAGACGGCACTCATGTGTCCTGACGTGGATCTGCTTCTGCGTTTATCATTTCTTATGTCCACTAGAACGTCATCTTCATGAGGACAGGGATTTGGTTCTGTTCACAATGGAAGCACCAGCACATGACAGGTGCAGAAGAAGTATTAGCTGAATGAATGAGCTGTGGGAAGTCCTGGGAATTCAACCTGGAACTCCTAGCCACTTGGGCCCCAGCTCACTCCAGTTGCTCCCTCCTACTCATGGCTGACCTCTTGCCACCACTCTCTGCTCTGCCATCACCTGAGCCTGGATGAGCTGAGATGAGCACACACCACGGAGAGCATGGTGAATGGTTCACGTTGTTGCAACACACTCGCCCTCTGACTGCCAGGGGTTACTTAGGATGGACAAACTGAAGGGAGCACCATGTGCACCGCCCTAACCTACAACTCACTTGAAGCACCAGGAATGCACACATGGGAAGTGCAGGCCCTTTCCAACCTAAGGAGAGGGACTATGGGTGAGAAGAGGGTCTCTGTCAACTAACAGTCTCTTTACAAGCCCAGTCTTAGAAAAGCTCTTTAAAGACACTTTTGGTATCTTCCTTGTGTTTCGGTAATCCCTCTAGATTTTGTCATTTTAATCTATGCATCAGAAATACAGATGCTCTTGAAAATCCTCAATTTCCTTCTCTGCTAGGAAAATTACTGCACTTTATATAAAAAAAAGGCAGCTTCCTTTCATGAGTTTCTATCTTCAAACACCTAATTTCACAAGAATCAGTGAAGCAGGACATGAAAATCTCGCTGTGCTTTATCACCTACTGGTGGGCAGGAATGAAATGAATGAGTACTGATCTCATGAGATGGGAAGGCTGGGGCTGTCTTATTCCTGCTACAGATGGAAGGGTCCATATCTGTGAAGGGGAGGAAGGACCAAGGATGAGAAACCAACATTTTCTAACCCATTTCTCTTTTTCAGAGTCTCAGACAAAACACTGTGATTTTATAAACAAAACAAGAACATCTGCACCCTTTTAAAAGCACGCTACAACTTTACTACTACACACGGCACTCTGTCATTGACCTAAAGGCGAATGACAGCCAAGAAATTTGCGGGGATCTTATTCTGTGCTCATCCCTTTTGGTCTTTGGAACCTCAGGAAGTTTGCC
Organism: Vicugna pacos; assembly: GCF_048564905.1. Classification (NCBI taxonomy): domain Eukaryota; kingdom Metazoa; phylum Chordata; class Mammalia; order Artiodactyla; family Camelidae; genus Vicugna; species Vicugna pacos. The sequence goes on from NW_027328741.1 coordinate 27,364,931, forward strand.
TCCTCTCCCTGAGTGTCGTTTTTCTCATCCTTCAAATGGGAGTGTAACAGTCATTCATTTGCTCAGTGTCCATTCGACAACAGGAGACGGCTTATGAAAACAATAATAAAAAAAGCAAAACAGCATTTCTGATCTGTGCTTCTTCCTCCTCCTCCCTGAACATGAACTTACAGGCTAAAATGGCATCTTTCACTAAATCCCGAACGTAAGGAGCAGTTCTGATAAGGAAGTCACAGGACTGCAGGTGTAACCGAGACATGACCCAGTGGAAAAGAAAGAGTTGCCAGCAAATCCTCAAAACCCGTAAGGGTGCAAACCCTGGGAGTTACAGCCATGGGTGGGAGTTCCTTAGTTCCCCATTTCACAAAGCCGAGAACTTTGCAGGGCCCATGAAAGACACAGATAGCCCAGTAAAACCACACCATGTTTTGGAGTACACCGGGGCCACATTGCTGCTGACCTGCACTGCTGTGTGTCCCAGAGCAAGAGCCCTCGGCGGGGGTGACTGTGTTTGAGGCTGGACAAGAACTTCCTGTTCTGTCTCTTTTGCTCTCTCTCTTCCTGCAATAAAACAACTGGTAGGACTCTGGTGGGGAGCACTGCACCCAAATTCTCTGGGAAACCACACACCAGGCAGCTCTAGCTGATCTGAGAGAGGACACGTCAATGAACATATATACACCAAAGTCAGGCAGAAGGCTGCCTGTGGCCTTGGGAATCCAAACTAGCTTGTCCTGTTAATCAGGATATTACACATCTAAAGAAAGTGTGCACCAGATGAAGACGATGCCTTAGACAGCGTCGGTGGTTATGTCCAGCAGTGTCTAAGGACAAGTCATGCTCTGGTAGATGGGAGCATTTTGGTTGCTTTAAGAGTTTGCTACTGAAGGGCTGGGACATTTCATTGGGACTTGAAACTCCAGACCTCTTTACTCACAAAGGCAGACAAGTTAGGTGAGCCAGGTCAGCCTTTATTCCAACTTCCTAACCAAAAGGCTATGAGGTCGAAAATATATTTCTCAGACTCTTCCGCAACAAGGATTCCAGATGTGGCTTTAAAAATTCCCATCAGAGACTGAGATTTGCAAATATTAACTACTATATATAAAAATAGCTAAAAAAACTAAATTTCTTCTGTATAGCACAGGGAACAATATTTAATATCTTATAATAAACTTTAGTAAAAAAATATGAAAAGGAATTCATACATATATATGTGAATATGAAAGACTGGAACATTGTGCTGTACATCAGAATTTGACACATTGTAACTGACTATACTTCAATTAAAAAAAAAATATATATATATATATAATGCCCATCAGCAGCATCTGAGTGTCACTGAAAGAAGAAACCCAGATGAATGGACGCTGAGGTGGTTGGATGAGCTACGTTATTTTGCTGGGGTGGATGCAGCCCGCATGGCAGAGATCTAGAAGGAATGCTCACAACAGCCACTCACTGATCTGAAAGTGAGTTAGGTTAACAGCTTTCTGAAATCCTCACTGCCCCTCCTGATGAGCCAAGTGTCTGGCGTTTCTCTGGAAATCACTAGGCGCAGTCTGGAACTCAAAGGTAAAAATTAAAAACTGCAGTCAGGTAGCAAAGAGACTGGCAGGACGCGTTGGACAAAAGTAGGTCAGAATCAACAAGGAATGGGGAGGGGATAGAATGTGTGTTGAGGACCCTGAATTCAGGGGTGGATTGTCTATGTTGAGGACTCTGAGTCAGTATGAGTAGATGGATTTGTGTGGACTATGGACTAAAATGGTGGCCATTGTTCAGATAAGTGTGATTTGGAGTATATTTATTTGAGGAGGGTTTTTTTTTTTCCCCTTCAACATTGATCATTTCTAGGGAGCAGAATAATACTCTGCCACACAACATCTAAGTGCAAAAGAGATGCTATGGGATGATGGTGGTATGAAAAATTTCAGTACTGCAATTTCAAGCTTTCCTTAATGAGGTGCACAGCAGTAGGTACTTAAAATAAAATAAGGTACTTATATTAAAGACATCATCATATGTACATATCCTTTAAGATACACATATGGTGCTATAAGTGGGCCTGAAATGTGTTCTGCATTCTAAAATCCGATGAAATAAAATCAGTAGTTCAATATGCCTGTCGGCTCTAAAAACATGATGTAGCTCATGATCACAGAAAGCAAGATCAGCTAGGGAATTTGAGATTTGTCGTTTCCAGTGTCAAAGTTAATATTTTTTGCTTTACTTAAAAAGCATTTTTTTAATTAGGTCTGTCAGCATCCATTGGTATACGGGGTTCAGTAGATGTGTTCAGATATTCCAGACAGTGAATCAGAGCAAAGACTGAGGTTTAGACAGTAGTTAAATGCCTCACCCGTGTGATCAGCATCCACAAACTGCTTTACTGAAAATCCTTAAAAGTGAGAACTTCATTAAAGCAACGATAAGTGAGGGGAAAAAATAGCTACAGACTAGTGGAAGTTTTATAACGTGTAAAAATGACAAAAGGCTATTCATGAGCATATTTTTAAAAACCCCTACACTTTAATAAGAAAAACAACAATCTGACAACAGGTTGTACACTGCTGTAGGAGAATCCATGCAGATGGACTCTTATGTGAATGGGGCTGGAGCTGTAGAATTAGTTAGTCTTGCAAGTAACTCAGTTAAACACAAATGCAAATGGGATACACTTCTAGAATATCTGAGGAAATATCTTGGAAAACTTACTCCTCTATGAAGCAATGACAATGGCAAAATTTGTCAAAATTAACCTCTGTAGAACTCTGGAAATTAAACCAAGACTTCCAGCAATCCGGGGAGTCTTTATTTGAGAAAGAAAAACAGCTAAATCTCCATAAAGATAGTGAGTTTTGAGGTACTGTAACTTGATCTACCCCATCCCTGTATCCTCACCTAAATGGTGGCCTTTATAAGCAATAGTCTCACAATCAAGGTAGGGGCAGAAGTGATTTAAAGTTACCCAAAAAATCCGCCCCCAGAGAGCTGTCACTATGTGACCTGTCACAAACTCATGCTGTGCAAACAGCCTGTCCCCAGAGTGTGTGTGGGAAAAAATCAGCAGTGAGTATCTAACATTACAACTGCCTGAGGCAGTGGGACCAGTAGAGGCTAACTAGGTGCTGACTAGGAAACTTAGAAGGCAAAATTGAGTAATGAGAAATTCTGGGGGTGAAGGTAGGGTTAAAAAGCTCCAAAAAATTCTGAGAATTGTAGAAGGCAATATACATGTGTGGCACATGGCAAGGAAAGATCTGAGAAAATCCTAAGCCTTCAACACTGGCTGAACTTGAGGTTCTGCATAAGCAAGAACTAAAGGCTACGGAAGAGCTGCTGACTGCATGCTGGTGCTGAGGGCATCCCTCAGCATGCGGACACACAGCCACCTGGCAACAGCTCAAACGATTGGCTCCAGGCATTGAAAGAAATCACTGTCCAATTATTACTACAGTGATGACAACTAGGCTTTCTTCACACACACTGATCTCATGGTCATGCATGATAAAGAAAACAGACTTTAAAGAATTTGTTCAGGAAAGTAACTAAATAAATAGCTGCAGCAGCAATGACAATGGAAGCAACAATAAACCCTTGAGATGGGGAAAATCTGGCTTTCAGATCTGCCACATTGTAATATTTTAAATGTCCAGTTTTCAACAGAAAATTAGAAGATGTACAAAGAAACAGAAATGTTTGGTCATAACAGATGGGGAAAAAGTAGTCAATAGAAACTCCCTGAGGTAGCCCAGACACTGGACTTACTAGACAAAGATATAAATAAGCAATTACACACATGTTCAAAATACTAACAGAAACCATGCCTAAAGGATTAAATTATGTGCACATCTCATTGTACAGAGAATATCAATAAATAAAATTTATAATAAAAACCAACTAGAAATTCTAGAGATACAAATATGACTAAAATAAAAACTTCAATAAGAGGTTTCTCTGTAGATATGAACTTGTTGGAGAAAAAGTCAGTTAAATTAAAACTACTGAAATTATCCAGTCTGTGGAACAGAAAGAAAAAGGAATAAAAAAAAAATAGAGCACTGTGTCAGAGATAGGTGGGACACCATCAACAATATCAATACACACATAATGGGAGCGCCAGAAGGAGGGAGAGAAAAAAAAGGGGCAGAAAGAATATATAAAGAAATAATGGCTGAAAACTTCCCAAATTTGATGACAGCATTAATTTGTACATCCCAGCAGTTCAACAAACTCCAAGTGCTATAAACGTAGAGACATCTAAAATAGGCACATCAGACTCAGTGTGTCAAAAGACAAGAATAAAGTATCTTGACAGCTGAAAGAGAAAAGTGGTTCAACATATAGAAAGGCTCCTCAGTAAGACAGTTGATTTCTCATCAAAAACCATGGAGACCAGAAGGCAGTGGATGGTATCGTCAAAGAGATAAAAGGAAAAGACTGTCACCAAGTATTTTATAGCCAGCAAAATGATTCTTTAAAAAAAATTAAAGGAGAAATTAAGACACTCCTACAAAAACAAAATCTGAAAGAATTCATTGCTAGCAGGCCTGCCCTACAAGAAATACTAAGGATAGTCCAGCAGGTGTAAATGAAAGGACACTTGCCTGAAAAATAAAGAGCACTACTACATGAGTAAAAAAATAAAACAGTATAAATCGAGTATTACATGTAAATGTTTTGTTCTATTTGATGTAAAGGACAACTGCATAAAACAATACTTATGAAACTGTGTAGATGAGCTTATAAATGCATAAAGGTGCAATTTGTATGACAGTGACAGCATGAGGAGGGGGAGGGAAAAGACTGATACCAAAGCAAAGTTTTTGTGTACTGTTGAAATTAAGTTGGTATTCATGTCAACTAGATTGCTTTAAAACAAGATGTAAATTATAATCTCCAGGGCAATGGAAGAGAAGGAGGAGGAGGAAGAGGAGGAGGAGAAGAAAAAGATAAAATAAACAAATTAAAATGACACACTTGAAAATGCTTACTTTGTACAAAAATGTGTAGTAATAGAGGAATGGGAAAAAAAGACATATAGAAAGTAGACAGCAGTTGTAACTTCAATCTGATAAGAAATTACATTAATGTAAATGAATTAAACATTCTAATCAAAATACTAAAGGCAGAAATAAATGGAATAGACAATAGATGAACAATAGAGAATAATCAACAAAAGGAATAGTTGGTTCTTTGAAAAGATCAATAAAATTGACAAATTTTATCTAGTACTGAAAAAAAAAAAGAGAGAAGATTCAAATTACTAAAATGAGAAATGAAAGGAAGGATGTCACTACTGCCCTTACAAAAATAACAAGGAATGTAAGGGAATACCATGGATAATTATATAGCCAATACATGAGATAATGTAGATGAAATGGATAAATTCCTAGAAGGACATAAATGACTGAAGCTAATTCAAGGAGAAATAGAAAACTCAAATAATCCTACAGTAAGTAGTAACTGAAATAGCAATCCAAAACTTTCACACAAAGAAATGCTAGGACCGTATGGCTTTGTTGGTGAATTCCATCAACTACTTAAAGAAAAAACAAAAACAAAAACAAAAACAAACAAAAAATGCTTCACAAATTCGTCTGAAAATAAAAAGGTGGGCACACTTCCCAATTCATTCAATGAGACTAGTACCACACTGATACGAAAACCAGACAAAGGGATCACAAGAAAACTAAAGACTATCTCTTATGAGTATAAATGCAAAAAATCCTCAACAGAATACAAGCAAATCCAAAACAGTAACATATAAAATAGACCACCATTAAGTGGGATGTATCCAGGTATGCAAAGGCAGTACAACATACAAAAGTCAATTCATGTAATACACCATATTAATAGAATAATGGATAAAAACTAGGAATAGAACTTCCTCAACTTGACAGAGAACATCTATGAAAAACCTGAAGCAAAGATCATACATAATGCAGAAACACTGAATTATTCCCTCCCAAAATCAACATTGTACTAGAGGTTCTAGTCAAATCAATCAGACAAAGAAAATAAAGCCTCTAGATTAGAAAGAAAGAAATAAAACTGTTTTGATTCCAGATGACATGATATTATATATTGAAATCACAAGGAATCCACAAAGGAAAAATAGAAAAGAAAAGAAAAATCCTCTTAGAATTAATAACCCAGTCTGACCAAAATTGTAAGACACAGATGAATATATGAAAAGTAATTACATTTCTATTCAACAGCAGTGAATAATCTAAAAATAAAATGAAGGAAACCTTTTCATTTACAATAGCATCAAAAAGAATAAAATAATTAGTAATATTAAGAAAAAAATATGTGGAATACTGAGAAAAATATCTGAAACTTGTATATTGAAAACTAAAATACTACTGATAGAAGTTAAAAATGACCTAAAATAAATGGAAAGCTCTTCTGTGTTCATGGATCAGAAGCCTTATTATTGTTAGGATGGCCATTGTCCTCAAAATGACCTATACATTCAATGCAGCTCTGGCTTTTTGGCAGAAATGAACAAGCTGTTCCTAAAACTAATATGTAAATGCAAGATACCCAAAACAGTCAAAACAATCTTGAAAAATAACAAAGTTTTGAAGTTTCCAAATTCAAAACTCACTAACAAAACTGTGATCCACACAGTGTGGTACTTGCAGAAAGGACAGAAAAATAGATTGAGAGAAAAGAACTAAGAGACCATAAACAAAGTCTTACATGCAGCCATTTAATTTTTGACAAAGGTGCCATGACAATCCAATGGGGAAAAATAATCTTTACAGAAATGATGCTGGGACACCTGTACATACACCTGGAAAGAAAGAAAACTGAACTTTTATCTTAACACCATTTATGGAAATTAACTCAAAATAAATCACAGACCTGAAACTATAAAACATTTAGAAAATGAACAATGAGGAAATCTTCAGGACTTTGGATTACAAATACTTGTAATATATGACACCAAAAGCACAAACAACAAAAGAAAAAAATCAAGTAAACTGGACTTCAGTGAAATTAAAAACTTCTGTGCTTCAAAGGACTTCATCAAGAAAGTAAGAAGACAATCCACAGGATGGATGAAAATATTTCCAAAATTTTCCCTGATAAGGGACTTTTATCCAGAATAGACAAAGAAGACTTAAAACATGACAATACAAAGACAAATGTAATTAAAATGGGCAAAGAATTTGAATATATGTTTCTCCAAAGAAGACATACGAATGGGAACTAAGCACATAAAAAGATGTTCAACATCAGTAGGCATTAGGGAAACAGAAATCAAAATCACAATGACATACCACTTCATACCAACTAGGATGACAAATATATATGATATATGATATATAAATATGAATCTATAAACCCAGTAATAAAAAGTGTAGATGAGGATTTGGAGAAACTGGACTCCTCATACATTACTTCTGGACATATACAATGCTTCAGTCACTTTAAAAGCTATATTAGCAATTCCTCAAAATGTTAAAAGCAGAATACATCCCAGCAATTCCATTTTTTGATATATCCTGAAGAGAAGTGAAAATATGTGTTCACACAAAAACTTGTCCATGAGCATTTACAGCAGAATTATTCATCATCAACTGATGGATGGATAAGCAATGTGGTGTATTTATAACTACGGCATATTATTTGAATACAAAAAGGAATTTGGGTATTGATATATGCTACACTATGGATGAGCCTTGACAACGTCACACTAAATGAAAGACGATAATCAAAAAAGGCAGCATACTGTATGGTTCTACTTATATGAAATGCCTAGAACAGGCAAACCTGTAGAGGCAGAAAGTAGAGTGGTGGCTGTTGAGGGCTAAGGGAAAGGAAGGTTAGGGACTGACTTACTAAAGGGTACTGGTTCCTTTTGGGGGTGATGGCTACACAACCCTGAAATGTACATAAAACCCTAATGCACACTTTCAAAGGCTGCATTTTACGGTATGTGAATTATATCTCCATAAACCTGTTATTCTTGAAGCTGAGCCCACCTATGGAGCAACTGACACAGCACTGACTGTGGCATCCGAACGGGGAGTGACCCACCCGCCCACCGCGAAGGAGAGCAGCACCTGACCCAGTGTTGGAGGGGTGCAGTCTTCTTGCCAATGGACACTGTGAGCAGCACAGATGAGGGGGCCAACAGAGCAAGCTGAGTTCATGAAACAGGGAGAAGACACAAAGACCTCTCAATAAAACCATTAAGAGCGTTCAGTCTCTAGGAGAACACATCTTTGTTTTTAAAATCTTTTTATACCTGTTTTATTTTCTATTAGCTTTTTAATCTTTACTTTTTAAACAGTTCTATATGTTTACAATTCTCATTTCATTTTTAATTCTCTTGGATTTGATCTGTTATTGATTATTCACAGGTTTTAAATATTGTGTTTTGAGTTTTTTCTTCTTTGCATTAAGGTTTTAAAAAGACATCTCAACTCGATTCCTATTCTTCTTCAACTTGCTCTTCTATTATTGATTATACACTGTTTTCAAACCTTCTTTTCCTCCATTCTTTTAAAATTCTATTTCTCTCTTTCATTTTTAAGTTTTATTCCAGCATAGGCCTTAGATAGATAAAGAAATAAACCCCTTTAAGGGCCACAATAGATAACTGATACTCCTTAAGCCACAGTGCCAGAGAGATATGAGCAGTTGAAGAAGCAGAGAAAGTATTCCCAATTAAAAGAGAAAGAGAAATCCCCTGAAAGAATGATCAATGAAATAGATATTAATGGCCTATTAGATCAAGATTTCTAAAAAGAAGTGATCGAATTACTGAAGGAACTAAAAGAGATAGTATTTAGAGACATAAAATATGTCAAAAACAAAATAGTAGCTATAAAGAAGAGCCAAGTAGAATTGGTAAATTCATTGGCTGAAATGAGATCTGACCTAAAGGCAGTACAACTCAGGCTAGATAATGCAAAGGAACGAATAAGTGACCTAGAAGACAGGACAACAGAAAGCACACAATCAGAATAGTTGAGAGAAAAAAATAAAAAACAATGAAAACAATATATGGAACCTATGGGATAATATAAAGCATGCCAATCTATGCATCATAAGAGTTCCAGAAGGGGAAGAAAGAACAAAGGGGATGGAGAAGGTATTTAAAGAAATCATAACTGAAAAATTCCCAAACATAAAGAAAGAATCAGACACCCAAGTACAGGAGGCTCAGAGGTTCCCAAACAGGAAAAGCCTAAAGAGACACACACCAAGACATAACAAAATCAAGATGGCCAGACTGAAGGATAAAGAAATGATCCTAAAGGCAGCAAGAGAAAAACAAAGAGTGAGTGTCAAGAGATGGCTCTCAGCTGATTTCTCTACAGAAACACTGTAGGCCAGAAGGGAGTGGAAAGATATATACAAAGTCCTGAATGAAAAAACAGATGCAGCCTAGGATACTTTCTGCAGCAAGGCTATCCTTTAGAACAGAGGGAGAGGTAATGAATTTCACAGAGAAGAAAAACTAAAAGACTTTAGCAACACTAAACCCATGCTAAAAGAAATATTGTAAGGTACACTCTAAATAAAAAAGAAGCAGGATGATACAGAAATGAGAGCTCATAACTGGAAAGGTGATAACTACCATGAATTACAAATAGAATGAACATGAAATTGTAAAAGAAGACATCTAAATCATTGAGTGGGAGAGGGAAGCAAGAAAATATAGAGTATTTTTTCTTTCTTCTTTTTTCTTAAATTTTTCGTTCTAGGTAGGATGGGTTAGAGATTGCATTACTATCTGTTTAGTACACACAGTTACAGTAATTGCTTAACAGACTTACAAAAAAGTGTAACTACAAGCCAAAAACTTACAAGTGAGTAACAAAAACTAAATACAATCCAAGATAACAGAAAGGAAAATTACCATACCGCAAAAGGAAGAAGAAAGGAACAAAGAAGAAATATGAAATCAACTGCAAATAAAAGTTCAAATAGCAATAAACACTCATTTATCATTAATTACTCTAAATGATAATGGACTAAATGCTCCAGTCAAAAGACAGAGTGGCAGACTGGATAATAAAGCAAAAAACTTCAATAAACTGCATACAAGAGACACATTTTAGGGAGAAGGACACATATAGATTGAGAGTGAATGGACGGAAAAGGATATTCCATGCAAATGGAAACTCCAAAAAAGCAGGTATAGCAGTTCTGATTTCAGACAAAATAGACTTTAGAACAAGGGCCATAAAGAAAGATAAATAAAGGCATTTTATAATGATTAAAGGAGCAATACAAGATGAGGATATTACAATCATTAATATATATGCATCCAACATGAGCACCTAAGTACATAAAACAACTACTAACAGAGATAAACGGGGAAATTGATGGGAATACAATCATTGTCAGAAGTTTTAACACCACATTAACATCACTAGACAGATCTTCCACACAAAAAATAAATAAGGCAACAGAGAAATTAAATGATACAATAGAAAAATTAGATTTAGTGGATATTTTCAGAGCATTACAACCCCCCAAAATAGGATATACATTCTTTTCAAGTGTGCGTGGAACATTTTCTAGGATTCATCATGTACTTGGTCACAAAAGAAGCCTCAAAAATTTTAAGAAGATAGAAATTATCTCAAGTATCCTTACTGACCACAATGCCATTGAAACTAGAAATCTCTTCAGAGAAACAAAGCATAAAAAAAAAGGAAAGCATAGAGATTAAACAACATGCTATTAAAAAAAAATGGGTCAATGATGAAATCAAAGTTGAAATTAAGGAATACATTGAGACAAATGAAAATGAAAACAACCACAAAAAACTTATGGGACAAAGCAAAAGCAGTGCTAAGAGGAAAGTTTAGGGCGATACAGGCCTTCCTCAAAAATGAAGAACAATTTCAAAAAAACAATCTAACCCACCAGTTAAAAGAACTAGATACTGAAGAGTAAAAACACCCAAAAAGTCAGCAGAAGAAAGGAAATAATTAAGATCTGGGAGGAAATAAATAAAATAGAGATTAAAGAAATAGAGAAAATAATCAATCAAACCAAAAGCAATTTTTTGAAAGAGTAAATAAAATCGAGAACCTCTGGCCAAACTCACAAAGAAGAAAAAAGAGAGAGCACAAATTTGCAAAATAAGAAAGGAAAATGGAGAAATTACAACAAATAACATAGAAATATAGACTATCATATGAGAATATCCTGAAAAACTACATAAAAAAAGGGATAACCTAGAGGAGATGGACAAGTTTCTGGAAACATACAGTCCACTAAAACTGAATCAAGAAGAAACTGACCACTTGAACAAAATGATCACTAGGAATGAAATCGAATTAACAATAAAAAAAATCCCTACAAATAAAATCCAGAACTGGACAGCTTCACCAGGGAATTCTACCACACATACAAAGAAGTACTCATACCAGGCCTTCTCAAACTCTTCCAGAAGATTGAAAAGAAGGAATATTCCCGAACTCATTCTATGAAGCCACAATCACCCTGATACCAAAACCAGGCAAAGACACCACCAAAAAAGAGAATTACAGAACAATATCACTGATGAACACAGATGCAAAAAAAGTCCTTACCAAAATACTAGCAAATAGAATTCTACAGCACATAAAAAAGATTATACAACATGCTCAATTGGGGTTCATTTCAGGGACACAAGGGTGGTTCAACATATGCAAATCAATCAATGTAATACTTCACATCAACAAGAGAAAGGACTAAAACCACATGATCATCTCAATAGATGCATAAAAGCTTTTGATAAAATTCAACACCCATTTATGATAAAAATTCTCACCAAAGTGGGTATTGAGGGAACATAACTCAACATCATGAAAGCTATATATGACAAACCTACAGCCAGCATAGCACTGAACGGTGAAAACCTCAAAAGCTTCTCACTAAATTCTGGGACAAGACAAGGATGCCACTATCACCACTCTTATTCAACATAGACTTGGAAGTCCTGACCATAGCAATCAGGCAAGTAAGAGAAGTAAAAGGGGTCTAAATTGGAAAAGAAGAGGTAAAAGTGTCACTACATGCAGATAACATGACACTATATATAGAAAACCCTAAAAGGTCCACACCAAAACTACTAGAGCTGATCGAAGAATTTAGCAAGGTAGCAGGTTACAAGATTAATGTTCAAAAATCAGTTGCATTTCTTTACACTAATGATGAATCAACAGAAAAAGGAAGTAAAGAAATAAAACACTTTAAAATAGCACCCAAAGTAATAAAATTTCTAGGAATAAATCTAACCACAGAGGTGAGAGAATTTTACACAGAAAACTATAAACCATTGGCGAAGGTAATTGAAGAAGACTTTAAAAAATGGAAAGGTATCCCAAGCTCTTGGATTGCAAGAATCAATATTGTTAAAATGGTCACACTGCCCAGGGCAATATACAGATTTAATGCAATCCCTGTAAAATTACCCAAGACATATTTCATAGAACTAGAACAAATCACAATAAAATTTATATGGAACCATCAAAGACATAGAAATTCCAGGGTATTACTGAAGAAAAAAAAGAAAGAGCCTGGAGGAATGACTCTCCCAGACTTCAGACAATACTATAGAGTTACAGTCATCAAGACAGCATGGTATTGGTACAAAAACATACATATAGACCAATGGAACAGAATAGAGAGCCCAGAAATGAACCCAGAAACTTTTGGTCAACTAATCTTCGACAAAGGAGGCAAGAATATACAATGGAATAAAGACAGTCTCTTCAGCAAGATAAACATAAGACAAGATACAATAAACCTCCTAGAAGAAAATACAGGCAAAATATCTGACATACATCTCAGAAATGTTCCCTTAGGGCAGTCTACCCAAGCAATAGAAATAAAAGCAAGAATAAACAAATGGGACCTAAAGAAACTTACAAGATTCTGCACAGCAAAGGACACCATATGTAAAAAAAAAGACAACCTACAGAATGGGAGAATATTTTTGCAAATGAAACTGACAAAGGCTTGATCTCCAGAATATATAAGCAGCTCAAATGACTTAATAAGAGACAACCAAATAACCTAAACCAAAAATGGGCAGAAGACCTAAACAAGCAATTCTCCAAGGAAGACATACAAATGATCAATGGGCACATGAAAAAATGCTCAATGTCACTAATTATCAGAGAAATGCAAATCAAAACTACAATGAGGTATCACCTCAAACCAGTCATAATGGCCATCATTCAAAAATCCACAAATGACAAATGCTAGAGAGGCTGTGGAGAAAGGGGAACCTCCTACACTTCTGGTGGGAATGCAGTGTGGTGCAGCCACTGTGGAAAACAGTATTGAGTTCCCTCAAATGTCTAGGAATAGACTTGCCATATGACCCAGGAATCCTGCTCCTGGGCATGTATCCTGAAGGAACCCTACTTCAGGATGACACCTGCATCCCAATGTTCATAGCAGCACTATTTACAGTAGCCAAGACATGGATACAGCCTAAATGTCCATCAGCAGATGACTGGCTAAAGAAGTGGTATATTTATACAATGGAATACTACTCGGCCATAAAAACTGACAATTTAGGGCCATTTGCAGCAACATGGATGCTCCTGGAGAATGTCATTCTAAGTTAAGTAAGAACGGTAACAAGGAATAAAGACAATTACCCACAGGTACAGTTATTTTGATTAAAATATCCACACAGAAAGCAAGTCACCCCCACGACTGCTGCCAGGAGGAGCATCTGAGTGTAATAGCCCAGCCAAGCAAAGTAGATTCTGAACTTCTCTCCTTAGAATTTCCTGCAGAAAGACAGAAGGAAGTTTCAGAAGACACAAATAATCACTCTGTAGCTTCATCCTCATGTTAATTTATTTTTTTCTTTTTTGGGGGGCATAACTAGGTTTATTTATTTGTTTTTAAATGGAGGCATTGGGGATTGAACCCAGGACTTCATGCATGCTAGACATGCACTCTACCACTGAGCTATACCCTCCCTCCATCATATTAATTTCTGATTCTAAATCAAGGGGGCTTTAAGTTTAATCCTCCGACTCAATTCACTCTTAAAACATATGCGTTTTCATAGCAGCCCCCAAATTCTACCGTGAAATAAGAAGTGTTTTATGTATCATAGAAGTACAGATCACTGGCTCACCTGCTGAAGAGAGATAAATGAGAACAGAGCAAAGGAGAGGACGAGGCTGACTCCAGAGCAGATGCAGGGGATCATCACCACTCACTGGACAGTCTGGCACATTCAACAAATCCCCCCAAAAATCATTCTTAACAGGCTTGACACAAGTGGACATCAACAAGTGGCTCAGTCATCTGCTCCTGCCTTATCTCGGGAATGTCCCTGGAGCAAATACATCGTAAACCACAGATAATAAGGAAATGGCTGATAATGATAACAACTGGGAGTGCAATGTCTGTCTGACAAAATATTTATAAAACTCATTGTGGGAATGGGAGAGGGCAGGAGGGATGTGACTGAGGAAGGCACTGCCCTGTATTCTTTGTATCTAGCACGTCTGTTGTTCCTAGGTTTTAAAACCTCTTCTCAGTTAACCTGGAGTAGATGGAACAGGCCAGGGAGGCAAGATTAGAAGAAAGGAGGCAGGGCATTAAGTGGTGCCAGGCTGATCCTAAAAGGGAGACCGACACAGACAGGCAGACACAGAGAGTTTAGGGATGAGGTGGAACAATGAGACGGCGGCTCAGGTGTGTCTTGCTGTTGCTGAACCTTCCCTCAACTGGCTCACTGATGACTTGGCAGTGCTGGGTAAAACCTGTGGATTTCCTCAGCTCTGAGTTCTCTCTGAGGCTTCCGGCTCAGTCTGGAGCTGAGATGAGTTCCGTGGGCTTAGCCTAGGGGGGACTCAGCTCCGAGAATAGCCTGGAATCCTGGAAAACTTCACGCAGGAACCCCGGAGGCTGGACCAGCACTCACAGGGCTGCTGTGAGACCAGCTCCATAGTCAGAGCCCTGGGCATGGACCATTCCATGGGGAAAAGGGCTGAGCCCGATGCCAAATCAGATAGGAGCGAAAAAGTGTGTTCATTCTCATGTGACTGGGCTTTGTGGCCTGGCTCACGGGTGGCAGGCTCAGGATGGTGTCTGGCAGAGAATACCCTGGCAATGGGTTTGAGATGTCTTGGACTCTTTCTTGTTAAGCTTTTTGTAATACATTCTTATCAACTATCCATCCTGAAAATGCCAAATTCAAAACTGAAAGAATGTTAGAAGTTGCCTGCTCTAACTGCCCAATGGTAAACACACCCTGCTACAGTTAGAGAGCTGGTCAGGCAGCCTCTGCCTGGATATTTACAGTGACGGGGAGTTCATTACTTCCAAAGGTTACAAGTCGGCAGGAAGGTCAGACAGAATTTTTGAACCTTAAACAGATATCTGCCTCCTAGTCCTTGCTGAAAGGCAAGGAATAATGAGGATCCCTTCAAATGTAGTTTTGCCTGATTGTTATCTCTCTCTGTCAAAAGCACCCCAATTTTTTTTTCAAAATTCAGCTTTGATTTCTTTTTATCAAAGTAATGCCATACATTTAATAAAGAGTCAAACAGTTCTCGAACACCGATTGTAAAAAGGAGCAGTTCCCATCAACCGCCCCATTTCCTGGCCAGAAACAACCACGTTCAGCTCCTACTGCTGACTCTTGGAATACTTAATCCCTTTCTCTGACTAATATCCTTGTAACACAGCCTACTGACTTTTTCAGCTTTATGTATCACCTATTTAACTTTCTATTTTGGAAAATGAGGATTCAGCTCTCTTTCAAACCCCATCTCATCTACACACCCAGACCTTCATTCTTCCAACCTTTTGATACAATTACATTATAATTTTCATCAGCTCAGTATCCTTGATTTACATTATTATTACTCTGTACAGACAATTCAAAGCTGTAGCAATTTGTGCTAGTCTTACCTTTTCTTCCCTACTTCGTTTTCCTGGAGTTAATAATTGTCTTGGTTCTTCATAGCTTAGATTTCTGTGCATTTAATAATTCAACCTCAGACCTTCTCTTAACGAACAACTTTCACAATACTTTCCAATACATTGTCTACAAATTTCATCTCCTTGAATAAATCTCTTCAGATCTCCTTCCACATGGATTAACGACATACTAGTCTTGTCACAGAGGTCATGGGGCCACTAGTGGGAAGTAACATGGGAATACATGGACCAGGATCAGGGAAAAGATCAACATAATTGCCTTAGCAATACATACTTAAAATAGTAGGAAAATTGTTTTCTTTACAAACACAAACACACACACAAACCCCAAAAGCCCATAAAGAATGATTAAAGAGTGGTCAAACCCATTGCCCTGCCTTCAAATTCTGTATAACATAAAACAAAAATAACAGAAGGAAGATATCATATAAATATGAATCTCAAGGGGGATTGGGTACACTCAGTGGCAGAGTGTGTGCTTAGCATGCTTAAGGTCCTAGATTCAATCTTCAGTACCTCCATTAGAAAAAAAAATTAAAAAGAAAAAAAATTATCAATTTTAAATATTTACATATTAACAAATATCCTCCTTTAAAACTGTGTTCTAAAGGATAACCCGGGTTAAGGAGAAAGTACCTCTTCATGACTGTGATCCTGCTGATAATTGAGGGAGGAAATTAGAGTATGACCACATGAAATAAAATTCCTTATGAAATAATGATCCCGGGTGACAATCATTATTGGCTGCTGTCATCACAAAAAAGAGAGTCAAATGTAATATTATGTACCTTATGACAGGAGTACAAAACTTCACATAACAATTATTTTTGCACAAAGTTGAACCTCAATCAGATCAAGCTTTTAGGGGAGGATTAAATCACTTAGCTAAAGCCAATACATAGGATGGAGAAACAAGTCTAACACCATAGGGGAGAATGAAATCAGCCAAACAGGAAATAGAGAAACCCCTCAGCAATTTCAAGGAAAATGAGAAACAGGAAAATTATAGATTAGAACGCACTTGAGAGATATGCTAGCTGCAATGTCTGAATCTTGTCTGGATCTTGATTTCAACCCCAAAACTACTTAAAAGTGTATTTTTGTGACAAGCAGGGAATTATTTTGTAACCCTAAAAAAAAGGAATATTCCAATTTTATTTGAAAGAGACCTTGTCATTTCACTAATGAAAGGTTAAGCTATGTAGGATTGTCTTCAAAATGACCCCATAGTGGGGGAGGGGAGGAGATGGAGATGAAAGATGCAACAACAGTGACTCTGAGTATATAATTCTGGAGCTGGGTGACTGATAACACCCAGGCAGGCTGGCTGTACTGTTCTCTCTATTTCTGTACATGTTTGAATCTTTCCATAAAATGTGAAACAACAAATAGACTTCAGTGTTTTAAAACCCTCACTTTGAAGGTTAAGAGGTTTGCCCAAGTAGGTGGGCACCTGCATGGGGCACTGAGATAAGAAAGAACAGACACCTGGCTCCAGACCGACCTGGGGCTACCTTGACCCTCCTCTTCTCCTAACCATCCACAGCCAGCCCATAACTGCATCCCGTCAGCCCCACTCCCCAAATGCATTCCTCATTGGCTCCCACCATCTCTCAACTGGCCCAATCCAAGAGCCTCCTACCTGGCCTCCCTGCTTCCTGGGTCCCTGCCATACATTCTCCACATTATCTTTGCAAAATGTGAGTGAGAGAAAATTACTTAAGTGCTTAAGCTATCATGACTGCTTCTCACTGTGCTTAGAGTCTACACTCCTTTCCGTGCTCCTGATGCCCTTCTAAACCTCGCGTCTCATCACTCTCACCAGCGCTGGCTCCAGTGTCTCCACAAACCTGCTGAGCACATTTGTGCCTCGGGGCCAATGGACAAGCTGCCTCTATTCCATGGGTGACTTTTCCCAGATCTTCAAATTCCAGCCTCCTTATCGCCATCTCAGCTCACATGTAACCTACTCAAAGATAGCTTTCTTAACTCACTTCCCCCCAAGTCTCCCATCTCAACACTGTGTTATTTCTTCATTTCAATCTGACATTGTTTCCTTATTTGCACGATTATTTTTGTTTTCTCGGTTGTCCTTGGCCTCCATCCCCCCAGCAGCCTTGCCCAAACAGCATAAGCCCCCGGGGAGCAGCCGGCGCTGGTGCTCTGAGAAGACACATGCTGAGCGCGACATTACAATCACGTGGTGTAGTGAAACGGTGTCGAACAGCAGATACAGAAAAGCAGTGAGAATTTCTCTCTTATTTTATAATTTAAATGAAATATAACATTTACTCCTATGTAATGAAGAATTTGGTAGGTCTTTGTTCCCAGTTCCTAGGCAGCAACCGCTAAAGCCTCGAAATTTCCCAAGATAAGAGTGTCTTTGCTATTCATGGTGGAACCTTGGATGGCTTGTGTTCATGAGATGACTCAGGATGGGGACTGGCCAGCCAGAGACACCAACCATGTGATTAGAGGAGTGGGGCTTTGAGCTTTGTGACAAGTGAGTGGCCACCAGGAGAGGAAGGGGCTCAAAATTTAGGGCTAAGGAAAGGTTTGACTTACAGTTAGGGTTTGGGTTAGCCATGTCGGTAGTGACCCAATAAATCATGGTTTTGTAATAAAGCCTGCAGTAAAAACTTGGGGCAACGAAGCTCAGAGCTCCTGTGAGCTTCCTGGTTGGTAACACTCTTGGAGGACTGTCACACTCAGATGCCATGAGGACAACCCTGAGCCCTTCCCACTGGGGTGCTCTCCACAACAGCTCACCTGATGAGACCTAAGGGCTGCTGCTTGTCTGTGCTTCGAGGAGGAGCCCATTCCCTGTACAGAAGGCCCTGATCACTGGGGCAGCTGAGGTCCTCTGACGGAGGCTGAAGTGGCACTGGGAATCAGAAGCAAACAGGTGAGCGTCACTGTCACAAAATGTTCACATGTTCTGTTGATAAAATTTGGTGCTAACACTTCATGGTCATTTGTAAATAAGGGGCCCTCACTTGCCAGGAGGGATGGAGGTACCATATAATTTTTCATAATTCTCACCCAGGATTAATATTAACCCCTTGAGGGTCATTTGCAAACGTGGGTGGAAAGGAACGCTTGGATGTCACAGTCCTGGGACCACCGTGGGTACCTGGTGAGAGCCTTGCAGATGCTTAATGTTCTACAACCGGGCCAGTGTTCCACAGCAAAAATCTAGTCCACCCATGTGCCCAAACTGCTGCAGTGGAGGGACACCTGATGGTCCAGCCCCCTCTTTGGACACCCGGAGGAACTTGGACCCTGACAGGTTAGGGGCAGGGTCAATTCTAAAACCCAGGCATTTTTGTCCCCACAATTCAGTAGTTATTCGGTGACAGCACATGGAATATAAACAACAAAGTAACTTGACATGATGTTATATATTTAGCTTACTCAAGAAACAAAGTTTAAATCCAGTCATTCTCCTTCCCACCTGACCTACTTTCCTTTGTCTTGTACTAGCACCAGATTATTACCCACCCAGCCTTAACAAGGGTCCTGACTCCACTTACCTCCCTCCCAAACACCACATGAGATGATTCCTCAGCCTGGATGTGGGACCAGCAATTACAAGAAGCTTTAGTGGAAAAGAACTGGTTATGCACAGATACCAACTAAACACTGTAGTTTCCTGGTGTCCCACAATAGTAATCATGACAGCTGTTTGCAAGTGTCCCCAAAGTTCATTTAAGACTCTCACTGCTAATTTTGCTGGGACATAAATATGAAACATGTGGACTGCTGGGCTGGACTGCTAAGCTGGATCTCTAATCCAGGAAGCTCAGTGTCTGCTCCCTGCACCCAGCTCCCTGTTCTGTTCATGCATATGCGTCAAGAAGCTGTTTAGTGTCCATTTTAATATCTTAAACAGTGCATTTCAATATTGTCTTCATCCACAAATACGTGTACCACATAGTAGTAATGATCAATCTTAGTATTTGCTTTCTTTGGTCTTAGAGAGTCAGATAAATGGATAGCAAAGATAACAAAGTCATAGAGGGCTATAATATAGTATTTCCTTTATTTCAATGACAGGATTTATTTAAAGAGCTTAGATATAACATCCTTGCATTTATGGCATCATTAAGCGTCTGAAGCTGTTACATTATAAAAACTTCATTTCTAGCGAGATGTTATCAGTTAGAGAAGAGCTCCTAAATTTGAGGGGTTGCTGTCATCTCAGACAGAGTCCCTAAAAAATGTCAGCAATCTGCAGTATTGCCATCATGACAAGAACCCAGACAGATGAAATTTGGAAAGCCCTGTGGCTTTCTAGTGTACAGACATAAAATGGTATTTCAGAGGGAAAAGCCTGAATTACAGAAAGTGATAAATGAAATGGTCTAACATGCATTTCCCTTTCAAAGAACTAATATGTCTTTTGTCGATAATAACATCTGTCAGTAATTATGAAAAGAGCTGACAGATGCATAGTACTTAATATAAGCCAGGGCAGTTGTATCACTGACACAGATTCATTAATCCCCATAGCATCTCTACGAGGTGGGTACTACAATTATCCCCATTTTATTGGTGAGGAACTTGATAGACACAGAGGGTAAATGACATTTACAAGGTCGACAGCGAGAAACCAACACAGGTGTTCCAGCTTGAGTCTACGCTCTTGGCCACTTCTCTTTTTTTTTTTTTTTTGGTGGTGGGGAGATAATAAGGTAATTCTGGTGGGGGGTGGGGAGGTAATTAGGGTTATATGTCTATTTTAGAGGACGTGATGGGGGCTGAACCCAGGACCTTATGCTTGCTAAGCATGTGCCCCATCACTTGAGCTGTGCCCTCCCCTCTAGAGTCTATGCTCTTAGCTGCTAATCCTCACTGTCCCACATGGTAACTGTGGGGGAAGTACAGTTCATTCATTCACTCGTTAAACTCAGCCTTCCCGGTGCCTGAGATTCAGCAGTGAACAAGACAACATGTTTCCTGCCTTAAATGAGCTTGTCGCCTCCTGATATATTATCTTCATTTTACCCAGGAAGAAACAAGGTCAAGAAGATTAGCCTTTTCCTGTTAACACCGGAGGATACATGAGGTGCTTTATTTCAATTCTGCCATTTGACTTACACCATGGGGAGGGAAAGCTGCCTTGCAAATCCTGGAGCTCACAAACCTGTTAATCCTGAATTTTTTTTAACACTGTCCCTTACTTGATACTTGATCTGAGAAAGGATGAAGTAAACCTAAAAATGTTCTAAGAGAGCTTGTGGCTTATACAAGGTAACTAACCAGCCACTGTTTACTATCCTAACAGGAATCTGTAGGCATATTTCTTTTCTTTCTCTTTTTTCCTTTTTATGGGCAGCTTTTAAAAACCAAATCAAACCAACCAAACCAAATCACTGATAATTCAACAGCAGGTTCTAAATCACCCCCAAGACAGCAGCTAAACTCGGTTTAGACTTACAATGCGGTTTCTGGTGGTTGGATTGAAGAATGTATCTCTATCCTGAATATAAAAGTCTTTCATGGAGCTCTTCTCAAATAGGGCAATGAAAAACTCTTGTTCCGGTTGTTGATACTTTCATCCACTTGGAGGACTTTCATCAAACAGCGGAAGTTATCAAAGGCTGAGGACCGGTTTTTCAAATCATTGGGCTTCAGAGGCAATATTATGTGCAGTATCTCAGTGTATGTACAGAACACCTCCCACAGGGGGTGTACTTTTGCAAATACAAGCTTGTCATCCAAAACCTATATTGGGAGAATGAAAACACAAACCAGGAAAATATTTTCACATTTTTAGTATACAGATTTTTCCTACGTTGCTGGTAGTTAAAGCACTTGTGCAAACACACACATATGTCACACTGGTAAAAGTGAAGATATAATAAAAATAGATTTGCAATACATCATATATTTTTGCCTTAAAGATAATTTCTTTGTTGAAATTACTGAAAAGTTTTTTAAATTCCTTACAGTTCCTTCATAAAATAACCAATGTTTTAGATAAAGAAAAGCAAACTTGTTAATTTTTAGTCCAAATTAGTAACTAAAAATAGAAACACCAAAATATTCTTTGCAGTGGTATTGTAATGACAATTTTTTAAATTTCTGAAACCTAGAACTATTTACATATCTGTTCAATATATTGTTAAACAGCCATTAAAAGGGATTTAAAAGATTTATATTTATTGATATGGAATATATAATAAAAGGAGAAAACAAAAAAATGTGAAATAATAATTTTCCTTTTTGGAAGGGAAAAATATCTTCATTTGAACAAAAAAAAGTTTAGAAGGATTTTATGATCCTTTATATATAATTAAGGTACAGATGGTTTTTAATTCCACTGTTCTTTCACTTTCAATTTTGGGGGTAACTTTTTATAATAAAAAAATCTTTAAAAAGGTTCTTGCATAAATACATTAATAGATATATTTATGACTATATTCTCTGGCTATTAAAAAAGATCTCCTAGCTGTGGATCTGAAACTTACATTCCATAATGCAGATTCTGACTGACTCGCCTCCCAGCCCACAGCAAAGGCACGGCTAGTGTGACATGTTTCAAATACCATTCCAAGGAACATGCAGGCTCCCAGCCAATGGCTGCAAGGGGACTGACACTGATCTGGTTGCTCCCAGCTGCAGACCATCACAGATGAGGTTAGATCCACAGGCTCATATTTTCTCTGTCAAAAGAAATCAGAAAGTGTTAGGCTTTTACTTACACCAGGGAACAAGAATTTGTTTTTTTATGCAAAAAAATAACAACAAACCAATTTGAACCTGATGAAAAGACATTTACTCAAAACAGCACAGTAGCAATGAAGGTGCTCTGGCAGACAGGGACTTGTTGGATTCCTGTGAGTGCTGGACTCCTCACATGGAATTTCCTTGGCACTCCAGAAGGCCTGTGGTTATCCTCATGGGTTTGTGGCCATAAGTGGCGCACAAAAGTCTCTGGCTTTGCCACAGTTTCAAAGCCTTTTTGGCTTATGAAAGGTTTTGCCCTCAAATGGAGTTTTCTTGAGTCCAGTCACTGATGTCATTTACCAGAGTTACAGTCCAGATCTGATATTCTAGACTCTTAATATCTTGCAGACATTCAAATGGTTCAGGTTTGGATGTGTATTCACCTCTGCAGGCCTGGACCAAATCCGATAAAGACACCCAGACAAGTTCAGCAAAATACAAAGAAATTTTTCTCTCTGCAAGACTGAAATGTCTGTGAAGCTATAAAAACATCTGCACCTACAAAAATAGGGAACCAACTCATCAATAACATATCTATCCATAATGCATGGACATTCAAAATAAATACTGTATTTACTCCTATTAAATACTATCTTGCTTTTGCCAAACTGTGTCCTAAACTGAAAGGAAAGTAGGTAAGTGTAGAGAATTTTTTACCTTTTAAGAGAAAAAGGAACCCTCCTACTCGGTTGGTGGGAATGTAAATTGGTGCAGCCTCTATGGAGGACAGAAAAGAGGTTCCATAAAAAAATGAAAATAGACTTCCGTGTGATCCAGCAATCCCATTCATGGATATATGTTTGGAGAAAAATTTAATTCAAAAAGACACATGCACCCCAATGTTCACAGCAGCACAATTTAAAATAGCCAAGACACTGAAACAACCCAAATGTTCACTGACAGATGACTGGATAAAGAAGTTGTGGTATATTATATATATATATATATATGTATATATACATGTATGCATATATATACACACGCATATATACACATGAACACACACACAAATGGAATACTGTTCAGCCACTAAAAAATAAAATAATGACATTTGCAATAACATGGATGGACCTACAGGGTATTATGCTAAGTGAAATAAGTCAGAGAAAGAAAAACAAATATTCTATGTATTAACTTATATGTATATCTAAAAAATAAAACAAATTAATGACTATAATAAAACAGAAATAGACTCACAGGTACACAGAACAGACTGGTGGTTACCAATGGGGAGAAGGAGAAGAGGGGAGGCAGGAAGGGGTTAGGGGATTGAGAGGTAAAAAGTACTAAGTATAAAATGGATAGGTTACAGGGCTGTATCATACAGCACAGGGAAATATAGCCATTATTTTATGGTGACTTTAAATGGAATATAATCTATAAAAATGTTGAGCCTCTGTTTTGTACACCTGAAACTAATATGATGCAAATCAACTACTCAATTACAAAATTTTTAATCAAAGTATTCTTTTCATATTATTTGCAATAAGTTAGAAGCCAGCACTGTCAATAGAAACATAGTGCAAGTCACAATTTTCCAGTAATCCCATTTAGAAAATAAAAAGGAACAAGTGAAATTAATTCCAGTAATAATTACATTTATCCCAAAATATCCAATATACTATCATTTCAAAAGTGTGATTGACACTTTTAAAACTTACTAATAATATTTTACATTATTTTTGTTGTACAAAGTCTTGAAAATCTATTATGTATTTTCCACTTATAGAACATCTCAATTCACAATAGCCACATGTGGCTGGTGGCTACCATACTACACAGACCAGATTACACCATTCACACTTCTGATAAATTAACTGCTCTTACTTATTTAAAAAACTTGCAGAAATTCCCTCTATCAAACAAAGCAACCTTGACAGGTGGGGATTATTTTCATTATAAAGTGAAAAATAAAGGTAAGAGAGCCATGCTTACATGTATGTTAAGGTAACAATACCTTCTTAATTCATTCAGGACTTTACAATCTTTCTTCATATGCCAAGGATTCACTGTCACTGCGCAATGTTTTTCACTACTATCATCTTTGTGATTGAGAGGCTTCTGATGACCCTGCTTTGTGCTTCTGTACATAAAGTAACAAAACAGAGAAAAAGACCTTATTAAAGATAATTTAGGGGGGAGGGTATAGCTCAAGTGAAAGATCATGTTCTTAGCATGCACAAGGGCCTGGGTTCAATCTCCAGTAATTCTTCTAAAAATAAAATAAATAAATAAAAACCTAATTACCACCCCCCAGCAAAAAATTAATTTATTACTTTAATTAAAAGTTTAAAAAAGATAATTTAGTGCAGGCTTATCAGGCTACAAGAGCTACAATGAATGCCCCCACCCATTAATTTAGAAGAAGTCTCACAGTATTTCTCAACATAAAGGCTAAAATATAATTGAGAACACTTCCTGATGGTCAGCATCATTTTAACAAAAATGTAGATAATTACGTCCCTGTTGTCAAATTTCTGTCAGAGTTGGGCATGGAACATTTAGTTAGTAAAAGTGATTTTGCAGCTCTCTTTGAAAGAAATGCTGAGAAATGATCTTTTCTGTTGGAAATTAGCCTGCTTTTAAATTCTTCAGTAGGCATAAGTGTTTACAAACCAGGCAGGAACTGGATTATATTTTACATATACTTTAGAAACTGATTTGAATTTTGCCCTCTACCTGCAAGGCTATTTCTTAGGTAATAACATAAGCAGGCCACTATACTAAATTTTGTTTCCCTGTTTGCTTAATCCTCACAACAACTCTGTAAGCTGCTATTATTACCCCCATATAACAGATAAAGAGCTTGAGGCAGAAAATAATTTGGGTAACTTGGTAAATGGTGGAGCTGGGTAAGACTGCAGCCAGTCTGACACTCAGGTCCATTCTTCTCACCAATGTCTGATACTGCTACCTACATTCAGCAATGACCGCTAATTTCATATTTAAGTGTGTCATTTCTAAAAGTGCAAAGCTATATTAGTACTGCTGTGTAAATTATCCGTTTGAGATGTGATTGCCAAAAAAAAAAAAAGAAATAAAATCAGGGTGCCACTGAGGGGGGGCAAACTGCATATGGACGGACACAAGGGGACTTTGTGAGGACAAAGTTGCACAAATCTAGAAATAGCTAAAATGGCTGACTTGTACAATTATAATGTGTGAATTTTATGGCCTGTAAATTACACCTTAATACAGATATTAAATTAAGAACCTGGGATACAAAATTAAGACTAAAACACATATATAAATCACACAAAGAACAACAGGCAAATATCATTATTTACTGCACCATTGTCCTTGATGCAGCTTCCTATCCTCACCCATTCCTGAAAGGATGATTCATTTTTAAAATAGTCTTTTAATTTATTCAGCAAATAATTTTTGATTGCCTACTATGTACCCAGGACTAGTCTAGGCAGTTGGAATAGATAAATAAACAATACAAAAGTCCTGTCCTCACGGAGCTTTGTTGGAGTCTAGCTGGGATGGGGTGGAGATGACAATTCACACAACAGAGCAGCAGAGGAGGTGGCATGTTAGGAAAGAGGAACCATGGAAAAATCAAAAAAGGGCAAGGTAAAGAGAGTTTAGGGTATGGGATGAGGGTGATGTTGTATTAAATACCAGAGCAGGCCACACTGAGGACTGAGGTTAGAACTAAGACTTGGAGGTGAGAAGTCCCAGGTGGACGGACTAACCATCACCGAGGCCAGCGTGCACTTCGCATGTTCCAGAATGGGGGCACGGCTGGAGCTGCGGAGAAGGGTCAGTGCAGATCCTGTATGGCCTTGGAGGACGTTGTAAGGACTGTGGCTTTTACCCAGAGTGAAATGGGGAGGCACTGCAGAAGGACGACACAATCTAACTTAGGTTTTCGAGGCTCACTTGACTGCCAGGTGAGAATAGTCGAAACGGGTCAGAGATGAAAGGAGGGAAGCCTCTGAGAAGGGCTGTGCAGGAGGAGAGGACAGTGGCTCAGGGTAGGGAAGCAGCAGTGGAGGCAGGAACCATGGTGAGAAGTGGCTGGGTTCTGGATATGTTTTAAAGGCAGTGTTAAACCAGATCTATTGACAGAATTCATGTGGTATGTCAGTGAAAGTCAGAATAACTCCAAGTTTTTTGACCCAAGCAGCTGGATGGATTAAGTTTCCACTAACTGAATGGGGGAGGTTGCAGGAAGAACCAGTTTGGGGTGTAGGAGAACAAAGAGCTCAGTTTTTACACATGTTGCTTTTAAGATATCAGAGTTTCAAGTGAAGATGTCAAATCAGCAGAAGATTGTAAGAGTCCAGAGTTGGAGAGAAAAATTCTAGCAGGAGACAGAAATGTGGGAATCATGGGTCACACAGGTGGCACAGGAAGACATGAAACCCAGGTAGTCAAACATTAAGATAACCTGGCATTAACCATAGAAGTTGTCCTTGAGGGCCTGCCTACTAGGTGTGGATATCAGTCCTATTTCCTGACCACTCGAGTTTTAAAAAGCAACTTACAAATTAATTCGTGCAAGACACTGCCTCCAGTGGGTGGGTCCAGAGCTGGAGTGGGAGAATTGGATGGTGCACACTACTCCCTACAGTAGAATGTGTGTGTGCGTGTGTGTGTGTACACATGTGTGTGTGCGCAGGGGGATGAGATACACCTGGCTTAAGAAAAAGAGCTAGTAAGTCTAGAAGCTGAAAGATGAAAGAACATCCAGATATGGTAGAGGGAACAGGGGAAACACTGTGTACTGTAAGACATATCCCCATAATGCCATTTCCCACCATCCTTTCATCAGGAACACAGTTGGAAAGGGGGGAATTATGTAGATACGTGTGATGTACACAAACTTTCTGAGTATGTAACACAGAATATCTACATATGTAGCAAGTTAGTGATATTTATATATGCTTCAAGTTTAAAAACAAGTTCACAACAGAGGGAAAATAAAATACTGAGGAGTGGTAGAAGTATCATAGAAGGCCTTTCAATGCTCAGAATGGAAGCAAAAGCAGCTTCACCCAACAAAGAACGTCAATAAGAGTCAAGAATGTTTATATTTGCTTAAGAAATTGAGAGTTACAACTTCCTGCTTTAAAGAATTAACATAAGACAGATACCACACTATAAGCAACGCCTATACTGGAGCTTTCTTAAAGCTATTTTAGTTCCTGCTTGTTCTGATGTACTCCAGACACTCTGCAAAGAAAACCTTCTATTCAAAGGCTTAAAGGAATAAAATAAGAAATAACACTGCATTCTTTTCAGTGGTCTCTGTACTGAAAGTCACTTGCAAATACAGCACCCTGCCACAGGTCCACATTTTTAACAATAAAGACCTTTGCGCAATTTTTCAATTGCTATGTGACTTTGGGTCAGTCTCTCACTCAGAAGCAGAATGGAGTACCAGAAAATGACACATCAGGTCTAAAACTACAGATGTGGGAGATGAACCTACACCAGGAAACAGCTAAGTGGGAGGGTAAGGTTTACCTTTGAAGTTACCGTAAGTGCAGTTACACCTGCTCCCTGCTTCCCCTGTGAAGTGAAGAGCTAGTCTTTTCCAGAAAAGCTCTCATTCTGAGAACTGTCTTCTTTAAAATATTCGGAGATTCTCTTTTAAGGTTCTTGCACTTTTAAGCCTTTCCCCAACTCTACATCCTATAACAAGTGTAAAAATTATCCTATAGCCTATTGTTACAGAACATACTCTACAAAAGCTGAGGTTTCCCAGGGTTTGGATCCCAGAACTCTGCTACCAGATAATCCTAAAGCTTTCCTTCCATGACAGACTCTTCCGCCAATTCCCAGCTGTGGGCAAATTCGGCTTCTCAGATCAGGTAACTTTCTAACTCTGCCTACGAACACTCTGCTGCCAGTAAAGGAACTCTCAGACAGAAAGCACACAATGCCCCTAGTGAGGGTTGCCTCCTTCAATCAATCAAGATGCCATCACCAAGCAAATATTTAAACCTACTGCAAAACCTCTAAAGACATCTTACAAACAATATAGTTTGTATAGATGCATACTATTTGCTCTGGAATAGTGATTTCCAATGGAAGGAACAAAGGACCACATGACCCAAGCAATTTTTTAAAACTGCACATAACCATCCCTCTTCACGTGAGGATTCAGGCAAGACGGTCTTACAGGCCTAGGTGTAACAGAATGACAGCACCTCTAGGAGTAGGTTGAAAAGCAGCGAGGTAGACTTCTAGTGAAAGGGGGTGATGTAATAGGCCCCATCGCCCACTTACCTACCAGCACAGGACAGTCATCTCAGATGGAGAACAAACACTTTGGGAAACAGAGGTTGTTTATATTTTTATGGTATTCTGGTGGAAATAATGCCCTGAGTCATGTGAAGTTGTGGCTGCAAAATTGAACAGGGGACTGGACATTTTCACATTCAGGACAAAAATAGCCCCTGGATAGCCACCATATCTGCTCTCCCCTTTGCCTGTTCACCCCAAAAGCTGCAGGACTCTCCTGCTTGCAATGACACCCACCACTTCTCACAAATTCTTGCCAAGTTCACATCAGCAGCTGGTGGTGTCAAAGTCACCATTTGTACTGCTATGAAGTCCCTCCATTTCTTTATATCCCTTCTATTTTCTCTGTTGTCTTCCTAGCTACACTTGCATTCACAAGATAGTTACCGCACTAACATTGCCTCTGTAATCAGTCCAGGATATAGGAAGTAGAGATTCAACTGTAACCAGTCCCAGAATACTTGTCATGCCACACTAGTGTCCCAAAAAATACTCTGGCATCCCTCATCTCACTCAAAGAACCACTGCATTACTTAGAGGTTGTAAAATTAGAGGGCTTTCTCTACTGGGAAACACTGTGGCTTGTGGTAGAGTTGTGATTTCAGTTTTTGCAACTACTTACAGGCAAAAAGACATGGCCCGCAAATTTTCTTCAAGCGTTTGGTATTTAAACTTTCATTAGATACAGAGCCGGTGGACTAACCGTAATCTATGAACATATGGTCATATTATCAAATAATGTTCATGTCTACCTTACAGACATGTAAGAACTTGGATTACACCTGCAAGCCTCTAGGACTTTAGAATTAGATGTGAAACATCCTGTGAGATAAAAAACCTCCTATCCAGTCACAGAACACAATTATAGACAACATGACACTAATGTCAATGAATACCTTAGTATAGTCCATGTATGGTTAATTACATCTCCAATTTCTCAGAGCTGGAAAGGAGATGTCTAGAAAAGCTGGAAAAGCCCAATTACCAAAACAGCTCAAAAGTTAATGCAGACTCCTGCACCTCCCAGAGCAGAGGGCGGAGGGGGCATTGCCCAACACTCTGTCCTCCCCCAGGATGTGGCATGTGGGGAAGCAGGCAGGAATGGGTGGCTGGGACTCGGAGGTGGAGAGGTGATGAAAGCAAGAGTGGAACTGCTCTGGTCCTAGAACAACAGAGCTGTAAAATGCTCGGCTTCAGTTCAACCAACTCCCTCTCCCACTTTCCCTCCCACCTACGTGACAAACAGAGCACAGCCAGGCACTTTCTGCCCATGACGGTGACTACTAGTAGGAAAGGGACCAGGATAAAAGCATGTCCTATAAAAGATCAGTCTGATTTTAAGGCTATGTTATAAACAATGAACAGCACTGTCAGAGTGGGACACTTGTGTGGCGCTCAAGTAGGGAGGAGGAGGTTGAGGATCCATTTCCAGCACTTCCATGTCTTTTATCACTCCTATTTCTGACCTTTCCTTTGCCACTTTTTGAAGCACTGCCATCACTGGCAGGTAAAGGGGCAGCAATGTGACTTGGCCGTTTGGCTGATGGGGCTACATTTCCCAGCAGTGGAATGAAAAGGCACTGGAAGAGGATCAGCTGGAAGATGTGAACTGCGGTCCTGGCCTGTGCCAAACACTAACCAGGTGACCCTGGGTTAGGCTCTTAGTCTCTCTGGGCTTCCGGCTGTTTACTTATAAAAGAAGGTTTTGTCATTGCACAAATATATCCAATATGAAATGTAACATGAAAGTCAAACATAATGACATCTCACCTGCTTGCTTCAGGGAACTGTACAAGCACTGAACACTATGTGAATGTAAACACAGTCTTAAGAAAACTATTGAGGTAAAGCACTAAACTGAACATGGAGATAAAGTTTTATGGATTTTCTTGGCTTTCTTTTTTAATTGCAACACTGAATTAATAGTTATTAGCTATAATCCACACCACCACCACTGCGAATAAATAAAGAAGGTAAGCACTGCCTGGATGCCTGTTATTGCCCGATGCTAAGCAGGGTGAGGGGTATAAAGGAGGCTGAACAAGTGAGTCTTCTCCAGTTACCAGCTAAGTGAGGAGACACATTGGAAACCACCCAGGAATGGTACCAAGTCAGTACTCAAATCCAAGATTACAGACTACTGATCATAAACAGTACAGGAATACAAAGAGGAGCTAGAAGTATTTGGAATAAATAGGGAAGACTCTATGAAGGGGATGGGGCTCCAACTAGTTCTCAGGGCAATTCTAAGCTGTTTTAACTGAGGACTGGATAGGAAAAGGCTGGTGACTCCTGGTTTTTAATAAGGCACAGGTTACCCTAGGAGGCTAAGTTACATAATGATTGGAACAAATAAGGTAAGTCCAAAATGATGAAGGGTCGAGACTCCCTGGCTGAGATCTGGTTGTGTTAAGTCTTTGACTTGACTGTAGATGTGGGAGCACCAAAACTGTAGGTTGACTGAAAGGGGGGGAGAGAATATCCAAGAATTCAGCAGAAGGAAAAATTCATGTATCAGGGATGAAAGCTCTTCATCAGAGTATCAGCAATCAGAATAGACACTTGAAACCAAAAACATACAGTTCAAGAAGCTGACAAAATGTGGAGGGTGGTGAGAGAAAGATAAATCAAAGACCACTCCAAGCCTTTGTGTATTCAAGACCGAAAGAATGATTATCCCACTGAATAAGTGGAGACGCTGCAAGAAAAAAGATTATGAAATCAGCTTTAGACATGTTGAATCTGACGTATGAGCTAAGAGTAGGTTTTCTCTAAGAAGCTCAAAATTCAAAACTGAAGCACAGATGTTGAGTACAGGCTTAAGATGCAGATGGACAAGACATGATAAATCTCCTAAAAGAAAACATAGGCAAAACATTATCTGACATAAATCTTAGCAACATTCTCCTAGGGTAATCTACCCAGGCAATGGAAATAAGAGAAAAAATAAACAAAAGGGACATAATTAAACTCATAAATTTCTTCACAGCAAAGACAACCATAAGTAAAACAAAAGGAAACAACAACCTACGAATGGGAGAAAATATTTGCAAATGATACGACTAACAGAGGCTTAATTTTCAGAATACATATAACAGCTCATACAACTAAATAACAAAAAAACAAACAACTCAATCTTAAAATAGGCAGAAGACCTAAACAAGCATTTCTCCAATGAAGACACAAATGGCCAATAGGCACATGAAAGAATGCTCGATATCACTAATAAACTGAGAAATTCAAATCAAAACTATAATTAAGTATCAGCTCCCATCATTCAGAATGGCCATCGCTCAAAAGTTCATGAATGATAAATGCTAGAGAGGCTGTAGAGTGAAGGGTACCCTCTTACACTGCTGGTGGGAATCTAGTTTGGTGTAGTCATTATGGAAAGCATGGAAATCCCTGAAAAAACTAAAAGTAGACTTACCCTATGACCCAGCAATCCCACATCTGGGTATATAACTGGAAAGAACTCCAATGTGAAAAGATACCTGCACACCAGTATTCACAGCACCACTGTATACAAGAGCCGAGACATGGAGGAAAGCTAAATGTAGCAACAGATGACTGGATAAAGAAGTTGTGGCATATTTATACACTGGAATACTACTCTACCATGAATAGGACAAAATAAAACCATTTGCAGCAACATGGATGGAGCTAGAGATCGTCATTCTAAGTGAAAGCAGCCAGAAACAGAAAAATACCAAATGATACCACTCATATGTGCAATGTAAAAAAAGAGAGAAAAAGACACTGTGAACTCATCTACAGAACAGAAACAGACTTGCAGACTTAGTAAACAATCAAGGTTACCAGGGAAAGGGGATAGGAAGGGATAAATTTGGGAGTTCGAGATTTACAAATGTCAGCCACTATATATAAAAAGAGACTTTAAATTAAGTTTCTTCTATATAGCACAGAAACCTATGTTCATTATCTAGCAATAACCTATAATGAAAAAGCTGATACAGCCACCAACTGAGGAAGCAGGAGAAGAAAGGAGAGTTAGTTATGCTGGGCTAGAGCCCACTTCTAAAATCCTTGTCAGCCACTGAGGCTGCCCCGAGTACACTGAGCTTTCCTCCCACGGACAGGCTGACATGACATGCGTCCTGCAAACCTGGGGCAGCAGAGGCCGTCCCCAGGTCTGGCCCTAGGGGAGATGGGAGCAAGTCCACCTGCTCCC
This sequence comes from Vicugna pacos, assembly GCF_048564905.1. Lineage (NCBI taxonomy): Eukaryota > Metazoa > Chordata > Mammalia > Artiodactyla > Camelidae > Vicugna > Vicugna pacos. Next base: position 27,398,055 of record NW_027328741.1, read on the forward strand.
CTTGGGGCAGCACCCCTCCCTGCAGCCCCCGCCACCTGACTGCACCACGCCTGCATCTCAGGAAACCACTGACTCGAAAACAACTGATCCACGAACCTGGGGCAGCGGCAGGGAGATGGGCAGCGACCTGGCAAGCTGGTAGACTTGCCCCCATCTCCCCCATGGCCTGTCCAGGGCTCGGCCTCTGCTGCTCCAGGCACGGTCCGCAGGTCAGCCTGCTCTCGGGAGGAGGGCACGGTGTGGTTGAAGGCAGTGGCGGGTTATGGGGTCTGCCCATGGGAGCCCTTGGATTTGCTTCAAACTCCCCAGCGCATGGCCTGAGCTTGGCCTCTGCTGCCTCAGGTTCGTGGAACTCAGGTTACAGGTCAGCCTGCTCCTGGAAGGCGGGTGCTGTGCTGTCAGGGAAAGGCGGCAGCTGCGATGGCGGGATTGGGGCTGCCCTGTGAGAGCGCGGGGGTTGCAACAATTTCCCGCTGCTGCTGCAGCCATCCCAGCACACTCATCGCACCGAGCCCATCTCCCAGGAGCAGACTGACCTGTAACCTGAGTCCCACTAACCTGGGTCTTTAGAGGCCGCCCCCAAGGTCAGGCCGCAGGTAAGATGGGAGCAAATCCATGGGCTCTCATGGGGCAGTCCCCATTCCATCCGAGGCCCCGCGACCGCACCGCACCCACCTGCAAGGAGCAGGCCATCATCTGAGGGCCAGTCGGAGATGCTCTGGAACCGTCCGGCGCCCTCCCAACTCCTGGGGCTGTACCTGCTCTCCTAAACCCGTGTATAAGCGGCGGCAAAACCACGGTGTTCAGGAACTACTAATACCGGGGTTACCACGAACCACAGCGGCGGCTGGGACCCGCCTCAGGGTCCTAACGGGACGCGCGGCCGGGACCTCACCTCCGCACCCCTCCCTGGGCGCCTCCTCAGCTGCACAGCCCAGGCGTCACCCGCCGGCTCCCCGAGCAGCGCGCCCCCACCAGCGCCCTCTTAACTGTCCGGCAGCGGCAGCCGAGCCGCGGGCAAGCGGAGGCCCAGGCCCCAGGCCGTGTTCCTCTTCCAGGAGCTGGTCCAGGAGCAACCGGCTGCCGCCAGCTTCCACGCGTTCTGGGTGGGTTCCGGGTTCCGGCGTCCGCGCGTCTGTCCGTCTGCGCGTGCGTGCCCCTCCTCCTCCCGCCCGCAGCGCAAACTGCTCGGGTGGGTCTCCTGCTTTACCGGCCCTGGCCGCTGGGGCCGGGAGGAGCCAGGTGGGGCCCCTCCTGCTTGTCCCGCCGGGTCTCCATCCCCAGAGCCTTCACCCAGCCACCGACTGGGTCCTGGCATTGAACTAGAACCACGACTGCCCTAGGCCAGGCCTCACCCACCCAGCCCCACTTTCCCTGCTCAACTTCCCCTCCCTGTTACTACCCTCCCACCACTGGCCAGGCCCAGTCTCCCACCAGACCTTGAAGACAGGGCTCCTTCTCCTCACACCATGGTCCCTGCCCTGACACTCCATCCTGCTAGGTCCTAACCTATGGCCCCTACACCCACAAGCTTACCCCTCATGCCTCAGCACAGGACACCCAACATCCTGAAATTATCCCCCTCACCTCTCAGCCAGGTCATTTCCACTCTGATCGGGCCCCACACCTCTCAACCTGTACCCCCACACCATGGGATCCCCTTAAATCTGAGTGCACCCCTACCCTGAGCTCACTCACTCACCCTTCACCCTGTGGTTGGGGTGGGGAAATCCGTGCTCCAGTAATGATGACTACTGCCACCAGTGGGGGATCGAGCCTAGTGTGCACCTTCAGAGTTAATGTCTGAGGCTACAGGGTGAGGCAGGCTGGGATGAAGGTGGTTCCAATTCCTGCCTTGGCACCCTGATCCCCGCAGCCTGTGCCTGAACTGACCTGATGGGTCAGGTTGATCCCAGACTGCCAGCCACTGGCCTTGGGCTTTCGGTGGTTGATGGTCCTGATGGTGATCTGGACTCCTAGGGCGGAGGCACTGGGCACGCGGACCTTTGGGGTGGGGGAGTTCAGAGTATGCACTTAATCCCAGGGTTAGACATCAGATGGTGGGCTGTGTGCATGGGGCTTTGTGCATGGCATGGACTCAGCACAGGTGGGTGCAGGGAACTTGTTCATTCACACCAGGCCAGAGGGAAGAGGGAAGGGAGCTTTTAAAGTGTCAAAGTGAGGAAGCCAAAGCTTTAGAGCAAAGTAGGAAGGTGCACTGGCCAGGCCACCATGGATCTCGCCGCAACGCTTGTCCCTTGCATCAGGGGAGACTGGCAGTTGACTGGCCAATGAGACATCCCCTGCTGTGGTATAGTTTACAGGCAATTGAAGGGATTTTGAAAGGTAATTTTAATCCAATAATTTTCAGTTTCTCTGTGGTAGATTAGGTCCAAAATCATGGTGAATCTGGCAGGGATCCTGCCTGAAATCCAGCCTGGGACAGTGGAGGACCCACCCAGGAATCATCCACTTAGCTCTCACCAAAAGTCACTGTAATAGAGAAGAACAAATCTGACTCCATATTGGATCTGTTCCTTTTCCTTTAACCCTCTGCCGTGTTTTCTAGGCTTAGACTTGCAAGCTCTGCACTTTTTGTAAAACAGTGTTGCCTTTAGCCTGAAATAAACAGGAGAGCCTATTCTCAAAAGTCTGAGCTTTAAGGATATTAACACTTTGCACTCCTATAAAGATAACAAGTTGCAGAATAGAAAAAGTTTGTTTTGTTGCAGGTTTTGCAGGAACACCATGATCTGACCCACGTGGACAGCTGCAAAGGATTCCAAGAACAAAGAATTCCTACACCAACAAGTTTGCAACAACCAACCACAGCCCCTCCCCTTTTTAGTAGAAAAGGAGCCTGAAGTTGACATGGGGAAGATGGTTCTCCAAGATATTAGTCCGCCATTATCTTGGTTTACAGCTGTTTACGTAGACCACGTCATAGTGCCTCTGTAAATCCCCTAACAAAACAAAAGTAGTTTTCTATTCTACAACCTGTTGTCTTTATATAAGTGCAAAAGTGTTAATATCCTTAAAAAATCAAAGCCTTGAAAGTAGGCTCTTCTGTATATTTAAGGCTAAAGGCAACATTGTTTTACAAAAGGTGCAGAGCTAGTAAAACTAAGCCTAGAAAAGAGGGCAAAGGGTTAAAGCCAAAAGGACAGATCTTCTATGGAGTCAGATTTTTTCTTTTCTATTATACTATATTCTATTTTTGTTTTAAGTATATAAGAATAAAGTTTAGCCTTTTCCCATTTTAAATTGTGCAATTTTAAGGAGCATTAATTGCATTCACAGTGCTGTGAGACCAGCACCACTTGTTTCAGACTATTTCCTTCCTCAAAGTAAAAGCTTGTATACAAAGAGCACCCCACGTCCTACCTCCCCTAGCCCATGACAAGCCCTAATCCCCTTTCTCTCTCTATGTCTTTACGTATCCTGGAGGTTCCCTATCAGTGAAATCGTATAAAAGGTGGCTTTTTTTTGGTTTGTCTGCCCACATATCTTAAGTAGGGACGGGTGAATTATTTTTTTGTTTTGTTTTCACGTGAATTAGCATTTTTGTATTTTGAGAGGAAAGTCCAGATGGATTAAAGATGAGACGTACCAAATGAAGCCCTTTTAGTAACTCTGTGTATAATCTCGGGGTAGGCACTGCTGTTCTAACTGTGAAACCAGAGCCAGAAGGGAGATGCTTAGCTCTTCTTGTGGCAAAATAAATCCAAACAAAAGCAGAAAACAAAGGCCAAGAAAGACAGCTGGAAAGACAAACCACAGCCTGGAAAAACCTTTCCTCATGACCCAAGATCGGAAAAAAGCTTCACATCCCTGTGGTCCAAAAAGCTCTTGAAGCCCAGTGTTCTGAAAAGAAACAAAACACACAGAGTCAGTTCCAACGAGAGGCAGTGCAGGTGGGCGGTTTGTACTGGAGATGCTTGACCTCTCAGGTGAGGACACAGGCAGACAGACAGACTGCAGAGACAGCATTGGCCACCATCACCCTGGCAGGTCTTTAGCCCGGTGACAACCAGCCCTGGTGACAACGTGAGCAGGCAGAGGCCCCAGGAGGTACCCTGGAAGGAAGAGCAAATGGACGCTCCTCTCCGGCAGAACAAGGTGTAGGATGCATCAAAGTGCCACAGGTGCATCCCTTCCCTAGCAGTGCTGAGCCTTAGAGAAGATCCCACCAAAGTGCTTGCACAATTTTCAAAGATAATGTTTCTTCAGTAACATGAATTCAAAATAATCAATATGTCGTCAAGGGATTTTCAGAAGTGACCTGCCCTGGACCCGTACAATACACACACATAAATACACACATATACACATAAATATATACACACATACATACAGGAAAAGAGACAGACAGACTGAAACACAGAGAAGCAGGGGGAGACAGAGAAACAGAGAGAGAGACAACTCAGAGAGGCACTGAGAGACAGAGACAGAGAGAAGGAACACTGGAGCTGGTAATGAGTGGAACTCACATACATTTTCACAAGTCAGTCTATGTGTCAGAACCTGGTCCCAAAGTCGATCCACCCTCCAGGGGAGGGTGTGGGGATCCCACAAGGGTGTGGGGATCCCACAAGGGTGTGGGAACAGAAGGCAAAAAATAGGAAGCCATTGTGGGGCAGCCCACCACAGAGGCCGAGATGGGACACTGGGCCTGTATGTCAACATGACAGAATGACCTAGGAGGTTGTATGCCAGAGCGGACGATGTCAGAGTTGTATTTAATTTCAGTCTCACGACTGTGAGCGGGGAAGCAAGCAGCAAGGAAAGTGACTTTCTCCAGACCCCAGGGCAGACCCCGGCCTGTGTGGGGTGTGCTTTGCACTCCACCAGCCCTCTGTGGGTTCCTTCCTTTGCTGAGTCTGTGCACGATCTCCCTGTGATGCCAGCCCGTGGGGGTGACAGATGCAATAGGTGTTTCTAGGTCTAGAGACAGGGTGGCTTCTCTAGGAAGCAGGGGCCAGAATGATCCCCACTGTGCTGATGGGGGATTGGGGAGACCCTGAGAGGCACGTGGCTTGTCCAGGATGATAACACTGCTGAGTAGGGGGAGCCAGGTCTGAACCCAGCTGTGTCTTCAGAGCTGCGGCACTGGTTGCATCCAGGACTCCCCAGGGCTATGGGGGGGGCTGAGTTGGTGTCACTGTGTGTGGACATGGCATGGAGTGAGAAATGAGAGATTGGAAGCCCAGAAAGGCCCTTGAGGAGCTTTGTGTCAGGAGGAAGCTTGGAGAAGTGGACCCCAGGAAGTGACCTCACTTCCCTGGCAATAGAGCCCAACAGAACTTGGAACCGAAGTCACCAGGCACCCACTCTGTAGAGAAGTCCCTACTCAGCTCACCTGGTTGGAGACAGAGGCATGTTCTGCTGCATCCCATTATCCTGAGGCCACAGGCCCCGGAAAGCCCTCAGCGAGGGTCTCTACCAACGCTGCCGGCACTGGGTCAGGTCTCACCCAAGGCGCCTCTGGCCTTTTGGCCAGAGAGACCCAAAGGTAACACAGGGAGGCCCAGGGCAGGCCCCCCCAGGCTGGGCCACCACTCAGATCCCATCCAGGTAGCCACACGGCCCCATCCTGCCTGGTGGAGGTGGAGCAGTCATGTTGGGGATGGGTATCTGCCTCAAGAAAGAGCAGGACAGAGGCCTGGGGGCCCAGTCACGTAGACAGCCCAGGACAAAGCTGGCTGGCTGGGATGTGGAGAGCCGGGGAAGGGTCCTGCCGCCCGAGGTGGAGCCCATGCTCTCTGGGTATGCATTTTCCCTCCCGGATGTCTGAGCTGAACAAGGTTCCGGTCTGATCTAGCAGCAGAGGGTAGAGTCTACAGAATCAGGAGTGTTCCTGGCCGGGAAGGACTCTGAGACTTCCATGCTGGGTCAGCTGCTGGTCACTATCATTGCAGAGCCAGATACCACATGTTGAAAAGAAGCTGATGAATAAGAACACCAACGCCCCCTCCCCAAGTGAAGGACTGGTGTGTCACTCTTCTGAGGGCCAGCGCAGACTCCTGGTGGGTCTGGATATGGAGGGGTCCCCACCACCATGGCCCACAAATCAGTGGGGGCAGGCCTCCGACCCAGACATCACCCAGGGCTCTCCCAGGGACCTACCCGGGGCTGACGGGTAGCTCAGCACACCCTGGTCTGACCTGGAGCACCGTGCCCACCTCGCTGCAAGTCAGGTGGAGGACCAGGAGCCCCCGAAGCATAGACCAAAGGTCAAAAAAGCAGGGCTGGTGTATGTGTGTAGGTGAGGGTGGGGCGAAGGCTGGGCCACACAGGGAGGTGTCCCTAGAGGCTACTGTTGGGACCAGAAAAAAGAATGGCCTCAGAACACCTGTCTGGAAAAATTCAGTCACAGAATACATCCTGTGGGCACTTTCTGGGTGGGAGCTGTCTGGAAAGCTCTGGGAAGATTTCTGTCCTTGTAGAGGCACATGGAAAGGGAGGCAGGTGCGTAAATTTTTCCTCTCTCACAGCATGAGATCTTCCACAAGACTTAAAACTCTCTCCACTTCCAATAGTTACAGAGGAGGCAGGGGCAGGAGAAGATGTCAGAGACCAAAAATGGGACGAACTGGATCCAGCAGGAGACCTCGAGCTCCCTCCTGCCGCTCCTGCAGCTCCTCCTGATCCTGCGTCTGCAGCTGGACTGCTGGGCAACGGAGAAACAGTTCAGGCATCACCACCACCTGGGGTAGAGCCCCCTCTGCACCCACCCACACCTTCTTCTCCAAAATGTTCTCCAAAATTCCACCGTCAGTCCCCCCACAAACTTGACGTCCCTTCCGCTGGAGATGTTTTTGTTTCATTTTCTTTAGTTTCCTTTGCTTGTTTCACATCATTTATGACATCCTTTATTTTTCTTTTTAGAGTTTCATGTAATAAAATGTAGACTTTTCCCCTTTTAAATTGTGCAATTCAGGAGCATTAGGGGCATTCACAATGTTGTGCGACCATCACTACCATCTAGTTTCACACTATTTCTTTCCTCAAAGTGAAACCTTGGATCCAGAGCATACACTCCCCTCCCTCCTCACCCAGCCCCTGACAACCCCAGGTCCTCTTTCTCTTTGCATGTCTTTACCTCTACTGGTTGTTCCCTGCCAATGAAATTTTAAAAAAGGATTTTTTCCTTCCTGCCCACATGTTTTCACCTGGGGCTGAGGATTTTTGTTTGTTTTCACTTGAAACAGCATTTTTATTATTTTCAGGGGATATGCAGGGGGATTAAAGATGTGATGCACAAAATGAAGCCCTTTTGGTAACTCTGTGCATAATCTCAGGGTAGACACTGCTGTTCCCCCTGTGACACCACAGCCAGAAGACACAAGGGAGATGCTTAGCTCTTCCTGTGGCAAAAACAAAACCAAACGAATCAAAAAAATTAGTAAAAGCCCAGAAAAATTGCTTGAAAGGCAAACCACAACCTGGAAAATGCATTCCTCATAACCCAAGGTTGGAGAAATTTTTCCCATTCCTGTAGTCCAAAATCCTTTTGAAACTCAGTGTTCTAAACAGAAACAGAACAGACATGGGCAATTCCAATGAGAGGCAATGCAGGTGGCCAGTGTGTGTTAGAGATGCTTGACCTCTCAGGTGAGAACAGAGGCAGACGGAAACACTGCAGAGACAGCATTGGTCACCATCACACTGGCGGTTCTTTAGTCAGGTGACAACCAGCCCTGGTGACAATGTAAGCAGGCAGAGGCTCCAGCAGATCCCCTGGAGGGAAGAGTGAAGGGACGCTCCTCTTCAGGAGAACAGGGTGCAGGACGCATCAAAGGGCGACAGATGCATCTCTTCCTCAGAAGATCTGATACTTACAGTTCATCCCGCTAAAATCCTTACACACCTATTCAAAGATGCCTTTTCAAGGGTGTTCATCACAGCACTGGTTGAAACAGTCGGAATTAAAGCAACAATAATATTGATGGAGAGGGGATGGGGTCCATTCGTTCTGGTTCATGTGGATGAATGAATGCTGTTCAGTTGGAAAAGTGGGTGCCTGGTCTCAACCCAATGTCAAGGGAGGCCTCAGGGTGGAAGTATGCAGACCCACTCTCTGCATCCAGGGTCCCATCTGCACGACCACATGTGTGTGAAATCAGTATAGATGGAAATTGATCTGATTGTGAGTGTGTGAGAGACAGAGATGGCAAGAGACATACTGAGAGACACAGAGACTGAGACATAAGCACCAAATCATTCATGACAGACACCGCTGTGGGTGGGAATTACAAATCACTTCTTTTTTAGGCAATATTTCAATTTTTTGTACTGTGTCTGTATTACTATACTAATTCTAAAAGGATTAAAATCCTATGCTAATGTGACCCATTCATTACTCATCTATGGAGTAATTAAAGTACATTAATCCTATTTTTAAAAGAATTTAAAGCCTTCTCAGGACTCAGTTCCATTTCAGCTCAGTGGAAGCAGAGGTTCTCCAGGAGGTCGTGTCTCTTCTGAATCAGCATCCAATACAGGTGAGCAAGAAGTACCCGACTTGGACACTGAAGACTACAATAGATGAGAGAGTCTGTTGAGAGAAATTAAGACCTAAATTCAAAGAGAATAATCCCATATTCATGGAGCAGAAGGCTTCATTCTACTAAGATGACAAAGGTCCATGAATAGATCTAAGGATTCAAAGAATGCCTACCCAAATCCCAGGTGGTATTTTGCAGGAATTGACAATCAATCTAAAATTCACGTGGAAAATCCAGGGGGTCAGAATACATGAGTGAATCTTGAAAAAGAAGAACAAAGTTCGAGGAATGGAAAGTCAGATGGAACCCACGGTTAATACAAAACCTCTTTAAGCTGAAGATAACTGAGATTCAAAAGATGCAGAAGAAAACCTGTCATGGAAGCCAATTCTCTCCTTTCCCTTTTCCCTATTAAGTTAGGTTGATAAAAAAGCCTTTAACTTTCACCATTTAACATGGTAGGTACTTTTCTGGTTGGCTCCTGCGTGTGTATAAATAAAACGTTTCTCTCATTCATCTCCTCTTTACTTCTGTGGGCTCTTTGGGAGGGACTCTGGATTATGGGGACCTGCTCTTTTCTCACCTTCTTTAGTGACATCTTTTGCCCATGGTGAAGTTCTTAAAAAAAAGAAAAGTCTCATTGGTTTTGGGTCAGATTTGGAACATGTATACCTTTGGAGACCCCCTGGAGGAACAAGGGGGTTCAATACTGCCTGGAGAATTCACTTGTCAAAATGCCTAACAAGACGCTATTTGCAAGGTTTTTTTTTTTTAAAGATTCTTACCCTAAAACAAATCCCCTATCTAAACCTCTTGGATGATCAAATATAAAGAAAAAAGGAGAATCATGTCTGGCCTAAGAACACTTGCTTAACAAAACAGAAGGACAGAATCAGTTTCAGAGCAAAAATTAAAATGCATTTATACCATCAACCCTCCCACCCTTTTGTACACTGTCCTCATGTAATCTGCCAGATGGCCCCCTGGAGAAGGCCCTTTGCCCGGAACTCGTGCTCATTTTCAGAGCTCGGCCAAGCGGGAGGTTGGTCCCCAGGGCCTGAGAGGGGCTATGTGTGAAATCTTCTCTGCTGAGACCCAGCGGGCTGAAGGGAACTGTGTTCTCTGAGGGAGAGAGAGCACACCGAGCCTCTGTGGAGGCATCTCTGAGATCCTCCCAAAGGCACACATCTCTAACTCTGGACACGGGAATTTTTGATTAGCATCTTAGTTGGAAATCTCCTCCTGGATAGAAAGAAGCAGATTCAAGATGTTGCAATTGGATGGGCAGGTCGGCCTCTCGAATTAGTCGATGAGGAGGACACGCAATTCTCTGCAGAAGTAGGAACACCCATCCCTGCTCGGCTGACGTCATGTACAGAGAAACAGACGCGACTCTAGGGGGAATTCAAAACCCACCAACCTTTCTTACCGACGTCAACATCCCCACTTTATTCTCCTGTCAGGTCTCTGCACAAAAACTGTGGCTCATCCCCAAATATCACATACCCATCACCCTGTACCACTCTGTGTCTGTGTCCAACTCGAGCATTAAGGCCTGTGACCGTTACTGTTAATTCGTGTCCCCCTTTCTGCCCGTCTCCCGCCATCATCCCAGTCCAACCTCGGTGTCTCTCTCCAGGTCAGCAGTACTCTTCCCACTGGCTTCCCATCAGCTTACCTTGCCCTGCTTCCATTGCTTATTCCCCATACGTTACCCACAACGGTCTTATTAAAGTATTAATCAGATCAAGTTCTTCCGCCTTGCAAAATACTTTTGTGATTTTCCATTGTATTCAGAAGGATATCCAGAGTCCCTACCAAGGCCCTATGTGATCCGGGCCCTCACCGATCTCTGCAGCCTCAGCTCTCACCGTTCTTCTCCAGCCCATCTTCACCGCCCCGATGGTCCCCACCAGGACAGCTGCGTTTCTAACTCCAAGTCTAGTACTTACACTTCTTCCGGCCTGGGAGGCTTTTCTTGTCTGTTACATACGTGGCTTATTCTTTTGCTTTATTCAGGACTTTGTTCAAATTATTTACCCTCAGAGAGGACTTATCTGACCAGATTATTTAGAATAGCACGCACATATTTCCTATTCAAACATTTTCCCTCCTAAAATGCTTTATGTTTCTTTGTGGCAATTATTAGTACCTGGCAGTACATCATATATTTATTTGCTTACTGGTTTACTGTCTGTCTTTCTTACTAGACCTATATTCATGGAACCACAAATAACTGTTTTAACCAGTAACTTTCAAACCACCTTTAAATGAATTCTTTTATAAGATGAGAATTTCAGAGGCTTCCACGGGTTGCTTAGGGGAAAAAAGAAAAAGGATTCAGGTTGAAATAATTTATTAAGGACCTGAGAGTTGGTTATTTATTTTATACATAGTAGTGTGTACCTGTTAATCCCAAACTCCTAATCTAGCAAAAGACCTAGCTGACTACTATTTTTAAAGGAATTTTTTTTCTTTTTAAACTGGGGTTGTTTGAGATCTCTTTTCTTCTTCATTATTTTTCTTTTTTTAAAGATTTTTTCTTATTATTTTTTTACATTGAGGTTCCGCAAATTGAATCCAGCATGTACTCTACCCCTTGAACTATACCATCCCCTCCAAAGACAATTATTTTTATACTTTGACAATACCATATTGAATTAAGATTTTTGTTCCATTTTCCCTTCATAGAGTTTATAACTGAGGGAGAGAGTCAGAGGAAGCCCTGGGCCAACCCTTCCTTCTCAGCGGGTCACTACACAGCAGAGGAGCTTGGCTGTCTCCAGGCCCAGCTCACCTTTCTGCTCTGAGGGCCGACTCAGGCCACTTCTCTTAAAAGCGGCGTGTTAGAAGCAGCAGAAAGCCAACTAGCGAGCAACAATGACAAAACTGACCCACCTGCAGTTGGACATCATCTGCTCTGAAACGAACCTCTTAAATTTCTTCTTATTAGTGGATGGTTTTCAAAAATATTCCCAAGGAGATGAATCTCACTCCATTTTTCTGGATTTCTTAGGCCTTCTATGACTTTAACTGCAGGCTTCATTTTCTGCACAACATCTGCAGGGAAGCCAGGCAGAAAACGTGAACAGACCCTGCAGGCCGCGGCTGAGGCCTCCCGTCAAACATCCTTGTTGTGCAGAGCCTACGTTCATGGGACCAGTTTCATTACTGCTGTAATTAGTTCTTGTCCAAGTGTCCCACCGGAAATGTTTCTAGATAGAACGTGGCCTGACGCAGATGAGCAGTGGGGATGTGGGGTGCAGATGACACACAGACTGGAAGGAGAAAAGGGAAATGTTTCTTCAGGCTTCAGTTTGAAAGATTTCTGATTTTTATATGGACATTAAACTTGGTCAGGCTGAAGCACCATTTGCTCTAAGACGGGGTGATGTACACGTATCCCTACAACTTCAAAAAATATGTTGAAGCTGGGCGTAACAGCCTAGGGGACAGACAGCTTTGAGTGACACCTCCGTTCCAGGATGCCTATGATCTAGGGCTCACAAAGAGGAAAAGAATACACATATTTTGCCTCTGTAGTTCTATGTGAAATTATTTTGACCCTTGCCGGATGGTGTAAGATCAGAGAGCATGTAGTCTTTCGTACATCGCAAAGACGACAAGTCTTCTTGATGAGTCAGCAGACTGTTTCCGATGGCCCGGGGTCTATGCCAGACATTAGCTGTCTAGACAAATACCACACAGCCCCCCATCCCTCAAGGAGATCACAGTGTGTCGTGGAAGATACAAATTTAAATAGATTTTCAAAACAATGTGGTAAGAGTCACTTTGCATCATATATACTATATGTTCAGAGGGGCTCTTGCACTGCCTGGGGCTGTGTTCTAGAAGGTAGGGAAGGTGTCAGAGAGGAAATGCTTTCTGCACTGACATCTGACGGATTCCAGCAAATCTCTAGACCAGGAGAGTGCGTGGTGGGGACGGGATTCTCAGCAGCTTGCGTGTCTCGTGCAGACCCCTGGTCATGTCTAAGACCACTTTGCACTTAGGGAAGGAAGGTCAGTGAGGCTAGAGGCTGTGAGGAACTAACGGAAGCTGAGGCTGAAAAAAAGCAGCAACGAGGTGATGAGAAGGTGTGACGTTAAATCAGAGAGCGTGGACTTCCTCACACAAGCAGCGTGGAATTCTTTGCGGTTTTAAGGAGGAGAGTGACACAGATTAGTCATTAAAAGTGAGCAAAGTGGATTGTTCACTCTAAAGTACAGCACTGGGGAGACTAGAAAGGGGTGGGAATTAATGCAGTGGGGAGCGAGGAGCAGGGACTTAGTTGGGGGACATTAAGGAATAGAATTGTAGTACTGATGGGGGTGAGGGAGTGGAAAAGTAAAGGAAAACTCCCAGATGTTTGGCACAGAAAAGAGATGGGACAGTGATGCCATTGTTTGAAAAAGTAAAACTAGTTCTGGGCGAATGTAAATCCAGACAAACAGAGCTTGAGATTTTTATGTGCTAACCAAATGTGAATGTCTACTTGTCAATTAGAAATATATTTCTGGGACTGAACTGAGATGTCCATGCTGGAAAAGATTTGACAGTTAATCATTGGACAGAGAGCAGTTGAAGCCACGGGAATAAATGCCACCCACTGACAGTTTACCAAAGAAAAGGGAAGGAGGGCACTTCTGGTTCAGAAAATATGGCAGACCAGAATCTTGAAGACCCACTCACTTAAGACACATAAAAACGTAGGACAAAATGCTGCCAGTGTTTTCCTGTTTTTTTTTTTAAGGGCACGTTTATTGTGGTATGATACCTGTACAATAAAATACACATATTTCACATGTACTACTTGGTGAATTTGATAAATGTCTACACCCAGAAAACCATAACCACGATCAAGATAGCTAACATTTCCATCACTCCCCAAGAGGGGCACTTTTCGAATCCCCATATTTATCCCTTCCCATCCCCTTCTCTCCCTGTGAACCGTAAGTTTGTTTCTCTATGTCTGTGGGTCTGTTTATCTTCTGTATTTAAGTTCATATGTTTCTTTTTTTGATTCCACATATAAGTGATATCATATGGCATTTTTCTCTTTTTCTGGTTTACTTCACTTAGAATGACTATCTCTACGTCCATCCATGTTGCTGCCAATGACATTATTTGTTTTTTCATGGCTGAGTAGTATTCCATTGTATAAATATACTACTACTTCTTTATCCAGTCACCTGTCAATGGACATTTGGGTTGTTGCCATGTCCTGGCTATTATAAATACTGCTGCTGTGAGCATTGAGGTGCATGTGACTTTTTGAATTAGAGTTTTCTTCTGACATATGCCCGGGAATGGGAAGGCTGGATCATGAGTTAATTCCATTTTCAGTTTTTAAAGGAACCTCCACACTGACTTCTCTAGTGACAATGCAGCCAATCTTGTGAAAGCAGAGCCATGCTCAGAAAGTAATGGGTATTTCTAAGGGCCAGACATGAAGTGCAGTGAGTGTGGCCTGTTCAAGAATCAGAGGGCAGTCTGCCAGGGCTGGAGGAGAGTGACAAGGGAAGTGTGGTACAGGTAGGAGCCAGACCATGTGGGGACATGGCAGGCTGGGATAAGGAGCCTGGACTTCCAGTAATCCCTTGGTAACCATGGGGCACTGGTTCCAGGACTCACCCTGAAGTCAACATCCATGGATGCTGACGCCTCTTGTATAAAATGACATAGGACTTGCATGGGACTCATGTACATCCCCCCATCTACTTTTATATATATATATATACAAACTTTTTTTATTGAGTTATAGTCATTTTGCAAAGTTGTATCAAATTCCAGCATACAGCACAAGTTTTCAGTTATACATGAGTATACACATATATTTGTTGTCACTTTCTCTTTCACTGTGTCCTCCTGTGTACTTTAAGTTATCTCTAGATTACTCATGGTATCTAATACAACATGAATGCTATGTAAGTAGTTGCCAGTGTATGGCAAATTCAAGTGTTGCTTTTTGAAACTTTCTGTTTTTTCAACAATATTTTCAATCCACCGTTAGTTGAATCTGCTGGATAGGGAGGCCCTAGATATGGAGAGTCCCCAAGCTCCTCCTTCCCACATCCTATATTTTCACTGCAAGCACTGAAGGGGTCCAAACATAGAAGAGACCCATCTACCTGCTGGAAACCCTGAGGAATTCCGTCAGCGTATGTAGAGCAGGAGAGAAGGTTTAGGGCCAACTAGTGGGAAAGGAGGGCCTGCCTGGAGAGGATGGAGGAAGGACAGTAGTGGAAGCCATCACGTACTCTTACTGGAACTAGCTGACAGCAGTGAGGGACGCCAAGGATCTGGGTACACGTCACGTGTGGGGCGATCCTGGCCACCAGGTGCAGGGTTCACATAACTGGGACCCAGTTTGCAAGATCAAAATAACAAGGAGGCAAAGGGGCTGCCTCAGTCCCAGGATCCTGACAACGGCCACAGCGACGTGACCCCAGCTAATGCGGTTCCCCTAGTAAGCCAGAAAAACGAAACTCTGAGCCAAGATATTGCAGATTCCACTGCAGCCACATGGATAACTAGATCTCTAACCTGACAAAATGTAACCACCAGAAACAGGAATCTTTCCTTTTCTCTTCCTTTGGAACTTTGGACAGGGAGTCACACATCTTTGACGGGAACCACCTATAAACCAATAGAGAGCTCACTTTTTCAGGAATAAGCATGGAGAAAAAGAGTGGGGTGATGGTTTAAAGCAGAAGTCAAAGTTGAAGCCCATCTGAGAAATGGTAAAAACATGTTTCTCAATGAATTAGAGTTATGGCAAAAAGAAGGAGGAAGGTTAAGGAAATCTCTATTAATATCCATTCACCATAAAAGACTAGCCAGCCATAAAAAGACAACACCTTAAATTAATAATTTTTTTTTTGGTGATGAAAAACAATGCCTTAATTTAAAACAAGGCTTGGGCCATCAACAACACTCTGAGAATTGTTGACGAGGAGAACATAAATCTGCATATAGATATGTAAGTGTTCCAAGTCCACCACTCAAAAACAATTAGTCAATCATGTGTCCAGTTGATTGGGAAATCCCAATAAGTAAATAACTCAAAATTGGGAAAGACATGGGATTAAATAGTGGTAGCGAGCAATGAAATCCAAGATGTATATACCTATATTTTCTTTGTTAATGTAACAAACTTAAAGCAACTATCTAAAAAGTAGTAACTGGAGCACACAAACACACACAC
The DNA here is from genome assembly GCF_048564905.1 of Vicugna pacos. Taxonomy (NCBI): domain Eukaryota; kingdom Metazoa; phylum Chordata; class Mammalia; order Artiodactyla; family Camelidae; genus Vicugna; species Vicugna pacos. The sequence continues at coordinate 27,413,769 of NW_027328741.1, forward strand.
ACACAATTTAGAACAACAGAGAGGTAAAATATGCTAAATTTATCATTATTGAGGAACAGGATCTAATAGATTATTTTTGAGACTCTTATAGGAATACTGGTCCAATTGCATAAAAATTTATGAACTTAGAGATGATTTATAAAGATTTAGAGAGAATTTTCTTTAAGAGGCAATATAGCTTCCAAATCACTGAAGAGAAAATTAACAATAAAAAAATTAATTAATCTAGGTAATATGGAGTAACACTGACCATATTTACCACCCTAAAATAAACCACAAAATGGATAAAATATATGAAGCAATGATTTTTAAGACACGTGGAAACGATCATCCACTAGGACCTTGCCTTGCCACCTCGATACCAAGGCTCCTAGGCCTCCTACTGCCATCACAAAAGATGTCCACCAGGAGGCGACATTTCCTTCCTCTGCTCCTACTGCAGAGCCAGTCCTGAGCAGTCCTTTTCCAGGTGTTGGCAGGCAGCTCCCAGAAGTGCTCTCGTGGGCCTTGGTCCCTTTTGGCCACCAGCAAAGGGATCAAGGATGAGCAGTGAGCCTCCTTCCTCATCCAAGACCTAGGAAACTATCTGACTTTTGAGCAGCCCTTCACTCTTGTCTGCTGTCTGGTACTCCCCACCCGGCTTCCCGAGTCCCCGGCACGGGCAGCCTGCACGCTGGCCACAGCCCATCAGAATCTGTTCCCTCGCCAAGAGGCCACGCATGATCATGAGCAGGGCTCCAGGCCTCTGGAGCAGCACGGCTTGGACTGGGTCCTGGCCCTGGGCGCGTGAGCTCCATGCCCTTGGTTGAGTCAGTCAACATCTCTAAGCTACAGTTTCCTCATCAGTAAAATGAGGACATAATCAATATGGAAAAAAAACAGAATCTGAGGGGGACTAAATTTCTGGTGATTGAAGATAATTTTAATTTTGATTTATACAGCAAAGGACATCATACAATTTTTACTACATCGTATTTCTAAAGGACAGCTTCTACTATTAAAAGTAATGCATGCACGTACACACAAACACACGTGCAGACACACTGGCTCTAGTCCACATACATCCCCACGGGCACACACACATGGAGTCATGTACCACCCACACACCCATAACATACACACAACCACACACATCCTCAGGCGCACACACACACATAACATACAGAACCACATACATCCCCAGGTGCACGTGAGCACACACAAACACACAGTCATGTACAACACACGTCCCCAGGTGCGCGCGTGCACACACACACGTCTTACACACTTTGGCGTTATTCTAAATCAATTTACAATTGAGGGTCACAGTGTCCATTGTTTTATCCACTCAGAAGATCCTGACTTTGGAGCGTGAAGCAGGAGCTCTCCTCTCTGGAGATGGTCTTTACCAATTACAGTCTCAGTAGAGCCAACATAACTGCTCTGGACCTTTGGAAGTGCAGGCCAGAGCATACCTGGGAGCTCACATCCTGTACATGTAAACATGTTAAGTGCAGTAAGTTCTAAAGTCCTGCCTTTACAAATATACGTTCATTATAAGGGGGAAGACCAGGTTCAAATTTAGAATTCCAAGACACAGGGGAGTCCGGCAAAGAAAGTGAGCGTGTGGGGAGAGCTGAATCCCAGTCTCTGACCACTAGCCTGATCCTTTTCTTCCCAATGCTGGGTCCATCCCTTGCCACAAGTGGCCTTGGATGTTCACAGGGGGACACTCAAAACTCACATTCGGGATCTGCTCATACCCTCCATACATACAGCTGCCCTTTGGCCTCTCTGTGAGTCCTGGGAATCTGAGCTTCCGGGAGAGCCGGTGCAGGCACTAGGAATGGGTCAGGGGCTGCTGAGACAGGGCATCTGGGGTCCTGGGCTTCTAGAGCATGGGATGGAGCCAATGACCCTGCCCCCTTGGCCCTGCTGACTCCACCCCATGGAGGGCGTGGCCAGAGGAAGTGTCAGGGCCAGAGGGACCCTCTGCAGTGCAGGACCCCGGGCAGCGGGCCCCCTTGCCGGGGTCTAAGAGCAGAAGGCCTAAGGAAAGGTCTGAAGAGGCTGTAAGGTATCTTCATTCCCATTAATTAAACAAAAATAAAAGCATACCACAGGCGTGAGTGGAAAGGGATTTGTTAGAACAAGGGAAGGCACTTGCCAAGGTCTGGCCATAGAGGGCTGGTGGGTTTGTCAGGTTGATGAGGAACCAAGAGGCTTTTAGTCCCCTCTGGGTCTAAACACCTCTTGAATTCCTCCGGGTGACACTGAAATGCAGTGAGACACGGAACTCTCTTAAGTTGTTAAAATCTTCATGGTGAACCATTCAACTCTCTCCTCATTCTTGGCTGCGAAAGCACGATAAACACAGGCCAGAAACTCATCAGCCTGTTGGTTGGTTCACTATCCGTCTGGCGCCTCCTCTTGTAGGAGCCTTTATCACATCACCCAGGGCTGACCCGGCTCAGGATTATAGCTGATTTTCCGCAGGTGGCATCACTTGCTAGTGACATGAAGCAGGCACGTTAGCCACCTCCCAAACACTGAGGCTCCTCCTGGGAGGAGCCTTCAGACCCCCAATCCAGCCTCTGCACCACGATGTTCCTTAGTGTCACTACCGGTTTGCTGCCTTGGCCTCTAGCTTTGACCAGATCCTCGCCAGATTGTCGATAAATATCACCCATATACCACATCTAAGCTTGCGGTCCAGATGTGACCATGGTTCTTATTTTCTTCCCATCGATGGATTGTTTGATCTTTGTGTAATCATGTCGACAGCAAGGCCAGTACAGCCCTCTTGAGGCCTCCCCGAGCCGCCTCTGTGTATAACTGTCCTAGCACCCCAGGGGATCGGGTCTGAAGCCTGGCACTCAGACACGAGGATGTCAGCTGGAGAGACAGGAATCCACTCCTGCTGTGGCTTCTGCTGTGGCTCAATGTGGCCATAAAAACGGATCCCACAGGCCCTGACGTCACTTGACTCACTGCAGGGATGCTCCCACACTGCCGCGTTCCCCCAGAGACTGAGGGCTTTCTGCTTGTTCCGGAAGGCCCCACCCCCGAGGGGACACTGGGTCCAGTGGAGCGTCCAGCCTGCTTCCCCGCCAGCCCTTAGGGCCTTTGTGGGGCCTGGAACATCAACTAACCTCCCCTTAGGGACCCCTTTGTCCTTTGCAGCCAACAGACCTAGGTCATAAGCACTTTAACTCACCTGAGGGTGTTTTCCTCACTTCGGGGGCAGTGAGGACTGGGCTTCTTCACACTCCAAGTGCCCCCGGTCTGGATGCAGACAGTCTGGCTCTCCCCCCAGTCCTGCAGGTTCCGGCCACACCTCCTGCTGGTCACGGAGTCTGTGCTGTATTCTCTTCCAGGACAACAGGTGCACTCTGCCCCCCGCCCCGTCCCCACCAGCAGTGGCAGAGGTGGAGGACAGGCGGGTGAGCTTGGGCCTGAGACACTGCCCTGAAATCAGTGCCCCAGAGGCCGCTGGTGACTAGAGGGACCACGGGGAAGAAGGCAGCATGGGATGGGAGGGGGAGGAAGGTTCAGGATAACGAGATGAAAAGGGGAACAGATAGCACCGTGAGGACCTCGACCATGAAAGGGAAGAAGATAGACAGTGACAGCTGGAGTGGTGTTGGCGTTAAAAGCTGCGGGCATTTTCATTTAATTTTATTAATTACCATTACATATAGTGACATATTTTTATTTGATTAAAGATTAGGTGCCATGTCATATAACAGGATATAGTATATTATTTATTAAATAATACATAATAGTAGATATACTAGCATGTTATGTTCTGTTTATTTATTATCAGATAGTATATAATACATATGTAGTTATTTATATACATAATATATAATTCATGCATCTATATAATATATAACACATAACAATGTAGGATTATGAATATTATATTTTATAACAAGATTACATAACAATAATGATGTAATATTATCCATTGTATATCTTGGCTCATGACACATTCTCACCTTAGGTGCCTGTCAGAAGTATTTATGTATTAAAATTAATATTATAAGAAACAGTTGTGAACCTATCACCCAGCACCAGAACAGGACTATTGACAGTGACATACTGTGTCCTATCCTGCCCTAGGCCTCTTCTCACAGGAAGTAACCAGCATCCTGAATCCTGGCTTACACTTGCCTTGTGTTACTTTCACACACACAACATTTAAGATCAGTTAAAACAAATGAACTGCAGGTACATGCAACGAAGTGGATGCATCATACACCCTATGTTAAATTGAAAAAGTAAGCCCAAGAAGGTAGCCTATAGTGTGCTAAGCTTTTAACTGTGTATATATATGTCAACTAAACTCACTAAATTAAGAACAACTACAGCTAGAGTCCAGGTGGGAGAGGGACAGATAAAAGGTGAGGTGGGCAGATTTGCTGCAGGTGAGCGAGTTCCCTTCAAGTAACATGTCATTCTCTCTGAAGCAGGAGGCAAGGCCATCTGCTGGGAGTCAGGGAAGAGACAGAGGGAAGCTTAGAGGTGTGCAGAGAGCATAGAATGTTGACACCACTGTGTGGCAAGTGGGGAAATGTGCTCACTAGAGAAATCCTGGAGGATTGCCTGGCAGTGGCAACATGCTGGGCATTGATTTGTAGTCTTAGAAATCTGTGCTGGGAGAGCCTGCTGCCTGCAGGCTCAGAACAAATAGAGCTGGGTGAACCGAGATGGAAGCCATCCTGGTGAGGAAATGAAAAGATCAAGGGTCAAGGGAGTTTTGTTTGTCATAAAGAGAGTGCTGACTGTGGATGCAGAGCTGGAAGGTGGGGAAGTGGAAGTAAGAGGAACGTGGACAGGTAGGAAAGCAGAGGAGTCAGTGCATGATGCCCCAGTGAGGGTGAAGGAGGGCCAACGAGGCTGGTGGAGAAGCAGCTGGATGGCTAGAGTTGGGCACATAAAGGAGAGAGGCTGGACCTGGGGTGGAGACACGCCCGGGTATGAGCCCGGGGGTAGGATGAATGGGAGGTGTCTGGCTCAGGCTGACGGAGAAGACCCTACAATGACCATACTGGGTGGTGGAGGGAGAATCAACATTGACGTCTTGATGGTAGGCGGTGAGGCAATACAGAGTTGGTGGTCCAGCTGCTCCTGACTGAGGCAGATGAGCAGGGAGGCCAGGGTGGCAGGCACTGCTAGGAATGGACTGGGTTTTCCAGGTGTTCCCAAGAGAGGAGGAGAAATCACCTCATGGGGGAAAGTGAGCACAAGGAGGTCAACCCAGGCTCCTGATCAAACGGAGAGTGTGAGGGGGCAAATCGTCAACTCCAGAGATGGTGGCCTAGGAAGAAGGGACCATGGGTGAAGTGAGGGGACACTCAGAGAAGAGAGAGAGATGAGTCTTCTGGGTGTAGGGGGAAGAGAGGCCCCAGGACAAAGGAGCACAGGGGCACAGTGATGAGGATGGTCTGGCTCTGTTGTGACACTGCAGGAATGGCTGGATCTTTGTCCTGAGGGCTTAGTTTGGGGGGGCTACTGGCCTCATGAGGGCCCCCCTCTCAGCAGCCTGGACAGATGCTCCCGCTCCTGATAGCTCTGTGGCCACCACTGTTCCCGGAAGGGCTCTGCCTCCATCTTCTATCAGACATTCCTGCCCAGTCCCCGACTGCCAGCGAGGGATCCTGGGCCTCACAGCTGTTTGCCGTGGAGGGACACAGGCTCCTTGGAGAAGCAGGCTGATCTTATTTTTCTCCGTAACCCACGGCCTAGCAAAGCGCCAGCCTATGGGTGGGCCATTCAGGGGCTCGGATACTTCTTAAATTAACTCAAAGCAGTAGAATAGCAGAGCTAGAGGAAGTGACCACTGAGCTCACAGAGTTCACTGCCCACACCCCCATTCTACAGATGAAGAAACAAAGGCCAAGCAGCCAAGGACATGCTGCTCTTTAATGCTGGCCTCTGTTGGGCATACCAAGTGATGAGCTGCACTGAAGGGCCTGAGAGGGGGCTCTGGGGTCAGACAGCTTGGGTTCAAGTCCCCCCCCCTGCCATTTACTAGCTGTGTGATTAATGACTGTCCTTCCTGTAAAGTGCCACCTCATTTGTTTGTCATGAACACAGAGTTCCTTCAACAGCAGGACAGAATTCTTTAAAGGTTTGCTGTTGCTTTTGTTACTATTATCACCAAGTGAACCCTGAAATGAAGAACAAAGACAGCAAGATTTTTTATTTTAAAAGATTTTAAAATACGATGATGACTGTTTGATTTAATCTATTCAAGTTTGCATTTGACCCTTATTAACAACTGCACAATGGATGACTTTTGAGGAAATGTTACTTCATGTCTTTCATTCTCACTAACTACACAGGCTATTCAACAGGAAGCAATTTTTTTTCCAGGAAGAGGGACAAAAAGTTAACAATATCTCTGTACCTCTCGGTTCCCAGTGAGTTGGTTGTGATCTGTCAACCCAACTTTGGGGAAATGCCCGCTCCTCCTGGGCTCGCTGCACTGCCACGTGGCCTCCAGGGGGCGATTTACCCCCACACGAATCCAGTATCTTGGTTCATATCTTTGCTTCAGATCCCTCAAGGACTGCCCATGCACCAGGGCCCCATCTGCCCCGCCAGTCTCACCTGCTGGCCTCCAGGAAACTATCCTGGGTCTCAACCATCCTCTGTTCCTATGCCCGCCCCACTACTCTTCATTTTGTCCTTCAAGTGTGGGCTCCTGTGGCTTGCCACCAAGCAGGGGTCTCCCAGTCCTCCACCTTGGGGAACTGCATCGTCCTGCACAGTGCCTAGCGAACCTGTGTGGAGGCCGGAAGAATACAGAACAACAGGTGCTCAGAGGGGCTGCCTTTCCCAATGCAGGGGCCCTGGAGAGCTTTCTCCCAGCTGGTTATTCACAGGCGCTGAAGCTGTGGAATCTCGATCTTACCAATTTAAAGGGCATCATCACTAATTACAAAAGAAATCATTTTTTCAGTAGCAAAAGGAGAAAAGACTTTGTGCCCCATGCCCCCATCTTTCTTCCTCCGCCTTCAGAGGTGATTCTCACTCTCTGGGCAAGGGTAGAAAGCAACAAACAGAATATTATTTTTCAATGATTCTTCTTTCCCACTCTGAAGATTGCATCCCAAGACTGATGAAGGCTAGGATGGTTTGGCTTCCCTGTACTGAGTATTCAGAGGCTCAGGGTGGAGGGGGTTAGGGAGATAATTCAGCATTATGGAACCAAACAGAGACATTAAAAGGTTCTACTCTAAACAGAAAGGAAGCAGGATGCTATAGAAATGGAAAACCATCATTGGAAATGAAATAACGAGTTACAAGACAATAAACATGAAGATGTAAAAAAGAAAAAGTATATCAAAATACAAAAATGTGGGAAAGGGAGACGGTAGCAAGAAAAGATAGATTTTTTTCTCTTTCTTTTTCCTTTTTCTCATTATTCTTAGGATGTGTTGGAGCCTACGTGATTATCAGTCTAAAGGAAATAGATATGATAATGGGTTGATATACTTGAAAAATAGGGTAACCACAAATCAAAAGCATATAATAGAGTTGAAAAAAAAAACAAAAAAGAAACAAACTCTAAATGGCTTAAAGACTTAAACATTAGACAAGACGCTAAAAAACTCTCAGAAGAAAACATAGGCAAAACATTATTTGACATATATCTCAGCAGTGTTTTCCTAGGGCAATCCACCCAAGCAACAGAAAATAAAAGCCAAAATAAACAAATGGGACCTAGTTACACCTATCAGCTATTTCAAAGCAATAGAAACCATAAGCAAAATGAAAAGACAACCTATGGAATGTGAGAAAATATTTGCAAAAGATGAGACTGAACATGGCTTAACTTGTAGACTATAAAAATAGTTCATACAACTTAATAAGAAAAAAAAATAAACAACCCAATCCAAAAATGGGCAGAACAACTAAACAAGCAATTCTCCAATGAAGATATACAAATGGCCAATAGGCATATGAAAAAAAGGCACAATATCGCTAATTATCTTAGAAATGCAAATCAAAACTACAATAAGTTATCATCTCACACTACTCAGAATGGCCACCATTCAAACATCCACTCACCATAGATGCTGCAGAGGCTTGGAGAAAAGGGAACCCTCCTACATTATTGCTGGGAATGTAGTTTGGTGAAGCCAATGTGGAAAACAATATGGAGATACCTCAAAAGACTAAAAAAAGACATCATTTGATCCAGCAATCCCACTCCTGGGCATATATCCAGAGGGCACCTTAATTTCAAAATATACCTGCACCCCAATGTTCACAGCAGCATTGTTTTCAATGACCAAGACATAGAAGCAACCTAAACGCCCACTGACAAATGACTGGATAAAGATGTAGTATTTAGATATAAAAGAATATTACTCAGTTGTAACAAAGAAGGAAATAATGCCATTTACAGCAACATGGATGGACTTGGAGATTATCACACTAAAGTGAAATAACTCAGACAAAGACAAGTAACATATGATACCACTTATATGTGGAATTTTTAAAAAAGATACAAATAAACTTATTTACAAAACAAAAACAGACTCACAGACTTAGAAAACAAACTTAGGAGTTTGGGATTAACAATTACAAACTACTATATGTAAAACAGACAAACAGCAAGGATTCACTGTAGAACACAGGGGAAAATGTTCAGTATCTTGCAACCTATAATGGAAAAGATCCTGAAAAAGAATAGACTATGTATATGTACAACTGAATCACTATGCTGTATACCTGAAACTAACAAAACAGCTGTATATCTGAAACTAACTAAACATTGTAAATCAACCACATTTCAATTTAAAAAAAAAGATAAGCTCTAAATAGCTGTATCCAAAGAAAATCTTCAAACCTTACCTCCTACAAAAAGTAAAATGGGAAGCTTGAGCAGGACCAAATTATACTGAATGAGAGGTTACATACCTTCTCCAGCACGTGGCCCATGGTACACATACATCGTGTTTTCCTTCAGGTAAGAATGGCCCTTACTGCCCAGGGAGCGAGTCCTGCTGGGACAAGGCCTCTGTGGCAGTGGCCTCCTTGTCACCGCTCCATCTCACCAGAAGGCCAGGGTTTTCAGAGGGGAGGGAACACAGAGCTCATACACTTCAGATATATTTCCTGAGAAAAACTGTGGAAAGACCAAATTCACCTGCAGTGCAGGAAACATGAGCACGGCCCCTAAGCAGACTGACGAACCCGAAGCAAGACGGCCCGATGTTCACATCGGAACCAGAACAAAAACCGTCTGGCCCCAGTTAAACGATCACCATCTCACCTGCAATGAACTGTTCGTACTCATTGTCAGGGATGTTTCTGTTGAGACTTGAGAGATCAAAAAAGTCAGACCAGGGAATCCGGACCTGGTGGATGTCCAGGCTCTGCCAATGGTAGAGGCGGCCCCAAGGGGGTATCACCAGCACCGACTCTTCCATTTTCAGCAGGGTCTTCAGGAGGAAGGCGATGTGGATACAGACGCCCCTACGGAGGCTGAAGCCCTCCGGAGGGTTGACATAACACAGAAGGTACCTGGCAGGGAGCAAAGGAGAGCGGGTCTTCAGAGCCAGGTCTCTGCACAGGAATCCCGGCTTAGATAGAACAGATACAATGGGAATCTCTGCACAGCACATGGCCTAGACTCAAGACACGTTCAGCAGCTTCTGGTTTGTATAGTGGAGGCACTGCCCACCGATCTCTGTGTGGCCAATTATTTCGAGTCCGGGAGCACATGCAGAAGACATCTTGGCATCTGTCTATCAACGCTAAGCACCTGACTAGTACCTGAGCACCCGTTCTCCAGGGAATCTCAAACTTCTTGGCCTAAAGACCCCTGTACACTCTTAATTACTGAGGACTTCAAAAGGCTGCTGTTTATGTGGGTTAAATCTATCAATAGTTCCTGTGTTAGAAGTTAAATAAGAACTTTAAAAAATGCTTATGAGTTCACTTAAAAATAATAACAACCTACTACATGATACCATTAATACTCTTAAGCAAAAAATAAGTATATTTTTCTAAACAAAAATCATTAATGAGAGGAATAGCAGTGATTTTAATTTCTGAGAATCTCTTTTGGACTGGTGAGAGCTTAATTCTATCTGCCTCTACATTACCTGTTTTGTGATATCACAGACTAGGTTTTCCCTGGAAAACCCCACAGGAAACTCGGGAGTGCAAGAGTGTGCAAAAGGCAGGTGACTTCCCGGCGTTCCTACGAAAATAGTCTTGCATCTCAGGGGCCTCGGACTCACTTTGATAACTGCTGCCCTACCCTAGGCGAGACTCTCCTACACAAGAGCCAGGCAAGTGTCCTGGCTTCTTTAATGAGTTACCGCAGCAACACCCCTCCCTTCTCTGTGTTAATGTTTCCCACAACCTCCATTACTGCAGATGAGGATGTAATCCTCAACTGAGGCCTCTAATCCCAGAAGACTACCAACCTTGAAAGGGAGGGCCCATCTACCATCTCTACACCCCGCACAGTCTATTTTGAGTCAAGCCCTAGATAACTGCTAATTGACACTGACCCTTGTCTTATTCCTGAGTTTTAGCGAAGGAGCCAACATCTGGATGGAACTGAAATTTCCCTGCTGATATACAAGGCTGATAAACCACCCTATTCCAACATCTGATTCTGGGGCTCTTCAAAACGCGGGTAAGGCCCCGCTTCATAAAAGACGGGTCCTCCACCTGCCCTTCCCAGGGGTTCTGGGAGGCCGCGGCCACGCAGGGCTACCCGGACTCGCGGTCCAAGCCCCAGAGCCCGAGGGGGAGGAAAGCCGGAGGCTGTGCCCCAGCCCTGTCCCCCCCGCCCCAACCCGCTCCCCGGCACCACAGCCCTCCCCGGCCGCCACACCAACCCAGATCCCACCCCGGTCCATGTCCACTGGCCCCGCCAACGGCGCGGCCGTACGTTTACCGTCTGTGAGACGCCGCCCCAGAAAGGATGTCGGCCGCCGACTGACGCGGCCAGAACTAGTGGCCCGGCCAAGCAAGCCGCCATCCCCAGCAGCAAACACCGCCATGGTCCCGGGCAGCTGCACACTTCCGGAGCCCGCTGCCTGCCCCAGAAGCGCACGCCGGCCCGCGAGGAGCGCGGCGTCTGTATCCATGGCAACGCCGCGGGGCCCTCCCCTAGCGCTTGCGTCTGCGTCCTCCCGAGGCTAGACGTGCGAGGGCAGAACTTTCGGAGCCAATGGGAGCAAGGGCGCGGCCAGGACGGGGGTGGGGGGAGGCTTATGGGGCAGCTGGGTGGGGCCGGGGCGGGCAGGGCCGCGCGGAGTTCCTCAGCTGCAGGTGGCACCGGCCGGAGGCTGGGGCAATGCTGCCAACAGTGGGCGGGGCGGCGGGGCAGCGGGGCGGGGGCACCCTCACCTGTCTGTGTGCGGGGCTCAGCCTGGGCTCCGCGGCCTCCGCTTGCACCGGAAGTGGACCCAGGCTACCGGTGGGCAAGATAGAGGACTGAGCCCAGGCAGGCACGGCTGGCCAGGTAGGGCACCTGAAGTGCAGATCCGCCAGGCCGGCTGCCGGCCTTGAATACGCGCTGCTAGGCAGTTTCCAAGAAGACGGGATCTGTCCCAAGAGGGGAGGTAGGGCAGGGTGCCAGATGCCTGGTTGGGTGCGGTCTTACAGGAGAGCCACGTTGAGAGGGTGCAGAGCAGCCCCTGTGTTGGCGGGGCTAGGAATTTGGGGTATAGGGTGGGGATGATGTGTGCCATTCCCTGTGGTCTCCCAAAGAACTCGCACCCCCAAGCAAAGGACCCTGCTCCCTCCACCCTTCACTGCATCCCCTGCCTTCCCCAGCACCACCGCCCCTGCCCCCGGAGTGTCCCATGACCTCTCCCCACACCAGGCACCGTTCCTGTTACAGGTACTTATCTCCTGGTGGTTCCAGCCCAAGGGTGGGGGCTGTATCTGACCAGTTAGGATGCCTGGAGCCTTTGTATGAAACCTCAGACTATAATGCAGGCGTGCACAGAGGCCCCTCAAACAGGATTCCCTGCATTCCCTCCCCACCACGCACCCACAGCGCAGCTGCCACACCAGGCCAAGCCTGCTGGAGGACCGCTGTTCCCTCTCCACCTGTCCCTGATCAAGAGTGCACCGCCCACACTGCTGGGTATTTAGTGGGCCTTAGAAGAGCAGCTGGTATTTTCATGGACAAATATTTGCTCTTTTGGGAAGAGTTGAGTGCAAAGGGATGTAGGGTATGCCTTTTCTGTTGTCCTGGAACTGGTGACTAGGATGCAAACTTAAGTCAAAGCAGTTTTTAGAGAGAGCCGCAATATATCTTACCCAAAGATCACTGTTCCCCTACAAAGGCAACACCACCTGGCGGGTGGGGTCCTGGTCCCTCTTTCTGGAGGTTGGGCTTTGCACCCTCCAGCTGGGACAGAGCCCGAAACAGCTCTGAACACGCTCCAACAGGCTTTCCCAGCACAAACTGCCTTTATTTTGAATCTGGCTGAAGGAAGCAGCTGAGAAATCTGGGTAAATCTTCCTGGGTGTAACCATGCCTTTTGTGCTGAATGAAAGAGCGGCTCTCCACATGCTAACAGCTTAGAACTGAATGTGTGTCGAAGCCTTCATGCATGTAGCATGTTGGGAACAGCGTTTCATGGTGAGGGGAACTCTATAACTTACATGTGTATGGGGAAGCCCTCACTCCAACAGGGTTTTCCTGCACAAACTGCCTTTATTTCGAAATTGGCTCTTGCTGAGAAATCTTGGTAAGTGTTCTTAAGTGTAGCCATGCCCATTATGCAGGATGAAAGAGCGGCTCTACACTTTTTCACATCTCAGAAATGAATGTGTGTTGAAGCCGTCATTCATGTAGCGTGTTGGGAACACAGAATTTAGTGGTGAGAACTATGTAAATTACATGTCTATGATGAAGCACTCTCTCGAGCCGGGTATTCCAGTGCATACTGCCTTTATTTCGAAACTGGCTTCTCAGAAGCCTGTGGTCTCCACTGCAGGTCTGTCTCCAAACCCAGGGCCAGCATGGTAACTCTGCTCCCCCTGTCTATTCTGGAAGTTCTAGGTGTCCTCCATGGCCCTTCCACCATTATGCTTTTGGAAAACCCCGCAGATGGAATGGGCCTGAGAACAGGAGAGCTGGATGCCAGAAGCCACTGCCCAGTGTGAGGCTCCTGGGAGGGGCATCTCCTCTCCGTGGGCTCTGATCTAACCTCCCCTCTCCCCCACCCCCACCCCTCTCCTCCTGCATTTCCTGATTGATCCCTGGATAATGGTCCATACCAGGAATGACCTGGGAGAGGTTTTATGAGTCTTTAAGTGGAAAAAAAAGAGAAATCTTTAGACAAGTTACTGAAAGTAACTTCCAGCTTTACCGGGAAAGACCTCATTCCAATGTTTAAGACTAGTTGACAGGGTGTCAAATTGCTTAACCACTCACATCTGAGCAAGTGCTACCTCTCTGTCCAGCTCCCCGCAGCATCCACCTGTGGCAACTTGGCCAAAAGAAGGCAAGAAAGCTCTTTCCCCTCGCCAGCACCAGCGTGGCTTTGGAGTCAGTGGAGGCTGAGAGAAAGAGCCCCGCCCTGAGGTTTGAGGGGCCTCCAGCCACAGCCAGAGGAGCGGGGGTTTTCAGAGTGGCCCAGCAGGGAAACCAGGCAAGGCCACCTGGCCCAAGTCTTCCCTGCCTAGAGAGCCCCATGAACTGCTTTGGGCCACACTCCCCGTTTGGGCCCCCTGCAAAAAGTTACCACGGGAGCCACACCTGAGAAGGCAGAAGGACAGCCCTTTAGCCTGGGGTCCCAGCAGGTGTGTCCTGTGAGACCTGTGGCCACATAAGTTACTTGTCTCTCCAGGTCACTGAAGGGACTGTGCTGGGCATCTTGGTGGTCAGGGACATGGGAACACCTCTAAACTCTGAAGAAGGACAGAGAGACTCTTCCTGGAAGCAAGGATTCCAGGGAGACACCTTGCCCAGAACTGGGGGTCTGTGTCCTGAGTAGACCCCTGGGAGGCAATGTGGGGCTGTGGGGTCCTCTTCTGAGAAGGGAGCAGGTGTGTTTTCCGGGGGTGGGGTCCTGCTTTGTCCAGACATGTCCTTGTGTAAGACTCATTTACAAACACCTCCAAGTCCACCTAGGGGTGGCCCCAGAGGTGGGGGTAGAGGAGGAGAGTGAAGGGTGCAGACTTAGGGCCCCCTGAGCCACCCAGGGAGCCAAGGGTCAGTGGGAACATCTTGGGAGTCTAGTGCAGGGGTGGAGGACGAGCACTAAGAACATGCCAAGTCATGCAATAAAGTGACCCATGACCACGAGACACAGGTGGCCGTACACCAAAATAGGCAGATAGAAATTTAGACCCAGGATCTGAGAACCTTGAGAGGGTCTGGAGGGTCCCAGGAACCCTCAGGAACAGCTCTTCTAGGGGCACAGACATCCCAATACACACATTTCTCATGGAAGCTTTTTGGGGTGCAGAGTGAGTTACCAGGATCCTGAACTTAGTATGGAATCCCACCCCCTTGTTCATCACGGTACCTGGCAATAAATTGCTGTCATTTGTCCCTGGACATGCACAGGGGAGCTGACTGCTGTGGGGGTCACTGCAGGACTAGAATCTTCTGGTGTCTGCTCTGTGACCACAGAAACCCAGGGGGATTTCTCAACGGGAGAACCTGGAGACCATGCCTGCAAGGACCACCCTCATGGGATGGCCAAGGAGCTCGTGGTTCCCAGGTCACCAAGTGACGAAGTTGTGAGGTTGCCTGGGGTATCCTGGGGACATGTAGATTTCTGAGGTCAGCACGTGGGCCCAGCACTGCTGGATGGTCTGCACAAAGAGGGGCCTGCCCTCCTGATGATGGCTCTTAACACCTGCAGGGAAACTGCTCCCAGGGCTCCTGGAGGTCCATATTGAGAGTGTCCTGCCAGCCTTGTGGGGTCACCTTCCCCTGATGCAGAAGCAGACCTCTCTCCCTTGAGGCCCAGGGGACACCTGGCTCAGGTGCCACCTGTGTGCCCTGGACACGCAGAGCCCCAGAGCTCTGGCACAGCCTGGGGTGTGGTGGTGTCCGGGCAAGAAAGGCCCTGGGAAGGGGGTCATTCAAGGGCAGAGGCCACTCTGCAGGGATGCTGGACCTGGCAGCAATGCACTGCTTCAGTACTCCCTTGGGTTGGGTCTCCAACCTGTGGGATGGAAGGGCCACTCCTTCCTGCGGTGCAGTCGGGGGAACTAGATCCATCGTCAAGGTCAGCCCTGAAAATGGAGGCTGCGCTACCTCCATTCCTGGAAAGAAAATCAGTCCTCTCCAGTCCAGGAGATTCAGAAAGTCATTCAGCAATGTTCGGGGCCCCCACTTTAGGCTTTGAATTAGAGCTGAGCGGCTTAGGAGGCCAGATCCCTGTCCGTGGCTCCAGGAGCAGGCTTTCTGCTGGGGGACAGGA
Source organism: Vicugna pacos (assembly GCF_048564905.1). Lineage (NCBI taxonomy): Eukaryota > Metazoa > Chordata > Mammalia > Artiodactyla > Camelidae > Vicugna > Vicugna pacos. The sequence continues at coordinate 27,429,182 of NW_027328741.1, forward strand.
TCCTCACAAACACCTGTGTCTTTGTGGGACACCCCCCTCTGACAAGCTGGAAGGCAGGGTGCAGTTGTGGGAAATCGTGTTTACATGAGCAGAGGGCCACCATGTGGTGGGGGCACAGGAGACTGTGAGAATGAGTCCCACAGCCTTTCTGGAATCAAAAAACTGGCAAATGTGAAAAAGTGCATAATTTGTTTTATTGAACAGGCTGCTTATGTACGTTTGGAGGACCAGGTTCAAGGACTCAGCATCCCTCCAGGACAATAGCCTCAAGAGAAGAACAGACAGAGCAGGAGGAGATCTGGGGTTTCTCCCAGGAATGAGGTGGAACAGGGATTTCTGCAGATTTGCAAGGAGTCCCCGAACACTGAGCATGGGGTTACAGCCCCACGAGACCCCTGTCATGTTTGGCTTGGGCTCTGGTTCTGGCCTGCTCATGTATTCTTCCAGCAGAGTTCCAGAAACTCAGAGGGTGGAATTAGAGGGGCTGCGTTTGGAAACTAGTGAGGAGTTGGAGGGTCCTTTATATTGAGTCCCTTCATCCTAATCACCGTAGCTGAAGCCCAACACCCCCCAGGCCCCCATGGTTGCCGTGGAGGGAGAACAAGCCTGGCAGGCGACCTAGGGGTCCCACTACTGTGTCCTTCCCTTGTCTTCGTTCCCTTTCACCCTGGAAGGTGTGATTGTCTCGTGTCATGGTGGCCTCCACAATGTCCCTCCCAGTAATCTCTCTTCTCCATCAGGTGGGGTTCCCAACCCCACTCAGCCTTCTCTGCATGGATGCTGAAGGACCAGGCCCACCTGAAGTTCTGAGCTCGAGCAGTAAGGTGGAAACAAAGAAACCAATGGAAAAAAGAAGCAAGTGATTGTGGCAAAGCTCCCCACCACAGAGAAGCTGCCCTGAGTGGAAGGGAGAGTGTGGGCATGCCCGTTTGTTTCCTATCTCCCAGTGCTCTTAGCTTTCTTATTGCCTACCTGCATGGTTACAACAAAATGATCTGCAAAACTGAAAATATTTACTCTCTCGCTTTTACAGAAAAGGCTGGCCAGCCTCTGGTCCGGTACCAGGCAAGAGATTGGAGTTCCTTTCCAGTTTGGAAACATCTTGGCAGGCCCAGGTTTGCAAAGTTCTTTAAGAGTAGTTACGGAGTTTTGCTTTTAAACTTTTTTACGGCTGTATATACTTGTGAGATGTGGTTGTGATGTATGATTCTGAGCCGGGATTTTCTCAAACTGTTTCTCACTTCTTATACCAGACATTCCTAAATTCCAAGTGGAACTGCATATTAAGGAAGCCATGGAATTTAGCAAAAGGATACAGATCTCATTTCCTTTTAAGCATCGATGTACCTCCATCATGGCAGTATTTGTTATGTGTTATTGATAGGGGAACTAAGTTGTAAACAGATTAATAGAAAATAGGGGATTTTAGGTACACAGGTTCATCTTTTCAACATTGTTTGTAATATTTGCAGTTTAAGATGACCATTCCTGAGAAACAGGCAGCCTCTTAGAATGAAATAGCATTTCCTCTGAACCATAATTAATTTTTATTTTGTAGACAGCAGGAAGGGTAATAACACATCACACATTTGGGGACGTCAAAGAGAAAATGTAACTTTCTGGGAGCGCACTCCCCCGCCTCCCCCTGCCCTTTTTACTGTCCCATTCTCCCTGGAAGGCTCTTTCTTATCTTCTGCTCATGGCTCCAGTAACTCTTTCTTCCTCCTTGTTCCTCAGCTGGTAAGGTTAGTTTTCTACTTTGAACAAGCAAACAAGCCAACAGAAGAGAAATTTCACAAGCAACTCCCAGCACATCCGCTCGCCTTCTGATGCCTGTGACCTCACTCTCGGTGCCCCACCGCTTATTAAAAGTGGCATCGAAAGCCAGTTCCTCCAAAAGTCCCCGAGGCCCCATCCCTCCCATCTTCTCTGGGTTGTCACTCCCAAAACCATCCTCTCTTTCACTGTCTCATTTATTTTGTTCTCCTGCTAGTTGGCACCATCAGTATATAAACGTCCATCCTCTTAAACCAACAGCACTCCTTGACCCTAATTCACCCCCACCAATTGCCACCCTGTGTCTTTGCAGCAAATCTTTAAGGAGTTGTTTAAACTCACTGTCTGCATCTTCTCTTGAGCCATCCCCTTTTACACCCATTCTGGCTTTTCGCCTGATCCCGCGCTCTATGGAAACTGCCCTGTCAAGGCCATCAGTGACCCCATGTTGCTAAATATAGTGGTCAATTTTGACTCCTCATCATGCTTGGCCCCTCGGCAGCATTTGACCCAGCTCTTCCATCCCTCCTACCCCGTGTTCCTGCTTCACTCAACCTCCAGCCCATCTCTCTGTCTGTTTCTGCTTTTGGCCTGCTGGCTGGTCCTTTGCCAATGTCTCCTGTTTTTTCCAAACATATACTGTGGGTGTTCCCCAGGGTGGGTTCCTGGGCCTCTCCTCTCTCTCTCTGCTATTCCTTTGGTGGAAGCAACCCAGCCTTGGAAATTGGCATGCCATCAATTTCTCGATTTCTCCAAAATTCCCTGATTTCCCCTTTCCATCTGAGCCTTTATCCCTGAGACTCACATCACATTCTTTTCCTCTCATTCATCTTGCTTTCACATTCATACATATGTTCTACTATGAAATTACTTTTCCAAATTTTGAATCAGTACATATATATCATGTAAAATGCTCAAATATGTATTATTTCCACTAAGATGCTAATTCTACCTTAGAACATTTCTGCACTTCTGTATTTATGTGAATAAAGCGAATAGTATTTCTACAAGCCTCATAGTTAAACACTGTTAGTTTGGGGCTATTATGAAACATGAAATAATGGTACATCAACATAGTCGTTTTTCATTTATTTTTATGTAACACCGAGATGAGGTTTTTGCCCTGAAGACTGGTTTTATTGAAATTTTACCGACGTTACGGACAGTCAGTTTATGTGAAAGCCCTCATTTCTCCCCTTTTTGATATATGCTCCATTTGGCTATATATAACATATAACTTGGCATGAAACAAAATTCCCAAATCATTCACATAATACAATTAATATGTTTAATTATATTTTTTAAATGTTAAAAAGAAAAAGAAAACAGATTCCTCTACCTATTAGGCACTTCTGTGGCAATATGTAACACACCCCTTAACCATGACATTGAAGAACTGAGCTGATACCAGCCCCTTTCCACCTGCTCAGCCCCACCTTTTCCCATCCCCTTTCCCATCCGGAGAGGACATCCCTCCCATTGTCCAGGCCCAGATGTTGGAACCATGTCCTTTCTCTCTCTTTCTTTTACACTCACAGACAGCAAATCCAGCTTGTTAGAAAATTCTGGATATTCTGTCTTAATTAAATACCTGCTCTCTGCTCCCCGCCCTCCTAAGAGCCACCTTCAGCCTTTCCTGGATACCAATAGCCTTCTGTTTCCATCTTTGCTTTCCTACAATCTCTCATCCACACAGAGTCAGAGGGAGCCTGTAAAAACATACATTGGGGGTGGTGGGTGTTGCTCAGTGGTAGGGCGCATGCTTAGCATGCTTGAGATCCTGGGTTCAATCACCAGCACATTCATTAAAATAAATAAATTACTTCCCCCCAAAAAACACAAACACAAAAGCATAAGTTGGACTACATCACCCCTCCCCTCAAAACTCACTAAACGGGTCACAATGTCATTAGGAGCCAAAGTCGTCACAAAGGCCTCAGGACCCGGCGTGCTCTGCCTCTCTGCCCACACTCTCCCCCTCACTCTGGGGGCCTCTGGCTCTGGCTCTTCCTTCTTCCTCCGGATCTATTCTGCTTCAAGTTCATTACTCCGTGAGATCTGCCAGGATTGCCTTATTCTCTCCTGCCTGCCTCCCACCCCACCGCCATCACCTGAGTTTGCTCATGTCACTCTTTTTTAAAAATTTATCCAAACTCTTGCTACCCCAACATGCTGCCTGTTTCCTCTGCTAAAATTCTGAGCCCCCAGTGATGGGGAGTCATGTCTATTTTGTTGACTGATAAAGCCCGAGAGCCTTGGGAACGGTCTAGTTAGGAGATTCCCGTATGTAGTAGGAGCTTATACACATTTGCTGAATGAATGTAGATGCCCTGGTCCAATCCGATGGAGCACTTCTGTGACGTGCTCAAAGAATAACTCTCCTTTCCACCTGAGAGGGGGTGACAACTTCCCTGGTGATTAAAGGCAAGAATTTTTTGCTTTATGCTGTTAACCTTAGGCGGGGAGACTGGGGGATCTTCATATATATTTTTAAATTTGGTTCACTCTGCAGTTGGTCTTTGGTCTCTGTATAATTTTGAGAAACTCTTTATGAGTGATCATTCTTTGATCAGATTGAACAGGTTCCAGGGGGAAGGACCAAGCCTGTCCCATCAGCCATTCTATGTGTCTTGTCCTGGGACCCAGTGGATGCTCAGCATGTAAGTGAACCGACAGGAGTGAGTGAAGAGATGGGAGCATCTCATTATTGTGGCGGATCTCTGTCCAATGCCTTGAGATTTGGGGAAGGGTTTACGAGTGCAGAAGGGAGAGGTCAGGTCCTCTGTGCTTTTCCTGAGTGCCCTGGCCTTACCCATTCCCCCAGCCCCCTCTGGGCAGCCAAGCCAAGGAGCTGGGCCACCAGGGGTTGTGCTGATCAATAATCCACCTTCACCCCAATTCCGGGGGTAGGTACACATGGTTGTAGACACTGGAGTCAGGTCCTTGGAGGAATTCCTCACCGAACTATGTTTTGGACCTTTTATTTTTCTCTAGAACCTCCAGCTGAAGAAGATTGTCTTAGACACATGAAAGTTGAGGACACCTTCTGTCCCCTCGCAACCCAGGTGGGGCTGGGAGTCTGCTGTTTCTATAGCCGGTGGGCTCGTGTTGATTTGGGCATCCCTGTGCCTGAATTCCTGCAGTACACTCGGTGGTAAGGATGGGGGTGCCTGGCAGGGAGGGAAGCGGGTTGGGAGACTGTACAGCTGGGCTGATGTTAACCTGGGGTGAGCGGGAGCTTGCTGATGCATGGCATCTCGGGGCAGGGAACTCTCCACACTCAAGAGGGGTTCCCACTCCCGCAGGGTCCCTTTGATCAGGGTGCTGGGCTGTCAGGGGACCACAGGGGTCCCAGTGAGGATTAGGGTGCCTTCAGGCAATGGGAAGTGTGGGGTCCAGTGGCAATTGAATTAACTGTGCACCCAAACCCAGCCCCCACCTCTTTCAGCCTGTTTCCTAATCTGCAAAACTGGAATGTTATTAAACATCTCGCGGGGTCATTGATGGGCTGGGACAGACTAGACAGTCAGGAGCTGGAATTCCTCTGTCCCCTGATTGTTTGCCTTCTTTCTGACTATTTGCTCTCACAAGCTCAGTCTCTCTGTCTCTCGCTCTTTCACTTCTAAGTTTCTCTCATGCTCTGGTTTCATTTGATTTCCAACCACTGCCCCTCCCCTCCGCCAAACTCCAGATGAGTGAACTTGATTTCTATGTGTCAGTTCCAAATTCCCAGGAAAGATGCTCTGTCACCCTCTAGATCTGCTGTCCAACCCATGAGTTGTGGCCAGAGGAGCGAGTCCTTCTGGGACCAGCAGAGGGTCTCTGCCCAGCCCCCAGCCACCACTGTGGGAGCACATAGCTCTCCGTGGAGGAAGTACTGGCTGTGACCTTGTGTCACTAAGTGTGAATTTATGTCTTCTCTTGAACCACCTTCATCCTCCTAAACAAAGATGAAAATTAAACACTCCCGGGATTTGTGTCATGGAACACTCAGGGTGGGGGCTAATGGGGCTGGAATTTCTGCTGTATTTAAGGGGCTACACTGAATCCCCAACGAGAGCCTACAAAGGGAACAGCACCGGCCCCACCCGGCACTTAGGGCGCTGAGTCTGCATGACGGTGAGCCAGGCTTCTGACCACAGCTCAGGGGTCTGGTCTGACCAATTAGCCTTTGAAACCAACCAGCTTTGGATTCCTCAATCCCACCCTGAGGTTTTACCTGAACCATCAGCTTCTGTATCTCTGAAGACAGATGCTGAGGACCCTTCACGTAAGCCGTTCGCACAGCCCTGTTCAGGCCTTTGTGCTGCACGGTCTGCCCGGCGAGCTGAGGTTGGTATTTTACTGATGTTAGAAGTAGTCTGGTTTCCCGATGTACTGTTTCACTGAACAAGCAACAGAAGCCACTTCTCGCTGATAAAAGCAGAAAAGGGACATAATGAAAAGATACTGGGAGGGTGTGTGGAGTGGCCAGGACCGGAGCCAACCCAGGAGCTGTAGGAGGTGTTAGGGAGCCCCAGGCACCAGGCTGGGAGGGGTGCTACCGGGCCCCCTGCCACCCCAGAAGGGACCCCCCTCCACCCGACCCTCCACCTCACTCACTGCAGGTTCATGTCCCGGCAGGGCCAGGTCACACTGAAGCCACCAGCACACACCTCAGTGGGGCAGCTGGCCCCGTCTGAGCTGCGGGCGTGCCTGGTGTGGGGAGAGGCCCAGTTAGAGGAAGGCGGTTCCTCTACTGTTCCGAGTTAAAGTGCAAGTCAGTGCCCATCACTCAGGAGAGCCAGGCTGGACGGACCTCATTGTGGTGACTAGGCTGTCTGAGTTCACTTATTACTTTCTACGTTTGAAGGCCCTGGAGGGAGAAAAAGTGAAGGTTCTAGTACTTATTTTGTGTTTCCCACGTACCAGGTGTGGTAAGCAAGCCACTTCAGACAAGGCCCGGAGCAACCACGTAAATAGGCCACGGAGCACGTCGTGCAGTCAGGCCTCTGTGGTCCCGAAACCCGTGTCCCCATCGGCTCCATAGTTACCAGTGGAAACTAGGGGGATTTATGGGACTGTGTGCTCCTGTGGGGGCTGGGATATGTGTGTTTAAGTCCACATCTTCAGAAACTCGGCTAGAACCACAGCCACTGATTGCACGGTGGCAGAGGAAGGGAGGATTCCAGCCTCTGGTCCAGCTCGTGTGGAGCTCAGAAGTTCTTCCTCCTGTCCTGAAAATAACACCAGATCTGAGGGAGCTGCAAACCCACTGCTCTTCTTAGATCCCAGAAGACTGAGGGGGAAAGCTGCTTCCAACCCAGAGAGGTTGCAAAGGGAACAGCGGGCAGGCTTGGAGAGTCACAGCTCCCAAGGCAGAACCTGCTTTTGTAAGAACCCCGGGGGCAGGCAGATTTAACAGGTCCCTGAGGCCAGCAGGAGGCTCAGTGTGGGGAAATCAGAGTGTGACAACTCCAGGGGGCCAGTCAGAGGGGCCCCATGCTCTTTTTCATGTATTTTACATCCAGGACCGTGTCCTGTTCTCAGAATGAAGGTCAGAGGATAACTCCTCATGCTTCCTGCCTGGAGAGGAGAAAATAACTGTATTGAAATACACCCAGAACATTCTGTTTCATTGGGGGAAGTTGTTTTTTGTTTGTTTTTTTAATGAGAAATTATTTTACCAGAGCCTAACCAACCTGGGAGGAGGGAAATCCCTTCTGTGTCACCCAAATTGAGGTGGGGGGAAAGAGACACACTTGTGGAGGTCACAGCTCAGGGCACAGGCTCAATGAGAACTAATCACAGGACTGCAGATGCCCTGCTCTGTCCCGCTCCCCCAACACCTTACCTCCATGTCAGTAGGGCCCGTGTGTAATAACAGGAATAATACTAACAGAAGTAAATGTCTCAGGAGTGTCTAGGGAAAACCCAAAGACAGCGGGGAGATGAAAACAAGGACACACAGGCTGTTTTAGCCTCTCACACCAATAGCTGTAGCAAACTACACACAGCCCAGCCCCAGTAGATAAACAGACAACCTCACAGAAGAAATTATTTATTTTGGTTCTCTTACCCAGTGCATTCCATGGTGCATCCTCGCCTAGAATTGAGTGGAAGCAAGTCCATCTCAGAAGGGACATAACTGAAGAGGGATGGCTTCCCAGACTCTGAGGGGCAGAGAGAGCACCAGCCTGGGTTAGAGAAAGGTGAGGGGTGGGGTAGGGTGTGGGCTGCCTTCTTCCCCATATAAGGAACCTTCCTGAGGCCAGCACAGTAGGAGGGAGGGCCATGGGGTGGAAGCAGCCGGACTTCATCCTGAGAACTGTTGGGATGCCTCAAAGGGACCATTCAGGTGCCCAAACTGGGCCCTGATTGAGGGAGCCAGTCGGTCTGACTCAGAGCCCAGGACTGAGGTGGGCTCACAGCAGGCCGGTATTACTTGGCCGGATCCATTTCACTTCTCCGAAGCCCTGTGTAAAACATGAAGCGTGGACGGCCTGGTGAGCACAGCTCTGCCCTCAAGACCGGTTTCAACTCCTCTCTTCCCAGAGAACAGCATCTCTGAACCCGTCCTGGGTGACCTCACAGAGATCACCCTAGTGGCCCAGGCTAGTGACCGGGAACATGTACCTTCCTGCAGGCAACCCCTGACGTCCACTGATGCATCATATACTGGCAAAGAGTGAGTCACTGTGCATTGGTCTAACAGCAGAGACTCTGCCAAAGGCCCAAGAGGTGGTGTGTGGGACATGCAGGGGTGCAGGAGTGTAAGCAGTGCAAAAGTGTAACTGGTGACAGGGGTGCAGGGGCTGTGGAGGGCGCAGGCATTTCAGGGGATGTGGGGGTGGAGGGATGCAGAATTGCAGAGAGTAGCAGGGGTGCAGAGGTGCAGGGAGTGTAGGGATGCAGGGAGGTGCTCAGGGACCTGGCCAGGATAAGAAGGCAAGTGCACATCCTTGCAGTCAGCCTGACCCCGGTAGGCTATTGCAATGCTTTTGGGCGGCGGCGGCGGCGGTGGCGGTTGGGAGGCTGCCCGGGCAAGCCGATCGATTTCTTCTCTTCCCTGCAGCCTGGCCTGGGGTGGGGCTTGGCCGCCGGAGATTCGCCAGATGTTGCACTCCAGGTAAGCTTGCTCCTGGTAGGTGGGGCGGTTAGGTCAGAGGGCGGTGGCAGCGGCAGAGGGGCGGAGCGGGTCTACCCCTGGTGAACGGGTGGAATAGCTGCCTTGTCCCGGCTGCTGGGCCTGGGAGCGGCCTCTTCTTCCCCAGGTCGCCGGACACTCCTGTCCCACTCAGCTTGCTAAGTGCGGAGTGGGGGCGGGGCCGTTAAGGTGCGGGACCCACGGGGGGAGGGAGGCTGCCGCGGGGGAGCCGATCAATTCGCTCCGCTCTCCCCGGAGGCGGAGCCAGGGGCGGCTTCTGCTGCCCTAGAGGCGGGACGCGGGTCTCCAGATGAACTTGCTCCTGGGAGGCGGCGGCGGAGGCGGCAGGGGCAGGGGATGTGTTCCAGGGAGTTGCTCCATTTCTTCTCTCCCCCACGGCCTGGCTTGGGGGCGACGTCTGCCGCCGGAGATTTGCCTGAGGTCCGACTCCAGGTGAGCTTGCTCCTGGGAGATGGGTGCGGTGCGGTCAGGGGGCTGGTAAGGTGGTGGCTGCAGGCATAGGGAGGCTGCCCCGGAGGAGATTGTGGATTAGCTCCATGTCTGCACCGCGTGGCCTGAAGGCGGCCTCTGCTGCTCCAGGTCCCGGGACACCCCTGTCCCACTTTGCCTGCTGGGGGCGGGAGGCAGGGTAGTCAGGGTGCAGGGGTGGCTGTGGTCGGGGGCCTGCAGCGGGGGAGCGGACCATTTGCTCCCATCTTCCCCGCGTCTTGTCCTGGGGACGGTCGCTGTTGCCCTGTGTTATGAGACGCGTGTATCCTAGTCGGCCTGACCCTGGGAGTTGGACTTGGTACTTTGGGGGTGGTGGCAGCAGCGGCAGGTTTTCCCATGGAACTTGTCCATTTGCTCCCACTTCCCCCCATGGTTTGCCCTGGGGGCGGTCCCTGTTGTCCCAAGTTCGTCGGACGTCCATCTCCAGGTCAGCCTGCTCCCTAGAGAAGGCCACTGTGAGGTCATGGGCAAGAGTGGTGGCTGCTGCGGGGGTAGGGGCTGCCTTGGGGAGCTGGTGGATTGGCTCCCGTCTCCCCGATGGCCTGGTGTGGGAGTGGCCTCTCCTGCCCCAGGTCACCAGACGCACCTGTCCCACTCAGCCTGCTGGGGGAGGGGCGCCCTGGGCGGTGCCTTTAAGGTGCGGGGGTGGCGATGGCGGGGGTAGAAGACCTGCAGCGCGGAGCCTGTCAATTTGCTCTCCTCTTCCCCGTGACCAATCCTGGGGGCGTCCTCTGCTGCCCAAGAAGCCGGATGCCCGTCTCCAGGTCAGCTTGCTCCTGGGAGACGGGCCCGATGTGGTCGAGGGGCAGAGGCAGTTGCGACGGCTGGCTGCCCCGCCTAATGGGGCCACTTCTTCTCCTCTCCCCTGACCTGGCCTGGGGACGTCCTCTCTGGCGCAAGATTCGCCTGACACCCCACACCTGGTCTGATTGCTCCTGGAAGGTGGGCGCGGTGAGATCAGGAGGTGGAGAGGACAGGGGCTGCCCCTGGAGAGCTGGAGGATAAGCTCCAATCTCTCTGCAGGCCTGACGTGGGGGCGGCCTCTGCTGCCCCTCGCTCCCAGGTCACACTTCTTCGGGTCATATTTCCCCGGGGTTGCGGTAGGGTGCGGGGGCGTCGGGGTGTTGGCGGGGGTATGGAGCCTGCCGCTCGGGAGCTGGGGGTTTAGCTCCCATCTTTTCCGCAGATTGGCCTGAGGGCAGCCTCTGTTGCTCCAGGTCGCAAAGCAATTTCTCTGACAGCTTAGCCACCGGAGGTGGGCAGGATGGGCTGAGAGGGCTGAGGCAGCCGCCAAGGCAGCGACGGAGGGGGCTGTCCCTGGCCAGCTGGTCAATTTGTTCCCATCTCAACCTTTGCTGCCGCAGTTTCGCAGAACGCCCTTCTCCAGTTTATTCTTCTCCAGGGAGGTGGGCGCAGTGCATGCAGCCCGAGGTCTGGGCTCTCCCTTGGGAGGGGCAGAACTCTCTTGTTCTCCTTTGTCTTTATTCTTCAGCGAAGTGGTTACTGGACGCAATTCTTAATTCTGAGAAAGTGTAGCCTGTGTTATGGAAGAGCTGCTGGACAGTGAGGTTTCTGGGTGGATTTTCACATCAGCTGATGCCCCAGGCAGGCAGGAAAGCTATTACTCAGAGCTTCTTAGTCTGGGGTTGGGGATGGCCCCGCCATCCTCACCATGCTTTTTAAAAATGTGTTACTCCCCTCTTTTTCCTAGGTGACATTTTAGGTTATTGGGTCTCAGATTGCTGGCACACTCATCCCTGTTCTCAGACATCTTTTAAACTTGGGTGAAGTGATAAGTAGGGGAAGATGATTTACTGAAAGGTAAGAATACTTAAATTCGCATTAAAGCTACATTCTGTCAATCTTTCTAAAATGATTTTCCTCTGATTCTAAATCCACGACCTAGTGAATGTTGTACTCCTGTGTAAATTATTGATCTTCACATCACATTTGTTGAGTGGTCAACGAGATTTGTTAATTAGATTATTCCTGAAAGGAAAAGTTCAGGCTTTTCAGAATTCCTTGTCTGATGTCACCCAGGCAGTCACAGTAGAAGACAGAGCTGATATAAAAATCCCTCAGCTGCCTGAACTGCAAAGCTTCTGGGATTACTGATCCCTGAAATGCAGGTGACTCTTGATGATAATCTGGGGGATGGTTTAAATGATCAGATTCTTCCAGTCCTATAAATGGGTTCCGTGGCCCCAGCCCCGGGAGAACTGGACATAAGGGCCATATCGTGTGTGGTGGGATGGGAAGGCAAGGTGTAAGAGCTGGAATCACTGAGATTCCACACTCGCTATACACAGACTCCAGAGCCTAATTGTTGTCAGGTTCTGTTCTGGATTTGAGAGTGTGTTCATACATGATTCTTGCCCTTCTGGAGTCACTGCCTGGGTGGAAGTAACCTTTACATAGATCTGTGGAGGATGACATTTAAGTAGATGGGCTGTTATGGTTCTCAATGTGCCCAGGCTTGCTCTTCCAGGCACTCGTGGGACTAACGCGAGTCATGTTATTCACTCATTCACTGATTTATTACCCTTGAATTGATCACTCGTCCCACAGTAAGTGAAACAAGGTAACAGGAAGCTGAGTTTTGTCCCCTCTCCTATCACTGATTGTTTTTCAGTCGGGCGCCCTGTGTATGCATTGTGAAACGGTGGTATTTCGTGCCCAATGGGGCAGCACTGTCAGTTCTGAGAATCAGGGGAGACACATGGGTAGGACAGCACCCTGACACACATGGCACCCCCCATCCCGTGAGACAGAATTGTCGATGCTCAGGTGACCCGATGTAGACTGCGGTGCTAAACCTGAGCATGTTTAGTTATCCTGGTGGCTATGAAAATACAGACTACCAGTCGCTACCTCTGGAGACTCTGAGGGTGTGCACCCCAGAATTCTGCATTTTAAGAAGCACTTTAACGAATCCTGATGAAGAGATCTGAGTGTCCCACGGAGAAACACTGGTGTGCGAGGCACCAATATTGAGGATTCTCAGGGAACGATGTCTTTTTAGGATGGTCCATGGGCCCTCACTTTAGACTTTTGCCTTGGGTTTAATTGTATGTGTTCAGAAGTGATGTCTTTCAATTCCAGTGCATGTCAGCATGCTCTGTGCAGGGATTTACTCTCAGTAGATGGCAAAAACTATGATTCTTCAGGTCACCGAGCAACACTGTGAACGATATTTTATTTTGGTTTTCTTTGTAGCAATGCAGAGTCTCCCGAGAAGAGATTTAGACTCAACAGCTTTGTGTCAGACTTTGGAAGACCGCTGCTGCCCAAGGTGTTCTCTGGCAGTGCAATGACGAATCTAGGTCCCTCTTTCACTGCTACATCAATGAAGTGGACCACTTGGACAAGGCCAAAGCTGGTATCCCTACCATAGCCCTTTACAGTGTTATTCGGCTCCAGGAAGCCATCAGATGCAGCAGGTGGCCAGAGGAGGAGCCGAACAGACTCATGAAATGTGACATCCCCAACTTTATCAACACGGACCAGAACTCTGCCTTTGTGGAAGATGATTTCCTGATTTTGTAACTACCGATTGTTCTAGAAAATAAGCCAGTTGCCCAGAACTCACACAAAGACTTGAATTGAGAAACGTGCTTTCTCAGGTATCTTTCTGAAGATGTGAAGTCTGTCTTTGTATGGAAGGAAGTCCCCTTTCACAAAACTGAATGTGTTTGTGTCTGAGAGAGGGAAATGGAGACAGAAAGACGAAGAAGCAGAAGAGAGCTCCCTCAGAAGAGATCTAGTTAAGGTGAGTTTTTGTGCCTTTAAAAAACATTTGGGGTTTTAGGGGGAACAAAGTATTTACACTGTCTTATTCTCCTCATTGAAAACCTTGGCCCCGTCATCAGAGTCAGCGGCCTTGAACGGGGGTTGCACGCTGCGTTTCATCTGGCACTGCGACTTCCACGCTCTGCCTTTAGCACGTTGCTTTGCCTGTCAGGGTTGCCACCCTTTTAACTGTAAGGTGAGGAGTCTGGAGTAGATGATCCACCCCAGCTCTGCTGTTTTGCAAATTTCTGATTTCGTATTCGGATGAGTCTGGGATACACCCAGAGCAGTATAAACCAGGCCCTACCTCCTGCCTATTGCTGGGGCATCCCTGAGGTCTGTGCCTTCTACTCAACCCTTTACTGAGCCCAGCTTTTGTCAGGAGCCCAAGTGCCTACCGGGATGGCAGGGGACTTGTCTTTCGTGGTCACGGTGGCCAAGAATTCTATTGGTGTGCTGAAACAACTCTTCTGAGATCCTCCACCCACCCCTGCTCAAACCTAATGACAGCACTACGGTTCCTTTCCTAGGAGGAGGATCAATCCATGGTGCATTTTATGACAATCCTGTCCCCAGGGATGCACGGAAGTTTATCAGCTGAGTGAGGGGAGGTGCCTCTGTGTCCCTGTATCTCTGTCTGCTCACAGTTCGCTGCCACCAGCTACTGAACAAGAAAAGCGCTATTCACCATGTTGTGTGTTTTCCAAATGTGTAGGTGATGGTCTTGTGGCTCGTGCATGGGCTTTGATTTGGGATGGTGAAGGGCTTATAAATACCTCATCAACATGTATTCGAGGTGGCCTGGTGCCACACAGATTTGATTCATGAAGGCATCAAGCCTGCACACTGGTTTGGAAACAACTTGGTTTTGATCATTCACACTGCATGCATGACTCGCTGCTAATCTCTGGGTGGTTTTTTCATTTCAGATTTATTCACCCCATGTCTTGCTTAAGCTGAAAAATACTTTTATTACACCAGAATATTCTCTGATTCTTTGTTTACACACATCCAGTTTTTTTAATTCCTTTAAAAATGATTCTGTGTTTATAATGCCTCCTAATTTCTATCATCTCTATGTTGCCAGTGGCCTGAGACATGCACCAGATTTGATGCCGGAACAGTTCCACCAAAAGAAATCCCTTTGCCGTAATATCTTTTGAGGGAAATATTATTCTTTAAGGCTCTAACAGTAAATCGTAGAAGAAAGCATGGAACATTTCTTGTAGTTAATACATGTTCATGCAAAATGATATTTTCATTAAACAATGTTGATTTTAGTAACTTTTACAAATGTGAACATTATTATTCATAATTTAAGTAACCAGATAAAACCACAGTTATTTATTATGAAGATTGAAAACTATTTACACGGTCTCTTAATTAGAAGTAGCTTTATTAGAAGACTGAAGGGTATTTAAAAGATGGAAAAATACCCATGATGACACCATCATTTTTATTAACTAAATATGAAGAACTGTGCAGGGATAAGATTTAACCCTCTGCAAACTGCCAAGTTAGCATGAGGTAGTTTGTGGATGCTGCCAGAGGACAGGACACTCCCCCAGGATCAGAGACAAAGGACTTCCTGCCAGCACAGCAGGCAGCCTGTGGTTCAAGTTCATATTGGTTCCTGAGTTCCTTTCCTATTGCTGTTGTAACAAAGGACCACAGACTCAGTGGCTTAAAGCAATACACATTCATCTTCTCACTGTTCTAGGGTGCAGAAGTGCAAAGTCAATGTCAGTGGGCTAAAACCAACGAGTGGCCAAGGCTAAGTTCCACACCGAGGCTCTTGGGAGGGATTCGTCATCCTACCTTTCCCAGCTTGCAGAGGTGCTCACACTCCTTGGCCCAGGGCCCTGTGTCACTGTGACCTCTGCTGCCACTTTACATGTCTGTCTCTGACTATATAGATATAGAGGAAGAGTCTTCTACATCTGGTATGGACCCTTTTTCCTACATGGACATTGTATCCCTATTTATGTGCAGATGAAAACCCCTTCCCTCCAGGGTGCGGTGGCATCAGCTCACAAGATGACCACTCTGGGCTTTAAGTGTCCTCTTTGTATTGTCATCAGGGAACTTCTCTCTCCATAGTTAGCTCTGTGTTAATTTGTTGTTATATTTTACCCAGAATTACTGAAAGTTTTACTTAAAAGGGATCCTAATTAGCTCTGTTTACCTGTTTCCAGAGCTGAAAGCTTCAGTTCTAGAGTATCAGTTTGATTTTTCCTAAAAATACATTCCAGTATATTTCTCTGGTGAAAGTCTCTACCCTGTTATCTATTGTCCCATCATTTCCTTATTTTCTTGAATATATTAAAAGTATTTTATAGCCTTTATTGGTAACTCTGATGCCTACATCACCTGGGGTTTGCATCCTTTGTCTAATGCTCCTTATTCTCATGTTATCTGTCATATAGTCTGGACATGTTGCATGTCTAGAAATTCTTTATTACATGGCAGACATTGCAAATGAAAAATCCATGTTATCTTCCGTGAGAGCTTTTCTACCTTCCCGTTAGGCAGACAGTGTGAGGGACTGATCATGTCACTCCAATCAGGCGCTGAGGTGGATCAGGACTAAAGTGCCTTTTTTCTTAAAACAGCTTTGAGGTATACTTGGCAAAATAATTTTCACACGTTTAAAGTGTACAGCTTAATACGTTTTGACGTAAGTATATCCCCAAGGAACCATGACCACACTCAAGACAGTGAACATACCCATCACCCACAAAGCTTCTCTCCTGACTTTTGTTGTCCCTCCCTCCCTCCCCGTCTCTTCCCCTGGGAACCATTGATCTGCTTTCTATCACAACATATTGGTTTGCATTTTCAAGATCCTTATATGAATGGATTCATGCAGTATCTACTCTATGTTGTCTGACTTCTTTCATTCAGTGTAATTATTTTGAGAATCATCTGTGTTGCTGTATTAATAGCTTATTTGTCTTATAGTAGAGTATTGTTTAGTGCTGAGTTTTTACTGAAGAGTTTATTGTGAGCAGTGTTTGTATAGACCATCATTTCTTTCTGCATTTACTTCTTGATGGATGCATGGGTTATTTACAACTTGTGCTATTATAAATAAAATAGCAGTGAATATTTGGTTACAAGTCTTTGTATGGACATATGCTTTTCCTTTCTAAAGCACCAGATGAGGAATGTCTGGATTATATGGTACATAGGTGTTTACCTTTTTAAAAGAATCTGTTAAAGACTTTTCCAAAATGGTTGTACTATTGTAAATTCCTCGTGGTGTGTATCAGTTCTGGTTGCTCTACTTCCTTGCCAGCACCTTGTAAGGTCAGTCTTTCTAACTGTATTCATTCTAGTATGTATGTGAACTAGTATCTCACTGTGGTTTTTAAAAGTATTTCTCTAATGACTAATGACACCTTTAATCAGCATCTTTTCATATGCTTATTATCCATCTGGATATCTTTACTGAAGTGTGTTTTCTGGCCTCATTCATTCAGGTGTTTGAATTATTATTGAATTTTGAGACCTCTTTATTCTGGATCAGATACAAAGAGAGACCTTTATCAGATATATGATCTGCAAATAGCTTCTGTCTATGGCTTGTCTTTTCATTTGCTTAGCAGTGTTTAGAAGAGCATTGAAGAGTCTTCATGTTCATAAAGTTCACTCTATCAGTTTCTTTTTAAAATAGATGATACTTTTGGTGTCATAGCAAAGAAAAATTTGCCAAACCCAAGGCCATAAAGCTTAAGCCTATGCTTGTTCTCCTAGCTGTTTTATAGTTTTAGATTTCCTATTAAGATCTATGATCCATTTTGAGATAAATTTTGTATATTTTGTGAGGTGTGGATCAAAGTTCATTTTTTTTTTTTTTGCGTATCACTATCTAATTGTTCCAGCACTACATGCTGAAAAGATCATTTCTCCACAGCATCCTTTTTGAGAATCAATTGTCTGTATAAGTCTTGGTTTAGTTCTGAACATTCTATTGTGTTCCATTATTCTATTTTCCTGTTTTACACCAACATCATAATTTCTGATTACTGTAGCTTTATAAAAAAAGTTTGAAGATCAGATAGTGCAAGTCTTCCAACTTTGTTTTTCTTGTTCAAAGTTGTTTTGGATTTTTGGGATCCTTTGAATTTTTATATGAATTATAGAATAAGTTTTTAAATTCCTTACATCCTGTTCTGCCAAAATTCCACCCATGTCTTTGGCCGTCTCCAAAGCCACATTTTCTGAAGAAGTCTCTCTAGATCCCAGGTGAAAGGAATTTCTCTTTCGTCTGTGCTCAAATCACATTTGATATTATTTGATTACATTTAATCATATTTGCCTGTATGTACTTGTCTGATCTTTCCAGCCATTTAGTAAATCTCAAAAGATTAGGAATCTTGACTTGGTTCCCTCTGTGTGCTGAGAAACTAGTTCTATGCTTTGCAGGAGTGAGCCCTGCAGTAAGAGGTATCTGCAGCACACATCTAGCTCATTGCTTGAATATTGTCAAGGAATTCTGCAGATTTAGAATTGTTTATTGATTGTTGTCTCCAAGACGGCTCAGTCTTTTTTATTTCTATTGCTACTGCTGCAGTTTCAAAGAACAATGGGCTAGTTATTTTCCAAATATCAAATCATACTCTAATTGTGTTGTCACGCAAATTATGTGCTGCTGTGTCTTAACAACCTGCTTAGTGTTCACAGGCTCCTTCACTCATGGAAAATTTGGGAGAATGTCATATCCTTAGAGATAGCAATGCTGTCTTTGGCGACCTGAGCAGCAGTATCTGAATTCACTCCTGCTGTTTTTCCAGTGTCCCCTCTAGACCTCCTCCAGCCCTCCATGGGGGGCCCTGCAGTTCTGCCCTAGAAAAGCCTGTTGCTTCTCAGGAAGACTTCCCTATGAAACATAATCATGTCCTTCTTGTGGGGACATTCAGTCCAGAGACCTGAAAGCAGGGGAAAATGTTTAGCCTGCTTTTGGTAGAAACTAAATTCTTCCATACTTGTTAGAAGCAATTTCAATGAGGAAACTGTTTTGGCATCTAACAAATAAGCATAAATGACTGATGAGGAAGATCAGCTTCCCCGTCCCACTCAGACGTCATGTTGATGTGACACACACATTGGCAAACATTTTCTCCTGTGAGCAACGTAAAGTTCAAGACGTTATGAATGGCTTTTTGTTTTTATTTCTTAGTCTTTCCACATTCACTGTGTCTCGTGAGATTATATGAATCCTGCTTATTTTCAGCCCAGCACTAAACTTTTTAAAAGGATCACGTGTTTAAAAGGCTAGTGGACAATTTTTTAGAAGACAGAAATCCTTAGATTTTGGTCCCAGAGTTGAATCTTGGTTAGTGGTGAATGAAAATTCCCGTTAAAATTTTAAATTCAGTGATATAAAGTCTTAAAAATAGTTAAATATTAGTCAATTTCATTAAACACTATAAGAGTTATTTACCTTTAAGCCTGTTTCTGGGGCAATTTTGCAATGATTCCCTCCCTTTATCGATTCCCTCTTTATCAGAATCCTTGAGAGGCCCCTGTCATCATTGTCAGTATCATCATCATCATCATGGAACTGATTCTTCTGGAAGATTCTAGGAAAATAAAGAGATGGACGGGATTATGTGTAGGTCAGTGTGTGCATATACAATAAGAACAGCTGTCAGACATTAGATGCAAGATACCCATTTCATTTAGGGGAGAATGTGGTCATGAAATCCTGATGTGGTGAATGAAGGAAGCGGTGGGAACAGGATAGTCAATGGAAAGGAGGAGGAAGTGAGTGAATTGGAGAGCATAGATCCTTGGTTAGTTGATCAGCACATTGGTGAGAATGAGGGGAGTGTGATGGCAGAATCATGTCCCTCCCTGGCCACAGGGAAGCCACCTGTGACATGTTACTGTACATGGCAAAAGGGATGACAGATATTTTAGGATTAAAAATCTTAGAGGATTTCTGTCTCCTAAATTGTCTATTAGTTAGCCTTTAAACCCATGATACATTATTATAGATTAGTGCAGGGGCACAAATAAAAAGGATTCATATAATCTCACCAGACAAACTGAATGTAGAAAGGATAAGGAAGAAAAACAAAAAGTCACTTATAAGTGCCTTGAACCATAAATTGCTCATGAGGAAATGTTACACAAGGTGAATGTCACAGCCACATACATACTGCCTGAGTGGGATGGGACAAGGGGATCCTGAGATGAGACAATAGGGTGAGTAGTCTGGATTGTCCAGGTGGGCTGAATGTAATCACAGGGGTCCTTAAAATGGAGTATATTTCCCAGCTGAGTTTAAAATCAGAGGGAGGGGTAGCCATGGAGCAATGTTCAGAAAGGCTGCTGACCATGAAAATGGAGGAAGTTGAGGGGCACAAGCTAAGGAAGGTGGGTGACCTCTGTAAACTGGAAAAAAAAAAGGAAACATTCTCTTCTAGACCCTCTAGAAGGAAGGAACCCTGCTGGTATCTTGAATTTATCCCAATGAGAACTGTGTTGGATCTCTGACATCCACAGCCATAAGCTGATAAGTCTGTGCTGGTTTAAGCTATTAAGCTTATGGGAATTTGTTACAGTGGTAATAGGAAAATAACATAGTGAGCGGTAGTGTAAGGGATTCAAGGTCTAGGATGGGGTGTGGAGAGAATTCTGACATTTACACCTAAAAAACAACCAGGTGAAGTGGGAAGGTGTTTTAAGGAAGACCTACCTGGCAGGGCTGTCAAGCAGACTGGAGTGAGCGAATCCTTGGAGTTAGAGGAATCAATTAAACCTCACAAGGAAAATAAGAAATAAAATGTAGCAGGGCTTCAGTGTTAGTAGATGTAGGAATGGAAATGGGCAGAGAGATATAAACATTATTTTGAAATTAGCTACAGGTTTGATGACTGCATGTTTGGGAGAATTAGCCGATGTGTGGACTGAATGCATCCCCTCAAAATCCATATGTCGAAACCTCATCTCCCAGGGTGATGATATAGGGATGCGGGGCCTTTGGGAGGTGATTAGTAGGATAAAATGAGGTCATGAGAGTAGAGCCCTCATGAATGGTATTAGTGTTCTTATACAGGGCCCCAAAGTGCTTGCTTCTCTCTCCTCTCTGGGCCATGAAGATAGTGGGAAGACAGCCATCTTCGAGCTGGCAATCCTCTCCCAGATACATTGACCTTGAAAGCCTCAGCCTCCAAACCATAAGGAATATGCTGGTTGTTTAAGCCACCCGACACACGGTAATTTGTTACAGAATCCCAGACTGACGAAGACAGTGGAGAATGCCACTGCGTTTTGCACTGATTGCCTGGAGAATGCTGAAACCCAGGGAAGTGGGCAGCACAGACGTTTACTCATTTAATCCTGCCAACACTGTAGGGGATAGAGTCTACATTTTCCTCGCTATTTAAAAGGTAAGGAAAAAGAGGCACAAATAATAACAATGACAATGACAACAACAACAACAACAGCAACAGTAATTTGTCCAAGATTCACACAGAACTCCCTGGAGGGAGAGTGAGAATTAATACTTATGCAGGCTGGCCCCAGAGCCCCTGCTCATAACTACTAAGTCAGATCACCTTGCTTATTTAGATCAGCTTTTTTCAACTGTGATATGAGTGTACTGTGTCCAGTAACTTATAATTTCAAAATACCTCACTGTAAGGGAAACATTAGTCGCAGGCATTACAACCCACAGAAAGCTAGACATACAAAAATAACTTGTTAGGGCAAGATAACCAATAATGTTTTTAAATATTATACCTGCTGACCCTTTGCAATAAAGTGTTTTTTTATAATTCTGTCTGGCTACAGAATAACATCATAATCCTGCATGTGGCTGGTGGCTCCCGTGTTGGACAGCACGGGTCTAGAGAATTTAAATGACTTGCCCAGCCTTGCCCAGGAAGCTCGTGGTGGGATCAGAGCTATAGTCTGGGACTGTTCCTTCCTATCCAAGTCCCTCATGGAAGTTTAGAAGCTTCTCCTTTGGTGCCCAGCTGTCTATCCGTACTTATGACATCTTGTCAGGTGCCCCGGCCTGCTCCTGAACATCAGCCAGAACCCACTTCTGCTCTTTTTTGGCCAGGTAATACCTTCTAGCAACTTCCATTGCCTTCTTGGCATCAGTTTTTACATGGAAGGGTAGTGGCTAGAGAAGGAAATGTGTCCACATGACAGGTTTTTCATAAATATAGTAGGAGTGGTCAAGAGAAGAAAACCTCAGGAATACGAGTGGAAGCAGGTCATTTAATATACCAAATGCGTACTTTCAATGTATGTTTGTGTTTCCGAGTCCACGCTTGTTCTACTCGTGCATTATAGGCCAACACATCAGGAGACAAGGATTTGGGGCAAGAAATAGCGGCTTTAATTTGTAAAGCCAGCGGAGAAGATGGTAGACCAATGTCCTGGAGAACCATCATCCCAAGTCAGAATTCAGGCTCTTCTTATATTAAAAAGGGGAAGCGGGAATGCTTGGTTGTTGCAAACTTGGTGTATGAATTCTTTGTTGTTAGAATCCTTTGTTCTTGCAGCTCTTCACCTGGGTCAGATCCGTGTAAACCTCCAACAAGCAAATGTTATTTTCTATTCTGTATCTTGTTATCTTTATACGAATGGAAAAGTGATAATATCCTTCAAAGTCAGAGCCTTGAGAATAGGGTCTCCTGTATATTTCAGGATCTAGGCAACATTGTTTCACAAAAGGTGCAGAAACAGCAAGACTAAGCCTAGGAAACAGGGCACAGGTTTAAAGTCAAAGGAACAGATCTAATATGGAGTCAGATTTGTTCTTTCCTATTTCAGTAGTGCCATGGAGAAGGCACTGTGGGCAGCTTTCTGTAGGGTCCTGGAGGCTTTCTCTCTCAGCCTCTGTGCGCCTCTATTGAAAACCCGTCATCGCTATCTGGCCTGCTGGAAAACCAGTCCGCCTGTTTTGCCCTGAAGTTGTGTTCTGTTTATAACTCATCTCTACTCCTTGGAAAACAACTCAATAAAAACTCAGTTGGTTTCCCACCAGCCCTGAGCAGGGGTGAGGGATAGCATGTTATTATTTTATAAAAAAAATATATAAAAAAGTTTTAAAACAGCACTGGGCACATAGGAGAGAGACAATCAATGCTTCCTGGCTTAAATCGAAAATGATGACTCAGTGAGTCTATGGCTGCTGTATTTGCTGAACTAGTTACTCTTTGCTCCATTACACATTTATTTTAACTGAAAAAGAAATATATGCATATGGTTAAAAAAATTCAAACAGAGCAAAAAATACTCAAGTGAAAGAAGTTTTCCCTCATCCTCTGTTCTTACACGCCTCCCTGGAGATGCCAATGTTTACAATCCTTTGTGTGCTTTTCCAGATATGCTATGCAAGTTCCCACCAATGTATGTAAATTCCTTTAAAGTTTTACTTATTTTTAACTTTAAGGGATTTAAATCCTCAAGTGGCTTCTGCCACAGTAATAGAAAAGAGGAAATCTGACTCCATATTAGATCTGTTCCTTTGACTTTAACCATGTGCTCTGTCTCCTAGGCTTCTTCTTGCTTGTAAAACAATGTTGCCTAGAGCCTAAAATATACAGGAGAGCCTATTCTGAAGGCTCTGACCTTTAAGGGTATTTAACACTTTTCCAATCATATAAAGATAACACGTTGCAGAATAGAAAATAACGTTTGTTTTGTTGGAGGTTTACAGGGATCTGACCCAGGGAGATAGCTGCAAGAACAAAGGATTCTAACAAGAAGGAATTCCTACACCAAGAAGTATGCAAAAACCAAGCACATAGGAAAGCAGCCTGAATTCTGACTTGGGGAGATGGTTTTCCAGGACATTAGTTTGCCATCTAGGTCTACAGAAACTTGCTATTCCATGCCCCAACACATGGTCTCCCAACTTACTGGCCTGTCCTGCACTGAGGAGAATGAATTTGGACTCAATAACACTTCTACCTACCTAGCAAGTTGGACACGGGGACTGAGGGCAGCTCTCCCACACACAGGGGCCTACAGTGAGCCCTTGATTATTCCCCGAGGTTGGGGTGTGGTTTACCCAGGAGGGATGCGGACTCTACACCAACACTCAGGCAGTCTGCTCCTTCTGGGGCTCTGACATTTTACCTCCCGCTTCCTGCCAGCCCAACATTTGGGACAGTGGAGCTAAGGCAGAGATCGTGCCTGCCTGTTTCCCAGCGTGTAAAAGGGGAATATGTACTCTTCCCAAGGTAGTTCTGAGAAACAACACCTGCGGGTGCTTGGTTCCCTGAGCAACAGTAAACCTAGCTCCTTGTGGGGGCAACGGGTATGATACCCGTAGGGTTTCTGAAGAGACCTTAGCTGGAGGGCTGGGCCAGGGACGTAAAATATGAGCTGTGGGCAATGACAGGTAAGAGAAGGGTGTATAGGCAGGACTGCTGCCTCCTTCGGGGTGCCACAAGAGGTAAAACGCTTTCTCCCCATCTCTGTAACTCCCCTCCCAATTCCAGATAACTGCCTTCCCTCTGCTCCTCCTGTCCATGTGTCTCCCTCCACTTTTCCCCGCCTCCCCTCCTCCTCCCCTATTCTCCCTCCCTCGGTTCCCCTTCTCTCTCAGGACCCAGAGCGGATCGCTGGCCCTCCTGCGCATGCGCAGTTGCTGCCAGCTGGACCGCGGGTTGGAAGCTCCAGCTCCGAGCCGGGGATCGGCCCCAATGGCTTCTCAGCTCTGTCGCCCTGTAGGCCTTTGGCTACTGCCTGGGGCCGGGGCCTCTGGCTGTGGAAGTGCAAGGTGAGGGGATATCGGGAAAGGGGTGAGGCGGCTGCGGGAGGGCGGTCGGCGTGTCACAGCCCCCCAGGGCGCCAGTCAGCGTGTGTTCAGCTGGATTGCTCGGGCCAGACCCCTCTGCCCGCGCCACCTGCCCCGGCGCCGCGGCCACAGCTGTCCAGGGCCAGGTGTGCCCCTGCCGCCTCTTGGCCCAGCCGGGCTCCCCTCAGTCCGCGGCTGGCGTCCGCTTCCCCTCTCCCGCCCGCGAGTCCTCCCCTCCCGGGCTTCCTCTCCTAGGCCGCCGACCCGTCCCCACCACTGGGCGGGCTGTGTCCCGGGCGGGCGGGGTCTGCACACCCGGACGGGGCGGGCGGCTTGGGCTGGGGCTGGTGCTGGCCTCCGAGCGGGGCTGCAGCCCGCGTCCCCCACCCCGCTCTCCCTGCCCCGCGACCCTGGGGCTGCCTTCCTCTCCCTTTCCCGATCCCTGAGGTCCAGATTAGCGGCGTGGGCGCTGCTCCCCAGGCTGAGAGCCCGCGGCTGTAACTCCCAGCTTCTTCTGGTGGAGTCGGGAAAAGGGAGCGGCAGTGCTGAGGGAGCTTCTGTCTCCTTGATCAGGATTTCTGCCCCAGGTAAGTACCTTGAACACTTTCAGGTGTTATGATGGCGGTGCTTGTTGATGTCACATGTTTTTATACTGAGAGGGATTACAGTGGTGAAAGCAGGGCTTGGTTCAGTTAAAAATGAGCTGAAGGCATGAGGCTGTCTCATCCTCCATCATTCACTCTCCCAGGGTGAAACGTGAGACCGTCGATCTTAAAAAGATACTTATAGTCCCTAACTAGTCCAGCCCAGCTATTGTGTGTTAACAGGAACAGCACAACCCGAGGCGTTGGAGACCCAGGGACATTGCACTCCTAAAGAGCTCCTGGCAAAATCTGGTTTGTTTTGTTTTTTATGTTTGTTTGTTTTACTTAAATTGTGGGACAGACTAGTAGTATAGAGGGAAAAATAATTGGCAAAAAGGATTTTTTCATATAACAGCTTTATTGTGATATTGTTCACACACCATGAATTCCACCCACTTGAATGTTACAATTCAGCAGCTTTTAGCATATTCACATTTGTGCAACCATTATTATTCCAGAACGTTTTCATCACATCAGAAAGACCAGTTGAAATGCATGACCTATCCACCCCTTCCCAGTGGTGGTTCTAAAGAAGTTTCTTGGCTGTTCCTGACCATAAATTAACTTGTTACATTCCATGAAATATCTGGGAGGAATTCTAATCAGAATTGCAATGAATCTGTCTATCAAAGCAGGAAGAATTAATGTCTTTATGGCATAAACTTCTACACATGAATATATCTGGGACCCTATCTTTTCATCTGTCCAGAGCCAGGCCTATGGGAAATCCTCATTAATTCTTGGGTTTGTGAATGATGAGATTCAATACATCATTAGATGCAACTGTAGCCTTTCACTGAAGAGAAAAGTAACCTCGTAGAAGCCAAGTGATTCTCTGATGGTTAGAATGAGTGACCGCCAGTGCTGGAGTATTCGAGTGGACTTGGTGCTTGCAGAGTTCTCCACCACCTACAGCTAAGGGGATTACCGTGTTCTTTTACTTTTTTTTTTATGGCGTTGCTTTTATTTTTACTTATTATATAAAATTATTTTTTATTGAAGTGTTGTAAATTTACCATGTTAGCTTCAGATGTACAGCAGAGATTCAGTTATAAGCTTATGCATATGTATATAAATGTTTTTCAGATTGTTTTTAGTACAACTCATTACAAGAAATTGAAAATAGTACCCTGTGCTATATAGTAGGTCCTTGTCATTTATTTTATATTTATTAATGTGTATCTGTTAATCCTCCCTTTCCTGCCTGCTAACAACAGTTTGCTTTCTATGTCCATGAGTCTATTTCTAGCAGCACCGTTTTTGCTAGCAATATATGCTGGTTGGCTCTTTTCTGTTTCAGTAGTTCCATCTTATGTGTGGGCGTTTTTCTTCTGGTGGGCCTGTGTGTGGTTTGCACACGTGATAATACAGATCTGTATTTGGGAGAACTCCAGGCCTCGTGTAGTCCCTCGTATGGAGCGCCCACTGAACTGGTGCTTGAACTTGGAAAAAAACAGTAAATGTTGGAATTTCCACTATGGTTGAGACTTCCAGGTTTCTATAACCTCTTTAGCCCACCTAAATTTTGGCTGCACCCAATACTGGATAATTTGGTGGAACTTCATGGTATGGTGGTGTAGAGACAGGGCCTTGTATGCTTCTTCTCTTTCCTTTTTCTAACAATCATTTTCCTGGGCCTTCCAGGTACTCCCCCAGAAGGGCCCAGGGCTGGCTTGGTGCTGCACTGAGGCAATATTTGTTAATAAGTCCCTTTCCTCATCTCTTCTGAGCCTCCATTTCCTTCTCTGCACAATGAGGGCTTAGACTAGATAAGTGCTTTTCAGTTTCTTTTAAAGCCATGTTTCCTTTGAGAAACAGAAAATTCAAATCTCTCCTCCCATCACAACCCTTTAGATTTTGACACGTCCTCCAAGGAGTCACATAGCTCTTTGTGGTAAATTGACGTGATTGTGATTCCACGTGGCACAGAAAAGACTCTTCAGAGATTTATTGCAGGGAGAGGGCAGGAAAGGGGCAGTATGTCACACTTTCTTGTGTGAGCACTGGAGCAAAGGCTTGGGTTTAAATACAGTGTCTGATGTGGCATCTCTCTAATCTTGCACAATGTGATAAACCTCTATCCCTAGTTTCTTAATGTGTCAAGTTGGGGTGGTAATGTTTTAAGGCTTTTGTGAAACATTATACACATAAGCCATTTGTGTCTCGGTAGATACAAGACCTGCTAGAGAGTCGGAATTTCTTTAAAAATACATATATATTGTCCACATCATTCTGTCTGTGTGTATTTTGAAGTTCCTGGAGGGTGAGGGTTGAGTGTAATGTCCATCGTGGGACAGGTGGCCCATGGGTCTGTGTGCCTCAGATTGCCCCCTCCTCCCCAGTCCTCTTCCTCTCAGTCCAGGATGAAGTTCCCTAGTAGATTTACACACAGGTCTTGTGGAAATGGCTTTTCATTTTATTGTTTCACCAAGGAGGGTTGCCATCATGATCTCTGTGGTCAGGTTTTGGTGACCTGAAGGCTATGCAATTGGGGATTTCTATTTTATAAAAAGAAAAAAAATTACAAATACAAAATTAGACCTAGGTTGGTGGCAGGAGCTTTTGAAAGTGGGGACCATTAGCTTTTTTAGCTTCAGGTGCAGTGGCCTCTGGCCACGAGGACACATCCTCATGCTCTGAATTTGGAGGGACCAGTGGGTTCAGTGGGAATATTTACTGAGTGCATCTCATGGGCTGCGCATTGTCTTATTTGTACTGTGTGTTCCTTATTTGAGACGGTGAGCTGATTTAAACTCAATAGCCTCTTTAAAATAATAGACTTTTTATTTTTAGATGTAATGTAGATTCCCATGTAGTTGTAAGAGATAATATGGAGAGGGCCTATGGACCCTTTGCCCAATTTTCTTTAATAGTTCCATCTTGCAAAGTTGGGGTACTATTCATTCGTGACTCACTAACCCTTTTAGGTTTGTGTTATTGCCCTCATTTCTATTTATGAATAAACTGGTGTTGAGAGAAGCACACAGGTCTGCCCATGTCACCCACGTGGTTAGTGAAGATTTGGGTGGAACATGGGCTTGGCATTTCCAAGCAGTACCATTATGATGGTCTGTGGCAGGGAGCAGCATTCACTTTGCTTGTTTATTCATTCATTCAACAAACATTTATTGAATAAACTCTGTGGGTCAGATGCTTTCATAGGGTTATCTGATTCTTCAGCAGTATGGAGAATCAGGTAATGTTTTCTTTTAATATGAGAAAAATATCTCTGAGAGGTTATAATCTCCCCAAAGGAAAAATGGCTCATAAATGAGGGATAGTACATTTGTACAGTTCCTTCTTCTTATGCAGGTGGTACCCTAGGCATTTTACATTTGCAAACTTCCATAATCCAGATATATTCTTGTAAGGCAAGAAGTTTTTTTTTAATTGAAGTATAGTCAAGTTTACAATGTTGTGTCAATTGCAAGGTGGTTTTTTTTGAATTTTGAATGGAGAAAATATTTTTTGAGGGGGTTAATTAAGTCTATTTATTTGTTTCATTTTTCTAAAATGAGGTACTGTGGATTGAGCCTAGGTCCTTGAACATGCTAAGCACGTGCTCTACCACTGAACTGTACCCTCCTCCCCAAAGCAAGTTTTCTTACCCATTATTCTGCACCTTAGGGGTTCAAATAAATTGGTGTTGAAACCCAGATATTTTGATCCTACTATGGTTCATTTCATTATATCCTGCTGAGGGGTGGGGAAGCAGTTCCTTTATTCATTCATTTATTCAGCAGTTTTGAGCACCGACTTTGCATCAGGGCCTGCCTAGGTGCTTGGAAACAGAAAACAAGAAATGATCCTTTTCTGCAGGGGATGAAAGCCTAGACCAAAAGCTGGGTAATGTGATCTGAGCTTCAGTAGCCATGTGCAGACGCTGAGGACAAAATTATCCCCGATTTGCTTGGACTTCCCTTGCCTTCTGGCTGGTGCACACCAGGTCGCCGCATCCCAGTGAGGCCCGCAGCCCACAGCACAGTATGTACATCGATTTACCCTCCCTTCTCGGCAGGGCCTGCAACATGAACGCCCCTGACTACGTGCAGTGCGCTGAGGACCACCAGACTCTCCCGATTGTGGTCCAACCCGTGGGGATCATCTTAGAGAATTTCTTTTGCATCTATAATGGAATCTCCTTGGTGAGCCAGATCAGACCGTGCGGCTCCCAGTGGGCACTCTGTATCTACTATAGGTATCTCTATGCGCCCGAGAATGGATGGAGTGACTTCCAGACCCACCGCAATGTCATGGGCCTTGTCACCATTACTGACTGCCTCTTGGCCAAGACCTTCTAGAAGCTCCACGCACAGAGGAGCTGTATGGCACCATGCTCTACGACTCTCAGCTCTTTGTCTTTGTGCTGTATGGGGAGGTGGCCGAGCAGCCGCACACCGACGTGGCCTTCAATCTACGAGGACTGCAGGGTGGTGGAGAAGAGGATAGACGACTTCACTGAGTCACTCTTCTTCTTGCCCAAGTCCAAGTGGCTGGATGGCGACCCCGAAAATTCTGGGGAGAAGACCCCCCTCCTCTACATCCTATTTGAGAAGGAGGACTTCGTGGGACTGGACACAGACAGCAGGCAAGTCAACCTGAAGGCCGGGCCACCCTGGCTGTGTGACAGATTGCTTCCCTACATCCAGAATGGGATCATCAAGGAGGAGGGCTTTCTTGTAGCCAAGGCGGGAAGGAGGTGTAGCCCGCCGGTTTTCAGACGTTTAAAACTAAATCCGCCTTTGTTTCAGAGAGATCCTTTTAGGGTTAGTGTGGACACTTACTCCCCCTTTTCAGCCAGGACACTTGGGGGGACCCCTGGAGTTGCTGTCCAATAGAGTAGCCACAGCTACTGATGTTAGTAGTGCTGGGGAGGAGGCCGGTCTGAGCTGAGATGTGCTGTAAGTCAAATGCACATCAGAGGCTGAAACTTGTCTAGTAAAAAGAATATAAACTATCTTGTTACTTTCTATATTGATTACACGTCAAAATGATAGTATTTTACATACAGTAGAATAAGTAAGCTCTGTTCTTAAAATCAGTTACTTGGTTTTTTTTTTGTTACATTTTAAACGTGGCAACTGGGAAACGTTATTTACATGACTCTCATTTCATTCCTGTTGGACAGCCTGTCCTGGGACAGTTTCATCCCTTTGCTTATAAATGAGACTCTGAATCCCGAGACGCAGAACGAGGTGCTGGTTGAGCTCAGGGTGGAGCCGATGTCTCCTGCCTCCCAGGCCCAGCACCAGCACGGCTCAGGCCCTCTCCCCTGCCTGACAGCCACCATGCCAAGTTAGGACATCAGAAACACTGCCAGGGGCTTCCGAATTAGCTCCTTACGCAGGGAAAGGCGTGTCACGGTGTATGGGACACAGCAGGGAAAAATTCGTCCTCACTTTGTCCCTGTGATTAGGTCAAAGGCCCCACTCTGCCTTGGAAGTGCAGACGATCTCTTCTGGGCTGCCTAACCCCTCACCCTGTACTATGTTTCCCTGTGTATCTTTCAAGCTGTCCCTCGGGCAGAAGAGGGTGAGACGTCTTTGCCGAGAGGTGGTCCCCCTTTACTGGGGAGAGTGAGGTGAGCTGTGTCCCCCCGGCCTACGGCCTCGGGCCTTGAGTCTGGAGAGCGCTCATGGCGGTCCCACAGGTGACGGTCGGAGGACATGGCACGTGCTGCCGGGCCCGATGTGCAGGAGGGGCTCTGTGATTCTCTGTCATTCTAAGGTCAGATTCTACTTTCTTGTTGTTGGTAAGATGGAGGAGAAGATGCCAGAGAATTGATAAAAAGAAAATCCACACCAGTCCTGTGAATGACAGACACAGGGGATCCGTGTCCCACCTGCGTGTGGTGCCTGGCGGGCTCTGGAATAATTTTCACTTCCTCCCCAGACATTCCTCTATGGCTTAAGGAAGGGGAGAGGCATGTCGTGGCCATGATCTGTACTTGTCCTCACAGGGCCCTGTGATCTACATGCCCACACTACACTTCTGCTCCTTGGAGATGAGGTGTCAGGTTTAGGAAACTGGGCACTGCTGAGGGCATAGCTGCCAGAACCGTGCTACACCAAGGCTGGCTCCGTTCACCTCACCTGTCACCTCCTGTTGAGTCCTAAGGCGTCATTCAAGGTAGGTGCATCGGTGCAATGAAAGCAGGGACCTCCTTCACCCCCTGGACAGACTGGTGGGTGATCAGTGGAAGCCTGGAGCCCTGCCCCAGCCCCACGCCAGTGCCTCCTATTTTGTCATAGGAGGCACTGGTGACATTTTTGCTCAGCAACTGCTTGGCTCTGATTCTGCAGAGCCAACAGAGAATGCCAGCTTGTTTTTGCCTTTTGAAGTCTGCCCTTGGGATTTGGCGGAGTAGCTGGATGTGTGCTTAGCCCATAGTGGTTGACACTGTCACCATTGTTTACCCAGAACCTCGTGTACCAGGCATGGCTGCCGGCATCAAAATACAGCAGCGCATTAAACCTCCCTCCTGGTGGGTCTGTCTGTCCTGGTACCATAAGGGCTCAGCCAGCATCTGAACGTCAGTGAGATAACGTGGCCAGTGAGCTCGGGTCAAGCACGTTCTCCTCCAGTGACTTTTACTCCATTGTTGCTTTTACTATTACACAGTCATTAATTTTTTAAACAATGCTTTGGTTCAGGAGCAGAACCTAATTCTCCCCTGTTCCTCTTGGTGGGAGTGAGTAAAGTTGCCCAGCTTGAAATGCGACCACATTTTGTAGCTCAAAAGCTGTCTACACGCATCTAGGTGAAGTTTTGGTTTGGGGCGCTGACCACGTTGGGGTCCCCCGGCAGCATCGCTCCCCTCAGGCCCCTGCCTTCCCTGGATCAGGAGGTGAGGGTGGGTCTCACCGTCCCCGTGTCCCTGTCCTCATCACACTGACGTAATTTCTTGTAAATGCTGTCAAAGTCATTTTTGTTCTCGTGTGTTTCTAATTTTGGCTGTTCCTCTATTCCTTTTTCTATTTTCCTTTTTCCCTTATACCACCCCGTGAGCATGTTGTTGGGTCTGAAAATGTGGGCTATGCACACCCTGCATTGGAATAGCCAGATCGCCCTCTGTGCCGTCTCCATCGCTATAAAAAGCAAAAACTTAACAGTTGCCATGATTCGTATATTATCCTAGTCATCTTATTTTCTACTTTTTTGGAATTTTTGCTATGTTAGCACATCACCCACTGGAGTTTGATA
Source organism: Vicugna pacos (assembly GCF_048564905.1). Classification (NCBI taxonomy): domain Eukaryota; kingdom Metazoa; phylum Chordata; class Mammalia; order Artiodactyla; family Camelidae; genus Vicugna; species Vicugna pacos. Next base: position 27,461,001 of record NW_027328741.1, read on the forward strand.
TCTGTTAAAGTCCTTGCTTTGAGGAACCTGTTAGTTCGTCCTTATATTTGGAAACAAATGCTCTCTTACTAATTTTGTTTATTTGTTTTGAAGAAGTGAGATGCGAATTGATTTAGGCGGCTGCTGAGGGATTTTTTTCATGGAGTATTTAAACTTGGAAAGTCAAAATCTGCAGCACCTTGCTTGATTCTGGCTTTTACACAAACGTGCTCGGCACACGGTTCCTGGCTGTCGCTGTGTGACGTGCGTGACGGCGCTTCCTGGCCGGCGGTCACTGGTGAGGAAGTGGCCGCCACGGAGGTGACAGCTGCAGGGGACGCTGTTGGAGGAAGCAGTCACCGGTTTTTTGTTTTTTGGTTTTTTTTTTTGCATTCACCTTCCCAGTGCCATTTACTTTACTTTGCATTCATAGAGGGGCAGGAGCGGGCCTAAAACCATGCCACTCTTTTGTTCCCTTTATGAGGCTGGTTTTTCTAAGTATCAGGAAAACATTGCCTTGTCCTAAGTAACTGGTTCCCTTGGATCTGGTGGACACAGGGACCGCTAAAGGGGACCGTAGCTTCCTCTCTGCTTCAGCCAGTGGGCATTCAGAGCCGGGTCTGTGGTTTGCCTCAGCAGCCGTGCAGGCCTCCCTGCCCCGGCCTTTACTTTTACCCCTTTTTGGCAGTAAATAGCTGACTCTGTGTCTGTTGCAGCTGATGTCCACCACTGACGGCCGTGTCGTTATTTTGCGGTAGTGAGTCTCCAACACCCCTGTCAGCCGTGAAGGGACCTTGCATTCTCACCCCGACCCTGGTTCATCTCACCCAGGGAAAGGGCTTGGCCACCACCGTCATGCTGGACATGAGGCCTTGTTTCTCCTTTCATGCTCTGGTCCAAATGTGGACACTTCATCCTTCACTGACTTGGTCTCGCTTGAGACAGTCCAGACTTTCTGAAAGAGTCCATCACATTCTGGGGGGGAACAGAACAGAAGTAAGAGTCGCAAGTAGGAGTCTAGGCTGTCTGGGTTGGCAAATGCAGGCTGGGATCTGTGATGGCCGGTCTGTGCCCTGGACACTGGCCTTTCCCGTGGCTCCCGAGAGAAAAGGGGTCGGAGCGAGAACAGACTTGCCTGGGTTCCTACGATCCTCATCTGCTCACTGACAGGAGTGTCAGCTAACTAGGAGCTCCCCCAGACCTCGGGCCCTTCAAACCTCAGATCACGGGAGATCCTTGAGTCCCTTCTTCTGGTCCTTCTTTGTGAGAATCCAGTGCCTTCTGAGGTGACTGGCAGCAGGAGATGCCTCCCCCTCCAGGGAACTCCCTTCGGAGGACTGTGACTCAGTGCACCTTGCTGTGAGCTTGTGGGTTTCCATCGTGCTCCCTGCAGAACCAGACTTGAGACTGGCTTAGCGACAGAAATAACAAGACTGATTCCAGGGCAGGGCCAGGTGGAGGGAACAGTGGAAATTGAATGTGACCTCAAACACCTAGGTGGGTGCTGGGGCTGTTACTAAAATGGGGAGCCTGGGAGGTACCTGCCAGGAATCGAAGTCTAGATTAAATGGTGGACATAAGGCCTTTTTTTTTTTGACATATGGCATTTTTAAGATGCCATTTGTCATCCAAGTTAGGACTTCCAAGAGGCACTCGTGTCTATGAGTCTGGGGCTCAGGTGAAGGAGCCGGACTAGAGATACACATTGGGATTCGTCATTCTTAGCTGGTGTTCACAGCCGTGCAAGTGGATCAGCTCATCTCAAGAGGTGCAGACTGTGTCTGAGGGGGGGCAGGGCTGTGCCTGGTTTGGAGGAAAGCCCGGACCATGCAGCTTTGGTGTGTCAGTCAGCGGCGTTTGTGATTTTCAGAGCAATGGCATTTATCCTTAAGGTTCTGGGGGGTGGGCAGGGCCACACAGGAAGAAATCTGAAGAGAGGGTTTTGGCCACGTGTGCGCGTCTTGGGACGATCCAGAGGCTGCAGGGTCCAGAAGGGGAAACTCCTCAGAAGCTGGAGTCGGAGTGGGGAGTTGGGAGAATGTAGTCACACTCTCCTGTGATGAAGGGAGGGAGGCCTAGGGAGTCCGCACCCTAGTGGACTCTCTTTCCCACGAACAAAAGGCAATCAGACAGAAGATTTGAGGTAAGAAGGGATGGGCGTTGGGAGAGGAGCCAACCTGGAGAACGGTGGTTGAACAATTCTTGAATAGTCTCCCTGAAACATAGAGTTAAAAAAAACCCAGACTCTTAAGAATATTGGTAGTGACTGGGGAGGAGGCAGTTGTTTTTCTGACCTCCTAAGGGTAAGGTATGTATCCGGGGATATACAGAAGAATCGGGCAGTCTGTTCCTGGGGCTTCACCCTTACCAGGGGGAACAGTGCAAGTTTAAAGGGGGAGAAGGGCAGCGGAGGGAAACTAGCCAGGTCCTGTGTCACGTACCAGTCGGCCGCCCTACTTGCGTGTTGCATTCACATCCATGCCTCCCAAGTGGGCGGTGGCAGCCCCGTTTTGAAGATTGGGAAGCCTCCTCAGAGGTTTAAGGAATTGGTTCATTTAGCAGCTAGTAAATGCTGTAGCAGGATTCCAGCAGGGCCTTGTCAGACTTCAAGGGCATGTTCTCTCTACTAATTCCGGTTGTACCTGAAATGGTGAAGTGAGTCAGTTTCGGAGCCTTTCAGAGAAAGTACGCTTTAAGTGCCTCAGGACTGTTGCACAAAGCTCAGTGTTCTTTCATGGTTCGGAACCACCGCAATGCTTTTTGCCCCACAGATGTAAGGTCTTACTCCTTTGACGATGGCGTGGTTGTAAATGACATACAGGTGCAAAACCACACTTAGCAGCTTCTGAAGGGAAACTCTCCTGTTCTCCCTTGATCAGCTTTCTTCCACGGGATGTAACTGTGCTGCAGCTAAGGCCTGAGCTTTCCGTATGGAGTGAGGGTTTGATATCCAAATTTAGCATAAAACAGTCAGATGGAGAAAATCGAAGATGACAATATATTTTGGGGTTTCATTAGACAAGACATACTATCTGTTAATGGCTCATAAAGCTAATGAAATTGAGTACAGAACATTGCATTTCTTACTTTCTACTGAGAGCTGTCTTCCAACATAAGGTTCTCTGCTTTGGAACTTCAGCTCAGCCACTAGGGCGCCTGTCATTGTGTTGGTGTGATTGCATTTACACAGTGCATGTAATCTGGGCTTCCTTAGCCCCAAACACTCCAGTGCAGAATCATAGGCTGTAGCCATCACTTAGTTATACAAATACTTCTAAAACTATATGATACCAAAAAAAATAAATAAATAAAAATAAAGAGAGAGAGGGAGATTGCCTTTATCAAAGTTCCTTTGGATTTTAACTGCAAAGTGTTGTTGAGCAGCTCTGGTTTCCTTTGGATATGAATATATACATTTCTTTGCATGTAACTTGGATTTCAGGCTTGAACACCAAGCTCTTGTTTTCCATGAGCCACAAAAATCATAGCCAAATGACACACATATGAAACAGTTTATTCTTTTTATCTGAGACAGAATCCTTGAATTTGGGACTTGAGCTGCGACTTTCCTGTTTGCTCTTCCCACCCCTCTTGTCACCTCACTCCTTTTTCCCACGTGGCCTCCAAGAGGTCATGGTCTCATAGGAGCAGGTGGACAAATACCAGTTGGTAGCCAAGCAGTGCTGCTGTAGATGGAGCCCAGCCAAGAGCTAAAGGACATCATCAGGGAGGACTTCCTGGAAGAAATTGGCTCTACATTCAGTTCTGGGGACAGAGTAAGAGTCAGCCAGGGGAAGGAATCAAGAGGGTGACTCAGGTGGCAGGAGCAGCCCGGGTAGAGGCCTGGAGGCTTGTGGGGTGGGGACTCAGGGAGACTGCCCTGTGTGGTCCAGGGTGGTGGGTGACCCTGCTTTGAAGGACACTGGAGAGGGCCTAGGGGTGGAGGGCTTTGGAGGAGCTTGGTTTTTACTAGAACTGACACAGAAGAGGCAGTGAAGGGTGTCAGCAGGAAGTGACCCTTAGGAGAGCAGCTCTGCCTGTCCTTTTGAGTCCCACCCCTTCATTCTTTTATTCACAACACACGCAATTCTGAGTGTCTAGGGGAGAGGGGGTGGACCCACAGTAGTAAGCAAAATGTACTTGCTTCTTGAGAGCTTAGCAGTGTCAGAAGTTGACTTAGATTAAAATGTTTTATTAACACAGCAGGGCACCTAATCCAAAGTGCGGAGGTTGGAGGGAAGGAAGACTTCCTTGACAAACAGTTAAAATGAGCCTGGAGGCTAGTGGGAAGTAGCAGCAGGTCACGGGGCCCCTGAGGTCACTGGGGACCTGGTACTGAGGTGAGGATGGACAAGCAGGGTCGGGGGTGGGGCTAGAACTCTACCAGGGAGCCTCTGATGGGTTTGAAGTGGGGGAGATGTAATCAAATTTGTGCTTTGGGAAGGCTGCCTTGGCTGTGTGTGTGTGTGTGTGTGTGTGTGTAGCGGGGAAGAGGGGGAGGGTGTCACCAACTGGGAGGGTCATTAGAAGACCATTCACAGGCTCGGAGGCCACCAGTGGGAGAGGGGCATCGGGACTGCTTGGGGACCGCAGGGGCAGAGTGAATGCCGGGTTTCCTTGTGTGGAGGGCTTGTTAGCGGGGTCGCTCTAGCGACACCTTGTGGCTGGAAGTAAACAGATGGAGGCCGCCAGGTGGACTTACCTCTTCTCTCCTTCCCTGCCTTGTGTGATGATCTTAGCTCTGCCAACATATGGAACAGAAGAGCTAAGTTCCAGAGTAGCCCAGGACTTTGCTGGGCTCGTTCAAGTGAGAGCAGATAGGATTTAGGCTTGTGTTGAGATCTGTAAGTTAACTTAGCTAGAAACGTCCTGTCTTTTGGATTTTCATAGGGGTAGTAATTCTTGATAAAGATTGCTTCCTTGGTGAGAGGAAATTTAATACAACTGATGTCTTTCTCAAAAAATATCTTATCTTTTAAGAAATTTAATATTCAAAATAATAGGAATATTTTAAAATGATAAACTAAGGCTTTCGTGTAGTTTCTTTGGTTTCTGAGTTGATGTGTAGGTAGACCCTTTGCATTACATAATAGCACATCTTTGACAGTATTTAAAGAGCTGTTAGTGAGCGCCCCCAATTTGAAAGCATCATTAAAGCTTGCTCTGAAATAGTGAAGTCATATAGGTCTTGTTTGCAGAAGCCAGATATTTGGTTTATAATCTGCAGCATAGCTCCCTTTATAAAATAATAATAGATTCAAAATTAACAAAGTGGAAAATAATTGATTTTTTTTAAAAAATGAAACATAAACTTTCTTGTGCTATTGTTGCAACTGGAAATTTTGAAAAGAAAAATCCTATTGTAATATCATCTAAGTGAAATCCATATATGTCTGTCACATTTGAATAGTAACTGCACAGTGGTTTTTGAAGTCAGGATCATTCCAGCTCAGATACTGGCAGTGATGGTTGCTGGTTTTCAATGGAAGAGCCTAAATTTGCTTTCTTAGCTTTATTCTTTTCTTTTCTTATATTTTCTTTTCTTTTCTTTTCTTCTCTTTTCTTTTCTTTTCTCTCTCTCTTTTTTTTTTTTTTTTTTTTTGGGTAGTGCGAGGGTTGAGTAGTGCTGTGCCAGCATGATTTGGGGGCAATTTGTGGGCAGATGTGCAGCAGCAGTGAGATATTTCCATGCATTTTACTTTCCGGACATCACCAGGGAACATGTGTGGTTTGTGCCTGCAGGATGGGATGCTGCAGGACTCCCTGGTCCATCAATGTTATGTCTTGGAGCTGCTCCGGTCAGTGAATGATTTTCTGTGGCTTGGAGCTAATGTGGTCTGATGCAGATGATCAGATGTGTAACTAAAGTACTGTTACTTGAAATAAGAGAAAAGCTAGCAAAAATGTCTCTAAAATACAGGATGAGGGAGGAGAATTGGCTGAGCTGCTTGCAGTGGGGAATATTCTCAGGTGACTCCCTCACTGTGTCTCCTGTCACTATCCCCCACAGCCCTGCATGGCAGTCCTACTGAAGCAACCATGCACTTTCTCAGAAACGCGCTGAATTTCCTTGTGCCTCTGATTGTTCACTTTTTTTTTGAAAGCACATCTTGCCCTTTGCTTAAATGCCATCCCTGCTAGCCACCACTTACACTCATTCTTCTGGACCTCGTCCATATATAGCTGCTGAATGAAAGAACAAAATGTAGTATCTCCATTTAGTGGAATATTATTCAGACATAAGAGTGAATAAAAAAGAAAAAATAAATAAAGGGGAATATGAAAAAAGCCATCTGCTCTGGGTAGTCCACCCTGACTGCTCAACCCGGCCTTTTCCCTTTGAAACCCCACCCCTTATACCCCACTCTACTATTTTTGATAGTATTTACCACCTTCTAATAAAGTTTAACATTTTCAAAAAAAAAGAGACATGCTGATACCACTTCAACATGGGAAAGCCTTGATAACAGCACGTTAACTGAAAGGAACCAGACACAAAAGGCCACATATTGTTGATTTCAGTGATCTGAAATGCCCAGAATTGGCTCATGCAGTGGCAGAGAGCAGATGATGGTTGCAAGGGGCTGGGTGGAGGGGGGTTGTGGAGTGACTGCTAGTGACAGGGGTGTTCTATTGGGGTGATGAAGTGTTCTGGAAATAGATGGTGGTGAGGGCTGCACAACCGTGAGTGTGCAGAAGACTGCTGAGCGCTGTCTCTGGGAGTGCTTGTTGTTGGGGCGGCTTTATTTTGTTCTCATCCTGCAATGTGAAGGGTCATCTTGTGCTGAGACCATTCAACTCCTGTGAGTGGTAAGGCTAAGAGACTTTGCAGAGTCATGTTTCTTTTTTCCCCCTTGCTGAGTGTAGGCAAAAATGGTTTAAGCCTGAGAAAGTGCTCCATATGCAGAAATGTCTTTCAGTTTTGGCTGGTGTAAAAATCTTGTGAGCTTTTTAATCATTTAGGACAGTCTGTAGGGGGAAACAGCCTGTGAAGCCTGGGTGAGACTTGGAAGAGCCGCGCTACCCTCCCAGACACGGGTGGGGATTTCACCCCCATTCAGGCAGTGAAGGGCCAAGACCCGTGAGAGGAGTTGACAGTCATGAATATTTATGTGTATCCGCTGCTTCATCTTGGATATTAATTTCTAGCTGAGTCATTTTGTGGCGGCAGCCTCATCCTACATCAGGAATTTATAGTATCTGCTCTTTGAGGTGAAGAGCTGACAGACTTGATTATTTAACAGTCTATCTTGTATTGATATCTCAGATTCCTTTGTCAATCGCAAAACAGCAGAAATACAGACGTCCTTTAATGCCGATGTGACCTGGAGCAGGTTTAGTTTCTGTACCTCAGTGACCTTATCTGCGTGTGGGGAAGATGATAACATTGCTTCCCTCAGAGGGGCTGGTGAGAGGAGACTGAGAAGCACAAATGGAAGACTTACACGAGATGCTCATGAATGACAAAATTTAGTGCTCTCATCCTGGTGAGGCCTCAGGGGCAGAGATGTCAGAACAGAGCAGTCCTAGCCGGAGTTCGATCCGCATTGGCAGGTTTTATGATCACTATCACCACTGTGGGTTATCAGGTAGTTTTAAGACTTGGTAATATGAATTCATGAATAATGTTAAAGACTAGACAACTCAGATCCGGTTTACATAGTTCTCAAGATTTCCTGTGAGAAATGGATATTTTTTCCCCATCTTAAATCTGAGTGGATTCTCTAAAAAAATTCTGTAGTCCTCCATCTTTTTCCTTTAATTCTCCTTTTTTTTAAATAAAAGTTTTTAAATGGAGTTACTGGGGACTGAACTGAGGGGCTCATGCGTGCTGAGCACATACTCTCACAACTGAGGTATACTCTCCCCCATAATTTTTTTAAACTTTACTTTCTTAGTATTCAGAGGTTAGAGGCCTCTAATTCTTTTTTTGGAGACTTGTCCATAAACCGGTAAATCTAAAATTAATGGACAAAATTTTGTTTATTAAAAAAATCATTAGAACTTTTATCAATCCATTCAAAAGGAAATGCTTATTGAGTTAAAATGTTTCTCCTTTATGGTGATTTCTAATTTTTGGTCTAGCTTAACTTATTAAAAGTAATCCTCATCATCATAATGACCAAGCTTGCTGTGAGTGGACACCTACCAAATGCTAAACTGTTTTTCTCATATTTTACTTCAAAGCAGGTGTTTGACGGTAGGTATCAATGTCTCCTTTTTGCAGCTGAGGGATTGAGAGGTGGGCAGCTTGTCCCAAATCAAACGCAGCTGGCGGTGCCTAGCTCGGTGCTGGAACCCAGGCTGCACAGGATGCATTCTCAATTTCTCCTCTGATCAGCCTCCCGTTGAGTGGTTTCCCGAACTCCTGTGAGTCCATAAATGACCGATTTTGGCGATCTCAGCCTGATGAGGCCTTCAAAGGAGAGACACCAGTGAGAATGTGAGACAGAGTGGCATAAATTAAAATTGTACATTTTCACAAATGTTGCATTCTCAGGTAATGACTTAAATAGTTTATGTTTTCTTTATATTAGTGCTATGTAAGCACTAAAAACAAAACATTAAAAATGATTATAGTGCAAAATAGGAGTGGGCTTTGAAAGTCCAATCATTGCTAATGATGTTGCTTGTTTTTCTCTAGTGGTGCTTATTGACAGAATAATTTACAATGACTGAATTTGTTTTATGTATGTAGTCTTAGTATGGAGGAAAAGTTTGTCAGTGCATATTGAAAGTAAAATCTTTACTCTTTTCTTTCCTGATGATAAATATGTACGTTGTTTCCATGGCTTAAGTATATTTCCTCATTTGTGAAATTTGAGTGATGCCGTTTACCATGTCTGACTGTGAGAGGTAGACGCCTTGTATACAAAGCATCCAAGAGCTGCTTAGTAAAAATGTGCTGTCACAATGACAGATAGTTTAGAAGGATCAACTGTGAATACTAAAGAGGGTGGCTTGTTTCTGATGCATATTCAATATGGATATATATGTATATGGCTTAAAGTAACAAGGATTCAGGGTTTTGTGTGTGTGTGTGCGTGCAGTATGAAGTTTTAATGAAATCTGTATCATTCTATTGAGACAGGGACTAGTTAAATTGACTTAAGCAGACGACCTTGAAGATTATTTACACAGAATGTGTATTGTTACAACTCAGTGTTCATGCTGCCGTGTAACTATACACTCAGACATTTAAATTCGTAGGACTCTGACCAGAAGCATTAAGTTTAGAAAAATCCACATTGATCATTTTCAGGGAATAAGCTTCTCTCTTTTGTGATTAAAGAAAATTTTGATTTATTTTTCTGCACTCTTAATAGGTTTTAAAATATCAAAACATTGATTTGACATGTCAGATTTTTTAATAGAAAAAAGCTCATGCTGTTTTAATATGTAAATAAATGTTTTTGTATTTCAATACACTTCTATGATTTCCTGGCTCTTTGAGAAGTATTTTGCAAGATACTTAGATTACCTCCTGTTGGAAAAATACAGACATGACTTTTATGAATATAGGCCTAGTACAGGTCTGTTGGTTTTTGCTACAGTGCAAGACATGAGGACTAGGAGAGCAGTATGTGCTACATAAGCTTTTAGTTATCTGATTCTTGTTTCTGATCCACAGGCAATTTTTGTGTTGCACCTTTCCAGGCAACCAGGAAGGCCTTTTAAGCCATAGGTGGCGCTGATGCACCTTCTTACAGTCTTAACTTTCCTGTTTGTAAAGGAAGTCTTAAACAACGCTTTTTTTTTTTTTTTTGATTCCTTTGCTTAGTGCTTCAGGGTAGCACAATGTCCATTATGTCTGACTACCTGGAAATATTATTCTGCTTATGTCTTAGTTTTATTCTATCATCTCACTGTGAACATTTCAGACTTCCTGTGCAAACAGTTGCAACATCGGACTTTTCTTGCAGTGTTAGAAACCAGTGAGCCGGGATTTTATAAAAGAGCTAGAAGCGGCCTCTGGAGCACCTTAAAGCTGAAAAGTGTACTGAGTTCCCTAAGTATTATCCCCACCGCTGTGTGTCAATGGGTGGTAGGAGATTTGGTACATATACAAAGGGGTGTGGTGTTTTGACTTGGGTTTGCGTGCACGCGCTGCCACTGAGCTACGTGATCCTGAGTCAGTTCTTTCTGAGTTTTTCCCTCGTCTGTGAGATGGGGACACTCATTTCTGCTTTGTAGAATTGTGAGAATTAGAAATTATGTAAAGTGTTTAGCACAGTGTGTATGACAAGAGGGCTCATAATCTTAACTGCTGTTTGGTGTGAAGCCATCATTTGATAGTCTTTGGCAATTACTGAGAAACAGGAAAATAAGAAAAGCTGGTTTTATGATGAAAGATATTTGAGGAGGTTCCATAGTTCCTATACACATAATTTAGCATCAGCAGAGTCAGGACAGTTAGACAGTCGCCCTGAACCAATGTTAAGCCACAGAATTTTTGTTACTTCATATATGTTGGGGCTTAAGGGGACCCAATACTTATACACATGTTGTGTCCAGCAGCCAACTGAGAGATGACTAAGAAGAACAGGCAGGCGATAAATGTCTCCTTTATTACTGATGAAGCCACGTTCTCCATGAAATTCAGGGCTGTGGGAGAGTGAGTGTCATGACACTATGTCCCAGAATTAGAGACTTACGCAGTCCCAGGTAACTCTGGGCCACAGCGAGCATTCCCTTGAGAGATTCTGACCCATAATGCACAGGACTGTCTTGCCATGGAACTGAGCATCCCGGCTGCTTCCTAAGGGTGGCCAACACTGGAGGGGAAGGAAAGCTTTCATATGCCCTGCTTGTCTCCCCGGACTCACACCTCAATCTGTTAGTGTGAGGAGGGCTAGCCGTGGGCCAGTGGTCAGGGGTGTGAAGGGAGAAGCAGTCTCCCATGGACCAGAGGAGTGGGGAGGAGGGAATCCCCCCTCAGTTTAAACAGGTGGTGGCTTGAAACAGAAGGGTGCTCCTCAAGAGTTTATAAGAGGGGAAATAAGGATTTCCTTTGGGACTCAGAATAGTCATGAAACACAGAAGATGATTAGATGGGAGACTTGTAAATCACTTTCTTATTAAATTGAAATTTGTTGGGCACCAAAAATGTGCTACATTCTTTTCTGAGAGTTTTACAGAAATGAATCCTCCAATTTTCACAACAAGTGAGTAAGAAAGATTTGATTGTTATCCCAGGTTTACAGTGTGGAAATTGAGGCACACAGAGGGTAAGTAATTTGGCCAAGGTAACAGAGCTAGTAAGTGGCAGAGCTGGGATTTAAATCCTGGCTATCTGGTTTCCAGGCTCCCAGGGATGGGCTTTGGGTGTTTACAGGTATCTGCATCCCTGGATCTCTGTACCTCTGCATCAGTTAGACCAGAAAGGACAGGGAAAGTGGAGTTATACAGGTGCTCACTGTCGTGTCTCAGCCACTGTCCATGGAGTGTGCCCCGTGATTGGCATTAATTGTTTTCCAGGCAGTAGATCTGTTCTTATAACAGAAATTTAGTCCATTGAGTTAATCTAGAAACCCTTCCTGCTCTGCTTCTGTCCACGCTTGCCATGTGACTGCCTGCCCGAGATTGGGCCTTGGAGGAGAATCTGTACTCATGGTTGAACTCTGATATTTCAATCTGGTTTGTAGTTTCACATCTCCTGTTACATTAATAAATTAAATTTCTGGTTTTCTTGCATCAGTGTGTCATAAGTTTGCTTAATGTGAAACCAGTCCATGGGAGCCCAGGGGTGCTGAGGGTATAATTTCTGAGCATGTGGCATTTCTACCCGTGCAGAAATGGCTGGAGGATGTCCACCTTCCTCACTGATTTCTCCCAGCAGCAGGGTCCTCTCCCACCCCCGGATGTGAGGATGGGATCTCTCTGAGTAGGCCATTCAGAGGCCAAGTCCACCAATCAGATGAAGTACCTGGAAGTGGGTTTAATAGAAGAAAAGGGCTTCCAGGTAGTCCGATGGGCTGTTTGAGTCCGTTTGGTGAAAAGATGTCCACTGTCTGTGGTTGAGCTGCTTCTTTGCTGTTGAAAAGTCTGTATTACATGAAGGGATTTTAAAAAGCAGAAAGGTGTGATTTCAGGTGGTACATCCGCACCGGTGAGTAGTGCTGGATGACCGCCTGTGTGAGGAATAGACAGTCTTACAAACTTCATAAAACAGCTTTTAAAGCTCTTCCATCTGAGTGCACTTCGTATGGGGTCCAGTTCATGACTGGTCGCGCTGAGAGGGCACGTAACTGATGATGGCAGAAAGGACACGGAGGCATCAAAAAGGTCCCAGACATGTTCTGTGTTTAGAGGATGGGGCACAGAGTAATATATTTGAGCTGGTTTTTCATTGAACACTTTTGAGTATTTTCTAGGACTCCCCAATCCCCCATGGTTCCATGCAGCTGGGTGTCCCCTCAGTGCAGCTCTGTCAGCGCTTGCCCTGGGCTGACGCGGTGTCACGGGGAGCAGGACGGTCAGTGTCCCCGGCTCCTCCGAGCTCCGTCTCCTCATCCGCAGAGCCGGGTTTCTCATCCGTGTCTACTTAGTAGGATTGCTGAGAATCACACGTGATGGTTGTCAGGTGTGATTTGTGGTTGTCTCTGTGATTGGCGTATAGTCAATATTTGATAGAAACACTTGTTTTTTATTATAATTGTGGCTCCTAGATTGCAGTGGTTTTTAGTCTGCATTTATTTTTTTATATAAATTTATTCTTATTTTTAAGTAAGCACTTGTATTTATTTATTTTCATGAAGGTACTGGGGATTGAAGCCAGGAACATGTGCGTGCACAACAGGTGCTCTACAATGGAGTAATACCCACCCTCCTTGTCTGCACTTAAAAATAAATATTTCAATGCACAAAATATTTCTTAAACACCATCATGGGTCCTATTTTCTGCATAGACAATTGAATACATATGCCATCTCAATAAGAATAAATGTCATAGGGACATACCTTTCTAAATCTGTTTACGTGTTTTAAAACGATCATAGCTAGTGAAAAACACGAGTCTTGGATCCACTACTTCTTAGGGTCTGCTTTGCCATCATGGGGAATTACATTCTACAGAGAAGGCTAATTGGATCTCATTGATATTTGGATGATTTTGCAATGTTCAAGGCTTTCAAAAGCTGACCGTTTTGTATTTTAAACTAACTACAAAGTTATCTTCTAGAAGTTGTAAGTCCTTAGCTTGTGAAGTGCCCAGTAATTCAGTTTGTATATGTCTGTGTCTCTGTGAACGTGTATGTGTGTGATTTCAGGAATGTAGCAATAAGTTCCATATAGCCTTCTGAAATCTTTCTCCTCCAGTTCAAGGTGTAGGTATATATTTACACAAATAAATTGATACTCTTTTGTGATTTGGCATATTGGTGGGAATAAGAGGTTCTCATAATTGTTTCAGAAGGTTTGGGGAGCATGAGCTTAGAAAATGGGAGGAGATAGAGGCAGGGAGGTTCTTTAAACTTTGTGCAAGATGAGAAACAGTAGCTTTTCTTTTTTCTTCTAAAGCAAACTGGCACTGAATTGTAACATACTAATACTCAGAATTGCTTTTCTGATCAGAGGCAAGTGCCTCAGATTTTTCAAGGCAACATGAATGATGAAATGTGTTTTAGAAGTTATCTTTAAAAGTAGTTTTATTTTTCAAGTATAAGTCTATAGACTGTTCTTTTTTTCCAGCTGTACAAGAATTTCTCATTGATCCAGGTACGTGATCAATGTGTTTAGTTTCTTTGGGTTATTTATTTTTTTTTAAGTGCTTGATTCATTCTGGTGTGAATGAATGTTTAAAATTTCTGGATTTTGATCTTTAAAACTTGCTGATTTATCAGAACTGCAAAAAACCTGATGTTTGTTCCTTGTTTGGTGGGGCAACTTATTGATTTATGTTGTCTGTTATAGAGGGAATTTCTTCCTCTAGCCTGTAGATAATTAAGTGAATGGTTTGCAGTGTGCCTTAAAAATTATTTGAATGCATTGAGCATGTTTGTCCAGTGAATTTTGGATTGAGTCATAATAATGACTTTGCTTTGATTCTGTGGCTTTTGTCCTCTCCACAAGAATTTGAATTCTCTGTTGCATTTTGTATTCGTGTTCTTAACAGGGGAAGGAATTTTGCATTTTTTACAGAGGTGGGTTTTCCTATCCCCTCTGAATTCCTTCTGTAATTGATACAGCGAAAATCTGTTATTGCAGTGCTTAATTATTTCATAAAAAATTTTTTGGCTTAATCAGAAACAATGACAAAGAATGATAATAAAAAATACGAAAACCTTCCTTCCTTTGAAGAATAGAAATGAGGTGGTCAGGCTCACGCATGCTTTGTACCTGACACACTTACTCTCATGTCATTGTGTATCATGAGTCGGAGATGGAGTTGCTTCAGGTTTATAGATTTTTGTTTTAACATTTGTGTTGAATTCATTCTCTAGGCATGATGATTCCTGTTGCCTTTGTGGAAAGTGTAGATGAAGGGAAACAAATGCTTTGTTTTGTTTTCAGGAGGCCTGAGATGCTGATGAGAAAAGAGTAGAGGGTGGGCTGAGGAAAATAGTGACAGACCCTCACCTCCAGGCTGAAATTGATGAACAAAGAAATCAATTAAGTGTATTGGTATTTGACTAATAGAAGTCAGACAGCCCAGACTGTCTAGGTATGCCCAAAGGAAAGTACTGAATTCACCTGCAGAATTAGGTGCTTTACCATGTAGAAGCAGCTTAGAGCAATCAGAAAAATCAGTCTTATGATGAGATATAAAAAGAATATAATATCTTTTATTTCTGAAACTTTTCTACATTAAGTTGTGTAGAGCTAAAATTAAGTTTCAAGCACCAGGAGTTAAGAGTTTAGGTGGTTCTGTGGGATCGTTATTCAGGGATGTGTCTAGACCCTGCTGGAGTGGCCGAAGCTGGCAGGAAAAGATCCAGAGCCAGGATTTTTCATCCTAGGATGTCCTCCATAATGGTTCCATGTGGGAGCCCATGATTGAGTTAACAAGTTGTAACACATCCCAGCTGCCTGTCAACTTTAAGAAGAAAAAGTGTGCTTATTAACTGCTTTAAAGCAAACACCTGTGCATCCTCACTCCTGTCTCCTTGCCATAAAAAGCAGAGACAATGCCTTGCTTGCATATTTGAGGTTATAGATAGCACACTGCTTATTGCACAGCAATGACCCAGGCCCTCATCTATAAACGCCAGGCCTGCGTGGTGTTAGATAGTCTATTATCCCCAAAACAGGGACCAGGCTGGTCTGGTGGTCTGCTTTGTAATGAACATGTCTAAAAAATGTATCTTGTTCCCCTCAGCCCATGACTTCCCTAAAGGTAAACTAAGCCTTAGTACTCATGGTGGAGTCTACAATCTCTGTCTCATCCCTTCTTTCCCCAAGTTCCTGCCTACTATCTCACAACTGTTATTGACTTTTTACTTTGATTATACACAATAAATATGGGAGCATTTGAGAGACTCGTGGATTTGGCTCCCTAATCCCTCTCGCTTTCTTTCCTTTTTCCGCAGTCTTGAGAAATTCATTCCGTGTCGGTAAGACTTCCGCCAGCCAGAACCCACAGTTCCAGGTGAGAAGGATGCAGGCTTTATCCCTCCTACCCGAGGGAGAGAGAGGAGATAATTGAGATATGCTCCCCTGTGGTCCTTTCCTGCCCCAGGGCCACTCCAGTTCACCTGCAGCCTTCTGGCCTCTGCTCACAGGGCCTCTGTCCCAGGATTGACCGCAGCCTTTTATTCCCTTGTCAACATTCCCTGTGCCTTTCAGAGGTTGCTCTCTTCTCTGCAATTCAACCCTGGCAGATGTGATGGTGGTCAGCGTGCTGATGGGCAGTTACTTGGGGACTCCCAGGAGCCATGCTGATTCTCCTGAGTCATTCGGGGTTACAGAACTGTCAAGCACTGCAGGAAGCCCATTCACGTGAGTTCAACACAGCATTACATCACTTTCATTTTATTTTTGAATTTTCAGTGGAGAAATTATTTGTAGCACACTGTTCCAGATTTTAGGCCACCTGCTTTCCTCACCACCATTTCCTTGTTGGCTCTGGTGCTTGTTTTAAGAACCAGGTTTCTTCTCTGGTCATTTGTAGCAGCTGGGCTTGCCGAATCCTTGATTTGCATTTGAAGCAGAATGCTTCTTCGTGATGTCAAACTGATTTTCCTTGTCATGTCTGAATATTTCTTGTACACTCAGCAACAGTTTCAAGTGAAATGCTCTTGTCCAATTTCGGTTAACTAATATTTGCTGATCTCCTGCTTTCATGCTGAGGGCAGTTTCTTCTTCCTGTAATAAATGTTAGCAATTTGCATTTACTATGGAAGGTACTAATCCGAGGTGCTTTTGTTCTTAACAGTTTTAATACAAATCACCCATTAAAATGTACAGCGGATTTTACTCTATGCCCAGAAATGTGCATCCCAGTCAATCTTAGAATATTTTCTTCCCCCCAACAGGAAACCCAGTACGCATAAGCAGACATTATCAACTTCCCCATCCTCCCCAAGCCCCAGGGAGCCACTCTTCTGTCTCTGTGGATTTGCCTGTGCTGAACATTTCATGCAAATCGAGTCACTTCATGTAAGTGGAACCGTCTATTTTGACTGACTTCTTTCACACTGAGTAACGTTTTCAATGTTTGTCCACGTTGTGGCCTGGGTCAGTACTCTATGCTTTGCTATTGCTGAATAATATTTCACTGTATGGCTGGGCCCCTTTGTTTACCCATTCATCACGTGATAGACATTTGGGTTGTTTCTGTTTTTTGGCTCTGAAAATTAATGGCGAAAAGTAATGGTGAATATTCCTGTAGGAGTTTTTATGTTAACATTTGTTTTCAGTTCTCTTACTTGTGTGCCCAGGAAGCAGAATTGCTGGATCATTCAGAAGCCAAATGTTCAACTCTCTGAGGACGTGCCAGGATGTTTTCCAAAGTGGTCACGCTGTGTTACATCCTCACCAGCAATGGCTGCGGGCTCCGCTTCCTCTGTGTCCTCATTAGTGCTTGTTAAGCTTTTTTTGATTTTAACCTATTGTAGTGAATGTGAAGCGGTTTCTCCTAGTTGTTTTGACTTGATTTCCTTTAGAGCTAATGTTATTGAACACCGTTTCATTGTGCTTATTGGCCATTTGTATATTTTCCTGGAAAAATAACTTTTCAGATTCTTTTTTCATTTTTTAATTGAGTTGCCTTTTTATTGTTGAGCTGTGGAATTTTTTTTTTGATACACAAATTCCTTATCAGATAAATGATTTGAAAAAATTTTCTCCTGAGTGTTGTTTTTTCACTTTCTGGATGGTGTTTTTTGAAGCAAAGTTTTAAAGTTTAATGAACTCCAATTTATCACTGTTTTCATTTTTCCTTGTGCTTTTGGGGTAATATTTAATATCTGATGTATTTTATTAAAACTTGTATATATAAAATAACTTAATTCTTAGGACCGTTCTAGGAGATGGGTGCGGTTGTTGTCCCCAGTCTATGCATCGGAGACTGAGATGCAGAGAATTTGACTGACATATTAGTGTCAAAGCTACCCAGTGCTGTGGGAATTCAGACCCTCATGTTTTTCCCTAACATCTGAGCTCAACACCACCATGCTCCAATCTTTCCAGGAAACGTTAATGAAAAAATCTTTACTTTTTTGATTTCTTGTTAGATTTTTTCTTATTGGGGACCTCAAATTCTCATTTTCTTTTCGGATATCAGTGTCGATTTATTTTAGGTCTCATGTAGGGAGAAGCATTGCTATCAGTTAACTTCTTTATTACTCACTCTCCAGTGATGATTGTTGCTAGTTGATCTAATCAAGTCATGCTTAAGTCTTTCCTGCTCATGACACTAACAGCAGAGTCATGACTTATAGAATGCTCAAAGAAGAAAGTACTTGATTGATTTTATTTTGCCAACCAATCAAACCAATCAAATAAAACCCTGGTGTTGACACAGACTATAAGCCCTCCAAAATAGGGTCACAGTCTTCATTGTGTTTCATTTGTTGGGTCACAGTGTCTGGATAGTGCCTTGCTGTCCAGCAGTTTTGTGAGGATACGGTGCTCGTGAATCATTGTAAGGACAGAATTTTGACAACAGACTGTGTTGTTCATTTCACGACGGAAAAGGTAATATAGAATTACTGTTCAGATCTGTTTTAAAATTAAGCTTTGAATTTTGAGAATAGTTCAAGAAGCCATACAAAGCTCTTTTTCACTAATTTTAGATCTATCTTAGACACATTATGTTTACATAGCAGAGTAACTTATCAAGTAGATTTGACAAAGGAGTGTTATATTGATTATTTGTTTTAGTTGAAATATTCTACCAGGGATAAAGTCATAAGTGCCCATAAATGAACAAATATATTTGTATTTAAATGCAACATGGGAGCAGACTACATATGTTTCTATATAATATATATGACTGTGTGTTTTAATCTTTCTGTCAGTGTTTTAATAGTTTTTCAGCAATTTTGTAACTTTAGAATTCTTCTAAAAAAATCACCCCCAATTCTAGTGCAGTTTGTACTGTGTATCCTGTCTTATGCATGGGATTCCACTGTCCCCTCAGTGAGGAATTTCCTCTCCTATTGTGTTAGGAGCAGAGTTAAAGGAACTGTGATTTCTAGGCCTTTGCTCTCCATGTGTTTGCAGTTGGCTCTCAGTCACGATTTTCCCTTTCCAGAGTTTTCATTGTTAAATTAGAATTTCTGAAAATAACTATTAATATGTTGCATTGGTCTCCCTAGAAACTTGACGTCTTTGTGCTTTTCAGCTTTCAATTTATGAAAAATGCAAATGCACTCTTGTTTTTAAGTTGTCCTTTTTCAATAGATATTTATCTCTTAATTGATAGAATATTTTTTCCCAATGAATGAATTGGTGTGCATGTTTTAAAGGATAACTTACTTTTTATTTTTCTTATTGTAACAGTAATATTCATTGTAGAGAATTTAGTAAATAAGGATTAACACAGTAATAACTTCACAATGGCCTCTAATCTCACCTGGAGATACAGTTGTAAGGTTTGAAATTGAGAATTATAAGTCCTCTCAAATTTTTCTTTTTCAAGTACGTATAGGTTACTGAGATCCTCGAATTCCCATATGAATTGTAGCAGCAGATAGTCAGTTTCTGCAGAGGAGCCCGCTGGGATTGTGATCGAGACCACGTTGAATATACGGATCGCTCTGGGGAGCACTGCCATTCCAAGAGCACTTTCTTTTGATAGGGGAATGTGTGTGGAGTGTCTGTCCTGGTATTTAGGTCTTCTTTAACTTTTTTTTCAACAATGCTTTGAGTTTACAGAGTATTATTTTACTTTAATTATCTTTGCCTTTATATTGAGGACAAGTGTGCAAGGTACCGGGATCAGAAGTGTATTTGAGCCCCACAACTTGCTGCCACCATGGACGCTGCGCTCTTGCTTCACCCGCTGTACAATCTTGCACAGAGTACGACCTCAGTAACTCTCTCTTGAATGAATGATTATATGATTGTTGGATGATGCTTGAGAGTCCTTGTGATGATTTTTTTCCCCAGCCTTTCCCCAGTTCTTAACTATGCCCTTTCTCTTCCTAAACTCCAGCCTGGGTTTCAGCCTGCCTGTGGCATTGATTTTCCTTGTCTGTGGACTCTTCCTTTCACTGGTTCCCGATAATGTTACATGTGGGCTGTGGAAACTTGCTAGATGTCAAGAAAGAGCTAATCCATTGTAGGCCAGTATTTTTAGAGTTTGTTATTGTTTTATTGATTGAAATTAAATGAGGCTGCCCCCTGAGCCCTCCCGTGAGCACTTTTGACCTTCCTACAGCTGATACTGCTCTAGTTGCTTCATGTGCCCTTTCCCCAGCCTTGATTTTGTAATTGAATAAGTCACCATCACTGGAGCCCTCTCTTTAAAAGATAAAGAGAACATTTGCTCCTTTTCCCTGTTTGGGGACTTCGATGAGATGAGATCCCAGATAAAGAATGGAGCCCCACCTCTTTCTGACCCCCGCTGTTTCCGTTCCTTTCTTCAGGGGAAAAGAGTACAATTCAACAGTATAAAGATTGATTGTGAGCTAATGAGATAGACAAGACAACCGATCATTTATTAAATAACCTTTCGTGATAGAAACAAATGTATTATACACACAAACAGCACATAAAGCACTGTAGTACCATGGTTACAATCGTGGGTCCGAGTTCGTGTCCTGCTCTGGAGAGACCAGTCCTGTGAGATGGAGAACTGGTAAGTCGGCTTAGCCTCTCCAGAACTGGTTTTCTGTCCTGCAGAGACGGGGCTCGCTAGGCGTCCCCCCCGTAGAGGTGCTGTGGGGTGTAAATGACGCGCGTGGGCAGCCTGAGCACAGCTGCTCATTCCTCGTAAGTGCAGGGTAGCATAGCTTTTGCGGTGATGGCTTTATGACCGCCCCATGTAGACTGTCAGTGCTCTGAAGGGATGCCTTGTGGTTTGGAGATGGGATTCTCACTTCTGTAAATACCCAAGTATAATGTTATTGGGTCCTGCTGATTTCAGTCTATTCTTTAGAAAGTACATATTGTAGATATATTTTTCAAGCATGCGTGCTTTTTTTCTTTTACTATTTAAAGTTCTACCCTCTCATCTCTTGGTGTTACTTTTCATGGAATCCAGGAAACAGTCCTAAGCTACCTGCCTCTTCACACTTTTCCGTGGTGGTTTCCTTCCCTGATTAGAAGAGGGTTTTGCATAGGAAATTTTATTTGTTCCCCTTTTCTTGGAGTCTCTCTCTCTGTCTGCCCATCTCTCACCTCTCAATCTGTCCATTCCTCAACCCACTGCTTCTTCTGACATGTTCCAAAACGCATTTCAGGTAGCTTACAGAAGAACAGATACCAAATAAACAGGTGAGAAAATGGGGCCCAGTTCAGACAGTGAGGCTAGGAGGCGAGCCTGTGTGAGGGTTGCAGGCGTGAGACACATGCCTCTGCCATGTGACTTATAAGATCGACAGCAGCAGTGTGCTTCAAGCTCCCAGCAGACACAGGGAAGCAGGATTTGAGGGAGATGCTTACTGGCTGTGAAATAAATAAGTGACTTAGGAGAAGCCCAGCCTTTCCAGCTACTAAGGCTTAGGAGAATATTTTGAGTGTCTTCCAAAATCAGAGTATGGCATCTTTTCTTTTTTCAGAGTTCTATGTATAGTTGGTTACATTCTATACCTGGAAATTTCTCCAAAACTGCTTCCCACGTGAGTCCCATGGCTCGGGGATTGGGTGGTTCTGCTCATTGATGGGGGTTGGCCAGAAACAGAAAATGAGAGCCTCAAAGGGGCCTGGGATTTGTCAGTTATGTTTTGTCAGTGCTGTAGGGTTCAAGAAATGCTTTCACCGTTTCTCTCCATCTGAGGCGGCAGCGTAATCTCTTACCAGCATCAGGAGCTCAGGGCCACGGGATGGTGGGGGCTGACTGCACTGCCGTCAAGACAGCTGAGCTAGTCACTGCAGGTGTGGTTCTTTTACATACTGCATTTCATGTTCTTTACTAGAATGTTTCAACAGGGAGTTAATTAACTGAGTTAATTAACATTTAATAAATATGATCTTTGTTGAAAAGACAGTTATAGGCAGAATATAAGCTGTGAAGTCTTTAAAAACGGTTTCATTACTGAAATTTCATTTGGGGAGATACACGGTTTATCTTATATATGGCTCTCTTTTAAAGTAACAAAGAAACAAGACAGAAAAGGCAGAGGATGATTTCTGTTCTTCCTCTCGGCTTGCAGGTGCCCTCACCCCCAGTAGCATCAATCAAGACACCAGCACTGACACTGGCCGTGCTCAGAACTGCCTCAGCCCTGAAGACACTGCTGACAAATAGAAGGGGGCCACGCCCTGTTACAGCAGGTGCTCTCACTTTGTGGGTCCTTATGTAACTGCGTGGTGTTAATCAGGATCGCCCGTCCTACATTGTGTGATGCTGCTGCTTTGTCTCCTAGTTACTTGTTTCTCTAAGTATTCTTGTATTATTCTCCAATGCATAGTACTACACACCTACAAATGCTTTTTTCAGATGAAAAAGAATGTGCATTTAAAATAATAACTCTGAAAAAGGGGGCAAAAGAGGCTATCCTTGTCCCGCTATTCAAAGATAATAATTAACACGTTAACGTATATTTTCATCAGTGTGGATCACCTCTGTCATAAAAAACCAGAGAGCACTCTGTGACTGTTTACTGTGTGGACACCTCCATTTTCCATTCGGCTTTTTATATGTTTTTCTACAATATTCTATCTCCTCTGGCATGATTTTTGATGACCAGTATAGTATTCTGTCTTGTGGAGGCATTGTCCATTTTACTTCGGACTTAAATAAACTTTTAAATTCCAAGTATACTTAACTGAAATACTGAAAAGAGAACTGTGGTGGTAGAGGAAGGCCCTACCTCCCTTCCCCTTATTTCCGAAGAGTAAAAACTGTTGAAACTTTGATATATATGTTTCATGAACTTTATGCCTATGACATACATATATACACACATATGAGAATTCCATGTATACGTGTGTGTATATATGCTTTATTTAAAAATGAGACCATACTATATGTTTTTCTGCAGCTCGCTTTAATCACTCAGGTGTATATCATAGACGTCCTCCCACTCCAGACTCACACGGCCCTTTCAGATAGAGTGGAGGGGTCTCCTGATTTGCGGGTGTGGTCTCTTTCCCACGCACACCTTTGGTGAGAGAATGCTGTGGACAAGGCCCTGGACCACGGTGAAACGCCGGCTCCCTCATTGCTCGCAGCTCGTCGTGATTTACCACATCATTGTCTTGATGGTGGACAGTTAAGTTTTCTCCATTTTCCACTGTCAGAAAGGATATTTGACTGGCATCCTTCTTGTACAGACATTCCTGTGATCTTTTATGAGTATTCCTTTAGTTAAGGCTTCTGGAAATTTAGTCCCTGGATGTGACATTTACATTCATCACAGACTCCATTCAAGTAACTCTAGAAATTCCTTCCATAGGGGAATGAAAAGATGCACAATTACTTATGTAACCAATTCTCTATTGCTGGATATGATTTCACTTCAGTTTTTCTTCCCACCATTGTAAACAGTGCTGTGTAAATGCCCTGATGGGTACATCTTTTTGGACTAAATTTGTTTTTTCCTAAAGGAAACGATTCGTAGAAGTGGTGTTGAGTCAGTGTGTACGTACGTTTTTCAGAGTTTACATATCCATTAACATGTCATCCTCTGAAAATGTCGCTCATGGTTTCTTCTCCCACAGATGGACACTAGATAGAATATCTTTTAAAAATATTTGCCAATATGATGAGCAAAAGTGCTTTTTCATTGTTTTAGTTTGCATTTGATGACCAGTGAGGTATTGAGCATTTTTCACTCATTAGCCATTTGACTTTTTTAAAATGAATGATTCCTTTTATCCTTTGCACACATTTAAGTGGGGGAGCTTCTTGTTGCTTTGTGACAGCTCTTTGTATGTTATGAACATTAACTTCTTGTCTTCAACAACATGTATCACAGAGCTTTTTCTTGTCATTTCTTGCCTTTCATTTTGTTTAGGAGGATTTTAATTTTGGTAGTGTCTCAAAATATTCTTATGATAATAAATGTATTCCTTATGTGTTTTATCTTTGAAATTATTCTTAAAAATAATTTCTTATACTGGAATAAATCTCCTCTGTAGGTTTTTTTAATCTCTAAGATGGAGATGATAATAGTACTTGTTAATGTAAGGGTAAGTTGAGTTAATAAGAGCAAAGTGTTGTATTTGCTGTTATTAGTACTTTTTTATATTTACATCACTGTCTGTAAATTATCTTGTGGTCCTTATGAGAGGAATAGTATTTATTCTTTCTAGGTGATTGTCTGATTGTCTCAGGACAATTACTGAAGTCATACTTTTCTCTTTGATTTGAAATCCCACCTTTACAAAATACTTATGTACACTAGAGTCTCTTTTTGAGCTCATGGTTCCCTTCTGTCAATCTGCCTTTCTTACTCCAGCACCATAACTTACATATTGTAAAAATTTATTTAATAATTGGCAGTCTGAATTTTTTTTCATTCTTTTCTTCCATCCCAAATTTTCTTGTCTAGTATTATGATTTTATTATTCCTGAAGAATTCCAAAATATTTTGTTCAAGTTAAAAAAAAATCAGATTGGAGTTGTCATGGGAGTTTTCAATAAGTTTTGAATTATTCTGATGAGAACTTACATCTTTACAAAACTGCTTTCCTCCATGCAATTTGTTGATGTCTCTACATTCTCACCTCTTACTTTACCCCTCAGTACAGCCCTGAAGTTTCTCCATTTAGAACATGGGCATTATTTTTTAACTTATTCCAGATTATTGTTTATGTTTTTGTCAATTTTGTAAGTGAAAATTTTTTGCTATTATATTTTTAAACGCTTAAAACTGAAATTTAGAAAGGAAGATTCGGTTTGTAAATACTCACTTTGTAATTTGTCATTTAAAATTGTAAGTATTAAGTAGTTGTTCCAGAATCCTTTCTTTTTTGTTTTTAAAAATTTGTGTCAAAGATTCTCAAAATGTTCATAGCTAAGTAGTATAGGTGGGGAGACAGATGGAGAGAGGTAGTGTGGCTCATGTACAAACTGTGAGCAGTTTCATGGCTGCCTTTAGGCTGGAGAAACCACAGAAGAGCCCAGGTTAGACAAGGAATGGCTTTGTATGCACTTGAAAGCCAGCTTTCCTGCCTGTATGGTGAAGCCTGGTGGGTGTGGCAGGTAGATGATCAAGGTCTGATCAAGGTCATTTGCTGCACAGAGCGCTGTGTCTGTGAGAAATGGTGACCATTGCCATGGCAAATGCTTGGTGCCAGGAACAATGCAGGGGAGCTGGGGAGCCTGTGTTAAGGATTTTCCAGTCCTGGGAGTGGGAAGATCAGACTCTGCATTCAGATCTGAGTTTGAATTAATCCTCTTTAGTTTACTGGACCTCTGACTTTTGTCAAGTTATGCATCCTGTTTGAACTCCTGCTTTGTTGTCTCTCAAAACAGAAGAATTACAGCCTGCTGCTAGAGTGTTTGATCAGGGTAAATGATTTGTGTCTATAAGATGCCACGTACAGTCACAAGCTCAGTGAGCAATGAGCTGTCCCCTCTTCTCCTGCAACTCAGTGCTCGATAAGTCATCAGCAGAAAGCGACTCCCTAATTTGTATGTGGTGCAAGGAAGAACAAAACTAACGTCTTGCCTTTCCCTGGCAGTATTCTTACTTCTTTGCTTCATGTACCTCTTTCCTCCTTCACTCTCCCCTTTCACCTCCTCCACCAAGAGCCCGAGACTCTCTCAGAACACTAGATTCAAATTATTTAAATGTTGGCTCATTCCCATGAAATGACAGTGACTTAAAAAAACTGTACACATCCCAGAATTCATTGTATTTGATTTACACACACACACACGTGCACACACACACACACATCAGGCTACCTCCCATTTGCTGAGGGAGAAGGGCCACTTTTTCTGAGTTTTCATTTACTCAGCGTGAGAGCAGTCTCTTAAGCAGAATTTCACCTGGCTTCGTGCATGGTTTTTTAAATTGGATTTCTGCTTTTTGTCCATAAAAATATTCTCCTATTAGAAGACAGGAAGTGGAGACATAGATATTCTGCTGAGATATTGGTGTTATCATATTTGAGTTTTAATGGACATAAGGCGGCATAGAGTCATACATTATTATGGATGAGAATCCATGATGATGTAACTTGGACAAGAATCTGGGTCTCCTGCCATCGTGTCCACGCGGGTGAAGAGGCAACTGGGTGGGGGATGGCAGGGAACCTTCTTGCTTGAGTTCCAGGTTCTTGTTAGTTTTCATTGCTCAGCTGCCTTTAGTTTATGTCCATGAGGCCTCTCATGGGAAGGTCACTATATCCTGAGAGACTGAGTTACTAATCAGCAGAAAGCTCTGGACCCACTCATATTTTCCAGAGTTTTTCTGCTGACCTGCTGACACTTTATATAAATGAGACCTAACAAACTGCTGGATATAAAATCCTTATTGTTATCATTTGCCCTCGAGTTCCATAGGAATGGGGTGCTGTCTCAGGCTGTCTAAGGCTAGATCTGAACAAAGATAGGGTGATAGGCTCTGCTGCTGGACCCTCCCCAGTCGAATGGGATTTCCACCTTAGTTTTTAGAATCAGGCAGATGAGTTCAAATCTTGTCTTTACCAGTTATTAGCTTTGTGACCTTGGGGAAATAACTACTTTTTTGGTTCCAATTTTCTTTATCTGTAAATAAGTTCAGTATTTATTTTAGGGTTTTTGTTTTAGAATTGAATGTGCTAATTCCCTAATTTATTCCTAAAATACTGATCACATGGTTCTATGCTGGTGCCTTAGTAGTTGATTGCTAAGGGACTCAACAGTGAGAATGGGGGTGGGGCCCCCTGGATCATACAGCTTATATTCCAGGATATGCTTGTAAAAGACAAGATTGCAGTGGATTTTTAGTAAATGTCCATTCCTTTCCTAATCCCCATTGATTGTGTATATATCTTTATACTATTATATGAACGATTATTTTTGCAGTTTAAATCTCTTTGTAGTATTTAAAGAATGTAGCTATAACAAAAATACGTGAAATAAAATGACTTGACTTTTATTTTCCTTTCAATAAGCAAAACAAAATAAAATAGAAAAGAAAAGAAAAAGTATTGAAGGAGTAGAAATAATTTTATTTCCGTGGAATCAACTCCCTATGTTAGGTTTTTCCATTGTGTTGTTCAACATCATATAAAATTGACAGGTTGTGACTTCAGTGTTGATAGCTAGGTGAGTATAGTTTCTTTTTGTGGTTGTCTTTGATGAATTATTTGCACTAGATCATAAATGATGTGCATGTTACATATTGGAAACGAGGAAACATTGGAGACATACTACCTCCAATGCAGTCATTTTGTTACCGAGTCCAAACTCGTTCTGCTCGCCGCATGACAGGCCAATAAACCGGGAGATGAGGTGTTGGAGCAAGGAATAGTGACTTCACTTGCAATGCTGGCAGACCCAGAAGACGGCAGACTGATGTCCTGGAGAACTATCTTCCCCAAGTAAGAATTCAGTCTCCTTTTATACTAAAAAGGGGGGGGGGGTTGTGGTTGGTTGTTGCATACTTCTTGCTTTATGAATTGTTTGTCCTTTGAATCCGCTGTTCTTGCAGCTGTCCATGTGGATCAAATTATGGTACCCCTGTAAAACCTCCAAAAAAACAAAGGCTATTCTCTATTATGCAACTTGCCATCTCTACAGAAGTGCAGATGAGCTAACATTTTTAAAGATCAGGGCCAGGAGAATAGGCTTTCCTGCAGATTTCAGGCTAAAGGCAACTTTCTTTTTCAAATGGTGCAGAGCTACCAAGTCTGAGCCTAGGAAACAGGGCACAGGTTTAAACTCAAAGGAACAGATTTAACATAGGGTAAAAACTGTTACATTTTATTACAATTCCGTTTCCAGCTTCATAGATAATATTAGTAAGAAATATGAGCAATTTTGTATTTTTGCTTCTTAATAACCGATAAGTGTACCAACTATATTTTGTGAGCAGGGATGCTGTGCAGGCATTGGGGTGACAGCAAACTCTTGTAGGGGGTGGCCGACCCTGCAACATCTCTGATGCCCCGTGAGTGTTGGTGAGGGTCCCCGTAGCCAGGGGGCTCTCTTCAGGAACCAGCATATGGGCATTGACCTCTGGAGACCTCTTTTTCGGCTGCAGGAATTTTTTTCAGATATTGAGATTGAAAAATCACTCCAGCTGGGAATAATTAGGGAAAAAAAAGAAAAGGAAAAGGGTTTGGAGTAGAGTAGAAGAGTAGGACTTAAGATCACGGAGCCTGAGTGCTTGGCAGTGGGGCCTCGGGAGAGAGGGGAGCAGAGGTGGGGAGGGGCCTGGCTCCGGAACCAGCTCCTGTAATTGTCCCTGCACGCAAGCCACATAGCTTTAAATTGGCCTGGGCCACCTCTCTGGGCTGGATATCACCCTGGGCAGAACCGTGGTATCTGTAAAGTAAAATGACTTCACAACAATTGCACAGAGCTGCAGGTGTAAGAGAGCCTAAGCCTGTCTCAGAGTGCAGGGGACAAGCGGAAAGGAATGGCAAAATTTCCACTGACAATTGAAATTTTGTTAAATAGCCTGCTACAGTTGTTTGCATCACTTGAATGAATGCAGGCATATTTCTGTGGGCATTTATAGGTTCACTGAACCCCACCAGCCCCTCTTGCCCCCATCGGAGATGGGCTTTCTCAAGCACAGTGCCCCTCCTGCTTGGGTGGAAAACGCTGCTGGTCCTTGCCTGGGGCCGGGCTGCTGCAGGGCACTGAATCCCCGAGGCACGGCCTGTGAGACACGACAGGAACATCTCTGCTCTTGACTGGGTGCCTCCGTTTCCCCTGCAGTGTAAAAATGCCGGTGACTGAGTTAGAAGCATGCTTCCAAGCTGTCCATGTCCTTGGCATCCAGAAGCGGAGCCTGGAAGCTTTCGAATTTATCCAGAATGCGGTTTACATTCACCTTCAGCAGGTGAGTGTATGTCCTTACACAAGTGGAGGAATTACTGCAGTTTTCCTGGAACTTTCTCACTACAAGTCCATTTGATTTTTCTGTGCTAGGATTCAGTATGGCCTGCTAAAAACTCTGGAGTGAGATCTTGAAACCCTGATGAAGAGCATTATTTATTTCATTTCTCTATATGATACTCTTTTACTTTTAAAATTCAGAATTTTTGGTTGTTTCAAAAATTTTTTGGGGGGGTTGGAGAATCATGTTTACTCTTACCATCTTTGCAACCTGTTGCTTTGTGCCTCTCACCTGTCTTCTGTCACTTGTGAGGCGGTTCCATTTGTGACCCTGTCCGGGTTGTTCATGTTATAAAACATAAAGCCTGTAAAAGTACAGTCCCTTTTCCTCCGAAGACATTCCACAAATACTCCTTTAACCTGGGTGTGGTTTTAAGAAGACAGAATCTTTAGAACATGTCCTTGCAGGTTGCTAGTGCAAAATCCCAAAATCAATAGTCTAGCTCAACATCTAAAATCTTTCTAATTTACCTTGGAATTGTATGGATAAGTGAAGCAGTTTGCTAAGAACTCAGACCAGGTTTGGAATACAGGCTGGTGTAGCTCAGCAGGTCCTCCCAAGCTGATGCTCTGCCAGAGGGCGGGGCCGAGGGGAGAGGGCGGGTCCTGCCCTCCCTGAGGAGACAATTTCATGGCAAAGACTTTCACCTGGTGAAGAACTTGGAGTTTCTTCTAAGAAGAGTGGGTCTTAAAAGAGTCCAAAAAGCGCGGGAGTGGCACAGTCCCATTTGTCTCAAGTAGGGGAGAGCGGCTGTGGGGCCACTTAGGAGACTCGTGAGTCCAGGTGGGCAGTGTTGGTGGCTTCCACTTGAGCGGTGGGACGGTCAGTGTTTAAAAGCGAACATATTGAAGGCATGTTTAGATGGTAAAAAGGAAAGGATGAAGGCTGGCTGTGAATGCAGGATGGAGTAAGGCCCAGGTTTCTGGGTGGATTAATGAGGTAAATGATGGTCCTTCTGTGCTCTGAGGAGGGAAAGCTGCAGAGGGAGTTCTGGGGGAAAACTGATGAGTTCAGCTGTGGGTAAAGTGAAAGGTTGTTAGATGTGTGGTCTGGGAGCTCAGGTGAGAGCCACTAGTGAGTAGGGGGAGGTGAGAGGGACTTTCAAATAATTTTGTATTGTGAACATACAAATAAGTATGAGTAATGACACATTTAACACCTCTATATTCTGGATTTAAAGCCCAGTAACATTTTGCTATACTGACTGCAGAGGTTCTTAATATTTTTTAATAGAAATAAGTAGAAACAAAATAGTGGAGTTAGTGAGCATCTTAGAGTAGATGTGTGTCCTTGTATGTATTTTTATACCTCATCTGTTTATAACCATAATCTACAAAAAGTTATCTTGCTTAGCATAAGAGTTAAACACAGGGACGTGACACACATTGTTGGGGGTTGAAGCTGATCTTCTCGGGCAAATTATGGACCCTCTCTTTGCCTTAGTTGCATCGTCTGTGACTGCCCCAGGGCCCCTCATCACAGCTGATTTCCTAGAGTAGATGTTGGGAGGGAGGCTGCTGAAGGGAGTAAGAGGTGGCAACTGCTAGGGATATTGAAGAGAGACAAAAACAGATTAAAGCCGATAAACTGAGTACAAATACCCTCTAAATAGAAGGAATCCCGCAGTGTTTTGAGCCGCTTATAAGGGAAAGAAAATCACGTGGATCCAAAGCTCTTGAGCATATGAGTATTGTGGGTGGGAGGGTGTCATTATAAAAGTGTTGAGAAAAGGCCTCTTTGTTTTCCTTGACATTACCAGTAAGGATGGGGAGCAGAAGCGAAACCCTCTGCTTCAAAGTTGAAGGTGCAGTTTTGTGCGAAACTGACCAAAGTTTGGAAACCAGTCATCAGCGATGCTGGCAAATGAAGAGGCTTCTGGATTGGGTGGGGCACTTGCTGTGACTTCCAGGTGACCTGCTGGCTGGGGGCTGTGTGGCGGGCAGTAGTTTTGCAGGGTAGCCCGGGCATAATCCCTAGCTCTGATGCTGCTGGTCTGATAAACAGACCTGGGCGCACACTGTCCTAATGGGGCAGCTCGGGATGTGGCCCTGCCGTGCTGAGAGCGAGAAGAGGGCTCCCCTGAGGAGGTGTCCCTGCGGAGAGTGGAAACGTACTCCTGCAGGGGAGGAAGAGCCTCTGAGCAGCGGGCCGGATGCACAGGCAAGACCAGCATGAGCACTGATGTTTCCGGGAGCCGGAAGTCATACAGTGGCCCAAACGGCCTTGTTCCTGAGAGACTGGAGGGAATAGATGCTGAAAAGGTAGGCTAGGGTCAGACCCTGTGGTGGGTTATGAGTGACAGGAGAGGATTGTTCAGGCAGGCATGAGACAACTCTGTGGGCGTCCCAGCTGGGATGTCACGCCGAAGGGAAGAGCAGAGTTATAGACTTTGCCACTTATTAGCTGTGTGACTTTGAGCAATATCACCCCACCTCTCTCTCTATATATCTTCATCTGTAAAGTGACACAGTGACAAGGTCGTGTCATCAGAAGTATTAGCTTAGCTCTGATCCTCTTTGTCGACTCCTGTCAGTGCTTCCCTGCAAGGTTCTGCAACGGCTGCTTTTACCCTGAGACGGGAGGGCATAGAGGGACACTGTAATACCCGAGGGCAGGAAGGGGTTGCTTTAAAAGCAGACATGTAACAGCCTGCAGCTGCAGACCTGCAGGCAGTTTGGTTGACGGTCCTTGAGAGGACTTTGGAGGCCTTAGCGTCGTCTTAAGTCTTGTTTCCCCTTGGGGACCGGATTTGCCTTTGGGGATTGATGTTGAAGATTTGAGCTTCTGCAAAGCTGTTTTCAGAGATGTGTATATACGTAAAATATCATATAAAATAAAATGATTTATTTAACGTGTGCGAATTTGTAGCTGTTAGGAACAGCTCTGTTGGCCTGGTCTCCACGGAGGACACCAAGGGTCAGCAGAGCATGCAGGAGGGCAGGCAGCCTGCAGTGCTTCTGCGGGGTGTTCTCCCCATTAGGGCGCTCTGCTGAGTTGAGTCTTCTACGAGTTTTGTTGCCAGAGGAGCAGACAGCAAATTAATGAGTTCTAGAGGGATTGTATAATGACAGGAAGAAATAGGAACCCGGAGATTTTCCGGACTAAAACACGCTTTGGTTCCTGATTCAGTGTGTTCCATTACAGAATTGATGAGTTGTGTCTATTCTGGAACGTCGTTGAAATAAACGTTCAGCCTATATGTTAAGGGCTTTGTTTTATTTGGCTGGAGGACTCGAGCCGGGATGACAGCCTCTCAGATCACTCTGAGGGACTGCTCCCAAGAGGTAGGGGAGGAGCTAGGATATATAGAAGCTTACAACAAAGACCAGGTAATTGGAACAATAAAATATTGCTTGTTATCTAAAGAAAACCAGATATCTCAAGTTCAAGTATTTACTGCTTTTCTATGTATGGTGAGAAGCAAACATTTGGGTCATTGAATTCATTCCTTTGGCAAGCCCCTGGCTATCTAGGGCCAGTATCCTGTCCTTTCTTACTCTGAGTCTGCTCAGAGGGCACCAATGTGAGTGGCTGAGAGGCCGGGCTGTAGGCATGTACTCGCTGGGGGTTGGCAGCAGCCGCTGATGACTCGGATTCAGCATTCTTTGTTTACTGTCATGGTTGCAGTATTTTCATGCACATTGTAGTATTTTCATTCACAGTGCTCCCACTTGGTCCTAAATTTGACCAATATTTTGAGAGAAATTTCATGACCAATTTTGTCCCACGGTGCTAGGATGGCTCATTCCTAGTTCAGGTGAAGAATCTTCTAAGTTGCCATTCAAGGTGTAAGTTTTTTTTTTGTCAGGCCCTGTTGATACTAAAAGTTCTCTGGATCACCTGTCTTACTAGTCTATTATGATACAGAAAGTGTTTACCCATCTTTGCTCATTCCCATACCTAGAATCACACTATTATATTTATTTTATTCAGGGTTATAAATTTTATCTGTTTCTTCAAGATGTTTAGCCATCATCAATCTTGTGGGCCTAGTTACACATTGGGAAATGTAACAGACAACAATTTTATAAAATAGACAGGATATAAGTAATACAGCTAGTAACGTTAATAAAGTCACGAGTAAGAATTTAATAGTCGAGAAGTTGTATTTTTGGGTTAAAATTTTGCTTGTGTTTCTGAGTTTGATCCTATGAGAAAGTTCATATTTATGGTCAGGGTCAGAGCAGGTATTAATTGGCCAGTTGAAATCTCCCACCTTGTAAGATCAACAGTGGCCTAAACAGAACTATAAATTCTTTTTAGAATAACGTTTCTGAGGGCTATCTAATTAGAGCCTTGGAGTAGGGAAACCCACCAAGGTAACACAGAAGTACTAGACATAGGTAATTTATCATAAACTTGACAAGTGGAGTAGATCATAATCAAAGGTTGGAGAAATTATCAAAGTAATTGGTATACAGTCCTGGTCCGGTGTCTTGGGTCAGCTGTCTGGCTCAGATGTCGTCTTCTTCTCATCCTGGTCTGGTAGCTTTTTCTCCATTTGGGCATTGTTTTAAGGTGAGCAGCACTCGATAGGCCAGTGCACTGCAGGGGATGTTTCAGATAGGAAATGAATCCGAGACTCCGTTTCCTTCAGCTTTGGTGTGTATGGTCTGGTAAAGAGTACCTGAAAAAGGGTCCTTCCATTCAGGTTGGAGACAGTTCTTTAAGTCATGCCTGTTGCAGTATGTATAATCCCCTGGCTGCAGGTCATGGGGCATCGGAATTTTACCCAAGGATAGATTTCTGAGCTTCAGAAACAAACCTAGAGTATCCTTTTCATAATTCAATTAAACCGTACAGTAATGTGACATAACAGCAAGGAATGATCTGGGAAGTGTCTTAGTAAATATGGACCTCAATTAACAAAACTAGAATTTAATATCCACTAAAATATAATTTATTTTCTCTCTTAAGTTACCCTCAGTTTTCTCAAATATAGCCAAATCAAGATTAATTTTTTACAAGTTAAGTCTGATTATTTGATCATATAGGCTTTTTTAAATTGGCTGTGTTGGAAGTTTTAATACGGAGTCTCAGGGTAGAATGTTAAGGTTTGCTAAGGCCAAGAAAGACACGTCAAGGCTTTTCATGGGTTTCTGCCTTACAGATTTAGGTAAATTCTTTTCTCTTTAAAATCCTTAAAATATCTTTATACTCCTATATCTGTTAGGAGATGATCTCCCTAATTTGTTTGATAGAGCCACTGGGGACCTAAGTGTTTTTAGTCTCTTGAGGGATCAGATAGAGAGAAAAGATAAGTGTTCCAAGTGTGATTACATAGGTATAATTTATCAAATTGCTGTGAACCATAACTAGCTTAAGGAGAAGAGATTCTTTACGTCTGGGAAACAGGTTAAAAGCCAGTAGTATTTCAAACAATATCAAAAATTATAACCATATTCAGCAGGTTAATCAGTCCCATGTAACTAATTCTTTTAATGAGAGTTTTCATTAGAACTTTAAAATGTCTTACCCAGTTTAGTTCAGTGCTATAGTGTGAAATTTATTAGGAATCAGTAAATCTCCTTGAAGAGAAAGCATTTTGCAAAACCATCAGAAGAAAACAATTAACTGTCTATAAATGACAAAAGATTTAAAAGCATGGTTAAACACCGTTACACTATAATCAATAAAGAAATCTGTTCACTATACCCATAATTATCACTGGTAACATTTCAGATATACCAGAATTTTAGGGAGTCCATATAATTTCTACAATATCTATATTAATAATATTGTCTCATTCAATATAACCTTAGAAGTTTTATGATTCATTTGACAATTCCATGTTATTTAAAATGCCAAATGAAACTTTATAGTTAAAAATCTCTCTTTGGGATGTTTCAGGGGCCTTCTGTAGCATCCCAAACTTAACTGGAGATTAAAAGAATTTTAATTAATTAAATTAATTTTTATTTAATTAATTAGAATTTTATATTTGGGGAGCTTTTTGAAAGATTTCAGAACACTTGATCAGATAAACATATAGATCACTGTAAAGTAGTACTAATACATTAACAAGAAAATATGTCAAAAGTAAAGGCAGAACAGATCAGCTAAGTGGTATAAGAAGTTTTACAATCTGTTACTGAAGGAGGATTAACATTTTAAGAAAATTTTTTCCTCTTAACAGAGAGAAAAACAATTCTAATCTTGTACCAGCTTACTTCTAAGATTCATTTACGTTGCCCAATTTGTTTCTAAACTTAGCCAATTCTGACCATGTACAAAACTCTTCCCTCAGGGTTCCTTTTCCACAAGCCTTCCACAGCTTTCTATACTTATATTAGTGTGTCCCTTATTTTTCTTCTATTCAGAAGTAACCAGGTTCAGGAGAAAGTCACTATTTTTCATTAACAAAATATAATTCCATTCTTATATCTTCCTTTACGCATTTATATTACTTTCCTAGGATACTGAGATCATTCCCTTACTAATAGAGACTATTTCAGTGTGGCACCAACCATTTATTAATATTTCTATATACCTTTAGTTTCACTGTAAGAGGAAGTTAAATGTTAAGTAATTCGTATTTCAATGTTATTTTATCTGAAAATGGCATAGCAATTTAATAAAATCTTGTCATTTAACTTAATTTAGCACAACACTAGAATTTAAAGATACCAAACACTTAGAGATTATATTAAGCATACATTTTAAAAATATATTTTAAATATTTAC